>NC_133988.1:15115072-16315072 GCF_047716275.1 Strix uralensis
ATCACCCATTTGTCCTCTCAGGGTATGAGCATCCCTGCCCAACCTCATGCTTCCACCCGGGCTGGCTCTGAGAGGCGGTCAGAGCAACGCAGGCTCCTCTCCTCCTTCACTGGTAGCTGTGACAGTGACCTGCTCAAGTTCAACCAGCTCAAGGTAGGTCACCCCTTGGATTGCTGCTTTGCACAGGGGCTGGTTGGGAGCAGGCTGAGGCCAGTTTGGTCCCACCTTGGTGATGGCCATCTCAGCACTGGGGACTGCTCTGCGTGCCAGAGGGTTGAATGGTGCCTGCCTCTCCTGTACTTCCATGTAATACAGCTTGATACCACTTAATACAAATAATTTACCTAAAGAAATAGGAACCGAGTGATCACAGGGAAAACATGACACGTAGTCCAGTGTACTCACTTGTGAGAAGCAGATAGTGATAAATGACTATAAATAAGTATATGATGATTACAGAGCTTGAGCCCTGGTCAGAACTGTCAGGGTTATGCAGAAAAGAGAGCGATGGCCTCAGAGTCTGCTCTCCCCAGTGTGTGGTCAGTGATAAAAACCCAAGTACTGCAACTCTGGATGAACTGGTGGATGAAGTGGCTAAGCCACTATCCACCATATTTGAGAAGTTGTGGAAGGGTTCAAGGCCAGGTTGGACGCAGCTCTGAGCAACCTGATCTAGTGGGAGGTGTCCTTGCCCATGGCAGGGGGGTTGGAACTAGATGATCTTTAAGGTCCCTTCCAGCCCAAACCATTCTATGATATGATTCTATGATACAACTCTGTGGGACCTCCCATGACTTGTGTCCTGCCTTCCTGTCCCCACAAGACAGAGGAGACTAAATCAGGCTGAAGTACGCAGCACTGCTTGTGGCTTGGAGTGTGCTGCAGATGTTGGACCCAGGGATGGCCTTTCCCTTTCTGTGCTGTTGCTAATTTAGGCTTGGGGTTTTGGGGTGTTCTCTTCATGCAGTTCCGGAAGAAAAAACTAAAATTCTGCAAGAGCCACATTCATGACTGGGGCCTTTTTGCTATGGAGCCCATTGCAGCTGATGAGATGGTGATTGAGTACGTGGGTCAGAACATCAGGCAGGTAAGCTGGACTGTGGGTGAAATCTGAGCAAAAACGAGCCCTGAAAGAAGTGCTGGAGTACGACAGCGGGGGTTGGAGTCCCTGCTGCAAGGCGTTAGCTACGCGAGCTAGGCAGAGGTTGGCATGTGGTTTACAAGGGTGGGATTTTCAAAAACCCATAGAAACTAAGCACTCGAATCCTTAGGAGACAGGGTCCCAAGAAGCCCATCCTGAACTTCTGTGTTTTCAGTTAGGTCTGTTGAGTGGCACTAGCACAGCTCAGGTGAGCGTTGTGTAGATCTCTGCTCACAGATCACTTCTGCAGCACGTCCTGACGCTACACGTGGGGTTTAACTGTAGGTCATTGCTGACATGCGTGAAAAGCGATACGAGGATGAAGGCATCGGAAGCAGTTACATGTTCAGAGTCGACCATGACACCATCATCGATGCCACGAAATGCGGAAACTTCGCCAGGTTTATTAATCACAGCTGCAATGTAAGTATCGTGGTTTTGCATGTAATTGTATGCTCTGACGTACTGATAAACCCATTGAGTCCTTGCTGACTTTGACTGGGGCCATGTTCAGAAGTAGCAGGGGGTCACAGGGTTATGATTAAACGTTAATGAGCTGCAGCAGATCAAAGCAGAGTCTAAACTAGCATAAAGAGATTGAGAGACCTGAGAAATGAAACATGCAGTGAGACAGAGTGCGCTCAGAATTCTCCTGACTCTGTTGGGGGACCCTGACAGACACTGTTCAAACATATCTAACAAATATTTCCTTAAAACACACCAAATTTTAGCATTGTTATTCTGTGGGAATAGTCTCCTTCTAGTGTCCACATGGGAAAAGTATTCTCTGCTGCAGTCTACACCCAAAGACTTGGCAGCCTGACCAAATTGTTAAGCGTTAGTTGCGCTGTTCTTAGCCTGTGACAAACTTGGTGGAGTATCATCCAGGCTCCTTTATGTCACAAATGACCAGAATGTGGATATTTTGGAGGAACACAAGGAGGGCTGCTCTTGTTTTCTGTCTTCACGCCTCCCTCTCTCAGCTTCCCCTGGGTCCAGGCCCTGGAAGTGTGGCTGAGGCTGTCTAAGGAAAGGACTGCCCTGCTCTATTTTAGCTTGAAATAATTGTGTGGAGGCTGGGAAGCCATGGCCACCAGGAGCCTAAATCATTACTTGTTCTGTCACCCTTGCAGCCAAATTGTTATGCTAAAGTGATCACGGTGGAGTCTCAAAAGAAGATTGTCATCTACTCCAAACAGCACATCAATGTGAATGAGGAAATTACCTATGACTACAAGTTTCCAATTGAGGATGTAAAAATCCCGTGTCTATGTGGCTCTGAGAACTGCAGGGGAACCCTGAACTGAACTCGAGGTTTCTCGTCACACTTGCACCTTCGGCCATGTCAAAACTGTGGTAACCAGGTGTGGTTGCACTTTGCCAAAAAAAGAGGAAAAAAAAAAAAAACAACCCAGAAAAAAAAGGAAGAAAAAAAATTTAAAAAGGAAAAAAATATTAAAAAAAAAAAGAGAGGAAAAAAGAGAAGAAAAAAACCAAGCAAGTTTCGCACTTCTGCCAGGATCACGAATGAAAGCAAAAAGCGCACATGCTTGTGAGGACTGTTCATGTTTCAGGTGCTCTTTCCTTTTCAGATCCAACACGCACACAAAAAGGTGACTACCATTTTGTGGCATGGTCTATCCAAACACTAGCTTCTCTGTTCAGTCCCTACATTAATGCTCCGTAATGGGATAATGGTACCTTTTTTTTTTAATTGTTATAAACCTTCATCTTTTCATAAATGCTGCTACCTTCTTCTCATCAGTTTTGTTGGTTGAAAAAGACATTCAACGTTTAAATGTGAAGCAGAGACTGAAAATGCCATATAGGGTTTGTTGGGAGCTTGATTGGCTGAAATTGCACAGATTTCTCAGAGTAAGCTGTAAATAAATGTAAGGTTGATGTTACAGAGCAAGCCAGAGGCTTGAGGGTGTGTGAATGGGTATGTGTGTGTGTGTGCTTGGGTGTGTGTATGTATGGAGATGTGTCCGCAACGAGACTATAGGTGAACTGTCCTGCCTTGTTGTTAGGGATGAGCCTGAACAAGTTCCCTAAGCCAGACACCCCGGGGAAGAGTCAGGTCAGCTGCAGACCTCAACGCCTTGGGCTCGTCTCTAATTTTCAATATGCCATGCTGGTATACTGGGGGATCAAAACCTCTGCGCCCGTACATGAGAAATATTTGGATACTGCAGTCACTAGTAAAGAAATCAAGTCAGTTGTGTAGCTGTAGCATTGTGGCACAGCGTGTGGCCTTTGGGGATGCCCGTTTCTTGGAGATCTGTTTGTCTTGCATGCAAAAAAGGCTGAGTCTGAAATTAAGTGGACTATTCAGCCCGTGTTTACACTGTAGAAATCTTACCCTCCTTGTAAGCATACGCTACGGCCCACGTTTGTAACAGGATTTTCTTCCTGTAGATGGGAAACAGGCTAATGTGTGTCTCATATTAACTTCTCTCATTTTTGTTTGCATTTCCCTGCCCTTCCAGCATTTTGCGTGGAGTATTTGCGCTGTCCTTGAATGTGGGAGGTGCCTCCTGTGATAGGAGCAAGCTGTGTCCTGCCGCTCTCCTCCCTTTGTTACTCAGTAACTTGCCTTGGGGTGGTCCCATCCCTCCAGTAATAACATGGTAAAAGTGTCCCCCAGAGCAGGCTGTGGGAGCAATCCTGTCCTCCCCCATCTACAGCATGAAAATGAATGCTGCTTTAAATTTGGAAGGCATATTTTGAAATTATTTTTCAATATGTTTTGTCCTTGTAGATGTGCTGAGGTGAAGGTTGCAGTTCTTCGAGATGTTCCATTTAAAAATGGGACAAAACACCAAATAAATACTTCTTTGGATGCGATCTGAAAATGTTACACGACCGTTCAGGTATAGACAGGATCAGTTTTTCAACTTGCATTGAATTTCTCCTGCTTTAAAAGTAGAGATTAGTTATACTAAAACCTTTTTAATTGGCTTATAAGGGGAAGTTGCAATGTCATTATGAAATGGGAAGGTTATTTGCATAACGAAACATCTTCTCCCCACAGAACAAATGGTACAGCTGTATTTTTGTAGCCTTTCAAAATCAGTGATAATTGCTATATGACCACAGCTCCACGATCAGAGGTTACAACCTTGCAAAAGAGTTTCCTGGAAGTTTTGTCAGCTGTTAACATGGAATTGCCAGGCCTGCACTGTGGAGTGGAGCTTGTAATGTAGGTTAGAGCTCTGCATCTGAATTTCTTCTTTAGACAAAAGGCCTGAAAGAACAGGAACACACAGACTGCTACAAGCTGCCTTAATACTGCCTGTATTTCTGTCTGAGGGCGAGGAAATTGTCACTGAGATTGGACAGTCCATAGTCTCATCTCTGTTTTGGTTTTGTTCTGTTGTTTCCCCCCACTCTTTATAAATCTTCCAGCAATTGGGTAACGGTGACCCAGAACCTAAAATTACGAGAAGCACAACTAGTTTCTGTCATTGAACGTTGGTTGTAACTGCAGCGATGGCAGGAGCATTTGGGAGTTAAACCAGCTGCTCTATTTATTTTATTTTATTTTAAATAAGGTTCATCTTGTTGTGTTGACGCTCCAGTTTGGTATCTCTACAGCTTGGCCTTTTACTTTCATAGCTTTGGAAATGCACAGAAGTTTCCTGTGTCTCAGAACTGAAGCCCCTGCGTACGGCAGTTCTGCCGCTGTCCTTGGCCTTCTTCCTCTCTGGTCCATCAAACCAGTGTGTTTTGTTGGGGCGAAGACACCCCAAATGGCCCAGGCCCTATGTACCTGCTGACAGTTTTGTATTTCCAGCGTATCTGTGTGCTCTGGATGGGATTAGCCCCTGCAGTTTGCCTTAATCTTTGTTGAGGAGAGGTGGGGAGGCAGGTCACAGTCTTCTGAAATGAGACCTACGGGTTGGGGTACTTCATCGTGTTTTTAGGAGCACCAAAGGGATTTGGGTGCCAAAGACCGTGAGCACCTAAATCACTTGGGTACTTCTGAAACTGCCCGTAACCCCTTCCTTTTTAGGATCCCAAACAAATAATACGAGTTTTTGGAAGAGCTGAGATCCTAGTAGCCCCCCAGGAGGAAATGGAGCTGTTGGACCCCCAGCACTTCTGAAAGCCAAACCTGAGGTTGCTCTTTTCTTCCTCATAAATCTTGGCTTGCAGAGTCCTGCCTGTGCAGCTTTTGTCTCAGACTGCAAAGCTGCCCCATCCCCAAAACAGATCATTTTACAGTGAGGATTATAAGTCTGGTTTAGTGATTTCCATGAGCTGCTGCAGTTGCCTGTGGCTGCCCTGTCGCTGCAAGCTTGGCGGGGTCTCATCGGGGCAGGGGAGCCCTCCAGCCACAGACGTGGTTTTGGAAGGCCATGGAGATGCCTCTCTCATCCCTCCCGGGTACTTTGGCTCGTACTTAGAAAACGGTGAGACGAGAGGAGAAAGGCAGAAGGTGTGTGATTCACACACCAGCCTGGATCGGACCCAGTGTTTGCCTCCTGTGGTCAGCACAGGCACTCCAGCACTCCATGGAAATAGTGGCAAGGACTAAAGAAACCTCACCAGTGCGTGCTGCTTTACAGAGAGATTTAGTGAAGTTTTGTTGGCTGAAAAGCTTGTCCCCGATTTATTTTCACTTAAATTGAAACCGAAGACAAAAAAAGAGAGGTGTTGACTGTGCTCCCTGCAAAATCGTATCTCACTAGGTGAAATAACCCAAGAGAATAGTGCAAAACTTTTGGAAATATAGCTTAAATCTTTAGTTTCCCAACACGAAGCTGGTTTGAGTTCAGGGTTGCAGCTGGCGTTTCTAGGAAGCGCGTTCTGTGCTTGCAAATCCCACCTGCCGCTGCCCAACACCTTCATTTATCCATTTGGTTTGCACCCCTGTTTGCAATTCCAGGTTGGTCCCAGTATAAGTGGTCTGTGACTATGGGGGGTCTGGGAGGGGAAGGGGCTCATCTTGCAGATATTTATATTGTATAGAGCAGCTTATTTCTACAAGAAAAAAAAATTTTTAAACTCCAACAAAGTATACAGTTGTTTCAGTTCTGGTTTTTGTGACCTTTTTCAGGGATCATTTCAGTGCATTTCTGTATAAAATAAAAATTTAAGGAAAAAAGGATTTTGAAGTATAAAAAAAATGCATCTTCTGTACATAGGCAAACTCAAGAATCTTCTCTTCAAACACTGTTTCTTGTAGAAACATGTTGAAATTTTTTTGCTGATTTCTTTGTACTTCAAGAGCATGTAAATAATTTATTAAAAGTGACTATTGTAATTTGGAGTTCTTTTTAAACAGATTCCAGCTCTAAATCATGTCGAGGAGATGGGGAGGAAGAAGGACTAAGTATAGCAAAGGAGCTGGTGGCATTTACAGCTTGTGTCAAGCTTTGTATAATGTAAATTCTGTATAAATATGTTTTTTGTCAAATAAATAGATGGAATTAGAAGCATTAAGAAACTGAAGACAAAAAATTGCCAAGTCAAGGCTTCTTCTTTCCCCCCCACCCCAGTCTGAAACCTAATGTGCAAAATCTATTTATTTCAAGCGAGGAAATGTGTACAGTCTAATAGACAACCTAAAATGTATTTAAGCAAGTTTGCAACTGGATTTTTTCAATTTAATATTTGTTTTGTTTTTATGAGTTTCCTCCTTAATTGCCACTGTAGTATTTGTCCAAGTGAAAAGAAACACATCGTAACGGACACTTTAAAACAAATGGGCAGTTTTAAAAGCCAAATGGAAGAACACCCAGCTCCCAATCCTTGCAGTTTTCTGGTTCTATAAACAGGTTGTTTTAATTCACGGTGTGAAAATAAAGGGCCTCCTTTAAAAGGAGGCAGGTAAAATGGTTTGCAATAAATGAAAAAAAAAATATTTTTTTTAAGTTCCTTAAAAAAACAACTCTGCTTTGAAGATTTAGGATTTCTGCTTTTTCTTTCGTTAAGCAAATTTATAAATTTAGGGATGTTTTGTGCATATAGAATCTGTCACCAGTATGTATCTTGTTTTGAAGAAAGTGTTTTTGTTGTGGATGTGTCATGCTGTATATATTTGTTCATATTTTTGTGAATTGAATACTATGTACCATTGTATTATAGTAACTTTTATAAAGCAAACCATAAATATACTGACTTTTCTTACAGAAAAATTATGTTGTGCTTAATGTATAACCAGGGCAGTTTTCTTGCTCTCAGACCTGTGCTGGGAACCATGAGAGCTCAAGGAACCAGATCCAGGAAAAGCACAGTTCGAGGAACCAATTTTCAGCAAAGTTTACTGAAAATAATAATTCTGGTGAGCAGGAAATTACTTTAAGCAACATTATATATTGCATGAAAGAAATATGTGAGTGATTTAAGTTTATAAACTTAAAATTTTATTACTGTTAAAAATTCTTACAACCCTCAGGAGCCAGGTGCTGGCCCCCTGGCCATGGTGCCGGTGTCCCTAACCTGTCCAACCTCAGTGGTGCTGCCTGGGCAGGTGAGGTCCCTGCTCTGCAGCCTCTGCCCTGGATTTTTCTGAGCTCGCATCTTGGTTTCTTTAACTTTATGGAGGCGAAAGCCCTTAATCTATGAAGCGAGGTGTTAGTGTTGCTGGTCTGGGTGATGCTGTGAGGCTGTTGGGGCCAGAGACCCTTTTTTTTTTTTCTTTCTTTTAAATCAGTTTATTCAGATCTGAAATTAATTCTGTTACCTGTAGTTTACAGGAGGGGGAAGCTGCTGAGGTTTGATGCAGATGAAAGCACAGCCTGGAGCCAGCTGTGTGCCCCCAACCCTCCCTCGTTGGGGGCTGCTGCTGTGAACGTGGTGGTGGTCAAAGTTGCTTCTCTGAGCTTTAGGAAAAAAAAGATACCTGGAGCAGGGGCGCATGGGGTGGCTGATGGATGAGGAAAGAGGAGGGGCAGGAGAGAGCCTGGGCTGTAGGTGACTTCCCAGATCAGTTCTCAGCTTCCACAGCTGCCCCAGTGGCTGAGGGGATGGGGATGTGGGACACCCCAACCTCACAGGGCTGGCGTGGGGCTGAAGGCAGCAAGGCTCAGCCTTGGAGGTGGCCGGATGGGGCAGGGCTTGGGCTGAGGGGAGAGCTCCTGTCTGAGGAGCTCCTCCTGAGCTGAGGGCTTGGCCGGGGCTTGGCTGCTCGGGGTTTGAGCAGCTTTGATGCTGGGAAACTTGGGGACCAGTGGTGGGTGTGCCGGGGCTTTGAAGGGCAGATGTGCAACAGTGGGGAGACCTGCGGGCACTGGAGACCCTGGAAAGTTCTTCAGCAGTCGTGTACTGAGGTCTGTGGCCTCCTCAGGGAGCATTCGACCTGCAGCCACAGCCAACGTGGGGTAGAGAGGCTCCAGCCCTGACGTGTTAACCTACCAGGCACTCAAAGCTGTGACAGAACAGGGTTTTATTGTGTTGGTGGGGAAAAGCCCCCTTGCAAAGGACAGTGACAACACCAGAGTGATGCCCAGAGGGGACTTTGCACATGTAGCCAGGATCTGAGCCAGGGAATCACCGCCAACACCAGCAATTGCTTCTTGAAATATGGGAGAAACCTCAACTCTTCATTAACTCGGGAATTTACAGGTATTAGAGCAAGATTGCGTTGCCTTGGGAAGGCTGAAATACATAAATTCGATTAAGTCTCATTCCAGAATGTTGTAGCTACCCTAAAACCATGTGTTTAATCTCAGCAAATTCAAGATTGAGTCTAAAAGCAATTAAAATAAAATCTTACAAAATGAGACGCACCGAGAGGCAAACGCCTCCGTGCTTTCCTCTCCCAGCTTCCCGCGTAGCTAAAATTAACAGAGAACTTTCAATAGACTAAATTTAAGCACTCCCAGTTGTTTCTTCTGTCTTCCTCCATAGCTCTATGTCTTTGGCACATGCCTTGTATCTGCCCTTTGTTAAGAATTCGGTGGTTTGGATCAGATTAAACTGCTTTTTAAGAGTGTGTTTGCTATTTCCCACGCTCCCTCTCCCAAGAAGTCACTGGAGGGCAGCGCTGGGGCTGGGTTGGGGTAGGTGTTGAGTCCTTTTACATCTCCATCTTGGCAGCAGCTTCCCTGGGTTTATGACGCTTAGGTCTGGGCTATTTACCAAAACATTGGCTGTTTCCCGGTTCGTTTGTGAGTCAGCTCGTTAGGGGCGAGGGTGGTGTTTTTCTGCCGTCCTCTAGATGCGCTTGGTCTCCCCGTTGGGCTCCAGGACGGTCAGGTTTCCTCTTGCGTCCTGATCTATTTCTATTGCTTCAAACAGAGACTTGAAGTTCCCAGCGCCGAAGCCCTGCGGAGGTGACAACGTTACAGACCGCAGGGACGGGCAGCGGGTTCATCAGCTCGGAAGCAGCTGGGAACGAGCAGCACCAAGAGCTGCCTGGGTGACGGTACGTGATGGCCCTGAGGGCTCAAAGCCAAGATCACTGTGAAATCCCCAAACCAACCTGGTGGTTATGTCGCTGGATGACCTCCAGAAAGACCGTGGGTCTGTCTTGAACTGGTTTGGTGAAGATCTGGAGCAAGTAGCCTTTCTCATCAAAATCCACCAGGATTTTCAGTTCCTGGAGAAAAGAAATGGGGCAACAGCTCAGAGACTCACAGAGGAGCAAGGGGATCCTTCTACATCACCCTCATCCCTGCAAAACACTGGGGGGAGCCAGTCCAGCCCCAGGCAAACCTTTTCCCTCTCAGGCCGGCCTGACTCACCGCCAGCTTGTCAATGCTCTCCTTCACTTTGATTTTGGCAGTTTTCAGCTTCTCCCGCAGCATCTGGTAGTAGCTGGATGGCACGTCCATGAACTGCACGCCCCGCTGCTTCAGGTTGGTGATCTGCAAGGCAGGGGAGACCCCGGCGCACGTTGGGCTTGGGGCTCGTTAGTGGAGAGGTTTGTGCCAAGAGGGTGGCCCAGGACGGACAGCATTGGGAGGCAGAGTGATACTTTCCTGTGACATTGGCCAACCTCGTGCATGGGGACCCGTCCCACCCTCCTGCTTTGGCCACCAGGAATGGCCCCAAGATGCCCTCTCCAGGCAATGCAGAGAGTTGGCCACCATGCAAAGATGTTTCATCCCACCCTGACCCCCCAACACCTCTGGAGGCCCTTTGGTCTGGACAGGAGTTCAAAGCCAAATGCTCAACAGCAGCTGGGCTCAATCCAGACCAGCATCTGCCCCAGGTGAAGGTGGGTGATGTGCTGTGGTGGCTCAGCCCAGCAGCCCAGGCTGCCCGAGCTCCCCACCAGCCACCCCCCGAGGACAGCATGTGCCATTTGCAGACCCCAGTTGCTTTAAGCTGGAGGGACGAGCATCTCCCAGTAACTTGCAGGTGCAGGTAGGTCCCTTTCCAGCAACTCACTGGGCAGTTAATCCTGGTTGTAAGACAACCGCGGCACAAAGCCCGCTCAGCCTGCCCGTGTCCTTGTACCCCAACGAGTGTCACAGTCCACCACCACCCTGTGACAAGGACTGTGCCCGGCGGGATGGGGCGGAGGTGGAGCAGTGCTGGGGCAGGAAGAGCCGGGGCAGGGAGCTGCCCGGGGCTGCACTCACCGCTGAGATGATGTCGGAGGTGTTCAGCGCAATGTGCTGGACTCCGGCCCCTCCGTAGTAGTCGATATATTCCTACAGGGAAAAAAATGTCACTGCGTTAGTGACAGCGCAACTATAGCGTGTAAAGGGCTGGGCTTGAGCTTAAAAACACGAAAGCAAAATTGGCTGAGGGAGCACAAAATGACAAAAAAGGCAGTGAAATCAGGGGTAAACAAGCTCTGTGCTGGCAGCTCTCCAGGGTTTGACAGCCCTTTGCAGACCCAAGCAGAACCAGGGCTGCTTTCTAGAGAGCCACTTTGCACAGCCGGCTCCAAACCACTGACCCCTTGGTCCCTTTTCCATCACCAAAGCCCCTGCTCAAGGTGGTGGCAGCCGGATGGATCAACCACCGGTGTGCACCCACCTGAATCTGAGATTTCCTCTTGCCGAGCGCCGGCTCATTGATGGGCATCTTGATGGTCTCTTCATAGTTGGTCACCACGATGGAGCGCAGGGCGCTGAACTCGGTGTGCAGCTGCTTGTCATCCACTGACCAGAAGCGGTGGAAGAGCAGGTTCTTCTGATACCTGTCCAGGCCACAAAGGGTACAATCAAGTCCCTTGCTCCATCCCTGCACTAATGAAGCTCTGTTCTGGCTTAATTAGCCTCAGCAGCTGATGTTGGAGAGGATGAGACCAGCAGAGCAGTGCTGCTGCTCCATTCCACCTCCTGCCAACCCTCCCTACTCTTACCAGTCCGCCACTGGGACCATCTGGAGGTCGGGCTGGTTCCCCACGACGTGGTCAACGAAGTTGAGCTTGGCACTCGGTCTGTGGGGGGAAGCCGGGGGTGGCTCTCAGCTGGGCTCAGGGGCACCCTGCAGCATGGGGGGGCTCCAGAGCAAGGCAGTGGGGACCTGTCCAGCTCCTCGCTGGGACATCCCACCAGCACACAATGGCAAAGAGCTGGGCAGGACCCTCTGCAAAGTACTCACAACTTTGGCAGCATGGGGTCTTTGAAGAGGGGTGGGTGGTACCCGGGTAGAAAGAGGCCCTTGTAGTTGAGCTTTTCTATCAAGGTGTGAGTGGTGTCACCGTACTGTAAGAGGGAGGAAAGTGGTTGCATGGTGGCCCTGTTTTTTTGGGGACCTCCCAGGTCCAGCCTACTCCCACGGACCCCACTCCGGTGTGAGGGCTCAGGCTCCGCAGCTGCCCTGCACTTACCGTCTGGATCACCGCGAACTTCACCTTCCCGAATTTGTCCTCCTCCACCCAGGGCTCCTTCACCACCACGGCTCCGCGCTCCTTGGCTTTCTGGGCAGAAGGAGAGAGACCCCGCTCCTGCTGCAGCTCCCCCGGGCTGGGGGGAGATGTCCCCAGGCCCTTCCCCACCTCCCCTCACTGTTTCGGGGTGCTGTGTGGGACAGAGCAGAGGAGCTGCCTACCTGCACGATGAAGTCGCAGTCCTCCACTTCGAAGGCGACGTCCTTCACCCCATCACCGTGCTTCACCAGGTGCTCCCCCATCTCTGCCCGGAGCAAGAGCAGCCACAGGCATGAGCAGAGGAGCTTTGCTCCACCGCAACCGTTTCCCGCTTTGTCTCCAGCCCCGCGGCACTTACCCTCATTCCCTGGGTTGAGAGCGGACGAGAGAACAAACACAATCTGGTGAGGAAGAAGAGGAGAGGTGAGGGATGGAGACGTGGCAGTGCGGCTGCGGCCCCAGCGTGGGGCAGAGGCACCGCAGACGTGGGGTTTAACGGTACAAACGGGTTTCAGCAGCACCCATGTGCCTGACACTGACTCGTCTTCCCCCAAAATCCACCCTGGCGGTGGTACCTCTGCAAGGTGCAGCAGTCCCCTTACCTTGTCCTGCTTGATGACGTGTGACACCACCTCCCTGCTGCCAGTCTCCAGCCCCCGGTACGCCAGCTCCTCGAACCCCAGCTTGTTGCAGTAGTAGGATGCAGCCTGCGGGCAGGCGAGAGCCGTCCCAGGTGAAACCACGGTGCCGGCAGCCCCCGGTTCCCACGGGGCTCCCCACAGCCAGAGCAGCACCAACACCCCGTGGGGAACAGCCACTGCCGTGTGTGCGAGTCACGCGTGTGCATGTGCGTGTAGGGAGCAGACGAGCTTTTCTGCTTCCCTCCAGCAGCCAGGGAGGAGCAAGCAGAGGTGCGAAAGGGCCCATATTGGGGAAAAAAAAACAAACTCAGTGGGAAGCGCTGCCTGCAGAGCCCCCCCGAACCCAGCGTGGCTGGGGACAGGCAGGGCACAGCGGGCGCAGGCTGGTGCGTGGCCACGAGCAGGCAGGGAGCCGCTGCCGAGGAGGAAACGTTTCTGCCTGTCTCCTGTTCACCTGCGAGGTTGTGTGAAAAGCAGCTCAGGTTTGAAGCAGAGGGAATTTTAACTCGCCAGCAGCCTTTTAGCAGAATGATGGACAACAACTACCACGACGCCATGTCACTGCAGGCTGGTGACCACAGCTCGAGCCGTGCCACGTGTGCCGGTTTGTGTTTTCTGGGCCCCTCCCTCACACACCCCCGGGCAGCCGCCCCTCGCCTTGCGCAAGGGCCCCCAAGGCCGTCAGCCGAGGCACAGGCAGGCACAGGCGCTGAGCCAGGGATGGGCTTTGGGACACCGGCATGGAACCAACCCCCAACAAACCGTCCCCTCCAGCAGCCAATAACCAGAGTGTCCACCCTGCCCCAGCACGGCGGGTGCCCACCATCACATGTGCCCAGCTGGCCTCACCTGCTTGGCATTGCCGACCCAGAAGGTGATGGAGTGGAAATGGATGAAGCGGCCTCGTGCGGGCTAAAGGGAAGGGGGAAAACAGGGCTGAGAGCCACCGCCGCAGCTTTTCTCACAGTGCTGCTCGTCTGCGGAGCAGGGAGAAGCAGCAGCCACGACCCTGCAAATGTGTTTCCTGCGAATGCATCTGAATTAACTGGGTGAAACCCCAGCTGCTGCCCCAAAACAGTGATTTTCCAAAGTGCTTTACAGTCACATCCTGCAGGATCCTGCTCTGCGGGGTGGAAGGTGCAAAGCTCCAGCTTGGCTCCTGTGACAGTGCTCCCTGTGCCCGGTCCCCGCAGCGGGCTGCCCACCCATGAACCTTGCTGCGTTAAAGATTAATTCTTCCCCGAAACTCTCTTACACAACCACCAGTGCTAGGACAAATCCCCCTTCGCTCTGTTCCCCACTGTCGTCCAACCCGTGGCACCGGGCACCCGACCGCGATGTGCACCAGTGGTTTGGAAAACACTTTATAGGGGAAAAAGGTGGCAAATAGGTGCAACACTTGGAAATAAATGTTGCAACAAATGAGGATTGTGCTTAGGCATTGGGGTTGGCCAGGAAATACCCATCGTCTGCCATTTGTCGCTCTCCTCCCAAACCAGACAGAAAAAGGAAACAAATTTCCATTATTAATGTTGATTTACAATGAAGAATCACATCCTGTGTGGCCCAGCCAGAGAGCAGTTTTACTTCTGATTTTACCAGCTAATCAAGGAGTAAGGAGTGAATATTATTTGCATGAACACAGCTGATGTTTCACACCAGGCAGCGGGGCAGGCCTGCACACACGAAACGGCTCTTACCTTTTCTCCCTTGTCTGTGTAGGACGTCTAAAAGAGAGAATCAGAAAAGAGAGATGTTAGCAGTTCAGGAAGGTACCTCAACCCCCGGAGAGCTCGAATCCAAAGGTCAGTGTATGAGGAACGGCTCTTCTACACGACTTCCAGCCCAGTCACTAAGAACTCTGTATTTAAGCACAGATTAAACCCAGTAAAGCTCCTGAGATGTCCCGCACCGTTGACCCCCGGCTGTTTAAATTAATTCCCATCCGTTGCCCCTCACCATTTTTGTGACCTGGCGATATGACAGTGGCAAAGAGAGAGCGAGTCCAGGAGGGCCTGTAATATAGTGGTGGCACAGGGGAAGCTCCTCCTCGGCTCCACCTTCTCCCACCCCCAACCTGAAGCATTTGCGACCCAGAGCTGTGTTTGGTTTGGGTTGGGAACTACCCACATCGTCCTTTCTGGGGCCACATCACGGAGTCCGTTGCAGCCCTGGCTGTGACACAGCAGGGTTAAACATGGAGGGTGGTGAGCGTGCAAGCGTGCAAGGCTCTGCGGGGTGGGAGCCTGTTAACCCCACCGCAAAACCTCCCTGGCACGTGCCAGGGCCGTGGTGGGGTGATGCAACCGCGGCAGCACATTCCCCCCCAGCCCCCCCGCCTGCCCCTGGGGACATTCACCCCTTCGTGGGGACATGTCCTATCCCGGCCAGCACTAAGCCGGGACTGTTTGGCTGCACGCGGAGTCCAGCCACGCGTACGGTGTCCGGGCCTGGGGCCACGCGGTGTCACCGTCAGCTGTGGTGAGCCCAGCGCTGCAGGGGTCACAAAACGAGGGAGCAGCGGGATGGGGGCACAGACACCCCACAGCTGGGAGTGGAGGTGAGCCGGAGCCACCGGTGGGGCCAGGAGGGTGATCATGGGGGGGTTGGGTGGGTGCCAGTGGTGTGCAGGACGAGCGTGAGGGTCCGGTGGTGGGGCTGTGTCCCCTGCGGCCACACTCCGTGGGGCACATCGGTGCCATGCGCCGCCCCAGCACGTGTGCCGGGCACAGGCTGGAGAGGGGCCAACAGCAGGGATGGGGTCACAGCTGTATAACCCGATGGCAGTGCCACTGCTGGGCCACCGCGTGTCCCCATCAGAGCTGTGTCACCTCATGTCATTGCCACCACCATCTGTGTCACCCCATGGCACAGCCACCATGGTACCATCCCATGGCATGATCACTGCTGTGTCACTCTGTGACACTGCCACTGTGTCACCCCATGGCACCACCACCACTGTGTCACCCCGTGGCACTGCCAATGTTGTGTCACCCCGTGGCACCACCACCACTGTGTCACCCCGTGGCACTGCCAGTGCTGTGTCACCCCATGGCACCACCACTGCTGTGTCACCCTGTGGCACTGCCAATGCTGTGTCACCCCGTGGCACCACCGTTGTGTCACCCTGTGGCACTGCCATCGCTGTGTCGCCCCACACCGGCCCTGGCCCCGGCCCCGCCGGCTCCGCCCCCAGCACTGACCCCGCCCCCGCGGCCGGTCCCTCCGGCGGCCCCGCCCCGCCGCCCGTGACGCCGTTTGTCCGCTCCCGGCGCCCGTAGCGGCCGTCGCGGCCATGGCGGAGCCGGGCGGGAACCGCCCCGTCACCATCAGCGACGTGCAGCAGCTGGTGAAGAGGAAGGACGAGATCGAGGCGCAGATCAAGGCCTGCTACGAGCTGCTGGAGGGCGTCAGTGCGGCGGGGCGGGGGCGGGGGCGGGCGGGGGGCGGCGGGGCGCGGGCCCGGCCTGCGGGGCCGGTTCGCAGCCCCACGGCCGCCTCTTCCCTCACAGCAAAAGGGCGTCGGGATGAACGAGCCGCTGGTGGACGCCGAGGGGTTTCCCCGCGACGACATCGACCTCTACCAAGTGCGCACCGCCCGGCACAACATCATCTGTGAGTGGGGCCCCGAGGGGGCGGGCGGGCGGCCCCTTCCCGGCTGCCGCGGGGGCCGGGGGGCGCCTCCCGCCGGTGGGGTGCGCGGCAGAGCTCCGGGCCGGGCTAAAGCTCCCCGGAACGGCTTGTGCAGTTTGATCCCAAACACCGTATCGTTCAGCCCGCTCACTGCGGCTCTTCAAAAACTGAAAAACGGGGTTGCTCTGAGTCTGTTTTCCAGGGATTTTGCTCCCTGCTCGTAGCCGATGGGGATCGGCTGAGTCAGTAAAACGCGTTTGTCCGCGGCCTTGAAATTCTGCTGTGGAGCCCTTTGGGATTCGTGAAATACAGCGATGCGTTTTGGTGTTGTTTGTAGAATAAGCTTTGGGTTAAAAAATAGCGTGGCATTTTATTTCTTCCCAGGCTTACCTTATACCTGTTATTTTGGGGTGGCTTTTGCTCTACATACGTAACAGTACATGACTCGATGGAAAAAAGCTGCTTGATGATTTCTAGGTGACGCCGGGGCTCGGAGCCCCGCTTCCTTGTGTGTTTAACCAAAATTTGTAGGGTGGTTTTCTCAGTGTCTAATCTGCCGGGCTGTGTGAGCAGGGCTGGCACCAGGACCCAGCAGATCCACCAGCAGAGGTTGTCTCTAGCTGCAGCGGGGATCCGAGACACCCAGAAGACCATTTTCTGCGCAGTTGCGGAGAAGAGCGTGCGCTGAGAAAGAGCCCTTCGATGTAACCGGTCCTGCTGCCTCTGTGCTAAATGGTGTCACCCACAGGTTTGCAGAACGATCACAAGGCCCTGATGAAGCAGGTGGAGGAAGCTCTTCACCAGTTGCACGCCCGGGAGAAGGAGAAGCACGCCAAGGATGAGGCGGAGGCGCTGGCCGAGGCAATGAGCCAGAACCTGCCACAGGCTTTTGCCAAAGTGAACGCGGTGACTCCGGGATCTCCTGCGAGTATCTCGGTAAGTTGGTGGGGTCTGACAGCTCGTGGGGAGGCTGCTTCTGGACCCAGAGAGAAAACGTAGCAGATGGCTTTCTCTGTCTTTTGTTAATAAGTGGGAGTAAGTTGAGGGTTTGATTAGGGTGCCCCCTGTGCTTTTTTTTTTTTTGTCACACTGGGATTTCCTGTGAAGAAACTAGTCACTGTATGGGAACGAGATGAGTACTCTCTTCTCAGCTGTACTGTTGCACCACACAGCTCATACCAGGCCTTGATGACTGTTCTAGCCCCAGTATTTCTCTTCCCATAAAACAGGACAGAGGAATGAGTCCTTCCAGCTTCCTGAGGATATAACGTAGGTCAGTTGCCTGGATGATGAGAAGAGCAGTGTCATAGCACATCTCTCTCCATGTGGCTGGCTGAAGGGTGATGCTCCTGTGATATCACCCGTCTTTGAAGAAGGCAGATGCTCATCTCTCTTCTGTCTCTGTCCAGGGACTTCAGGTCGATGATGAGATTGTGGAGTTTGGTTCCGTCAACGTAAACAACTTCCAGAACCTGCAGAACATTGCCACAGTGGTGCAGCACAGCGAAGGGGTGAGCTCATTTCTGCTGTGACTGCATTCTCTTGCCTCTCTCTGTTAGCCAGAGCTTTTTCTATGGAACCTGCATCTCTGGGATCATCATTTCTGTGTCACATTCAGCCTGTGCTGTTGTAGCCTTGTTCTCTCACAGCATTGAGCTAATTCCTGCTGGATAGGAGAGAGCAAAGGCATGTGTGCTCTTTGCTGTGAGCATCATATTGTCTGTTCTCCCCTGGGGACTCCCCGCAGCAGCAGGCTGTGTTGCTGTGCCGCCCTCATGACTTGTGGACTGGCCAAAGAAGCTGCCAGAGAGTCATCAAGTACTTCATAGTGGAAGTGAGGGGTTGCCTGGAGGTGTCTCCCTGCCCAGTGATCTCTTCTTTCAGATCTCGGTGCAGGGATGGGAGTGGGCGCTGCTGAAGAACAGCTCCCTTAGGCCTGATGTTCTTCTGGTGTTTGAGCAGAAGAATGAAAGAGGGGGTTGACTTGATGATGGAAATTTGCCATCTTTTATTCTTACATTTTATTTTTTCTCCCTTTCAGAGACCCCTGAGTGTGACTGTGATCCGCAGCGGCAAAAAAGTGCACGTGGGGCTGACTCCGAAGCGCTGGGCCGGGAAGGGCCTCCTGGGGTAAGCTGCTCTTTCACTTGCCAGAGGAGATGAGGCTTTCGGGCAGCTCAGAGCACATTTCCTGCAGCAGGGCCAGCTCTCTGCTTTGCTCTCGGTGTGTGTTGCTGACTGTTCTGACGGACTTCACTGGCAGGTACAGCTGAGAGCTGGAGGCTGACAGTTTTGCACAGTGATACGGGGAGGGGAGTTGCACCAAACGTGAGCGCAGGGAGGAAGGGCTCAGTGGCTAGTTTTCCTGGCAGAGAAAACCAATGGAGGAGGGTTGTGGTGGGTCTGATTCATGCCTTTTTGAGACTTTAATGTTTCCTTCTACCATTTTCTTTTTCAGCTGCAATATCGTTCCCTTGCAAAGATGACCACTGCTTGGAAAACAATAAAGCTGAAGTTTGTGCCTGCTTTCTGGACTCTGATCTGGTTTGAAAACTTCCCTACCTGTTCTTGCTGAAATGAATGTTTCAGAGGCTGTGGCTTCTAGGTGCCAGACTCACTGAGTCTGAAGAGCTTCTGATAGAGCAGGGCCTGCCTGCAGTTCAGAATTGCACTGGATCATCAGGAGTAGCTTGCAGAGATACAAGATGCGGCTTCTCATCTCTTACACCTTGTATCAGTTTGGAATGAGGCTCTAGAGAGACCCAAACTTCCCGTGATACAGGCTCTAAAAGATCATGAAATGCTCCTGCTTGGTGATAACAGAGCATTCCTTTTTGTCCTCTGTAGAGTTCTCACTGAACATCTTGTAATATATGCTACAAAGTCCCAGAGCACTTTTTGGTGTCTGTAATAGTAGATGACAGTCAGGAAATATGGAAGTTTGATACTTTATCTTCCCCATGTTACCACAACTAATGTCACTGATGTCACAGCCATGTCACTAAACATGATGAAAGAATTTTTGGAATGCCTAATTATTTTAAGTTAACCCCTATTCCTCATCTCATTATAATTCTACTTTGATTTATTTTCAGTAGTTCATATAGTTGTGATAGAAGTACTCCTAGTCTGGGTCCTTTTTTCTTTTTTTCTAAATTAAAGAAAAAATAATAATTTTTTTATTTGTGGTAGTTGGTTTTGGTGTGTATAAACTCTTTGAGGGGATTTCAGGGATGATTGGTTTGTTCTCATCTTGTTTCCCGTTGAACTTCAAAATACTCTCCCAAAACAATAAAACCCATTCTTGTAGAAGTTCTTATTTTGGGCAATAATTGTGAGCCAGGTTGGGTGGGTTAAACACAGATCTGCACAGAAACAAAATCATGACCCCTGACCTTCCAGAGCTGAAGCCCCGGTAAGGTGCAAGTCTTTGACTGCTTCATAACCAGGTTGTGACATAAGTAACGCATCACACGTAATGAGCAATTTTGTTATAATTGTTATTAACCAGACCTGAAATTAGACTGAAAAAGCAGTCTAAGCCCCCAGACTTTTAAATCACTCACCCAGGGCTCTGTGGTAAATTGAGTAGGTTTACTCTTTTGATATTTCAAGTGTTTGTGTTTCAGCCTACAGTCCAACAGAGCAGATTCTCAGTGAAACCATAAAGCTTCAAAGCAAAGCTCCTTGCTGGGTGATTCCTGCAGGCTTCACGGCGCTAGGGAGGAAGCGTTGCTGCAGCAGCCCGTGGCAGCGTTCCTTGGATCAGATCGTATCTAGATAATCCCCATCAAAAACAGGCTCACCCTGATCTTTCAAGTAATTTTCAAAGGGCTGAAACATGGCACTGTGGTGCCTCATCTCTTTTCTTGAAGGATAACAGAAGGGGAGGCATTTTGGGACTCTGTTGCATGCGCATCCTGTCCCGCTTTGCCAGAGCAGTTGTGAGGCTGAGCCTGCACTGCTGACCCTCACCAGGCGCTGTGACCCACAAAGGCCACTGCATCTCCCAGATCCCCTGTGAAATCCCGCTGGAAAGCACTGTGATGTCCCTGGCTGTAGTTACTCCCCGTGGAGTTGTTCTGTAGGAGGGCTGAGTCTCTGCATGGGACCAGAGTGTCGATAGATTTGTGTAAAACCAGAATTTTTAAATGCACACATTGGGTTTGGGAGCCTTGTTTTTTTGCAAAAGGACGGCTGTATTATAGGTGCTGCTGCAGTTTCTAAACGTGACTGTACCTATGTCTGCAAGCTGCCCCTCTCTTTTGTCCCTATAAACTAAAATGTAGGTATAAGTATGTGGATAAATTGGGTATCAAGTTGCAGCTGAAATGTCAGACTGTCAAGGGGCTGGCCTTGGCTGTGGCTTGCTTTTACCTGAGCTGCAGGTTAATCTGGGTCTAGATACCAGTCCAGAAGAAAAGCTCCCATGACGCATCCTTCCAGGCCTTTGTATTTGTGCCTCCTGGGATGAAATGATCTAGAAAATCCCAGCTTTCTGTACCGCTCTTGAAACGAGGTTAGGGGGTCAGTCAGTCCAGCCCCATCAGCCAGGTTAACTCCTGCTCTCGGGGAGCTCATTTCCCTTTCAGCGTGGAGGGTCTCTGAATGCTTCAGAGGACTCTCAGCTCTGTGAAGCTCTTGTAGAAGTGCATCTTCAACCTTATGTCCTAACTACTGCATCCACAGACCGGCCGGTTGGGTGTCCTGACTAGAACGGGTTGAACGATCCCAGCAAGTGTAATAAACACAGATTATGTTGCAGAACCTGCTGTGGACAGGTAAGGTTTGAGCTTCTTCCTTAGACCACACTCAAACCTCCACTGTAGGACCAGAGCAGAAGAGGAGCTGCTCTCTGTCAGAATAAACAGGATTTTTGTGCTGGAGAGCAGAGGTGACTCCCGCTATCCTACATGATCAGGGAACGTGGACTGGATGCTGCTGTCTGGGGAGAAAAGCACCGTATCTGGACAAGCTTGGCGTGCAGGTGCTGATGCACTGAACAAGGCTGCCTTCCTGCACCTAGCAGAGATGGCTTTAAGGACCAAATCCCTGCTCCTGAAGCCATAAAACTCCCCTGATTTGAAGCAGCTGGTTGGTACCACAGAGGAGGAGTTGAGAGCAGTCGTGTTTTGAGAACCCGCCTCTGCGCAGCAGCCTCTTCAGGTCGAGGAGATAATGTGAGCTGATAACAAAACTCCTTTTCTCTCCCAGCAGGGTACGAGCCTCTTGCTGGGCAGAAGGAAAAACAAATTAGATTTAGAAATTGTTATTATTTGAGCTTAACAGCAAGGCTGCAGTCAACAATTGGGCGTGCTTAGAGCTGATTATCTGCAGTGGTGGAGGCGATTGCTTGGAGTGATCCCTGCAAATTGGGGTCCCCTGTGCGAGTGCCATCCTGGCAGAGAGCTGGGGATGGTGGGGGGACCTGGCAGTGGTTGGAGGCTGATTTTTCTTGCTTTTATTCTGCTTGTCCTGCTCAGGGGTGCCAAGGGAGCAGAAGCTGTCCACAACGCCTGAGGGGGGCACACTTTGAGTAAAAAACCCTGGTCCCATTCCCCGGACAGGGCGAGGGTTCCGTTCCAAAGGGGTCTGGCGATGCCAAGAGGGACTTTGTCACAGCCACAAGCAGGATTTAGGCTTGGGTAGGGCAAAGCGCAGAACGTCTCCCCACACCACCAGGTTCCTGCTTTGGGCAGTGGGTCAGCGCTGCCTCTCCTTGGCAGCTGGTGGGGATGAAGAGGGCCCCCCCTTCTCTCCCTGTACAGCCTCCTCTCTCCCCCCGGCGCATTCGGGGCTGTCGCTGGTGGCGGCCGGTGCAGCCGTTGGTGCAGCCGTTGCCTGGGAACAGCAGTCGGAGGCAAACAGAAGCGGGGACTGGTGTGACGGTGAGCGGTGGGGTCCCCAGGGGGGTCTCTTGGGGCAGTTGGGGAGGCACCAAGGCCTGGAGGAGGCTTGGAAACGATTCTGCGGTCACCCCAGTGAGACCTGTGGGGTCGCAGCCATCCCTGAGCACCCATTCTGCCTGCTGAGGCCAGAGGGAGGGTTTTTCCCAGGGCCCCCTTCCCACTCCTCTGAAAACTTTCTGTGCACAAGGCTCCAGTGTTGGCTCAAATCCAGACCCGTGAAGCTGGAGATGAACCAGCTGCCCCCCAGGAGTAGCCCTGCTACTTATGGGGACTGTGGCAAACCCCCATCGGAGGGGAAATGCCCGTGCCCGGCGCAGCGTTCAGGCAGAGTGAGAGGGAGTCTGTTCTCAGCTGGAGTAACCGAGGCTGTGTGGGATTGCTTGCGCTCGGCAGGAGCGTTACTGGAGCTGAAAAGGGGCTCTGGGACCAGTCTTCCAGCTTCACAGGTGTCCTTTCCTTCCACTGTGCCAAATTCCAGGTGGTTGTGCAGCCAAACCCTGCGGGGGGGGGGGGCGGAGTATTTCTGAGCATCTCCCTGCCCCAGCTCCCTAGAAGGAGGGTGAGGATGGATGGGTCAAGTGAAGTTATACCAGAGGAGACAACTGGAGGAAGAACAGGAGTAAGCAGTGAGCCCATGGAGATGTCACAGGATGGACAGACAGCTGAGGAGACAGCCGTGCTGCCCAAGCAGGTGAGGGCAGCACCACCACAAGCCCTGCCTGACACAGGGTCCACGGGCAGGTCCTGGTGGAAGCAGATCCCCCAGCTCCAGGACCAGGGTTTCTCTCGAGATGTCACTGGGGAGGCAGAGCAGGAACCCCACCAGTGGGGCTCGACAGATGCAGCATCTCTGCGTAGTCTCAGTCCAGCCATCAATACTTGCTGAGCACTTGAGCTGCCTGAGAGTTACATGAGCAGGAGGGAACCCAGCCTCGTCTCTGCACTGAACGAAATATTATCTTACCTCCCTCAGAAACAGAAACGGTGTCCAAATGAGGTTTATGTCTTGCATGAGAGATTGCAATAGGAAATCAAGTAGCCCCGTGGGGAGAGGCAAAAGCTAATGTGGATCCCAAGAACAAGATTAAGCGGCCAATGCCCAGACTGGGGAAATCCTGTCTGGGGGCTGCTGCGAACTCTGACACCCCAGAGCTATTTAATTTATTTATTAACAGTCTGGTGAGGGGCTGAGGAAGGTGGTGGTGGGATTTTTACCCTCACTTTCTGTCTGCTTGCCAGGCAGCACAGCGAGCGGCGCTGGCAGCAGAGCTGGACTTGCTGCAGAGCCCTTCGCAGCCATCTCAGCCCCAGTTCCAGGACGCAATTGTCCTGGTTTTAACCTCAATTTGCCATCATTCCCTCTCCAGCCTGTGACCATGCACCCCATTGCAGTAATCAATAACCCTTGCATGGAGAATAGTCAGGGGGTGGACAGTAAAAAGGTCAGACTTCTTGCCTTCAAAGGATGTATAGGTTAGTTTTGGAGGAGAAACTCAGGCATCTTAGCCCAGGTGATAGGAGCTGTTGGGAAGGTGGTGTGAGACATGGGATGCTGCGGAGGTGCAATGAGGGCAAGGCAAGATGTGCAGAAAGAGAAGAAACAACTGGTGGCAAACTTCCCCGGCACAAATTCATAGGCGGTTTAGGAGCAGAGGAGTATCCTGATATTGGATACCTGCCCTGGAAGTGATGTAGGTTGGATCTGAGATGTGCTGGGGTGCTTTCCCACTAGCTGTGGACTAGCCCAGGAGCTAGCGCACACCGAAACCTCTTTCCCTTTCCAAGGACCCCCTCGCTGCTGCTAAGGGGAAGGAAGGATTACCAGAGGATGCTGCCAAGGAGAAGGCAGGCACCCTGCCCAGCACCTGGGCTGGGAGGCAAGACACGACTGCCTTAGGGACAGCCCTGGGAGCAGACACTGCTGGGACAACACACCTGGATGGTGCTGGACCTCCCTCAGCACTGCCTGAGCCCAGGGGGGCTGTTTCCAGTCCTCGCTCAGGCTACGGGGAGCAGGAGATGCAGCAGAGGAGCGGGGAGGACGATGGGCGCAATAGCTCTGCCAGTTTGGTGTGGGCAGCCACGCCAGGGACACTCTTCCAGGAGGACAGGCAGGCCTGCCTTCACCCGCTCGTGAGTACCAGTGGGCACAGTGCCCGGCGCTCCTGCCCAGCTCTCTCCCATCACCCCAAAGATCTTTTGTGGCTTTTTTGTCCTGGCTGCTAAGAGCCAGGAGCTGCCTCTTCCCTGCAGAACCTGTCCTGGGTGTTGGGCTACAACAGCAGCCTGGCTGTGCACAGCCTGATGGACGGGAAGGACCGGGTGCTTCTGTACATCTCCTCCCACACGGTGGTCATCCATGATGTCCTGGGGAACAGGCAGTACCATCTGCAGGTCTGGCATTCAACCCACATGTCTCCTTCCTCCTCCTCCCTTTCTCCTGAAATCTCTTCCTCCATCTCTTTTCCTGGTGCTTAGGGATCACCTATAACTGAATTGAAGAGCAGCCCATGCAAAGGAGTGTATTGTTTTGCTTGCACGCCCATTGCAATTCCCAACATGTGTTGGTGGAACGTCCTTTGTGTTGGATTGCAGCGGTGACCATGAGCAGCACGTGCAGCATGGCCCCCTCTTCTCCACTGCTTCTTGGCTTGGGGAGCTGCAGCCAGTGCAAGGCACAAGGACGGGGTGGTGGGTTCAGAACTGCCTGTGAAAATGGGATGCAAAAGTTGGATTGGAGGGATGAGAGTGGAGGACCCTTGGGAGAGGAGACGAGGGGAGATCACGAGCAGAGCAGTTTGATGAACGCTTTAAATAATCGCTGGGTCTGGACGGCACTGGCAGTGCCTCCACAGCACTTTGTTGCTTCTCTTTCCTCAGGGCCATACGAATGTCATTTCTTGCCTGTGTGTGAGTGAAGACAGGCGCTGGGTTGCAACCGCCGACCGAGGGCCAGATGCTCTGATCATTGTGTGGGACTCCTTCTCTGGGTAAGCTCCTGGAACCTCCTCTTCAAACACCTCCTGTGTGCAGTAAATTGCTTAGGACTGACTCCAGTCTCAGCTGAGAGTGAAATGGGAAGAACACAGGGATGGAATAAAGCAGCAAAGGAGCCAAAATGGAGCCGAGGACTTCGCTGTCCTTGTATCACCCACAGCACACTGAGATGGGCCCGAGCTCCCCCAGATTAAGCACATCATGTCTCCAAGCTGTAGTCTTTTCTAAAAACCTCACTGGTGAGTTGTTTCCCAGAGCCATTTACTTGTGAGGAAGGGATGGAGAGGATGTTGAACATCAGCTGCAGTGCTGGCTGCTCCAGTGGCAGCACCAGTGTTTGCAGACTCCCTCCCTGCCACACAGACCGGGGTGGGCTGTGCCACAGGTTTTGTGTTGAACCCCTGTGCTGCTGTGAGTGCTCACGAGGGCTTTGATCCGTAGGGTACCGGTGAGAACCATCTTTGGGAGTCATCCAGAGGATGGGATCAGTGCTATTGCTATTTCCCAGGATGCGAAGTATTTGGCAACCATTAGTGCTGGTACAGTGCAGGTAAAGAAAATATCTCCTCTTTTGTAGCCTTGTGAGATAGATTCCCTGGAACTTTTTCCCAGTGCAGCGAAGGGGAGGTGGAAATTAGGATGGGGAGAGCAGGTTTGCAGAGTGATGGCTTGTTTTTGCTGAGCCATTGGAAGACAGACCTGGATTTCATTAAAGTGAATGCTGTGGAGTTGAGAAAACGGATCTTAAATTGAGGTAAAAGCTTCTGACTCCAATGCACTTTCACTGAAGCAATTTCTAGCACTATTTCCTGAAATAAAGCTCTCTGCTGCCAGGCTATGCTGGGTTTATCCTGCTCCAGTCTTTTATGTCCCATCATCCCCTGCAGCTGGAGGGGATGGGGTTCACCTGGCTCCCCCGAGTTCCCAGAAAAACCACAAATGTCCGTTGGGTTTTCCCTTCTCTGCCAGAGAGTTTGTGTTTGGAAGTGGACTTCACCCACAGAGAAACCCGTGTGCAGCACAGAGCTGAGGCCTGAGTTTGGGTATCAGGTGAGTGACCGCGGCTGAGGGGCACAGAGGAGCGTGATTGGGCTGGATTGGGCAGCCCCATCCTCACCCGCACCCCCCGTACCCCCACCCAGTACAGGGCTGCTGGTAGATGGCAGCTGGAGAGGGGAGGCAGGATCACCCCATCCCTGCTGCACCCCAATGCAGTGGAGCATCTCGGGGCCATTATGGCTGCTCCTCTGCTGCCCAGCAGCCATGGGGACCCCGGTGGGATGTCCTTCACCATCGCCCTGACACCAGCAGGAAAAGCCCACGGCCCCGCCAGCTTGTCCCCACTAGCAGAGGAGAGAGCGCAGCTCTGGTGTTCCACAGGGAATTTGGCCTCTGTTTTCTGTTGAGTGCAGGTGCTGAAGTGGGTTTTGGGTAAAAGTAAATGTTTTGCATGAACGAATAAGCAGAAAGCATTGCTCAGTTTGGCATTAATGTGATTCTCACCCTTTAATTTCAGGATTATGTAATTTTTAACCCTCAAAATCCCTATGAGTTTGTCAGCAACAGCAAAACCCAGGTGATATTTTACCTGTGGGTAAGTAGGGACATGGGAAGTGGTATTTCTGGTGCCAGACGCGCTCCCAGAGGGTTGGGAGGCAGCGCGGGGGGGCTGCACACTAGTGAGCAGCAGGGGCTGCGGGGCCAGATGTCTGCCCACGACTGGGGTCACTCCTTGATTTGCAGATCTGCCCCCCACCACCCAGTCGCCCCTCCCCACTCCCTGCCCTCACTAGACTCGAAGGTGGTCTGGGCAGAGCATCGCTCTCCCTCCACTTCCACACTGGGGTCAGGCCCAGCTGCGGCAGCGATGCTCTGCCTCTCCTACCCCTGCTTCCCCACGGGCCCTTTGTGTGCCTTGTGCTGGTCAGCAGCTTTTGGGAGAGGAGACCAGGGAGGGAGAGGGTGTTTTGTGCTCTCTAGAAGGTCTTGGAGCCTTTCTGCCCCGGGAGCCCTGCTTTGGTCACCACAGCACAGGGCCAGCGCCCAGGCAATGGGGAAGGGACATGCTGACATGCCTGTCCAGGACATTTTGTCCATTTTCCCCAGGGCGATGCCGGTTTGCAGTATGGAGCACCGTTCCTGAGCAGCCAGGTGAGTGCAGAGGGGACCGCAGCTTTCCTCCTGGCAGCAGCACTGTCCCTTCCCATTCCCTTGAGCAAAAACAGTGGCCATGTCCCCACCCTGTCCCCCTTGGTCTTCCAAAGGGACAAGCCAGGATTGCCTGAGCTGAGGTCAAGAGGGGTGCTCTCTCCTAGAGACACCCCACGGCACCTTCTCCTGGGGCTCTTGCCTCTGATGGCCCTGCCATGGGACGGGGAGGGAATGTCACACAGAAGGACCAAGCAGGAACATCTCTGCTTGAGGGGGGAAGAGCCAGCACCCAGGACAAACACATGGCCTCGCCTCTCTCTCTGCAGACCTTCAACAGCATGGTGGGACACTTCAGCCAGTCGGTTTTTCATTTTAACAACTCGCAAGCTCTGACGGGCACCTCGGCTGGGAAGCTGGTGGTGTGGGACATGGTGGGTCCCCGCACCCCCTCCAAGGAACTGCGGGCCAAGCCGCACAGCATGAAGGCCACCAAACTGGTGCCTGTGCAGAAGGACAGCCTTACTGTGCTCAAGGTGTTTGAGAGGTAACAGGATGGCAGTTTTCAGTAGCCGTAGGTATAGTCCTCAGATGTCTCAGCCACAGGAATGGCAGAGCTAATGTTGATGAGCTACTGCCAAGTGTTGTAGTTGTAAGTCACTTGGCAGCGTGGGAGGACCAGGGAAATTAATGCAGGAAAGCGCTGCTGATTTATAAGCCATTGCTCCGGCTTTTTCCAGCAATGAATTTGGCTAGGGGGGAAAAAAAAAAAAAAAAAAAAGAACTTTTAAAACTCCTGCTAATGTGATCCCTGATCTGCTGGGGTAGCTCAGACACTGTGCTGCCATGGTCACGGAGGATTGTGGATGAGTCTTGCTCAGTCTCCTGGCCTTTGCCGGCAGAGGGAGCAGACAGCCACCAAACGCCTTGGCAGCCTTGGGGACAGGGCAGGGGACACTGCAGGGTCACAGCAAAGCCTGGTGGTTTCTGCACAGCCCTGGGCTTTCCCCCTGCACGTCTGTATGGGGCTCTTCTCATGCACTTGTGCAGAGAAAAGGTTGCTTCTGCCCAAGGATGCTATCCAAGAAATATTTGGGAGTTCTCAATCAGTGTGTGGATTAAGTTTTCCCTTCCTTGCAGCTGCATAGTAACAGGCGATGTGAAAGGTCAGGTTAAATTCTACGACGGGCAGCTGCAGCTCCTCACCTGCTACAGCCACAGCAGTGTGGGTCCCATTCAGTCCATCTCCTTCTCCAAAACCCCTCCTGATCCTCCTGGTGCCTCCCTAGCCTGCTCTGACTCCTGCATCGCCAGCAGCCAGCCCTTTGTCACTAGGTGAGTGACCCTTTATAAACCCAAGTCTTTTCCTGCATTTGCCCTGCAGCTTGAAAGCTGGGGAGATGGTCAGATGAAAGCTACCCCGCGGGCTTCTGCCTTGGCTGGAGTTCCAACCCTGTACCCGGGGGTTCTGGGCAGGACAGGGACAGGGAGGGAACGTGCCCCTTTATACCCCTTCTCCACAGATTTTTCACTTTGGGCATTTCTCCCACCTGCCCACCCGAGACAAGCAGGGGGGTGTCTCCTGGGCAGCCCCAGGCATCTCCCAGCGGCCACCAAAACCCAGGTGGCCCCTGGCACATCTTCAGTTCTGAACTTGATGTGATGCCTTGGCACAGGCATGAGAAGTGTTAACACAGGCACAGCGATGATCTGCTGGTCCCGGGGTGCACAGCTCCTCTGTCACATACTCGGCACACTAATGCCGAGCCTCCAGCTTCTGCTGGGCCCCTTAATCCCCCCCCTTAAACCCCTCCCGTGGATGGCTATTTCCAGTTAGATTTTATCATGGCTAGTCAAGCTAATCGGGGCAGTGGCAGTGCAGAGACTGCCCCAGTGGTCATGGCATCCGTGCTGGGTTGTACCACATGGACTCTGGAGCTTGGGACAACCCCAGCCTGGTCTCCAGCCCCTCTCCGTCCCTCTGTGTGATGTAGCTGTGTCTGAGGATTTATAGAAAGTCTGCAGGCCAGATGAAGCTGTTCTGTGGCTCGAACCAGCCTGCAAACCATATGTCTGTCACTCCTGTTAAGGCTCTCCTGGCAACGTCTGTCCTTAGCTGCACGTGTTTTCCAAAGAGCCATATGGGACAGATTCCTCTCCAGCCTGGAGCAGCGCCCTGGGGAACGGTTTGGTTTTCCCTGTCGGTCTCTGTTGTCTCATCCCTCTTCCTGGGTTGCTGCTGCAGCTCCTGCTGCTTGCAGCCACTCTGGGCAGCACAAAAGGCAGAAAACTAAAGTGGAAACCTTGAGCCTGCTCTTCTAGCCAGGCTGGTGGGATCAGGTATGGCTAAAGAGCCCAGCTAAGGCATGCAAGAGCATCCTTCAGTGCCCGGGCCAGACGTGCAGAAACTGATGGCTGTCATGGGCCAGCTAGCAAAGAGGCTGCTGTTTCCCCACTCGTGCTGCTCGTGTGATGCAGCCATGCGCATCTGTCTGTGCAGCTCCTGTGTGGTCCTCTCTTGACCCTTTAACTGGGCCCAGACTCTCAGTCCTCAGGCAGACTGACAACCACACATATTTGTTCTGTAATGTGCATAATTATTCAGATGTCTGCTTTACACATCACCAATTATGCAACGGGACCCTCTTTGCTGCATTACGGTCGGCACGGCTGAGCGAACAGACAGGCAGCAGCTCTGTCTGCGGCGTGGGGCTGAAACTGTCCCCTGACCTTGTCCGTGGCAGCGCGGTCAACATGGAGCCACTGACAATGGTGGCATGGAGACATATGAAAAGACCATTCAGAGTATCTTCAATTGCTCATTTGTCCGTCTCACACACCAGTGATTTGCAAACAGCAAAAGCTACGCAGATGTCATTCATCTTCTGGCTTGCCTACCCAAGTAGAAAATGGAACTGGCTCCAGTGTCTTCCTGTGGAGATTTACCAGGTCATGAATAAAAAGTGCCACCTGCCTTCCAGGTCAAGAAGTATTTGCATATTGCATATCGCAAAATAGAAGTGATCGTCCAACTAAGTTGCCAAAAAGAGACTGATGTGTAATATAGCTTGGAGGCACATGAGCCAGCTAGTCTGATTCATCAAATTCTGTTTCTCTCACACTAAACAGGAACTTTATCCTTTCAACCTCTGATGCAACCGTGCTCCATGTTGCAACAGACAGGACAAACTTTGAAAAAGTCATGGAAGAGGCGAAGAAAGCTGTGAATGCCATCTCCTGTCACCCCCGGCAGGCACTTGTTGCTGTGGGGAGCCACTGCGGGCTGCTGAAGGTGTGGGACTACCAGCAGACCAAGTACCTCGTTAGCAGGATATTCACCCAGGCCGGCATCCAGTGCTTGTCCTATGACCCTGAAGGTATCCTGGCCTCATGACCCTCCCCACGTGCCAAGCACTGGGCTTCCCGGGAGGAGCGATTGTGTTGTGAGAGTTTTCTGGCATGTTTTTCAGGTTATTTTCTGGCCGCTGGTTTTACTGATGGAAGTGTTTACATCCTCGATGCCATTTCCCTTCAGTCCAGCTGCAAAGAGTTCAAGTTCTCGCGAGGTCCTGTGACTCATATTAGCTTCTCTCACAATTCAGAGTACCTTGCAACTGCTGTAAGCTTGTTTTTCCCTCTTGGTGATTTATATGCACTGCTCACGGTGCAGGTTTTGTTGGACTGGGAATTGCTGGCCATCCTGTGAGGCACGGCAGGGTGAGTGGTGTGGAGGGCTGTCCCTCCCCTGGGGCTTTGTGACTCTGAAATGCTTTTCCTGGCTTGAAGAGTCACTCTGTAAAAACGTCACCAGTCACAGCCGCTCCACAGACCTGCTGCTGGCAGCATCCCATTGCTAACTTTAGTGACAAGCCTTAGCTCTGCATCCATCTGTAGAAAGGGCTGGAACAGGGATTTCCTCCAGGCTGGTGCACCACGAAGGGGGTTGCTCCCTGGGTCCCACATCTCAGTGCAGAAATGAATTGAATGTAGAAATGTATTGAAGCAGTTTGGCACAGAGGTTGTAGCAACTGGTGATGATCTGTACAAAGAAAAAGATACCCCCTTCATGCCTGGGTGCCAGGGCAGAGAAGTGGGAAGCATCTGAGGAGTCACTGAACTCAATTTAGTGCCTCTCTGCTGTGAGAGCACAGCAGGGACTGCTCTCCAGCCAGGATGCTCCAGCCAGGCTGAGAACCACTGCGGTGCTGCCTTTGGGAGCAGCTGCCCACATCTACTTGACCCAGTGTTTTATCCTGGCTGTGACTCTAACCCTCCTGGTGGGACTCAACAAAACTAAAAGGGCCGAGCTAAGCCCAGAGGGGACATGCAAATCTGTCTGCTGCCAGCCAGGGGATGTGCACAGGGATCGTGGCTTGTTGACCTTTGTGGTGTTGTTCCAGGATGAGAAATACTCGGTGACTGTTTACAAGAGAGTCCTGCAAAACGGGAGCAGATGCTGGGAACACCTGGCAGGGCTGCACTCCCACTACAAACCCATCCGGAGCATCCTCTTTGGGGTCCAGTTAGACAGCAACGAGCCCAGGCTCCTGAGCCTTGGGGAGGACCGGCAGCTGGTAGGTCAATGTGAAAGTCTAAAGGGCAGTGGAGCTTTGTGGTTAAAGCAGGGGGCTGGACAAGAGCATCGAGGGAGGTTCAGTCTTTGGTTCTGCAGCTCCTAACCCTTTCCCACCAGCTCTGTGGTTTCTCAGCCTGGTCTCAGGACAGATCTGCCCAGGGTTCAGGGCTGAGGCTCTGCTACTGCAAGGTGCTCGCCCCAGCTGCTGCAAGAGATGCTAGATCCAATTAGTTCACAAGGTCCAGGGTGCTGGCAGACCAAGGGGGAGCTGCTGTGTTTCCTTGTCTTCCCTCCAGGTTGAATATGACCTGAACAGCAGCAGCAAGGACCGCTTGGTGATCTTGCACAGGGACCGGGTAGAGCAGATTGCTGTGCCCCTATGCTTGGCCTGGTACCCACAGCTCAGCACCGAGTCCTTTATCCTCACTGCCAACAACTGCTACAAAATGAAGCTCTACAACACGACAACCAAAATGTGCAGGTAGAGGAGAGATCCATGACTACCACTGCCTGGGAGCCCCATCTTGACTATGTTCTCCTCTGTCTAATGCCTGCCCTACTGCCACCCATGAGCATGTGTTTGCTCACCCGTGATGCAGATCTTGGGATGACTCTAGGGCCCTCAGGTTGCTCCATCCTTGTGTCCACTCTGCCGTTCACTAGCGTGTTACCTAGTAAGGTTGTGGCTGTGAGTGGGTTTCAGTCTGTCCAGCATGTTGGACTTGAGACACAACAGTTGGACAACAGATAGAGAGGCAGGAGCCCACACAAGCAAAGCACAAGGACTGAATGATCTCTGAGCATTAAATTCCTCTCTTAGCCCCAGTGTGGTCTGTTCTAACCAGGGACCCTGTCTTGTCCTCTCAGCCAGTAGTACAAAGCCTTTGCACCCACTACACCTCCCCATATCTGCCCATCCTTGCGCATGGCAGTCTTTCAGAGAGGGAGAATGTTTTGTGAGCCCTAGAATGGATGAAAATGTTGTTTGCCTTTAGAAAGACCCTTTTGGGACCAACCTATGGCTCCCCATTGGAGAAGATACAAATCCTCCCAACAACAAACACTACGGACCCCCAGAAATGCTATCTGGCGTACATTACAAAGGACAAGGTATGGAGCCCCATCCGTCCCAACTGTACAAGAGCCCCAATGTGTAGACATGGTGGTCCCTGTTCCTTGGGGAATTTTGCTGTAGACAAAACTATGCGTAGGCTGGTCCCGCTCAAGAGCTGAGCGAACTCCCAGGAGGAGGATGTGGCACTGCCCCAATGTGCAGCCCTCCTGTGGGACCCCCAGCCCTCCCAGGCTCTGTCTTTCCTTACAGGTGGGCTTGCAGATTTTGCCTGTTGATGGCAACCCCCACAAGTCCTCAGCTTTCATTTGCCACCCAGATGGTGTCTCTGACCTTGCTAGCTCCTACGACGGATGCTACGTCTTCACAGTGGGGGGGAACGACTGCACTGTTATGAAATGGGAGGTCAACCTAAAGTGAGTACCGCAGGAAGGAGAAAGGAGTCTTGTTACGGCTTTCCACAGCTGTTTGGCCAACACAGCTGAAGCAAATGTTCCCCAGCATCTACACTGAGAATGGGGCTTTTGTCCTAAAAGGTCTCTGTTTGTGTTAAATCCAGGTCTCCCAGCTATTTCTGCGCTTATCTCAGTGAATAGGGTGGTGCTGCACTGATGGGGCAATGCAGCAGGGTGCTGCGTGGGAGTGTTTCTTTGCAGGGCTCTCTTGAGCACAGATCCTTTTGGGGGCAGGTGACAAAACCCTGCAGCTTTGCTCTCCTTCCACAACACCGTGCCCACGACCAGGCCAACAAACCACATCTGACAAGGGGGGGTCACAGTGTGGAGGACAGGTCCCAGCACTCATACAAGCAGGAGACCCACCACTCGCTGAGAGGAGCATGAGTCGAGGTTGGCAGCATCTCTGCTCAACCCTAGGGGCTGCCAGCTCCCAGACACCTGACCTGCAACCGGGTTTATTAATACTGGAGCCTCATGCCCTGCATTTACACAGGCTCTCCAAAAGCCTTAGTTCAGCACCTACTGACAGTTCAGCATGGTGGGCACGTGCCACACCTGGGGATGGTGGCATGGCAGTGGGGTCAGCCTAGATGGCGATGACCTGTCAGGCCCCACGTAGCTATGTGGGATGGCAGCTGAAACAGGAGGGACACATTTTGGGGGGGGCTTTGCTCCCCTCTATGGGATGTAGCTACATAGGCAATAGGGGTGATTAAACCACCAGACCTCACAGGCAGTGGCCATAGCACCTATAAAATACTCCAGTCTGGGAAATGGTACCCAAGTGGTAAGAAGTTGAGCAGAGGATTTTCAGGTCCTTGTGAGGGCCTGGCCAGTGTGATGGGGGATTGCCGGGGTTAGGCAGGGGATCAGAGGCGTGGCACTGGCTTCAGGAGGAGCGTACGGGGCGACTGCTGACACAAAAGTGTCTGCTCTTCAAATGGGATAGGCCAGCATTTGCTAGGAAATCCCCCCTGCATTTGAAGACTGGATTTAGGACAAGCCACCTTAATCCTATAAAGCTTTGCTTACATGAGTAAATGGACTGCAGTAAATGGGGTGGCTGGAGGAGTGAAGGCTGCTTTTGCAAACGAGGATTTCTAGGCTCTGGCCCGGAGCGTCAGTGATAAACCCTGCCAGGTTTCTTCCGCCTTTCTCCGCAAGCGTGCAATTTTCCTCTGCCAGCTCCCTTGGGCAGCGGTGCCAGATGCGTGCTCCCACATGGCAGGCGGGTAACGTGGCAAAGGCAGGATATATATTTTGGTTTCTTTACATGTCAAGGACCAACGCTGGTCATCGCAATGCATGTGCAGGGCAGAGGGCTCTCCCCTCACGAGCGTGGCTGCAGACGCCCGGTAGACACACCGGTGTACTTCGAAAGGGAACAGGCAGCTGGGAATGAGCTGAAAACTGCCAGGTCAGCGTGGAGCAACTTCACTTTTGCACTTCAAGGACTGGAAAGGGAGCTTATCCTGTGTTGGAGCTGGAAAAGATAGATAGCGTGGCGTGGTCTTTGTTGGTCTGTGGCTGGTTTATTTTATCCTGCATGTCACCCTACTAGCTCAGAACACGTCTCCTGGTTTCTGGGAAATCAACCCCACAAGAGCTGGCTTTTAGCCCTCGCTCCTATTTTTGCCTTTTGGAGTGCACCTGTGAAACACGGTTGCCCCTCACCTTCCTAGGACAAAGGTTTCGTGGTTAAGACACATGCTGATCCTGCGTAAAACATTTCTTGCAGGTACTGCTCACTCAGAGGAAAGCCCAAAGGGTGCTGGGCCAGCTCACCTTCATGAGCCAGAACAAAGGAAACCTGGGTGGGAAAGCAATGGACTTATTTATTTTCTTTTCCACTTTGTGTGGCTTAAGCAGTCGGGGGTCAGAATAAGCGACATTTTAAGGAAGGCAATAGAATATAAATGATCCTTCTTTATAATGGTTGGCCAGGGTCCAGGCAACATTGAATTTCTATGTAATTTGTTTTCAGAGCGAAGCTCTTGATGAGCTAATTATCATTTTATTGCTGCTTCTGGCATCTTGTGCATCTCCACTGTGTTTAATACCCAGATAACTTAATTATGAAAAAAGCATGAAGCTTGCAGAAAAACCCAGTGGAAGCAGCACTACAGAGGTGTGCGTGAAAGCTGCAGCCTTGCTGCCAGGCGTGGGGTATTATGTGGCAACGCTACGCCATGATTGCACTACCAAGCTTGGTTTCCTTTTTCATCTGCATAAGCCGAACAGATTCTTTTGGTTCCAACTGCCTATGAAATTGAAACAAAGAGGTGGCACTCAGAGCTTTCAGTTTAATGTAGACTGCACCTGCGACACAGTCACCCGGCACAGGAGAGGAAGTGGAGTAATGGATTGCACTGAGTTATTGGGGAAGAATGTGTTAGATGAAGGAACAGAGAACTTAGGTTTGTGTGGTTTATTGCAAACACCAAGCCCCAGCCCTCTCTGCATGTTCAAAATGCTGATCTAGCTAATTCATCTCCCTCAATGTCTCTATAAGGAAGCAGAAAAGCTAAATGCCAGACACCAAGCTCAAGTCCATGGAAAAGCTCCTGGCTCCCAGCCCTGTGCTCATTCCACTAAACAAGAGGACCATTCAGTAATAATTAATTCCCACACTGTGCTATTGTATGTAAAACCTGGGTATGAAATATGCCATAGAAGTGCAGGCTAATGATAAAATAGTACATGGTTCAAGGCAGTGCTTTTCTTTCCTGAATTCTGAGGCCCAGGGATTTTATTTATTTATTGAAAGTGTCTGTGAAGAATGACTAGAAAGGGAAACATGAAATCTCTCCTCACATGAACCCTTCCTGTACCTTCTTTCTCTGTTTCTGCCAGTGCCTTGGATGCTGCTGCTTCCCTGGGTGGGGAGGGCCTGATCCCATTCTACAACCTACTGGATGGTGGCAGAGAAGGCGAATTCTTCAGGGTAATTATGCTCACCGTGAACACTGTCCAGCAACATCTGGCTGGAGTTTAAGATTCATTTATACAGGCCTGACATTTCTTTATTTTTTTTGTCCAGCTCGCCTTTAACAGCGATCTCATTGATATGCCCGTTAGTAAATCTTAACAGAAGTCTTATCTTTTGCGCCTGTTGGTAACTGAACTTTACGGTACCTTGTTTGAATCCCTCGCAGGAACTGGAAGACTATTTTTACTATGCACAGCTGCGCAGCCATGGTATCGATACACTGGAGACCAGACAGGTGTCAACACATATTCCCTTGGAGGAAATTCCTTCTGTAATGAGAGCAATGGGATTTTATCCATCAGAGGAAAAGGTTGGCCAGTTGTTTTTATCGTTGTTATTAAAAGAAAAAAAGAGTAAGACTGATTGCATTTACCAAGTGTCCTGAGGGCCAGATTCTGACTACTGCCATGCTGGATGGCTCCAGAGTATATTTGCTGGCTTTCAATGTATTTAACCTGGTCTGCATCAATATAGTAGTGGTCAGAATCTGGCAGCAAATTCCTCAAAAAGTAATGATTCCTCACAAGAGAGCTGGGCAACCGCAGGGGCAGGCTGAGCAAACCTGGAGCCTGTTAGTTCAGAAGTGTTCAACAAAAGATGACCTCAGGGTCTTCGAGAGGTTGAGTGCTCTGCCACCACTGCAGAGGTGGGTTTCTTCAGAAGGTGAACTGAGAAAGTTGAGGAATGGATCTTCCTTCAGCTCCCAAGGGGAGCAGCCCCCATCTTTCCAAAGTCCATGGGCTGAAGTACCTTGTGTGCGGGCAGTGATGTGTTTTGGTTTCTCTGTGACTTCTACTAGTGGCTGAGCTGCTTTACATGCAGCAAGTGTTGGTGGGCCACAGGCTGGGTCCCTCCAGGTCAGGCGGAGACTCAACCAGAGCATCCTACGTGTGTTACCAGCGCGGGTGGGAATGTCCAGCTCCATGCAGTCACTCATTTGGACATTGACAGAGCCTCTTTTTCTTGCTCTGCCTGGGACTGATGAAAGAATGATTTTAGATGGAGACAGCAGCTTTTATTCCCACGGAACTTAAAGCTCTTTCATAACTGATAAACTCTGCAGAAGCTCTCTCTGAGCTTGCCTTTCAGGTTGCAGCAGTAGAGCTTCCTATCAAACATTTCTCAAGAGCTTTTTTAGCTTCAAATTTTACAGCAGACAAAGACAACTGATTTAATAAGGGTGCTCTTCTTCCCCTTTTGTGGCTGTTTCTACACAAGGCAGTTTGTATTGTATACAAACCTCATTTGTAATGTTGTAACCTGGCAAAAGGGTAATTAAAGCACATACAAAACAAAATTACTGAATCTGATGCAAGGAGATTTAAATAACGACCTCTTTGCACCAGCTACAGCCCTTCAACGCTGAAGGAGTTCTCCCAGGGGAAGCAGTACATCGCTGTGCTCCCTTCATCTTTCTGCGGGGGAGGCTGCGTTCATCTCTGCCACTGCACAGGCACCCCACAGGCTGCTGAGATGGGGCTGTGAGTCAGTGCCACCCCATCTGCCCGGGCGTACTCTCTGCCAGGAGAGCGAGCAGAAGGGAGGCAGGACCTTTGCCACAGCCACCACCTAACAGACTTGCTTTGAAGCCCCCGCAACCAGCAAATGTTCATCTGAGCCAGGACTGCTTTGCCCTTGTGTCAAGCTGTGGTGTTATCCCCTCGCGCTTTGTTAGATCTTTTCCTTGGGTTATTACATTTTCGCCTCTTGGGGACAGAGAGAACATATTCCCCTGGGAAACGTCTCTGCAAGAATAACTGTGAACCCCCACCCTGCCCCAAATCAAAATGAAAACAGCGTTTCAGGCATGGAAACAGAGGTGCTAAGCTGTTGTGAAACCAGGCAACTTACAATCTGCTTCTTGAAGCAGGCAGGACAGTATTAAAATGCAGAGAGAAAGTTCATCTCTCTCTAGAGTGTTTTAATAAAGGAAAAGCAGGAGGGAGAAAAGGCAGCTTGGGCTGACTAGCAAAGCTTTTGGGAATTGGTGTTTTTCTTTTGTAGTTCTGTGGGGCTGATATAAAACCTAATCCCAGATCAGCCAGAGCTGAGTGAAAATGACTGTTCTTGCCTGGTGTGACATTTGCTACAAGAAAAATATAAGGCTGAGATTTCCCTCTTCCCCGGGCTTCATTCAGTGGAAAAACTTGTGACACAAGGACAAAGGCCCAAGGCTGAATGCAAAGTCCTCCCCAGGGAGATCTTGCATCAGCTTCCCTTCCCGGGGAGTAGCAGGCCTGGTACGTGTTGGCACAGGGAATTCTCCCGGCGTTTCTCTGCTGCCCGTGTTATTTCCAAAGGGGCTGCTGCTTGGAGCACGAGTACGGTGAAGACATGGAGCAGATCCTGCCTTTCGGACACACATCTGCTCAGCTGCCAACTGGGCTGACTTGAAGCACCAGACTTTAGGAAAACCACTAGTATCCGGCCTGGCCAGAGCTTGCCCGTTTGCCTGAGAGAAGAGCGAGTGCTCCAGCTGTGCAGGATGTCTGCCCCACGGAGCAAATTTCAGATTTGGCTTGTGCAGTGGCAGAACTGCACCAGGCGCATGTCAAATCGGGGTGGGAAAGCCAGGGTGTGCATATACTGTCTGCAGCCTGGTTATGTTGGGTCTTTCATGCGTGTACTTCTGTAGCGGGGTGGTATATTTACTGGTTTGTGGTTTGCCTGCCCACTGTCCCCAGAGTGGAGACACAGCTGTGGCAAAGGTACTGGCAGCAGCTGCAAAGTCACCAAATGCCTGTCATAAGAAAACAGAAGAAATCCAAAATAACTACATATCTGTTACCCCCGTCTTTACCTTATATTGTCATAACAGAAAGCACGTAACAGTCAGCCGTGTCCATCCTCAGCTGCTGAGTGCTTATTACTGAGATATGGCCATGACATCTGTGGTACCAGTATGTGCATGATTACGGTATGTCGGCATTCATGAGACTGGAAACTGGCTTGATGCTCTGCAAAAAAGAAAACATATAACAATCTGTCTTGCCTTGATCTTTAGATTGAAGAAATGATAAATGAAGTAAAATTCAGCAAGTATGTGGATACTGGAGAACAAGTGACAACAATCAATTTAGGGGATTTTATCAAACTTTATGTAAATCATCGACCTGCATTTGGCTTGTCAATGAAAGATATACAACGAGCGTTTCAGGTTCTTGGTTATGATAATGAGAATGGAGACAAAGTTATTGACAGAGGAGACTTACTGTTGCTGCTTCAGTGCAGAGGTGAGTTATTTCTTTTCTAATATTAGGTTTATGCTTGCTAGTTCTGCCTTCAATTTCAGAACGTATTCACTGCAGCAAAAAATTAATCTGGAACTATAGCTCGGTAACCAGGGCAGGCGTGTGAAGCCACCTGTCTTAAGATTTTAAATTGAATAATCACATCTATTGTCTCAGCTGCACTTCTTTCAGTGCTCTGGAAATCTCTGCTGGCCTGAGGTATCTTGTCTGTCACATGGTGAGTATGGATCTTGGCAAATTGTACCCTTCTTCCAGTATAGCCTTATCTGAACCATCGCTCTCTCTTCCAGTCACACAGTCTCCAGAAAGGTAGAGTAAAACTGAAAAAGAGGGGGACAAGAAAGGAGGGATGAAATTGGTCAGTCCCGGGATGAATCTATGTGTGAAAAACTGAAAAGATGGGATGGTTTAGCTCAGCTGAATCAGGGAGAACACTATAAAGGTGTGTATAAATATGCTTATGGCCGATGCCATGGAGAGGTAAATAACAAACTTCTGTTGTCTTACTCCTGTTGTAAAAGTGCAGCTAAGCATTAAAACAGGTAAATGCTGTTTTACTCAGTACATCACCTGGTAAAACTCCTTGCCACAAAGAGCTTGGAAACCAAGGATTCAAGCAGGGTGAGAAAGGTCCATTATTTACATGAGTGGTGTGAGCATCTGTAAATAGATACATTAGATAGAACAGTTTCAGAACAGATCCATCACTTTATGGGCATGAGCCAGCCACTAACTTGGAACAAGTGCTACGTCCAGGTTACTCCAAGACACTAGATCAAGACTTTCCTGCACCTTCCTCTTCCTCCTCTGTGTGGAAATGGCTACAGCCGCAGCGCTACATGGACTGTGGCCTGCCCTGTGCCAGGAATTCTTCAGTGGGAATAGAAGCTTAAGCCCTTGCAAGTGCAATGTAGCCTAAAGAGCCATCTGCATCAGAATTTCTCCCTTTGATAAATGTTTTTGGCCAAAATGCAATATTCAATACCAATTTTCCTTAGGATCAACGTTCTCCTGTGTTGGGATCATGCGTTTTCCTTGGCGATGCGTATCGAGCCAAATCCTCTTTCAAGCTGTCCTGTTTCATTTGTACACGGTTCTTGTTTGAGTTGTCTTCTAGTTTTTGTGCTAACGACGCCATAACCCAAGAGGCCGGTGTTGCTTTGTTGTGTACAGGAGAGCATATGACAGAGGACGAGCTGGCGCAGTGTCTGACCACCCTGCTGGGCAAGCGGCCTGCGGGAGGAGGGTCTGAACCGGACACCTACGATCCCTCAGGTACAGGATTAACATTCCAGGCAGTGCAGAAGCAGGATCACTTCAATTCCCAAACAGAATAATTTCAATTGCAAACCCATTACCCTGTTAGGCCAAGAGCTGTCAAAAACGCTCAGACAAGATTGCAAAAATAGTCATAGAGCTACAGATTGTCCTTCATCCATACAGCAATTGCGTGGGTGTATCTGAAAATAAATGGACAATGAAATATAACTGGGACCTGACAAGATTATATTGCTGTTTGTCTGCTGGCTTGGAACGGAAATTAGAGACACACAGTGGAAGGTTTACACGCCAAAGTCCACAGACAAAAAGGAATCCTACAATATGCAAATGGCAGTGTTGATCGCATCCAGGCGGCAATGCCCATTGTAAGGGAGCTGCTGATAACCACTGCACTGGTCTACAGTTTATGTCCCAGTCCACACCAGCCTAGAACAGCAAATTACGGCACTGATTTCCGCCAAGTGGCATTGCCCATTGTTACTGGAATCAATGGTGAGTGCCACATTCTTGCACAATCCATGTCCCAGTCCACACCAGTCCAGAACAGCATCTGGTTAGGGCCGTTGACAAGGGGCCGCGCACAGCGAAGGCGCAGCTCCTGAAGGGAACTGGCCAGCACTGCAAAGCAACTTTGGAATCCCTGGATTCCTTGGGATCCTCAAATCACATCAAAGCAACAGAGTTGCATTTGGCCCCTTGACCCTCCTGAGGTAGCGACTTCCTGCAAGGTTGAGACTCGCAGATTAAACAGATTCGATCCCTGATGCAAACACATCAAGCATTAAACTAGTAAACCAATACTTCTTCATGATTACTTTGTACATCTTTAAAAGCATTCCATCCACTTACTGCTGCTTATAAATTTTCCTGATCTGGAAATTGACATTGCTATTGTGTGTTTTGTGTCGTTGTTACTGCTCTCCAGGTGCAGCAGCTTTGACTGAAGAAGAAATTCCAGAGGAAATCACAGCAGAGATATTCGCTGCTGACATTCTTGGCTTACCCATTGCTGAACCAGAAAAAAACAGAAAAAAGAGATGAATCCGGGGTCTACGAAGACACAGAAGCATAGCTACCACAAAGTTTTCTACTTGTTCCTACTTCCCAGTCTCCTCAAATGTCTTCAAAACTTGTGTTTTGTGTTTATTAAAAAGTAAAGATCACATAGTTTTGTGTTAATCAAACTCTAGAAAAAGACTCCAGTTTAGCACATGCCACAAACCTACGGGATCAAACCTATGTAGGGAAACACGGGGGTGGCTGTAAAGAATGAAGCGGTAGCTGCCACATTGTCTTCTTGCGTTCACCATCCCTATCCTTGGCTGGAACCTTCCTAGAATTCATTTCAGGTGGGTTTATGCCAGATGCAGTCTATTTTCATGACGTTAAAACAGTATTTATTTGTGAAACCTGACAGCAAAAGAGCAACATAGAAGTATTGTATTGATTAAATACCTTGATAAACAGAGTGTACAAAATGCTTGGATAGGTTAGAATGGATTTGTAATTATAACTCCAACAGAGTAAAGCAAGGAACGCTGCATTACACATTAAACCCAGGTTTCCATTTTGGCCTTTAAAACTTACTTTTTCTTTCTGAAAGTAGTAGTTCCAATTAGTCGTGTAATACCAATGGGACGGCATCTTACTGTGTTTGTATAAACAGCATAATGAGGCTGATATAAGTTGCTGTAGAAAGATCAGTGAAGTGCTTTTGAACAGCTTCCTTCTTTACATCATCCTCAGCATCAATTTGAATAATAATGTAGGCCCTTAAGAAGCGTTCCTTTCAGTGGCAATGTTTTTTAAACAGAGATCGCTGTTATGTACTCTGAAAGTATCTGTGATTGTACAGTTAGTACAAACAGCAAGGTGTGCACTAGATGCAAGTTAATGAAGAAGTCCAGCAGCACCACGACCGGAGTGCACCGGCTACGGGGCATGGGAGATGCTCTGCAGAGCATCGCTTTGAGTCTAACTCTGCCCACTTACGGATATGTTCATGTACTTCCACGTGTCTGTGTCGTATCAGATCCTCCGCTACTTAAAATCAGTCTGATTCCATGTTAATTACTGGAATTATTTTAGGCAGCTGAGAAACCTTATAGCCACTGCAAAAAAAAAAAAAAAAAATTAATCTGCATGCTATGGATTTATGAAGGATCTTGTTTAATACTTTAAAAGAACCATGGCCGATCCCCACCCTCGAGGTGCGCACTAGTGGCGGCTGGACGGGGTTATCGCTCCCCCAGACCCGGCTGCCCGGGAGCGGGGCTCTGCTCCGGCACCCCAGCACCGAGCTGAGGGGCGAGCGGCTGTCTGCCGCCGGGGGAGCCCCCCGGAGCGAGGCCGGGGCGCCGCGCTCCCCGCCCGCAGGGTTCGCACAGCCGAGCGGGGTGAAGGGGAAGAAGGAGCCAAACTCTCCCCTCACGGGCACCCTCCCGCCGGGCCTCCCCCCGCCGCTTTGTCCCCCTCAGTTGCAGGGTGGCGCGGCGGCCCCTTCCTCGTCCCCTCAGCTCCTCTTCCTCCCGCCCCCCTTCCCTGGCTCTCACCCCTCGACGCCCACAAAAAGGTCTCAAGCGTCGAGGAACGGGGGGTGGGGGGGGATCGGTGGGATCGGTGCCCGCCGTCCCCTCACGCAGCGCCCGGCCCCTCCCCCTCCCCACCCCCGGTTCGGCCCCGCGCGCGCGGGCCGGCGGCACGGGGCGCGTGCGCAGTGCGCGGGCCCCGGCGGGCGGGCGGAGCCGAGCCCGCGCCGAGCCCAGCCGCGCCGCGCCGCGCCGAGCGGAGGGAGCATTGTGCGGGCGGGCGGACGGACGGACGGACGCCGCGAGCAGCGCCGAGCGCCGTGTTCCCCGCTGAGGCCGCCGCCGCCGTCGTCCACCCCCGCCCCCCCCGTTTCCCTTCCCCCCCCCCCCCTTCCCCCCCTCCCTCCGCCCCCGCCAGCAGCATGTCGGGCCGGTCGGTACGGGCCGAGACCCGGAGCCGGGCGAAGGATGATATCAAACGGGTGATGGCGGCCATCGAGAAAGTGCGCAAATGGTGAGCGGGCCGCGCCGCGCCGGGACCCCGCGCCCGCCCCCCTTCACCCTCCCCCCTCACCGCCGCGCCCCCCCCCTCGCCCCCCCCTTTTCCCCTCCGTTCCCCCGCGCCGTCCCCTCACGGGGCCGGGGCTCGCCGGGCGGCCGCGGGGGGCGGGGAGCCGGCGGCACCCAGAAGCCATTTCGCTCCTGCGAGTCACATGAAGGCGGCGGCGGCGTGTGAGGGCGAGAGGCGGCTCCATTGTGCGGCCGAGCCCCTTCCCCACCGACCCCCGCCGCTCCCCGCCGACCCCCCGGCCCGCCGCACCGCGGATCCCGGGCCGGACCGGGCGGCGACGGGGGCGGGCGGGCGGCGGGTCGGGCCGGGCTCCTCCCGCCACCCTCCCCTACAAAGGGCCCCGAGGAGCGGGCCTGGGGAAGCTCCGCCGCCGGGTCTGTGTGGAAATAGTGCTCAAAGAAGTATTTTTTTTTTAAAAAAAACACGTTAAAAATACCCCTGTAAAGCGCCCGAGAGTTTATTTTTTATTATCACACACGTATTTATTTATTTTACCTTCCAAGTTCCCAAGGTTTGCGCGTAAGCGCAGCAAACCCGAGCAGGATCGTCTCCCACAAACGCTCCGGCGGTTGTAAATCCCGAGCGGAGCAGGAGAGAGCGCGTAATTGCCGCTGGAATTTGTTTTAAATTATATAATTAAAGGTTGTACCCCTAGTGAAATAATTCCCCTTTGTTAGGCCTTAAACGTGTTTTGGCATTTTCCCGCTTTTGTCTTTTTCTGCTTTTGTTAGGAAAATCAACATGAGGTGTTTAAACAATACAGTAAAACAGTCACTGCAATGTTCTGCACAGTGGGTCCAGGGTTTTTGGACGGGATAAAGAGCAGTGCCAGTGTGACTCGAGAGTGAATCTTTCTTCCAGCAAGTTGACTGACTGTTCAGTTGTCTTTGTGCATGTATCTTAAAATACTTTCTTTAAACATTTGAAATCCAGGGGGAAATCCCTTGGGTTAGTATTAATCTGTATAACTCAGCTGTTTTGAGCCTGGTGAAATAAGGGAACACTTCTATTGCAATCCACAGCTAATGCTTGGCTTTCATTAAAAGAAGAGCGAAATACAGAATTAAACGTGTTCGTTATTAGGGTGAAATGAATTGTTGCGTTTTAAATGGCCTTGAGCACATGAATGGGCCCGTTGGCTTGAGCTGGACAAAGAATCGGGACGTGTGTCCAATAACGCAGGGCACGAGATGGGGATTTCAAAGAATCCAGCCATTGTGCAGGGAGCCCGAGCAGCCCGAGCACCGCATTTCGGTTGGTTTCAGGAACTCTCTTCTACTCGGGTGGTGTTTTTAAGTGCTGTTTGCTGACTGGCGGGCCAGCTTTGAAGGGTCAGAACAATGTATAGCGGTGTGACAGGACTTTTGTTCAAACGGGAGCGTTGTTGGATGTGTGGGACTATTTTGTCTGTAGGTATTTCATTCATGAGCGCGGTGTACTTCCTTTGAATCCTAGTTTGTGGATTTCAGAGAGGAGTAGAGGCAGAAGCTTGGCCATTCAACAAAATTTTTAATTTATTTTTTGGCAAGGGCTCTCTGCCATCATGTCAGTTGCTATGGCTTCCTCTATAAAACAGAAATCTTACCGTGTAAATAGATTTTTTTTTTTGTATGTTTTAACCCTCATGAGAGACAACTTGCTTTAAAGGGTTCCTGTACAGAATCATGCAATGTTTCATTTGATTATTGTCAGAAGTATTCATATGGCTTTTTGTGCGTGCGTCTCACAAGTATTTACATAAACCATTTTTCTTATTTTTAAAGGAAACATAATTTGAAGGTGAATGTCATGATTCCCCCCCCCAACTGCAGTCAAGTACAATGAGAAATTAGCAAAAGAGATTCTGTGTTTTGTGGTCTAAATGTTTTGAGACGACTTGGCTTGTTAAGTTGAACTTTACACGCTAGCAATTCCTGCATCTTCAGAAGAGCCACATAGGCAATTTCCAAGTGTGCAGTTTCATTTGCATAATAGGAGCAATTTGTTGCCATCCACAGCTCTTCTGTGGAAATGCAGCCACTGAAGATTAAAATACTTTGCATCCAACATTTCACAGAACAGAGTTTTCTGTGACTTGTGCGCTCGGAGCGCAGCGTGCCGAGGATGAGTAGAGAGGCAGACCGAGATGTAAACTCTGGTGAGCGGACAGTGTCTCTGGTGCGTGCTGCCCTGCGCTTCATCGATCTGTGAAGGTGTGCAGCAGCCTTGCTGTGCAGCGGTACTGAATGCCTGTACTGCCACATCTATGAACGTGCCTATTGGAAAGCAGTTTCCATCAGTGCAGACTTTGTTCCTTAGAAAATTAGTGTTTGTTCTTAGACAGAGAGCCCTTTGATGCAGGTACCCTATCTTCATGTGTGTTTGTAGAGCACCTAGCACTTCTGGTATTACTGGAACTTAGTAGTAAACAGTGAAGTTGTTACATTTTTATCTTGAGATTAATGTAACCATATCTCCTTTGTTTAAACCACTCTCATGAATGAGCATCTATTTTTGAAAACACAAAGCACGTGTCTTACAGGATACATGGTTGTGTTGTATTTGTGTGGGAGAAATGTTAAACTTCCATGGCTAAGAGGGTAGTTCTACTTTTTTTTTTTAACAGTACTTACAGTTTTTCTTTCAGTCTATTTTAAAAAATCCTCTGGGATAAATTTATCTCAATGAGTTTGAAAGGTACAGGATTGTTTTTTGTCTTTGAAGATTGATGGGTATGGGTAGATTCTAAATGGTTTCTCAAGAAAGAGGCAAAAACTGTTGTGTCCTCAACCAGCACTAGAAAAATACTGGAAACACTCTTGATTTATAAAAGTCTGATTTATTAAATGAAAGAAACTGCAGACATTTACTAAAAGACAAGTAGTGGGCAGGAGGCAAGCATAAGCAATAGGACGTCTTGGGAGGCAGTGAAATAATTTTCGTGGGTATGTAGCACTGCTGAGCTTTTGGGCAACTGTGCAAACATCTTAAGGATGGAGGTGTGGTGTGGCTGATGGGGATAGGTACCCTGATTTAGAGAATGCACCAGGAATGAGGGAATCTCACTGTGTTGCCTTGTCTTTGAATTGCATTATCTTTGCAGAAGTCCGTTGACCTTTTTCTGACCCATCAAAGCCCTAATCTAGGGATAGTGATAGCACCTTATGAAGAAGAGGTGAACCTGGACAACTGATGAAAGTATTTACGGAAAGTGCTAGGTATTTATTACGGCAGGGAATTGGCTGTAGAGCCAGACATGACTTGGGTTGTGGCTTAAAACAAACCATGTTGTGTAAAAGTTGAGGAGCAAAGTCACCACGGGCAGTGTTACCCGGTACCGTTGGTTGGGATTGTTAGCTGTGGCCAGTTAGAGGGGAATTTCTAGACAATGCTGCTGTAGCTTTCTGTTCACTGTCTCCATTCAGACTTGCTGAAATATTTTTGTGTGGTATGTAATGCTCTGAGATTGAGCTTCTGCAGGTTTTGCTGCTCATGCTTCCTTCTTAAAATAGGCTTTTGCTCTGAAAAGTAGTTATAACATAGAACTTCTTAACATGATGTTTTTGGAAAAAAACCGTTTGCTACTACTGGATTGCCACCCTAGTTTAGTCTGGCTATATTGGCTGTGTTTGGTTTCCTGCGTTGTCGTTCAGGTAGTGGCAGTTGAAGTAAACGTACCCAGTTTATGTGCAGGGACTGTACTGAAGTACTGGAGTGGCCCAAACATGCTGTTATCATGCTTGAATTACGATATGTTTTTTCTGGCTCATGATTATTTTTTTGAGCCAGGATATGCTGTCTGACTTCAGTGGAAGTTGGGTGTATGTTAAAGGTAGAGTTTTGTCATGCACAAGCCGTGTTTCTACTGTAAGAAAAGGTGCTTGTTGCAACGTGGAACCTAGCAGAACCGGCTTAAAAACATTCTAGCCTGTGTAAGTTAAAGGGGACTCCTAAAATGCACCGTATTTAGATAAACTCAGAGGGAAGGTGTCCTTAACCGTTAGTCTTTGTCCATTCATGCTACATGGTATTTTATTGTATTTGCAGCGTGGTCAAGGAACACCATGTGTGTTTGGGGCTACTTCACATTAGTCACTAGACAAACATCTACATAGCAATGGGCGTGCTCTGAAAAGCAAGCCTACGTTTCAAAAAAATCTTTTTTTGTGCATCTGACAGCACTTTTTGTGTATAATAATGGCATTTTCTTTCCCATTCCCCTTTCTCCTTTGCTTGATCCCACAGGGAGGTCATAATTCTGTGATTTTCACCAAACTCTGTTGCAATGCAAGTGAGTGTGATGTGATAAATTCAGCATTATGACGTCACTTCGTGATCATCAACAGAAGATGGGGTATGTGGGAGCAAATCCTTGTGTAAATACAGATCACTGTGATAAATGATAGTCACGGTAAAAGGCCAAACAAGTGTGAAAGCCTTTTCTTGAATGATAATATATTGGCAGTAAAGGCTTTCTGTTTCTGTGCCATCAAATGTTTCTAGCACTCGTTGCTGCTGCAGAAGCTGCTTTGACACTTTATGTATAAGTGTAATATACACTGTTGTGTTTGCTCACCGGTATATTACTTTTATACATGGAATTTGATATTCATCTTTGGAGCTTTAGTGTTAATATACAAAATATAAATATATTGAAGAGTCTTGGGCTATTCAGAATGGAGAATTGAGTGTATAATTATATAAGTTCTATGATATTAGTATGCCTCAGGCACAAGCACTAAAGAAGTGTTGATACTAATGCTTACCCTGTGTATCCTTGGCTATCCTTTAAATGCTGTGCAGATATGGTTCAGAATTCTAAAATGCTTTAAGATAATTTGAGATAAATGTAAGGGTTTATTTCTGTTGCATTGATTAGTCTCTGAGTTTACTACAACTAAAGTATTTAAGATACTTTTCAGTGTGGAAGATTAAAAGAAAGAGAAATTATTGTATATATTTTAAGTTTTGCCATTTTCCAGTGTTGTTACTCCTGAGTCATTCATGGAGGAACAGGAGAGGTTTGAAACCAGAAAAAACATTTTTTTGTAAAGCTGTGGAGTTTGTCAGCTAGACGTGAGCAAGTAAAGTTGATAACTGCCACATTTTTAGCCTGATTAACTCTCAGGTTGATGGTGTTCCATCAAGCACCTTTTCCAATCCACCAGTCAATATAGAGGTCAACCAGTATAGCATAACAGGGGACAGTGCAATAAAAAACATTGCCTAGTGATCGCTTCACAAAGGTGGAATAGAGTTATGGGGGTGGAATTCTGGTCAGGGTCTCAGGATGAATGGGTTCAACGGCAGATCCGTTTTACAGACAGGCAAACAGTTGGAGAAACTAATGAAGGTTTCACAAGAGAATGGGCACAAGAGTTCATTAATTCCTCGTTCCTACTCCGGCATTTGGTCAGCAAGAGTATGTTGTAGTTTGTGCAGCATTTAGCAAACTTATTGTTACGGGCAGCATCAGTAAATTGTCAATTCTAACTAAATGAAAAGGAAAGTCCCTGATCAGCAGGTTGGGATGGTGTCTTTGCACAAAAGATAAAAAGTGGGTGTTCAGAGTAGAAGTGGTTTGGAGGGCCTGGGTTTTTTTTTGGGGGGGTTGGTTGTTTTGATTTTTGGGTTTTGTTTTGAAATGGAAAGGCAGTAAGTATTACAGATAATATTCGAAGCTTTATTTGCAATAAACATCTTAAATCCTGAAGTTATTTTACCCTGTTGATCTTAAATGTCTGAAAATCATTACGTTTCTTTGTTAACAAATTTGTGTCTGTGCTGCCAATGATTTTATTAAGTTTTAGGGGAGGTTGTCTTCTTTTTTCTTATTAATACTTTAATGGTCTTAAACCTTCAATACTGTAAATGCTTACACATGTAAAATATTTGAATAATAGCAGTGTGATGTTGGGTTTTCTTTTTAGCCATAAGTGTTTGCAGGACTGGGATGTTGGTGTACTTCCATCACAAAATATCCTTATTCCCATTGTTGTCTGAATTACTGTGTATTGAATTCAGTAAAAAAATCCCTATAGCTGAGGGTTATCAAAACTTAAAGTGGTACTTAAGAAGCTCAAAAGAATTAAAATGTCAGGGCTAACTTTAATACTAGAAGGAAAAAGTTACTAATATAGGTTTCCTCCTGTGTTCTACAGTCTGTCCAGTGAAGATGCTGTGTGAGGCTGCTTTGAGATGCTAACAGGTATCTTGAACTTTTGGTTTTCCAGTGCAGCATCTCTAAGTAATATTTTGCTGTAGGAAAAGACTAAAGTCTTGATTTTTTAAAAGCATTTATTCACCTTTCCCCACACCCAAAACAAAACCCCAGCTGGTTTTATTTTCATAATTTCAAAGGTTTTCCTAAGTAGAAATAAGTTTAGTTTGTCTTGTATCCTTAAAAAAAAATGAATTATTCATGATCATCTCTTCACAATTAAGTATGCTCTCATTATTGACATGCCCTCATCTCCACTGTCATTTTTATCACATCTAGCAGTAGAGCTCCAAATTAGCGTAAAATTGGGTTTTGACATACTTTAGCCATCTAGTGTACCCAAATGGATGTATCTAAACACATTGAGGAAGAACTGTGCTTCAGGAAGAGTAGTGGGAAAGAAATGAATCTGAAAGTTTTTTACTTTAATTAAAATATCCTTGTGGACAGATCTAAAACATCAAATTGCCATATATAGCATTTTGTTGTTTTTTTTTTTTTTTTTAAACAGGAAAGTGTCTCCTCTAAAGGGAAAACAAATAAGATTGGCTTTAGTAGCTAAAACAAATAGTCAGGAGGATGTTTGTGACATTTGTACAATGTGGCTGCTTTTGATTCTGGAAGCCCTTTCTAAAAATGGAGCTATCACATATATATATATTTGGAGTCACATCCAGCTTTTCCCATCCTGCAAAGAACATTTTTTTTTTTTTTAAATCTATAACTGGGTCCCAAATCTATTATTTAAATGTGTTTTTTAAAAAGAAAAATGCTTGAGATCTCATGCCAAATTAATTTCAGATGTTCCTGAATATTTAATGGAATTGGTCTTTGTTGTTAACTTTTAATCGATCCATTTGCAGAGCTATATTACAAACCCAGGAACCAGCAGTGGTAATCTGTGACCTGAAAACTGATCACAGAAATGTGATGAAATTTCTCTGGCATTGTGGACCTTCTTTTAATATTCTGATGTAAAGAGCTCAAGGAACGAACCCCTTAACTAAGCGTTCAGCATCCTTTCCATCTCCACACTCTGTGTCTGCGTGACGCCCTCCAGCCAGATTTCCTTCACAATTTGTCAATGTCACGACTTCACGGCTGGCTGGCAGGGGTCTGCACAGAGTGCTGTAGGTTATGCTTTTTCCCTCTGATAGCCTCAGCCTTTCCTTTCCAAGAGAGGTAGGCTCTCCAGAGTCTGAATTCTGCATCACGGCACATATTGCTACCAATAAGGCTGTTGGTTCCAAGGCTAGAATTTCTGAGCTGTCTGACAGGAGTGTTGAGTGAACGTTAAATTGCTAGCAGCAAATTTCTACCCAAAACCAAACCTCAGATGGTCAAAATACATTTAGATTTCTAACGCCATTAAACAGTTTCATGACAATCAAAACACACTGGTCTGTCTAAAACCTCTTCTGCTCTCTAGAAACTTAAGTGAAAATCGTAGGCATTAAATCTGCATTTTCAATAGCTGTTCTTCTTAACTGTATCTTTAATCCAGATCTTATTACTGCTACTGCAGTTACTCACCTAGTCAAGTAACAGCCCTGAGAAATCTGGAGGTTAGCAGTGCTCTAACAAGTTTTTGAAATGCAGAGAACAATTTGCACAATGCAGTACTAAAGACGATGTAATAGAGATCATCCTACTTAATAGCCTATTTAAATCCTTGACAACTTACAGTAGTAGATCCCTTTCTTCTGAATCCGAAGTTTAACTTCTCCTGCATTGTAATTTTATAGGGAGAAGAAGTGGGTGACAGTTGGCGACACATCCCTAAGGATTTACAAATGGGTACCAGTAACAGAGCCTAAAGTCGATGATGTAAGTATCCTGCAGATGTCTTGCTTTTTTCAAGTTGTAGACACTCATGTTTAGGGAAAGTCAAAAGAAATATGCTCTCTATTCTTTGAGCCTTTAAGCTAAGACTGGTGTGGGTCTTGCAAGCATTTGAATAGAAGAGCTGTAGGGAAAATGTTGATCTCTACAGAAAGTGATGGTGATGGTTCAGTGGGTGGCAGTCTTCCCAGAGTCAGCTTGGATCTGTTCTCAGATAACTGTTAAACATTCGGCTTGAAACTGATTTTTGAAACCTTTCTCTAACATAATAATGGGAGGCAGGGAGGGAAGGTGAAGACATTGATTACTTTTCCCCTCTTTCAGTCTGATGCTTTAAAGGAAAGTAGCTGGTTTGAAGCTGTGCAGAGAATGTATCCTATCTGTGCATCACTGCTGTTTTGCTCAAAAATAGGTGCAAAACACTGAAGTGAGGGTAGGAAGATCCTGTGGAACTGAGATCACTTGCATTAAGATGTCCAGCCCAAGCAGACATGCTTCTATTGTAATGTGTGTTTTCTCTTGATAAATGTTTCATGTATGCATCATGTTTATGTTCTTAGTGTGCACTGTTCATGTGCCATGATACAAATCATGTGGCATAAAGATAAGTGTAAATATCAAAGTTGATAGGGCTTACAAATTGTTTTTCAAAATGAACATTGCTCTCATTTTATAAATTGAAATACTGTTAAGGGAGGAAACTAATCCATGGTACCACAGTAAATTAAAGATACAATAGAATATTTATCCTAAGCTTGGTACTCCTTCCTTGGGCTATCATGTGCTTTTACTTTATTTGAAATGTGAGTTAAGACCTATCTGGAAGAAAACTACTGTGTTAATAAATGCGTAAAATGATGTTTTTTCAGACAAGACAGTGTCGTGATCTTGTCTAATTCAAAGTCCAAATTCCAAGACCTATTTTTGATTAGTGTTATTTTAACTGAGTTTGTTTCTTTCTGTACCTTTGGTTGTACCACAGGTTTCCGTGACTGTCAGAGTTGTGGTAAGCCTCTTGTATTCTTCCAAAGCTTGAGCAGCATCTCTGTGGAGTAACCCCTTGTGAATTGGGAAACCTTTCCTTGTTTCTGTACCAGAAACTTGTTCATTCTTTCTAGTTGTCAAATGTTTGGTCTTGATTTTGTTATTTATAATACATATGGGGAAAAAAGCTGTGCTATGTGAGGGAGAGGGAGATAATTAGGTTATTTAGGATATTTAGGCTTATGGCTTCTGGAAATGGTTTTCCCGCAGTTAAGGTATGTCTGCGTGATGGGTACCATGGAACTTCGAAACAGAATTTCTAGTGAGTTTCTGATTGAATTTTCAAGATGACTGGTACCTGAAGTCAGATTCTCTGTTAAGAATGGGTTTATATAACGGTCTCTATGTGCAGAGTTTAATCGTATTTTTTTTGAGCTGTCATCTTTAGGTTTAGTCTCCAGATTTGCTGAAATTGGGACACTTGTTCAAGATCAGTTACTTTAGTGTCCTACAGTCACATTCTGTTCAAGTAGAGGCTGTTGCGCAGCGGCAGTTGTTGCAGGCTTGATGCCGTAAGGTTTCTGTCTTTTTGCTCTGGAAGTTCTCACAATTAAAACAAGTGCATATAATTTAAATGAAATAACAGGTAGGGATAATCTTGGCTATTTAGTTTTGTTGTGGACATCCTTTTATATCTGATTTCATCCTGTGAAGGAGCAGACAGTATACTTGCTTTTTATTACAATAAGAGAATGGGATCTTTTTTACTGCTTCATGTTTCAAATGGAAGTTGTCTTTGATTTTAGTGAACACAGATTAGATTACTTCCCCCCTGGCCCCCATGTTGTTCCTAAGACACTTTGACATTTCTTTGAACTAGAATTAGCTAGGCTCTTTCCTCCTACTAGTTTCGGAAGGCTGTTGTAGAACTTCACCACTTTTGATGGTTAAACTTTTTTTAAAAAAACGTTTCAGCTTGAATTGCTCGCAGTCGTTTTTCAGTATTTCTCTTATGGCAACAGTGTCCTTTTTACCTTAAAAAAAAAAAAAAAAGCTCACAACCAAATCTGGGAAAGATTACGTCCCCTCTGAACTTTCATTTTGCTAAGGTAAAGAAGTCCATGTGCTTTCACCTCTGTTTCACATATTAGGGAGTAAAGTCTGGCTTCTCTGATGTAAAAATACAGTTTAAAAATAAGCCTAATAATCTATTTAAAACAGATGGAAAAGTCCTTCCAGATATCACTTGTTGAATTTCTTCTGTAGTCCTAGACAATATTTGATTATGATTTTGGTTCCTCCCCTTGTTGGAGGACACTGTCTTACCTGAATGGATGGGTTGTTGAGTGTTCTTCCTAGAGTCAGGCTTTTAATTGTCTTCTCAGCAGGCACACAGGATCCTCCAAAAGCAGTGCAGCTGGCTCTTTCTCCTGTGAGACTGATTACGTCACCTCTTAATTGAAAATGCTGCATCCCTTAGCAGACGCAGATTTTCCACGTGATGGATGCCACTGTCTCTTCCTTTGTTTTAATCCTTGCAGTCCATACTGGTTTTTGGTCATGAGCATGTTGTGACCTATTGTTCATGTAGGACTGTCTTGCTTGTGCTCTCTGTTTTAGGCCAATCTGATTTTTCTTAATCCATCTTTTAGTTTTAATGAAGAAACAGCATTAGTTGTAGAGAAGGAGGAGGTCTCTGCAGTGTTGGTCATTGAGAAAGAGGTAAAAAGCTGTCTCTTTAGTGTTAAAATTCTAGATCTGTTATCATTCCTGTTGTGCATGCGTGCATATTGTCTAGGTGTATTCTACAAGCTTTCTTGTATGAAAGGGAGAATGCATTGAGTTTTGTAGCTATGTGTTGATATGTATAAACCGTACAGTGAGCAGAGTTACGAGCTCCGAAATAGGGTATTTCCATTAATCTTAGCCCTGCCTCTGATCAGCAATGTTCTTCCTTTTTCCCAGTGTAGCAGAGATTCTTTTGACCTTGCTTTTGTAGCTCTTTGAACGGAGTACAAAGTTAGCAGCCAGCACCTCCCAAGTTCTCCGACTCAGTTTCCACAAGCCATTTAATCATCGTGCCTCAGATTCCCTGTTTGTAGAATGAGGGGTATTACTGAGGACTTCTGTACTTTTTACAAAAATTGTGCAGTTGTTTGAAGATGAAAAACATGTTTAAGTGCTCACTGTTACTAGAATTTCTGGATTAAACCCCTATATATCCTCGTGTTTTGTGTCATGAAGAATACAATTAGAAAAACAGCCCTGCAGTTATTGGGACTAGGGCATTATTGATAATGTCAGTTATTATTACAGTGGCTTTATTTCTCACTTGAAATGGAGAGAGATGCTTACAGAAGTAACGAGCGGGAAGGGTTTTACATTGCAACGTGGATTTCTCTTCATGGAGATAGTCTCATTTGTTTGCGGTACCTTTTGTTTTTCAGAAAAATAAGAATAAGAAAAAAGGCAAAGATGAAAAATGTGGCTCTGAAGTGACCACTCCAGAGAACAGCTCCTCTCCAGGGATGATGGACATGCATGGTGAGTGGGAGAAGGTCAGCCCCAATTACCCTGCTATGAAGGTATAAGCTGACAGTGTCAGATTCTCTGTTGCTTAGATGTATGGACAGCATGATTAAGTCAAAGTGAAAACAACATCAGATACTCATTTGGGTCTTTGGACTTCTCTTCTGTGGATGTACTAACAGTTGTTTAAATGCCATTTTTATCTGGGCTGTGTGTGGGGAAAAGGTTGTTAGTGGAGCTAAATATGAAAATAAAAATAGAAACATCTGCCGTTCGAAATACTACATGCAGGTGAAGTAGTAACTCTGTTGAGTTTACTGCTTGAAGAACCAAAAGACCCCCAAAGCCTCAGCGGCACCTACTGTAATTTGTGTGGGTTTTGTACTTTTTAACTCTGTAGGTGATTCAGGTCAAAAGAATTCTGTAAGAGCCAAGAAAATGAGCTCTGGTTCTGTGGTCTCTTCCTTCTGCTTCAGCTTGATGAAATCAACTGGTTAAGAAGCATTTTTTTGCTTGCCAGTCAGGCACTATTAGGTCAATTTTTTAAATCCTTTTTTTTTTTTTTTTTTTTTAAAGTGTGAACTGTTGAGTGTTAACCTGGTGTTTATTACAGAGGAGCTTGCACAGCTCAGCTCTGTTTCCATTTTTTACTTTCTAGGTGTTTGGATAACAATTATGGCTGAGAATGAAGCACTGTTTAGGCTGATAAGAAGGGATCACTTTTTAGTGGGTTGTAAATTCAGTTTTATTTGCATTTGTATTGCCTCCTGGTTGTTTTTTGCAGCGTTCACAGCAAGTATGGTCTTGCAGCTAAACGACTGAGCAGGATTTTCAGATCTGGATTAATTTTTCATCTGCTTCAAACTTCTTAGCTTTTGCCTTGGTCAGATCATTTAATTTTCTTGTCTTGTTTCTCCCATCCATGAAGTGAATATACTACTTGCTTTTTTATCATATATCACTTGTGTTTTTAAGCCATACTGTATAATTTCATGATAAACTTAGTCTGGTCTGGCTTCAAGCTGCTCTGACAAGAGATGGTCCCATCACCAGCTATGTGTTTCTGAACTCCTTTGGATGTAATGATTGTACAGATGCAGAGAGAGGCAGATGGACTTGCATGCTAGTAGTTCAACTAATAAAGTTCTGCTGGGTTAGTTTTCTTCAGGGAGCAGAAGCTTCCCTCTTGGTTACCCGTGGTTGTTAGACTGTCTTAAAGATGACAGGAAGTTGCACCCCGCTGCAATCCATAAAATATTAGCTGAGATACTTAAACCACTGTCTGGTTGTCACAGGAGTAGGGTACAGGCAGAGTATTTCCTGTTAACTACAGAGACATGGTGTGTACTGCAGAAAGTTACTGTGGTCCAAGTTTTTGGAGGCTAGAGAATATTCTGGACAATCATCACTTGGAAACTATCGATATTGGGACTGGATGTTACATTTTGCCTTGATGGGGTTTTGTTGGGGCTCTTTTTGTTGTGTTTTTTTTTTAACCGTCAGGACACACTTCAAAAACTGTCTGCTCATCTGAACATTGTAGTGATGGGTATTTGTAAATCTGCAGCATGAACACTTGATGAGCTAAACTTAAATGTTATATGAACTACAAAATGAGACTGTTGCTTCAGCTGACCTGTTTTACTCATGTTACAAAATTCTGGTTTCTTTTTGAAGAGCTCTGAGTCTTGGTTTTATTGTGTAATACTAGAGCATTTTTTGTTAAGTTTTCTGATTTTTAGTTATCTGCTAGAAAACTCCTGTATTACATCATAGGCTGCAAGACCAAAATTGCAGTGGTGTAGAAAAAAATTAGTCATGATGTTAGTCTAAATGCTTGGACTTGATCCCCAACAAGCTAGACTATATCGTCTGTTATGAGGTAATAATACAAGAAAAATATGTTAGAATTAAGATGTGCTTTTTATCTTGTTGAATTAGACTTTCTTGTTTTTAACTCTTTTGTTAACAGATGACAATAGCAACCAGAGTTCAATAGCTGATGCTTCTCCAATAAAACAAGAAAACAGTAGTAATTCAAGTCCAGCACCAGAACAGAACTTGGCAACACAAGCAGACGGCACTGAAGTAAAGTCTGACGAAACTCAGACAGAAGCAAAGGAGCAGCCTGGTTCAGAAGGTAAGCTGAAAAGACCATCTTCAAAGCCAAACAAAAAATGTTATTCTTCAGTGTATCATTTATTTCCTTATCCATTTAAAGAACTGAATAATAACAGTTTAAAATAAATGGTTTTTGAATTCTCAGCATTTGTATGAAAATGGGCCATAATCTCTCTGGCCTACTGGTGTTCCTTCCATACAACTGGAAAGGTCAGATTGACATCCAGGGTCTTTTCAGAGAGGAAACTAACAAAATACTTGGTTTATTGTTGTCATAATCTCAGTCTTGAAAGAAGAAATAATTAAAAATAATCTTTAAAATGGCTGCTACCATGTAATCATATAAATCCTGGAAAGTACTACTTTTGTAGATCTGTGAATGTTCATTATCTAGTGTGAAAGTAGAGTTGAGATACTTTGAAATTATTTTTTTAATTGTGTAAACTTCAATGTAAGCTTTCTTTTTTCTTAACCCTGCTAGTTATTTATTCAAAAGTTAGCTCTGAATTCTGTCCTAATTATCTGGAATTGTTACAGTTATTGTACTGCAGTTGTGCACAGATTAAAAATACATATGGGTCAAGAGATTGTTCTGAACCTCACTCTTTAAATGGTATTTTGGGTAATTGAAACATGCTCTGTATTTATATTCTTGGGAAGATAACTTTCTTCATCCTATTACAACAGATAAAAGATGTCCTTAACACCATTCTAATGGTTTGGTTGCAGAATTCTTCCCATAGCAAAGCAATTAAAGTATGTGCTCCTGATTTAGTTTTTAGCTCAGTAGATCCAGTAACCAATTTAAATTTAGAGCTTTTATCTTGGTAATACCAGAATGGTTAAGTATGTTAGATGTTGCCGTTGTTAATTGGGGTTAAAATTTGACAACTCAATTGTCACCAAATTGAAATAAATCAGAACGCCACATCCTTCAAAGAAAATCTCAACTAGCGTATTTTGTCACAGTAAATGATTTACTCCTAGGTCTGATATTGCCTGAACCTGCTTGTGTGAAGTTGTTACATAGCATACATGCTCCCTGGACTAAATTTAGGTTCAGGGAAAATCATACCAAGTTCTCTGGATTAGTTCCAGAGCCAGTTACTGGGAGAAGTAATGGCAAAACCCCTTGCTATGAATGTGTTTTTTTCCTATTGGTTATATGCCATGTTTAAATATTTGTTAAATAGTTATTTAACTACTGAAGTGTTACAATCAAATAAACCCCTGGAGTTGTGACGTTATGCAACTGAATAGGGTTAATGACCTTGTAAGTCTATCTCATGTTACTACACTGAAATCAGTCAGGGAGGTTCCTTGAAGCTAGGGGACAGTTTGAGTAGTCAGAAATGCCTACTGTGGACTTCTCAAAAAAACAGATGGATTCAGAACATTTTGCTGTGTAAACAAGGCATTTCAGGCATCGGAATAGCTTGGGACTTGGCAGTTTAAAATACGGATGCCCTTGCCCAAAGGCCAGCAGCAGTAGTGACTGGAAGAGAAAGCCGCAGCGAGCTGGCCGTTGTGGAAGTTGCTCTTAAGCATGTTTTTGTCATGGGGAGATGGGCACATCACAGACTGCTCCCTAGCTCAGGTTGCAGTATATGCTGAGACACACACAACAGAAATTGAAATTCCTTCTGACCCTAGGGACTCGTTTCTTTATCAGTATGAACATGCTTTTCTGGTGAGACATGGAAGGAAGATGATTCTGTCCAAGTTTGCTGAATATGATCTTTGAGACTGCTCATCGCAGGCATCACTTTATCCTGAATTCAGTCAGAGAAACTTTCAGAAATGCTTGTGATGCATTTTATACAGTACACCACAAAAATACCCATTACTTGCGGGTTATGTCATCTTCATTAAGCGAAGTTGTCCAGAAAAAATTTTTGATCTTGCGTTTCTCTTCATCTGGAATAAATTTATATGTTTCTTGGGTCAGGGACCTGGGGAGAGATCACTTCATAAAACAACTCCATGTGTACTTCTGAGAATTCATTCAAGTCAAAAAGGATTTTTAAATGAGGTGAAGGAAAGAATGGGTTCCAGTCCTTCCACTGTTCTTGATGTGGGTACTGAAGGAAATACAACTGACCTTTTACAGCAGAGGAGTTTGGGTTTGTGTGGTGGTTTTTGTTTGTTTGTTTTGTGAATATTTTTTTTTAATTTTTTTTTGGTTGAGTCTGGGCTTCTGGCCATACCGTGTTAAACTTCCAGGGATCTTTAACCTGTAAAGACATTTTAAGTGCCCTTATCCTGTCTTTGGGTGAATGAGTGCTTTAACTTTGAGTCCTCTGTAAGTCTTGCTTTGAGAGAGAGAGAGAGAAGGGTTTAAAAAACCAAACAAAACCCAAAAACATTGGAAGCAGGTAAGAGCTTTAACAAGCTGGAAGACTTCTCCACAAGTATGCACCAGAATTAATATCTTAAAAATAGTATCAAGCAAAAAAAAGTGGATTTTAAATATATGGTTGAATTTTGATTCAGATAAGTTTATTCTCTCTCCTTAGCTACATGGGTTTAGGTCCATTAGTTATCACAATTCAGCCCTTTTTGTAGCTGCCTTTTATTTCTGGTTTGAAGCAAGTTTCCTTGCGGTCAGACCCTTTTGCAAAGCTCATGTTGAAACTTGTTTGCTAGTAGTGTTGACATCGTTCTGTTGCGAGGTGTGATGGAGCTTGGCTCCCTCTAGGGACTGATCCCAGCAAGTGTGTGCTGCCGGCAGCGAGAAGGCGAAGGTTCTTCTCCAGAGGCAGCAGCCAGTGGTTTTGGTCCTGGAGTTTGAGCTTTTAATTCATTATATTCATACTGTTATGTATGTTACCATTAATGGTTACACGTGGGTGAAATTTTATGTGTTTGGGATGTTGTTGATGAGAAGACATCCTAAAAGCTCCTGCTGAATGCTTTCATTTGTTTGTTTAAAATTATTTCTTGAACTTTCAGATACCTCTGATGAACAGAATTCACAGTCTTCAATGGAAAATTCCATGAATAGTTCAGAGAAAGCAGAAATTCAGTCCTCTGGAGAAAACGATATAATTACAGAGGCATCTAAAAACTCTCAGGTAACTTTTAAGTGCAAAAGCCCAATTACTTGGAATTTGGAAAAGACTATTTTTACCAAAAAGAAAGTCTAAGGAGGCCAGTTGTGTATTTAGACTCATTTCCAAAGGTGAGAACAGTAAAGCAGCTTTAGAGTATTAAATGTACATGTATCTGGTTTTGTGGTTAATTTGAGCGGCTTCTTGCATTTCACAACATTTGGACAGTAAGACTAGATAGGTCTGATTTACTTTTCAGTTTTCTAAACCAGTCTGTGTTAGTTTTGTAAGGGAATATCAAAATTTCATGTTAATAAATTGCTTGGACCTAACCTACTTGGACAGACCCCTTTGAGGACCATTCATAAGTACCTTCTATAAAAGTAAAAGCATGTAGCAGTTAGGAAAGTTAATTTTTGTAGAATCAGTGGACGAGATGTTTGGATGTTTACTCACTGGTATAGTGAAAAATTCTGGGTGGGTGGGAGAAGTTATCCTTACAGTTGTCCCCCTCACACCGAGATCCTCAGGCAGAGCACTGCTCAGTCCGTTGGTTTTCCTCGTGGGTGGTTGGCTTGTTTCGGGGCACACCTTGCGCTTTCCAAACTGGCGTGTTCTGTCCTGTAGACATTGCTTTGGCTACAGCAGGGGAAAATTCGTGTGCGCTTGGTGTGGCTTGTGCTAGGTGTGGAGCTGAGGGAAGTCCAGATATAACCATGCATCAAGGCTGTTGCTTGGAATATTCACTGTGGTTTTTAGCCTGGAACTAGAATTTTGCCCTTTGTAGATGAGAAGAAGTGTAAAGATGTTGAGGTAAGATGGAAGTAGAGGAGTAAATGCGCTTGGTCGTGTCATTCTTGCTTCCAGGGATGCTTTGTATTTTACAAATGATGCACCAGGGAATTTGATCATGCTTCTTGTTTATGGTGCCTGAAATTCAGTGCAATGATAACATGGTTGTTTTTCTTTTCCCCCTCATTAAGGACTCTGAAGGAGTGCCACCTTCTAAAAAGATGAAAGTAGAGGCTTCCCAACAAAATGTTGAAGAGATTTAGACTATAGATTTTTCTGGTCAGTTTTTATGTAAGGTACATCAGTGGGCTTAATTATAGAACAACCTTACTTAAGCATCTTCTCTTGGATGAGGACAGAACTCCTAACTTTTCAAGTTACCAAGCAAAAATCCAAGAAAGCCTAACAAAGGTTTAACTTCTCAGACACTGAAAACTTTTTCCTGTGAAACAAACATTGAGAACTTTTAAGTTACTGTCTCTGAAATGGTTGGAGTAAACAACTCAGGAGGGGTCTACGCACTGTTTCTAAAGTCAAAATTACAATTATGTTGCTGCTGTATTTTTTTTTTTTTTCATTTCTCTATTTAACATTGTAAGATATTTAAGGATGGTACAGGTCAGGTATTAGCTTTCATGTGAAGTTCATTGTTCTGGCGTGATGTCTGCTTTTGTTTTGTGCCTTGTGTTCTGAAAACAGTGCTAACTTTTAAAAGTTGTTTTGCAACTGTCTCCTTTGCAAAGTGGCCTATGTTTGTATAATGCCATGTAGTAAGGCTTTTTCTTTTTTCTTTTTTCTTTTTTTCTTTTTTGTTCGGGGTTTGTTGTTTTGTTTTTAATTTTTAAATCCCTGGTGCTTAAATTTTTAACAAATACAGATCAGGAAGCCATTTTCACTCTTGGAGTCCAAGGAGAAAAAGGAGCTTGATATTTTATTTTAGCAGCTATAGTGGAGATCTTTTATTGAATGCATGGCATTCGCAACTGTAAATTTGGTCTTCTAAATACTTAACTTCATCAGAAGTTAACATGATCTGTTTACCATTTGTAGTCCAGATCTGAATATATACTATAATACAGCAGTTAAAATACTTACGTATTAGGTCCAGATCTCTGTACTGGGTACAACTTGCTTTACAGAAAAGTTCCACTATGTATATAAATAGGATCAAAGGGATTGATGCACAGTGAATTTATTTTCAATTGGTCTTTTTTGATATCATGTGTTCACTGAACTGGATTTCATTGTACTGTTTCTTTATAAGATGTTTACTTCTATGTTCCAGGTTAATACTGTATTTGGGGTTTCTTTTTTTTCTTTCAGCAAGTCTTGTAAATAAGCCTTGTTGTTTCCATAGTCCCTACATCATTGTTAGAAATGTTCCTTCTTTTCCAATTATGTTGAAGTGTGCTTACGCTAAACTCGACTGAAAGGCACAAAGTATGTGCAACTCCCTTCAAATTGGTGGCACGTAGGAGTGCAGAACCATCTGCATCAGGTCACGGGGCCTGATCTTACAGTGGGCTTTGTACTTCCAGGGTGAGCTCCCAGTTATAAATACCCGGTGTCGGTGGGAACCGCTTGTTTCTCACTTCAGCACACACACGCGCGTACGTCCGTACGCACATACGTATTGCTGGATCAGGCCCTTGGTCTGTCTTCACTTTGTGTGGGAGATGGAACTTGTAATTTAAAAGATGATCTCACAGCTATGAAAATGGTTGCATATAGTTTGTAAGCTAAGAACTGTAAATACTTTTTTAAATGAAAAAAAAAATTGCTTCCAGTTGATACATTTTTCATAATTAACTCTTCATTAAGCTTATTTATTTCTGAATTCTCCAATAGTGAAAATGGCTTGCACTTAGACTACTGCGTTGCGTTTGCAATTACCACTTTATTAAGAAATACAATGGGGAAGTGGGGGGAGGGAATAAAGGGAGGGAGGAGTGGGGAGCCAATACTGACCTTCCATAAGATGTTTGTAGGATTGAACTCCAAATAACATATGACATTCAGTTTCGGAACTTTTCCTTTATGTTGGAATAAAACTTTTTGGATTTTAACTGAATAAAATTTGATTGCAAATCATTCATGAAAACAGTGTGCTCCCTAATAAGTTTTTGGGATTTCTGGTCTGATCATGAAGTCCATTAACATTCTGAAAATAGGAAATGAGGAGCCAAAAAACTATATTTGCACAATATATGCAATGAAACGGTAGAATTCTCTCTTGAATTGTGTGTATGCCTAAAATGTGGATAACTGGTCAATGACGATTGATTTGTATGTATATTACATTCAGATTTAAGTGATATTTTGTGAGAAGTTCTATTGATATATTAAATGGGCAAATCTAGAAAGATTCAAACTTAAAAATATTTTTGATTTACTAACTTTCTGTTGTTTTTAATGCTAAAACAAAACAAATCTGATGCCACCTCTGACAAGTAGTCATGTTTACTAATCCCTATCTTCAGGTGCATCGCAGCAAGTTTTTAATTTTGTAGACTTTCCAAGGGAGTAAATAGACTTTTCATTTAGAAACTAATTCCTGTACTTTAGGAAGAAATAAAATATATAAATAGCACTAAAAATACCTCAAATTTTTCATTAGATAGAAGCATTTATTGGCATTATTGACATCAACAGGTTTAATTATAAACTTCCTTTTCTCTCCTGTGGCTTCTGCTCAGAACTGTTCATTGTTCTGTGGCTTACAAGACAAGGCATCATAACCATATTCCTAGAGGCTTTATTTCGAAAGTAGTAATGCTTTATTTACAGCTTATACAGAATACATTCAGAACTTTTTTTTAAAACCAGAGATTCTAGTGACAACAGACAACTGAACAAGCAGATAGATTTGGGTTCCTTAGACCTGTTATTGTCAGTCTCTAAGGGAAGAGACTTTGACATTATCTGGTATGAAGAAATCCAAAATAGTGTATAAGACTGTTATTAGTCTTTTTTTGAAGTGCCTGATAACATTTATGGGCCAACGGATGTGATTAAACACATTTTAATGCCAGAAAGTACAGATGGGACCAAACCAGAACATCGAATTCAAATCGACCTGAGGTTTGAAACCAGATCTAAATCCAGCTTTTTTTGGCTTGGACCTATCTCTACCAGAAACTTGTTTTATGAACTCACTGTAAAAGGGTTTATTGAAAGCATTCAGACGTGGAGCAGAAGGAGAGATGTAATTTTCTTCAAGATGACTGAAAGTTCTCATACAGCTAATGTTTTAGAAATAGTGCAAATATCAAGAAGTGCTTCCTTGCTACAATGCTGAATGTTGGAGCTTCAGTTATAAATAAATACAAAAAAAAAAAAAAAAGAAAAAAAAACGAAAAAAAAAAACCTAGAAGCAAGCAAGTAAATTAGCTGAGTTTGTGGAACATGTGGGAAGGCCTTCCGAATAAGCGATTTACTCAGCCAAACATTTTATAGCAGAACTATTCCTTGGAATTTTTATGCTTGGGAAAGTAGTTGTTAAACATTCCAAAAAGTGCTGGCACTTACAAAACAACAAAAAATAATCAACAAGGCAGTATAAAATATTGGTTTTGGGTGGCTATCTTCATACATAAACATTGTCATGTTTTGGAATGTTCTTTATATCTAAGGGCCTGTTAGAAGGTGTAAAGAATTTTGTTTTCTTCAATACCTAATCGTTTTCCATCTTATGATTTGTGTGTGTGTGTGTTGTACAGCAGTATAATTTTTCACTTATTTATTCCATCGGTAGTTATGGTTTGTACAATGTACAATGGTTTCATTTCAAAAATAAAATAAAAAATCACAACATGAATGCTGTGTGAATAATTTTTATCAAGAAACTTACTCTCGGTTTGTTTTTTAAATTTACAATAAATTTCTGTTTTTATAAATGGTATTTTTAAACGCGCATTCTATGGTGTTGTCTCATTTGGGAACGTGTGAAATGATTCACCTCTGAGTGGACCAAAGGTGTCTTGATATTGTAGCAGGACACGGAGCAGGGCGGGGGCAGTTTGTTGTTGTAACAATAACAAACAAATAGATATGGCCAATGTAATTACAGCAGCCTGCTGAGTAACTTGGTAATTTAAGGCGCTTACTGTTGGCTTGGTACTTGGCTAATGTGTTGTGGTAACTTAAATTGGAGGGAGGAGGGCATAGTGTGGAAACATGCTTCAGTTTGGAAACGTGCTCGAGTCTGATGCTAGCAAGGGTAAAGCTCCTCAAGACTTTTTGGAAAGATTCTTTACATTCGAGATGGATATAAAGTGTCCAGCTTATTTTTAGTGTTCTGTGTGCTCTGTCCCAAAGTAGCCTGCAGTTTCACAGACAGCTGAACTGGTCTGTTGGCTCACAGATACCCGAAGGGCGAGTCATAGCCAGCTTGCCTGCTCCCAGCTTGGTTTTGTTGCCTCCCTTGCGTTTATGGGGGTGCTCATAGCATTCTCTCATCAACCATTTAAATTTGCTAACCCGGGAAAAAAAACTACCCATTTTTAGTTAGGTTTGTTTATTCTTCTCTGGATTAGAGAATTAAATCAGCAGAATTATATAAGGGAATTACATACGGGGTAGGACTGGAGAGAGAGAATAGAACAGAGGTAGAAACAAGGATGTAATTCAAGATGAGTCCGAGAAGGAAAAGCCCCTGAGCAGGTAAGGCTTGTGCCAGTGAAGGAGCGAGCCACAGCCTAGCCTAGCAGCAGGGTACGGAGCTGGAGGTTGGCCCTGTGGTTTGCCTGGGAGCAGGACGGGCAGAGGAGCCAGCGGAGCGGTAACGGGATGGCTGGACTCCCAGCGCCTGCAATCAGCCCCACAGTCTGAGGCTGTGAGTAAGATTGCTCGAGCTCTTGCGCCTCATCAAAATGGAAATGCTTATCTTCCTGTCTGTAGATCTAGGAGGATAATCTCTTACCGCTAAGTGTTGTGGAATATGCTGCAGGTATATTTTTAAACAGCTTGGATGTCTCTCTGTTCAGTGTCTATTACGGTTGAATTCAAAGTCCGTAAATGGCTGGCTCCTCCTGTGCTAAAAACCTGCACTGTTGAAGGAACATCATCAGAAGATGGTGGCCTTCATTTCACTGCAGATCGCTAAAAAGAAACAGTAAAGAAAAAGCATACTCAAAAGATGCTGCTGTGGCACCTTAGTGTTTCCCTGGAATTCCTTGCTGTAGAGGAGGAGAGGATAGCCAGGAGTCTTCTCCTGTTGCTGATCACATACGTGCTGATCTTGAAAAGGCAAACCAAGAGGTCTGTCTCCAAAATAACTGGATTTATTTTAAGGGATGCCTCTTTCCTTCCATCCATAGTATTTGCACTGAGGAAGACTAGAGGAGAAAAATCCTGAGCTGCATCTTAACAGTCATAGCTTGAGGTCACTGCCCCTATTTTAAATGATGGTTTGGTGTACTGCTAACTCTTGTTAGAAAATTGCATTGCTACCTAGTGACTTTATTTTAACAAGTTACCCCTCTTTTCATACAGGAAGAAGCAGGTGTGGCTTGCTTATACTTTTGTGAGGTAAATGTATAGGCTGTTGTCATGGAAGCACTGTATACAGTGCTGTTACTGGTGTGTGGTTGTGATTTATTTTTAGTTTTTAACAAACTACATGTAAGACTTAAAATAGATACTGTAAAACTATGAATGTTGTTTTGAAATGCTTCTGGTTTTGTACTTAAAAGTACTCCCCAATCAGAATGCTTTGCTGGCAGATGGCATTGCTTTTTTTGTTGGGTTTTTTTTTCTTTTTTTAAACCCAATGTTAATGTAAGGTAGCAATAACCACCTTTGAAGCTAAATATGACTGTGACCTTTTCTTGAGAGTTTTAGTTATATGTGATGCTAAGAGCTGAATGCTAGTCTTGATTTTTAAAGATTTGTAACAGCCCTTGCATGACATGACCATGCCTTACTGCTACTTTCATGTGTGGGGAAGTATTTGACCTACCACTCCTCCTCCCCTAAATGCAGTGATCCATCTTGATTTCCTGCTCTCTAATGGAGAATATTAGATCACTGCAAGGGTATAACTGTGATATTGCAGGAATGCCTTCTGTGCCTGAGACTTGCTATATCCATCTCTTGAGTTTCCCTTGATTTTATTTCTGATTTTATAAAGCACAAAAAGTAGCATGTGGCAATTTAATGTTTGGTTTTTTTTTTTTCTTCCTTCTGACTATGTAGAAGAGCCTGGGGTTTTTAAGCATGGGATCTTAGAACTGAGAGAATATAAGCAGTTTAGTATAAATGCTTTGGAGTATGCCACCTAGAATACAATTGCTCTCCTGGTGATGGAGGTTTGCTCTACAGGGCAAGCTAGAGATCTTTTCTCTTGACTTTATATATACATACAGATTTTTGTGCTGTAAGCTGCTGTTCTCTCCCCAGACTAATATATCTGCTGGCCCTATTGCTATGCTTTCATGTTAACCTACAGGATCCATTGCTTCCTTTATGCTTTTGAGAAGGATGAAATTGAATCTTTATTTCCCCTGGAACAACTGTGCTTACTTTACACATGGCACTGAGCAGGTCCGTGGGTTAGGCGTGAGCCACCAGGCTGGCAGTAGAAGCTGTGTCCCGGGCTTTTCTCAGTGATTGCAGGCTGATCTCTCCAGCCGTGTTTGCAGCCTGCCTGTTGCATGTCTCCAGCTACTTCTGTAGCTGCCCTGCCTTCTTGCAGACTTCTCCTGGAAAATAATAAGCAATTTACTGTATTAAAGATGGTTTAAATCCATGAACTATTTCTAGCACAGTCGCTCTCATCAACATTCTTCAGCCAGTTCTGGGCTGTCCTCTGCATCTTCTCATGTTCTTAAGAGTCCCTTAAGTTCAGGGGTGTTTTTCTGAGGAAGCATATTACCAAAGACACGTAGTTAGCTCTGTGTGATGGTTCTGTTCAAGTGACCACAGCCTCCCTAGGCCTCTTCTCACGCTTAAGGCTGGAGGTGGTTATGCATTTTTGGTCGAGGCTTCCCCACGCGTCACCTCACACCCTACGACATTGTCCTGTTGGGTGGAAGCGCCATGCCAGATCATTTAAACCACTGTGGGGGAATTGGGGACAGGACAGCAGTAGTGTGAGACCGGGGCCTTGTGGCAGCGATGCCACCATCTTTCTTGGTGACGCAAGGCGGCCGGCGGCTCCGCAGGTTATTTCATGATCAGCAGTGGTGTAAGAGGAAGGGTAGAACATGGTGGGTGTCACTTATGGCCAAGAGCTGTCTGGTTCTGGCTGTGTGGGAGGAGGCGGGAGGGCCCTGCCCTTTCCTCTGAAGGAGCTCTCCACGAAAGGGCAGCGGGGCGAGGGAAAGCGGCCTCCAAGGCGATGGCGGGCTGCAGCTTTCACTGAGGGAAAAGGCCCTCGGGGGTGTTTGCCCCTGGCCTTGGGGCTGGGGGGTGGGGGCCTGGGGCTCTCCCTGAGGGGACGCTGCCTCAGGGGGCGCTGAGGGACGGCGGCCGTGGCGGGAGGGGCCCTTTTTGGAGGGACGGGAGCCGGCGGCCCGGGCCCGCCGCCGCCGCTGAGGGAGGCGGCTGAGGCGGGAGCGGGGAGGGCGCAGGCCGCGGGGGAGGGGCGGCGGGGGCGCTCCGGCTCCTTTAAGCGGGGCGGCGCGGCGCGGCGGGGGCCGGCCCGGGGCGGAGCGGGGCGGTGGCGGCGCAGAGCGGGCGGCGGGCTCGGCCGGCGGCTGGCGGCAGCGGGGCCATGGCCGCCGACGTGTTCATGCGGCCGGCGCGGCTCCTCGGGGCGGCGGGGCCGCTGCCCCCTCGCACGGAGCCTGACGAGGACTCGTCGGACACGGACGATGGAGGCGCCTCGCCGGGCGGAGGGCGGCGGTGCGGGCCGCGGCGGGGGCAGCCCCCGGGCCCCCAGATCATCCACTCGGGCCACTTCATGGTCTCGTCGCCTCACAGCGAGCACCCGCCCAAGAAGGGCTACGACTTCGACACGGTCAACGAGCAGACCTGCCAGACCTACCAGTTCGGGGCGGCCCGCGGCGGCGGCGGCGCCGGGGGACGCCTCAGCATCGACGCCTCCCTCACGAAGCTCTTCGAGTGCATGTCCCTGGCCTACAGGTACCGGCCGCCGCCCTGGGGGGCCGGGGGTGGTGCGGAGGGGCCCCGGGCTGAGTCACGGCCGCGGGGAAAGCCCCGGCTGGGCGTCGGCGGGGGCGGGGGACCGGGCCGGGGACCCGAGGGCGCGGTGAGGGGCGGGGGAGGGCGAGGCCTGAGGGGGGGGTGGGGGCTCCGGGACCGGGGCTCCCCCGGGGGTGCGGGGGCAGCCGAGGGTCGCCTTTCGCCGGTGATACCCCCCCCCACGCGTGGGTGTTCGTGTCGCTTTTGTTTTCAATGAACTTTGGGGTCCTTGCGGGCACTTTCCGTAGGCCTGAGACCGCGGCGGCAAAGCGTCGCCCCAGCCCTCGCGGCGAGTGGTTTGGGGTGAGGGCAGAGAGGTTGTCACAGCGTTTTCACCGAGGCCGGGAGGCGAGGAGAGGAGGTTGGATTGGGGGGGTGAGGGAGGTGGGATCCCGTCTCCCGCGTGGGAGTGCGCGCCGCCTCTGCAGGCTCTTCGTGGCACTAGAAAATGCTCAGCATCTCACGGTCAGGCTTGAAGTTGGTGGAAACATCTGGTGCTGAAGAGTCTCGGGAGAAATCCTTAAAGGGCAAAGTAAACGTTTGTGCCCCGGTCTGTGTGAAAACCGGCCATTTTTTTTTTTTTTTTTCCTAAATCTTATTTTTATAACAAATCCAAGAAAGCGGGATCTGTCATTGTTTCCTTTGTTCCGGTGCTTGCAGCTGGTAGTAGCACTTCCTGGGTTTGGCTGCACCTTTTGCTCAGACTTCAGTTTTGCTTTTCATCTATTTAAATAAAGCATTATATTCACATTTATCCCCTTTGTCTGTCCTCCAAAATGGAGGCAGAGCTATGGAATACAAGTGTTTTGAAAAGATGTATGCCTGCTCGAGTCTTTTGTTCCATGTGATATAGCAGAAATTGGATCCAATCTGATGTTCTCTGTGGAGCGTATTTTGGAAGTTGATTAAAAGGAACGATGGAAAATGCCTCTGAGCATATCAACAGAAATACTTACTTTCATTTATAGGATCCATATTAGCTTGCTAGAAGAAAATTAGCTTTACCCACCCCAAATTCCTCTATTTAAGTATTGCTTAATGAAGAGGAAACAATAGAACTATCCGTTCTGTACAGTTAGCGAGTAATCTTCTAATTTTGATAATTTTTACCAAGCAAGTTATTAGTTACTGCAGGAGGGCGAATCTTAGATAAGGTGCATACAACAGTAGACATAAATTATTTGCATTTACAAAAGAAATAAAAATGTAAAACTTAACTAAAGATTAACTAGTCTGCCTTTATTGTACAAGCTGAGAGGAACATGCAAAGGAAGCACAATTATTGCGAGGGACAGAACTAGATGTGTATCTTCTCATCAGCCTCCATCAGCTTTATTTTATGTTGTTCTTCCACCAGTGTATCCTTGGGATTTTGAAACTGAGGATCACATGTAATGCAAAGGAATAATTCTGTGATACTATTTTGACAATACCGAAGTCTGATGTAGATGCATAAATTGAGCACCAGATCTATTTCAGCAGAAATAATTTTATCCTGCTGGTTGGTGGTAGTATGATGCAGGGTGCAGAAAATACCTTCTTAAAGGCTACCAAAGAAAAGCATGTTCTTGATACTTCTGTACTTGGATACCTTAAGGTTTCCTTAGTTGCAGCATCCTGCCCAGATTCAGCCTGCTTACTCGATGGCTTTGTGATAAATTTTTAAAATCTGCCAAACAAAGCGGTTGTGAACTTGGGTCTAAAAAGGATTAAAATAATTTTGGAAAGTCTGATTTGGGGTGATGAAATGAGGAGTCATCGTCATTTAATAAATGATTGATTAAGCAGGTAGCTCGACCCTTTCTACCTTAGAAGTGATCTCTCTGTCCATGTCCTCCTCATGGAACACACGATACTGGGGTAAACAGCAACTGCCTTTTGTGCTTCAAGTTTGATTTGAACTTGGTTGGCTTATGGGGATGTTTTCATTGCTGTTGCCTCAGCTGTATCTTTCCCATTATTGTCTGTCTGATCTCGCGCGGGTGAAACGCAGATTCTGTGTTTACATTTGTCGTACTGCCTTTGCTGGATAGACATTCACTCTAGAAAAGAACTGGGGGCGTGGAAGCCAACACCAAAAACTGCAAAACAAAAGGTGAAGTGTCAGTTTTGCTTTGTGGCTGTTGCAGAACCAGCAATGAGGGGCATGAGCTAACTCATCATGTTTCTAGAGCTGGGGTAATGCAGCTATGTTAAATACAAAAACAAGGAAGTTGCTGTAACAGAGCTCTGTGTGTAATATTTATTTACACTTGACACCCATTGCTAGTATTTCAGTGTTTAAAGTTTTAAGAAGAAGGGCTAAACTGGGTGGTATCCATTACCTTTACCAATGAGCTAGAAAGCAAAGTTTTTCTAGATTACCTAGGTCATTACTGAGGGTGGTTTATGTCTGAAGGCGACCAAATTTATGCTGAATCACGTTCACGTTAGGATGCACAGTGTAGCCTGGGCTCCTTTAATTGTACTGTAAATCTTTTTTTAATATTGCTTTGCACTGTTTGCTGTCAGATTTTTTTATGATAAAAAAAGCTATTTCTGAACACGAGGGAAGTAATTCCCTCCTGCCTTTGAGCAGTACAAGCTAACCTGATTTTAATTTTCATCAGAGCTGTTGCAGTCACGTATCCAGTTGCGCAGGCTGAAAATCCTCATTTCAGATGAGCCATTTCACAGGGGAAAATATGACCATAGCATACTCCCCTGTACAGTTAGGAGATTAAAACAATCTTCTAAATCAATAAGTTACTTATAAACACTAGGGTTTACAACAGGTATCACGCAGGCTGTACTTTATCTAAATGTCACCCGTTTTTCTTATGACATTGATTGCGGGAACTGTACGACACTGACAAAGGTAAAAGAAGCCTGGTTTTCCTCTTTTAGCCCCTTCATCTCAGCCCTTTAAAACAGTGTGACCTTGCAGATCTTGATGTGTGTAGGTACCTATAATTGACCTTATGGCAGGCAGGACACTTTAAAGGCAAAAAGATTTTAAAAAAAGTGCTTTCTGAAATGAAAATGATCTTTCATGCTCATTCTGATGAGAAACGATGCTAATGGTTATATGCCCTACAACTGTTATTAAGCAGAATTAAGTCAAATGATACGTAATTTTGATATTTAATTTAGTAAAGCCCTTTAATAACTTTGCAATTATCCAAATAATTACATTACCCAAAAGTAACTTCGCAAAATTGAACTGTATTCTGAAATGTTGTGACTGCAGCATATCATCAAGTTTTTTTCTGAGATTGGGACAGAATTTTTTCTCTTCATTTTGGAGAGCTCTTGTCTTCAGCAGAAGAATAATGTTCAGCTCCTTGTAGAGTGCAGACTGAAGGCTTATGTGAAGTGAAAATTATGCTTTACGAAAGGACACTGTAAACCATTTATTTCCCTAACAGGCTGGAATATGGGGACGTTGAACTTCCGTGTGGAAAGCTCTGCTTTGGGAACAGCGATGTATAGTTTGTTTGATGCTCAAAACCTGAAATACGCATTTGGAAGTGCAGATCTGCACATTCTAAACTCTGCATGTGGAGCTCTGAAAAAGATGCGGTAGGAATCAGTGGTATTGTGCTTGGTTATCTTCAGAGTTTTGATGTGGAGGTGGTAGAGAGGTAAATCATGCTGGAATGACTAATGTAATCATTGCAGGGAGTAGGAAATAAAATGTATTACTCCTGGAAAATGTAGATTTAAGTCGATTCTTTAGTTATTTTCTCTAGGTGTAAAATGGATAAGTGGCGGTGCAGACTTCAGTTAGTACTCACCCAGTGTGTCTTATCCATGCCCTCTAAAGAAATAAGAGGTTGATGAGGCTCTAGGACCATGTAAGTCATTAATTGTCTTTATGAAGGTTCCCTTTTGTGCAGTGCTGGGGAGACGATCTCTGCAGTTGAGAGAATGGGCTAGTCAGTTGTGTGTGGTCGTGAACAGCATGTAAACAAAGCACGAACTTTATTTTGGGAGTTATTAAAGATACTGCTCGCACTCAGTTGGGTGGTGTTCTTTTTAAACTTCTGTTACGTATTAGTATGTCAGTTGATGTCCATCTTACTTAGTGGTAGGGTATTATAGAGTAGGTGAAGATGCCTTTGTGGGCTCATTTATCGTTAAGTAGCCTCAGAGTTCTTTCACCTTCTAATATGAGCTTAAGGAACATGCCAGGCATTGCACTTTAGGTAAGAGTGTTAACATTGGCATCAGATACTTGTCTAAAACCTTCTGGATCCTGCTTGTTAAAGTTGCACAGAACAGGGGAGTGGGGTCTGGGAACTCTTATGAAGACTACCGTGCGAAAAGCTTGCCAGGTCATTTCTAGATCTCTCTCCTCTAGCAATATGACCCCTTGACTTCATGTAGATGTAAGCCAAAAATGTTCCCTTCATCAGTGGAGTGACATTAGGGATCAGCTTGTTTCCAAAGCACCTTTGCCACATATTCTTTGATAATGCAGTATGTGTTTCGGGAAGTTCTTAGCAATGGTGATAGTAGGTTTGAGATTAAAAACTTCCCCAATTTAGTTACATATTTTATATGCTGCTTGTAGGAACTACTCTGATAAAAACACCTATATTCATCCTATGAATTAAGCCTAATTTGAGCAGAGTTGCTGTGTTACAAGTGCTCATGGTTACGGGTCGTTTCAAAGCAAGGATGCTATATTCAGAGTGCAATATGAATCAGAACATTGTTACTGAGCCTCTTACCCTGCTTATGTCAAATGCTTGATACAGTCACAAGCTTTTAAGCTCTATATAAGACGCTCTTTTAAATTCCACCTTGACAACCTTGAACCTCAGAAAGGTTTGCAAAAAGGTTGCTGAGCTGTTCTTGTTTCAAAGATGAATTTCTTTTGCCAGAGTAAACATTTAATGGCGGTAGTGTGAAGAGGCCTTGGTTGAAGTTAAGGTTTTGGTGTCTTCAGGGCTACACATACTTTCTTACACGAAGAAAATACAAATTCTGTAGCCAGACTTAGATACAGGAACAATTTTTTTTGTTCTGCTCCTGGCTATTTTGGTGGCTCTGCAGGTCACAAGATTTTAGTGATTTCTGTGGACCTGACTGTGTAGGGTGTTACTACAGAGGTGTGCTGCCCAATAGTCACATTTTTCATATAAAAAGCACATCGTTGGTATCATCCTCTGATTTACTATTTAATCTACATGTTTTGTTGTAGTTCTCTTGTCTTGTGTTTTCACACAGTAAACAGATGTTATTTTCTGGCTTAAATACAGCATGGATTTCATAACCATAATTTTTGATGGATTGCTGAAATAGGGAAGAGGGAGCTAGTTTGTCCTCAGATTGCCAGTTCTCAATAACTTTTGCGTGGTCTGAAAAAAGCTCGTCTGAACTGTGAAATTTGAAATTACTTCTAGTGAAGATTTTGTGTTGCGTGATTATGATGTGCTTTGAGTGAACTAGAGTTTGATGGCAACAGAAATTAACACATTGATTTCCAGTTGTCTCCCCCTTACCCGTTCTAATTTCTTTCTGCTGAGTGGCAAGAGGAATTAAAGCCAAGAAACCCGAAATTCAGGTCTTAGCTTTACTCATGTTTTCCCACTTGCTCCTTTAGTAGGTCACTGAATCATTCTTGTTTGTTACTCTCCCATGCAGGGGAAAAAAAATTGCCATTCTTTTGGAAGGCAGAGTTGATATACAGTCACTTGAGCAGCTGCTTATCTCTCTGTGTGTCCTTAAGCTATGATTAGTCTTAATCAAACAAAGGGGTATCTAGTGATGCAGCAAGCTGGAAAGTGGTGGGGAGGAATAAAAGGAGCTTTGTAGCCATATTGAGCTGATGGCTGTGCATTTCTGAGATGTCAGACAGGCATTTTAAATTTGCACAGAAGTTGACAGGCTTGAAGTAGAGAGTGAACTCTCAAAGTTGTTATGTGAGTGGAATTTTCCCTGTAGTAACTCAGAGATCTGTTGCAAAGAAGGAAGAGTTGAGAGGGCAAGGAGTGAGGCTGGAAGCTCACTGAGATTTGCAATAAAATTAAGAAGATCTTTGACGAATGCATTGAATGAATTAGAAGGGCCAAGATAAAGCCACCTGGGCTGGATGGTGTTGATAGAGGAGGTCACAGGGATGGAAACAGGAAGGAAGAAAAAAAAAAAAAAAGATACTGTGAAGTTCAAGTCAAACAAATAACCTTTCAGCTGACTGGGCGGGTTTGAGTCCGGGTTACAAACTCCCTGTGAGTGAGGAAATAAATGTTCAGCAGCAGGGTTGAACAGAATGGCAGCAAGGGAAGGGAAGTCTCCGAGTGTGATAGGGACATTGTGGAGAAGAAAAGAGATTGGAGTGGTACTTACCGGAGATCTGATAAAAAGGATAAAGGTGAATGGATGATGATGAGTTGGGGAGAAAAGAGGATGCCGGTGTAGTGCTGTTCAGGGGAGGAGAAATAGGTATGAGAGGGAATATGATATGGAAAATAAGGGTAGATGATTGAAGGTGTGGCTGGAGTCAGAGAAGTCCAGCATTTCTTCCCCATGCTTTGATCTGTGATGGGAGAGTTAGATAGGAAGCACTTCATGAGGGTGTGCCTGATAAAGGGAGAGAGTGAGCTGGATGGACCCAGGGATGGAAGTCGCGGATGATCGTACAGTAAAGTGGGGGCAGGGGAGTTGGGGTTCCTGCTTTGACTGTTCTAATACTGCCTTGCTTCCTTTTGCTGTTAGAGAGAAAGGTTTGCCTTTTTAAAACAAAACAACAGCAGCAAAAAAACCTTATCAGTTTAGGAACTTGGACCAGTTTGGGTTTAATCTGGTATTTCATTTTTAATTAACAGACTTCAGACTATATGCTTGCTACTTCCTTTCCTTTGTATGCAGAAATTAATTGCATTTACAGTTTTCCTCATCTGTCCTTTGATACTTTAACGTCACTGGCACAAGCAGTTTCTTTAAAGACAAAACTTCTAAGCTACTTCTGAGGAAAAAGACAAGCTTTCTAAACTCTTTGATGGCTATAGAAATATTTTACAGCTTTCATACAATTTTCCTTTCATTCTGGGAAGGAAACCTTTAACATGTCTATAAAACAATTATGAAGATGATTAGGAAAAGTACTTGTTTCAGTTGCCTCCAAAGAAAATAGAGTTGGTTCTTTGTGTTTCAGACAGTGATGGAAAAACCTGAATCTGATTGTTTTTAGTGCAAGCTAGAATTACACTATTGTCACAGTTTCTGAAGCAGGAAGACTTGAAAAATGGGGTTAGGAAAAGCTAGGTTTTCCAGAAATTGCTTCTAATAGTTTTACTACTAGAATAGAAATTCTAAACATGGTCTTTCCAAAATATTTTTTTGTTTGTTTGCTCAAATGGGGGTTGGAAGGTCATTTTTGATTGTTTGTTTTGAATGTAAACCATGCTGTCTTGGTGCCATTCATAATATAATTAATATAGACATCTCTTTGTAAGTAAAGCAGTAATTGCCATCGGAAATGTTCTAGTGTGTGTTTGCCACAGCTTATTTACTTTGTGACACAAGCACAAAGCTTTTCGCTAGCCCTTAGTTTCTTGGCTTGTTGATCTTAGATAAATCAGTTAACTGCTTTTTCCTCCCTTTCTCCCTTCTAAAAATGACCAAAACAGCCTCAATACTTCAGAGACCCAGATGTGTGTATTGCCCTTTTTGAAAGGGGGAAACAAAGGCATGAAGTTTAGAAGTGAGCGAACATAGGAGTCTAAAAGGAAGCCATATCAAAGATGACACTTCAGCTGCAAACTTAAATAATAAAGGAAAAAAATGGAATAAAGATTTAGGAGGGGAAGAGGAAGGTGATGTGCTGTTTACTGACACCTCTGTTAGAAAAGCTACTGGCCTGTTGTAAGGGTGAAGAACCCTACAGATGCAAATTACAGGGTAATAAAACCAGGCTGGTATTTTAATGGTAATCATAATACTTCTGGAAGGCAGTGTTCTGCTGTCTGCTGCCTTTGGCGTTCACCAAACTGAACTGCCTGTGAAAAGTGCCTGCTGCCTGTGGTGACTGGTAGTTGTGGTTCTGAGAGGCATCATCGCTCCCCTCGTGCTGTAGCCAAGGAAGCCTTGAATACCTGGTGCATCAGCTCTGGATTCCCGAGTCTGTTCTGATGGTGGCCTTCTGGAGAATCTAGAAAACCCTCCTGCTTTTAGAACAACGGGAGCTGCTGTTATTCTTAGAGGAATTTGGATTTTTCACCTGTGGAGAGTTGGTTTTGTTGGGCTTGGAAGTCTAAATGGTGTCAGCTTCCCTGAGCTATCAGACGCTTAGTTGCCGTGCGAGGCATGACCTCTTTCTGCAAAAGAGATCTGTTCAGAAGGCAAATGTGCTGCTCCTGTTTGCTGAAGGACCCTGCCTGTTAGGGAACCGTCTTTGCTCTGCAAGCAGGAATGATGAGGGCTCCTTGTCTGCTTCCCTCCCTTGGCTTGATGTGCTGCAGCTGCTGGACTCTGCCTTACTGTGTTAAATGTAGTGTTGCATTGAGCAGATGTTTGTCTACTCAAACTCCTGTGGGGATATTTTACTGTCATTCTCATACATGTGGCGATCTCTTACAGGTCTCTTACAGGCTTAGTGCCTCTGAGGAGCGAGTGTTAAAGGAGAGCCTGACACCTCGGCCATTCTGTGGCAGTGTGAACAGTTGGCTGCAGGGTAATTGCCATTCCCTCTCTTAAGTAGATATCAGTTTGTGCCTTAAGGTATTCAGACTCTGGGTGCTACTTAAGAGCAAGCTCAGCAACAGTTACCTTTGTGAAACAGTAGTATTTTTAAAGTTGGGCTGTCCAGCTGTGCCGTCAGATGGATGACAGAAATCGGGATTGGAGAGGACTGTAGGAAGCCATCTAGGCCCAAGGCACAGTTAAATCCAAAATTCCGACCCTTGGTCAGTTATCTGGACCACGGCCACTTGGAAGGTGCATCAGAGGTACAAAGCCCAGGGTGTTAGGAGTGATTCTCGGAGCTGCTTTGTCTCCTTTGAGACAAAATGAAAGATGACAGGCCAGATGGGAAGGGCCTGCAGGCCACCGCTTGGATTATCACATAGCAGGTTCTGATTAATTAGCGATAGGTGTGTTTTGGCCAGGCCACTGCTGACCTACAGATAACCCCTTTGACACGATACATTTTGTGATGTACCGTGATGCTAGGAAAAGGGTTTGATTGTTTAAGTAGCTAAGCATGCTGCTTAATGAATTGAACACTTTTTCTGAAAATCGCAGAATGATTTTAATGACTTGTTAAATTTTAATGACTTGCTAGACAGCTTTTTGATCCTTGGTTTTGTGCTCACAGCACAGTGTTATCTACAACAGTAGTGCAGTTAGAGGCTTTCTCATCTCTGTTTCTAGTTTAGCTGATGGTGTATTGCAGGGAAGCAGTGGATGCAGTCCTTTTTGCTATATTTAATGCCTTTTCTTGAATTTTTTATATGGAAATGTCTTGCTACATACAGAGATAAATATTTTTTTTTTAATATAGTGGGAGATTTCCAGAGGTATCTTTATTGCTTATTTATACCACACCAGATCAAGCAGAGGCTATCTTTATGGGTAAAGTACACATGTGTTGCTGCTTATGCTTCTCTTTAATTGCAGATTAACAATATTTCTCTATGCGTTCTCTCAGTGATTTGGGAAACAGAGGACAGAATTTTTGTGGGACAGTTAGAGCAGAAATAGAAGAGCTGAGGCTGCATTCAGCTGAAGGAGCAAAGGAAGAAAGCTCGAGAGATCTACCTCTTTAGTCCGTAGAGAGCTGTCCTTACACAAGTGCAGGGATCTGATGCTTGCTACAGCTTTGTTTCTGCATGAACATGAAAAGGCTTCTTCCAGCTCAGTTGTGAGATGGAAGGGTGGTCTTGTCTTTGCTGGTGTTAGGTGGGGTTTACTTGTACTAGGGTTGGCTTGTGAATAAGAACAAGAATTGAAGAGTTGAGCGTTAAGGGTGACCGAGGGTGTAAGGAGAAGATCCACATAGCCTTGCTCTTGTGTAATAGGTTTGCCCTTGAGAAAGAAGTTACTAGTTTTGGAAGTGAGACAGCAGCTGCATTCTTTATACTTGAGTCTTGCAGATCTGGGGGGAAGGTGGCAGCTTGCAAGTCTGCCCTGGTCCGAACCCTCTGCATGGTATACATGTGGTCCTCTGCACTGCTTGCCTCCTATGCCATATCTACCCTGTATTCTTCTAAGAGTCCTGCTTATTTGGATGCTTCAGAGTAACCGTGTCGAGAGCTTGTGTGAACACCAGAGCCTTCCTGCCGTTGGAATAGCTGTGGGAAGTTGATCCTGGGGCTGTGTCCCACCAGGCTGGGTACAAGAGGTGTACAAGACTGTTCTGTCCTGAAGAGTTTGTGTTGCATCTTGTACTGCTGCTTAGAACAGACCCGCAGAAGCATACATAAACAGGATGAGGCCTTTTCTTTTCACTGGTCCTTCTAACAGTGAAGCCTGTTTAGTCCTCTTTTTAAGTGATATGTCTGCATAACAAGATCCAAGAAAACGTTGCAGAGGGATGAAGGATGCTTTTGCTTCTGAGATCTGTCAAGTTCGTTGTTTTCAGAACTCTCTAGCATGGGATGTTCTGAAAATTCTTGTCTCCATTTCTCTCTGCCACTTTGTTTATCCTCCCTTCCCTCAAGGTCCCATAGTAATGGGTGCTCTGCCTGCAGCAGTTCAAGGACACATGAACTGAAGTGACCTTGGCCAGCCCGGCTGTGAGACCTCTAGCAGGGCTGCAGCGAATGCAACGACTTCTCTATCCAACAGCCAGACCACTTCCCAGCCCACATGAACTGGTTGTCCAAAACACTCTTCTTGCCCACATTGTCCTCGCTGTGCCAGGGGCTTTGTTGCCTTGGCAGCAAAATTCTAGGGCAGGGCAAGGGTTAGACTCAGACCATCAGACCGGGAGTGATGATACAGAGTCCAGGCCTGTGTGATGGTGGTGTTGTATCTTTGGAGCAGCTGGAATGAAGTGACGTTGGGGTTTCACAATAGACCTAAAAATAACTTGGGCCCACTGCATTTAGTTACTATCTAGTAACTGTACATTCATGTGAATATACATGTGAGCTGTTACAGGCTACTCTGCTAAATCCTTCTCGCTGCATCTTGCATGCAGTTTGTAGGCTGCTGTTAAATCTATTCACTGTTTGTCTTCACTATTGACACCATTCCCAAAGGGACAGGGACCAAATGGAGCATGAATTGTGGAAGAGCTTCTCAGTTCTTTGTGATTTTTCGTTGAAGTCCATGACTGCTCTTCATTATCTTCTTGTTATGCAGACTTTTGCTTTTGGTGCTGTGGTATGACACTTGATGTAGCCTGTGTTAGTTACTGAAAACTATTACTTTGCAGTGTCAGAGGCAAAAGTAATCAACAAGGTAAAAAAAGAAAGGCATGCATATAAAAAGGAAAATTTAAAAAAAAGGTAAAAAGGAAATACCTGGACTGTGGGCCTGGCAGCTGTTAGAGAAGAAGTGCCAAACAGGAAGAGGCCAGTGGAAGATCTTGTTGCATTCCTGATCTGCCAATCAGTGGATATGGTTATTATCTGCTGCCACATTTCCCAGAGCAAAGAATGATATAACTTGTTATTTTCTAGGATGGTTGGTCTCTGCTCATTCTGATGAATTTCTGAATGTTTGTACAGAAGCTGTGACTGTGTGAACAAGCTTATCCATGGCAAGTCAAGCTCTGCTAATAATATTTACAGTGACAACTGCCTGCATCAGAAGAACTTGCAGTATTTGAGTGAGAGGCAACACAACGAAGTCTTGGTTCTGCTAAGCTGTGCCGTGGATTCAGGAATGGGCTCTGTCATTTGCTTGTCTATTAGCAGCACGTACAGGTCTGGATGTTACACACGTCATGCTTCTCATGTTAGCGCATTCTGTACAGTGTCCAAAGAAGGTATAAATGTTTCCCTGTATACATATCTGCACAGATACTTCAGCTTAGTCCAGCTTTCTGTTTGCTTGGTAAACATCTGTCCCTGACAGGATGGAGGTTGAGAGAACTTGGGTAGAAAATATGGTAGTGGTATGCCAGATGTGGGAAAGTATGAAGCTGTGAAAGGGAACGATCTACTTGCTTTTGCTCTTTCTAACACAGCTTTTGAGAAAGAACATTGAGAGGAGGGGTTGTAGTGGGGCAAACAGGTTAGCGACCTAGGAACACACACAATAATGACTGTCTGGGTTTGAGGATATGGAACTTTTAGAAAAAGACTAAGTCAAAGGATTTGGATATGGTTGTGAAATACTTAGATCTGCTTCAGAGCCAGGTAAGTATTTGCGTATTGGCAGCTTATTTCAAATGAACCTAGTGGTGGGATGAGAGAATCGACTCAATCAAAGATACAGATATCCTCAAGGAGGAAACTGCACTTATTTCAGGTAATTAGCAGCCATGTTTGACACCTAAAACCTGTTGAAAATAGAAAGCAGAGATTGCAAAATAGCTGAGAGCCTGAAGCAATCTATCCAAAAGCTGGGGCATCCGAGTTGGTGCAGTAGCCACCATAGTGGCTTTTCTCTATTAAAAATGTCATTATCCCTCTCTTTTCAAAGCAGAGACCTGCCAAATCAATGCACATATTCAACTCACCTGGGTATGGGGGGGGGGGGGGGGGGGGAAAGGTGTCCATAAACACAGTAAAAGGAGAAACAATGTAGTTCTTCCAAGTCACTTTTAGGGAGTAAGTTAACAGAATAGTTAATATAATTTTCTTTTACAGTTGAGAGGGGCTGGAGGAGGCTGGTGGTTGGGGGCTGGAGGGAGTGTCATACAAGCATGCTTGTCCTGTTCTCACTCTTCCCTGAGCACCTGCTTGTGTCCACTGCTGGAGATGGACTGCTGGGAAAGCTGGACCTTTGGCCCAGCCTGTATGGGTGCTCTTACAGCTCTTGCTAAAGCAGGTGATGTCTGGTGCCAAGTACTAGAATGAGTTAGACAGTGTTTTAGTATCAGCTGTGAAGAAATTCCAGGCAGCACTTTCACTGTTTGCTAACCTTTCTTTCTTCTAAAAAAGAGATTTGTCTTTTGCCTTACAAAAATTACAGCTTTAGAGTGCTCTCATTTTATAGTTTTTGCTTGGTACAGAAATGTGTTTTCTTCAGGGCAGCACAGGACAGTATGTGTCAGTGGCATTTGGTCACTGGAAGCTGCAGATAAACCCAGTTTATGTTGCTGCATGGCTGCTTTCTGTGATACCAGCCTCATTCTGTGCTGCTGCCTTCCCTAACTGACTGCCTGAAGGTACTGGGTATTCCACTGTATTGTGAAAGCAGCCAGCCAGTGTTTGTGACTTGAATGACTCTGTGATCTGAGTCATTCCTCCTATGATGGAGGGGTAATCTGTAATCAAACTGCATGGGAGCCAGAGGCATTCCATATGTTCTGGTCTGTCCCTCTTGCTGTGTGAAATAGTTAACCCTTCATAGGAACCATGTGATTAGATTTCACTCATCAAATCAGCAAATGTTACTGAAGAGCGTAACTAAACTTAGAGACTGTAAGTAGATGCACAGAAATATGCTATAAAAGCCCATTCATTACTGTTTCTAATAAAGTTTTGGTCTGTGAAGGCTGTTGTTTAGGAGCCCAGCATGGATCCCATCTGTTTTCAGTATCCAGTCATACAAGTAGAACACTCAAATCCCCAGTAAAAATCTTAGCGGAGATTAAGGAGCCTGAAATTTTTATTAGCAGTTTTTATTAGCACATTAGTAGGCTTGGGGTCTGACCTCTGCATGTGGTGATTATAGTCTGTGTGGATGTAACAGGCTTTTTAAAATGGGGAGACAGATCATAGGAAGTTTAGAGATTGCTTCTCTCTATAGCAATAAACATGTAAGAAATGTTATTTACCTTTCATCTGAGCATTCTAAGGGACTCTACAAAGTGAGGGTTGAGACTGGTTTATTGTGATTTTGCATGTGGCAAAACATGATTCAAAGGTGAGGCTTGTGTGAGGGTCACTTAGTGACGGGGTTTTTCGTTTTGTTTATTGTAAGATTCAGGGAAGTGCTGATATTGTCATGTGTTTTACTGGGGAAGTCACCACTTGCTTTGGGACATAAACCATCTCTGTCCACTTGAAAATGTGTCCTTTGTAAGGAAAGGGTTAGGTCAGTCCAGCTATGTGTTTTACCTAGTGCACAGGTGAATGATGTGAGAATTTCTGAATGGTTTTGCTGGTAGATGTTTGAGCATGGTGGTTACTGTGAGCAAAGGAATGACTTTTAAAGGTTATATTGCAGTCAACCCAAGGTCTTTCTCTGATATTCACCACATATAATGAGATTAAATATTGCTTTATAAAGTTAACTCCTATGAAGCGTTCATCAATGCCCTGTGCGGTGGTGAGCATAATGACCATAACCACCATCATTATAAAGTAAAACTCTACTCTTCAGCATGACTGGAGCCACTTTCCTAAGGACAGGGCTGATCTTCTCTCCATCTGTGTGTGGGAACCAGGCATCTCCCTTGACCTGTCCAATCCTACATGGATAATGAGAGCCATCTGGGAAAAGCGTGGTGAGGGTCGTATGTCATGAGCATTAGTATGCTCCCCGCCATGTCCCAGTTAATTAACGAAGGGTCACTTGCACAGCCTTTCCTGCACTGCTGCAGACAAGTTTCCACAGCTTCTGTTTGAGCTGGTGACCCAGAGGTGAAGGTCTGCTTTCCACTATTTGTTCTCTGAATGTTCAACCTTCTTAGGAGGCTGTGGTCTTTCGTGGATCCCAGGGAGCTTCACTGCCTGCTCTGAGATGTGGCTGTTCCTGTAGCAGGAGCAGGAGGAACTGCTGCTTCACAGGTCTGTGTGATGTTCATCTCAAATTGAAGGGCTGGTTTTGGTGAAGGTATTGTTAAAGCATTTGTTTGCACCTAGATCCAGCAAAGCTCTAAGTGGAGACTTTTCCTGTCAGGTGCACGTGGCCTTTTAGAGGTGTTTTTATTTTTAAATTTTTTTTAAGCTCCTTTTTCTTTCCTCATTCCAGTCTGTTTTATGTTAACTCCGGAAGGGGTTTTCTCCCTACATTATCTTTCTATGGGATTTTTTTTTTGATCTTTCAGCAGCCTTAAGTAATAACACAACGGTGCCTTTAGTCTACTTCTGTCTTTTGTGTAGTTTCTGGTTCAGCTTTTACGTAAATGTTGAATAAACTCTATGTGTTGTTGCAGTCTTGAGTCCTTAATAACTGAATTTGGTAGTAAGTCTGGTGTTTTTCAAGCTGCAGGGAATTGGTTGCAGACAGCTGGTATGAAAGCTTTGTTTCACAAGGGGAGAGGTGGGGGAGCATCTCTTTTTAAAACACTTAAGTCGCTTTCAGAATAAGATCCCTGAAGTCTTGCAGTATATTTATAGGCTTGTAATGTCGTGCAGAGAATGTTACACTATCCTCTGTGGCAGAAGTGCCGGTTTCGGGTTTCTCTGCCTGTTGAGCATGGTAAACAGCTCTGGGTTCCTGTCGTGTGTGCTGCTCAGAGAGCTGTGCTGATCTGCCACACTGATATGGTTTGTTTGGGTTTTTCAGAAGCTCTGCGTGTGAAAAGTCTTTGAACCGTAATTTAGGTGCTTAAAACGAGGTCCCAGATCATCACATCTTGATCAGTGTATTAATCAAGGCTAAGGCCTTAACATTCAAAAGGATTCTGACGTGTTCACAGCTCTTTGTGCAAGAGGGTCCTTGCCAACAGCCATTCTTTTAAATGAGAAGGAAGGTGCACTGGACAGCTGTGTCAGTTCCTGATCATCTGTATTGGAAAACAGCTCTTTGTAATTAGTACTCTGATTCTGAGAAGTTTGAGCAAAAACCAGTGACAGAAATCAAGTTTTAGGAAGAAGTGAAAAATTTCAAAAGACTCTGAAACAAGCGAGTAGGATCACTTCCCTCTATATTGCAGCTTTTTCTAAACACTTTTCACCATGCACAAAAGAGGGCAAGAAACACTTCAAAACCAAGGAAAACCAAATGTATTGATCTGATGTGAATTTGTTGATATGTTTGTCAATACAACGTGCTGATCATCATCATCGTAACAGTGGAGAGCAGTAGGAAAGCTCCTCTACCTCCTAGCAGAGATTTTGTAAGAAAAGATCACAGTAGAACTAACTGATCATTATATCCCTGTTACACCACCTGCAACATTGTTAGATACGTGTTTCTGTTACCTCACCAAAATTTTATGAACCTTGTTTGAGCAGCAGGGAGGCGAGATGAAGAGGAGGAAGTGATGGGGAGGAGAAGGGGCACATTGAGTGCGGTGGCTGTTTTCTAAAAGGGAAGCATGCAGCGGGGAGGGAGCTGAAAAGAAAACTGTTGGTAAAGATGATGCAGCAAAGAAAATGTGGTAACTCTCCCAGCCCTCAGTGCTGCTGATCACAGTGTTAGTTACTGGTGCACCACTGCGTATTACAGAGTCACAAGGTGTGTTAAAGCTGGTGTTTGTCTTCTGGTCCTTTCAGGCAAAGAATAGAGCATGTGTTCCCAAAATTAAAGTTCTCAAGCTGAGCGTGTTAATAGTTTTGACAGCTTTGTGAATGATGCTGGATCCTCATTTTCTGGTCATGCTGGCCCAGAGTATGACCCTTGCAATCCTAGCACCAGAGAGAAGGGGAACTGGAGAGGGGGTTGGATTTGAATTTGAATTTTTGCATCTCTGGTAGATCGACTTCAATACTTGGCCTGCAGCTTGCAGGCGGAGAACAGCTGTCTAGCATTCTGTGAGTGGGTTTCATGCTTACTGCTTTACATACAGAGATAGCATGATCGTTTTGTTACAAGGGTGAGTCCTTTAAAACATGAGGCATTAAGCTACACTGCAGAAAACATTAGAAGGAATTGACTTTCCACTCTCTTATCCAGCAGTTACTGTCCACAACACTGGTAGCACCTCCTGTTTTTAAAATTGCCCAGTAATCCCCACTGTGTACCTGTGCTTTTGGTTGTTTAACTGTTTGATCTGAACTTTCCCATGTCTGAGCCCATGTTTCTTGGCTGAGAAGTTGTTCAAAGTGGTTCAGTCTCTTCCACTAATAAAGCTGAAACCAGATGTATTGCCCATATTTAAATAAATAAAAAAAAAAGGAAATAAATAAGTTCAGATCATTTTTTAAATATTGTATTACCCTGAGGATCAGAACAGGGCCTTGAAATTTGGTGAGGGGGTGGCCCATGTTCAAGTGGAGGGCTTTGTCCTGCAGAACTGTTTTTAAACTTGGGGAGATTATAATTTTCTAAGAAACTGGAGGTAGCAGCTAGTCGAAGGAGTGACTCTAGAGGCGGTCAGAGCATTGGAGGTCCATCTGGCATGGTGAGAGATCAGGAAAGGGAACTGGGTGCAGTTTTGCAAGGAAATGCAGACATGTCATCTTACATTGGCCAGATCAGAGAAGCGGATAATGAATGTTAATAAGTCTATGCCTCAGTTTCCCACCTGCAAAATGAGGGTGAAAGCACCATAGAAAAGCTTGTGAGGAATTTGTTAAGATAAAGTAATAGTCTATAAATTGGGGTATGAGCACTGAAAAGCAAACAGTGTGAGGGGCCACCAATGAAAGCGCTAAATATTCCGGATGTGCTGCGTACCATCTATTCTGTACACGGAGGCTTAGGATGTGCTTGTGATCCTATAATCCAGGTTTTTCATAACAAGAAATGTGCAAAGATACCTACATATAAATTCAGATGCTTCCTGCCTTTTGTAGTGATTGTGTATGCTACCATAATTTTATGTAGGGTTTAATTCAATATTAAACATGCATTGGCGTTCACTTCCAACTGAGATTTGAACTGCTCTGTATAGAGTACGTGATAAATTTATACAGTGTAGTTCAAGCCCATGCTTAAACTACTAGTTCTTGCCTCAAAGGAAAATTTTTTTTAACTGAATTCTTAGAAATTGTGATAATCTTCGCTTTGTATGCTTTCCACGTCTACATCTAATCTGCCAGGAAAATAAATGACAGATTGTGTCTCTTAGTCTTTTACACTGGAGTAGAAACTTTGGGTTGCAGTGTTTGTATGAACAAAAATCAGAACGATTTCCTCTGGAGTTTATTTTTTAAACAGTAAGCCTGTAATACTGCAAAAGTTCTGTAACTCTCTTAATTGTAAGATTTTAAATTATTGACAATGTTTACAATGATGCTTTCTTCTAAAGGAAGGTTTGAGGAGACCTGATGTTTTTATCGATGCTGATGTCTGACCAACAGATGTGTTCCTAGCAGACCACAGAAATAGTTTAGAAAATATGAATATTTTAATGTTTATCTGTAAACAGAAAAAACTTTTGCCACAGAGATAAAAGCAGATTCTATGTTGTCTTGAATTATCTAGCCAAGTGGAAGAAAAATTAAGACTGCTTTCTTCTCTCTTTTTCATTGACAAGTTGAGAAACAGCAATGCCAAATAAAATGATAGTGCAGATGCAGGTCAGCTTAGTTCTTAGTGTTACCTTTATACCATTTTCATACTGAGCATATAAAATTTTTTTACAAATTCTCTGTCATGCTGTGAAATTCACCAAGAGCTGGGGAATGTGTAAATTTAGATGTGTAAATCTAATCCTTGGTAAAACTGACTCTTGCTGGTAACATTTCCAGTATGGGGCATGTGGCTGGGATATGATCGGCGGGTGTTCTGTCTTCTCTTTGCCACTGACATACTTTGTGGCCGTGGGCAGCTGCTCTCCAGCTTGGTATTTCAGGTTTGGACAAATTAACGCAGTAGTACTTGCCTCTGACCCTACATCTCGAAGCATTTTGTGAATTCTGTATGTCAGTGTCGTTTTTCATGATGGAATCTCTAGTAGTTCTTTGGGGAAGGTCTTGATTTTTGACGGTTGAAGTATGTGACATTTTATAAAGTTTTAATGTTTATAAAGTTACAAAGTACATGACTTTTGTGGATGGGCAAACAGGTACAGCAGGGATCAAGGAGAGGTTTTGCTCAAGACTTAGCAGTGATAGACGGTGATGGTGAGGTGCATTTCTCGGCCTTTTGACTGAAGTATTAGTGACATATGAAGCTTTTTCTATTTTCTTGCTGTTCCATTTCTGTAGTAAAGTGAGTCAATGTTGGACAAATGTCTGAAAAGCAGGAACATTTCTAGAAATATCCTCTGATTTCTGACTGGAAATGAGAAACTGTCTAAATATTCTGAATCTTTAAATAGACACTGGCTGAAGGACACTATAGCCTCCAAGTCTCGTTGGTATTTATACTGTTCTTTATGTTCCCCTTCACCCTGTGCTGTTCCAGCTCTCTTTTCACCCGTTCATAACTTGCATGAAACCTGCTTCTGTTGAAAACATTTCTCCAGTGGTCCTTCCCAGCTGTCTGCAAGCCTTCCTCTTCGTATAGCAAATCTTGGCCATCTTGTTTGGCTGAAACTCCAGTGCAAAACTCCTTTCCTTGATTGACGTAATGGTGATATGAAAAGCTGTCAGTGTAGATGTGATAATACTCTCAAAACGTGGGTTTTTCAGCTCTTGCTTTTCTGTGAGGCGGCTGCAGTACGTTGCCTTGGCAGAGCACAGGTCTGCTGGTATAAGCCAGGGTAGCGCTCAGCCTGCCACAACACTTACCGGGCTCATTTGTGATTTGCCAGCATAGATATGGTCTGTATCAGAGCAAGAGCCCAGACACTGCGAACCTTCACTTATGCAAATTAAGTTAAACTTCCAAACTTACTTAAAATAATGTTCAATCCGTAAAATAAATAAAATAAGGTTTATAGTGCGTTTGTTGGGGCAGGAACGTTTGCTTCTTGTGTATGACTGATCTTTTACTTTCCTGTTCCTTTTCAGGAGGTGCACACCTCAGCCCTCCTGGGTGAAATCAGTCTAGATAACATGTTACTTGGCAGGTGATGCAATTCCAATTTGCTAGTGGATAACTTTGATTTTTGTTTTTTATTTTTCTAACACTTCTTAATATGTAATGCTCATGATAGAGGAAGAATATCCTATCTTCAAGACTGAAGTACTATTTTTAAAAGGAGATGAATCAAACAGTGGGGAGGGTTTGGTTGTTTCAAAATGTTTGATGTAACTTGAGCACAAAGCTCCCTACTGTTGTTTGTAGAGTGTGGGCAATACAACATCTCTCCACAAACCTGGAGTCCGTTACTGCAGGAGGATTTCAGATAGGGAGGGTGAACTAGGTAACCAAGAAAATGAGCTGCCCTAATGCTTGCTTTTAAAATGAGCTATGTCTGGGATTAGTATCCTAGGGCTGCAGCTGGGATTAACTTTGTAGGTCCAAACAGTGAGATGCTAAAGCGTGGCCTCCTCGCAAGTCCTACACACATTCACTCAGTGTAGAAATGTTTTTGTTTCACTTGCCTGCCTCTTTGCTCCGGCACACAATGCATATAATCTGATTCTTTGAATGAACCTTTGTTTGGGGAAATATTGTTAGTTTTGGCTCTTGGAGAGCTGAGCTGACAGGCCCAACTCCCCAACAAAACAGATTGGAGATTAAAAAACAAACTAAAACCACGCCTTCAAAAAAAAATGCTGGGGAGAAGCCAAAAAGTTCTTTTTCTGGGTTGCTGAAAAAGCTAATCTATTTAGCTACTGTAAAATCAGATATATTTTTTTTCCTATTGCTTAAATTAAGAGCCTCATTGCAATAAAGGGAAGAATCTTAGTCTGCATCAAAAGACTGCATGATCATGTACAGTAAGGAATCGGTGGCGGGGGGAAGGCACAGAGAAAGTGGGTTTTGAGGCAGGTGTTAACAAGGCAAAAAAGAGGTCTTTTAGTGCAGGGGCAGTGGGAATCTGATAACTAAACAGGAAAACACAATACATTTCTGCATTTCTTTCCTGTAAACTGAATTTACAAAATTCAGATTTGAAAAGAAAATAATTTGTTTACAACTATAGTATGCACGACCCCTGTGGTCTGTATGAGAAGTGATTCCTGCAGGTCTGCAGGAGCTGCTTTTCAAGGTATCTTTGCTGTGTTTGAGAATATATATTTGGGCAGCAAGGTCAGGCCTGTGGAATCTGAGCCACGGCGCTCAGAGGTTTATGTTTAAATTCCATGTACGATAGATCTAGGCCAGGTGCTATCCGAGTGCAAAAGAAAAAAATAACTTCTCCTGAGCTAGAGAGCCAACTCTTGCCAGAGATATTCCTTGTCCCTACATATCAAAACAAGTGAAAGATGAGAGGGTGGAAATGAAGATTTTACGTGCAGAGTATGGCGGTATGTCAAAAAAAAAAGAAAGTCTGTGTCTCACTTCTAGTGCTATCACTTGCACACTTCACAGCCGTGGGTATATATTTGAGTCTCACTGTTTCCTTATTTTTAAGCAAGAGATCGTGCATTTCTTTCCTCACAATGTTGAAGGTTAAGCTTTTAGAACAATGTAGCAATATTATGTTTAGGTCAAGAAAGATGTTCTTTGTATATGTTAAAACTAAAGGTGTCCCTAATCAAAAGAACAAGTAGATAGCTGCCTTTGAGCAAGGACATCCAGGAGCCATAAGACCTTGAAGAGGATACATTGCCAAACTTGGCAAGCAAACTCAAGGTCTTTGTATCCTTAGCTGAACTACTCTTATTATAATACTAAAAATCATGCCTATAGGTCCAGAAGACCCTTGCTCAGATGAAGACACCCTTCCCCTGAGCACATGTAGTAGAAGTAGTATGGTGTGAGCAGTATTATAATTATATGTAAATTACTAACCAATCATCGTAGAGAGGACGGACTTGGAAAATTGCAAACTCTGCAAGTTTTGTGTATAAATATAGCGCAAAAAGTCCCGCTGGTTGCTTGATTTGTGGGAAACCACTGAACACCTGGGCTTGCGCAACCCTAAAATAAATAAGCAATGTCTCTCCTGAGAGTGTGGTTATTGACCTATTGCACACCGGGTGATGAATCCGCTTTTTGGACAACAACATGGTATTTTGAAGACCTCTTATTTTGTGGAGCATTTAGTTCACTACAGTCGCAAGATAGCTTGCCAGCTGAAATTCCTTGCTCAGCATCACTTACATGTCATGGTGTGGAGAATTAACTTAATTTTTTTCTGAATGGGGCAGGGGATTTTTTGGACTGGTATTTACAGCGAAGTCTTCCCTATGTCTTCTATTAGAAAAGAATTTGAAACGTAATGCTGTGATACTGTTTTGACGGTTTCTGAGGTAGATAAAAAAATGGGGAATTGCAAGCTGAATCGGAAACAGCTTAATAAAGCATTTGAGCTGTATAAAAAAAAAAAAAAAGTAAGTTCTACCGTACTATACTATATACTTTCCATTGAATCAACATGTTTTCAAACCACCTATTAATGGGGGTTATGTAAGCTGACCAGACCAGCCTTCTGAGATTGTCTTGTTTTGGGTGGAATTTATCTTAATATTTAAAACTCTCCTTCTCTGCCCCTTTGGTGCTCTTTGTAGAAATCAGTGTTTCTTAAAATGCTAGTGTTTCTTAATGCTAGTTAGCAATGAAAAAACACCCAGACTACTTCTGGGTTTGCACACAGATATATGTCCATTTCTGTCCAAATCCGGAGTGTGGTTGTGTCACGTGGTTTTATGCTGACCAAAGTCCCTCTTTAAAATCCTCTGATTTAAGGGAGGAGAACAGGGGATTCTTCTGTTGTGAGTCATCTTGTATCAGAGCTTGATCATGCTTCTACTGATGTCAGCAGGAGTTTTTCCGTTGAGTTTATTGATTGAATGGTTTTTCAGTGTTCTAGAGAGCTACTGGTTTAAATTTGAAGTCATTCTAACAGCTGTGAATGGCATCTCACGTGCCTCATACCTGTTAAGGAAAAAGGTCACCCATTTACCTTGTCCCTACTGAGTCAAAAGCATCACTAAAATATCCTCTAAGATCATTCATTAACTGCTCTCCTAGATAGTATTTGTTAGCCATGCACTTAAAATGCTGTTCATTGCTAATCACCACTGGAAGGCAACCCTTTAACATACAGTCTTAAAAAAAAAATCTATGGAGATGAGAATGGAAGAACCCTCCCTAGGTACTGGTTGCCTGTGTGTGTGCCTGAAATGCTTTATTTTGGGTGTTCTAGAAGAAAATGATGAGCTTCTCAGAGGCAAAACTTTGCATAAAAAAAAACATTGCCAAGGTAAAATCTGTTTTGTACCATGTTAGAATCCATAGCTTCTCCCTAATTACGTTTCAGTTGATAGAAGAAAAATTTAAAAATCAAAACGTGTTTAAGGGAATCAGGTCATGCTCTCACAATGGACATCTGTGTCTTGTACTTTGCTGCAAATCTTGTGATATTTGGAAGTTTTTAATTGTTTTTAACACAGCTGCTTTCACTGGAGTATTAAAAATGGAGAGAGTTGTGTTACTCTGACAGATCAGTCCTGTGTTATGTCTGCCTGCTTGGATCTCAGTTGCCTGAGATAGTACCTGAGCTGGGAAGAAGTATGTAAAAACACTTGGGAATGGACTCCAGCCTCTTTTGGCATATCCAGGACTCATAGGTGAAAGCTGCAGATATGGAAGTGGCAGCCTTGACTGTCTGCAGCTTCTCTTCTGAAAACACTGCGACTCCTCCAAAGCACGTCGGGGCCCCTGTGTCCGAGGGGAATTCCAGCTCTGTTGGCTGTTCAGCTGAAGCTTTTTTAGTTGGTTTGCAGTGATCAAATCACTTGAGGACATTTGGTCTCAGGAGGTGGAGATTTGTGCATGGGAGACTGAACTGAGCTGCTGGAATGTATTGCACATTATCCACCAGATGGTTTTCAGCCACTTTGATTTGATCTGTGTTTGATAGTGATGAAGATAGGAAAGTCACATGTTCCTCCAGCATTGCTTACATGAGCCGGTGCATCCCGGGTAGCACGGGCTGTGCTTCTGGCAGCAACGACCCCTGCAGAATGCAACCGAGCACCTAGTTCCCTCGGCGCTCCTCTCCTTGGGCACTGTCCGTGCAGCACCAGCATCCTCTAGGTCATGCCACTTGCTGGTGTGGATGCAGCAGTCCCGGCTTGTACCATGCAGTATTTGGTCCAAGCCTCCCTTGGGACACTCTCCTCCTTCCCTCTTTGGAACCAGCACTCCTGCAGAGTTGCAGCAGCCGTTGTAGAAAGAGCGAGGACCACGTGTGCGCTGCCGTTTGATGCTCGCAGGTACATTGTGACCGTCTGGCTGGTTGCTCTTCATTTCTTGTAGGAGTTGGCGTGGTCTTAGGAGACAGGGAGCTGGCAGGAGCAGCAGCCAGTGGGTCTCTCAATTTGATTTTTTTCTGTTGTTGTTTTGCTGCTTTAAAATCTGAAGATGGGTTTCAGTTAGGCAGCTGCTCTCAGTCACAGTGTTGTTCAAAGTAATTGACTTTCCATTGAGTTTGGAATTTGGAGTAGTGTCTAAATATTGTTGTCAGCTTCATGCTGATTCCTCTTCACTGAGGTTAAAGTCGTTTCACTTATGATCTCAAGATGGACTTGTGCTTTGCTCCCATGGGAACTAAAAATAATAATTATTTTAAGAATAGGTTCTTAATCACTTCCTTCTTTTGATGCACTATTTTTGTTTAGCATTTTGTAAGAATGTAATAGAAAATGTTTTAAACTATTTGTGTTTTAATTCCAGTTTTACTTGGATCTTTGAAGATGCAAGAATTAATTACAATTCCTTTTAGTTATTTTGTAGAAAAGCATTTGTTCTTGTTATTCTGTGTGAAGATTATTAGAGTTTTGTTGCTTTGGCAAACTGTCCAGTCGCACAGAGCTATGAAGAGATGAACATTAAGTTGACAGATTTCTTAGTCAAAGGCATGTGGGCGTTTTGTCAGTGTTGGTGATGCATCAGCATGTTAATCTTCTGTCTCCAAACTTAATGTACATGTGAGAAACAGAAAAAGATGTGCTTTAATCTGGGTTTAGAAGGAATGATAAAACAATGTATGCAATGATTTTGAGACAGAGCTGAATGTGCAGTGAACACTGTGAAGGTGATGAGATAGTTTGCAGAGATGGGGAAATATTAAACAGGTGGAGATCCACTGTCTGCCCTGACCCACAGCAGCTGGATAACAGTGAGATAAAATACTTAATCTGGAGATTTTCCATAAACTGAAAGAGTCTTGAAAATTAGAAGTGACGTTCTGGGAGATGTATTTCAGAGTGGCATATGGGTGTATTAGCACAAAAAAAAAGCCAGAAAGGCTTTCCTAGACTTCAGTGAGCATAGAAAGTTTGGCTGTACTGAGTGTCTTAGAGCCCAGCTACAGAGAATAAAACAAGTACATTAATAATAATTTTTCCTATTCCTTGCTAACAGTTGACATGGTTTACTATTACTTCCAGTCAGTAAAGTTGCTTGCTCCAGCAAGTCTACTTGCCTTAGAGGGAGCCAATGTTCTATTTTGTGTACCAGATTTTGTTTGTAGTTTTATTTCTTCTCAAGCACCCGAGTCCCAAAGGGCAACAGAGCCTTACAGCATAGCGTAGGGGGCTCAGCGTGTGCCCTGCAGGGGCAGCTGGGCATGGACCGTGGTGAGCACAGGACTCACAAGCTTGTCACTTACCTGCTCTCTTGCTGCTGTGAATTGTCATTTTAGTGGTCTCTACACCTGCTTCCTTGTGTGTACAAAAGCATACAAAAACATAACACTTCTGTTTTGTTTTTTTTTTTTCCCCTCCTCGTCTTCTTTAAAAGTAATTTTTTTACTGTTGGGCAACAGCTCACCTGATGATGATTTAACCTATTGCTGCAACTGGCCTTAAATTGAGTAAAATTGAAAGATCAGAGCTGGCTTTCCTTCACCTGTCACTTGGCTGAGGTCTAGTGTTTGTTCATCTGTTACTGTCGTGGTTGTAGGAATACCTGAGTGGTAACAGCAGTTGTGGTGCTAGCAAGGGAGAAAAGAAATGAAGATCCAAATACTTGAAGAAAATGGTAGTTTAATATCCTACTACTGGCAGCTCTGGCATTCTGTCTTTTGTGTAGACTGTGAGGACGTTTTACTCGTTTATAGTATTAAAAGTTTTATTAGAAGTTTTCTTTAAAAAGATCTGCTATCAGGAGGGTTCCCAGACCGAGTAGGAAACTGGGAACCAGCAGTTCTCCAGCCTCAGGCCTGCCTCTGTATGGCCTTGGGCAGGCCAAGGGAAGTGCCTGGCACTTCTGCAGGATGTACTTCCTCTTCTCACAGTGATTTTAGAGCTTTAAAGGAAGAATAATTCAGCTCTTTGAGTTCATTTGTACTGAATGTGTGATAGCAAATACACAGTGCTCTAGCACAGGCCAGTTCTAATACGTGTCTCTTTAGCGCCACTGCAGTTCATGGTAGAAGTCACTCCGGATTGACCAGGTGCTCAGTGATCTTTTCTGAGAGGGCAAAGTATTGGAGGTGACGTTGCTCGTGTCACTCATTTGTGTACTCGTCACTACAGAAGACCTTAACCTCTTGTTCTGATGCTTGTAATGTTTCAGGATGAACCTGTTGCCTTTGCATGTGTTGGGGTATCGATTGCAGTTTGTATTGCTGTTTGTATTGCTGGTCCACTTCAGTTGTAGCGAGGATGCACAAACAGCATAAGGAGACATAAACTAGGAAGACGTATGGCTAAAACCAAAAAAATGACAGGGAGAACCTGGGATAGGCACAATACCTGTACTTTAATCTGTGGCTTGCAATTTACTACGTTATGAATATTTCCTACTTCCTCTGCTCTGTCAGTATTATGGATTAGTGATTCATAAAGGTGTGTTTTAAGGGCTAGGTAGTTCATGTTTATACAGTGCTTACTGGAGTCCCTGTTGCTCCTTCCTTTCTCCTTCCATCTCCCTCCCAAGACTGTTCATACATAAGCCATTTCTCTTTCCAGCCTTCGCCTTCCTTGGGCAAAAGTTACTATTTCTAACCTCTTTGTGATCCTTTGTGCCCAGCTGTGTTTACTGGCATTGTAGAATTGGTGGGTGATAGTTTTTCTTGGGCCAAAACTGGCATTTCGTTCTTCCTTCCCAGTGTAACCAACCTGAAAAATTGAATGGAACTGTAGAAATGTCACGTAGAACTATAGAAAAGTCAACTTGTGTTGACTTCATCCAGCTCCTCGGCAAAATCCAAGCCAAAACTTTATGTGGCCAAATGTGCAAAAACCTCTAGGCCAGGTTTTGGGCTTAATTTGAGCAATCTTTTTCTCAGTTGATGAAAGCTCATAGGCTGGCATTTGAGAAGGTGGGATACTGGAAAGGAGAAAAGTGTGGGTGAAATGAGTTTCAGTTCTGCTGAAGATACTTGTGAGACCAGTTGTGACAGTTGTTAGCAGGCAGATGAGAATATGAAGGACTCTTGAAAATTGGACTCGTCTCTGGCACCTAGATCAGTAAGCCATGGACAGCGTATGGCAAAAGTCACCGGCCAAGTGTAGCTGCTTGTACTTTTTTGTTGACAGGTTGGCAGTTTTAGGTGGATGCTTTGTCTCGAGAGGAGTTGGAAGAGAAAAACTGAAAGCAGAATGATTTGTTGTCTGTTTTGTTTCAGTGGAAAGCTGGTTTCACCAAAATGGAAAAATTTTAAAGGCTTGAAACTTCAGTGGAGAGATAAAATCCGTCTCAACAACGCCATCTGGAGGGCATGGTATATGCAGTGTAAGTATTGTGCTGGGTTGTGTCACTTGCTGTAAAGTATCTTCTGAGATACACGTGTAAGAAGCAAGAGGATTGAACTTACCGTCTAATGAAAAGCCCAAAAACCTGCTGAAGGCCCAGATGTCTTGGAGGCCGTCATGGCAGTGCCACTGGATCAGTGCTTTCTTCAAGATGTCCACACAGGCTGTACTGAGTGTCCAAGCACAACCTGAGATCTCCCCATTTTCTGTTGGTTATCTGGAAGGAACTCTGACTAGATTGTTTGGGTTTTTTTTCCACATCTTGCTGTTGAAGTGACAGAGCTCTCTGCAGAGCCTGCACATGCTGAGTACTTGCATTTTCATTCTTGTTTCAGACCTGGAGAAGCGCAAGAATCCAGTGTGCCACTTTGTGACTCCACTGGACGGCTCTGTGGATGTCGATGAACATCGTCGGCCAGAGGTACGTAAAACCTGAGGAACCGACTAATGAGCTCTAGAGTTTATAACAAGATTTTCTAGTCCACTAGATGTGAGAGCAGCATAGAAATTCTTTGCTCTGTTGTCTTTATTTAGAAGGAACCATTAATATAAAGCAGATTGAACCCATTTTTGTAAGTTAATCACATTCAGATGATCAAGGTGCAACTGGAAGGATATTTATTATCTGTGTAACTTATGTCTATGTTCTGGTTTAGTGAAACATAAGTCATAGAAGTACAATTTGAATAGTTAAGATTTTGACAGCCACTGCTCTTTTCTGGCTGAAGATTGCTGAAGTCAGTGGGAAATCAGAGTGATGATGTTTTCAGGATTGAATCTAAGTGACCCTGTGAGAGTTTCTCTATTTTATATAATTGATGAGGTGTGGTTTCAAGACAACAAGCAATTTCTTTTTCTCTGTCAAGGTAACTTCACAAAAAGAGCGAATATGAGTTTGCGTACTTTCATTTTTGTGCTCTTGTAAACATAAATGAAAACTAACGTCTGCCCTCTGGCTCCTTGCAGAAAACCAGTGAGGCCCTTGATGTGGCAATATGTGACTCTCTCTATACTGCATAACTCTAGAATAATTTATAACTCAAAGGAATTCCAGATGAGTTTGTGGAACTGTCTCAGGTTTTTGCAAGAACAGTGTTGATGTTTGTGTTGAAAGATGACCCTCAAACACAAGAAAGTTGTGTTAAGGCTCTCATTAGCCTGCTGTCCCCAACTTATACACTGCTATCTGTGATACGTTAAAGACCCACATTGTTCTGATACTTTTGTTGCAATTAGTATGTGGCCTGCAAGGTCATGCTTCTCCCTGAGCTGGACATCAGGTTTCCATTGCTTTGCGTCATTCTTAACAGCTTTTGTGTACGTGTGTGCATGTTCGTGTAACCTTGTGAAATTCTCTTTGCCTGTTTTCTGCAGAACAGGGTGTTGTATGCTTTATACATTACATTTTTGTAAATTCCTTTTAAAGTTTGTTGTTTTTTTTTTTTTTCCATTTCTTCACTATTGGTTATGGTTGAGCTGATGTGAAAGATGCTGACAGTGCAGTCAGACATCATCTCTTGTTTGTTTATTGTGGGAAAGATGAAGTTAGTACTGTCAGATTTGCTCTGTGATAGCTGAACTCTGGGACTGTGGGCTGCTGATACATGAGCTCAAACAGAATTAGCATGCTTTCTTTTGCATTTTTTATGCCTGAATATTTGCTTGGAAATTTATTTGAACATTCAGCCATTATGTGATTCTGTGTAATTCATGGTATGTGTTTGTGTTTTCAGGCCATTGCAACAGAAGGGAAATACTGGAAACGAAGAATTGAAATAGTCATCAGGGAATACCACAAGTGGAGAACATACTTCAAGAAAAGGGTCTGTTGGTTTACACGGTGAAAGTAGCTTACTTGAACTTGATCAGTATGTTGTTGCTTCTTGAGTTTTGATGTCACTTTTGGTAGCATGGAAGAATACTTGAAACAGATGATAAGCTAGTACGGGCATACTCATCTGATTAGTCCCACTTCACTAAAAATTATTGTGCAGGGACTCATTGTGCATGATTGGGTCTTTAAAAGTTTTGCAAAATCCGGTCTTCTACTGGCATATACAGGACATATTCTGACTTTAACATCTGTTTTGTTCTCCTTTTGCAGTTGCAGAAACATAAAGATGAAGATCTTTCAAGTTTGGTCAGGGTAGGTAATACCAGTGATAAGTGGCAGCATTTATGCTTGTAGAAGCTGCAATACGTAACAAAGCTGTAACATGCAGTAGCTTGCATTGATTAAAATCTGAAGATAAGCATCTTGCTTAAGCCTTAATTAAGGTTAGACACCTTAATGTTTCTGCGCCTTAGAGAGCAATGGAAGATTTGTAGCTTAAATTGGGTGGAGGAGAGGTTGAATGTAAAGTGCTGTGACAAAAGACATGAGAATCAGTATTGGGTGCCCAGAAAGATCAATCTCTTTGAGGGCTGACACATTGTTTCATCTTATTACTGAGTCGTAGCTGGCACTACTGCCTTGCTTGTGGAACTGGATCTGTGAAGATGTGTGTTCTACATGTTGCAGATCTTCCTGCTGCCCACAACATGGGCAAATAATGGGCCAGCATCCTAAAAAAGGCAAAATGTTTAAAGGAACAATGGCATCACCGTTTAGTATGCCCCCTAAAGCCATCAAACCTACTTTGGGCATATAAACTGATGATCAGAAGCACTGTTCTGGATTTTTTTTTTTTTTTTTTTTTTTTTGGAGCTAAGCATAAGTCTGGATCTGTTCCAGTTTCACAAAACTCTCAGCTGTTTTGGCCATGAGCTCCAATGCACCATCATGGTATGTTGGTGTAGTTACAGCTGCGTGTTGGCTCAGCCACAAGAACCTGACTATGTAGGCTTCTAGTCCACAGCAAATGCAAGACAATGCAATTTGGCTTAGCCTGTAGTGAAGGACAGGTAGGCCAAGTCACATTATGTTGTATTTTTCTTGGGCTAAAAGTGCCCACAAGAATATCAGCATACCTTGTGCAAAGTCAGATTACAATTACACTTAAGTATGTTTCAGAGATTCAGATACACTTCAAGATAGGAGTTGTTTGCTTTGAGTTTTTGTTGTGCATGTTATTTTTAAATCTTTATTCAAACCAAGGGATCGTTAAACTGTAGGTGCAGAAATATACGTAAAATCAATGAAACTAGAAAGTGTTGATGAAGCTATTTTGCCTTATGTGCTTCTAGTCAATACCTGGGGTTTTTTAGGCAAAAAACATTCCCAGTGTCTTGCTATTCCACTGAAGTTTTCTGTTGTTGCTCAAATCAGTGAGCTGAAGTTGTTTGTGTATTAGAAGTACCACTGATCTGTTTCAGTCTGTTTGCATGGCTCCTAAAGGAGAGTTTCTTTCTCTAAAAATGTGAAAAATTAAGGCTGTTTTTAAATATCTGCACCAGATGACTTTAGCATTGTCTAGGCAGCCTGACTTTTCTTTCCTTTGGCAGGATGAGGATGTGGTTCTCTGGCAAAAAAGAAGGTATGGCAGAGAAACCCCTGTCCCTATGGAGGAAGGCAGCCTCTTGGATGCAGATATGCTTATGTCTGAGTTCACCGATACGCTGTTCTCCACACTGTCTTCACATCAACTGGTTTCCTGGCCAAATTCCAGGGACATAGGTATTTGTTGGTGTTGCAGTGGGAACCTCTAGAAGCGTGGTTTGTTGCTTTGCTTCTAGTCTTGCATAAGAAATTTATCTTACTTTGCTGATACAGATAAAAATACGTCAGGCAGTGTAGCTGTCTTATGCTTTATAGGTTACGGAATCCCAGTTATTCATCCAAATTTAATTTCTGTTCTTAACTTCTTACGTGCTGCTCCTAGCATTGTCCTCTAACGTTGCTCTGAATAAATCTGTAATGAGCAGTGTTTACCTTTATCAGTGGTGAAGGCATTGTTATTTATCTCAAAGATATATGTGTGTGTGTGTATTTTTAAGGGAGTGTCTATGTATTTTTCTTTGGATGTGTCCCTTAGGACAAGTGCAAGTCACATCTGTAAAAACAATCCCAAGAGCTATACAGTTTTGTCAAATGCTCTCTAACTGAAAGCTGTGTCTAATGGGACAGCAGATGTCTGCTGGGCATCATCCTTGCTGCATGGATGTCTAAGGTGTCTGAGCAACTCCAGAGCAACTGTGGTTTACATGAAGTGTACTTGAGGCAAAATAAAATGGACGATGGTTTATTTTAAAATATTGCGCTATGAGCTGTGGTGGTTCAGGTTGTGCTTCCCAGCAAGTTTATGGGTTGTGCAGCAGGGGCAGGACAGGGAGCAGGAGGCATCTAAGCTTGGCAATCCCCAGTTGTTAGTTAGACCCTTCAGGTTTCACCTCTTCCATATTACTAGTTACAAGTTTCATTCCCCAATGGTTTTGATTTCAGAACTGTGCTACAGTTCTGAAGAAAAGCAGATGCTCAGTGCATTTCAGCAGGAGTTTTTCTGTAAACATCCTGGCCAAGCCTGGCTGTAGAGTGTGTGTTGGAGTTCTAGCCAAATTCTGTATTCCTACTGCTGTTACTGTGTGAGTGATATGAAGCTAATCTAATCTGTCTCCTGAATTTTGCAGCACACTTAGGAAATGCTGACATGATTCAACCAGGGCTTATTCCTCTCCAGCCAAATTTTGATTTTATGGATACTTTTGAGCCTTTTCAGGGTAAGAATCATATATATAGTCAATTAATTTATTTAAAATTGCAGTGATTTATGAACTAGTTTTTAAAAGATGGTTAAACGTTGTAGATATCTGTTCTCTTTAGAAGGCAGGAGATTTGAGTGAAAGAAGAAGAACACTTGATATACGTTTTCATTGTTCATTATTTCAAGCAGATGCATATGTGGGTAGACTCCCTTGTTACTGTGACCCCAGTCCTTTACTTACCTGGGTTTAGGTAACTTCAGGACTTAAGGATTGTTTATTCCAAGGTTTGAACCTGGTTGTTAATTTGCCTTTCAAAAGAATAGCATTTAGACCTTAAGTCACTGAGTAATTAAAGATAGAACATCAGACCTGGACAGAAGAACTCACAGAATCGGTTTTCCTATTTAACACTTCTTAGGGATGAAGTGATTTAACACTTTGTTTGTCTTGGAACATTTTTTGGTACTCTCAAGAATTACATATGGCGTTAAACTACTACTGACGGATCTTCATGGAAGTCAAAAGTCACATCTGTTTGCTGGGCCTGCATGCAGTCTGCATCAGATAATCGAATTTTTTGGGACTGCACTGGGAATCAGCTCTTGGCTATCTGCCTGTAGGTGAACCTTAAAATCCCCATCTGTGGACTGATTTTTGTATTGTCTTCAGCTTGCATGAAAGCTGAAGATGTCTGCCCTGAAGAGATCAGTTCCTCTGGAAGACAATAATTCATTGCTCAGTCAGCAGCAGTTGTATGAAGCAAAAATCTCATAGTTTCATTATTTGCTAAATAATACTGATATTCCTGTGAATTTTAGTATCTAGCAATGCTGTACCTTGAGTATGAAAAGCAGAAAATTGATAGATGACTTTTCATATTTCAGATTTATTCACACCCAGTCGTTCCAGTAATTATTTCCTTTCTGTGTCTGCTGTCAGCTCAGCTACTACAGACAGCAGCAGCCATTCTTCCCAGGTAAGAGAGGTTCTCAGTGTTTAAAACAGCCTCGTCTCAGACACGTATGTGCTGTGAAGACTCTCAGACATGAGCCATGTCCTTCTCAGAAGGGGTTCAGACAGGAGTTTCATGGGTCGTGCCTGAATCTGTGATATTTTTCTTTCCTGTCAGTCTCCTGTCCTGCCGTCGGGTTCATTGCCCAACACACTCCCAGCTGGGAACATCGGTGACGAGCTGATCGCTTCCTCAGTACCCGCTCCTGTCATTCCTGATGTTGACACTGACCAGTGTTCCAGCATTAGAAGTGGGGAATCTTTCATCCAGCCAGCGGACTTCTCTCCTGACTCGCCTCTCAGTGGGCCACAAACTTTTATGCCAGTGTTTCAGACACCCTTGCCACTGCTTCAACCTGCAACACAACAGCACCAGTCCTCGTTGCCTGCAGTGCCTCTGAATTCTAGCTTAAGCTCTCCACCAGCTGCGTTTGCTGCACCAGAAACCCAGAAGTTTGGCCTCTGTGAATCTACAGTTATCACCCACACAGCTTCCGCTACATTGACCCACAACGCCCCTGCCACCACCTTCAGCCAGAGCCAGAACCTTGTCCTGGCGACGCAGCAGCCCGGTGCAGGAGTGCCTTGTAACCTGACTTTCCAGACTACTGTCCTGCAGGGGCAGCCCCGGCCCCAGCTGCAGTCCCAACTGACATTTGCACTCCCCATAGCTGTTCCTCTGGCCAGTGCTGGGACAAGGCCCAAACAGTCACAAAAAATAGTGCCTGCTCCGAAGCCTGAAACAGTGTCCTTATTGTTAAAGAATGCCTTCATCACCCCAGGTGAGAAGCACTGGTGGGGTGATGTTTTTCTTTTCTGAGTGGGACTAGCAGGAGGGAGAGACCTTGTTGCTTTTCTTGGTTTACATAATAAGTAAAAATACAGCTTCCTGAGGGTGTCCAAGGAACCCCTGAATCTGCTGGTGTGTGGCTACACTGTTCAATGGGATGCTCTGGACTACTGCAAGGATTGGAAGCAGTTTGGTTGTGGGTGTAAAAAGCCAACCTGCCAAAGGGAGTATCTCCTTGTAAAATTTGTGCGGAGCTGTATAGATGCATCAGCACATGGGATGACTATAGAGCTCTGTGCTCCTGCCCCACAGAAACCTGGGGTTTGCTGTTCAGTGCTGTTCTGATTAACTCTGCCCCTCAGAGCATTCAGCCACAGTAGAGTAGGAGCTGGTAGGGAGGTAGTATGGGATGGGGAATGGCAGATCTGTTCCTGTCATTGCCTCATCTGGTTGCCCTGGACAAGTCACTATGCTTGCCTGTGCCTCTGTAGTACCAGGGTGCTGGTGTACATCCTTTGGTAGTGCTTTGGATGTATTCTGACATTCGTTTTGGGTGTGCCTGAAACTCTTTGAGACCAGTGTTCACTAGGGAGCAGCTGTTGAAGTGGACCACAGCACTGGTCCAGATGGAAGCATGGGAGTGTGCCTCTCATCCACCATCAGTGCTCCCTAGCAGGACCAGGGTGATGAGAATCCAGCCTTCCAGTGGAGAAGGACTAAGAACAGGCAGGGGGAGCTGGAGATCTTTGTTCTGAGCAATCTACAGACTCTTGAGATGCTGCAGGAGAATGTGGTTTTCGGTTCAGAGTATGAGTGCCTAACTGATATGCTGGGACCTCCACATTGGGTCTGATTTGGAGCTACTGGTACTGCACAAGGCTAAGAATAGCAAACATGAGCAGAGAGAGTTTTACTTGTGGTGGTTCTTGTGGGAAAGCTCAAGGCTAGAGCAGGACAGGTAGTACACTTCTCCTTGGGATTATTGCGCACTGTTTTTAGACTTGGGCTGGCTGGGGGCCAAGTGACTTCAGCCACCTGAAATGTGCAACAATAATCCAAGAAAAACCTTGCCTGGAGGACTATTGTTAAACAGGCTTTACTAAGGAGTAGGTGTGTCTGCCAGGGCCTGGCATTGTGGTTACCCACCAAGGGGAAAAAAAAAAAAATCACAGTTCAGAAGTAGAACAGAACCAAGGATCTAATTCTAGCATGTCACTGGGAACAATTTGGTCCATGATTAATAGCACTAGGGTGTTAATGGCAGTGTTTCTGTCTGTAGTACATCATAAAGCAAGAGTCTGTGTACCTTCAGCAGTTGAGACATGCATTTCTCACCTAGTAAAGCATTGTAGGCAACTCTGATTTTCGAAAACCTTTGTTCCTAGCTTTCTTAGTGCTTCTTGGGTTGTTCCTCACCCCATATATCACTTTCCCAATACTTCATCGGTTACTTCTGGACCATCACAACAAAGGGCTTTGCTTCTCATCTAGATTTAAAGTGGTTGCTGTTTTTCATTCCTGGCAGTGCCACGTGTTCAGGGATCACAGTGCTCCTAAACTACTGGAACACCAAGCTCAGAGGTCAAATCCAAAGTTTTATGTAGAGGCTGGACCTTTAGTTTTGACAACAGAATAAACATCAGTACCTGTAACTGAGGCATTTATGCCTGTCATTTGTGTTAAGGACAAACAAATAATCTCATGACTATAAACCAAATTGTGTTATAACCTATGTTAGAAAGGGATGTGTAACGTTTATTGCCCTGTGATATAAGGACTCAAAAATCTGCACAGATTATCTCATCACGTGCAAGACTTCACGTGGGAAAGAACTCTGCTATCACCACTTCAGGATAAATGTTCTGATTTTGAGAGGAAAGTCTGCAAAAGATGCGTGTGTAGGATAGAAACATGAAAAATCTAGAGGGGCATCTAAATATGTGCTGATTGTTACAGTTACCCAAATGTGGAAGTCAGAAATACCAAGTTTGTGCAGCAGCATTAATGCAGTGGTAAGAGGAGGGTCTTTAGCTCAATAGAGATGTTATAAATCCAGCTGAACATTAGTGAACAGTGGAAGGGTTGTGATTCCAGCTTTATATGTGGGAATGCTCAGACAAAGAATGAACTGCCTGTATGGGAGTGACAGTGCTCTCTGCCAGATATGCCCACGCAAGGGCCGACACAAAGTTTGTGCAGTCCACAGGCCTTTCCAGTAAAGGCTATACAGAAACTTGAGTTGATTCAAAACACAGTTGTTAGTCACAGGTGACACAGTTGGGGAGAGGACGTTAGATGTACTTCACTGTCTCCCTGTTCTGCTCTGTGTGTCCTTCAGTTTCCTGATGCTAAACTGCAGAGGGGCAAGTTGGCAGTAACTGAGCTATTGTGACAGTTTTCATACATCATGACTTTATTAGTATTGTCGTTTAGCTTAAATAAGTAAGTTTTAAATAGAACGAATCACTCGGTCAATCATTTAGCATTAGAATGCAGGGGTTGCAGCATAATGTTGTGTGATTTGGTATACTGTTTGTTTAGCATTACTTGCTTAGCATGAGTAGCTAGATTTGCTGAAACCTTAGGCCACAAGCTGTGAACTTTCACCTAGGTATGCTGAACGTTTACCTAGTTAAGCAAAAGAGGGCCTCCAGAGCCAGCACAAACCAGAAGATAAGGAGGCTACAACCATCAGCAGAAGCTGCAAGTTGACAAGATAAGAACAGTTAACGGCCTGCCTGGAGACAGAGAAGGAATCCCGTAAGGTGTTAAAAATATCCCAGACCAGAAATCACCACTGGGCTGAAAGGCGCGTGACAAGCACGTGAGGGGCGGGTGCATAAATTGGAAGGGTATAATTGCCCAGGGATTTCTTTGTTCAGGGTCCCTTTTTGGAGGCACCCAGGTTGAGCTGTTCCTATTGTTGTACCACTCAAATTATTTTTTTTTTAATGGAATCTGGCATCTGAGACTCTGCTGTGGGGAAACCTAGTGTCCAAACTGTGGAGATAGTACTGTCCGAACGAGTGTGTGTGTGTGTCCAGGAGTCAGCTGGGGTGCCCGTCGGTTCACTGGAACCTCCCTCTGCGAAGGGACTTGGGTCCTGGCAGTGAAGTCTCGGGTGGTGTGAACGTGACTCCCTGGGTCTGAACTAAACGCTGGACGGTGCGAATTACCTTAAAAGTACAAAGGAGAGCTGAAGCCAATACAGGCTAGAATGAAACGGAGTAAGTTTGGTTTAGTTTTCTCAAAAAGCGTACAAAGCTGTGTCTTTGCATGATTCTTCCCTTAGTAACAAGATAGAATGGTTAGTCATGTTCTCTCTAAAGTCTGGGCGAGAACAACGTCAGCATTAATGCCTGTTAATGTTAATAACTGTACACTGGCATTGGTTAAATTGAGATCTTAACAGATTTATGTTAGACTCAAATACTATAGTGGTGAAAAAACTTCAGAGTAAGTATCCTGATTCCTGTCATGGGGGCAAGCCTCCTGTACAGATTTTTTTTTTTGAGAATTTTTTGTAACTTTCTCTTTGGAGACAATTGCTGCTATTCACAATTATCTCTAGCTATCTAATGCTGCAGAACTCCTGGATCTTTAGCCTATTTTCTGGAATTTTGGTGCTGATTCCCAGTCATGTTTTGTTGTCTTGTGCTTTGTGTGTCACGTGAAGCAGCTGTAAAACCACATACTGAAAGAAGCTAGTTGAGTGAAGTGAGGAAGAGAATTTAATATGTATTTATACAAGGAAGCACAAAGTATTGAATGTGCATCCTTCAGTTGGTTTCTGTCATTGACCCATTCTGGGTCAGCAGAGCAAGCCTGAGATCCAAGAACTATGGATGTGAGGGGAGAGGTGAAGATGATCCTCGTTCTGTGAAACCCAGCTCTGATAGAATGAAGACACTTTGCACCTCCCTGATTTACTGATTTACCTCTGTAAATTTGCCTTGAAACAGTGATGCTAGAAGCCTCAGAAATAACTGTTGTGTTAGAGTCCTTTGTACTGGATTAATGGGATTGAGATTATCAGAATACTGGTGGCACTTTGTATTGCAATGAAATAGTACCAAATAGGTGCCCATTAATCCATTCCCCTGTTCAATGTCAAGTTATTTCATACAAAATAATCTCCATCTTTTTTTTGTCTCATTAACTATTCTAACTTAATTGTGTTCTTCAGCTGCCTTTCAGGGACAGTCCAGAGCTGTGATTGTAACTCCAGCACCTTTAAAAAGAGAGGGGATTTTGACGCCAGCCACGTCTCAGTCTAATGTTGCAATTGCACCAGCTGGAATTGTCAGAGTAAGAAGAAGAAAAAAATATATATATTTGTTTTCTAGGCCTGTTATTTGCAAGTAATTAGAGCCGTAATGTGCTCAGGAGGGTAACTAGTCCTCTAAATCTCACCTGTTACCCAGCATATGCGTTTGTGCATTCAGCATTATGTTTGCTTATTTTTAATCTAACTGCTTTATGGGCCTGGAAGCACTATCTGGTCTTCACAGACTTGGTCTCGTACAACAGCAAGATTACAGAGAGTATACACAGTACTATGAATGGGGATGGTTTGTGCTTCTTAATTGTGCAGAAGCTAGAAGGAACCCAGTATGCTCACCTTTCCGTTTACATACTGGAAAGCATGCACTGAGTATACGAGTGGGTTTCCCAATATGTTGTATGCAGGAAGATGGAAATAGATTTTAGTATATTATGCTGTTGATGTGTTGTAATAATGCTTTAAGTTATGAAGGGATACTGGTCTCCTGCCAGAAGTCTGACTTCAGTGCCTGCCAATTCCTTATATATTAGCCCATGTTTCATGTCGTCAGATTGTTAATCATGTATTAATTTGCTACTTTTAGTGAAAGGCAAGGTAACAAATCTCTCTCTCTCTCTCTTTCTTTCTCTCTCTCTCTTCCCCCCCACCTTCTCTCTCCCCTTCTCTCCCTCTGCCCCCATTCCCCCCTTCCTGCTCTCTTTCTCTCTGTTTTTCTCTGTGCTATTTCTATGCTGTTCCCAGGCTCCCGGGGTGACGGAGTTCCGTAGTAACATTCTGGTTGGTCCAGCACAGCGAGCACCAAGTAGTCAACAAACCCAGTCCACAGTCTCACATCTCTTCTCTCCTAGTGTAGTCCAGGATGTGTTGGTGAAAGGAGAGCAGATCCCTTCCCACAGTAGCAGTTCACAAGTTCCCTCACCTACACCTAGTAAGTTAGAAAGCTGTAAGCATTCTCTCTCCCCTACACATGTAAGTGTGTTTCCGTCAGTTAGGCAGGGTGTAAATGGGCCTTGAGGCTCCCTGGATAATTTTTGAAGGAAAAGCTTTTTAGGCCCTTCTATCCTGCTGCTTCATTTGCATCCAGTTGTTTGCAATTTTTGTCTTAAACTATTGTGCAGCGTTCCCACAAACTGCAGTTTTGTGTTTCCTTTAAGTGTCTCCTTTCTAAAAGGATGTACTGTCATAGTCGCCAAGAAATTAAACCTGTTTGAAAAGCATCTGTGTAGAAAGTGCTGAATAGGTTTGTTGTTTGTAACTATAATTTTGATTGGAGGATCTCGGACACAATCCTTGTTAACAGTAGGTAAGTGCAAAGACTACTTTTGCATGCGTGTTGATAGAGTGATACCGGGGCCAGTTTTAGAGACATATGCTGGTTCTGCTGGTAAATGGCTTATAAGTGTTACCGTCATGTCCCAGGACATTAGAGCCTCAAATGGAGGAGTCTGACAGGACGATGGAATTGCAGCCTACGCGTTCAACATGCCTTTGCTGAAATGTGTGTGTGTGAAAGGAATATTACATATCACTATTGAGGATGTATTAGCCTTGTGCCATGAAATACTAAGCTTTCCCAGCAATCTTGATATTTTCTAGCATGTGGTTGCTGCATCAATGAGTATAATTTGGTTGCCGACTGCATTTCAGTTCAATTGTGAATAGAAGCTTCTCAGCAGTTACGTTTGCTACAGAAAGTTGTTTGTTAATGTGATTTGTCTTTCTTCCTTTATGAAGGCCGAGACTGTCAGAATTCAGGCCAAGCTTCCCCCTGCACCTCTGAGCAGAGCCCCAGTCCACAGTCTCCCCAGAACAGCAGCTCAGGAAAACCTGCCACTGACCCTAATATGGCTGCACTTAAGGTGTGTGTCCTTTCCTTTGAGGTGCTTTTCTTTGCCTTTGTAGCTACCTTTCCACCCTGATGTCTGAGCATGGACTAGAGAGTAAGTTGTGCTTCAGGAACAGTGGAGTATTTGTGCCTCAGGCTTAGCTTGTGCTGCATCTGTGCTATTCTGTTCAATTTAAAATGTCAGACTTCAATAATCTATTCTGCTCCTCAGGGATGTGTCACCAGAGGGGCCAGGCTTAACTGTACTTCTGCAGGTCCTTATGGTCATGACAGCAGTTCCTGCTGTGGCTCACAGGAGTGTTATGACTGGTCTCAGTTTATTTGGTCAAAGGTTTCAGGCCTAGTTTTCTAAACCATGGCTTTTTGCCATTGTTCTGTTGGGGCTCTTCAGTCTGCAGGGCTCTGGCCATCGCTGGAGGGGGAGTTCTTGACCTGCTGAGTTACTTACATGTCTCCAGTGATGCTGTGCTGCTCCACAGAGAGGCAGCTCCACAGACTCTACAAGTTACAGCTGTAAAACACTTCAAGAATTATTGGGGTAAGAACTTGGCAGTCTAGAGATAGCATCTGAAAGCTGGCTGTACCTCATACACAAGCCGACCTTGTCAGAACACTTTCTGTGATGGTATGAGAAACTTGTCCACAGAAAGCAAGCAATGCAGGGCAATCAGCTGTAACCCTCTCATTCTCTTGTGAAAGGGAGTGTTACTTAACTATTTTGCAAGTGCCAAGCCCTTTTTGGCTTCTCTGTATACCCTATGAGTTGATGTCAGCTTGATTACTCCCAGGGCAGAAAGGTAAGTTTAAGCACTTGCAGCCTGTGATTGCACTCAGTTCTAGTTCTGTTGCAGAGGAGAATTGGAACTGCAAGTTACTCATAAAAGTTTGCAGTTATTTGCTTGGCATAAATGCTCACAATCAGTATTTGCAGCCTGTTCTTGCTGCTAGAGAGCAAGTTAACATAGAAACAAATTATTAGGACTGGCCAGTGGTGGGAAAGTGGCCACTAGATGGAGGATTGTTCTTAAACTGCCGCGACATAGGCTTTACAGCCGTTTAAACTCACCTGCTTTGACAGGAATTGCTTTGGATGTGTACTGTTAGTAACCCTTTTGTAAGACAAGAGAGAAACAGTGATGTCTGCCAATCTCTAGATGTATGTTCTTTTGCTCCTCTGCATTGTTAGTTAGACTAAACAGTTCTGTATTGCTGGGTAACATTGGTTTTTTTTGGTTTGGCAAAGCATAGAGGGCACTGGAAATCTCAGTTCTGCTCTTGAACCTGCATTTTCTGTGGTTTTGGGCAGCCGCTTCACTGCTTTATTACATTTGTTTTCCTCCATTATAAAATGGGGTGATGGTGAGCTACCGCTGGAAAGCCTAGCTCTGCTGAGAATGCCTTCTCAGAGTGCAAACTCCTTATTTTCTTCCAAGGATTTTGGTGGGAATGACTACTATGTTTTTAATGCTACAAATGAAATTGTTAATTCCTGACAAAGCCTTTATCCTCAGGATAGGCCAGAGTTTTTATTTTTCTTTTTTATTTTTGTGAGGCTGCCTGTTTACATCAGTAGACATTATGTATGTATTAGGTGTAAATGAATATGGACTGTTTTAAACTTAAAGGCTTCAACAGGATTCTAATTAATTACATGCCTCAAAAATTGGAATTTGATTTCAGAAAAGGAAATTGTGTAACAGTCTGAAATAGGAATTTTTACTTGAGGAAGAAAACCTTACAAGGTTTGGACTTGAATTTAATACATTGGACACTTCTTTTTAATAACTTAAATCATTGTTTGCAAGTTTATAGTCATGTGGCTTTGACCGGGAAAACTATAAATGCCACAGTTCAACAGAAATGGCACTGTGAATTTGAATAGCTGTAATAGTCATAGCAGTAAAACGGTAAAGGAGAACAGCATAGACTGAGCTAATTTTATTTATGCAGAATCGAAGAATGAAGCATATTTCAGAACAAAAACGAAGGTCTAATATCAAGATTGGTTTCAGTGCTCTGAACAGCTTGGTTTCAGGCAACTCCAAGTCGGTAAGTAGCTTGGCAGCACTAACAGTTTAATATGGAATAGAAGAAAGAGCCATTCTAAAAAGACTTGTTAATAAATTTAATCTCTTCACTGTTGACTGAGAATGCCAGTCAGACAGTGAAGATACTTGAACTGAGGGACTTGGAAAGGGAAGGGTGATAAATCCATGGCTTAGAGTCAAAAGTGTGTGTGGAAGCGCTTCATCTTTTAGACATTGTTCTTCTGATGCAGCTTCAAATGTTGAACAAGCCTTGTCTGATAAGATGCTGCAGCTTCAAAGCCAACAGGGAAAGAAGAAAAACTGATCTTTGCAATTTATGCTCTTGGGACCCCAGTAGATTTTTGTCATCTCTGCAGCATAAGATGACTTTACATTTACTATTATGTCACCTTTCTTCTGACATACTGGCTTTTTATACCCATTCTGGATGGGTTCTGGTCCCCATAGCTGGACTTGAAAAAGCTATGGTCCAGCCAGTATTGTAAGCTTATTCTGCCTGAACCACGAGCCAGACAGAAGCCAGGTACATGCTGTTGGTATGATGCTGGGCCTGGCTTAATATACCCTGACACTTGGCCTGAGCTAATATACCCACCTGTGAGCACAACTTGTTAGCTTAGGCTTCATGCCATGTTAATCATAGCTGCGCTGTGTTTGGTCAGCTGAGAGCAGGGCAGAGCAACCTTGTGCACCTGCAAGTACTGTTGAAACAGATCAGTGAGCCAAAGGAAGGACAAAAACGTTCAGTGAAATTTCTAAAACTTTCTACACTGCTGAGATCTCTACCTCCCAGGAGGAGTCAGGAGCCTGGCCAGTTCAGATGATTTTGAAAATCCCTCTAGTATCACCCAGCTGCCTTTAAGAATTCGGCCCTGTTCCCACAGCCTTGCAAATACTCATAGGGCTTCTTTTTTCCCCATCACCTGTCTTTTGTGCATAGATTTACAGAGAAAAAAATTCCCAACTGACTTCTTATTGTTAAATGACTTTGTCCAAATTAAGAACATATTCTGGCTACACTAGTTAACTTAGTTCACTAAATCGAAATCAAAATAATTGAAACACAGACTTGTCTGCACAACAAAATTCGAAATGTTCTTTAAATACCAGTACCTTTTGAAACATGGAAAATATGAAAGCTTATTGTGCAGCATTTGTTTACATTATTTTTATAGTGTTGTACATTTAGGCCGTAAGTTGTCAGAATTTCACTTCCTGATTTGAATAGCCTGTTTGAAAGGTAATCAGTTTCGAAAACTCAGCTTTAGTGAAATGTCTGATTATTTTATTTCTCAAGGACAGATTTTTAATTCGTTCCTCAAAACCAAAGAGCATTTTAAAAAAGATCTGTGACATTGTTTCTGTCTCCTTTGGTGATAGCTAGACCACGTTACCTTCTGTTTAATAACTTCAGGTTTCCCAGACTAGATAATCTATATTGTCAACTTCAAACAATGCTTCTAACAGCACTATAAATCTATCAACAGATGTAGCACATCCTTCAGTACTTAAGAATTGTAAATCTTTTTAAGAAGTAATGAAATAAAACATTTTATATTATTAAAATACTTCTTTCAACAAAGTAGCAAAAATGTAATCTGTGAAAGAAAAACAACCATTGCAACCACATTTCTCTGTACTAGTGTGCAAACAGGAGTTGGAGAAATGAAAAGTTTAGTATTATCTTAAGTGTTTCGCTCTGCCTAGCTGTGCTTTTGCACACAATGAAGGAAACAAGAAAAGGTGCTGAAGTGCTTTTCTGGGTGTTAAAGCAGGTTAGGGGCAAACTCTTCATCTGTCTAGCTTTGTTCCAGAAAGTGAGCTCTATGTTTGTGTTTGGTCTAGATCAGCCATGCAATCACACTCCGGAAAACAGTAGAATATATCGCTAAACTACAGCAGGAAAGAACACAGATGCAAGAGGAAACCAAGCGCCTTCGGGAAGAAATCGAGGAGCTAAACGCTGCCATCATGTGAGATTTGGGGAGCTTTCTGTGATGAAGCAGAGCAGCTTGAACGTTGCCTTGGCTAGCAATAGGGAATGTTTGCCTCGGAGGTCATGCCAAACAACAGATGGGTATTGAACAGAAGTAGAGTTGCTACCAACTTCCAAACAAAAAGCGTAGTTGCTGTGGGATGGGCATTGGTAGCAAACCGTGTGGATTTTCAGCAAGCTTTGAGCGTGAGTGCACAACACTGGCAGCATCAGAAAAGATGCATCAGGTCAGTCAGAATAATTCTGAGAAACCAGTGATGATGCTTTTATAAAGCTGTGCTCACTAGGTGATCAAACACTCTTACTCCTCATGATGGCTTTGCTGCAGTTTTCTTTCCAAATGCAGTCAATTTTTATAGGAAAATATGGTTGAGTACATAAGACACAGGACTTGGAATCAAGGAGCTTGCCACTGGCTGATCATAACCCTGATAAGTCACTTCACCTTCCTGGTGCCTCAGTTTCCTCTGTGAGTTTATGGTAGTTATGTCCTATTGCAAAGCACATTCAGAACCCCGCTGGTTTTTCTTCCATCTACAGAAGTGGTAGGTTCAGGCATTATGTTAGACTTAAACAGCAAATCAAAATATTTTTATTTTTCTTCGAAAGTTTGATGACGCCTATTTAGGTCTATTTTAAATTGATCTGTTTCTTAAGAATCTCTGTAACATTTTCTTCTGTAAAGTTGCTCCGGAGTAACTCTGTAAATTTTTCCTTGGCTCCTAATGTGCCTTTTTCTAATTGGATGCCCAAACCGACTTGGTTCTATGTTATACTTTGTTTTTATTTTTGTTGCTTGTAATGAGTGTGCAGCAGCTTGAGAAATTGCTTTGCTGTGTGAATGTAGACAAAATTGATGGGAAGACATTATGTATTTCTGGGTGTAACAATTTCATTTTCGGGGGAGTCATGCACTGGGAAGCCATCTCGGTCAGGGATACACACTTCTCTCTTGCTATAATTTAGTCTGGAAGGGAAGTGTGTCCTTTTTCTGGTGGAGATTCTGACCTCAGAACATCTTCTTTTCAGATCTTGTCAACAGCAGCTCCCTGCTACTGGGGTTCCCATAACACGGCAAGGATTTGACCACACGAGGAAGATGTTTGATGAATATGTGAGAAGCAGGACCCTGGAGAACTGGAAGTTTTGGATTGTATCCTTTGATATTAACCTGCTGAACTTGAGGTTTGGTACTAATATATTTAGAGCCAAGAACTCTGGATTCTGATGCTGTGACTTTAAACCAAGTTATTTAAATAACTTATGTCCTCAGTTTTCATTTACACTTGCATGTGGATATGAATCCTTGCCTTACAGGCTGTCGTGAGGCAGAACTGGTTCACCTTAAAGCATGGGAGGTAACTTGAAAGTAAAATGCAATATAAAGGCCAGGTTTTCTTGGTGGGTTATTATACTGCAAGAAATGTTTAATGGGCTGCTTCTTTAAGTGTAGCTCTTGGAGTCTTTTGGAAAAACTGAACAGAGAATAAAAAAGACTTTGGGGAAAAAAATTATTACAAACAGTTATTGAAGCTGTTGCAATGGTAGCTTTAAAAATTTGCATGTGTTGGGTTTTTTTCCTTTTTTTAGTTTTCTGTTTGTCTTTTGTTACAACAGTGGATCAACTCAGTTTCTCTTTGCTAGCAGCTGTGCTTGTAAGCAAATGATAATGCAGGAGGTAGAAGGACCCAAACTGAATGAAACCAAGTTAGCTGCATCTCTGCTGTGCTGTATAGACTTAATTAGTTTGGATCAAACTTTATTAGCTTGTATCAGTTCAGGCATATTAGTAATTAGCAATGAGCAGTAGTGTTAACCTTCCCTCTTCCCATTAAACTTCATATGTTTATATAGCTGTTTATTTGCACTTTATATTTTGTATGTCTGTGTTCTGTGCTGGTTATTTCCCTCTAACTACCTGGATAATATGAGTATATATGTGTATGCTTCTGCATGCATGAAGTACAGCATTTTTAATACTTTGATATGTGAAAATGCTTTCTTTGGTGTTTCCTGGTTTATGTTGGCCCTAGAAAGACACTCTTCCTCTTAGCATCCTTTTAGGAAACAATTCTTAGCAAGGTCGCATGCAGTCTCTGATAACTTAGAGCTGGTGCAACTGTGGAACTGCTGGATTTTACAGCACTGGAACAATTTCAGGTGAATTATGAAAATAGAGCTCTTTTATATATAACAGTGAAAATGGTTATTTAAAGACAGTCCCACACATATTTGCTGATTGGATAGCGTGATTATTTTATGCTGCTCCAAGATATTAAATAGCTACAGAAGTTGGAAGTGACAGAGGTTATCGGGGATGAAGATGCACTTTTGGGTAGCTGAATTTTTTAGTATTTGGGGAAAGTGAAAGGCTTTTGTGGTTGGTGAAAGAGAAGGTTGCGAGGCAAGGTAATGTTCCCAAACTCCCCTTTACAAGTCAGGATGTAACTGTGACGGAACAGTTGTTTTAACAGCTGGATTGAATCCTTAATGCACGTTGACATATTTCAGAATGTTTTGCAGCTGACAAGGTCCAGGGGTTAGTGGTAATAATAATAATAAAAAATCTCCTCCTCATGAAATGACTGTAAGCGAGTGAAGGGCACTTTCATTACAAATATGAAAATACCATATAGGAGGGAAATGAGCATATAGGAGGGAAATGAGTAGTCTGGTCCTGGGCTACTGGAGATAACCCAAGAATAGAATACTCTTGAATATTAGAATATCGGTAGAATAATACCCGTGTTGTTCTTCCAGTCACTCTGTAAAAGTCTGTAAGGGCATGCAAATCCCCTCAAGTATTCCAGGCAGCTGTTAGACCTATCTTGATTGTCAGGCACAGTGAGAAAGATGGGGGTGCATGAACTCCTCCTCTGTTGTCTCCCTTAACGTTTGATGATTTGCAGTTCAGCATTATTATTAAGCCATTGTTTGAGTCCTTCAATGGGATGGTTTCCACAACAAGCTTTAAGGATCTGAATCAAACTGCTGTGGCCTGGTTGGATCAGCACTGTTCTCTTCCTGTTCTGAGGCCAAGTAAGTGAAGTTCTATCCAGCAGTTATTCCAGATCATAGAAAGGGACACCATATATAATACCATTTCTTGAAAGTCAGAGGATGACAGAGAAAATACATGATGCTGAATATAACTTCCAGTTCCTTTTTATTATCTCAGTGGAAAAATAAGAACCTCTTTTGTCCGTGAAGACACTTGGTTGCATGCATAACACTGAACAGAAAAGAAAACCCAAATTGCTGAATATAGATACCAAAATTTAAACAGTCTCAAGCTGCATTTACGTTTCAAATACTCCACTCTAGTTGGAGTAAGTTGGGCAGTGTGATTTATCTCATTATGAAGGAAGACATCTGAGATTTGTATCCAGCTTTGGAATGACCTTCTGTTTGGGCATGATTGCTTGATCCTTTCCCACTTGCAATTCAGCAGGTATTTACAGTTACATTTGCCAAGTGGTGCTCTCTTTTGTAGGAGAAATAGGTGTCTTTTTTTAAGTCCTAGATCTCCATTCCTTGTTCCCTGGGCACAGTTCGCACACATCTCTGTTTACTGCTGTCGCTGCGTGTGGAGGTGTGCGTGTTTTGTGGAAGTATTTCCATAATTCTATCATGTGTGATAGCCTTGCAGTACTTGCACACTATCCTGCATGGATCTGTTTGCAGTCAGACTAACAGCTTTTCTTGATTCTCTTCTGACTTTTTTTATAGTGGTGCTGAACACCCTCCGGCATCTAAGTACAACCACCTCAGTTCTGTCAGATCCATCACGACTGCCAGAGCAAGCCGCCGAGGCAGTTATCAAGATGAACAAAACAGCTGGCGAAACCTAACAACCAAAGACAATGAGTTGCTTATACAAGGGGTGGAGAACCTGCCAGGCCAGCAGCCTGGCGAGTCTCCTTTCAGTTGGTGCACTTTAGAAAGAATTCTCACCATCACCCGAGATGTTGTTCAGGGCATCTGTCTCTGCCTTCAGAATATGTGGAAGTATGATGCAACGTTGTCATAATGTTTTGATTCCTCTTCAGTGCTGTGCTGTACTCCGTTCAGTGAGAAAACACCAAGCTCAGGTAAATCTAGCAGGTTTGAGTCCTGCAGGCAGCAATATATCTCCATCAATGCAGCATGCATCTATATGCAACAAACATATTTCTACGAAACAGCTTCAAGTACTAAGTTCTCTGAAGTGTAAATCTTGTACACCAAGGAATGTTCTCTTCAAGGGGAAATATCCTTTTGATTTCGTGAAACAAAATGTGCTTTTTATTTTGTTCTCTGGTATTCAGTTCCATATGTTTTACTTGAATAGTGAAAATTGTTAAACAGGATCATATTAAAAACCAAAGGAGAAGAAAAAAATCCGTCAATGATGTCAACTTGTGGTAAAAATACTAGAATTAAAATCTCAGGCTGTGTTTTGTGTATTTTTATTTTAATGAGTGTATCATTTCATATGATCAGTTTCAAGACATGCTTTATTTTCTAGCAAATAAAGCAGCTGATTTGTAGTATTTTTCCTGATATAGCCATTGCAGTTGAGTAGCAGACTGTGCAGTAAGTGCAAGAAAGCAGTTTTAGATTGCCTGGATTCTGCAATTAGGGTAGATACATGAATTTCATGCCCATTTAATCTGTGAGCTGTTTTCTTGCACTGCAGAGTTCAGCTGCCTTCCTCATAAAATGTGCACATATAAAACACATCCATAGATAAATGTAGTAGTTCTTCAGAGACGAGAATTGAGTTTGTAATGTTAAGACATTGGCTTTTTTGTTATCTCAGAAACTATATCAAACCACATGGACTTGCAGACAGTTCTTTGCTTCTTCATCTTTTTTGCTTGTTCTTTTTGCCTTCTATCTGAAAAACCTGAAGGATTTAGCTAAATTTGCTCTGTATGGGAAGGCTATGTTCAACATGAACTATAAAACGTATAAGAATATGTTTAAAACCAGAAATACTGCATAACATTTTTCTGTGACAGTCTCAGCAAGTACTGTACTCTGCTGCAGATAAACTTGGTCTTGTTACAGCAGTGACAGTCTGTCCATCCTGAGACAGCACGGGGACATTCATTCCGGCTGATTGTTTGTAGTCTGGAATGATCCTATGACCGTTGTAATTCCACTCTTTACTTGATTCTGATTCTTAAGAGATTCTTAAGATTCTATGCAAGCTATGGGTAATGTTCCCCTGGTACCTCTCCTGAGTAGTTTTCTTCCAGTTTAAAAGCAGGCTGCCTGGAGGTGATTAGTGGGCTATCACAGTGCTAAAAAGAGGAGCAGCTAAAACATTTGGGCATTGCACGTGCTGAAGTGGGGTCAGTAGGTTCTCCTTTGGGGGATGTAGTTTTTCTCAGTTGTCCCCAGTCTTCTCCGCTTGGTGGGCCAAAGTTTAAAAAGAAACAATAGGCTTGGGGGGGTGGGACTAAGCACAGGGAGTGTTTTTCTTTTTTCTTTGTCCTGAGATTTTGCAGCTAATGGTTTTTATTGCAGAGTTCCCTTATGTGTGAGCAGGACTGTAGCAAGAGGAAAGCATGAAAGGTTAACCCCAAGGCCCTCTCCCTGAGCAGAGGTACTGTGAGTTGAGGAATTGGGGAGGGCTGAACGGGACTTCTGGGGGGGAAAAGGAACCTAAGGGGAAGTACCAACATGCCTTTCTGTAGCTGTGCAGACAAATGAGGAGATGCTCTTTTTTTTTTTTTTTTTTTTTTTTTTTTTAAACAACAGATCTGCCATATCATTTGAAGTTTGTGGCACATCTGAAAAACTGTGTCCCTGTGACAGAACCAACAAAAATCCAGGCCTCAGCTAAGGAATGGTTTGTTGGAATAGTGTATAAAGGTTGTCATAGTAATTAAATAGCAAGTAGATTTTTCTGGGGGGATCCATATGTAGGTCTTTCGTATATCATGTAATCAATTAAGCAATATTCTTTGGGATGCATCTGGATGAAGCGTTGAGTAAGTGTAAATTCTGTTTTAAATCAGTGCTTTAAATCCTCCCATTTTTATCATTGATTGTGAACCTGATTCCAGTAAAGTCATTTAACACTGTGATTAGCTGGGGAGCGTCCCTCACGTTCGTTCTTTACTGGGCTATCTCATTGAGATCCATAGATAACTACATGCGTATTTGCATGTTAAAAATATGTATCCGGTTTTCTAGAAAGAAATCAGTAGGCAAATTGTCCAAGAACAGACCCACTTGTATTTTTGCTGTACTTTTCAAATGAACAGATTCTGTAATGCCTCCCCTGCAGTGTGGTCTCCTGCTTGTCAGGCAGTGATTCTGTTTGATTTTTACCATTATTAGTATCAATGACATTTAGAATTTTGTCTCAACAAGCAAAGTGCACTACAAACATACTTCAAAGCCCGGGGAAGTCTTGACGACTTCCAAGCATAAATCCTAACATCTTGGATCTCACTAAATGGATTGGAAGCTGAAAGGGACCTCAGAGGAATAGGAAGGGATAGTGTGACTGAACTGCTAAAAATGTTGTCCATTAGCAGTTTTTATCTGGATGTAGATGGAAAAACCATCATCCTCATTGTACCATGAGCTGGTTACAATTGGAGGGAAAGTGCTTATTTTAATAACTTGTGGAGAAACAAGCTCGTGGCACTATTGAAAGACTGCAAATCTTAACATAGTAAAGAGAAAAAAATTAAAGATTGCTTACTTAGGCAAGAGTGTAGGAGGGAGGGAAGGAAAAGTGAAAAGATACTTTCCACGTAGTGCAATTACCAGAAATGATGTGGCTGCTCTTAGAAGCAGTTATTCAGTGTATTTTTGTCACCCTATTATTGCAAATCAGAATTCTTTTCTTTATCAGTCAACCTTGTGAGCGGTGTGATTTCACTTCATTTGGAAACACAGGAGGAAAAAGCTGTATTATGTCTCACATCTGCACAGTAGAAGTACTGAGGATTGATATGAAAAGAGATTGACCACGTATGTATTAATTCCTGCATAGTTTTCCACTGTGGTTTACGTTTGAACTCCTTTGTCTGTCTTACCCACTGAGGAGTCTAAATAATATATTTCTTTTTGTAAAAAGGTTGGTAACACTTCCTCTCCTAATTTAAGCGGTCTGGTTCCCTCAGTGTCACCAAAGTATACTTTAAGCAAGCAAAACACATGGTGCCTATACTCTGCAGAGAATTACAGATGATGCACGTATGTCTTCAGTGAATTGGTGCTAAACTTTTAAAGAATTCCCATATAATTGAATGCAAGTCATATTCAGTCAAATCCAACATATTTCACTTAATAAGGAAGTGGCTAGATAAAATATAAATTAAACTGAGATTGTCTAGTGACTGCTTCTGACCTCAAATTCTATTTAACAGTATATTGTAGATGGTCCCCACCCCAAACACAACTTCTGGAGGACTTGTGCGTTATCTGGTGTGGTTATTAGGCTTGTATGCTGCTGCCTGTTAGCAGGAGGAGTAAGTGGTGAAAGTCCAGGAGCAGACTAGAATTGAAGGAATTAATGAGTACTAGGAACAGAGACAAGCGCATGCTTCATCTTGACAGTCTGATCTTTGCACAGAACCAAAGGATTATTAATTAATACCATTTGACCTGATTGGCATGTTCTTCCACGCTTTTCTAGACTCCTCGGGAAGCCCTCCTTGAAGGGAGACTTACTAGAATGTTTCCACCTGTGCCTTAGGTCTTGGTGTCCTGTATGCATTTGATTTATCTTCACTCATACATTCTTCTTCCTAATACAGTGCTATGTGGAAAATTCAGTGAATTGATAAAGTGGGGCTTCCCTGGGTTTTAAGAGGGTTTTATCTGTGTGGCATTACCGTGTCTCTTTGAAACTGAGGTGGTGAAAAATTGTGTGTATGTATGGAAAAAATTGCGTCTTTCCTGCTGACTTCACCGTCCTCCACTCCCATGTACACAAGCACATGCGCACACATGTACATACTGTTGTACCAGAAGTTTGACAGGAACCCAGTAAATATGCAAATGCTTAAATCTCTAAATCTGGAATGGCTTGAAAAGACAAAGGGCTGTCAAATTGCGTTGAGAAATAACATCCCTTTACTTTGTATCTTCAGGTTGTTTTACATTCCCTTGAGAGTGTGTGTGTATGCATGTGTGGTAGAGGTGGCAGGGGCAGGTAAATTTTGTTTTGTTTGCTTTTAAAGCCCCAAACTCCTGAAGAGCAGTTTGAGAAGCAGGAGAGGGAAGCTCACAGCAAAAACATTCAGTAAGATAATGCTTTTGTAGCACAAATTAAAAGCTATTTCACTTTCTGTGTTTCTGGAGTGGATAATTCTTGCCTAGAAGATACTGCTGAAAATAGAACGGGTTGTTAATTATTTTGGCCTTTTTCTTTCTTTCTTGTTTTGGTTCCTTTCTACCTTTCTTGCATGGAAAAACACCCAAAATCAAAAGGCTGATGATAGGTTCTGTTTAGGTGCTTTAGGGATTCGGTCATACCAATCTTGGAGGACTTCGGACATCTGTTGATGACTTCTAGGAGGTTTTTTGATTAAGTGAGATGACAGGAGTTTTCCTGTTACTCTTCCTCAATTTATACACTTGAGTTTTAGAGGAGATAATTTGTTTTGTGTTTGGTTTTTTTTTTTTTTTCTTTTATAGGGCCCCAATATTGTTCCCACAACATCAGTTAAGGCCTCAAGTTTCCTTTTGTTTCATTCTTGGTTGAATTTCATGCTCATTTATGTGTTAGAGCAGAAATGGTAGTACTGAATTGTAGCTTGATCCGTAAAACTTGATTCAGTTACAAAGAAACACATCTTAGGTATATAATGGAACGACTTTCTAGCCATTGTCTGAACTGCTTTTATATCTGAACTTTTCCAACATGAATAGGGTTTTGAATCAAAAGAAATCAATGTTAGGAGCAAGCCTTTTAATTAACAACACAATGAATAAATTGCTCTTTTTCTTCTTCTAACCTTGTATTTAAATGTGTTTTAAGTGAATGGAGTTCATTCTTGTTTAAAAAAAAAAGCAAAAAAAAAAAAAGCTTGGAGGTATGAGGACTTCAGGTTGTGCTCTTGCTTTGCCTAGGTTTCCTGTTCTGTTGCATGACACAACTTCTGTTGTGCTGTTGATATGTAGCACTTTTCAGTAGGTCTGTTAAATTGTGCAATGCATTTTTTATATTTACAACCAAAACAATAAAGGTTATTTTTTGGAAGAAACTGGTTGTAATGCCTTTATTTTTCTAACTCGATGTGGGGAAATGGTAAGTGGAATTGTTTCTGGACCAGGACCAGCACCTGCCATCCTTGTTGCAACTCTGAAAGGTGGCAAGGGCTCATTTCCCTATTAGCACTGCTGAAGTTGCCCTTTCGGGAGCTGTGTGTTTGGCTTTCCCCTGGCAAGGTTTATATCCTCTGTTGAGCTTCTGAAGCTTGGACTCCTTTTAAGACACTCAGTGCCCCTTGGGCCCTTCTTGACTGAAAGAATCAACTCACTCTGATGAGCTTACTTGGAGCTTACAAGTGATTTCTTTTTCTCATGCATTGGCCAGAGGGCTGAATTTGCTCTGTGCTGGGTTGCTCCCTCTCTCACCAGAGTAAATGTTAGCCAGATTAGCAAAAATTGAAAATTACCCTCCGTAGTCAGCTCTGCTCCCCTTCACTGAAGCACCTTAGAGACTGGCAATGAACAGGTGGGCTAAAGTACCATCTCCACAAGTCCAGGTGTCTGCAGAGTGTACACCTAAATAAACAGTGAGCCTGCTCTTTCACATTTTGCATAACACAATTTTCCAAATGGATTGACATTCTGATGTGTTCCTAAAGTGATCAGACCCTTACTGTTGTTAATCATATTAAACATAACAGTGAGAACGAGCTCTTTTGACAAAACTAAGCAGACAAGCATCTGTTTATTTCTGCACTTACTTCTAATAGGCTGGTAATTCAAAGGTAGCCCTGGTATTTCTCCAAGACAGGTAAAACTCTTAAGCCTGTAGGAGCTGCATCAATGCCTTGAGCCCTGATGGTTTTATTTTCTTATTACAGGCTTGGATTTGGGGCTCTTGGCTGACCTACTGCCTGGACAGTGGACTCCACAGAGCAGCACTGAGACTGGATAACACAGTATTCCCATGGAATTGATGTCAGTGTTTAGGCATTGGGCTTCTTAAGTTTATTTGAAAAATGAAACAAATAGCATTTCATCTTTGCCTTTATTTGACTGATTTTTGTTTTTCCCCAGTAGGACACTTCAGCTCTCTGTGCTTCTGTTGTCACCTCATTGGTATATTGGATTTCCTTGCCTAGTGGAAGCAGCGCTGGGTGACTGAGGCTCTAGTTGAAGTGAAAGGTAATAGATGAGTGAAAAGAGGGATTTTATTTTAAGATCATTGCACAAGAGTTGATGCTGGTTACTGTCATCCTTGTGATTGGTGGCTTTGACTTAATATAGCTTAAGAGAACTTTTGATGAGTCAGGCCTGTGGTTCCAGGAGAAGGTATAGGAGTTTTCTTACTCTGTTTGCATTTGATTTTTTTAATATCTCTAGCTTAATCTCACATAAAGCATTTTGGTAGAAGGCAGTGTTTCTTCACCACTATTTAAACAGCGATAAACCAACACTTCAGCCTGATTTCACTCTTGACCAAGCATATAAATGCCAGTGTTACTGCAATGATACTATCAAACCTCTCTGGGAGGAACAGTGCTATTTGAACAGCGATAAACCAACGCTTCAGCCTGACTTCACTCTCGACCAAGCATACAAATGCCAATGTTACTGCAGTGATGCTATCAAACTTCCCTGGGAGGAAGCTGTGGCTGGAGAGCACTGTTTCTTTACTACTGATTTTGTGGTGATTTCAGTGAGGCTGGTATAGCTGTAGCTGATATGCCAAAAGACAGTTACTGAAATGGCTTTTTTTGGTGGCTGATTCTGCTAATCCTTGAACAGTGCTAAAAGTGGACCTACATTTGCTCTATGGATATTATGCCAAATGAAATCACTGCTGCAAGGCAATTGGCACTTCAATGGGCAAACAGCTTAGGGCTCTTTATATATGTAAAAGAATGGAAAGCAATGCTCACTGGATTTTTTTTTTTTCATTTTTTTTTTTAACCTCAGGAGGTCTTCTATGCCTATGCTCATCGGTGAGGACTTTCTCCTCCTGAGCTTGCTCATCATCAGGAGGAGGTGGGCAGACAATGAATAGTTGGGTGTTGGGGGAGTTCCCTGTGTGCAAACACAGAAGAGTCCCTGTTGTCATCCAGAGAGATGTTTGACATGTTTTTATCTCAAAACAAGGTGTGTATTGCAAACCCTAACACCTTTCCATCACAAAATGGAAACAAACTGACAAAAGATTAGACTCATCATGTCCCTAAGTCCTGCTGCTGCCTGCCCTTTTGACACTTCTTACAAAGCCCATCTGTGGCTCCTCCATCTCAACTGTAACTTCCTCATAGGCCTTGAGAGCCAACAGCTTCATTTTCAATAAGGATAAGTGGGGAACTGCTTGTCAAGAAAGCTTTGCGGGTGACTACCTTATTATCACAGCAGAGATGCACCATGTGGTGCAGGTGTATCCCTCAATTTCCAGCCCTCCAGAGCTGAGGAAGATTTATCTGATCCCTGACAATCCTGCACCAGGAAAGCTACAGATCTGCAGTTCTCACACTGTTCTGTCTGGGCTGGCAGCCTTTTCCTCTTGTGAGTGACTTGTCTGAACCTTTCTGTGAATGCTCAGGTCATCTTTTGAGAATCTCTGGGCTTCAGAATGAGCTTTTGAGCACTCTGTCTCGGGGATGGGCAGCAGAGATCATAAGAATCTCTTGCAAAGGAAGCCACACAGCCACTTCTCTGTTAGAGCAAGCGTTGGCGCTCAAGACTTCTCTTTACCGTGCAGACCAAGCTCAGTCATCCAACATGTGATTCTAACCTGTTCAATATCCCTCCCTTTTCTGAACCTGCCCCATCTCAGAGAAGTGAGAAGAGCTTTTCAAAGAAGCTGCCTCTACGTCTGCCCAAGGTTGACAGGGAACCAGCTGTATCAGGGTAGACGAAAGGACACAGAGATAGACCTGAGCAGCCACACATCCATAGGTTGCCTACAGAACCTGTCTGACACCGTTGGTGGCTGTTTGCTGTAGGAGCTTGCAGAAATGAGCATAATGCAGATTTCAGAAGTGCTTTAGGGATACAGTTGTGTCATTTTGTGCATCAGACTATCTGCAGTCGCTGTTTCTGACTCGCTTACCCAAGCATGCGCTTACACTCATTCTGACTTCTCAGTGAGGTGCTGGTCATCGCTTCCTGACCTCAGCCCTTTGAAGTTTGATGTTCTGGTACCAGCCAGCCTATCTGCCTTGCTGCATCCCAAACGCTTGTGGCAAAGCACTATTCTCGAGGAGAACAGCGGCTCGCCACAGTTTTGTATAAGCCTACGTCTCCCTACTTCGAGCGTGCATCCCGTGTGCGTGGGCTCAGACTCTTGAGGTGAGCTGAGTCTGCAGGGCTGACAGTACTGTTCTCTGCCCTCATGGGGAAGAACAACTTCTCTTTTTCAGGTTGCTCTTCCCATGACGTGAATTGGGACAGACCATCTGACTCACTTTAACATCTTGTTTGAACTTCTGAGGAAATCTGTTTCCCTTTCCAAGGAAAACACTTTCATTTAGCTATTTACATATTCAGAACGTGAAAAGAAAGATGTGCATGAGAGAGAAAACCGCAGGGAGTGGCCCTGTGTAATCCTCTGGTTCAGCAAGGTTTAAATGGTTTGTGTCAACCATTGGAAATGGTGATGTCTAAGCCCTCAGGATGTAAATGTCTTCCTGCTTGTAGTGGTTTGCTGACCCTACCTGATAAGGTCAGCAGATGTTGCTTGTGCCTTGGGGATAAGCACACCCCCAGTCAGTGATCCTTGCCATTCACTTTTCTTTCTCTATTAAAAATTAAGGATATGAGGTTGGAATTGCAGCTTTTGGACCCTGGAAAAGTTGGTAGACCTGGAGCTAAGCAGAGTAATTGGAGAGAGTACCCCAGCCACCAGTGTGTGTCTGCTCCGCACAGCGGTTTAGCACTGAGACTTCCAGCACCAGCAGTTGACTTTATGATGCAGAAGACATGAGGAAATACCCACCTTTGGACTCACTGTGCTTGCACAAAGCTCACATAGGTCAGAGAGGTGGTTTATTAAAACATTATTTGAATTCAGAGAGCTGTGCTACTTGTGTTAACATCAAACCAGGGTAACAGTCTCAGATCTGTCTGCATCTGTGTGACATCTCCATTGTGGTGTCTGAAACTGGTACCATTTGGGAGGAATTCTTCCCCTGGCTCCAGCAAGGAGCTTGGTCCCTCTGTTCCTCTTGGGAAACTAGAATACTTTTCCAGGATCCCTCAGACTGGTGCTTTTTGGGGACAGACAGTGACTCAGCTGATGTCAAGAAATCACTCTTCCTGGAGAAGTCTGTGCAGAACAGGGCCACTTCTCCAGCAACGGGAGGAGGAAGAGCCGCGTCAGCACTAATGTCTTGAAGAACCACTACGGCAGAGGGTGACTTGGGCACTGAGGTATTTTGCACTGAGAGGATTTGAAGTGAGGATGGAGGCAATGAACTGGTACTAAAATCCCTCTGTCCAGCTCCTCCTGCGCTTTTCACAGCCTCGCAGAGAAGGAGCACTGGTGCCACTGGGATGCAGGAGCTCAATCCAGCTGCAATTCCGTGGGCATTCAGAGCACAAATCTGAGTACTCTTGAGCAAAGTCAACCCTGCACAGGGCTGTGTGCTGGTAGGGACCACCATCAACGAACACAGGGGATGGCAGCAGAAGGAGGAGTAATCTTTTACTGGTGTTTTAAGTGGGCGTTTCAAGTCAAATTATTTTTTTAATATAGATAATACTAATTTTGGGAACTGATTTTTTAAATAGATAATGTTAATTTGGGAACTGATTCTAATGCTTAGACTGGCTTGAATTTTGTATGGTGATTTAGACTAAAATAATTGTATTATTATTAACCTTCCCATTACTTGGGGTAATCAGGAGTTGATGAAATAAAGGTGAGAAAAGTATGACAAGTCCTATTGCTCCTAGACCATTTGAGTGTCTTTACTCTGTTACCAGCTCCCGGAGCGGTAAATTAGCTCAGCCACGTTTTGGTGCAGTGGTTGTGTCTGAGCTAATCCAGCATGTTTCCAGCAAAGCTGGTGCTGGCTGTGAACCATGAAAACTTGTAAATCTAAATCAGACTCTGGAGCTGTGTTGCAGAAACCACAATTATTTAGCCTTCAGAAGCAGGGGCTGATTAGAAAACAAATTACCTACTGGTGGATCCAAATGAGAAACCAGAACAAACAAAACTGCTTTGTGCCTATGAATAAAAATGCGTGGGAAAGGAGAATATGTGCTGTTATCTTTAACATAAGGACCAGAAACAAATAGTTGAATTTGCTGTTTAATAAAACACTAGGTTTTCAGTGCAAAAAATATTGTAAAAAAGAATTACATAGTAAAAAGAGAATCCAGCAATATTAGTTTTATTTAATCTTATTTTAGTTAAATTCCAGGTTCTATCCAGATATAATGACAGAAAATGAGTAAAACCATTTACCTACTAAGTAGCAAATATATCGTTCATCCCTTTCAGTATTAAAATATAAAAGTTAAAAATCTGAATAAATATATATAAACTATATAATTGCTTAAATAAATTTGTAAAAATAGATTTATAAATTCATAAATACAATTAACTAGCAGAGAGAGAAGTACAAAATCAGTCTACTGACAATCAACTTTTCTTTTGAAAAATAATTGCAAGATAAAAGTATAACTACCGTTAAAACTACCAAAATTACATTTTCCTGTTTGCTTATTTATGTCATGATTAGTTGGTTAAATCACCCTGACTTACATTAGTCCATCCATTTTATATGCTGTTGCAAATAAGACAGTATAAATAGTTTTATAATAAATACAATCAATAACTTAAGACATTCATCCTTTAAATATTAAATTAAACTAGATTATATAGTTATAATATGTAGAATATAGCAAGTACATTATCAATGTTGTTCTGGCATCAAACCGATCACATAACTACTGATAGGTCACATTTAGCCAAATCTCTAGTATCTTAAAGTTATTTTTTCATTCTGGCATATTACATTTCTGCTGAAGAGTACATTTTTGTTGTATTTTGCATAAATTGTTCATATTTCTGTAAAACCCGCCAGATGTACATCTTCTTCTCTGCCATTCTCATCCTCTGGACCTGGCTATGATCCGTCTGCAGGAAGTTCCTGTTCTTGCAGGTGTAAAATGCAGCTCGTTCCCTCAATGTTACAGTTAACTGATTGATATTTGCATCGACAAACCGAGTTAAATTCCTACCACAGATTAACTCTATATCGCTTTTCACATTTTGCAAAATGCTGTAAAAAGTGTGGAAAATGCAGCAATCCGCATCAAAAGCTGGGCATTCGGATATTTTCTTCACCATGTCTTTGGCTTGGGAGTTAGCAGTTAGCCACCTTGCAGTTTTGGGTGTTATAGAGCTACACGCATTCTGTAGGGGAGGAAGAGGAGAGAGAAATTATTAATCTTTTGTTTTACATTTTTCATATTCGAATGTCTGGGCACATACACACCTATCTTTCAGTCTGTGTATGCTTGGGGTTTTTTTGTTACTGTTCAATAGCTGTATTAACACCTACGCTCCTTTTATCAAGTAGGTATTGCACATTATCTGTGGCTATGATTGTGCAGTACTTTCTATCTTAATACCATGCTTGGCTTTGTTTTCAGCTTTTCTAAGTCTTTTTTTTTTTTTTCCCCCATATGGGCAAAATTTACTCATGCAAGAGATTTGCTTTGGCCTGAGTGTATTTTCATCTGTTCCAGCAGAGATGGTTTTGATTTCAAGAATGAATTCAGTGGAAATGCTTACACTGATTTTTTTATCAATGTACTCTTGGGAACCTGTTCCCAGGAATTTTGTATAAGCCTACGTCTCCCTACCATACCCAAGCATTGACACTTGGGTTCACTGAACATTTTTCCACCTCCAAGGAAAGGATGGGTGAGCAGGATTTTTGGCAGAAATGCTCCTGACTGCTCTAGTACTAGGATCAGACCAAAGAGCAAGGTAATTCTCTCCATATTTCCAGAGATCTGACTACTTTCCTCCAAAATGATGCTTGCTTCAAGCCCAGCATGACTCAGGAGACCGAGAAGGAACAATGATTCAGTCTGGAAGGTCACAGCTAGCAGTTAGCTGAGGCAAAGCTGCCCAAGCTTTCCTTAGCTGTCCTAGACATCGCTCCAACTCTGCCCTAAAATAATGTAATGTAATGTTTTCCTTCTTGTATGGAATACAGAGAAGAGACTACTTTAGGTTCTAACCCAAATATATCTTTTCTGATGGTCTTCCTGGTGTTTTATAATAATTCAAGAGATTTCTCCACAGATACAGTAAATGCAAAATAGTACACTTACATAGTTTTTAAACAAGGCAGTCGCTTGCTTTTCTATCACTGATGCCAAGGGCTTTATACTGGTAGTAAAATGCTTCTGTCTCTGTCCTGTAGTAGATTTGCTTTCTTCTGAGGTAGCTGTTGGTGCCAAGGAGCCCAAAGAAATCAGTGAACAGAAGAGGAAGATGGCAAACCTGTTGATCTCTGCATTCAAATGCAGAGGGAAAAAAGAAGAGAAAAAAAAAAAAAAAAAGAAAGAATACAATGATTAGTCTCAAGCCTCTACATCATTTTTGCAAAACTTCCTGGTTTTGTGCAGCGTGCTAAATTCTAAAGCGTATAGACATTAAGTGCCTGAGCTAGTGATGAACATCAACCAATGCAACCTTACAATGCGTGGCAAGGTTAAGTCACACCCACCTGCTCGGCGTTTCATGGTGGGCTCGGAGAGCAGCTGACTTGGCCGCAAGCTGGATGTTGGTGTTCAAGCTGCTTGTTGCCTGGAGTGCTGTAGATGTGGACAGCCAAGCTGCATTTAAGTACCGTGGAGGTTTGCGTCAGTGGCTCCTCCATGGGTTTTTTTTGCGGGTGATAGTTTGGGGTTTTTTCTTTTTTGAAAGATGATATCAAAAGTTGGTTCAAATGCGTCTTCACTGATTGAGATCTAGGTGCAGTTTCAAACTGACACAGATGGTGACCTGTATCATCTATTTGACTAGGAGTTCAGGACCCTTGGCTTAGCCATCCCATCTAAATCCTCAGGCTTTCCAAAATGTCGATTTTGGAACATAAACTCTGTTGTTTTTTTAAATAACATGGTTGGAGCACGCAAGCGCATATTGGTGCCCAAGGCCAGCAACCTTCTCCTGCAGGGTCAGTGTAAGAATGGGCTAACGTGGGGAGTGAAAAAGCCATGAGGGGCTTGTGTGCAAGGCAGATCTGGCCTCCAGGTAAATATAAATCCCTCTGCTGGATGTCTGTAAGACCCTGTCCCTGGGGTGTGACCCCCTCACATAACCCAGCAGAGGATGTCCAGGATCCCACCTCCCCATCTCTGTCACGCGTCTGACTCCCCTGAGGCTATTTTCTGTTTCCAGTAACTAAATGTAGGAAATTTTCAGACACACCAAAACAGAGAAAAATCATTCTGAGGATTTACAAGTGTGAGGCTGTGATCAGAAGAGAACCTGATGAACTTATTGAGAGTTTAGGACAGAAAGGAGGGTAGAGGAAACCCCTGGGAACATACTTCTGTGAAAATGCAAAGTGACACAAACACGCTTGTGCTTCCCGCCTCCATAATAAAAGATATACCTGAAAGGAAGTCATAGACTAAAAGATGAACGTTTGTCAAGTCGCCAGAAAACTTTCAAAGAACCACAGCTTGGTGTCAAAATAATCAGTTCTCTTTTCCACGTGAAAAAATCTATCTGAAAATAAAAAGCTTGGTGTGCGCATGAACTCCTCTGGAGTGCCTGGGACTGGTACAAGGACTGTTCTCTGGGCTCAACTGATTCCCAATGCTTGAAATGAGAACGGACGTTTCCCCTGTACCATGTTGCACTCGGGTCCCACCAGCCTGTAACTTCAGACCTCAATTGTTTGCCTGAAGCCACAATAATGGAGATTCATAAACTGAACATGGTTCTGCCACGTGCTGCGAGGCAGCCCCGGACAGCCGAGCAGAGGGATGCAGCCATCCCACAGGGATGCATTTCATCTTGCACGACCCATATTCCCAGGTGCAAAATAATGCAAAGAAAGAGAATAAATTCTCATGGCCTACAGCGTGAGGCAGCAGACAGTACAGCAGAGTGCTGGAGAAGAACCAGAAAAGGACAGTTCTGGCAGACACTTCTTTAATTTGAGGTTTTTATTATTATTTGGGGGTAAAATGGAGAGAGATACGTTACTTTGTGCAGGGTGTTCTTTAGGAACATCCCTGCAAAGACAATGATGGGTACAGATGGCTCCTTTCAAGTAGAAGGGTTATCTTGGAGGGTTGCTTGCCTGGAAGCACTATAAAAGCAGAGAGATGCTGCCAGTTAGTGCCCTACAGTGCGTTGCAAGATGTGTGGAAGGTGCACGACCTTGCACATACAAGAGACCGTTGGGCATCAGGCACTCCCAGTCCCCTTCCAGCTGCCCCAGACAGGTACAGCCAGGGAGGACAGCCAAGGAATCGCAGCCGGTCTTCCTCCTGGAGCAGGGAACATCTCTTTGTGCAGCACTGATGCCAGTGGGGCCCAATTATTTGTAACAGTGATACAAATAAGAGAAGCATCATTCTTACAGCTTGGCTTTTCCACGAAACACGATTCAACCACTGGTAACACTCTTTCAAAGATTTTTAGAAGATTTGACTTCATTTTTCTACTGAGCTGAGGATAGCAGTTTGCCTGGTTATTCCACTCCATGGCATGTCACTATCTCTCGGCGTGTGCAAGCTCTGCACATCCTTTCTGATCTGTACACAGCTGTGATAAGCTGCTGAGCTGATAAGGGAGCAGATCGGCATCTGTCCTGTGAAACCCAACCTGAGTGGAAGTTCAGCTTTCCACCACGTAACCACCAGATGCCACAGAGCATCTGCAATTCATTTGGTGACGTTTTGCTGACACAGGCTTCTCTGTAGGCTCCCTAAAATGGAATTTGTAGCCATTGCCTCAATACCTATTGCTGGAAAAAGCAAATAAACCTCAGAGCACGGAGACCTGAGTCTGACCTGAGACAGAGCTGTGGCTTTTGTTCCTGGGGCTCATCTACTTTTTCCAAGTGTAGGAGCCGGTATTTTTAGCTGTGAACTTTGTTTTCCGATGGCCTTGGGCTGCTGTGACAGTGGTGAGTGAACAGCAGTGCAGCTAAGTGAGAACTTGACTGCTTCCTCCTTGAAACTTGAGTGACACTCAGGATGTAGATAAGTGAAATGGCAAATGCCATGCCACAGGTCCTTGGCCAGGGGACAGGGCTGACACTGCAAATGCTGCATGAGGCCACCCACTTTCCCTGGTGGGGAGCAGCCCCCAGAACCCCAGGGGGAGATCCAGAAAACCAGGGATTTATACCCAGCCTGGGGAGCTCCGTGCTGTCCCAGGCTCGCCCTGGGGCCTGGCTTGCAGAACTTGGTCCCCAGTCCCCATGGCATCTGCGTCCCCACCATCTCCTAGCAACGGGGACGCTGCCACTGAGCCAGGGAGTTCCCTGCCTGGCTGGGGCTGGATGGCAGCACCCGGCCACTGCAGTGTCTCAGCTGCTTTTTGGAAGCACCTTCGGCGCCTGGGTCTGCAGGACTTCCCCTGTGGCCTTGGCAGCTGGGTAAGGGGTCGGGGGGGCACAGCCATGGGATGTGGCAGGGGGTCTGCAGGGCTGTCACTGCTGCTCCCCTCTCCTCTGCAGAGCAAGTCCCGCTTTGATGCACGCACGAGCCGCCACAGAGGCCAGCCGGGGCTGGGGCCAGACCCAGTGGGGCAGGAGGAGGCCATGCTGCTGGGTGAAGAGAGCCCCGAGGCGCGGATGGAGCTGCTGAGCGACCGGCACAGCCCCTGGGCCCTGCCGCCGGACTGCAGCCCCCAGGACCAGCACCTGCGGGAAATGGCTGTGCTGGCGCCTGAGCTCATCCATGGCTCCAACATCTTCCAGGTCCTCCGGTCCCTGCGGATCGTTGGCAAGGGTGTAAGTGCAGCTGCTGGTGCCTGTAACGCTACCCATGTCTGGGCCAGGAACCCACGTCTTCCTGGTGGGAGGGAAAATATCCTGGGAAAAGGACACCTTCCCCATCTCAGGGTCTTCCCAGCTCCCACTATTGCAGCTGAGGTGGAGCTACTGGCCCCCCCACCTAGCGTGTTGCACTAATCCGTGTTACACATGTCACGTGGATCAACACGACATGTCTGTGTCACCATGGCCATGAGGTGGCTTGGAGACACGTTGGCCAAACCTGTCTCTTTGCAGGTAGAGGAGGTCGATGAGGGTCTGTTGCAGTTAGAGCAGCTGGAGGAGCTCATCCTCAGTGCCAACCACATCAGCAAGATAAGTTCAGTCAACCTGCCCCGGATGCTGAAGGTGAGTGAGCGGTGCCTTGCAGCGGCAGGACGGGGCAGGAGGTCCTGTCTGAGAGCACTGTGCGAGCCGAGCAGCTCGAAGGAGTGCCAGCAATGTCTCATTGGAAAGGGCGTTTGTTGTTCCCTCTGTCCCGCGCAGGTCCTGGAGCTCTGCTGCAATGCTGTGGCTGATCTGCGGGACCTGTGCGCTCAGCCTCCTCCGGAGCTGCAGCACTTGGGGCTGGGACACAACAGGCTGTGTGACCCTTTGCAGGACAAGTACCTCACTGCGAACTTCTGGTAACGCCACGGGCTGAACGTGGGCCCCTGAAAGGGAGGTGGGCGGATGTGAGCAGATGACCTCAAGCCAACAAGGTGGCACACGTTAGGAAATTACAGACCTTCAGCAGGGTTGTTTCTTTGCTCTGTGTCCAATGCCTGTGCAGAGCGCTCTGTCTCTTCTGTCTCATGCTTAGAGGGTGTCTTGGTCTGTGGCCAAGGTGTGAAATGGGGAGATCACCTGGGGAATGGCCTTGACACCCTGCCCACTCCAGTTCCCATGTCCCTGGGCAGCTTCCTTCTTCCATGCCCTTCCCAAAGCCCCTGCTGGGAGTCTGTGCTGGGAAGGATCTAAAGCTTAGGCTGCATCACTAAATGATGCAGTGGGGTGGTTAATGGATGCTAAAGAAACATGGTTTTGAGTTGTGGGGAAGACTGGCAATGGACCATATGGCTCAGGAATTTGGAATTAACCTCTTGAGATTGTACCCAGTTTGACCCATTTTGTGCTGGGGAAACACAATTTTTATTTCTTTTTTTGATCCAGGGCAGTAGTTCTCTATCCTTGGATGGATGCTGTTTGCCTAACCTTCTTCTCTGGGTTCTCTCCTTAGGCCAAATCTTGTCTCCCTTGATCTAAGCTTTAACAACTTCACGGATCTGCTGGGGCTGGTCTCCCAACTGTCCAGTTTGCAGAAGCTTCGTGTCCTGGTGCTCCAGGGGAACCCACTGGCTCTCATTCCCACTTACAGAGGCTTCCTCGTGGACAGCCTGCCCAAGCTCTGCATCCTCGATGACATCCGCATAGGGCCTGATGAGAGGCACCAGTTCCACGGTTTGGCGAGGCAGCCAGGTGAGCCTTTGCCTTTGAACCTGAATGCGCTGACCCTGTGACTCAGGAGGTGGTTTCGTTGTGGTTGAGCTAGGAGTCCTCAGGGCAAACTTGGATCCAGTATTGACATCCTTCCTGCCTCTCCTCCCATGGAGACCTTTCTCTGGGCCTTTTTACCCCACTAGTACAAGTGGGGAGACAGGCAGAGGACCCTGCAGCAGTGTAATTACAATCGAGGTTGTTTTAGCCTTAGTCAGGTCCAAAGATTGCAAGAACGACCTACTCCTACCACTGCCTCAGTGTCATGGCCTGCCCCCATCTTTGCTTCCTAGACACTGTCTGGTTTCAGATGGTGCATTTTCCTCTTTAGCTGCTGAAAGAGGAACATCTCCACTGGGGAAGACGCTCACGTGGGTGCTGCACTGTCTGCACGAAGCGGTGCCACCTCTGCAGTGTGGCACGTCCCTGACTGGGACAAGAGCAAGGGGCTGGGGACACCCGGGGATGCGAAGCCCTTCTTGATGGCCCCTACTCAATGAGTTTATGCACTGGATGTGCTCTTTGGTCTAAAATGTTAACTAGGGAGGCAAAGCAACCAAGCCAGGAGATGTTTGCGTGGCTTTGGAGTGACCCCATGTGGCAGTGGCTTGTCACAACGTTAGCACAGGGCGGCAGGGAGGGATGCCAGGTGGCGGGACACCATTTGGAGGTTTCCTCTTGCTCTGTGCCTTCCTCGCTCTGGAAGGAGCATGCTGCAGCTTGTCTTCCTTTTAGAGCTGATCAGGAGCGAAGCACGAGTGGTTGTGAGTGTTGGGGAAATCAAGGGAGTCCCCGATCCCAGCGCTCTTCAGCAGCTGGAGGTTGGCTCTCAGGCTCCGGTGATCACCTACAGCTACTGTGTGACGTATGAGTTTGCGGAGGGAGAGGAGATCAAGGACAGCAGCAGCACTGAGGTTTGTGCTTAACTGAAGTCCTGAAGGCAACAAGCAGTGGCAGGGGACAGCAAGGGGGACTTCACCTCCAGGCTGTGGAGAGAGACCGTTTGTAATGGATCTGGTGTGGGCAGCAGCAGTACTGGGGACAGAATTCACGTGTGGCCACATCTGGCGGGACAAGTCCCTGCTGCCCACGTTCCCCATCCCTCTCGGGGTGCCCAGCACTGCTCTGGACATGGAAGTGCCTTCACAGCCCCCCTTGTGCTGTCTGCAGCAGACCCCGTCCCTGGCACTGGTGCCCCTTCTTCCCATGATGAGAATGGGCGGGGGAATGGGATTTCGGAGGCAGCTCTGCCTCCTGGTCCTGACTCAAACACAAGCAGACAGGCCCTGCCAAGAGATCCCTCTCTGTTCCAGGTAACAAAAATCCATCAGTGTCCCGTGGTGGCTGCCCTGGATGTGGACAGATCTGCTCAGGACATGAGGGAAATGAAGGGCCAGCGGGAGCCTGCAGCCATGGAGGAGCCCAAGGCCCACTCTGGTAATGAATTATAAATCCCCTGCTTCAGTGCTCAGGGCAGGTTTACGGCTCTTCCTGGCACGTGATGGCATTGGGACATCCCTCGCAGCATTGGCTGCAGCTGGGCTGTTACTGAGACTGATGGATAATGATTTGGCACTGCTCATGTCCCAGGAGTCCTTCCTGTCCTCAGGAAGGAGAGCTCTCTCCTTAGAGCTTTTTTGTGTCCCTGCACAGCAAAGGTGTTTGTCACCCCCACAAAGCCCTGGGCGGACACCATCAACTGCAGCTACAGGAGGGAGCACACTGCCAAGGACTTAGTGGGGCTGAAGTCCTACCTGATGTCTGGAACAATCATCTCAGTCATGGAGGAGAAGGTGAGTGTGTGGCAGAGCTGGATGAAAGGGGAAAGAGCTGCTGGGAGGCCCAGCAGTGGTATTGTGTTCCCTCTGGGAGGCAGCCTGCGATGGCGGTGACCTGGGTCCTCAGGTGTTCCAGCCCCTGCAGCACCAGCTCCTCTCTCCGGGCAGGTGCTCTCGTGGCCTGTCGGTGCTGATCCAGAAGAAAATACAGTCATGAAGGAGAAGGCAAGACAGAGGCTGCAGAAGGATGGTGCCAAGGTAGGATGCTGGGAGAGAACAATATCCAAACACCATCTGAGCTGCAAAAATTATGATGGGGGAATGAGGGCCCTTCCCCTGGGCCAGTTTGGTGTGTCCGAGAGTATCTCCTCCATCTCAGACCTCTCGACAAAGTCCCCCCTCACTATGGGAAGAAGGCCGCAGTGGTTTCACATATATCTCGGTCTGGATGCAGCAGTGGGCAAGGGGCTGGGTCAGGGTTGCTTGCTGTCTGAGAAAGGGACCCCAACCCTCTGCTGAGGCTTGTCGCCGTGCTGGTGCTCTGCAGGTTCCTGTGCCCAGGGACAAGCAGAAAAAGAAGGAGAAGGCACGTGAACTCCGCAGCGACCCTCCCATTCGGAGGACCCTGGGCACCGGGAGGGTGACCCTGGAGGCCCTGCTGGCCACTGAGGACCTGGTGGCAACTGTGTGTGACTTTGGGGTCCTGATCACTGAGCAGCCGCTGCAGCCACCAAGTCTGGAGGGGACGGTAAGCAGTGTGTCCTGGGGCAGAGCGGTGAGGCAGGGCTGCCAGGGACGGACTTCAGCACGTCCTGCCCTACAGCTGGCCCAGGCATCCCTCCTGTCCATCCCTCCGTTCTCCTCACCATAAAATGGGGCTGAAATAATCCTGCCTAAGCACCATCCATCACTGCTGGTATCACTATTTAATGTTGATATTAGCAATGAGTACTGCTACTTTTTATAGGCCAAGATTAAGAAAACAGATGAGTTTATTTTTCCATCTGAGAATATGAAAGCAACCACTCGTGCTTCCTCCGATGCTCTCTCTCTCTTGGCATGACAACATGCACCGGCTGTACCGACACTTTCTATTTCCTGGATTCTCTTCTCTGAGCAGCCCCGCCACTGCGCTCCTGCTTTCCCTCACCCCTTTCCTTTGCCCTTTAAATCTCAGTGACAGAACCCAGATGGCGGTGGCTGTCACAGGACTGAACGCGGGCAGTGAATTTCAACACACTATGGAAACATCCCTCTCCGCAGGACAGGAAAGAAGGCAAAGAGAAGAGCAGAAAACCAAAAGCAGAGAGAGAAAGTCAGGCCGAGCAGAAAACCGCGGTGCCTGCCAAAGGTGACTGAGACTGGAGCTGGCTGGGTGGAGGGTGGCGTGTGCGAGAGCAAACAGCAGCGGTGCCCGGCCCCAGGCAGCCGCAGGTCGCTGCCAGCTCTGCCAGCTCTGCCGAGCAGGGCGCTTACTCACATCCTGAGCTTGGGGCTCTGAATACATCCATTGACTGTGGGGGCTGTGAGGTTAGACACGCACCCGCACACCTTGTTGAATCGGTGTCTGGACAAGCGCTGAGGGTGGGCTGCTGGCTGTCCCGGGAGTGGCACACACCTACCAGCTCTGCGTGCCAGGGGAGAAGGGCGAAGCAGATTTTTGGGTGAGAGATGCGCTGCTCACTGTGTCGGCTGCCAACTGCGGCCAGTGGCGTGGGCTGGCGCGGGCAGCTGCGGGGTGTGCTGTCTGGGATGCATAATAACGTCCTCATCCATTTCCAGCTCACATCTCCAAGGGCTCTGCAGAGGGGATTATTCCTTCTAGTTTAGAGCTGAGATGCACAGGGTGCCCCAGGTGTCCCAGCCAGCCCACAGCAGGGCTGGGAACAGCCCCCGATCTGCTGTCACCCATGAAGAGACCACCCCAACCCCTGACGGGTGTCCCCATGTGCAGAGTCACAGTCTGCTCAGCCAGCAGCATTGCTTAATGCACTGGAGACAAACCTCACTCTGCCTCTTGCAGGTTATTTTTCCAGCAATCTTGTTTTGACTACAAAAATTGCAGTGCCAGCTCATCGGAGGGATAATGCAAGAGCAGGAGGAAGTGGGGGAGGGAAGGGGTGACTGAAAAACTGCTCATGGGTCAAGGAGAGCACAGAGCAGGCCAGGCCTCCTTGGTGCTGCTCAGAGCTACCAAAGGAGCCTCATGTCCCTGCTTTGGCATCAGAATTAGTTAATAATTTAAGAGTGCAATTAACCTCCTTCCCCCTCCTTCTGGGCTGCTTTTCCATGCCCCATCACCCATGGCAAGATCCCTGTCTTTGAGGAGGATCTAAGAGACCTGCAGTCCTAGGCTGTGTCTGCACTCAAGGAAGCCAGATGGCCTTCCCAGCTACCTGAAAAGAAGCAAAACCTCCTTGAATTATTGTTCCCCACAAAAGGTTGTGTATTTGCAATTTGCAGGGAGCTGCTGTCAAAGAACTGAAGTTCAGCAGTGTCGTTTTTTACTTCCTTCCACGCTAGTGCCTGTGGTCAGTGCGTATGCAGGAGGGCTTCCCTTCAGCTGGAGCGAGAACGAGCCCTTTCTGCCGGGGTTTGTGTGGCCGGAGATGGTGCTGCATGCACAGAAAACCGCTGCTGATGCAGGAAACCCAGAGTGATGAGAGGCTGGTGCTTAATTTGGTGTCCTCTTATGCTCGTGCAGGTGGAGCTGGCTGCACAGCTAAGGCCACTGAGTGCATATTTCAAAAAGTGTCTAAAAATCAGCTGCCCCCACAGCTTGCTACACCCAGTGCCAGCAGTGTCCTGTGGCCATGCGCTCCGCTGTGACTCACAAGTACACCCCAATTGCAGTCGGGGTGGCAGACACAGCCCGGGGGGGCTGCTCGAGTGCCGCTGCAGGCAGTGTCTGCGAGCCCCAGCTGCTCTGCGAGTCACCAAACTGTGCCGTGGTCATTGGGCACTTGCTCATCACCCGGGTGCCACGTACCACCGTGGAGCTGCGGCGGTGGCCACACTCCGCGGCACGGGGGACGGCTCCCAGCCCTCGTGTGTCCAGCGAGGCTGCGTAGGGACCGGCGCTCTCAGAGCCGGGAGCTGAGGCTGATTTGCATCCCCCAGTCGGCAAATGCACACAAATAATAAGTCCTCTCAGAGGAATTGGGATCCCTTCCAGACGGCTCAAAGAGGGAAGGCAGCAAGCTTTGTCTCGAGCAAACAATTTGCCCAGACATTGAAGGATGTCTTCGGAAGTAGGATCACGTAGGTCTCACTTTACCCCACACTTGATTTTCCAGGATCCTTGAAATGATTTATTTCTGCATCTTTCTTTTTTTCCTAGGAATTATAGGGGAATTTAACAACAAAAAGCAAGATCACACCCCAGTCGATTGCCTGCTTAAAGATGCTTTTTGGGTTTCTTACCCAAAGTCATATTCAAATAGGTTTTCCCTCAAGGCCCGGAAGTCAGTGCTAACACAGTGGGCATTCCCCCCCCTGCAGACTGCTGCTTTTAAGGTAATTTACTCCGTCAAGACAGTGACAGATTTACTTCTTTCCACAGGAAAGATTAAAAACAAAGATTCTGCTGAACTGGAGGAGGGTCGAAGGCTCCAGCTGGTGCCGCTGACGGTTCAATTCCAGATGCAGCTGCTTCGGTGGCCCCAGGCAGCCAGTACCCAGAGCCAGGAGAGCGTGGCCATGGCAGTGGGGAGGACTCAGTAATGTGTCCGTAGCAAAAGAGTGAGTGGAAAATAAAACCCGTGGGGACACTGAAGGGATGCTGGTTCAGCTGAATCACCAGAGCTAGGAGATGCCATGGGGCCTGTGGTCGCCTGGGGCTGCTGCTGGGTTGGTGTGGGGTGTGGAGGGTGGGTGTGCAATGTGGGGTGTGCAGGGTGGGGTGTGCAATGTGGGGTGTGCAGAGTGGGTGTGCAGGGTGGGGTGTGCAATGTGGGGTGTGCAGGGGTGGGTGTGTTGTCCCTCAGGTGGGGTTGTTCACCCGGTGTGCAATACCCCAATATACACCCAGAGCAGAGGTATTTATTTATTCCATGTCTGCGCAGAGCGGGGTGCGAGGTGCTAATTCCACAAAGCCAGCACCCTGCACAGAACTTCAGTGTATATATACACTTCAGGCTACACACGAGTTTATTGTAATGACCAGTGGTTAGTTTCATATCACTTTGTCCCTCAGTGGTTAACAACATGCTGGGTCTCGATTTAGAGTTACGGTATCTTTTAATTCTTCTGTGCAAACTCAAAGGGAGGGCGAGCACGGCTTCTTGATCTTAAATGGAGGTGGTAGTGGCAGCCTCCCCCCCCACGGCCTTTATCTTTTCCCCAGTTACTGCTGATTTTCTTCTCAGACAATCATCCATCTTGTGGTGCTTCCTGGGGCAGGATGATCCTCTATCAATCTTTTTAACATTAACCAGACACACGTTGTTTAGACAAAGTTGTAGTAACTCACTCCCTTATCTCCAGGTTCCTTGTTTTGATCGCAACACTTTTAACTCAGTGATTTACCCCGTCATTGGTCTATTTACAAGTTTAGAATGAGCAGAGTAGGAAAAAAACATGAGACATCAGGTGTGCAACGTGCAGGGCTTGTGTGCGTGGTGCAGGGTGGGTGTGCAGGGGGGGGGTGTGCAGGGTGGGGTGTACAGGATGAGTGTGCAATGAGGGGTGTGCAGGGTGGGTGTGCAGTGAGGGGTGCACAGGGTGGGGTGTACAGGATGAGTGTGCAATGAGGGGTGTGCAGGGTGGGTGTGCAGTGAGGGGTGCACAGGGTGGGGTGTACAGGATGAGTGTGCAATGAGGGGTGTGCAGGGTGGGTGTGCAATTAGGGGTGTGCAACGTGCAAGGGGCAGTGCCCGGTGCCGGTGTGCAGCGGACACAAGCCCCAGCATTGAGGGGGTGGGGCCTGTCGGGGGCGGGGCCTGTCGAGGGCGGCCGGGCTCCTCGGGCGGCGGAGCGGGAGCGGAGCGGCAGCGGCTCCCGGTAAGTCTCGGCGGTGGCGGCTCCGCAGAGTGGGGCGGGGGGTTTGCACCGGGGGGCAGCGGGCTCCGAGCCCTGGCTGCGCGCCCCGGGCCGGGCGCGCTCTCCCCGGGCCGGGCGCGCTCTCCCCGGGCCGGGCGTGGTGCGGTTCGTCTCCCCGCCGGTTCCCGAGCCCTCCCGGGGCGAGCCCGGCAGCACCCGGTCTTGGGACCCAGGAAAAGAACGGCGAAGGGAAACGCCGAGCCCCGTCCCAGCGGCTCCCCGGGCTGGGTCGTGCTGCTCGGTGCCTGCGTGACGGTGGGCGTGGGAGCGCTGCGAGTGGAAAGTGTAAGTGTGCAGGTTTAATTCATACACGGCTTGTCTTCCTCTGACGGCACAGGGCCTGGGTTCCGCGCCGCGGGCTGCCATGTATCCCAGGATTAAAAACCTCGCACTTTATGCCTTTTCTGTCATGCTGCTGGCGTGGGTTTTTTACCTGAAGAAAGAGGCAAAGCTGGCAGCGTCGTCCACACACCAGAAAGCGGATGTAGTGAAGCACAAACCGAAGTCTCTGGTTCTGGACAATGCTGAACCCAGCAAGTGTTTGCCAAACTTGACCCTTGCCAATTCTTCTCTCACCCTCCCGGAGCTTCACCGTGTCTTCTTAACATACAAGCACTGCCGGAACTTCTCGGTCCTGCTGAAGCCTTCCAGGTGTAGCAAAGAGACGTTCCTCTTGCTGGTGATCAAGTCTTCCCCAATCAACGTAGACCGGCGGGTGGCAATCAGGAACACGTGGGGGAAGGAGGTCTCCATCGGTGGCAAGCGCATCAGGCTGGTGTTCCTTCTAGGGCGCTCGGAGGCCAAAATCCAGGTACAGTCCCTTCACCAGCTGCTGGCTTACGAGAGCCAGGAGTTTGATGACATCTTGCAGTGGGATTTTGTTGACAACTTCTTCAACTTGACCCTCAAGGAGCTGCATTTCCTCCGGTGGTTCACGGAGGACTGCCTGCATGCCAGATTTGTGCTGAAGGGCGATGACGATGTCTTTATCAACACTTACAACATTGTTGAGTTCCTCCAAGAATTGGACCCTGAACAGGATCTCTTTGTTGGGGATGTGATCACCAATGCCCGACCCATCAGGAACACCAAGGTCAAATACTTTATTCCAGAGTCCATGTACAGAGCCTCCTTCTATCCCCTCTATGCGGGTGGAGGGGGCTATGTGATGTCTAGAGAGACAGTGCGCCGCCTCCAGAGCACTGCAGAGGACATGGAGCTTTTCCCAATAGATGATGTCTTTGTGGGAATGTGTCTGGCAAAGATGGCAGTGACCCCAAAGAACCACGCTGGCTTTAAGACTTTCGGGATCCAGAAACCTTTCAATCCTTTTGATCCTTGCTTGTACAAAGAGCTGATGATTGTGCACAGACTAAGCCCGACCGAGATGTGGATCATGTGGACGCTGGTAAAGGATGACAGCATCAGGTGTGCGGTATCGGTAACGCACAACTATGGAAGGGACTGGCAAAGAACCTACTGATGAGCATGGCAGGATTGTAACTGGTGACAGATACAGGGTACTTAAACTAAAAATCAGGTTGTGGTAAAAACGTGTCCTCTACTAACAGACTATACTTGAGCCCTCGGGGTTTGTTTTGCAGTAAGTCTTCTTCTGTCAGCGGGTTACTGAAGCAGTTGAATTGCCACGGGGCGGGGATGGGGCCGGTAGCCCGGTGAGACACGGCACAGGGGACTTGGCTCGGTTCCTCCCGGCCAGGCTGGAGCCAGGGGAAGTCACAACTGCCACAGCGACGTGGGCGAGGGGCCCCTTGCTACGGAGGTTCCGCAACACCGAGGTGGTGTCTGACTGGCAGCCGAAGTCAGTCTTGTGTAGGAAAGCTGCTGATGGCTAACGAGTGACAGAGCACTTGCGATTACTTGAAGGGGTGGAAGAAAGGCCAGTGTGTGCTGCTGGGTCCACTGCAGCACAGCTCTGCTGCCCCAGGTCAGCAATCCCACAGGTCTGACTGGACAGCGGGAGAAAGGGAGTGGAGTGGGGGGAAAAAAATAATGCCTCAAACTGTATTGCCTTAACTCAGCACGATGATCTGGACTGGGCTCCAACTCAAGCCCTTTGGATTTTACAAAAGTTCATTACAGGTTTACTTGCACTGGAAGCTTTTGCACAAACATTTTTCTGACTGGGTTTGAGAGGAGCAGTATGTCTTGAATAATCACAGTGGTAGTTATAGTGGCTGTAGCTTCTCATGTCGTGTGGGAGGTGTTTGGGTTTTTCGTTGTTGTTGTAATGTTGGTTATAAATAAAATACAGTTTTGAAAAATGTTTTTACAGGAGTATTCTTGGGTGTCCTGAAAACTAAGAGCACTAAAAGCCAGAGAAGGCTGAGATCTGGTGCTGCGTATTTGCATTAAGGAGTCATTGGTATTAAAGAGGATAAAGTTATGTGGAAGTGGATACCTGCCATTTCCTTTACTGTGAGCAGCTGCCGTTCTCTGCCCCTGTCCAGCCAGGATGGATTGATACAGAAGCAATTAATCTGTGAGTGCGCTGGAGTTGCTAATTTGAGGAAAGATAAATATGAAACTTAAGATTTGGTGATACTTTTACAAAGCTCATCAGCTTCAGGGTGTCTTGCTGCTAGATCAGCAGCTGCTGTGCTGTGTGTAAACAGGAAGCAGCCTGGAAGCTTTAGGAAAAAGTAGTGGGTAGAGAAAAGTGTGTGATTACAGAAATCAGAGCAATTTGTGTTGTGCTGTTGTCACTGCTGTCCCTAGTGCCAGCTGCCCAGCGTTCACTGCTCACCAGATGTGAGCGGGAGCTTTCAGAGGTGCCCAGGAAGCGCTTCCAGGAGATCCTTGCTTCTACTGCAGGGAGCCCAAGGACATCCCAAGACTGGAGATGTGACGAGCTCTCAGGGCAGGCTGGCTGTCCTGCCGTCCGGCGGGGTGGTGCAGTGCTGTACCTCAGGCCGAGGGACTCCTGGCTGCTCCTCGTTTGAGCCTGTCCCTCACTGCCTTGGCTTTCTAAAGCTCCCGGTGTAGCTCTAGCTTAGCCCCACAGCGTGACCCAGGCTCTTACGGTGGGAGTTGCCACTCTCACACAAGCTATTTCTGTGCCGGATGCGAGTCGGTGTTTGCAAAAATTGCTCTTCCAAGGGGTGAGCCTGTGTGTGCCCATCCTCAGTGTGGTCTTGTACAAGCTGCTGCTGTGTCTTCTCACTGCAGCCCCACCAGGGATTAATTAGCTGTATTAGCTGTACCTGAGAGATTGTCTACACCTAGTTTCAGCTATGTTGGGTTTGTAAACAACCTGAGTATCAGCAGCAAAACCTAATTTCTGGGCACTGTTCTCTGGGCACCGCTGCTTGTTCTAGAGAAGAGACTGGTCAGCGCGGGTACCATGGTACCCTGTGAACTGCTGTGGCAGCATTTTTCTGATCCACCAGATGATTCCAAATGCAAACTCAGTAACATAATGTAGAGTGTGATGTCATGTCTGTTGTGGGCTTAGGTGTATGGGCTAACCCCCAACAGGCAACTCTCATTTCCTAACAAAGGTGTGGGACTCTTATCCACCCTATTTTGGAGGCGACATGGAGCCAGTCGTGCTCTTCACTCCCATTTTGACTTGTTTGAACTGACTAGTTGGTTCCTGTCATGTCTGAAGGTTGGATGTGTGGGGGTACAGCCCCTGTCTTGCAAAGTAAGAGCAGGGTGGACAGGGAAACAAGAAGCAGGGCAACAAGGGGGAGCAGGCTCTGAAAGGGAAGAATGAGTTCCTTTGCAGACTCGTGTAACAGTGCTCATCTGTCTTAAGCCGTATCTCTGTCATGCAAGCATCTGAGTAGAGTTGTATGGCATCCTGAAAGGAACACAACCTGTACGTGCATTTGGGTCAGTGGTTTGGCAGATGTTCTTAAACTGCAGCACGTAACAAATCAGAGCAGTTGTGGTTAGAGGCTGACCTGAAGTTGCGTTTGGATCTTGAGGGCGTGGTTGTGCCACTGCTGCAAATAATCCTCTCATGATGGTGGTTTATTTCCTGATGCTCGCGCCCAAAGCTGCGTTTGGGACCTCCTGACTACTGGCACCTTCCCGCGAGCTCGAATTCTGCACTGTGCCATCCTCCTTGGATACAGCAGCACCCAGCAAGGAGCAGGAGCAAGGAAAGGTAGTTTGTTAATTCCTTTACTATTTAATCTATAAATGTACAGCACTGTGCAGCTGAGATGGCATTTGTTCAAAAGGCTGGCAAAATGAGACACTGATAGAAAGGCTTCTGCTACAGCTGAAAAAATTCCTAATCAAGCACAACTCAATTTAGTAACAGCAACCTCGGCACAGATGTAGTGCATGAGATGCTAATTTGTGGTGAAAAATCTATGATTAATGTGTGTTTTCTTACAAAACCTGATGAATGGGGATTAACTGACTCAAATCAGCAGTGATAAAGTTCTAGCAGATGCTATTCTACAGAGCAATCTCAGCTTAAGTTTACATTGTCTCTACAGTTAATATTGCAAATTTCACATTAAGCCGTCAGGTTAGAAAATGAACACGGTGAAAGATACCTGTGGTTTTGAAGTCTGCAATGAAACATTAAGCTTGCAAAAAGAATTAAGATCATTTTCCTGGAACTAGCGCTGGAAAGCATTCAAATGTGTAAAACTTGCTTTTGCTCATTGCTTTGTAAAGAAGTACACAGCAGTTGCCACAAAAACTTTGTTTATAACTACAGTACCTTGAAAATCAAATCTCCCTTTGCTTCCTGGGGAAGGCAGATGTTACAAGTGGTGACTCTTGGGTGACAGAGGTTCTTGTACTGAACTGTAAAACTTCACTAAAAAGAGCCTGGGTAACTCCATAGTGTTTTCAGCTGTACAGCAAATGTTTCCCCTGATTGCAATTAAGTCTAGTAAGTGTAAATTGTCAGACTCGGGTCTGTTACAAACTTTTAAATTAAAACAGAAAACAGGGCTTAATCTCTTAGCCAAATGGGCACACCCACAACAGATGCTTTTGCACAGTTTAGTAAAGGTATCTCCTAACAGATATCACTTACTTCACAGGTTAAAAATAATGACTTTTAACTACACTTCTTTGGTTGATACCTAGTCTGTAAGTTAGAGCTCTCACAAACATACCAAACAAGCAGTAGGATCCTCCCAGCAGAGAGACAATTAACAAGCTATCCTTGATAGCAATTTTCACATTTGCATAGTTAAACATTTAAATAATTGAATCCATAAGTATTACATACTTGATAAGTTACAAACAAGATCAAGGCCTTTCAGATATTTGGAATTGTAAAGCAATCCTGTTTGGGGGATAAAAATGGAATCGTAGGCTTATTTCAGCAGTTTTGCACTATCCCACACTTAAAAGTTTGGGACCCTTGAATCTGTGATTGACCCTCACATATTCTATAGTGACACTTAAGTTCTTTTCAGTCCTCCCGAAGGTAAGGGTCCTCACCTGCCTCTGTACTTCCTAAAATACCCTGTGGCAGTGAAGATTCCTCTCCTTGAGCTTTTATGAGCTCTTCTGTTTGAGCTTCGGCCAACTTGGTCTCTGCTTTCTGGGACAGCTGTCGCACTTCTTGCACCTGTGATTTCACCAGCTGGATGTGGCTGCGGGCTGTCACTGAGGCTTGGTCTGCACCTTAAAAGCAACAGTTTAAATACACTGAGTTAGAGGAGCACTCAGCAAACCTGCAATGAAGGAAGGGATTATCTATAATTAACATCTGCTTTGTTAAGTGTTTTGATGGCTCTTGGGCTATATTAATGCTAAATGTATTTACTGTTCGTTTAACTTAAATAACAATATGCCTACTTTGCCCCCCTTGAATTCTTCCCACCCAAGAGAGTTACAGCCAGTGTCTGAGCAGTGATCAGCTTGTGCCAGTGGGTTTGAGAACTAAGCCCAGCCCAGGCACCATGTGCCAGGAACTTTCAGTCCTTGTCCTGTCCTGTCCCCTACCAGCAGCGGGAATGTCTGTGGTGCTGCTGAACTCAGAAACCCTTCTCCTCCCACACTCCTACAGATTCTGCGTCTTCAGGCACTTACAGAGTTAGAGTATATCCCTGTATATCCATCACTTTCCTCACCTTCTCCACTCCAATAACTTTATTGATTTACTGTAAGTCAGCCCGTAACTCAATCTCGGAGCTATCAGGTCTCTACATGTTTTGTGGAAGTGTGTATACAGGGAGAAAAGACTAAAATTAGTATCCTTCCTGAGTGAAAAGCAAATATTCTCACTCTTCAATAAAAGTGAATCCAGCTAGAGAGATCTGCTGGATCCTTACTTCCGCAGCTCCCATAACTGTTTCAATGCTGCATCTAAAAATGACTAAACACTTGCTTCAAACATTTATTTTTCATGGTTGGTCTCGACCTAAACCACCTGTGAAGTTTCCAGGCTTAGTTCTCAGAACACTTCTACTAGACTCATAGCCAGTAAAAGAATGTAAGTTCTCACTGTCTCTAAAAACCAGGCACTGGTGGTAACTTGGCATGTTAACTGAATTTATGTCCTCTGTCTCTGTCAACTCCATTCTTATTCAATAAATACTGCCTAAATGCTAGAGGAAAGAAACGCTACGTGTTTCTGCTTGTGCTTACCTGATTGATACGCAGCTTCTGCTGCCATCTCTGAAAGACTTAGCGCTGTCATCCAGCTGGATTCCAGCCTTAGATATTCCTGCTGTTTTGTTGTCATCTAGGAGTAAAACAAAGTATTACTGAACTCGATGTAACAGTATCCGAATGCTCTTCCAAACAGTGCCTTTGTGAAAAAGTGAGCAAGCAAGACGAGAACTTTCTGAGCAGTTTTAAGAAGCAGATTGCTGACTGAAGGGAGACGATGGCTTACATCAACTCTGGCTCCTATTACCACCTGCCAGACTGCATCCACCTCTTCTGAATTCATTTTCCCAAGAAGATTTGCGTATTGCTTGTAGAGAGACACCAGTGTATAAACTGCCTGCAAAGGAATCATTTCACACAGTTAGGTGACAACCTATACATCACTGATGATGTCTCAGTGTTAACTGGTTTTCATTAGCAAAATTGCTGAATAGTTCCAAAGGTGCTTTGTTCTCAAGTTCACTGCAATTCTGCAGGTACTGACAGCATTTGCTGTCTGCCTACAGCAGTGCTGTGGGTAGCATCTCTTTGTATACTTGCATACTAATAAGGAAGTTAACTGGAATGCAAATACTTTACTCAAATTGGCACTTATTTATAGAATTAAAACTGCATCTTGTTGTTTCAGGCTTAAATATGGCTCACGCCATTCTTCTGATGAAACTCAAGTTCACAGCCTTAGAAATGGGCACAGAAGGTAAATAAAATACCTAAGAATACAGGGTGGTGTATCCTACTTACTCGGTATGCAGCCATTCAATAACTCTTACAAGTTTCTTTAACCCAAGTTCTGAGACTTGGGTCATTTTGGCTTAAGTTCACACTCAAAGCAACAGTCTAACGAAGCTAAAAATAACTTCTGCATTTGGTGTAGTAGAACAGCGAGCCCTACCCCACTGTTTCCTAGGACCTGACATCTTCAAACCCTCACACCTCTTTTCTTAAAATTCGTAAAAAAAAAAAAAAAGTCCATTTTAAGTATGGTTTAACAGGTGTATTTAGTGCCCAATAATTTACTATTTCCAGTACTGACTTGCTAGCGAAGTGTGTAATCTCTCAGCTTACCTTTGTATACTCTGTCAATGCTTCAATCAGTGCGTATGTTGTTTGGGAGAGGAGTGTAGAAGTACTGTCTGTTACCAAGGAAACTGCTCTTTTAATCAAGGCATCGTTACTGAGAGAAACTGAGGCCTGTTTCTGAAAGGCAAGACATTCGCATGATCTTTAGGCTGACTTTCATGTGGATGTTATTAGTAACAAATAATGGTAAGACAAAGCAGCTCTGTTAGTTACAAGGCTGGACAGCCTAATTCTCATGGCCGTTTTGCCATGGTAAAACAAGGCAACTGTTTTTGTGAGGTGTTATTGAAGGTAGACACTGTCATTCTCATTCCTCTTCCTTAACTACATGGTTTAAACACCTGTGACCCCAAGAAAGAATACAATTCTGAGGGTAAGTACTAGTTTGTAAAATGCCTAGCAAGTGGTTTTGCATGTTAAACTGTTTCTAACGAGCGGGTGCTGTATGTATCTCACCTCCACGACTGGGACTGCACACAAGGCCACTCCCAGCCCCACGCCCACCATCTGATGCCATCGTCCATTCATGCCCGAGACGCAGCGTCTCCTAATATTGGCCAGAACAGGGAAGCTTTGTCTGGAAATGCAAGAAACAAAGTTAAGTGCCAAGAAATAACCCATGTGTGGTGGGAAATAGGTATCAAACAGGAAAGGGACACCTAGAAGCTGTTCTGTGTCACCTAGTCTCCACCAAGCTTCTGTAATGCAGTTGCATAATTGTGAATGAGTAAGTTTGTTTTAAATTCCGTTATATTACTTAATTATAAGTGCAAGAAAAGAAAACAAGCACAGTAACGAGTGCATTCTTAATCCTTTGAGGAAATGTATCTTATCTGGTACCAACACACTGCTAATAATCAATAATATTGAAAAAAAAAAGCATGCTTAGAAGTGGTATATGGTACATGCAGGTGAGCAATATGACTGGTAATAGTTTACTGCAATCCAGTGACTTTTAGGGCCTCCTGTAGTCAGTTTTATTTACATCCAGTGTTGTCTAAGTGTCTGTGCGTCCAGAGCCTATCACTGAAATACTGGAGCAGAAAACCAGCAGCATGAGAATTTTTTGTCGCACGGCAATTTTCTGAAGATAACTGGTCAGTTTTCCTTCTTTTATGCTGTGTGCTCTTAAACTACAGACCACCAGTGGCGAGCGCTGTACGGGTACCACCGCTCCTCCTGCTCGTGCTAGCCCAGCTGTGCTGTGGCATCTGGAGACAGAGGAGGTGCCCGTGGCACAGCCCGTCGCTCCGGCCGCAGCTGGCTCGGTTATATCGGGCAAACCGAGTGGAGTCGGAGTCACAAAGGCAGTCGGCGGCTGGGAGCCCGGCCGGGAGGCTGCCTTCAGTCCTGTCGGCCGCGCCTGGCCCGCTCCAGCCCGGTAACCGTCCGCCTGGGCGTCACCGCGGCCGGGCGCGGCTCCGCGGAAACGCTCCCGCCCCGCCGCGCCCTCGGGACCCGGAGCGGCGGCGCCGCCGCGGTACCTGAGGAGGGAGCAGCAGCTCCAGAGCCACCGGCTGCCCGCAGCCATCTTGGAACTGGGCGGGACGCGGGAAGTGACGTCAGCGCAGAGCGGGCGGGGCTGGTGCCCGGCGCCACGCATGCGCAGAGGGGCGGGCGCGTGGGGCTCGGCGGTGGCTCGTGCGTCCTGACCGTTGGTTGAAGGCGGGAGTGGCGCGCGCGGGGCTGTGAGGGCGGCGGGCGGGCTGGCTTCCCGGCTTACCGGCTTCCCTGCTTCCCCTCCGCCTGCGGGGTCAGCGGCTCCCGCTGCCCCGGGCTGCCTCAGCGGCTGCTCTGCCCTACAGGTAACGGCTCTCGTCTGGGGACACGCTGTTACGGTCTCTGCAGCACGAACGGTGTTGGGAGGTCTCAGCCCGGGCGGTGCTTGGGCAGTTCCTCTGTGTTCCGCCGCTCAGAGACAACTCACAGGCCAGCCCGGCTCGGCAGAGAACAGCTGCTGCGTGTCGGGTCATCAGCAGGAGTGTGGGCTGAGATGGTGCAGACTGACTGCCACAGGTTCTGCTCCCCACCCCCCATGGTTTAATTCATCTTTGTTTTTCAAGAGTATATGGTGTTGCTTAGCTTTTCACTACTGATAACCCCTAGCTTCTCCAGCAAAGGTTTCCTATAATTCGATGTGAAAGGTCTCAATCAGTTAAATCTATCCTATTTGTACACAGCAGAAATTCCTATCTGTTCTCTGAGGCTCAGTTTACTCAGCATGGTTTAGTTTTAGCAAGGCAGTGCTGTATTGCAGGCGCATCTTTCAGCTAACTCCATGTTTTAAGTGTTTATTGAAAAGTGTTGCATGCTTGAGAGCACCAGAAATAGGTCTGTAGATCATGTGGTGTTGGTGCTCCCACCCCATGAAGTGTACCTCATAAAACTAGGAAGTGGGAAACTGCTGATTTGAAATGTCTTTTTCTAGGACTTACAAAAAAAAAATTACAATGAATTTCTGTGTGTTTGCTTTCACACCTTTAATGAGGCAGAGTTGGACAAGGCAGGACTTGTTTACTTGAGATGTTGGTGGTGTTTGAATCGTGTGGTATCTCCCCGTCCCTCTGCTGTGCTCACAAAGTGCTGTGCTCTCGAGGCGGGATGTGGGGTTGGGAGTCCAGGAGAAAACTGCTGGGAGGCTTTTAAATATTTTGGGGAACAGGGGTGAATGTCTAGGAGACACAAAGAATCTGCAAGAGCCACAAAGATCAGTAAAGTGCATGCATGTCGATACTTTTTTTTTTTCATCTTTATTCTTTTTACCTAAGAAAATAAGATTGTGATCAGGCAGAAACAAAATGCTTGCAGAGTTGTGGCAGGAGGAAGGCACCGCCATCCTGCGTGCCAGGCAGACGCGCCCAACGACCGGTACAATGGAGCCAGTTGCCTCTGGCCCGCCCGTGGCTGCAGGAGCGGCAGAGTAGCTCTCATTTAAGCACCAAGAAGTAGGTGGTCCAGCCGGCGAGCAGCAGTGCCCCAACCAGCACGGTGTAACTGAACAGCACAAAGGCCAGCAGCTCCTTCAACACCTTGAGGAAGTGGACGGCGAAGGAGTCCGGCATGGTTCCCAGTGGCAGGTAGGGTCTCTGGGGCTGGCTACGGCCCGGCTCCTCCCCACTCTGTAATCAGAGGGATAGGATGAGTCTGGCTGAGCAAGGAGGCTGCAGAGCTGGCGGGGTGGCTCTGCAGTGGGGAGAAATGCCTGTGTTCAGGAGGGTTAATGGCCACCCGTCCTTCTAAGAAGGTTCTAAGTATCAGGCTGGACTTGGGTGTGCTTGTTCAGCGTCCTGTACAGGGTTGCTGAGCTGCTCAGTGTTGAAAAAGTGTTCGGGATCGGATCAAAGTCTCCAAATCGGGACTAAGCAAATTAAAATATAGACGCACAGGCGGAGGATGCTGCTAGAGGGCCTTACACATCCCAGCTGGCTCTTGGTATCCCTCCCCCCGTGTCAGTGGCTGTGCATCCAGGAAGCTTCACGTTCAGAGCGGTCGCTGATGGTGCATTACCAACAGTGTGTTCTGATCAAAGTGGTCAATTCCTCCAAGGAAGTCACCATTAATATTTAATGATATAATTGCATCTAATGGAGATACTGGCACAAACTGAGCCTTTTGTTTAAGAATGACGAAAACTGGGGCTTAAATACAAGTTTGCACAGGCAAATATTTATATCTCACGTTAAAAATATCCCTTAAATGGGAGACACGGGATAAGATGCTTTAGAATTCGTCTTCTAGCTGTATTTTAAAGTCAGACTTCCACATCACTTCTAAAGAAGTTGCTCATTTGCTAGTTTAAGATAAAAATCGGAACACTTTCACAAAAGTTGTTGGCTCCTTAGACTTAAAGCTGTGAAGACCCATCTAAAAAAATTCTACTGTCTCTCCAATTTACGTGTTATTTTGAGCATAACTGTGCCTGATCAAAAATAGCCATGCTTTTGGTCAAGCACATAAAGGGAATTTAAAACCAGACTCAAGATAAAGCTAACCTAAAAGTATTTCTCGTCTCAACAGTCTAAAGACAGCCAAAGTAAACTGAATTCCCATCCTGCCACTTAGAATATTTTTTTAAAGAGCTCTTGTGATAGAGAGTTCACTTTCTGATTAAAATGAATTCATTCTTTTGATCTTATTAAAGAGTTCAGTCATTTCATTCTAAGCTCAGGCACATGTATACACTATAGGAGCTATTGCATTTTAAAACCAGCCATGGTTTCCCAGTCGTTCAAAGCATTGAAGTTTTCTGTCTATAGGCTTTATGTGATTTCTGATTATCTAAAAAGATGTTGATAAAGAAATAAGCTGCTTACCCAGGTAGATGATGGGGTCTACTTCGTGAAGTTTCTGTTTCTCTCTAGTTTCGTTCTGCAGCTGTCCCTTGAATGTCTGGCTTCTAAATGGTTTGTGCTGTAGTTTGATCCCCTTCTGATCTGCTCGTCCGGGAGCCAGGAGCGATGAGGTTGTGTTTGCAGCCCACAGGAGGACTAATGCACTAGGTGTGGTCAGGACCAGTTATTACACGACAGAGCCTTGCGCTCTGTGCAGCGCGGCAGCACAGCGCACGCCAAGCACTCCCCTTCCCCAGAGTGCTTTTGTCAACGGTATTTCATGAGTTGAAACACTGTGGCTTAGTGTTACCAGGTCAAAACCTGCATTTGTTTAAATGTGGGGGGTTTTTCCTCTAACAAAGCCTTGTGCCATCTTACACTTTTTATTCTGCAGTTACCTGGAAAGCCATTGTGCCTCTTGCTCCATTCTCTGAGCGCCCTGTGCTTCTGTGGGCTGCTCAGGGAGGAGGATGCTCCCACACAGCTGGGGATTGGCCCCAATCAGTGGCACATTCCAGGGTGGAACTGTGCGGGCTGAGTCGGGCTTTTCTATCAAAAGGGAGCGAGTGCAGAAGGCAGCCTAATCGCTGCACTGTCACTAGTTCACTGCTCTGGCTTCACCCCTGCACACCCAAGAAGTCATCCCTTTAGCGAGCGAGTACTAAAACTCTTTTGCAGCAAGGGGGGGAGGAAAGAGGTAAGATATGTTTATTTTTAGCAAAACTGCTTTCCGATAATGGTATATGAAAAGTGAAAGTCTTTTGGGGTGGAGGTTAGGTAATGTTTTCTTTTTTTTTTGCTTGTGAACCAGACAAATGCAGACAGCAGAGAGAAGGAAGAGTACATACTGCAAATCAAATCTCTTACCTACAAAGATATTATGATGTAGAAAATGGCCCCTTAATTTAATTAGGCTCTCTTGTTATCAAATTATTACCCGCATGGTCAGCAAGGCCTTAGACAGAAGCAGAACATAATCAAGCTGCTCAGGAAGCCTGTTAAGTAGTAATTGCTCCTCCAGAGAATTGATCAACGTCAATATGGCTTTTATTTTTTGCTGTTGTTGTTGAATAATTCCAGGAAGAGACTTTGTTTAGGTGGAGCATCCACATGGCTTGGTGGTGGTGCAGGCTATGGCCTGCAAAAACATCTGCAGCAGTGTTGGTAAATTAAAGTTTACCAAGTGTCCAGCATAAACTATTTTTGAAATAAGTTTTGCCTCTAGTGTTACTAACAAATGCAGCTGTTGGTCCAAGTGAAAAGGTAAGCAAGCTGTTGAATTGATGTTTTGTGTGCTCTCCTTTAATCACTTCTGGTTTAGCTTTAAGTGTCATGAGCTTAGTTCACAAACTAGCACAATCAGTGCTATTCAATGCAATTAGTTCCATTTTTAAGATTTAAAAAAAAAATCATCAGGAAATTGTGATAGTACAAAGACCATCAAGGCCAAGCCAAGGACACTTTGTAAGGATTGCACTGAATCACAGTTTCTTGGTTTAATTTTTGATCCAAAGCTACTTCAATTTTCTTTTTTAATACTGTGAAATTACCTACTTTACAGCGGAGCTGCAGAAATAATGTAAAGCAAGGCAATCCACATTTTCTCCTTGCATCATTGCCAAAGTTGCTGCATGTTTTGTTTCTGTAAGACAAGTCTGCAAGTTGCCTACCCACCTGAAGTAAAAAGTCTCAAATGATTAAAAATATATTTTTCTTTAAAAGTCAAGAAATCCCATAGATATTTCTGATGTAATATGTTAAGTGGCAGAACAGAATGTAATTAGTGCAGAAACTTAAAGAAAAGACATCCAAATATTTGTTAGAAAAGTAGTTTCAACTTCAGTAATTCAGTTATCTCTGGGCAGGGGGAGAAGGATACAGCTACCAGAGTGCAGGGTTTTATTTTATTTATTTTTGTATTCCAGAGAGAGTGAGCAAATGCTTTCACAAAAAGATTAAATACATTTTTATTCTATTAAGCCAACTGCAGTTAAACAGACAAAGGGGCTCTGTGAAGGGGCTGATTTGGCAGAACTCAATCTTACAAAACAAAACAGACTGAAATCCAGAGTCATAACTGTAACGTTGGAAAAATTAAGGTTTTTTTGGGACATATGTATTATGCAGGATAATTAAGAGCAGAAATGTTTGCTAACAGAGTGATTTAAGGTGTGGGGTGGTTTGTCTTAGTTGTTTTTAACTATTTAAGAGTGAAATGCAGCGTGAAACAGAGTCCCCAGTGGTTGCACAAGGCATGAGCAAGAACCCCTAGTCTGCCTTCCCAGCCTCTAGCAATGACCAAGGCTGAGTCTTCTGGAGCCAGAAGCTGCCTCTTGCACACATTGGCTCAGCAACACCCCAGGCCCAGCCACCAAGACCGTGGAAAATTCCATTTTATAATTTTAAGCTCTACAACAGCTTGTGGCAGCAAGTACCGCAATTTATAAACTGAACGGGGGGGGGTGAAAAAAGTGTCTGTTTTAAACCTGCTGTTTACTGGCTCTCTGATGTAGCTATCTTGGCCTGAGTCCCATGTGGGGAGTGTCTGTGCGTCTTCAAACATAAGCTCTTGCCACACTGATGTCATTCATAGCCTGGAGTTGCCTTCCAGAGTCAGGGGGCACAAACAAGCCACCTCACACCGCTCCCTTCAGAGGGCGATTGAAGTAAAAGGCCCAAGCATCTCCCTGGTCATTGGGTGCAGGTGGTTGTAGTTGTAGTCAGTGCTGTTGCTGCAGGAAACCCAAGGAATGCCGTGGCCAAAGCCTGCAGGACAGTGGACATGAGTGTGGCCTAACCCTGACAGCCAGCCTGCTACAGCACAGCGCAGGCTAAGCAGGTCCTGCAGGTGCATTATTCTGGATGCCTGAGCGCCATGAAGTTTCTAAACCAGTGCAGTAAAAAAGGTACTGCTTCCCCTTTACAGCAGTTCTGTTTCCATTGTACAATCAGCTTCCAAGGATGTGAGAAAATTTAGGTACTGTTGCTGCTGCCTGTTGATGTGAATGTGCTGAAGCTGGGGCACCACAAGTTTCTTGGCTTCCACCAGAACAACAAGCAGGAAACTGAACCCTGGGTGCAGCAGCAGTACAGATCTCCAACAAACAGATCCGGTGCATCGATGGAATCTATTGGGTACCACAGAGAGAAAGACAGACTGGGAATATTGGTGTGAAATCAGGAACAGAAAACATCCTGCCTCCTCAGCACCTTAGGAGGGTAAAAAGAAGTCATCAAATCTCCCCCTGGAACTAAACCGAAAGAAAAAAAAGAAGCAATCTGCCAAATAGAAGGACCATGCCAAATCCCTGCTCCCCCAGTGCTTGTTTGCTAATTCAGACCATGAGCAGGGATCTCTCCTCCTCCCACCATTAGTGCCCTTCAGCACTGCTTGTCTACTAGGAAACTCCGCAAACAGTAGGAACACAAGGGCAGAGAGGGGTGAGGGTAACTGCATCACGAGCTGGTCTCAGGAGAGCTGCTCTCACTGTCACGTTTCTCCGACGTTCACGCAGCTGTGCCGCAAGACCAGAAGCTGACGTGCCTGTGTCACACAGGGCCTCTCGCTTTGAGTCTCTCGCCACAGACCCTAAAAAGGGGCAGGCTCCAGTTTTTCCATCAAGGATTTGATCCAACTTGTTCCATTGATGAGTTTTGTAGTGGCAATGACGTACTCTGTGCCTCCATCCTCCATTTGGGACAGAAACCTCAGTGCAGCAATTTCTGCGTACGTTACACCTCCCAGGAAGAACACCAGCGTGACTCGGTTCTCACCGTGCTGACCTGTGTATTCAGAGAAATTTACAGGTTGAGTTAGTTTTATTTTTACATCTCCTAACCACCAACTGTCAGTCAAACTCAAAATGACCTAAAACTAAAGTAAACATAGCAGCTGAATTAGAGGAGAAACCTACTAGGGTGGAATACCAGACTGCAGCCCAGAAATGCACTCCCAGCATCCTGGGAATCCCAGCAATCTACTCCCAGCTCTGGAGTCTCTCCACAGAATGTGCTTCTGCCTGCCCAGGCTTAATACTAGGAGACAGACACTGACTTTCTTTGTGCAGTAATGTTACTTACTAAAATCACAGTGTATGGGTGGGTTTATTTTAGTACTCTGATGGGAAGTTAAACAAATGTACAGCTCTACAGGACTTCCAGTGCACTGGTGCTGTGCATTAATAGCAGGCTAAATATGTGACTGGACATTTTAAAGAGGCCAGAAAGCTATCGGTCAGAAGTGGGTTAGGTAGATCTAATACTGCAGTGGGATGGGGAGATGAGACAGATGCCTGGACTCTGCCAGCTCTGATTTCAGTTTGCCTCATTCCAGCCTAAGAGGTGCATCTCCCTTTAAAAAAAGGGAAAACAAAGCAAAACTTACGCTTTTTCTGAAGGCCAGTAGGTAACTGCTGCCTCTCCTCAAAATGGGGACCCGGCAGCATCTTTAAAACCTCCTCTATGCTCCGCCACCCTGGCCGAGCCAGGAGCTGTGCCAGGCGTACGCTCAGCGGAGCGTAGCCGCTGTACACGTAGGAGATATCGTTGGGGTTCTGCAGGAGAGAGCAGAGTGTGAGCAGCAGGTGAGTGCTACTTCATGCTGCAAAACAGCACCACAGAAAGAATGAAAACAAAATAAAATTATGAGGGTTTTTTGTCTGCACGTGATCCTGTATTGTTAGATGTAATGCTCACTGCTGAGGCATCTGTTTACCTGTTCATTAACATCATCCATCCATAAGCGCAGGGTTTTCCTGATTGTTGGGTAGTTATTCCTACCACTTGTCTGAGGTTTCAGGAGTCCAGCCTTTTCTAAGTTGTTTAAGGTCAATATATGTTCATAGCCATAAGTCTGCAATATACAAAGAATTCACCTTTAATACCATGTCAACGATCCATGACCAGAGTGTTTAAAAAAAAAAAAGAAGAAAAAAAGGCAAAAGATGTTAGTTTAAAAAAGCTGGTTTTGTTTTAAGATCTCTCTAGAGTGTATCTCATTTAGTGTTTAAATCATGGTAGCAAAAAGTGCACTGATATAAACCTCTCTGTACCTTCACGTTGTAAAACACACATAAGCACCTCCTGAGTCACTGCTCGCAGCCCGAACAGAAGCCTCAGTGCTCCATCTGTACTCCCTGGGAGTCAGCACAACCCAGGTGTAAGATGGGTCTGTCTAGAATTCAGGTGTGGTAGAGCTGAGGCTTTGATGTGGATTTTCTCAGAAAATTTATCAGAAAAGTTACAGCCCAACCTGGAGAATCTCCCTTTTGTAATGGTCCAGAACCTTCTGCTTCAGTCCACTATTGCATACAGATTGCAAGCAAACGAGACGTAAGATCTTGATTAATGGGTGTTTTTGAGCTATGCAGTCTTCAATGTAATTGTTAACCTATGAAAGAAAAATACATAAACTGTTATTTAAAGATCTCTTAAAGTGCCTAGAAGACTTGGAAAAAAAAGATCTAGTTTTGCCTGGTATCTCCCGAACAGCAAGAGAGAGGGTGCAGCTGCTCTCCAGGCAGCTCAAGACCGTCTGCAAAACAGGGATCCAGCACTGGTTCCACCTAGCGTCTTTCTAAAGCGTGTTGGTTCCGCAGGCAAGAGCTACTTTGTCTGACACGCTGAAAAAATTCTGATTAACGGTCTTCAGTCTTCCACTGGTCCCTGTACAAGTCAAAGCACCCCAGCTGGACACCTCTGCATTGCAGGTGGTGACAGAACCGGAGCCCGGCACCGTCCCCGAGCACGTTCAGCAATGCGTGTCACTTGGAAAAAACTGCAAATGTGCAAGGAGACACATGTGAGAGCTCGCAGCCTTGACACTGGAAGGAGACAGACATCATCTAGATCAGATGTCTCCTCTCAAAAAATCCAAATGGAAAAAAACCCAAAGAAATATGTTGTTTTTTGGGGTTTTTTTAAGATATAAGAGTTACTAATTGTTATTATCTACTTACCTTGTCTGTGTCTATTCCAGACATGAACTCTTGTTCCACTGTTAAATTATCAAAGAAATCTTCAGATGCTTTGGGAAAAGAATGAAAATCAATACAACAGCAACCAACAGCTTATTTCCTACATTTAACATTTCAGCAGAGATGCACTGGATGGAGCAAAGCCAATTTTTGCCAGGCTGAATGATGTCCACCAAGTTGTCTCACATCTTGTTATATTTAAATTAGTCAGGCTATTCAACGAGTACTCACTGGTGATGTCTTTGATGAGTTCTGCAATGGAGGTGTGGTTTGCTAGAGAACTTCTTGCTGCCTGCATGTGTGGCAACTGGGAGACAAACTGCTTAATCTCTCCAACGGTTTTCGCGTGGTGTCTTTCCTGCAGAAATCCGTCACTTAGGTTAGGTCTCGCTCATGTTAATAACACCAACTAGATCATTTTATCATGAAAAAGTTTTTCACTGTACTCACTGCAAACAGCAGATACTGTTAGAGATAAGCAACCTTTTAGACAAAAGACTTTAAATGCTTATACTAAAGTCACGGCATTACCTGTTAACAGCACTTTGGTCATTAGAAGAGGCAGGATAAAATACAACAGGATCATAAGACTTTTTTTTCCCCATTATACCAGTGTTGCCAATCACTTTTCTCCACCTTTGTCTGAACTCAGCCATCACTATCTGCTCCTCAGCTTCCCTACCAGCAAAACTACCTTTTTCATGAAGAGATGAATTACTTTACTAGTTGTCAGTAAACGTGGAGCTCTAGGCAAATGCAGTCAGAGAAGGGGGGACATTTCCCCTCAAAACAGTAGTGAAAGGTGTTGAGGAAGTGGGTTGGCAGGGTCTGCGCCCCTGGCAAGCTGGAGCCTGCCGTTCACTGCACCTGGCTGTAACAATGTCCCAGGTTTTGAGCGAGGATCTGATGAAGCACAGTGCAGATTCGGCTCTCAGAGTCGTCCACAGGTCTGTATTTCATCTGCGCTACTTGCCTCTTGCTGCAACTTGGAGTAAAAATAATAATAATTTGACACATATGTGATGGATTTAAACGGGCAAGTGCAGGCAGGACAGTGATAATGACAAAGCCTGCAATTTAAGAAATCCTTTGCTGCCAGTATGCTGCTGTTTCATTATCACCTATTACCTCTGACAATTTCTTAAATTTCTTTTTTTTTTTTTTTAACAACTAGTATGAATAATCCACCTTTAGCACCTTCAGCACTAATATTGCAGTAATAGATATTTACTAGGAAACGAGGCTCAGCACACAGCATTTCAGTTAAGGTACCGCTACCTCATCTTAAATGTGGCAGAAGTGAAGAGGCAAAGAAAAAACCCAAGGAAATACAATCAGACAGTGTAACAAGTTCTCTCAAGCATCACCATGAAGTCTGAAAGCAGAGATACGGGATCTCTGTTTCTTTATGAATCACCAACAGGATGCTTTCAAACAAAACCACAAACACCCCACAGCACTCTCCAGTTTTGTCTAAGGTGACACGGTGAGAGTGAATTTACAGTTCAAACCTCCTGTAAGACAACTCTCTTTTTCACATTCCTCTTTTTTTTTTATGCCAGCTGTAATACACTATGAACATACATGCTGGAGTTTTATTTCTCAAAGCCTTTTCTCTGCATCCTCAGTGAATACAAAGGGAAGAGGACCTTTCACTTAACAACAGCAACAAAGTGGAATTGATCAAAATGCTAAAATTAAGCTCTGGCCTCCTGCAGAGGGAAGCAGCACCTGCCTGTTCTGCAGACTGAAGAAGGCGATTCCTGTTATGGGAATGATGGGCTCACACAGCAGAAATGTGGTTTAGGCTTACTCAGAGACAAGCTTTTAACAGTGAGGATAGGAAAAGCCTCAGAACAGAGGTGTGGGGAGAAGAGAGGATCCGCGTTACTGAAGGATTCTTAAGAGGAGATTTGACCAACACCTACTCAGAGCAGTTGAAGTGGAGCTGATCTCAGCCCAGGACAGGGGAAGAGGCTGGAGGGGCTTCTGAAGACTACCTGTTTTTTCCATGGCAACAGCTCGAGCTGCCAGTCACAGCCCTGCTGAACGCAGACTGTGACTTATCTGATGACAAGAACACCCAAGGGCTGCACAGTTGGATACAGGCCTCACCTCAAAGGCTGCTGAGATGATCTTGGCTTTCTTGCTCAGCACTGACCCCACAGCATTGAAGTTCTTGTCTCGGATTTCAGCATACAGCTCTTCAGCAGAGTTCAGCTGGAGCTTCTTGGGTTCTGTGGGGAGATCTTTCCCACCCTCACCCTGCTTCTTCGGGGCAAACTTCTCAGGAGGGAGTTTCACATAAGCTACCAAATACAGAGAAATAACCCTTTTAAGGACTGGAACTCCACCACCAGGAGTGGAAACACAACCCCCGAGCTAGAACCATTCTGAGCAGCAAAGCTAATGCAATGACCCAAACAACTCAAGCATATGTGTTAATTAAGGAGAGCCCCAGAGACCTACACAGACATACTTGATCAGAACCCAAGCGCTAGCTACCCTGCTTTCCAAGAGGTTTGGAGGCAGCCTTCCGGCCAGTCTTCAGTACAGCAGGAGGGATCAAAACCCATAAACGCCTCTGCAGTTTTTCTTACTATCTCCTGAAGAGCAGGAGCACACTCTGAATAGCCTTTCACAGACCGTTCCCATCCCCTCAGTGTGGCACGTGAGGCAGCCAGGCCGGAGGGTGAAGACATACCCTAACACTTCTACTCCCACCCTACGTGCTCCGTGTCACTGCCTGCACCCAGCCAACATCCAAAACATGCCTGTTCAATAACCACACGCTGTGCTCAGCTCCCCTGCGTAGGCAAGAGAGCCAGAGCTCATCTTAATGGGCTCTAGCTTGGGACTAAATCATCTCCACACTAAGTTTAGGTGAGCTGCTCCCACAGCACAGTCATTTAGTGAAGCAGAAACCCACCTGACACACTGCAACCCGCTCCAGCGCACCCCAGACCCCCCCCCGACCGGGTGCTACTCACTGTTCTGAATTCCATAGATTTCATCTATCAGCCCTTCGTACGTCAGCTGCGTAGCTAACGGCGTCAGCAGATCAACGTTGCGGTCCAGCAACAAGAGGGTATCAAAGACAGGAAATATCGAGTTCTGGCTTCCAGGGAACTCGCGCTTCATCCTGATCATCATATTGGCCACGTGCTGAAAATAAATCCCCTTGGTCTGGTTATTGTGCAGGCCACAACAGATGGATTTGACTTCTAGGCCCTACAAGTACATGCTCATGCAAGGATGGGGCACAGCCCTGTGTAAAGGAAGAGAATGGCAAGAGGTATGAACCAGCTGACAGATGGGGGCAGGACAAGACCAAAAAAAAAAAAAAAAAGAAAAAAAGAGTCCTCTACTGCTCTCTGCAAGACAGTGACTGTGGCCAAAGCACTGGGTTCATCTCAAGCCACTCCCTCATTACAAAAGGTACCAGTTAAACTGTCAGTTGATCAGAAAGAACAAAAAAGGGTGAGTTATAGGGAGAGATGAAGAAGCAAAGGCATGAGCAGTAGGTTACACATTTCCTGCTTTATTCAGCCTTCTGATACCAACAGAGCAGCTAAGTGTTAAAACTCCACTGAAAGAAGAACTGAAAACACAAAGGCAGTGCACCTGTGAGCAAAAAGCATATAAAATCAGGTAAATCCTCCTGACAGGAAGACTTATGGAACAGCAAAGACTGTTCTTTTGGCCAAAGATGACAAAGACCTGATGGCCGTGACCGTGAAATTCCAGTATGACAAGAAGGGTCCGTGGCTGGATTCAAAAAACCCACACGTGCATTTAACCAAACGCTCCTTAAGGCAGTTCCAAAGAACACGATGCATTTGTTCAGCAGCAACATTTGCCTCACCCGAGCACACTCGCCCTTCCCAAAAATCTGCGGGATGGTTCCGTAGAGAGCCTGCAGTGTCATCAGCCCCTTTGCCGCGTGGTACAGACTGGTCTGGTCGCTCTCCAGGTAACACTCCTAAACAACGAGAAGGATTCCCGATGGAAGGTGTCGGTCCCACACACCTGCTTCCACGGAACGTGGTCTGTGTGAACAGCTCAGAGAAGACACGGGCTGGGGAAAAACTATGGCTGTTGGCAAATATGTACCTTATCTGTGCTGTTACTATGTCAAATCATTTGACCAAACCAGACACTAATATTTCTGAACGCCACACGCTACTCCCAGTTTGATGGAGATGAGTAAAAGCCAGAAAGTGACTCTAATTAGGCCAATCTGAGCGCACAGCACCTCGCCATGGCTGCTGACAGGCAGCTGCAAGCCCTGATGCATCCTCTGGGCTACGCTTAATAAGGCAGAGATGGCCAAAGAAACTCTTCAAGCTTTCTGTGTCCAGACACAGCACTCTGAGAAAACAGGATACACAGCTGGTATGTGACAGCTGTTAATTCCCAGCACGGCTTAACATGCAGCATCAGCCATTGTACACGGCTCTTCAGCCGCATACGGACAGACTGTGCTGGCTCTTTGTAACCACTGAGGATTTTAAGCCTCATGAATGCTCGATTTGTGAAAATAACACCAGCAGTTAAAGCTGGAAGAACCGGGGTGCAGCTCGGTGTAGTGATTGTCCCTTCAGCCTTTACTCAGAATAACACACAGGGAAGTTGAGGCTCAGGATCGAGCCACACTTGCTCTGCCAAAAAACCTTCTGAGGGCCTCTGTACCAAACACCAACAGCCAGCACAAAAACACACAGCGTTTTCCCTCCGAGCCGAGCCCTTACCTTGAAGGCGCTCTCGGACTCCATGGAGAGCAGGTCTCCGTCGAAGGGTATCAGGTCCAGGCTGTACTGCTCTCGGTGGATGAAGGACCCCAGCACGCCCTGCTCCTTCAGCCACTGCTCGCAGAGCAGGCTGCGGCGCGGCACGAAGAGGATGTGGAAGTCCCTCTGCGGAGAACGGCCTCTGTCTTCCCTGGAAGAGTCACAGGCAGGAGCACAGCAAACAGTAACTCGGCTGCGCAGGGAAGCAGCAGGGGCTGGGGGCACTGAACTCAGAGGAAATAGGAACGCCGCGCTCGGTTGTTAGTGCCGACTTCCGTTCCTAGCACTGTATTTCAGAATATTTTTTACCCAGCTGTACCCATCCCCAGCCACAGGTCTGAAACCAGGGCACCGTGACTTGGTTTTCCTGCGGTTCCCAAAAGGAGGGGCAATCAAAGCGTGACTCATTCCAGCTAATTAGAAGGATTCTTAATGAGGAACGCACCCTCTGCATCGCCAGCCGAAGTGCAAACCCCCCTCCCTTCCCAGGGCCACTCGACCCCCCAGAGCGGCCGCACCGTCGGTGTCTGCACGGAGTTGCCCGTTTCAGCCCTGACGTGACCAACCGCCGAACCGGCTCCCAGGAGGAGACCCACGAGTGGCCCCCGCGCAGCCGCCGCCCTCCCCCGCGGTACCGGAGCACGTTGTCGGTGATGATGTCCATCAGCTCCAGCTTAGGCCTGACAAAGAAGATGATGTTCTTCACGTCCGCCTGGGGCAGGCGGCCCGGCTTCAGCGTGAACATCTTTTCCACCTCATGTTCCTACGCAGAGGCAAAGGGCGTCAGCCAGCCGCGGGGAGCTCCGGTGCCAAGGCCCGGCACCGGCGGGACCAGCGCCCGAGGGGCCGCCGCCCGCCCCCGCCGTTTACCTTCAGCAGCGAGTACTGCGCGATCAGCCCGAACGGCCCGGTCAGGTACTCGTCCCACACGATCGCCTGCGGGAAGGGGCAGAGTTGTCAGCCCCGGGCCCCGCCGGGCAGCGCCCCCCCTCCCCGCCGTTGTGTCCCCCCGCCCCGCCCCGCCCCGGTCCCACCTTGGACCCCGCGCACTTGTCGAGGAACTCGCGCAGCTCCCTCCGCCCCGCCTCCCGCAGCGCCGTCAGGTTGACGCGCCCAGAGCTCAGGTGCGCCGCCATCGCTGTCCCGCCGCCGCCACGTGACACCGGCCGTCACCTGACGCGCGCCACGTGACGGCCGCGGGCGGAGCCGCGCAGCGAGAGGCCGCGGGTGAGCGGCGCGGGCAGCCCCGGCGGGCACAGCGCCCCCCGGCGGGCGCCAACCCTCGCCTCTTCGGCCCCAGGTGTTCCCTCTTCCACCGGCTTGGGGACGCCAGCGACGACCGGCGGCCGTTACCGAAAGCGTTAGTGACAACATCCCACAACGCTGCCGGCGGTTTTATTTCTATTTACTTACAGCGCAGCCGTAGGGTTTGTCCTCACACAGAGCCTGTTACCTTCTCAACCGAACAGAAAGATACCAACAAAAACACAGCTTTTTTTTTCCAAAATATAACTTTAATATATATATGCATATATACACACACACACCACACACACACTATATAGAAGCTGAAAGGATGCAAAAACGATGTCCCACAAACTGTTTCAGGTGTGCCACAGCATACAGGTTTCTAAAAAAACCCCCACAGCAGCTCCGTTTCTTACCTGCTTCATGATTTCATGTTTCACACTGTTGTCACACTGCAACCCCGAGCTCACGTTCACTGAGTGAAATCACAATCAAATGAGTAAATGAAGAGAAAGATGAAACATTTCTCAACCCAGTCCAGTGTCAAAAAAAGCTTAAAAATCTAAATGTACAAATTCAGCCTTAAAATGGTTTAGTGCAAATATGAAAATTAACAGCATAATTTTAAGGTATTTAAATAAGCTTTAATATAACTATAGTGCTTCGTTCCTATACATGTTTTCCCATCAACAAATGCAACAGCACGGGGGCATTTCTTGTTAAGAGTGGGACCAAACCCAGATCCTGGGAAGAAATAGCATAAAGTCATTTGTTAAATCATTTATTTATATTTTCACTTAAGTTTATTAAAGGGAGAGAGGGTATTTATTAGTGGAGGAGCAAAATATTTATCAAGGGGAATGGGAGCGAGGGGGTCAAGAAACGCTGTCCCTTTTCCTGACATTCAGCACACACAAATGCTGGTGGTATAAATCGTCCGATCAGTGCGCAGAGACAGTCCGTCCTCCCGGCCGTGCGGGGCCTTAGAAGGTCTCGTCGTCGTTGCAGTCGGCCGTCCAGTGCCCGAACATCTCGCAGGTATCGCAGTAGGGACGTTCCTCTCTCCTGCTGCCGTGGTACGCCGAGTGCGGCGGCTCCTCCAGCATCTGCGCCTGCGTCGGACAGTCTTCAGTGTCGTGAAGATCAAAGCAGCCGCAGATATCGCAGAAGAGACGAGGTTTCTTCTTTGACAGGCTTTCTTCCTCACTGCAAGATCAGCACCAGCGCAAGTCAAACAGGGTCCTTCTCCCTCCTAAAGGAGAAAGGCCTGCTCCCCTGCCCCGCCCGATAAGCTGGCTCGTCATTCTTGAGACCGAGGAAACACCACGGTGGTCAACACAAACAGATAATTACAAAAGCCCTTCTGAAGATCTGACATCTCAGCTGCCTTGCAGTACCTCCCTATTCCCTCATACTATAATATTTACTAAACAAAGTGCTCTGTTTGTGTAAATATCTGCACAAATACAGACATTATTTTAAAAAGAAACACATGTACCCTAATTTCTCTTTTCCCTCTACAGAAGAGAGCTGAAGTCACAGTATAACAAATAGGTTTTAGTTCTGTTTCTCTGGACTGGATCTCCCCATCTCAGTGCAGCTACCGGCCTCTGGAGAGCCAAGACTCTTCTCCTTAATTCAGAAAGGGCCAAACTCAACCAAACCCAACAACAAATAGGTTACGATACATCGGCGTTCGTGATCGCTAACTACAGAGGATCACTCTGCACCACCAGGTACACCGGAGTAACGGACCTAAACAAAGGCTGGATTCAATCACCCTAAATTCAAGAGAAAGCTACATTTGTCCTTCCTGAGAGCTGAAATCAGGCTGGTGCATTGTGCAGTTGACAGAACTGACCGCTACCACCAGCTCCCCAAACACGAGCCAAGGTTTTCCTTTAGGATTTATACCTGTCATAGTTATTTATCTCCTCTTCATTGCCATTGAGGGCTGCTTCACACATTCTTTGTATTTTCGAGTTCAATTCTTCGTTTCTCCTTTGCAGATCTACAATCACTGAATTCAGGAAGTCAATCTATGATAGTCAAGAACAAGGACAGTCAGCAGGTTGAGGACAGCACTTCAGAGAAAGCCAGCAACAAAGGAATAACCCTCAAACTGACATGGGCAGAATCTGCATTCACTCTCAGCGCTGGATCACTGTATTAGAGAGCACCCGGGGACACTGAGAACGAGGGATGGGAACTTCCCAAAGGACCCCCGAGACCCTCCGTGCGATTTCTGGCCAGGGAGCCAGGCAGTTCCACCCAGCCAACACGCCCAAGACGTCGGTGGGTCTCAACCCACCACTGATCGATCAGGTTCTTTGTCTAATATTCCATTCTGAGCATAAATCCAGTTGTAGATTCTGATCAGAACCAGCGTCTCTGTTCCTCTGAACCCGCAGCTCTGGTGGGCGCTCTCGGAGCTGTCCTGGAGGGGACACACCTGGTGGCATCTCCCAAAGCCAGAGCCACGGAGACTGGCAAGCCAGCGCTGCAGCAGCGCTGCTGAATGTCATTAAGTAACACCTGGCTAATTAACAGTGAGTAAAATAAAGGAAGGCAAGAAGTGGAACAAACCTCGTGCTGATTGGAAGGAAGGGTTGCCATCAGCAGGTGAATTCAAGGAGGCAGAAAAACAGAAAGAGATTGGTGTCTGTTAATTAGATTATTTCTGATCTCTGTACAGACTAGGAAGGACATTTTTTAATCGACATGACTGACACTAGTGATCTAACAAGGACTTTTATAACAAGCAAAAGGTGCTTCTATTCTGTGTTTCCTCAGGCTGCCTGCTGCTGTGCTTCACATGTTCATTATGGTTATCATACTCTTTGACACATTTTTCCTGTTACCAAGCACATGCTAACTGAGCAAATTCCTTGCTCTGTTGCTGCCAATTCTGCTTCATTCTGAGTGAAGTTCTGCAGTTAAGCAGCAGCAAAGATCAACATTTTCAACTGCAGAAGCTCAGAAGTAGCACAGGAGCTCAGGTAGCCCATTTCTCCAAGATGGCAAGTACCACAGGTTCAAGGTCACACCCCAGAAGCCTTTGGAAAAGCCAAGGAGCAGTTTGTGAGTGTGCTCTGCTGGGCTGCACCGCACCAACAGGCTGCAAGCCAAAACCTGCCACCCCTGCTTTCCTGTTTGCTTCCTCATGTTCCAGTAACTGGAACTATTTCTCCAGTATCGCTCATCACTTGATTCTTAACATTTACAATCATTCATATTTCCCTCCAGAACCAGTTTACAAGATAAATCTGCCCATTATAATCCTGATCTCCAAAATCTGATAGAAACTGTCGCTTGAAAAATACGTCACTTTGCCTACAGACACGCAGCTGTTTTAGCATGCTGATGTTTCAGATCAAATACCTGCTTCTCTTTTGCAATTTCATCTTGAAGTAGATTAGCAGCAATGTCACCTTTAAAGAAAATAAAACAACAAAACCAAACAAGGTGTAAGTATCCAGTAATCTAAATGATGAATCACACAACGGCTTAGTCAGAGACTGAAATAATGTAATATAATAGCCTCTAGTCTCCAAAACGTCTTATTCTCGCTGCTTTCTAATCACTCGGTATAAGCTTTGGTAAGGGCGACTTTGGGGAATTTTTTTGACCACTGCATGACAGAAACATATTCAATACTGCATGTTAGTTATTAAAATACAAAAAATGTATGTATAGGGGACAGCTAACATCCCCAGATCTGCAGAGGAAGGCTCCTCTGTTGAGAAATGAGGCTGCAGTGACACGAAGCTTATGAAGCTCAAGCACAAGTGTCTAAAATGTGGGATTCCCAGGCTGGCGCTCAGGCAGGTGGTTTTATTACGATGCCTACACGCTACTTTACAGCAAGGAAAACCAGAACCAGTCTAAGAGAGGCCCTTGCACAGAAGCCACACCATGAGCAGGATGAAGTTTTCTGGCTTATGCATGTTTCATTTCAAGTCAAACTGCCCCCACCCCGGTGTAAATGGGGTTAACTGGCAGTGTTGGCAGCTGGTCACATTTTGCAGCTGGTCAGACGTTTTCCTTCATTCAAGTCTTATGTGTGTCCTGCAACAGGAAAGTCACTTTTCTTGGGAGGTTGAGTTAGTTAAACCTCCTTTTAACTATCTGGTTAACAATTGGCAAAAATCTACAAGATTAAAGCTGAAGGCACAGAGGCAGTAACGAGGGTCTCCCTTTTACCTGAGGAGCTAGATACAGTTAAAGGCTGTTCGTTGTTTTCCTTGAGTTTTTGCTCCAAGTTCTTCACCTTTTCCTCAAGTTTCAATTTATCAGACTCCAGTGACTTAACCACTGACTGCAAGGTTTTTGCAGAAGCGTTTTCTCCACGGAGCACCGTGATCTGTAAGAATTATTTGAGAATGCTTAGGCCTTCCAGAATGAACTCACAGCACCAAGGCAACATCCTTAGTGGTGAAGGCTAAACAGCTGCCAAAAAGACAAGCTAGAAGTCACCTAAGTAGGCAGGGATACATAAAGATTTAATTCTAAGGTTTAACTATGCTAAATTAATAGAGAAAAAGAATTTGGCAGCTCTTCAGTAGCAACCATACAAAGCTATATGCTTCTAGCCATAACTTAATCTGAAATTAAGAATCATCCCATTGTTTCTCATTTACCTCATTTCTGAGTTTTTCCAGTTCCTCATCTTTTTGTGTGATCAAGGCACTAGTAACACTGATGGATTTTTGTAAAGATGCTCTCTCTTCATCAATTTCTTTTTTTAATGTTGATTCTCTAAAAGAAAACCAAATACAACCAGAAATCATCGAAAGAATAGATTCTTGTATCGCCTGAAGAAGTTTAAATTAATTTCAAGTATTAGACTACTGTAAGAAGTGGTTCTTAAAAAGCAAATTTCAATTCTGTACTTGACTAAGATTTTATATATGTATAAATATTTCAGATGTTACAACTGTGGAAACAAAGCAAAAACTTTACCTAGGTAGTACATGCCAGAATCTGCATATCATCGTATCCATTTGAATTTAAAGAAGCAAGTTAATAGACTGGGGAGATACAGGATAAACAAACATGTTGCACAATGTTCCACAAAACCTAACTTCAGAGTTTTGTTACTTCTGGAAAATTATTAACAAGCAACAAAACATACATGCAAAGCTCATTATACAAGTTGTCATGCAAAGCATGGATGATGCTGGAAATATCAGCTGGTCCTCACTAATTTCAGTAACATCATTTCCTGAAACACATACTTTGAAGTTTCTGGGCCTTCAGTAACTACTGTTTCAGCACAAAACCATGTGGGATTTGGTTTATTTCATAGAAGAAGGGTTAAAAAAGAGCTCCTCCAGAGCAGGCACAAACCCCTTCTGTGTACGTATGTCCAGTTCTCCCAACCTCTTCAGCTGATCTAATACGAGACACGACTTCTGCCTACAAGCCCTGTCCTGACAGTGATCTTCGGGCATCCCAGCTATGACATCCCCACACGGGCACTAACGAGTCTTCCTGATAGGTCACAGAATACACACAGAGGAGTAACTGTCCTCTGATGCGAGGACTATTGCTACAGCAGTTCCTTACAAGCTGAAAGGTTTTTGTTTAAAAAAAAATAAATTGTTACTCCAAAATCTCTTTTTACTTTTCTAGAAGAGAATCTTGCATTTCAGAGCACCAAGCAGTGCCCAGCAGCTCTCAACTCTCCGAGCTCCTGCAGGTGTAGGCAGTTTCCTGGGCAATTCCGTACATCTCAGTTTGGAGGATCACGGTCGCACTGCCACGGCCATGAGCTGCTTCTTACTAGCTGAGAGCGCTGAAGCCAAACGAGGCTACCTGAGTGCGTACCCACTACACAAAAAGCAGGAAGTAGCCAAGACTTCAAAGATCCCAAGTGACGTAACGATGTCATTTAAGTAATTAAACCAAATTACACTCTCTTAGGACTGTTGAAGGGATCGAGCAGAGTGCGTCCTTGTGTGACGATGCTCGGTAAGTAGGGGACAGCTGTTAAGTTCAAACGGAAAAGTTTTCATATCTACAGTTAGTGAGAGCCATGATACCCAGACCATGAAATACAATAAATCTCACCGACTCGAGATAAATAGGAAACTCAACAATGAGAGCACAATTAATGCAATTCTTTCATTGTTAAGATTATACTTGGGAATGGAAGCAGCAAGTGGAGAATCTGGGGTTTAGAAAAGCTGATGCAGCTACCAAACAAGAACCAAAAGGTTGATTTTGGTTTGGGTATATTTTTACAATGAGAGAATTAATATAAGCAGAAACACAACGAATTGCAGACTGCACGAACTTGCCTTCAAATACAAGTTATACTCCTGTTAATAAAACCCCAAAGGGCAACGGCATTTAGCAGGTCTCCTCGCCAGCCCTGATTCAGCAAAGCCCTCAAAGCATGACAGCACTCTCTGCGTTCTTCAGCAGGGTCACACACGTGCTCCAGCCTAACCCATGTTGTTTTTAAATGCTTTGCTGAATTGGATCAAAAGCGCAGGGCGGTGGTGTGGGAAAGAAATGTGCCACCAATGCTCGGGATGCTGCTGACAGAGCGCAGCTGCCCTCTCCAATCCACAGAGCTGCAAATCCAGCCTTTACTGGAAAGTACATCTGGAAGTTGCTGCTCACAAGCTCTGCTGTACCTGAGACACACCCGGGCTTCCCTTTGCTATACACGCAGCTGTACAAGGGCAGATGGAAACCCCGGTGACTCATCTCACGTTCGAGAGCTTGTTATTTAGCTGATGTTTCCACTTTTTGGTCAGATCTTTATCTTAGAGATCAAGACCAAACACATGCTTTTGTACAAACATGGTTAACTTGCCATTTAGTGGGCTTGGTTTCAACCACCACAAGCATTTAGGGGGTTGAAAAAGGCAAACGGTTTGTGAGCATATAAATACATATTTACAAATTCAATATAGGAGTTAAGAATGCTGTAACACAAGGGGAGAGAAACAAGGGAAGAAAAGAGAAGAGAAAACAAGAGGGGGAAAAAGGTCCCTGTAATGTAGCATTGTTTTTTTCTTTCACAGGGCAGTCTCTCTGGGAAAGATGCTTTACAGCACCAGTTGGAGGCCCTCTAAAATGTTGAAACTGGAAAACTTACAAATATAGTAGGTATATCTCACTACTTATACGTAAGCGTGGATCGCAGTTCACTTCCAGCATCAGCTGAGTCTACCCCACTGATGCTCTCAGCTTCTGCATCGTTCGTAGTATGATTCATACGAGGGAGAGTAAATGTAAGGAGCATATGTTGAATGTGAAATAACTACGTACTGATAACTTGCAAGAAAAATCTTGTGGAAACTATTTATTTATCAGGAGAAAAAAAAAAAAGGAAATTGATCTGGTGAACTTAAACTTTTCCCCTGCCAATTCAAGTCCAAAATACCTGCTTGCCAGCAGGGATTAAAAAAACCCCAACAATAAAAATTACTTTGTCATTTCACAAGCCATTTTAAAATTTCACTTTCTTGAGGAGGTTAAACCACATTTTGAACAGTGTGTGTAAGTCATGGGAGAGAGAGGTTTTTGTTTTGTTTTAACATAAAAAAAATAAAAATCACCCAGATTCTTCCCTTACTACAAAAATAAGAAATTCTAAGAATGAAGCAAATACCTTAAAGTGTTACTGGGCAAGCTTTAAAAATGCAAGATAACAAGAACCACATGTTAGAAACATGGAGTAGAAATGGAAAATACTGTAAGGAAGAACTAAATTTGCACCAAGGGGCTTTTCTGTTTTGGTAAAAAATATAAACTTTTTTTAAATATATATATATATATATATAGCTGAGTATTTTACAAAACAAAAGCAAGACACCAAGGGACAAAGGCAGCCAAAATATGTACAACAACTTTACTTAAAAAAAAAAAAAATTATTTATTGTAACGTGGATAGACTTTCTTGAGTCTTACCATTAAAGACACACAGATATAGCAAAGGAAGCAAGGGTAGGAAAGGGAAGAGAGAGGAATGAAATGAGTATCGATAAATAGCGCAAGCTCAAAGACAGTAAGACAGTTAGCAACCCACAATGAACCTAATGAGCTGAAGTAACATAGAACCCCCTTAGATTCATAAATATCTAACTCCTGTCTCTCCTAGCAGGACTATTTCATAGAGGGAGCTGCTAAAATAGAGGAAGAGAATTCCTGTGGGCGGAAGGCAGGTGAGAAGACTACTGCTAGGGATTTGACCTAATTGAAACAAAAAGATGTCTCTTCTTCACTATCTCAAATTCTTAAGACAAAAGGAGGAAATCATCGCTCATCTCATCACCAACTTCAGTGGAATTTGGGAATTCAGAGAGACTCTTTTTCATTTAATTAGCTCTTCGTTCAGCCTGACTTTCTTTGTTAGCAAACAATGCCCTATGCTGGTGTATTCTGACCCCTCATGGCCTGCAGTCTGCTTCAGCCAGGCTGACTGTTTCTGAGACTTGTTTTGTATTGGAGTTTATTCAGCACTGTTGAGGAATGTCGTTAAGCCACTCACAGACTCGGGCATCTCAGTGTAACCGACTGAAGGTAAAGTAATGTTAACATTCACTTTAATGATTTCATAATCATCTAGATTATTTTAGGCAGCTCACACAGAGTAAAAACAGGAGAAGGAAAATCTCAGCCACACACCTTTTTTTTTTTTTTTTGTAACTTACTAAAGAATCTGTTTTTTAAAATGTATATGAAATAGAACTGCCAGAAAGTATTGAATGAATCTTGGGTCCTCACTCCCTCCTTCCTTCCCTTGAGTAACTTTCAGGTGTTACACTATTTAAAATACATGTTTTAAACCATGTTAAATAAACAGGCTATAAAGCTGTCAGCAGCACTAACATCCTCCTTTCCCTTCCCTTCCTCCACATCAAATATGCTGGAGATGATCCTCAGTTGGTGTAAACATACTGATTATGGTGGATGTCAAATGGTCTTTACACCAGCTAAACATTTGTCTCACCTTAAAAAAAAAAAAACATCTCTACCTTAAAAAAAAAATCCTTCATCTTAAAAAAATAACTTCCAGTTATTTTTCTATTTTGCTATTCTACGCAGCTAAAGGCCGAGTGATGCAGTTCATGAGGCTGGTTGAAGCTGGAGGCTCAGCTGCTCACTTGCCGCTGTCTAACAACTGCTCAGACTCTGACACCCTGAGGAAGCTGGAGCTGGCGCAAACCCCGGCGGCCTTTCGAAGGCCGTGGGATACAGCAGGGCATGACCCACCTCCCAGACAACAGGCTTCTAGGGAATAAACAAGGGAGCAGCGTGTAATACCGAGTAGCTAAGGATGTGCATAAATACCGAAGTGCCACTCGCTGTTCTTCGTGGCGACCATTATAAATTCAGGAAATTTAACAGGGGTTTGTTTGTTTTTCCTGGAACACACTTGGTGTCATGGAGAGCTGCATCTGTTTCTAAGGATTTATATAACTACTTTTGAAAAGCCCACATTGTCCTAAAGACATCATGGCACTTAGCCAATTAACTTTCCACACCCGTACTGCAGAAAGACAGTAAATTTTGTAACTTGGGACCATTTATTGAACAGCACAGTTTACACATGGATGCCCCAGTCACCCAGGACAAATCTCCTGGTATTGAAAAACAGTGCTGAATGAACTGCAATAATTACTGCCACAATGAACTCAAAATCCCAGAATTATGAGAACAAGCCATTCAACGCTGCGTAACTTCCGCTTTTCTTTCTTTCTTTTTTTCCTTTTAATAACAACAATCCTTAGCATCACTGTATTTTTCCGTTACTCCTTAAGAACTGGAGGGGTCAGACCTGTAGGCATGCATTTTTCTCAGACTGAGGGACAATCCGATATTCCAGAGCAGACTAAAACCAAACACTGAACTGGTTACTGAAAATGAAAAGAACTGCTACAATGCAAGAGGTGCACGACTAAAGAGGAAATGGTAAAGACCACTGCTTACATTAATACAGTTACACTTCCTTCTCACTTTTAATAAAGAAAATGTGGACGATACCATCTACAATCCAACGTGTGTAACAACCTCAGTGCTTTTAACTATGATACAACAGAAAAGAACTGCTTTCTTAGCAGAGTTCTTATGTTTTCTGAAGTTTTCTGTACGGCTGTATAGGTAAACACACATCAGAAAAAACAACTTACCTCTTTTTCATTTCTAATAACTGGTTATTGAGAACTGATCTCTCCTCTTCCAGCTAAAACACAAGAAGAGTACAGTTAATACACTAAGGATTGTTTCCTTAGCATAATATATCAGAGCATCATTATCTTCATAAAATGAACATGGGAGAGGCTGCAGAGCCTAAAAATCCTCAAAGTAATCTATTTTCTATTAGGACACCACACGCACACAAACACAAATTGTTCAGTGACCAAGATCATCAGCTAGTGAGGGGCTATTACTGTGTTACACCCTATTTTCACATCCTGGGCACACGAGAGAGGTGTGAGGCCACCACTGCCTTGTGCCCTATTTCCAGACCCCACGCACACCAAGGAGGACCGTGAGGCTTTGGTGCGCCTGGCTATTTAGCCCAGGAGTGGTGAATTACTGGATTTGCTGTTGTTCTGACCTGGATAATTGTACTACTGATCCGTATTTGTTACTGTACCGTTATTTCGAGATAAATTATTGATCCCTAAAGCTGTTAGTCTGGTGTTTGTTACCGTATCCTGAACCCCTAAGTCGGCAGTGGCACCCTAATCCCTTACAACTTCAGCTGAAAATATTGTTGCTGCAGGTTCTCGTGGTCCAAACTGACAGGTCCACATGGGTTTTAGAAAAGCAAAACAAACCAAACACCATAATTTGTATAACAACAAAACTGTAAAGTCACTCCACAAACACTGGGGTAACTGAACTGCTGGTAAGGTTATGAAATTAACTATTTTTCAGGCCAGTTATTTCTTTTTCACCATCTCCTCCTTTCTTCTCACTCAGTGGCCCAAGTCAGCAATTACTGCCCTGCAGAACTGGTTACAGGAGCAACTACCTGCACCTTGACTTGAACACAACGTCCCCTTAGATTTCTCAAGCTTTCAGGGTTCACCCACAAGGTCAGCAAGACCTACATTTGTAACGGAAACCTCAGAGCCCTGGGAACAGCAGCAAATACTCTTTTACTGACTAAATACTTCTAGCACTTTGCAGACATTCAGGTTTGGCACAGACAGGCACAGAAAGCGTTAAGCAAGTTCCAATGAGAAGGAAGGTTGTCTGTCAGCCTCCAATTCTCAGCTAAATGCAGCTCACCTAGATAACATGTCTCCTCTGTATTTTCTGACAACTTACCTTCTCCTTTCACATACTGCAGTGCTGTTAAGCCTTTCAGATTTAAGATTAATTGGTGTCATTTTGCTGGGGCTTAATCAGACAGCTTTATTGATATGAAAAATAGATACTAGAAGGGTGTAGAGAGACTTACAATAAGAAGTCTTAAAGCAAATCTTAAGTGTCTCTCTCAAGGAAAGTGACCACTGCTATGGGGGTATGGCCAAATATTTCCTGCAGGCAAATCAGACCCAGGAATTTCAGCAGCAGCACAAAGTACACCCCCTGTTTCCAAGAATTTTTGTCTGCTTCCTACACAGAGACAGCCTGTATGAACTCCTTACATCTGTACAGACTGATGACATAAAAAAGAGAAGGAAAAAAGAATATGAAAATTCTGAGAAGTGTTTCACTTGTAAATCCCAATGAGCTGCACGTTACTCAGCCGCCTCTCCAGAACCCCCTCTGACAACTGTTTTATGTGGCCCCTCTCCCCCCTCAGACTCACGTTGCAATCTCCTGTCCATCACACTTTTCCAGCTGTTTTTTTGGACTACTTTTCCTCTACCAGCACTAGCATTTCTTTAGTCACACTGTGCAGCATTAACCTGGCCACATTCTACAAACAAATCACTTTGTCTGTGAGCTTAATCTTCTGGTGTTTATGCTCTTGACTGCCACTTGCAATCGGAACAACCTCACACTGACCTGATTCACCCTTTGCTGCCCAGAGGCCATGTCCACAGAGCTCCATGACGCCCTCCTCCCCCGCCCCAAACACACCTCAGCTATTTACCAGTTTCTTTTAGGAAAAGACTGTGGTGCCTGTTTAACTCGGAAAACCCTTCAATATTTGCGGAATGCTCCAAGATTGTGAGCATAAGCCCTGTATCTCCCCTCCCTTTCAGCTTCCTGCTTGGCTGTAGAGAGGTGAGTGATTTTTGTACAGACCAAGACAGAAGTGAATTTAAGAGAAAGAAAAGTAACGGACAAGATGACAGGGGAGTTGTGCAGCTTCTAAACCCCTGTTGCAGCTGCATGGGTCACGGATCAAGCCTTGAGCAGTTTCTGCCTGTAGAAGGGGAGAAATGACACCCCTTCTCTCAACATTTCTCCTGCAATCCACTCATTCTCTCATTACCCTCAGAGCAGACTTCTCACATATCTTCAATAAAAGATGGACCAGCTGAGCTAATAGATGTTTTGACACTTTTTCCAATGAAGTTAAAATGCCTGGACAGGTGTGAGGCTCCCAAAATACCACAACAAATAAGCCAGAAAAGTACCCCGAGCTCAGTATCTATCTGACTGGGAATCTTTAGCTAATTACAAACAACTAATTATTTATGGATCGATATAGAAAAGCACCCCTCAGCATCTTTAGTACAAGACACTTTAACCTTTAGATATCAGGTTAAATCATTCATGAAACAGTATTCATTAATTTTGCAAAGTGTGCCACATGCAGCCACAGATTCACTAACCCAATTGACTTGCTAGAATTTATATAGTTACCATAGCAACTGCTCAAAATACTTAAAACATATGCTTGCTACCTTTCCTACTGCATTTTAACAGGCACATGCACAGAACCTCACACAGACCGAAGCTCTGCTACATTCTGTGCTCTCCTCCCTGCTGTCCAATTTTTCAGTATCCCCTGCACAAAATGCAGCTCCATGAGCAATCCTGTCCCCTGTTAAACCTCTTCATTGCCACCACAGACACTTGTTCTCTAAAATCTAATTGAGCAATTCTTCACAGTAACATTTTCTCCACTCCCCCCAGACAGCCTGAACCAAGGAAGCCCAGAGCATGCTGCACCCTGGTGCCCAAACACAACGTGCATTCACCCCAAGTAGAACTGGGGGGGATCCCTGAGACTGTGCGAGAATCCTCAATGCTGGCTGGTTTTCTTGCCATTTCATTAAGAGGACCCAGCAGCATCAAAGGTAGAGCAAGGGGACTGTAAGTTTAGGTTGGGTAAGATCTAAAGAAAAAATAAAAAAAAGGAAAGAAGTCCTACTCTTCAGGGTCATGGCAGGTTTCTATCAGACTGAAAAGGATGGTTAGTACTTTACAGGCTCCAGATGAGACAGGGAATGCTTTTTAGGAGCAACCCTGAAATACGACCGATCTGGGCAGATGGACCACACGTTTCACCACTCAGAGCTGAACTAAGCTGAGAAGAGCTGCACTCATTAGTTACATGATGCTCAGCAGGAAACCCGCATTTTTAAATGACACCATTTTGCCTTTGTTCCTTTGGCCACAACAGAGCTCCCTGGAATACCAGATGCCTCTTCCATTTTTTCAGGAGGCCATGCAGTTCACTAGACCTAAAGACACCATAGCCCAAATACTATGTTTAGAAAATGCAGCAGATGGCATTCCCACGTTTCCAAGATTCAGGTTACATCTTCCTCGCAGAAGAGGACGTAACGCAACACGAACGGCTGAAGAAGGCAAACAGAGTGTTTCTCCAAGCTTCAGCAGATCTTCCAGATCTTTGATCTTGGAGCCATCTACTCCCGGGCAGAAAAGGCCACGTTGCAAGTGAACTGAGAATACTCCAGTTTGCAAGAGACTGACTAATCCCCGTGCTTCACCGACTGCGCTCTATCCTGGCCACGACATCCCCAGACAGCAGGACTCCGTCGCAAGGTCACCTGGAAACAACGGCGGCCACAGAGGGAGATCGCCCTGACCGCTGCCAGCCTACGCCTGGGGGGCCGAAGGGTCCCCTCCCTCGGGGACTTGCTGTGTATCAGCTCCAGCTACATACAACAGGCAGAAAGATATAGACCAATGCTGCCGAATCCTTTTCAAGTTACAACTCTTTCTGAAAATAACAGGTTGCCTCAAAGATTCTGAAATAATTTAAGAAAACATGTGGGAGTGGGGAGCAGAGCTCCCACTGGCTGTTTAGGATGACAGCGTTCTCTTACCACACCACTACTCAGATGCAGCATGAGTCAGTGGTGGAGCCCACACGTCTGGGACTCTTGTTAATCATCTCCAAAGGCTCTTCAGGATGAAGCAGCTCGTGCATTACTCCTGTCAGCAGACAGAAGGGTTTAAAAACTGGCCTGATCTGCAGTCACCCATTCTCAGTATTTCAAAATAGAACCGTTTGGGGAAAAGCCAGCCTCTTGGCTTCAAAAATATTAGTCTTTGTTGCAGGTTGGCGAGATCTGTCTCACTGTCACCGGGAAGAAGCATACCCCTCTTCTGCACAAGTGCCATCTCAGCAAGGCAACATATAAACCCATGTCTCCTATGTGCTTGCTTTTGGACAAGATATTCCTAAAATGTCTTTGTGGTGTGGCTATCACGGGAACTGCTCCACAAGAACTAAGCCCTCCATATTTAATGGCTGTAAATCTAATTTCTCTTTTGGCAAGTACTAGTGGTATAAGCTGTGTAACTCAGCCCATACTTTAAGATTCCAACAACATGTTAAAATGTAATAGTAAAAAATAAAAAAAATAAAATTTAAGAGAGTTGTCTTCTCCTCTATAAACTACCACCAGAAAAACATCTTGCATCGATTCTACCCCTCTACTGGCTGCAGCACTGTTCATGTACATGCACAGTATGAAGTTGAAGCAAGCTTACACGTGCATAGCGCTTTTCAGAGACAGAGTCCAACCAAGTAGTTTTAAATAGTATTCGGAAATACATCCTAAATACCCTTTTTTTTTAGTGGGAAGGGAGAGCAGGAAAAAGGAGGAGAATTAAATAGCTAGATTTCCTTAGTACTGGGTAGATGGAGATTTCCACAGTTGTATAACAAAATTACTCCTGACAGAAATAGCAAGTGTCTGTTAATACATTTGGCTAAAGCATATTTAATTTATGCTTATTCTCAGGCCTCCTAAGTATCCTTCACAGGTTACGTAACCTTCTGTCAGCCTGCAGTTCTAACCTCCCAATGCAGGTGGCTTCCAAATTTATTTTAAAACATTCTCAGAACAACTCATCTTTCAAGCACAAACATGCAGTGCAACGTCACCCAGGCATCAGCGGAAACATCACGCACAGCACTTGCACCAGAGATCAGGAAACGTTCCAGCCACTCTACCTTCTGATGACTTGTGACTTCGTCCCTGCTCCTGCCCAGCTCCTCGGCAAGTTTCACGTTCTCCTCTTGCAAAGCTGCAAGCTGCTGGGACTTCTGAGCTGCTGCCAGCTTGAGCGCTTCGCTGCGAGGACAGAGAGTGCATCGTTACCATAGGAACGAGAGAGGCAAGAAAAAACTGTGGGAGAGATTCAGCTTCACAGCTTGGAAAAATACATCTAGGTCACGTGTCTAATGGGATCTATAATAAAGGTGACAATCTATACCTCAGGTGCACAGGGGTAGGTGTAGCCCTGAAAAGCAGTAGCAGCACAAAACTCCTTTTCCTTTACATGTATCAGATACTCAGGGAAATGGAAGGTAAGTCCAGCCTGCGAGTTCTGCATGCTTTCAACCGTTAGCAAATGCTTGGCTTCAGAAATATAGGGTAGGCTTTGGCAAGAGTGTTGGCAAGGTTTATAGCCTAGACTTTCTCAGAAGTGAACTCTGTAGCCAGAGGTAAAACACGAGAAAAAAAAAAAGGGGCAAGAAAAAAAGAAAAAGAAGAAAAATCTTACAGTTCCTCTTATTTAAATACTCCCTACAAGGTCTGACACCCAAACATACAAGAATGTGTAAGATTGCAGGAGGCAAAACAGGAAAGTATTTAATCTATTCCATTATTTTAACAGATACAAAACTGAAAAGGAGACAAAATAAAAGCTGAAGAAAAACATGGATTTGCAGGTTTCATTAGCCTACATCGCCACTAATAAATGTGGTTTCCTTAAAGTAAGTTTATTTTCAACAAATTTTTGAAAAAAAAAATACTTTGCATGCCTGCCTGTAACACAAACGACTAACACAAGTTTTTGTAAGATTTGACAATATCTTTCAAAAAATAAAAGCTAAGCTTCAGTTCACTAAACAGTAATTTTTATAACTGTTTGTTTTCATAAAAAGGTATCTCAGTACTCCTATGTGCCAATATTACACAGAGTTAAACCCTGACTGGAATATTAAAAATACTTTTATGACTGTGGGAGGTAGAAGAACCCGTAAGTCAGAAACTTATTCAAGCACTTCAAAATACAAGGACTCTGTGGTCTATTATTGGGCACATTTAAACAAAAGGAAGCCTGATTTACTTTTTGAATTCAGCATGTAATATGACTAAGATTTTCCAGCCATTGCTTCTATCTGGTCTCACCTCGACCAATTTCCACTCCGATCCACCTAGCCTGGATTAAACAGGCCAGCTCCCACCCCTGAACGTCGATTCAAATTATCTTGCTACAAAGCTACTTGCCAATGCAGGAACATACCTATTTTTAACCACAATTGTTTGCTGAACTGCAGCACTAACCAGTTCTCCTCTTTTTGCTTTCGGCATTAAAACGTAGAGTCAGGGCATTGTAAAAAAAAGCACAAAAAACACCGGGGTCAATTTGTGTGAGATGCTCCCCTGTGTTTGGTGCCAAGACTGATAGCTGCGAGTGCCTTACAGTGTGCAGTACTAAATGAATACACAACATCCAGCCAGTATTTCTGCTTCTCTTCACTGCAGTTTTGCACAAGAAGGCTCTTTTACAGAGGACACCAGTGTCACTGTAACATCCCCCCACCTCCAACAGGCGCTGCTCTGGAGGCAGCGGCGTGTCCCTACCTACAGTCGCTGCTCTTGTGAGCAAAAATCTTCCCTCCACTCTCTATTGCAAAGCCCAGGGCACTGCCTTCACCAACTGACCTCTCAAAGGTGCACTCTCCACCCACATCACTGCTGGTCAAGAAATGCCTATTATCAAGCTATTTCTTTACTCTAATTAAAACAAGGGAGCACACAAAATAATTATGACAACAAAGATCAATTAAAAAACAACTAGACAAGCTTCCACTTATGCACAACGTCTCCTACCACTGATGATTAGAGACCACATTCAGCAATAGTCCATGACTAGGATTAACTTTAAGAAAAAAAAAAAAAATTGAAAAAACCCCACAAAGCGATCAGGATCATGAGAACACCTTTCAGTGCTGATGATATTCAAGGAAATACCTTCTGTAAATAACTTCTGCTTGACAAATTACAGTCTAATATATTTTGTCTTTCCACGAACCCAGAGTCTGCTGGCCCCTTGCTGTTCCAGCATTGGAGCAACTAGTCTGGCAATAATGATTTTGCTTAGGCATTTCCCACGAGCACTAAAGCAGGTAGGAATTGCACATGGAACAAAATCCTGCCTTCCTCAAAGGTGGGTGTGGTCTATACAAGCCTGCAGGTTTTTAGAAGCAAGCAGCAAAATCTGTCAGTCATACAGAAACTTGGTATTAATTCTGTGTGCTGATTTCCTTGTTCCCTGTCTTAACCTCAGAGCAGTGGTTAAGAACTGTCACAAAATGACTTATGGAGAGAACAATAATAATAATTAGTCAAAGCTGCTTTTAGCTCTCAGTCTAGATTCCAGCTTTCACTCCATGAGTCAAGAAATTCTTCTTGGAGTGCAGGTGGGAACAGATTTGTGATTCAATGCATTACATCTCTGAAAGCTGGGGGACATGCAGTTACTGCAGGGGAGCAATAACTAGGAATTTTATTCACAGTGGCACACCAAAAGCTTTGATACAATGAGATTTCACAGGGCAAATTACCTTATATCAGCTGCTTTGCAGTTAATTTGTTGTGTACAATGTTACACATGGTTAGTGTAGTACCTAAGAGGTAGCTTCGCAAATGAAGCATCTCACATGTCAGGCAATTAACTCTGGTTTTACATACTACATATGGCATTTGGATTGTGACAGTTAGAAAATAAATGCACAGTGGGTCAATGGGAATAAACTGGATAAAGCAACCAATGAAAAATAAAAGTAGAACCAGATTTTCTGTAAACAAAGCCACTTAAAACTACTTAACACTCCAAGTGTATTTGTAATTCAATCCAAACAGAATTTCTTTTATTATAAAGCTTTTAAAATAACCTAGTGCCCTCAGGTGGCAGAACACTAAACTTCCTCCAAAAAACAAATTATTTCAAACAATGCCTGGAGGGAAGGATTTGCTTCAATATCCTTCAGCAATTCAGGAGCAACGTTCTGATTTCAAGTCAAACTCATATTTAATTTTGACCTAATATCTGCTTTATAAGTGAGGATATTGGAGAGATACTGAAAGACAATTTTTTAAAAGATGAAAGGTAAATGTAACTACAAAGTAATGGTTTAACAGATTTAACATTGAAATACTTACAATTCTTTTCTAAGTTCTTCCACTTTCTTGTTCTCCAGATCTAGCAGCTCTTTTGATTTATTAAGTTCCTCTTCATTTTTCAGGTTGTTTTGTTTAAGCATGTCCAACTTAAAGAGGAAAAACACCTCATTACACTAATGCAACTATACAGTTCTTAGGTGTAGCACTCGGAAAAGATATTCAGCAAAATGGGGGCCTGAGCTGAGCTGTTCCACTTCGTCATCTTTAGTCCTTAAATTAAGTCAGTCTGTCTGTACTGAGAAGCATGTGTAACAAAAAATGTTATGAGACCTTCTGCAGCCAAGTCGAGCAGCACAAAGAATCCCAAGCCCATTGAAGAGCAGCTTACAGTAATCCGATGTATATACCCTGATATAAAAGGTAAAGCTCCAAAGCATCTCCATTTTAAATGCTATATATGACTCAAAGCACATTTTTAAAAAAAATTCAATGCTCGTTGCTAAAATTAGCTGCTCCCTTGATCTTTATTCCTCTAAAATAACTGGTAACAAGTTCTGTGCTTTACCATACCTTAATTTCTGAGAAACAGTAGGCTGAATGTTGTGCTTGCAACCATAAGCAATGAATTCCTCTCAGAAATCTCGTTGCATGGGACAAATTGCTGTGTATCTATTTACTGAGTTCGCATCTACCACGTAAACACCACAGGCTCGCGAACCTTATTTGTTCACATTCAGCAATACATTGTGTTACGTAAGAGGTAATCTACAGCCATTCTCATGGCATTACAGGACCCCGCAGATTTATTTATTTTTTAATCCAGAAAGTGAATCCCTGCCATTACTAACGTCACTGCTTTTAATTCTCCAGTCCTCAGATCTTGTTGGAAATCATTACTGTTTCAGCACAAGCTGTGGCATTTAGGTTAGCCCAGCTGTTCACTACCCGTTACTATGGGAGCTGCAGAAGATGAAAGAGCCATCAAAAAGAGGCCACAGGGTGCTCAAGATCTGCAGAAAAGATGCCAGTTCAGTGTTAGACCAGACACTCTAGGGCAAAAGAGTGTGAAAGATATTAGTGAAGACATTCTTCCCTTCTCTGAACCCTGAAGTATCACAAAGCGGTGGGAGGACACAGGCTGAAGTACAGGTCCCTAGAGGAACTGCTCTATGTGTTGGACTGCGGAGTTCTTTGGGACCATTGTATAGTGCATAGCTCAGTAGAATTTGTACCTTGTCAAACCACAATTCTGATTAACAGAAAAGTGGAAAAAAGAAGCAATTATAACATTACACACATCAAGATCACAAAGAAGATGTACAGCAAAAGGAGTGCATTATAGGTGACAACTGGAGCGGTAATTTTTGTGGATTAGGAGCACTGATACTCAGAGCTCTGAGCACTTCATCGGAGTGTGAAGTTGCACCCCACGCTTACAACCAGGGAACTGAAGCACACAGCGGTCACATCTAAGCAACGGATCCAAAGCTCTATAGCAAGACTGATTAAGCCTCAAGTCAAACCCATGTCTCTGGATTCTGTGATCTACAAAAGCTGCCGTAGCATCCAGAACTCCTATTACATAAGATATTTTGTTGCTGCACCAAGATTCAAGGGACACGACTTTATATACTGTACAGTATTTGAAACCACATGCAAAATACAAAAGCACATAGCTCACAGAACCACAGAATTGTCTAGGTTGGAAAAGACCTTGAAGATCCTCCAGTCCAACCATCAACCCAACATTAACAGTTCCCAACTACACCACATCCCTCAGCGCTAAGTCGACCCTAATAGCTCAGACGGCTATACAAAGCACCTAGATTTTCCATCAATATGCACTCATCTAGTAAGTTTTCACAAGCCAGTCAGGACTGAGTACTGTGCTGGGAAAATGACAGAATCCACTCTTGCCTCATCTAATTCTCTGTAATTCAACAGCTGTTCCTTACAAACTAGGCAAAACTTTTCATATAAAAGCATTTAAATGCGATTACTTCATTCTGTAGCTTCTCGTTTGTCTGTCTAGAGTTCTCCAAAGAGGCCAAAGTTTCAATCTTTTCTTTGTGAATGGCATCCTTCTCTTTGGTCACCTTCTCCACAGTCTGGAAAACATCTTCTGCCATTTTGGCAGCCTATATGTAAAGGGGGGTGAGGGAAAAAGGAGTATTACCAAAGGGACCTCTGAAAGCAAAAGATAAACCACGATACTTTATGCATAGCTCCATGGTTGGCCAACTGCTTTCCAATTAAATAAGGACTTCAACTGGGAATTTAATTGCATTTTGAAGCTGCATAAAGTATAATAATAAATGGACATGAGAAGATTCAATTCCATGCAGAAATAGATCATAACCCCATGCTTGTGTCACCACCGAGGAAACCCATTTTTTCTTTTTAATTCCTGGATTTCTAATTACCACCACTGTGATTGCTCTTAGACTTCTAATCACTTTAGACAGTAGTAGTTCAATAGATATTCACTTCCAACAGCCTGCTCTATTTTCAGAAAATGTGGAATTACAAAAAGTTGTTAATAATTTGAAAAATAATTAAAAATCAAATAGGTGATAAAGCCTATTATTGCATTATTTCATTGTTGTTCATTATGCCCTCATAAAAGGAAATACTTCACAAGAATATTAAAACACCTAGGAAGGCATACCAGGTCATCTTGATTCCAATTTGTATTCAAAATGATTTTATGGGCTTCAAGCCACATGAACTGAAATCCAAAATACTTTACAAAATTTGTTGGTGGTGAATACAAAACACTTCTGTGAATAAAAAGAACACCAGAATTGTCAGCATCTTTAATGGACTGAAAGTCCTCTAATGTAAATTTGAATGGTTGTCTTACACTGCTCTTTATCCAATTGCATTTACCAGAGCAGTATGTTGTTTTATATATTTTTTGAGTAACTCAAATTTGTAGTTTGTTGTAATTTAACATAAAAATCACATCAAGATCTAATCTAAAACCTCACCTATTACTAGTCTAGCTTTTAAGCTGCAGAGTACTTCAACAGAAGGAGCTGCTCAATTTCTCCTACCAGATTCAGGAAACAAAACTTCCTTTTATTCACAGCTTACGTTGTTTTCTTGCAACATTCAGCGACAACATAGGCTTTTATATTTAGAAATATTTTTTTAAAAATATTGAAGTGTCTTTCAGACTCACAGTTACAACTCGAAAAAAATCCCGAAGTAATATATTGAGAGAGACCATAATTCCAGCCTGTTTACACCGAGATGAAGTGCTGATTGTGCAATGAAGTGCAGAGAGAAAACCACCGGGTTAGTGCTCAGTATTAGTATAACCGTACTTGATTGTTTAACTACGTGTTTCAATACCTCAAGTTTTTGTGCTACTGTTTGGGCCTGGAGAGTCTCAATTTCTCTTAGTTTCAAAGCCAGATTGTTCATCTCCTCCTGTAGCGTCTGATTTTTGCCCTGAGAGACCAGCAATTTGCCTGAGAGGTCACTATTAGTTTGTTCTAAAAGTGCTACTGCCTTGCACAGTTTATAATAATCCTTGGAGAATTTTTCCTTCTCTTTCAGTATTTCTTCCTTAACGATGACCAGACTCTTCTGTTCAGCAATCAGGCTGTCATTTTCCTGAAGTAACTTTACTCTCTCTTCCTCCGTCACCTCATGCCTCTGTCGAAGATCATCTAGCGTCTCGGAGACACGGCTGTGTAAGTCCTGGAGCTCTGCTTTTGATTTAGACAAGGAAGCAAAGTCACTCTTCAGTTGTTCGACACTGGAAGCAAGCTGATCTCTCTCTGCACAGAGGGTTTCTTTTTCTTTAATTATTTCTACCAGTTTAGTTTCAGATCTTTCTTTCTCCTGAACTAAAAGTTCTTTCTCAGTCAGAAATTCTTTATTTTTCTCTCTCAGCTCTTCTATCTCCTTCTCTAAGAAGCTGATGTTGCTTTGAAGTTCCATCCGTTCCAACAAAAATGATTCCTTGTCCAGTTTTCGAGCTTCCTTTTCTATGGTTAGGTTTTCTTTCATAACCGCAACCTCTCCATTTAATTGCTGACACTTATCTTGCAATTCAGTCCTCTCTCTAGTCAGCATCTCCCTATCAGAGGAACACATCTTGAATGAAGATGACAGGACCTGCTCGGCATGTGATACAGCAGCCAGTTCATTTTCTAATGTTCTTTTGGCCTCCTGGGCCTCTTCCAGAAGATCTGAAAGGTCACATTTACAGGCTATTAGCTCTTGATTTTCTAGAGTCTTCTTACTTAGTTCTTCCTTGAGGGCTTCAATGGAATCTTGGAGCATGGTGTTCTCTTGGGCCAGAGCTCTCTTGGCTGAGACATCCAGTTCATGTTCTCTCTTCATATCAGAAATTGCATTTGTAGAAGACTTGTTTTCATCAAGAAGCTCTAAGTATTTGTTCTCCAATTCATTCTTCTCCTGCAGAAGAGCTTCATTGTGCTTTTCAAATTGCAACGACTTACGAAAAACAGATTCCTTTTCTAAGTTCAGTTCATTTATTTTCTCAGTAAAAACTGTCTCAGCAAGTACAGCATCTACTGTGGCCTTTGCAAGCTTTTCAGTAATTGCCTTATTTTCATTTAAAAGTTCCTCCCTTTCAGCCAAAAGCCTTCGTTCTGATGAAGCAAAAGCCTCTTTCTCTTGAAGTAACTGAATACACTCAGAATTGGATCTCTCTCTTGAGGCTTTAATTTCCTCAAGAAGACAAGAGAGACTAGCAAGGGAATCCTTCAACTCTGTATTGTCTTTCATCACTTTTTTAACTTCTTTATGTTCAGTCTCTAGTTCTGTTTGCATCTCTTCCGTTCTCACCTTTAACGCTTGGTTTTCACTAACCGTATTGTCTAAACTCACACGCAGTTCTTCTATGCTTTTAAGGAGCATCTCCTTCTCAGACTGCAGACTCTGACTTGTCTGCAATAGACTGTTCATTTCATTTTTTAAGTCTATATGTGTATTTTTAAGATCCGAGTGTTTACCTAGGGCTGAATCTCTCTCTGCAGTCAGAATTGACACCTCTTGCAGTAGCTCCCTTTGATCTCTGGTCAGGGCCTCACAAGCATTTTCCAGCTTCTGAATAACATAATCTTTATCTTTAACAACTGCATCTTTCTCTTCCAAAAGTTTCTTCTGACAATTCTCCAGTTCTTCCCATTCCTTGATATGTTTCTGACATACCACATCCATGGCATCTTTGCTGGCCTGAAGTTCTTTCAACTTTTGGAGCAAGGTTGACTCTGAAGACCGGAGAGCATCATTTTCCTGAGTTACCTTCAGAAGGTTTGCCTGTGCTGCCTCTATTTCAGAGAGTAATTTGCTTTTCTCAGAAATTAGTGCTACCTTTTCTGTGTTTTCCTGCTGGCTTCTGGCCTCAGCTTCTTCCTTCTGCTTTAGGATTTCTTTATTTTCTGAATTAAGTTCTTCATTTATTGTCAAAAGTTCTTCTTGGTCTTGCTGCATGAACGAAATCTTTGATTCCAATTCTAGAAGTTTTGATAACAAGGAACCTCTCTCTAATTTTAAAGTATTCCCCTCCTGTGCCAAAGTCTCTTTTTCTGATATCAAACCCCTCATCTTGTCTGACATTAGTTCAATTTCTTTTCTGGCTGATGCTAACACAGAGCTTAAGGACTAAAGAAATAAAGTCAGGGAGAAGGGAAAACAAAAATGAAGTCAAGCAGACAAATGAGGAATGTGGTTTAAGGGCAAACAGAGCTATTGTAACTTAAGTTTTTTAAAAGTGTATACACTGACACACAGTCCCTGTGTGAACTCAACTACTGACAGCCACCCCTGGCATTTCATTACAAAACACCCACCATCCACAAGAAAACTTTTCAGTGGTTAAATAATAATTAAAAAAAACCCAAAACATCATAGTTTGAAGGTTTCTCCATACAAGAATTCATCTTGTTTTTAAAACTACTCTCAACAAACTTTCTGAATGTAAATTACTCAGAAAGAAGAGCCACAGAATGATTTCATAATAATCTAAGTGAATTAAAATGCAGGGAGTTATATTAGATACTGACTTCCAATTCTCAAATTCATCTTTTATAGATAATCCTCCTCATGATTGTCAAAAATATATTGTCATAACCTGTTTAATTCAAAACACCACATCAGTGGTGTATTTAAAGTTAACTTGTGTGCCAATTTATACACTAAATATTTTGCTAAAGCATAAAACAAAGATTATAGCAAATAACTGAAGGATGAAAGCAAGCAGTAATGTCAAAGAAACAGGAAAAAACTAAAGTCAAGCTATATACTAAATAGTTGCACATAATATGGGATCATACTACAGAAAATAATTTGTGTTACATACCTGAAATTTTGTAAGTGTAAAAAATATTTTTAATTAAAATATGTTCACAACATATTTTAAAAATCATGCATTTAAAAAACAGAGAATAACATTTGGCTCCAACCAATTGTGCTGAGCCAGGTATCAATGAACATAAAATGCTAACATCAAAGGACTGTGTATCATGGATTCTTGTGTAATCTAGAGAAGACAACCAGTTAGCCATGTATGCTTCTCTTCCCTAACCAATATTAATCTACCCTGGAAAAGCTGAAAAAAGAAACATTGAAAAAATTTACTATGAAATGGTGAAGCCAGGCAGAAAATAGCGATTCACTGAAACAGAAAGATTTAAACTTTAAATTATTTGCAGAGTAACAAAGCATACATACTCTGGCCTGTTCCGCTTGCTTTTTCAGCTCCTCAGCCTGTGTTTCTAACTCATTGTTTTTCCTTTGTGCAATTTTCAGTGCCTCTTCTGCATCCAGCAAGTTCTGCTTGAACCCTTTGACATCTGCATCATGTTTAGTGATCATCTCAGAAGTTTCTTTTTCATACTTTGCCTGAAGATCCTTATACTGATTTTGGCTAGTCTCGACTTGCTTTTTCTGATCGAAGATAAAACAATTGGTACACAGTTAAAGAAGCAGTGGTACAATATTCTGCACGTAGTTAGCTAGTGCTTTTAAAGTTCTTCTTACCATGTCCATTAATTGATCCTGCAAATTTTTCAGTTCTGCTTGATGAATCTTGAGAGTTTCTTGCTGACTCTGCTCAGCTTTCTGTGTTGTTTGCTCCACATTTTCCTGAAGCTGAACAGCCTTTTCATTTGCCTTTGTAAGCTCAAGTTGTATTTGCTCCAACTGCCTAGAAAGACCAAATAAAAGAACATTACTTTTTGCTGACTGCACGACAAGCACAGAGATGAAAGACTCTAAATTATGCTGAAGTTCTATACACTGTCCAAGCATTTAGAAAGAGATTTAATTATTTAACATACAGAGAATGTTCTGCTAAATTAAATATACACAACTGAGATTGAGTGCTTGCTTGTGTGCAGAGCGACACAGCTGTCAGTTACTTTGCCCCCAGTCTGGGGTTTCGTAAAGGTAAAGAACAACTATTCTACATACAATTTTTATTTGAAAACAAACACATTTTCTCTTGCTAGACAAAAATGTGACCCAAGTCTTTTATATATCCAAGTAAGCCAAGATTATCAGGTAATCAAATAATTATGAAACAAATCACAAAACAGTCTAGATTATGAAAAAGGTCATTTACTCTGAGCAATGAGAAGCATGTTACATAAGGGTTTTAGAATTATAAATATTAGATGCTCTTCAAATCACTTTCGAGGAGACTGTTTTGATTAATTCAGTTTGATAGAATAAGTTCACTTGTCATATCAATGTGACACTCAGGAGCATCTTGTTCAGATATTTACAGAAAGATAAAATGAGAAGCTGCGAGTGCAGGACTAACGAATTCATGTGAAAATGTTCTGACAACAACAGAATACCTTTCTTTTAACCGGAGCTCATCATTCATTTTCGTAAGCTGGGCAGAGCTGTCTCCTGAAGACTTCATGATCTCTGCAATATCATTTTCAAGTTTGGCTTTAGCTTCAATCAGTTGCTGTTCTCTCTCTTCTCGCTCCTTTAATTTCTTCTCCATCACTGAGCAAGACAAAGGTTGTTAGTCTAGTAAATTTAAGAGAAAGGGTATGCACAGACTAGCTAGGAGATAGTAAAGAACTATAAACAGAGCAATGTTGATGCTACGGACCTTGCAAATTACCCTTTTAGAATAAAAAATTATGATTGTTTGAATTTTGAACTGTTAACTGTAGCAAAAGGTTAAGAACTCTTCAGAAATAGTAGAAAAGCAACTAGTCGAGAAATCTTTCAGGTGATTCACGTAACTTCAGGCCACGAGAAGTGATTACGAGTTGTACCCATATCAGAGGGTAACCACGCAACATAATAGGAGAGGTATGCACATCTTATAGGCGAGACAACTCACCAGCTATTTAGTAGAGCAGTGGAAGACAAACAACGCAAACAACATGAAGCTACAGTGAAAAAATTACTCAGTCCAAGGCAGGCACTGCCACCGAGGGCAAGGGCAGCCCTTGGGATGACTTCTACAGTCCCAACAATGCCTTGAAAGTCTTGATTACACAGTACATAATAATTCTCAATTTCTTTCTACATTGGTTTTAAATCGAGATGTACAACTAGAAAGATACAGCAAGACTCCCTCCTATGAGATAGGAAGAAGGAGATGACCAGACTAGCATACAGTCTTTTTGATGTCCTTGAGAAAAAAACACTGCTTATGGACAAAGCTTCTGTGAATTAACTATCTTATTGTTGTAATTCTTCAGGCTGGTCCCCAAGCCTTTGTCTGGTATGTGACCACCACCACAGCACAATTTTGTGACAACATCAAACAAGAACTGAACTATTGATTTGGAATACACTCAGCCAGGAAGTCTTCTGCCTTACTGCACTATTTCCTTTACATTATCATCACCTTGCTGGGTCACTACACACAGTGCCACAAAAGCTGTTTTCTGCCTAGAAAAAAGGCTTTCTTTTGAAGGCATTTGTGCAAGCATTAGCTACTATGACATTGCGAGCTGAGCGAGAGGCATACGAAAGCACAAAGCTGATACATTTTTCAAAATATTCCCTTTTATTACTTCCTTACCAGTCAAACTAGACTTCAGCTGTTCCAGTTCTGAAGACATGAGTGCAAACTGCTCTTCTTTTTGGTTTAGTTTTTTTATCGTTTCTATGCAAGTAAAATTTTGAAAACAAAGTTAGTAACTACTTAGATGCAGACAATTCCACCTACTTGCAAGGTATATTACTCTTAAGAAAAGAGGCTGCAAGTAATCCTGTCCTTGCCATAGCTGCTGAAACTGCTGTGCTGCCAGGTGTCAATTTGAAAAAAAAAAACCCACCACCTTTATTTTGCAGCATTTATCTTCTGCAGCTTTCTAGTTCTTTGTTTAGTTTAGAAGCAGACATACCTTGCATAGTTTGTTGAACATTTTCTGCTTCATCAGCTGCACTAGTAAACTTTTCTTTCTGCAAAATGGACAAAAACCTAAGGTAAGATTTGGTCATAGCAGTATAATTCAACCACTGAATTTATGTTAGTTACCTCTCAAGTACAAAATAGAACAGTCTTCACTCCTATCATAAATAGATCTTAAGTTTTTGAATTACAGTTTAGCATAGATATATTCAGCAACATAAAGCAAGATTTTCCCTTGCCTTGGTTGCAAGCAAGTCCCTAAACTTTCAGAATAACTTCTCCATCAACTAGCACAGCAACAGAACTGCAGCCACGAGTCCAGTGTAGGAGATGTGATTTCTGGGCTTCTCAACGCAAGAAGCTATCCATGCTGCTCACAGGCTGCAAGTGGACATGTGCAACCTTGTGATCAATCTCAAAACTAGTGTTTCCCAGATTTACCAGCAGGAAGAGATGCTGGACTGTGAAGAAAAGGGAGGATCCTGAGGAAGATAAGAAGGGAGACTCTTCCACCAACTTCAAATATTTACTATGGCCATGGAAAGATTTTATGACAGGGACAGTGAAACCTAAAAGCATGTCTTTTTGTTACTAACTCTGTGGAGTTTCTCAGGAGAATCCCACCCAACTACAGAATACTTGCAAACTTAATTAAATTTGCAAAATGAGAAGTCAGGTGAAAAATGTCTTCCAAAACCATTTGCAAGACATGCGTATAGTGAACATTAATTTGTACAACAGGTATAATAAAGGGCCATGTGTTCCTTAATGAGTAGTCTAAATTTAAGCTACATGCTGCTTTTGATTTGGTGTAATATTTTTATCTGAAATCCATAAACAGATGAGTTCTATTTAGACAAAACACCTGATAACACAGAACTCAGGTGAAATGCTCCTTTCGTTCTGAGATGGATCCTGTTAGTCACAAACCCTTGGCTTCATAAGTAAAATAGCTTTGCAAAAACTTTGCTCAGTCAGAGATGATCCTCAGATTTCCATTACGCTCTCACCATGAAAACCAAAATCCAAAGGATAAAGTCAAAATTTTTGGGTATTACTCACCAAAACTTGAAGTTCCTTTTCCAAAGAATCTTTAACTTGATTTACTGCACTCAAGTTTTTCTCAAGGTCAAGAAGCTTTTGCTCTTTGCCCTGCAGTTCTTTGGCCAGATTACTAGCCTAACAGAGATGATGAAATGGAGTAAAATAAAATTAAACATGAATGAAAAAATAAGAAATTAAAACTTGAATCTGAAAGAAATAACTGTAATATTAAAGTCACTGTAAGATGAAAAATAAAAAAAACAAGAAAAAAATGTGATGTATTAACTGAGCGAAGCTGATTTCCACTGATGACTACATCACAGGTCTAACTGCATCTTGGAATATATTTGAAATAATTAAAATTTAGTTTTCTTGGAATTAATGATGAAAACATCATTTAATGGCAGACATTTTTGAGTACATTCAAAATTTCCAAAGTAACAGCATCAGTTGAATTAGTAGTTTTGTTTCTTTATTGTTTTAACTTTTTCATCTGATAAATTTAGCATTTATGTTTCAACTGGCTATTCAGACCAATACACATACGGGGATGTAATTTTTCAAAAGGCTCTGTACCACACCCAGGGGTAGTGCAGATACCCAGGGTGACCTCAAAAATAGAGTCAAAGATCCGTTGAAATGTAGTATCTTGGAACCATCTGTGAAGGGTTTAGGAAAGCTGTGCAGTTACTTTCCCACTACTCTTACAGTTAGAGCTCTAGCTTGTCAGGTCATACATAGATTGGGGATGTGGGGGAACCCCTAAAATGAAAGACTGTCTTACCACCTTTATCCCTAGCTGCAGTGGTGGAACAACTTTCAAGTACTGAAATGCCATGCTATCAACTTTAAAGAGACATTTCATCCAAAACCAAGAAAAATCTTGGTAAGATGTATCATGCTGTAGTCTGTGCTTCAAAAATGCTGCGAAACAGTGCCTAACAACATCACTGCATACCCTTGTCTTCAAGAAAAGTTCCACCAAGATCCTTTTTGCTTTCTTTTGGTTTTAATAGCCTCTTCCATCATCTTGTTTGATGAGATGCAAGATAGCAAAGGTACAGGGGAAACATTTCCCCTCAAGTCACTTTTTATCTGAATACCTCTACCACTAAAGGTTAAGAACTGGTATATTAAGAGGATTCTTCTCCCAAATAAGCCAAACTAACTTTTTGATAACACAAAGCTTTCAGCAGAGGCATGCTGAAGCTTGCAGCAAGAAAACAGAGAGATTTTTTTTTTCTTTTGCTGAGTGGTGCAGACCAAGCGCTAGAAACCTGTTTAGAGACACGAAAGTTAACACCTTCTCTAAACCTCCTCAGATGGTACTATGATACGCATTCAACAGGACTTGTTTCTTCTGTGATGTATTCGCTATAGCAGATTAGAACAGTACAAATGTAAAACAAAAACAAAGTAAAAATAAAAGGATGGATGTTGATACAAACCTTGCTACTTCCATCAACCTTTTCAGTCTCTAAATTCTGAATTTGTTTCTCAGCTGCCTCAAGCTGCTCGCTAAGTTTCTGGATTTCCAATTTACCTTCAGAATTGGCTTTCTGAAGTGCAGCAAGGTCCAAAAGCTTTTCTTCAGCAGCTTTGATCTGTGGTGTAAGACTATCAATAACTTTGGTTTGTTCATTGTACTTGGCTTGCAGTACCTCTAGCTCCTTTACCTTTATTTCAGCTTCCTGTAATTTGTTTAAAGTGTCTTCCATTTCTACTAGATGCTGATCTTCCACACTTTCCAGTTTGGTCTTCAGGCTTTCCAGGTTTTGCTCTTTCTCCTCTGTGACTGCCAACAGTTTTGCTTTCAGTGATTCAATCTCTTTTAAATGATGAGATTTTTCATTTTCCTGCTTCAGTTTTAAATTTGACATTTCATTTTCATAGTCTAATTTAATCTTCTCAATCTGAGTCTTTAACTCCGCAAATTCTGCTGTCTGAGCCCCTACACCTTTGCTGAAAGAGACTTTTAGTTCTTCCATTGCTTGCTGATGGGAGGCAATTGCAGATTCCAGCTTTGACTTCCATAGCTCTATTACATCTGAGTTCTCCTTGTTGGCGTGATCAAGCTTAGTTTTCAAGGATTCATTTTCTTTTGCCATTCTCTCATTCGAAGCTGAAAGTGATTTGATTTCTTTCTGCAATGCTTCTTCACTAATTCCAAACTTCTCCTTCAGTGAATTCATCTCATTCTGATGTTCTTTGCTAACGGCAGCCATTTTTTCTTGCAAAGAACTTATTTCTTGTAACAATGAAAGAGAAGTGTCCACATCATCAATGTGCTTACTAGACTCTAATCTCCCTCGAAGCTCAGCTACTTCCTTCACCCGCAATGCTAGATCTCTTTCTAGTTCCATGATGCGAGATTTTTCTGATACCGTGGCCACCTATGATTAACAGCATTTTAAGAAAAGAAGAAAGAATTATAAAAGATATGTTTAATACAAAGACACTTAGGCCTCACTGAAAAGAAACCACTGAGTGTTGCAAACTAACATTATTAGTGTATTCTTACCAGCATTTTGGATTAGAATACCTTTGAGTTTCATTGTCAACTCCTATTTCTATGGAAATTCTAAAGAAACCTTAGAGTAAAAGCAAATGCTGCTTTTACATGGAAGGCTGTGAAACAAGACCAACTGTTGTTTCATTTATGTATAAATTATTGCTTTTAAAAAAAGAAAAATGTCCACATCTTTGTATTACATGCATATTACATTCTTTCTAAAGGTGAAACTTATTTAAATTCATTTTTCTGAAGTTATCTAGAAATAATGACTTGCTAAACAGCTTACAAACCACACTTATGTATATTATCAGAGTTTAACAAAATGGTTCTCGGAACCATTTTATAAGCAGATTGAAAAAGAAAGGAGAACCCTGAGGTCTTTATTTTTTGAAATAACTGCTTCCAAATTCATCTCATGCCAGCTATAAGACTGTCAGAGAAAAATATGAACACATTTGTAGCCTACAAATCCTTTGAAATTCCTTCTATATCCACTCCACTGTTCTCTCTGGAAAAGTGTCCTCACTTTATCTGAGCTTTTCTCTGGCTGTTGAAGCAGCTTGTGGTATGGGAAAGCACACGAAGCTACCACAATTATTTCCAATTAGGAACTTACTGTTTCAACCTCCTTACTATACCAACATCCTGGAAAAGATATTACTTACCTGCAATTGTTTTTTAAAAGTACTTATTATATAGTACATTCTTGGTTTTATAATATTCATCTATACCTCAACTTCAAGAAAAGCTGCACGTGTGAGCATGAATATATATATAAAAATATCTATCCTTAAAAATTGACATCTGCTGAACTTCCAACTTCGGACAATGTACGTCCAGGGATATTTTGACATGTAACAGTATTTTAATGCTACTGGGATATCCATGAAAAGTTTATGTCATGGGTGGAAAAAAAGAACTAAAAAGCCACTGCAAACTATGACTTAGCAAAGCAAGTAGTACAGCAACTATATAGGACCTCAGAAACCAATCCCCAAATACTAAGTTTGTGTTAAAAGCATTGGCACAGTTGATCATACTTTTTTGGGATTTATTGAACTTTGTTACTTCTAAAAATGAACCACTGAACATTCCTTTATGTCAATTCATGGTCCCACTTGCTACTTTTGTCTTGGATTCAAGTATTAATTTTGCCATTTTAAGACATCTTACCTGAACTCTCCTGAAGAAATGAGTATACATATACAGGCGTACACACACACACAACACTGAAGCTCAAAATTAATGCTTATTTTTAAAGTGTTCCAGCTATATCTATAGCAGGTACTGGTCACGGCAGGAGCAAGGATCTGTTTCAGCATGTGTTATACCCAGCAGACTGTGTCATCAGAAATCTTCCACAACACAAATCAGTCTTGTTATTTAAATAGTGAAAACCATTACCCTAGTGTCTTCTAACTCCCTCTGGAGTTTGTCAGCTTTGGTCTTTTCAAAGAGCAGGCTCTGTTCAAGCTCCTTAATGCGGGCATGCTCCAGTTTGGTCTGCGTCTGTTAGTAAAAAGGGAAAGGAAGAGAACACAACGGTGCCACCATCACATGCCAGCACAAGAGGAGGGAGCCACATGCAGGCCGTGCTGCCAGAATCTTCTACCAATGATGAGCAGAGAAGATGCAGTGGATAAAATGAACAGGGAAATGCTATGGATGAGAAAGATGGACTGAAAGTGTAAATGGACTGACGTGTAAAAAAAAAAAAAGTAAAAAAGAAAATCACAAACAAAGAAATATGAACAAAAAAGTTTCATGCAGCCAAGTAGAAGTTATTTATCAGTACATGAAGTTTTCAGCACAAATTAGAATAGTTATGTAAAAAATATATGTGTATATATATCTGTATCTGTTCTAACAGGATGGTAAGTCCCTTTCCTTGTCATCCCACTAACCTTTTTCTTTAATGTACTGGGCTTATTTTAGAAATGATTTAGTTATTAACCAGGGGACAAAAATTCACCACTGAAGCTCATGTGGCAAATCAAAACTTTTTAACTTTTTTTTTTTTTTTTTTAAAAATAGTAGCTGTATCTCAAGTCTCAGCCATAAAAATCCTTTTGGCCAAGACCTGGGAACATTAAGGTTCATTTGTCACTATGGTATGAATTATTTGAATGGAAATAGAAAGAAAATAGTTGTCTGTAACTGCAGAAGCCTCCTAGTTCTTCCTCCTCCTCCTTTTTCAGGAAGGAAACAAGCAACAAGTAAGATTCTCCAAAACCAGGTAAAAAAGTGAATCCGTCTGGTTGCTCTATAGTTACTGAAGTCTAAATACATTAAACAAGATGTGGAAGTAAGGAAAAAAGATATAAGATCTTTGTCATTTTAATAAGTTCCTAAAAGAAGCAGGAAGCAGATGAAATTGAGTAGGTACTTTCTGCCTTTTGCTTACAAAGAGGTAGAATTTTTAGCAAGAACACAGAATACTGGATATTCTGGCTTGATACCCAGATACTCCCAGAGGCCCGCAAGAAAGCTTGAAGTTTGAGAGATGGAGGTAAAGTCCAGCAGCTAGTCCAAATGTGCCTTGCACCTCTGAAGTGGGGAAAAGGTGAGGGGTGGGGAGGAGAAAAAAGAAATATAAAGAGGTAAGAACCAGGTGCCATGCTTAGTTCTGAAGTGCCGAGATTCGAGTATTGTGTCAATTCTGGCAGGTCACTATTAGGTTGAATTTACTAAACAATCTAAATTAAAAGGATTATGAAAGTCTGTTGTTGCTTCACAGTGTCTTTTCCAAGAAGAGGAGCTTTACAAGGCTTGCCCACATTAAGAGTCAGGTGGATGTCCAGAAGAAGACTGGATGAAGTTGAAGATGTGTTTATTAACCAAAGAAGTTGCATCCACCAGTCTTGATGAAAATTCGCCACACAGCTTAACTGTCACAGTTAATTTTCTGCAGAACAAAGTAACACAGTAACCCCCAAACCCTACAAACTACTATTAACAGAAGAGAGTCCTGCAACCCAAACAGCTACCCACTGAACACTGGATTGAAAGAATTGAAAAAGGCAGGAAGATGCGTGGATAATTCCAAAGTCACACTCATGCCAAAGCCGCAGTGCAGCAGTGTGTGCACAGCTGGCAGGACACTGCTGCTTCTCTGATCTTTGCAATATGATATTTAAAAATCCCTACAGAACTGTGTTATTTATAGAGTGACAAGCTGATTAGTAATGCCTCCAAACCAGCTGCAGCAGTTAAAGATCTTATGTAGTCTCTGCAGAGCAAGTGGGATGGGGATGAGCCTCTTGTTTTCCTTCAGTCCTCTTTTACTCCAAACACAGTATTCCTTCGGACATCAAGTTATCTTCTTTCCCAAAAGGATGCAGACATCTGGAGGTTTAACTTTATAAATGTTTTTCCAGCTGAAAACGGTCGACTCTTTTACTATGTAGTTACTAGGTCCAAAATACTAAAATCTACTAACACTAAAAGTTGCTTCTTAGATTTGTCTGTTTTTTAAATTCCGTATCAGATTTGTTTCTCTATCAGTGGAAGATCTTCAGTGCGTATGAGGGGGAAAAAAAACCCATGAGAACATGGATTATTGTTTTCGCCTCCCACAGCCTTTGAAAATGGAACTAAGCATTCTAAGGGAAATAACATTATAATTCAGTCTTCTCTCTGAGACAGGTTAGTATTAGTTCTGATCCACAACAAAATTGGAAGCCTGAAAAGTAATCTATTTTAAAAAATTGAATATTCATACCTTCCTTGCTCTAATACACCAAAGGGATCTAATAAAACCAAGAAACCCCAAATCTGAGAGTTGCAGAATTCTCCCTGCAAGACTTTGCAAAATAAGCTAGCTTAAGTTTTTCTACATTATATAAAACCCAAAACACTTTGACTGTTAATTTTACAGACATTGCTTTACTGCTGCAAAGCTCAGATATACCATCACTGATTACTGGGGGCTTTTTTAATCCCATCTCTTATATATTATAAAGGAAAATAAGTTAAAACCCTACCAAAATGGAAATAAAAGATTGAAAAAAAAATACTCCAGAGATCTTTGCTGGACACCTTTTCCGCCATTTAGGGCATGAGGGATTATTTCTTTAAAGAATTCTGACTTCCAAGGGACATGCTCTGGTTTCCCTGAGGTAAAAATCACTGCAAACTTTTGAATCACTCAAATTTCTCTCCTGATCATCTAGAGAGAAATGTCTTAATGATTATGTTCCTCTTTGAGGAAACCCAGAGCACAGTAAACTGAGAAGAGCAGAATAGTACAAAAAGAAGAAAAGAATTTGATTGTAAACCTTCACTTGGATGGAAAAGAAAAACAGAAAATAAAAAACCACAACCACCACCAACAAAGGAAGCATCTTCACCTTCTCCAAAGCTTCACAGTCAGATTAAGAGTGGTAGAGAAATGGGACGAGCCTTACTCTGCCTTGAACCTCAAAGAATTCCACTTAAATAAACTTCAGAAACCAGTCATCAGCTATTTTCAGCACTTGTGTATTCTAGCTACTCTTTCGGTTCAAAATAAACCTTACTGTTGAATTCTCCATCTTTAGGTCAAACTGTGAGATTGTGCTGAAGCCATAAATGCTGATAATCAGTTCTAGGATAGGGGCAAGACGACCTTCACTCCCTTCGTGCCGGGGTAACAATCACAGAACACGACTGAGATTATGAAGCATTAGCCTGGAGACCAAGTGATCACCCACTCCTCTCCTTTAGAGAGTGAAGATGTCAATTTTTTATGGAAAAACTAGAATAGGGAAGTCGGGAGTAGATAGGATTAAACAAGGAGTGCACAAAACAAGAGAAAGGAAGGGCACATGCAGATTTACTTCTAACACACCGTGAGCCCGATTGGAAGAATAGAGGAGACCCAGATCGCTGAAGTAGCTTCGCAAAAGGACCACCTAAGAACGCACAGCAGGAAACCAGTTTTAGTCTTGAGAACTTCCTATTTGGGCTGGGGATGCAGCAGAGGAGGCAACCTGGGATAAATTTTCCCGAGTTCAATCAAAGAGAGGGCTTTTAAATTCCACTATTCTGAGCTATGGAAGCAGGAGGGTTGCTTAAACGTCTTGTAAGGCAATTTCTATTATCCAGTAGCATAGTTTTTCCCACACAATTTGAAGAGAAGCTACATGAAGATACGGTAAAAACAGACAGCTTTGCACCCTAATTCTTCAGATATTTTTAATCGTCTCTCCCCTTAGCATTTCATGTCAAAAAAGATAAGGGAAGGTGGGGAACATACCAATTTTTTTCCTCAGAAAAATTTAATTGGCTAATTGCATACTGCATCTATTGAACAGCAATAGGAGCTCATAGGAAAGCATGCAGAATTTTGTGAAGAAAACAGCTAAAATCCTGCATTTAAATGAAAGACATTACAACATCCTGGACAGTCATTTTCTACAAGCTCCTATACTCTTCAATTAGTTGCAAAGATTTTGATCCTAAAGAATTCTAATGACACATTCGCCCTCTCTTCAGTTAATGGGGATTACAACGTTTAGTCATTACACACATTCCTTTTGATAAATGTTGTAATTGCTCTGAAAGCAACATGCACACAAATACTAGAGTCAATGTTTCAATAACAGATTATGCAGTTAGTGAATAAGTATAAGCATTTTCTGCACACAATCTGTTAACATGGGATGTCTCTGCACAGTTAAGTGCCCTCTTACATTTTCTGGGTCTTCCGAAATCTGCCTCTTTCGCTATCAGTAAAATTAAAAAAACAAACAAACAAAAATATTTCACCTGCAGACTTAGCACTATCATTCCAACACAAACAACAGTTTCATTACCTTAAATTCAGTTTAAACTCTCGAAGTTATGCATCTTGACAAACCAGAGTCTTTAAGATGGTTTGCCATGACTATCAACTGATTTAACATAAAATAAAAAATTAAAATTTTTCCATGGACTAAACAATAAAAGAAGCATTCTATGAAGAGTCTAGATAGGTATCTTAAAATGAATGGAAGACTAAAATAAAAGAAATGTTATATGAAATGAATACTTTTCATAAGGCTAGCACTTTGGTCATAAATGGTTTACAGGAACACGAGTTAAATAAGTTTGTACTTTATGCTGTGCAAGAAGTTCTAACATTTTTCTGATTAGACAACAACAGAGTAGAACAATTAAAAAGTATCTTGCTTTTTAATTTGAAATATGGGATAAAAATTGGCAGGATTCAAATATCTGAGAGTAAACCTTCATTAATTTTTTTCCTATTCTGATCATATAACAACATCCTGTGTTTTGGCCCAACATTATAGTTATACAAACAGTAGAAATAAAAACTGCACACATTAATTGCTGTTTAGATTTTGCGTACAGTAACTCTCAGGACAAAACATTCTTTGTTAATCAATCTTCCCTAAGGAAAGCACAGGGATTATTCAAAAAATTGACTGAAGACAATTTTCAAAGGCATAAATATTAACTTGCAATTTCATGACTTCAAAATGATTTTTTGGTGGTGGTTACTTTTAAGAAATTTCAGAAACATTAGTAAGATATAAAATAAAGCATCAAAAAGTCGAGTTTTCTCTGAATTAATTACTTGAAACAACTACAGCCATTTCACAGTACAACCCTTGTCAAAGTGTGTAACTGAATTAAGGGTGCAATCCTGTAGTTCCAGGACAGGTAGCTTACTCATGGACTGCAGAACTGGGAATCGCTTTCATGTGCTTTGCATATGCTTGGTATTGCATCTATTAATCATTCCTGCCTTTCTCTTCTGGAGAACAGTACACTTAATCTGAACTGACTGCGTTTCTGTGTCCTACTACACCCTGTTTACAAAGCTGGAGATATTTTACCTCTAGGTCTCCTTTGGTAATGGATTCTTCTTCCACACGGAACTGAAGGTCTTCAACTTTCCTGTGGGGACAATTTATTAAAATTCAGATAACTTTGAAAGAAAATGCTTTCGAGCTCACTTTTCAGTGGAAATCAGAACTACAGTGACATCATTCTGATTGTACCAGCAAACTGCAAGAAACACTAAGGAGAAATCTCTCGCATCGGAGAGAAGGAAAACCATTGTCTTTAAAACACAACCACTGACAAAGTAGGGCATCAGTCTTCCTGCAGCTCTATAAAGAATTTTGTTGCATTTCCTGACGAGATAAAAAGAAAACCTTTAAGTCATCACTGATTCTCTCATTCTTTCACCCTTCTGCACATCCTCAAAAGAGGTGACCTAAATGAACAGTTTGATCTCACATTTAGTATATTCTACCATTCACCTAAGAAACAGTCAGAAAGTTGCGACACATCCAAGATACCCACAGGCCTTCTAGAATTGTGCTGGTCAACTTGCATCAAAATCTAGCCTAGACAAACATGTTAGGTGTCAAGATGAACTGCAAGATGCAGAATGGGAGCACAATCAAGAATACTGAATTGCCCAGCCCATTAGAGGAGTCTTAGAATGAGAAGACAGAAGTGAGAAGCTAATATCTGACTTAAAATAAGATCTGTAAAAAGTTATTTCTTCCCTCCCCTGACTCTGGTATACCCCAACAAACAAGGGGCCAGATCTCCTCCTTTTCCCCTTGATCCTTTCAACACTGTAAGATGTTGCAAAGGAAGAGACAAGCATGTCTTCTTTCCTTTGAATTACACACATTGCCGGTACCCACAGCTTGACTGACAGATGTAGAAATCATTGCATCAAAGGGAGTTACAAGTGATGGATGTCTAAAATAAAAGGACAGTAAGAACTTATTACTGGAAGTGGGTCTCACCAATGTGCTTTGGAAAAGAGCGGATTACAGATTATTTGACTTCCAGTCACTGGAGACTGACTCGAATACATATTACAGAGAACTTTCAAAGTAAATAAGCCTAGAGTGGTTAGGAGGAAGGAAAAATATTACACTGCTGAAGCTGTGAAATGCTTTCCTGGCTGCAGGATGTCACTTTGGTGAATGGGTAGCAGGCGCAGAGCGGCACTGCTACGCTGCCTAGCAACACGCTGAAGGTGAGCTCAAGGCCATGGAGGATTGCGGTAAAACAGACCCCCACTGACCTGGCATTCAGCAAAAGCAGATCCACAGCCAGGCTACCCGAGGTGCTGCAAAGCTGTCCCTTTTTTTTTTTTTTTTTTTAAATTTTAAAAGTCCACTGCATTATTTCATAGAGAATATACAAATAATTCCAGACCTAACTCTACTGCTTGTTTTAAAAATTCAGGTAGAGTGGGTCCCATAAAAAGGCAACATGAAAATTGTAAAGGAATTGCCCAGGGTTTACCATTTTTCTCATCTCTGATTTCTAGTTTTAAGGAGGCCTTTCAGAGAGGTTGACATCTGACCGATTTCAGGGGCGCACACAAGCCTACAGGGCAGACTCACAATGGGTTTCTAAATAGGCTCTCACTTTTCAAAAGCATTCCAAATCCACCAAAATGATCTATCAGATTATTTCCTCACCTAACCTTGTCCCAATAGTTTATCAGATTATTTCCTTTCCTAACCTTACTTTACCTATGTGTTAATCTCAGTTCTTTTCTTCAAGTGGTTTCAAAAGGCAACTGGAAAAGGCATTAAAATTAACGGCTTTGCTGATTTTCCTGTAAAATACAGACCCTACCTAGAAGTACATGACAAGTAGTAGTAAATTATTCACAAGAGAACTAAACTGTAAATTCTTAATCCAACACTGTCAGGAAATGAGATTATCAAAATCTTCATTTTGAAGTGGAAGAAGAGCGTTTCAAAGATGATCAGGCATGATCCATTAATTTCACATGAGTAGGAATAAAATCCTTCATAACAGAAAGCAATAATAAAAGGAATGACTTGCATGAAATTCAGCTGTGAACAATAGTTACAGCTTCTAAAAAAATCCACTTTCTTTGGCTTTCCCTCACCAAATTTAAGAGAGTTTCTTTTTTAGTATTAATTTTAAGAAACTGCAATGCAATTATATACAATAATTATCTGGATCTGCATTATTTGAAATGTGTTTCATATTTCAAAGTTATCACAGCATTTGCTTTTAATGCAAAGTTTATTTTTAATGGAGTTATACTAATATAGACAGTTTTCAGTTACCTTTTCTCTTCCTCAAGTTGGTTGAGAAGCTCCACTTTCTCCCTATCAGCAGCCTCCACCATGGCTCGTAGCTGGTCCATTTTTGCTTCCATCTCCAGTACATGCTAATTAGCAGGAGGAATAAGAAAAATAATCTTGGAAATTTTTTCCAAGTTATGCATCTATACCTCAGTAATCACAATTTGGTAAAGTGATGGGCCAAGGCACAGGAATGTTATCATATTCAAATATGCATATAATAAAACAAAACCATCGCTTATTGAGATGCGTAGAGAAGTTCAACCAGAATTAGTTAAATGAAATAGATTTGCTATCTCATCAAGCCAAAGCTCCCACAAGGAAGATCTCATAGGTGTGGACTACTTTATTTTAGAACACCACCTTGTACTCCCAGACCGTTTCAAGAAGAAAACACCATTTTTGAAATGAAGTTAATTGTCTTAAAGCCTCTATTTTAAGAACAGCAACACCACTCTTACCCGGTCATGTCCATCGCGAACAAGTGCTAATTCCTGCTCTATTTCCCCTACGTGACTGGTTGCTTTTGCAACTTCTGCCCTCTCCAGGTCCCTTTCTGCCAGGAGCTGTTCAATGTGTTGCTGCTTCTCCTTCAGTGCCTCCTGCAGGGCTGTGGTACCAGAAATTTTTCTTGCATACCGGGAGGATGTTTCTGTCAACTTCACAAAGTAAGTTAGTTAAAAATCATTCCGTATCAAGTGAAAACAAGGGATGTCTCCAGACTCTACAAACATTGGGTTAGTAAAGCAAATGCTTTCTGTGCTATACTGTACACTCTCCGTTTACATTTAAATTACTTTATTTTCTAGAATTTAACAATGGCCATACGTGTGTGGTAAGACTGCTTTGTAGCAATCAGCAGGTAGTGTGTAGGAGACAGAAGGGTTGAAGTGAAAACAAAAGGCTGGACTCTATTGAAGGTGTGCTTAGTAGACTCACACAAAGCCTAGCTTGTTATGTTTCTAAGCATCTTTTTGCATTAAAAAAAAAATAAAGGCAGTCATTTAGCAAGTTAAAAACATTGTGCCTCTAGTTACCAAGTCATCATCTTGGGTCACCAGCAACAGTATGACATTTCCAAATTCTTTATCAAAAGCTTTAGGAACTCCAACTAGCATTTTACACCTCTACTATGGCAATAAAACATCCAGGATGCAGGATGAAAAGCATTTACCTTGACCTAAAAAGCCAGCCTTACAGCTAAAACCTTGTGAAGAAGAACAATTGGTATCTGATTAAAACATATGTTTATATCACTTGGAATTAAATTACTTCTGGAAAAAAATTAAAGAGTACAGATAAAAACGAATCAATCTGGAGAACCATAGCTAAAATGGTTTTCCTTGACTTTGCATGATCTCTGCTCCACTGAATGGAACCAGTGTCAGTGAAAATTCAGCATGACCCTGTCTTCTACTTCCTCAAGAGTTCTTGAGCTAGAAAGGAAAGTAAATAAACTGAAATCATGTAGTAAAAGTGAGCAAGAGTTGCGAAAACAGCAAAAACTGAGCCAAAAAAATCCAATACAGCTTCTAAAAACTGACTTTAAGCTTAACAGCTCAGAAATTTGTCTAAGTATTAAATGAGAATGACATCTCAGTTAAAGCCTTATGTAAAACAAAAACCAGTAAATAAAGGCTTGCTCTTCTGTTATGTTAACCTTTAGCTCTGTCTAATAGTATTGCCCAAGAATAGGAGCATGTTTCTTCTCTGATCCTTTCAGAGATCAAAATGTTGAAATACAGTTGCCATACACAGCCTGGAATGCTGGCATGGGACAACATTCCCCAACAGAAAGCATAACACGGACATATCCTCCTGTCATCACAAAAACACACTTCCCCTTCTGTTATGATTGCTACACAACTTTTCTAACTTGCCTACTCACAGCCTTGAACGATACATCTACAGCCCACTGCAAATGCTGTATCAAGTGACTGAAAAGGTACGAGACAGAATAAACCATCTTCCACTTTGACGCTTAGATTAGTTGTTTCAGATCCTCTGTTTCTAGAAGATATCTCATTCCGGAACGTGTTGCTTTTTAACAACTCTATCTCTTTGAACCAAACTTAATTCCTGATTCCAAAAGAACTCCAAAAGATTTCAGAGAAACATCAACGTCCTTCAGACTTGGCGATAAATGCAAATTGTAACAGGCAGCCCTCTTAAATCATTAGATCATCTACTCTGATAGCTGCTTTTCTTACACAGGAAGAAGAAAACAGCAACAGCCCTGAATAATTGAGAAGAGTATGTAGGAGCCCAGCAATTTCCAGATAAGGTACAATTTTCCTAGAAACTGGAGCAAGAAAAGTCTGCTGTGTCAAAACCAATTTTGGGAAATCCTCTTTCTTCAGCAGCTTAACTTAAAAAACAAGAAGTGTCAGAATTATTTTGACACTTCTTTTAACTTGGATAGTAACTAAATGCTCATGTTGCCTTAGAAAAAGAGTTGGAAGAAAGCTGGAACTGTAATTCCAGAAACAATGGATTACAGAAACTTTGTATTTTATGGCCCAAAACATGCAGAAGCCCTGGGGAACAACACAGAGGCAAAATAAGCAAATACACTGTAGACATTTACAATGTCTAACTGTACTCTCTTGCTGCTTAGAGTATCATAGCACACCAAATAAAACCTCGAGGTCCATATTAATGCTTCATCATCGGCTCCCAAAGTCTGCCCTGAGTAGCACCACTTGTTAATGCTCCGATTTCAAACTAGGGGGCACTCTGCAGCTAGAAGTGCAACTGCCAGAGTGCATTCAGTAATAAACTCCCACTGCTTGTGCCAAATAAAACCCCCCCATGCTTTTTGTGGTAAGGTATTAAACCTGTTGCCCTGACCAACTGCTGACCTCTGTTTGCTTGTAATCTGCATCAGTTTTGAAGGAGTACAATAAGTCACCTCTGTTCTGCACCTGCTGGTCAGTGGGACAGCCTGCCAGCTAACCGGTTCCAGTTCAGTGGGAGTTACAAGAGATCTCTTTCTAATAGATGTATTTATGTACTTCGGTTTAAAGAAAGCAAAAATCTAGGGTGACTCTGGAAAAAAACCAATTATTGCTCTGCTTTAATTGCCTTAAAAGAGAGACTTTTTAAAATTCAGCTTTCCCATAAGATTTCTGGTTTACTGCTGCAACCCAAGACTAGGACACTTATGTAACAGAGTAATTTTAAAAGAATCCATAGTAAGTGTATTAGGTGGAATTAGTACTGTGTTAGAATTCGCCTGCGCCACCGTACTTTGCAACATTTAGCCTTTATGAGTTCATAGGATTAAAACAAAATCTAAAAGAAAAGAAAGAGGCTTTTTGTCAGCAAGACTTGACAATTAATACTTCTGTATCTCAGCTGACTCATCTCTTTAACAGTAAAAGAAAACCTTTTACATTTTAGACAATTTGAAGCTTCCTGCTTAATAAATCAAGATTGATCTATGGAAGCTTTAGTGCATACCAGATCCTCAAACACAAACCCCATACGACAGAGGCAGTGCTAGGAAAATGAACAACTAAATGGAGAGTCCAGTCAGAGAACACTGATGCCTTTTCAGTTTGTTGGCATCACAAGCCCCTTTCTTATTGCGATAACTCAGTTAGCCTGAATTAACTTTGTAAGCTTAAATATTCAAATATTCAGCTATTCTTCAGGGCTAGCTAAGATTTCCTTCCTTCATGCATGCTTTGAGTGAAAAAGAGAGCACAATTAAATGTGTCTTGTGCTCTGCCCAAGATCTGTTCTATTCTCAATTTACGCAAGTAGACCACAGGCAAGTGCCACGTGGATTCCTGCTTGGGAAGGTAAAGCATGCAATAGAAAAAGAAGCTTACTAGTCCTGTACGGCTTGGCTTGCTGCTTACTGAAGATGCCACAGAACTGAGAGAGCTCAGGGAAGATGCACTTGGACTCCGTTTCAGGGCTGTGGGAGTTGCAATCACTTTTCGCACAGTTGTCTTCGCTTTCGCTGGTGTGGTTGACGGGAATCCAATCTTCGTAACTTTGTGGACTGGAGCAAACAAACCGTATTTTGGCTGACACTGAAAATACCTTTAGAAAAAGCAAAGCAGACAGATGAGAGCACTAAATTAACAGCTGTCTTTTCAGATACATGGTCTGGCTTCACTAAGAATTCTAGATCAATAGTCTGAAAGTATTAAAGGACGGGTAACAGCTGGCGACAACCTAATCTATATTAGATTGCAATTATTTTTTTTTTTTAACACTAGTTTCGGACAGGAGACTTTCAGAAACTGAAACCGCATGATTATATCAGACTTCAGAAATTCAACCGGGTAAACTCTTGAGCTAGAGCTCTGTTGCCTAAAAATTCCATTCAGGTTCAAAGTTTAACATGCATAGCTTTCCTCTTCGATACATTCCTCTGAACTGCCAACAGCAAATGTGATAGCAGAGAGTTAAAAATAAAAAACAGATTTTAATTAAATCAAGTAGTTTTATATTTTATTGCATACTTACCTACACATGTATGCATATTTGATTAAACAGAACATATACCTTTGGCTATATATAGACAAAAGCCACTTAAAATTTAAGTTGCGATCACCTATGTTAAGGTGGCACAATCCTTGTAAAACCTCTTTTAAATGAATTAAAGGACAGTTCCTTATACTTAATGAGAAAGGAGGTTAACTTGTAATGTGAAGTAATGCTCTCTTAAGTGTGACTTACTGGAGGAAGCAGTTATACTGTTCCTAATCTTTACAATGAGGCAAATATTGGTATAGGAGCTTTCTGTTCCTGCGATGCAGAAAGATTTCCCTTAAGTTCAGCGATTACATACCCAGAGATATTTTCTTAACTGAGCATTCATTCCAAGCAGACTGTCAAAAAGCAGGAAATTGTGTTTTCCATTACCAGTCTATGAATAAAACTCACATGGGAGTAGGAGAGATCAACTAATCCCATGAATGTGGGGTTGATACAGACTTTCAGAGATGTGTAGGCGTCAAAAAATTCAAATCAGTGTCTAACGATCCCCCACCACCATCAGCAGACAATCAGGTTTACAGCCTCCCTACCTCCCTTGATACACAATTTCATGTAAGATATTAAAAAAACAAAATAGAATATAGAGATGCAAAACCTTTAAGGCAGCTGCTATCTGATGACAGACTAACCTTGTTCCAGCAACAGCTCCATCATTCTTTCCCAGAGGTTCATCCAGTTCTACTCCACACCATTCTCCTTTAGCAAAGTCAGTTTCTCCCAAGAAACGGACAACTCCAGCTTTTGTTCCACCAACCTAAAAAGCAGTAAGACACACAACTGCATTTACTGCATTTCCAAATTAAAATACCAAATAAAGCAAAAAAGCTTTCAGTAAAATCATGTTCACAAAGTACATTAATGATGTGACCAGTTCTTATTTCAACCTGCGTATTCCTTTGCCTTTGAGTTTGTTTTAATGTTGAATGGATCTTCACAACCAAACTGTTTACAGGAAAAAACACCAACAAACACCAAAAAACCACCCAAACCAAAATCACATCCCTAGCATTTAGTTCTGGCCAATTTGGTATTCATGAAATTTGTCACGATTAAAGGGTACGGTTCTATTAGGTGACTTGATACAACTATAAGATTAAAAATACATATAAACAAGACTCAGTATAACCAGTGTACTGAATGCAATAGATTTGTACTATAGTTTCACACAAATTTCTATCAGCAAATAAGGATTTCTAAGAATTGCTTATTTCTTATTCTAATTCTGTGAAGAAAAGTAAAAGAAATGAGAAAAGAGTTTTTCATATTTTCTTTAAGGAATAGTTCACAGAAACTATATAGTACAGCCCTCTTGCATTTAAAAGAACTAATATAACGCACGACGCACAGCACTTTGCAAACAGCTATTTGAATTCTTTGGGTGAGGAGAACCATGTTCTTTTATCTTTTCTTCACTTCAAAAAACACAAAACAAAAGAACAAACACTGCTAAATGGAAGACTAGAAATCAGTTGTTTTCAAACTTAAAATATTAAATATTTACAGCCATTCCAATTACTTGCAATGTCTGCAAGATATAGCTTTTCATAATGCCCAGGGGAGGGAAGAATTAAATTAAGTGAAGAAGCAAAAGCTGTTCAGTGTGGCTGACACTTGCCAAGAAGGGCCATGAGCCAGAACTGCAGGATTCTTGCAGGTCAGAATTAGATACGTTGTGCCCTATTTGTATGAAAATCTGTTCAGCCTGCTTCTAGCATTATGAAAACAAGCAAATGTTAATGAAAGCCTCTTCAAGAGATTCACTGAATTCAACACGGACATTTTCAGGACCATTGTTCTTTTCTTCCACTTGTGTTTCCCAGCACACATGAGGCATATTTTGTAGCCTTGACAGAGAGCTTGGATGTAACCTGTTAACACAGACTGTAATTTTCCTTTTTATATACTAAAAAGTAAATTAGGATTTCATATCATTTTTACATTAGACATTCTATTTCTTGGGGAGAACTTCCTAGGATAACTAGAGAACAACAAGCTTCTTATGCCATAAGTTAAGGTGCATGATCACAGCACACTAGATAATTCATATTAATACATTTGGGAAGTGTTCACACAAAAGGTTAACTGTGAGGTATCTAGGAATGGAGGACATTATCTTGCATGAAAGCACTAAGTGTCCACAAAGTACTAAGTTCGTGCACAGTAGCTGCCACACACATGTGTGTTCTACCTTCTGGCTCATCAACTTCCCAGAGCCGACAGCTCTGTTAGCGATGCAAGGCTTCAGCTGATGAGAAAAACAAATCCTAATCCACACAAACCTCAGAAAATCAGAGAAGAATAATTAACCCTTCAGAAAGCTGAGAGGCATCTTTCATCCATATTTAAGGTGGCAGCCCCCTTCTCCTCTCTCATTAGAGGCTTCAAACAACGTTTAATCTGCAGATCACCTTTATATGTTGCTGTAAGTGGCACTGTAGCAAATTAGTACTCTTCATGGAATAAAAACCCACAAAGTTTACAGTTATCATGACTCAGCCTAATATAGTAACTAGTAGAACGTTTGGTATTTGGTGTTCTTGGCAGAGAACAGACAAACTTCCCCTCTCAAAAAACAAGCACGAGTACTGCCTTAGAAAAAAGAATTGCAACCAGCCAAAACAGTCACATGGAATGCAGACCTCTGTGGCACTGTGGTGAAGAGGAAATATATAACATTTGTTAAAAGTATTTCCTGGGAAGAACTATCCCTTAAGTTGACACATTATTCACCCTCAGACATAACCTACTTTTTCTAAGGGATAAATATTGTTAACCTAAGTAGAGACATAAAAATAAAATTTAACTGAGCAGTGTGAGAGAAAAACATGCACCTGTCTGCGCTAGCACTCCATACTTGGTCTTCCAAGTTGTCTTTCTCCTTATTCCTTTTCTAGCAAGTTTGGGTGGATTTTGTTGGATTTTTTTCTTTAAAGATAAATTTGGAAGACATCTTTAGGTGAAAAGACTGGTTAGTTCTGTGCGTACTGTTTCCCTACTCAATTTTGTACTGTCTGCCTGAATAAAGAGTTAAATCAAAAGAGGCTGTAAAAAAACCATTAAAAAAATTAAGACAGGAAAGCTAGAACAATGGCCTAGATAAGGAGCATCCCTTCAAAGACAATAGTCAGGTTTGCCATTGCACAGAGGGATTCCTCAGCTCCTTTTACACGACTGTTTAGCCAGGCCAAGGAATTTTACTGCAGTTTTGTAGAGTGGTGGGGGGGCTGGTTTGTGTTTTTTTTTTTTTTAAATAAACAACGTAAGTCAATTACCAAAACACACACACACACAAAAAGCATTTCTATAGAAACGTAAGTGGGGTAAGCAAGATAAGAGCTATCTGAAGCATGGTAGTAGAAAAGGATAACTACACACAGACTCCCAGAGACAGGAAAAACTGTTGCAATCTGTTCCCTCCAACTCAAACTGTAAATAAATCTCTAGATAAGTAATACTAACTTCAGGATAATACAGATTCAACTTGGGTCCAGATATTAATTCCTTTTTGTTTCATACCTTGGCCCTGCTCATCTTTCATATTTAGGTAAAAACTGTCTGGCATTTATGTTGAAGACGTTGCATTCAAATTACAAACCAGGAGATGCAATCTGGCAGAAAAGCTTTGGCAATGACCAGTGCCCACTGGACCTGCTACAGCAATCACCAGGCATGTGCACAGGACTGCAACCCAAGGCCCAGTGGGAGCGAGCAAATGGAGGAATTCAGATCCCCAGAACATATGGGGATGCACAACGTGAGATCCCCAGGAGAAACAGCAATGTGACTAGTCTTGTAACCATGGTACCAGGGTTATTTTAAAACAAGATGCAAGGAAGAATGCCAAAGAATTTTTGTTTTTTCCAAACCTAGTGAAGCTTCTTTGAATAACTGGCTACTACATTCCTGCTTTCTGCAAATATTGAACGGTGCATCCTTACCAGGAGTATGAATCAGGGTACGCTGTAGCAGTAAAGTACTCACAGCATCAACAAAGGTCTATATACACAGTTTTGCTCAGTTTTAAGCAGAAGTCTTCAGTTTTAAAGACAGGATCAGCATTGTTTTCCAAAGCCTGTATCTACTGAAGACTTCCAATCTGCCTCAAACAATGTATTTATCTCCAGCTGCAATTAAGTACAATGTATGTGACAACACACCTACCTTGAAAGCATTTAAGAAAATAATCACTTATTCCCTTGGCAGTACAATGTGAGGTGCTACTGTACAACATAGTATGGGAAAGGCTTTTCTATGAATATAAGTTGCTGCACATATACAGAATCACACTTAGTGGTCTAAAGGGGAAAAAAGATTAAGATATGATTACACTAAACTATATATACCAGTATGAAAAAAAAGAATTGTATTTACAGAATTAGAGTATTTATTACAGAAAAATTATTTAAAAATTTAAAAGAAACTAACCAAAAGCCTAGTTGCATTTTCTAGCAGATCTACTTCCCAGTAGTGCATGAAGGACTTAAAAAAAAGAGTCTAGTTTCTAAAAGAAACAGGAAGAAAAATTTAAGAAGTTTCTAAAAGTGATATGGAAAAATGGGGCATCACTACCATGAAGTAAGTTTTCCATGACCTTCATTCATGCTAAGGCAGGTCACTAAATAATAGATCAGAGAAAAGAACTGCCAGACCTTTTTTTAGTCATTTACCATACTCAGTACAGTCAGGCTGTAAAATATAAAGCAGTAATACACCAGAGAATCTAGGTTAGGCTATGGGTCATTGTGCGGTGAGGAAATTTGCTTGGAATTCACTATACATGGGAAAAGTGATTCAATTCCATTTATCAAATTATAACTAATCTTACATTAATCTGCTGCAATGTAAAGTGAAGTAGGAAAATAGGTTTGTAAACCTGAAGCAGTTAAAAACTTCCTGATGAAAGCACATCGGGATGAGCACGTCAAACTTTGTGAGAACCTTTGTAGAGCCGCATTTCCAAAGGTAAGCAGAAGTAGGAAACAAATAAACCAGTGTATTTCATGGGAAGAAAAAAAAAAAAGAGATAGTCTAAAAAATGAGACTGCTATTTCAACAGTATTCATTGAAAAATACAGATCTCTTTGTAAAGAGAATGGGCACTGTCTGAAACTTTGTCAGTATAAGAATATCACTTACTCCGACCAGCTGAGCAGAGTTAAAAGGTGAATAACAATTGCTCTGTTTCCCCTTCTGCCTGAGCACTTATTTATGGCGACTTCTGAAAAGCATCACTTGGATATTTCTGTGTTTGTCACACAGACCGGGCATTTTCAGAACCATTCAAATCACAGCACCCATAACATGCAACACTCGAAAACACAAAAAACATCCAGACAAGCAAATACCACCTTTGAAAATCCTGGGATCTACTAATGAGAATCTTCTTTCTCTTGTTTCTCAAAATTTAGAGGAACCATTTCCAGCTGGCAAATGCAATTGTTATTTAATTGATTTCTTCACCTGTTCAAGGCCAGAGGGAACCACCAGATCATCTCCTCTGGCTCTCCTGAAACAGGTCTTTACATTTCACCCAGTTACACCTGTAATTAACCCTGTAACCGTACTGAGCTAAGCTGTATGTGTTGATGCTTTTAGATCAGAGCTGATACCCATCAAGAAAACATGCTTCCACTGACAGTCTATTTTCATAGTTAATCACTCCATTGTTAGAAACATTTAAATTTGAAATAAAACAAATTTGACTGTGGCTTCTAGCCACTGACTCTCATTATGCTTTTATTTGGAAGATTACAGAGCTGTTCTGCAACTGGCATTCACCATGCAGGAACACACATGTTTTAAGCAAGACACCTCATTTTTTTCCCTTTGTAAATTAAACAGATTGAGTTCTTCAAATCTTTTATTGCAAGATACTTGCTTGAGTCATTTTGCAGCTGTGTTCTGAATTCTCACCACTGTTTCCAGTGGGTTTTTCAAATAACTAAGGACGTAACTATATAGAGTATTTGAGTACTGACCAAAAGCACAGTCAGCACTGCTTAGAGCACCTTCTATTTTCATGGGTCCTTCTGCCACATCAACCCACGAATTGCTCTTCAGTGCCTTTAGCTCCTGGATCTTCCTCAGTCACTACTCTCTCCAGCAGAGCTGCCCATGGCTGTTACAGTTTACAGGTTTATAATCTCTGCCACTGAATGCAAAACGCACCCACCAGCTTGGCCTGCTGGGGGTTAAATGACAAGTCCCTCTGGACTGCTCCATGCATATTGTTATTTACTCCTCTGACTGTACAGAGATTTCATCAGGAATGATTTACAATTATTTCCAGAGCATAGATCAAAGCACTGAATAGTATTAGCACTAGGTTAGCTCAAAGGAAAACCACACTAGTGACCATATCCAATGGTGGAACCAAGCAAGCCACTTTTTTTTTTTGAGGGGGGTGTGGGGTGGGTGTTTGCCATCCATTGCCCAGTTCTCAATGAAGTCCAATGCTAATTTTTAAATTAGACTGTTAGCTAGTATTCAAAATTTTTTAAAAAAATCCCACCACACAACAGAGTTTTCTTCATTAAATCTATAGTTTCAGAGAAGAAAGTAAAACATGTTTGACAAAACTGCCATGTTTTAGTTTGTCAACATCTGGTTCCCCTGTGAGTTTCTGCCTGTCTTTTTATCCTTGATACTAGACAGTCTAGCTTCAGATTATCCTATATTCTTTTAGAAATATTTGCATAACATCCAACACTTGATCAAGGCATGACTGAAAGAGTGCTAGAGTATTCACTAAACTTTAAACTGGCCTCCCTAACTCAGATTTTTCAAACCAGCGATTCTGTGAATAGCAGGATTAATTATGCCAGTTTTCCTGTGGCACTGGATATTATGGTTGAGTAACTTTGCTATCTAAAAATGCAAGAGTGATTACTATTTCTATTGATGGGAACGGTATTTAGACAAGACCTTGATCATGTGGATTCTCTGGTATGCAAAAATCTGTGAAGACTGTGCAGCTTTTCCAGACTTGATGGTTAGATTCTCTACCTTCCATTGGGCTCTTTCCATGAAACTTGTAAGAACTTATCTTTGAAACCTCTACATTTCTCCCTAATTTGCTTGCAGTTGACTAGCAAGTTCAAAAGCAAGGCCAAAGTAGGCATAAGAGCCAATGTGCAATAAGACATACAGACACAGCGCTATCACACAACCCTTCACTTCCAGAAGAAAACAGTTTAAAAGTGATATGCTATTGAAGTTCAATTCATTCAGTCAACTTATTCAGTCACAAAGGAAGCAATACAAAAAAGTGAACACCAATTCCATACTACAAAAACCACGTGTGAATTTGCCACCACAAAAAAAAGCAAAGGCAACTACCAAAATAAGTAAATAAATAAATTGTTCTTTCGCCCATCCTGTGTGGAAATAAGGACGGACAACATGTCCCTGGATATCACTCCCCAGGGAGTGGGGAGGGAAGGGAGATAGGGAGTCCAGATACACACCAAATAAAAACCATATAAATAAGTAAATTAAAAGATAAATCAGTCTTGCATGAACAAACTATTAACAAAGCGTGTGGAGAAGTCACCCACTGCTGCCATTATATCTCAGTAACTCCCAGGCAACTTTAAGTTAAATAAGGAGTTGCCAAAACAAAATGACTCACAATTAGACACAACTCACACCTTGCTGCAACAAGATAAATTTAACATCTTATTTAACTGTGAGCAGGAGGTAACAATATGTCCTAGAAAATGCTTTAATGTAACATTAAAAGAAAGCCATGTTTGCAAAGAGAAAATCACCAAGATAATGAATTACAGACAAAGCCTTTGGATCCCCTCTATCCTTCAGCTATATTTTCATACATATATTTCATGCTGTGCAACCACTTCACAAACTAATCTACATTATACTTTACAGTATCCAAAATACTATGTCTAAATATACATACATAAGAATTACTTTCATCCTTGACTTGACAAAGCCATCAAAATACCTTACAGTCAACTCAGCTTAAGGATAAAGCAAAAGCATGATTGAGCAGTTAAGCACTGACATACACTTGCAGTCACAATAAAGGAGGCTCGGGAGGGGACAGCCCCCGTAGAGCACACAACAATCACGTGTTCTCAACTTCCAAATTTTTCTTCCTTTTTTACCCTCGTATTCATTGTGCCAAGATATTTTTGCATTGCTTAAACTGTAACAATGCCAATGAATATTTGTTTTTCTAACAGTTAAATACCGACTATACAGATTTTTAAATAGACTAAACTCAGACATGCATTTTCTATTCAGAATGTTATAGAAACTGGAAAATAGAAAACTTAAAAATACCACATGGATAATGCAGGATTATTTCTAAAGGGAGAAACTCCTCTCTACATGTGAAGTTCCTCTTCCCCCTCGTTGCTTTTAAGAGTCCTGGAATTTAATCAGTTGACAGATTTACCTCATGTTTACTTGAAGATAGGTTACATGGGTGGAAACAAATCTGTCAATAATCTCCTATCACTCCCTGCCTATTACATCACTGATAAACTTAGTAAGAAATAATGAAGCAAGAAATAACTTAGAGTGAGCAAGTGTAAAACAGACAGTATAGAAGAAATTAAGACGTTGCTCATGGATAGAGAATAACTTTGCAAAAAGGCCACATCAGCAGATGCCTGTAAATCTAGTTTGTAACCTTTTGTGAACATATGGACAGAGAGGCCCAAGTTACAGCTTCAGAGCTCAGCTCTAGAAGCATCAGATTTGGCAGACGATGATGAAGCCATAACTGGTTAAATGAATGAAAGCACTTTAATCTCTTGAGAAGGCTAAGGCCCCTTAGGTTGATAAGATTTTTATTTATTTATTTAAAATACAGCATCTGGTCCCTCCAGAAAAAAGCCTAAGATGCTCTCAAAGCTGCTTGAACCTTTGGTAGGTGCAACAGTTGTCACACAAAGCACAAAATTTCCCCTTTTATTTCAACAAGTTGGGTTTGTTAGGTTGGTTAGTTCAGGGGGGTTTATTTGTTTGTTTTTTTAATCAGCTTTGCACTGGGCTCTTAAGAAATCATAAACGTTTGCAATACCAGGGCAAACAGGTTCTCTGGCTGCAACTCAAACAGGAAACAGAAACTGGCTTAGCCTGAAAGTAATTTGGTTTCTGAATTAGTTTTCACCTATTCTTTCCCCATCTAGTTTAGCACCTAGCGACAACACTTCCACTGGTACAAGAAGGGATCGCTTTTTACACAGGAATTCTTATACTGGGTTCAAAATGCTGAAGCTGTAGCCTAATTTTCAGCAGGCAAATCAACTATAGTTGTGTTAAAGACCTTGCACTCTGTCATTAACCCAGGAAAGACGGGACAAGTGCAATGAAGATAATCCAGATTTCCACACCAACACTTTCTACTTTACAGCAATCCCCAAATATGAGATCAGGCTGCCCAGAGTTAATGTCCTCTCTCTAACAACTAAATCATATCCAGATTCCAGAACATACTTCAGATGTTAAGAATGGAAATTATGGTTAATACAGAGCTATTTGAATTACACTTTGCATCAATAACTTTTTATTTGGTTTAGCTATATTATTTTTTCCAGTAAAACTTATACATCAATGCAACAAATTAAAAGCTGAATAAGGAGTTACATATCAGAAAACAAAATTCTTTTAAATATGTATTTTACCTCCCTATATTTTCAACATTTCTACATATTAACATGAAGTATTTCCAAATACTTGTTAGTGAAAGGAAAATTACTGCTCAGCTTCAAGTCAACTAGGCAGTTCAGTACATGCTTGCTGAATATGGCTCAGATATACCGGACCTGAGGGAGACAGATTTTTATCAGAGATTTCCGGGACAGCAGAGGGCTTGCATGCTGTTTTAACTTAATTGTCTTTGAGAAGGAGTAAACTACAGAAACCTAAAGAATTTTGCACTGGAACATCCACTTTGGGGTATAATACATCCAGCTTGTGTATTCACTTTAGTTAGTTTGATTTGCTTTAACTCCTCCAGAATCTCAAGAAAAAGAACTTCTAAGAAAACAGGACAATATGAATTTCTCTGTGATTATTATATTTCCCTTACGGACATTCATGTCTACTGCAAGCTGTTTTTCTGATGTTTACAACTTGATTTAATGGCCTGGAAAATGTCTTTTTCAAATTGAGGGGAAAAAAAGAAAAAAATTGTAGCTGACTGTTGCAGCAAATCTACTAGAAGTATTTTTCTGCAGGCATCCACAGGAACACAACTCAGCTGACATTATCACACACCTTGAAGTCTGTCTGTTTTGATGTTAATGAAAGTGGGTTTTTTTATATATATATACACACAAGGTCTTTTGAAAAAGATGTTTTCTGTCCCCTGAAAAGCAAGCCTGCTTGCTTTTGCATCTTTTCATCTCCACATCTATGGCATTGTTCAGCACAACCTCACATAAAATACTCTAAGCAAGCCTGCATTTGATACAGACAATCACCTCACAACTTTAATTGTTTTTTGCAGTGGAATTTCTTTTCTCTGACAAGAATCTGAATGACTGTCCCAAATGCTTACATTTGTATGTAACCACTGTTCTTCCTAATGTTATCTGAATAACGGAAAGATCCTGTAGGGCACCTGTCTTCCTATCCAAGTAAATCAGTACACTGGAAGCTTCCTTTATTACTAAATCTATGTACTTTTTAAAGACATCAGTCTTCCCGTAAAAGTTTTGGGGGACTCTACATATGGGACCACGCAGCATTTAGTAATTCTAACCTTAAGTGCACAAAAGACTGGTGAAACAACTAGAGATCAAAGGAATAAGAAAATAAGCTTAAGACATTTTCTCTATCCACACAAAACAATACAGACCATGCACTACAGCATCATCTCTCCCAGATTTCTTTGCACATACAGCCTTTAGTCAAACTACCTCACCCCAACACCACTGGCTATGAACATCTGATGCAGTAGTTTGCTGTGACAGAATGAAGAAGTGACCGTGAAGAGCTGACAGCTTCTTTTCATGTAGAGGAATAGTACTAACATCTCAGTAGGAACTAAAAAATGTTCCAACAAAGATTAGCTGTTGGGAAACGTCAGTTTGCCAAGCCTGAAATGCTTTGAACTCAACACTTCAGGTTCAACAGACTTGTGCAAAATTTACATTTGTCTAATGCAAAAAAGAAGCTGAGTTGAGATGTGAACTGGGAACTGCATTTCTCTGACATCTAAACAGTTATCAGAATGGTCTCCCGCATCTTGATAACCCAGATTGGGCAGAAAAAAAAAGCAGTGTGATTTTGCATTTTTGGTTGAACATATCATCCAAAAACAGCCACTTGCCCCCAACCCCCCCAATAAATATTGAAGAGAGCAATTCAAGGTGACTCCTATTAAGTACATTTTAAAATCAAAGTTAAAAGAAAAAAACTTAACAGATTGAAGTAATACTCCAGTGTAACACTCCACACCCTAAGATCACACACCAAGATCAACAACGTTGAGCCACATCTGAAGTCCATTCTGGAATGTAATCTTAGCTGACGAGCTATGTCTTACCCATCTATGAATTTGCCCTTAAGGACATACTTCTCCAGTTAAGTATTTTAATAAGACTCCCAAATGAGCTTTTGTCTATCATGAATTCATTGTTCTGCTGAACTGCAATTCCACACTGCTGGAGGCTCACCATTTTCAAGACACAATTCTCAGCAGTTGTTTTCCCCATAATCACCACGGTATTGCTACTACTAAGAACCTTCACAAAATATTCAACAGCAGTCAGTCCAAGATGCAAGAACTGATGAACGTGGGCAGCATTTAGTTGCTGGAGTTCTGCAGTGGTATGGTCAGACTGAAGTGTATCTCAGGCCTATGACAGTATATTGTCACTTAGAAGGGAAATTCTGTGCTGAGGTGGGACTTACAAATTCCATCAAGCCTCTCATCCTCTTGCATAGCATATTACTGAAAAGTTACTGCTGTCAGTATTAATAAAAAATAAATGACATGGAGCAGTCCACTTGCATTTGTACGTTTCTAGGCAAGCTACCCTAAGTGACAGGCATGTCTCTCACAACAACTGGTGCTAGCTGTAGGTTCTGAGGACAGTTTCCAGCAATTACTCAGTAACAGTTCAATTCTACAGTCCATAGTGCTGGACAGGAGTTCAGTGGCAGAGAAAAAAAAATAAATTAACAGATGAATGCATTATTCAGCCAAATTTACTATTATTTGCACTAACCTGGTGATTTAAGATATTTCCATCTGAATTATTATTAGACATGACATCAGCAGAGTCTGGGATCTACTGCAAAAAATTAGCATGGGACCCAAAAGGGTTAAAACCCAGGAGACAAAGAATCCTGTCCATTTAACACTCACATTCCTGTGCATACACTGTCTTATACTGGCATATAAATTATAGATATGCATCACTGACTGCTCTGCTAGGAATTGCACCAAAACCTCAAACTACAGCTTGATGATTCAACAGGAAGACTTAAGGCAAACAGAGGAAGTAGGGAGGATGAAATACTAAGTTTAATCTGTTCTACTTAACAAACAGAATTTGGGACTTTATTACTATCAAACTGTGGCAGTTAGGATATGCTGCTTCTGCAATTTGCACTAACAAGATATAGGAAAGTTAGAGCGATGCCTTCATAGGCATCAGAAAATTTTCCCACAAAAGAAGACATCCCAGAAAATCTCACAAAGATCCTCGAGAAAAAGGCAAACGAGTGGTTAAAAAAACCCAATGCTGATTGGAAGAGGACAGGGCTCTAGTCTCTGACAGAAATAGCTGGGGATAAACGGTAAATCTTTGTTTCCATTGCCACTCCAAGAAAACACATCTCAGCCCAACTCTAGCTGTCAGCCAAACCCTGCCCTCACTTCACCTTAGTATCCTTCAGACTTTCTTCAGCTTGGACCTATGTTTTAAGCTCTCTTTACACAGAAAGAGAAGTCAAATTCTTCCTTAAAAAAGAATTAAAATATTAAATATAAAAATATTTAAAACTTCACTGCAAACATTATCTGGTGGGGCAGTGCAGGACAAACATAAAATCCATGAGATTTTTTCTACACAAGGTTCTTACTGTAACCCCAGAAATGCTTTCTATGCCAGGGCATTTGTTCCTGTCCTTGGTTTTTACCTAATGGAAATTTAAAAAATTATATTGTAAGTAACAGGAGATTGTATCAAAACAACAGTAAGACAATTCTTCAGCTTAACGGCACACTCAAGTAATTCAAACCTAAAATCAGATCTGTTACACTGACTGTAGTAGATATACAAATATCATTCTGACTATATTTGAAGGCTACATACATAGCCTTTAAATAAATAATACAACATAATGTATCACCAGCTTTCTACTGCCTTTTCAAGGAAAGGCTAGTGTTTCAGGGCAAAGTTTCCCACTTTTTTTAGTAGGTGTACGCCAAATCAGTTATCAAAAATGACCAAAATGATCAAAAAGTAAAAGGTATACTACACAATTATTATTTTTAAAAATATGTTTAAACTGACAAAACTTAACTCCCTTTTAAAAGGGTGAAATGATACATCAGCAGAAACATTTATGGTTCTGAATTTAGGAAGGGCAGCCAAGTAACACGGCACGTCACCAACAGAACACGTAATTCCTGGGTGATCAGTGGCATTATGTGACTACTTCTGTTGCTGCCTGTCACTACTCAGGGGAACAATCAATTATTGAACTGTTGGCTTTCTAAAGACATGGCCCTGAACACGGCAAAAGAGCTGCATGGAAAGCTCACAAGTGTGGGTTTTGTTTAGCATGATTGTAGTTCTTGAAGTTATAGAAAGATAAGCTACAAGTATGTTGTTAAAGACCAAATGTCTTTTTTAAACACTAGCAAAACCTAATAGATTAAAAACTGCTAAATTAACCATTTTATCTCGGTAGTGCAAAGATCTTCCTACAGTATGTAAAACTGCATGTGAAGAGCTTGTCTACGGAAGACATTCAACGAAAACAAACCTAGAGCATAAATTTACATTACCTTGACCAAGGAAACAGTAGAAAAGTTTTGAATATTAGCAAAAGTTACAATTTATCAATCAAAAGCAGACACAGAGGCTGCAGGGGAATCTTACCAGAACTCGATCTCCAATTTTGAGCTCCCTTTCTCCCTTCTTTAGTGATCCAGCTTCAGAGAGATTTGATATAGATTCACTTGCAGTTTTTGAAAGATTGCTAATCTGAGAAGGAGTTGAATGTTCCTTAGCAGCAAGTGGTGAAGTTTTTTGTGGAATTCCTGAAGGGGGAAGCGCAGCAGCAGACGAAGACACCATACTAGCAGCCGATGTGGAAGTTGGTGATGTAGCTCTAGAAGCATGAGCTGTCTGTGTACCATTGGTTTCATCTTCTGTCAGCACTTTTCTTGTCAATTTTGATGGTCTTGTAAATATTCCCCTCAAGGGTTCACACTGGAAATAGCGAACTCCAGCCACAGAGCCATCATTCTTACCAATTGGTTCATCTAGAACAATCCCTGCCCACTGTCCTGGAGCAAATTGTGTTTCACCAAGGAACTGAATAAAGCCAGGTTTATTTCCATTGACCCAAACACGCTCCCCAACTCTGAAATCATCCACAAACTCTTCACATGCATCTGCAGTGGTTGTGCTTGAGACCTTTTCACTGGAAGCTGCTTTTTCTGCTGGCACTGGAATCAAGCAGAATGAGAAAGCAAATACACTAATATTCCAGAGAGCATCATTACTTAGTTTGAATGTAACAAGCATTTGGAAACAGCATGACTTCTGAAAGGAAGAGCACAACTCCAAATTTTCTTACTTTTGAAAACACTCTAATCTCTGCAATACAATAATTCAAAATCTAAGGACAGAGACATTGAATGAATTTAATCTAAGTTTTGTAGAGATTAAACGCCTTACCTCAAAAACTACACAATCATTTTTATCATGACAAGTTTTTTCCAAGGAAAACTGCTTGATCACATCCAATTAGTAACTTCAGATGTTTTGCATAGAGTACAGAATTTTTGTTAGAGCAGAAATACAACCAAAAATATCTTGGTGTAAACAGTAAAAATAGTATACACTCATAGCTTTTTGTTAGAAGATGAAGAAGGGAAAAGTTATTTAAGTATTCCTTACCAGCTGCAATAGATGTGGGTGTTTTCAGCAACGTACTCCCATGCTTGATGGTCTTTGAAGGAGCCTTAAGTCCACTTGGTTTTAACATACTCATCTTTTTGCAATACCAGTGTTAATCCTCTTTGTCTGTAGCAACTATCTTTTTCCAAACATGGATAAAATATATTATTTGAGTTTTTTCAACTCTGGAGTAAACCTGTATATAAAAATATCAGACATGAAACAAAAATCAGTATTTTAACTCCTGCAGAAGAAATTTCTATATACATGCATAGTCTGTGTATGAAATGCATGATAAAATATGCTTTACAATAACAACCAGAAGCATTTCCCAGGATAGCATTTCCAATCCTTCAACTTTTGAAGGCCATTTCCTATTAAAAGACACCAAGTCTGAACCTAAAACATCAGCATAACTCACTTCATTGAATGTTGCTGTATTCATCTTGAGTTTTAAACTAAAAGGCTATTTTAAGAAAGAAAAACAAAGCCCTTAACAGCATTACTAACATTACACATAGATATAATCACTCTGCGCACCCTACTGTTTTCAGTCACATATTTCAAGCGTTGCAATATCCCAGCAAAAACAACTTGAGAGTAAACATGTAACTGCAAGAGAAACCAAGAGAACCAGGAATTTCAGGAAAAAAGTTTTTAAGAGAGGTTGGAAGGGAAAAATTAAGATTGACCAACAGAGTTACATGATGGCAAGCAAAAAGTAAACATCCACCTCAGCTGTATGTGATCTTTTAGATCACAAGATACACTGGCTTGCAGTCCCCAACACAGTGCCCCAGCCACGCTCCTCTGGAAAGAGGAGGAGGGACTCTTCCCTACGTTGCTAGGATAGAGCCCTGCTCTGACTTGGAAGCCAGCTATAAGCTTTTCAGAGAGCTATGTCATGAGGGTTTTGCCACAGAAGGCATCTTCCTTCTGATTACAAAAGCTTTAGAAAGGCTCTTTCTTCTATAATGAAAAATCTATATTTTTTTTCTATGATGTGAATTCCAAAGCCAAACTGTAAGGTGACTAGTTTCCCCACCACCTTCAAAAGCATAAACTGTACAGCACGAACACAGCTTGGATATTTGCTAAGCTTTATATACAGAGGCACCGACAGAACAGCTATGCCTACTTAGAGAAAACCAGCACACATCTAAACGAAAACCTGAAGAAAAAAAAAAAATAGACATGTAGCAATAGACTGTTTGCTCAACTGTTTGCTCAGAACATGACAAACAAGAACTGTAAAGCAGGTCTCAGCCCTGCCGTTTACTCGGCGTTTTGGCACCAGTCAGCACACATGCACAGGCAGACAGCAGGCCAATTGCAAACTTCCCCAAACCATTATTACCAGTGCCCGGGCGCGCATACGGGCGGTCAGCGTGTCTGAAGGCAAACCAAACACCGGGAAGGAGACTGCTACGCTCCAGGAAGGAAGACTCAAGAGAGACAAGCCAACTGTGTCTTTTACCTACCAGTACGAGTTTTACCCCTCATGTATTATTAATAGCCAGCAGTGTTCCTAAAAATCAATTCACTGAAAAAAAAAAAAAAAAGTATCGGCACATTGCTTTGTGAACCTAAATACCAAAGTGAAACACTTCTGGTCTTTCTGGCCATGCCAAATACAAGGCATTTTCTAAGAAGTCTGCAAAAATGTTATACTTTAAAAAGCATTAATTACCACCTTGGATGGACAGCGTGGTCTACAATTTCAGCTACGCTCCATGAAAACTCTGAAGTAGCGCTGTGAAGATTTCTGAACAATTTTTCTAGCATTGCCAGAATTATGTCACCCACCCATCTGCAATGTTATGACTAATGAAGAGAAAAATTTCTACATTGTTTTTGCAAGACGTTTACTATTAATTTTTAAGTGGGAACTTTCACAAACATGAAAGCAGAGTTAGCTCTCTAAAATCAAAGCACAAGGATAGGCATGAAATATGACTAAGCGGTGAAAGAACTGGGAGGCAGACGGTTATAGAGAAGAACAACGAAAGGATCACGTAAGATGTCACTCTGGACACAGCAGGAACACTGTGGGTTTTTTTCCCCCCTCCTACTACATACCTGTCCTCCCTGCTAAATCTGAATGCATCATCTTTCCTCATATTATGTTTTAGAAATCTTCTAAAACTGTACTTTGCTCTTACATGCCAAGGACTTGAAAAACCTTCCTTTTCTCTCTTATACACGCTACCTACCTATTCTTTCTCACACTGCAGGCCCTATTCCCTCCCCTCCGATGCCAGGATCTCCATGCATGCCTCCATTACTTTTCTCAACCCATCCAAATCCACAGAACAGAAAAACTGTACATGATAAAGAAGGATTTGGTACAAACACAAAAATGCAAGCATCAATGTCAGTTCTTTTTAGTTCACAGTCTTCTCTGTCAGTGCAAACATCAAATTTATGGAAATTCATCGACCTCATTTGGGCCAAAGCAAGTCCCCCCTAAGAAAGACTGCCTCCTAAACCAGGAAGCTAGAAGCTGTCTTACAGTATTCTGCCATTATTTTCCATATACTACCTCTTTTTTTGTCCCCAAAGAGCATTCCAGCACCACACAGGTAGTAACCATCTATACTGTGCAAGGATAGGTATATTAAAAGAAAACAAACACTAAATTATCCCCCAAAATTGCATGTTGCCAGTTTCAAATAATTATTTATTAATAGATGTTTAACCAACCTCAGCTCAACAGAAAGATAGAATGTTCTAATATTGCATTTCTTGGCTCAGGGTACTCATTCATATTTTAATCTTGCTCTCCACAGTCATGGGTTATGTATTTGCTGTGTCATTTGCTTTTTTCAACATACAGGCCTTCAACTAGGCCAGAAGTAACACAATCCCTTGCGCCCTGGTTTCAGAGTTACTTAAATTGAAGCTTAATTCAAAAAACTGCTAAAATATAGGCAACACATTTTGGTAAATTGCTGCCTTATTGCAATAGTGAAAATGCAACTTTCGGTCTTAGAGACAGGACTTTCATAGTAGCATTTCCTAACAGAATTCATAAAACACTGAAAGCACATCAATTTGCATCAAGTGATCTTAAGCATTATGCACTCCAGCACTTCCTAACAGGCTCCAGATGTCAATTATCTCATTTTAGTTCTCATAAATGAGAGCAGCTAGCTACTTGTCCCGATTTGTTCTCTCTCCTTCCTTGAATCTGTCTCAGCTCTCCTGAAAAAGAATCTTTATAACCAATAGGCAATAACATTAACTGTAAGTTTCTCAAAGGATTGTATCAGGAACCTAAGGAAATGCCCAGAAAGAATCTGATAATATATACTTCTTAAGTGTTCAGAAAGCCACAAGTTCTACCAATACCATAACTGAACATAAAAGAGATTTTAAACACAAGCTTTACACTTGTGCCGTTACTAGGAAATATATTATTCCATACAATATGAAAATGCGTTACATTCTCAAATGAATTACAATTTTTTTGTGTGTTGACTACTAAAAATTTTCAAATGCAGACATGAATCCTTGCATTGGCCCTTTTAGCTCATTAATAATATCCTTATTCTTATTTTTCTTTTGCAGATTCTACATAGTGCATGGATCAAAGCAATCTACGAGCAACAAATTGAGAACCATTGGTGTACCAAAATAAATCCTACTAATAACAGATATGAATTCTGTTGGAAAGCTGAGATTATAAATAAATAAAATTTAACCACATAACCCTGAATATAAGAAGCAGAGTATTTCCCAACTGTCAAAAAAGGAATTCCTATAATAGAAAGAAAACAGCTATCTACCCCTGTTTCTTTCAAGACTGCATTTTCCACAACTAGTACTCCAAAAAGAACTAAAACACAATACAGGGAAAAAGTTAAAGCTTCAGCTCACTCCCTTCAAGAAACTTATAGTCACGACAAGAATAGAACAGTACCAATAGTTCTTTAAGCTTAGCTGACATCCGACAAGAATGCTGCCACCACCATACTCTCCCTCCTCAGGACAGGTAGTGCCATAATTAAAACGTTTCATCTAAGAAAACATTTGAAACAATGACTTGACAATTTAAGGAAGAAACATTTGCTAACATCACAACTCACAACTACCATAGAACAGATGCAGTGTTTCCATGGAGAAAAGCAAGTCGTCTGTCCATGTGGTAGGGAAACAAAGAGGACATTCTAGAATAGAATAGAATAATGTTTGAATTGACTCAAAACAGACTGCATAATCTCCGTCTTCAGCATGCAGACACACGCAGTCTGGCTCTGTGCAGGGTACTTTGAGGCTGGAACACTATGCTCATGGTTTATTCGTATAATAAATCGAAACAACTATTCTAATCGATCACCATCCACTATCAGTCATGCATGAGTTCTTCAAAACATTTCAAATTAAAAAGATTAGTATTAAACTTAGTTAACACCATTAAGAGACTAAATACTGTTGGAAAATGTCTTTCAATGCCAACGCATTTCTAAGCTCAAAAAAGAGACCACTTAAATGTGTTAATTCTGCTAAACATACCGGTGCTTTGCAAAATACATATAAACACAAAGACTAACAGATACAGAGTAAATATTCTAAAAGGGTTGTGTAGAATAGATAACTCTGCTGAAAACCTCACAGGGATCTGTAATCAGAGAAGATCACATGCAATCCCAGTGGCAGTCAACTAGTAGGTATCTAGAAAACAAATTCTGACCATACCATGAAGAAAATGTAACATGTACAAAATAAATCAGAAAAACCTTTCTGTAAAGAAGTGATACGGAAAATGTATTTCAAAGACCATCACAATCCAGTAACTTCACTTTCCCGAGAAAAAACCAAACATACCACATGAAGCACTATGTTTGAAATAGCAGCCTGAACAGCACTGCTTAAATACCTGTTTCACAGTCTTGATGTTCATACCACTATCGCCAAGCTTGCAGAAGCTCATGAATCATTCCTCAAATATCCTGACAATGGTTTAGAGAAAGTAACTTGGAATTTTGAATCTGGAAAGTTTTCTTTTCTGGCTCACAAGTTACTCCAAGAGCTCAGACTCTTCATAGTTACAAATGCTTACAACTCCTAAAATTATTGCAATCTTAAAACTTTAAAGCATATAAAGCATCTTCTGTATGATTCAGATCTAATCTTACTACAGCTCTAAAAGTTGTATTTGCAGTCTCCTGGGCCGCTATTACATTTCTGTAGAAAGTGGGTATATGTATTTCCAAAAGCTCTTGAAATAATGCCTTTAGTTGAATTCATAGGCTTTTTGAATTCATATGCAATTTAAAAACACAACCACATTTTGGCTTTGAACAAAATAAATGCCTTTGCATTGCACTGCTATTTGCTCCTTGCTACCTCTAAGAACATTCCCCTCTGTGCAAGAATGTGCCAGATCAGAGACCAACTTCTGAAAGGTTCAGACAGGAATGAGATTAATTCAACCACAGCAGGTCCACTGGCCAGACAGGGACATACCCACTACCACCCTTACTGAAACAATTCCAGATGAGGTAGACATAGCAGAGGGATCAACTGCAGAAAGCAAACAGCCTCACACACTCTCCCTCAATAGCATTTCCTATTGCCACCATCTTGTTTTGTTTCCAAGGAGGAATACAAGTATAGTCCTCCACTACTAGATATTATGCAGCCAGATTTCTCCCATTTTGGAAAACTGCAGTGTCAGCAGAGTGTGAGAGATGAGCCACATTCCGGAACAACAGTCTTCCTGAGCATGATGCCTCCTCTGCCGCAAGCTGGGTCTATCGGAGATACTTCATATTGGGCAACCAAAAAGACTGAATCACCATTTTGCAAGCATTGGATTACATTTACAATGCAATAATCCCACAGCACACAATATCCATTGTACGTGTCACACTAAGCTTCAAAGTCAGTTCTGTAACAATTACAAGCAGTTCAACCAAAAAGATGGATATAGAAGCCTTCATGCATTAATTTTTCAGAACTTCTCTTGTAATGATGCAGCACACGTTGTATTCCTAGTCATTTACTACCCAAATACAGCCATTTTGGAGCTATGAATTCACATCAATGTCTCTTTGCAGTTAGCCACCGAAAGTCAATTACTGAAATGGTAAATGAAGTTCTCTCTGAACCTAATGCTCATGGCTTAGTGCAAATTCAGCATGTTTTGTCAGCTCCAAAGCATTTATTGAATGAGTAGCAAGTTCAGACTGAAACAAGCCAGAAAGCACAGTAGGCATTTGATAACAAAGCAAGTCACAAACAGCAAATTATTATGGTACTGATGTAACATCCTCTGTAGTAGTCACTGTTAAACCAAATTGATTATCTGAACATCGCTCAAGAATTTAACTGGACTTCAGGGATTAGGCTGTGGGATTACAGAGGCATCTTCAGGTATCATTTAAATTGAAATGAATAGAATTTAAGAAAGAATTTATATATCAAACAGAAAATAGAATTAAGCATTAAAGATTTCAATAGAGTAAGGGTTGGCATTTGGGAGTCTACATTCAATTACTCATCCAATGCAGCTATTAGAAGAAATGGAGCATTTAAAAACATGACTTCAGTTTTGTCTCCCAGAAACCATGGATTTTTATATTAATTAATCAAGTAATATGATGATCTGAATATATTATTCAGGTATATCACTACCATAAGAAAAGACAATAAAATAATACACATCATTTAATTCAATGTTTATCATGCTAAGTGCCATCAGATCATATTTATTTGGCTTCCAGATGCTCTGCTTATGGGCTGGCATGTGCCTATCAAACCAGTGGTCTGTACCTCATTTTTAAAGGTAGAAAAAATTTTGCATTTAAAACTCAGCTGATCGGGTAGAAAAAAAAAGAAATCCAGACCTTTCTCTCAGATCTGTTGCTTGCAGATAATTGTATCAGAACTAAAAATGTAGTAAGAAAATAAGCAAAAACATCTCCTACTTTATATAGGATCATTCTTCTTAGGACATTCTACTTCAGCTCATTCCAGTCCAATCCAATATAACCATCATATGAATTCGGGGGAGGTATACCCTTCACAAAGGCAAACACTCATCCTGTGTGAACCACAAAGCCTCAGTTTCTCATACCATGTTTTTAACACAAATATGAATTTTATAAGGGGCAGATTCTTAAAGAAGTGCATCTCTGTTTATTTTAACTAGGCATAACTATTAAATTAACAGAATGAAAGCAATCCTTTGCTCCTCTGAAGTGCCTTCAAAAGTCACTACCAGGACTACTCCAGGAAATTACTGTCACATGCAAGCACTAGTACATCTTTTACTCAAAATACAGTTTGCTTTCACCATCATAAAAATACAAAACCAAAAGCTTGTAATAAATTGGGATGTATGCCCACTGGTATGACACAGCTCTTTTGACAGTGTCATTGATTTGATGACCATAACTTGAAACGAAGAGCAGCTAACAAATTACTCAAACTGAATCACATCTATATCATCACTAGCAGAGGTCCTGAAAAATCTTTCAGCTCTATTTTAGAGGGCTTTTGTTTAGATAAACATTACTTAGTCTGAAGCAAGTAGTACGTTCGGTGAAACAAAGACACCCAGAGGATATTCAGAACAGTCCCAGCACTGTAACACAAACACTATGCCTTGTCATCACTCATCCCACTATCAAGCAGCCATCACACCACAGTATAAGGACATCCCCATAAATAGCTACTAGTTTTCTGTAACTTCAAAGAGTGAATCTCTGTTTCCTTAAGAGCTCAGAAGACACTCCTACTTTCTTGTACACTTAGAAGGACTGGGGAGGAACAAAATTTGTTGTTTGGGAATCAATCCAAACGCACCACGATGCTGTCCCTCATTAAGGACACAGCTAATCCAGAGCTCAACCAGCAACTTCAGATTTGTTTAACTGAGACAGATAGCAGACACTGTATTTCTATATCATGGTGATGACCTGAACTATTTTCCATGTGAGTTCACAGATCCATTGCACATTCAGGACCAAAGACTTTTAGATTATCTTTCAACATTATGGCTTTTATGGCAGCCAGGCCTGCACACAAATCTGTATTTCTCCTTTGATTTCGAACCTGCTGAGTAGTTTCAACTAAATAAAGTAAAAGGCAGGATATTTCTTAAAAAAAAAAAAAAAAAATTCTGACAAATGTCACATAAGTACGCAACTAGTAGGAGGGAAACTTGTGTACAAATAGTCTTGAGTTCCTCCTAATGACTTTAGATCAGACCAACCAATTTCTGAGGCAAAATGGAAAATCAAAGTATTGCCATCAGTACACTTGGTAGCAGCAGGTTATCAGTTGTGTTTGGAGATAATATAACATTTGAATATAATATAGTTAGGAAGGCAACCATTATGAGATGCAAATCCACTGAAAATTAGAGGGTTTTAGTGACACTGCTAAGATGGTAAATAAGACGTGGCTGTTCTTCTACCTTGGAAAGCACAGCATATTCACTGCAAAGTGGATAAACAGGATTCTCTCTGTGTACGTTTGGGAAAGGGAAAAGGCAGGGTAAATTCCTGTAACCAAGAAACTGTACTAAGAACAAGATGAATCAGATCAAAGATAGTAAGAGGCTTAGGACCTCAAACCATCAGCCAGATATTACAGCAATGCTATGAGGAAGGTAATTCATTACAGCTTCCACTCTACTTACGGATTCTAATTCTGCATCAGTGACATTTTAAGTCACCTCATCTTATCATTCTATACTCGCTATGCTCATTCAGATTCCTAAATGCCTTAAGATCATCAGTAAAAAGATATACCATTGAAACACAAAGACTTAGACCGCTGAATAAGAAGTACAAGTAAGAGAGGATGTCTGTAACAGTAAAAAACTATTTTGGGCTAGCAATTTGTGAGTAATTTTTTCTCAATCTATGTTGCTATTTCTAAACACAGTCTGTTCATTTTTTTAAAAAGATTCTCATCTTTAATTAATAAGGAAGAGCTGATAACTGTTAAAAAGCTTTAAAAAAAATCACAGAAAACATGACGCAAACTCTAACACTTCAAGTTGCCACTGTACACATGCATTATAAAAATGTTGCTGCTATAGTCTATTAAAAGATCAGAAAGCACATGATCCTTCTAAGCACACATCATTCTCTACAGAATGAATCAAGGATTGAGAAGTAGACAAAGTTTTCACCCAACAAATAATTGCCACCTCTTCTGGTAAGCCTGCTATCAATACTTACCACTTTTCCTACATTTTTCCAAGGAAACTCTTGACTTTCCCAAAAGTCCTCCATTTTGATAACAAGAAGAGTAATTTGTTTGACTGCCTGAACTGACTTCTGATGAAAATGCACTTCAACCACCTCAGTAAGTGCATTCAGTCCACAATAATAACTATGATTTTGGAACAGTAGAGCATGAAGATTAAGTTATTTGGGATCTAAAGTTTAAATGAAAGTTTGAGAAGGAAAATATCATCTCCTGTCAGCCTCAAAACCAAATGCATATAAACAAAGACACAAGCCTTCTCCCTAATACAATTACAACTGAAGCAGCTGAAACAAAGATGCTGCTTTTTATAGTAAGAATTTAATTTTGATAGACTTGGGTGAAACTGTAACTGTTTCACACTCTTTGAAAACATCAAGTCAGCAATCCCTTTTTAGCTCTCCATGTTCTTAGCCTTTTAAATTAGCACCATGACTGCTATATGGCTGGCATATAATAAAGTAGAAGTACAAATACAGAACTTAGATAAATATTGCTGTGATTGAGCGGATGCCGCTGCCAAGCAGAGAAGCTCAATGAGAGTGTCAGATAAGCTAACTCTATCAAATACCAGGTTTCTCTCTTTGCCTTGCAATTTCCCCTCAAAATAAGCTAAAAATATAAACAGCAAGATTATAAAGATCAGAAAAACTGAGCAGCTTTTAATGGTGTTTCTCCCTGAAGCAGCAGAGCGAAGACATGTCTTATAAATTAAAAGAATGTATGGTACTATTCACCAAGAGTCTTCTGTCTGATTTTGTACAAACAGCTGATGAGACATTCCAGGTGGAAAAAAGTTAGGCGGGTGCTAAAGTAGAAACCTGTACAATCTGTTCTTCAATACACTTCTAAAAATCCTTTCCAGCGTTTCGGAGACCAGGAGCTAGATACCAGACTCGTGGGTATTTCTATGGGTCAGTTGTACCACCGTAAGTCATGCGAGGGCAACATCACTCTGCAAAAATAAATGCATGCAGAGGACAGACACCTGGACAAGCACAGACATATTAGCAGATGTTTGCAATCGTCAGGAACCATGCTGCTGACAGAGCTAGCTTCAGTTCTGCTGGTCTAGAAGAACGAAATGGTTGCTCCAGCAGAAATTGGCATCTAGCTGGGGGCAGCTGAGATTACAGCTAATGCAGTATATAATTGCCTTTCATTAAATAACAAAACACCATCCATCTGAAGCATTTCTAAACATGCCAGTCCAATAAGGATTCCAGTGCGTTACTTTTATATGTGCCAGCAGAGCCAGCAGTCCCTAAGGAATGCCAGAAGATTAAACAAGAGCTGCATTCATTCATGGTCATCATGTTCAAACATTAGAAAACTTGCATTCAACATACGGAGTTAACATTTGACCTAAATGTTTTAGAGAGGGAAAGAAAAGCAGTTTTGAGAAATCATATTGGCAAGACAGATCGCTCTGTTTCTTCTGAAGGAAGATCTGTTTTGAAATATTCTCAGTCACTCCCAATAAAAACTTTAACAGGGCTAAAAGGATAAAGGGAGGAACACTAAAGGAATTATCCGATCTGCCTAGGCTAAGTAAATAAAGGTGGTTTATTTCCTACAGCATACCTCTGTGATGAGGACACAAGACAGCTGTTTTTCTGTCCCTCACTAGAAAGGTGAGATTTTCTCTTTAAAAGAAACCATACAAATTATAAAAAACTATTTTTTTTTGCCAAATAAGATCTCCCTCTTGATCCCTAAAGATAGGACAATTGAGGTCACATTTCCAAGCTTTTCTGCTTCAGCCAACACACCCTCTCCCTTCCACAGACACAAAGCTTTAGTGCACTTCAGCACAGACAGAAAATCTTCTAGCACGGATAAGGACTGGACAGGAAGATAACCCTGAAATCTCATAATTTTAAATCAAGAACTAATAATCCTCTGCACATTTTTCAGTCATTCTACATTCAGTATGTAAATGAGGAAGTTTTGCACCTGAACAGTTTTATTATATTCCTTAGACTAAGATACATTGCTCTTGGGGCGGGTGAAGCTATTTACTTTTCCTCGGCAGTATCTAATTCGCTATCTTGTTACACGTTGTAGCAGGTGCACACAGACACACACTTAAGAAAAAATCACTCCCTAACACTGCTAGTTTCAGAATGATATTTCTGTTCTTTAAATAAAATTCTTCGCAAAGCAGCAGGCATAAAGGCATTTCCTCTTTTGTACCTCTTTTCTTTCTTCTTCCTACATATTAATACAGGTATCACATGCTTTAAAATCTTTCTGCTCAAAGATCTCAAAGCAACCTGTGAACTTCCATAAAACCCTACCCATTCAGCACACTCAGGAAGTGAAGCAGTGGAGAGGAAAGTCTTCATTTCACAGTAAGATTTTTAATCATGAATGTATACAGTCACAGACTAAATTTTCTTCCCCATGCTATGTTTTGGAAGAGATTTTTTGTAGTGTTAGCTTTTTTTTTTTTTTTTTTAATTATTTAAAACATATACACAAAGATGTTATAATGAAAGGGAAAACTAACTCCTGATTTTAATGCAGCAGGAGCCACATCAACATGTGAGTAACAGCAACAATTACCTTGTGCCCCATGACAGCTGAGGCACAGAAGAGAGAGCACTGCATCGCCTGAGGCAGCAGCACTAGTGATATAGCGGAAAGCAGGAGGGGCCTAGAGCCCACACAGCCTTTGCCTGGGGATCCCTCAGGTCTAACACGGGCTATAAACATGGCAGTAAACTCCGGCTAAGCCACCCGGAACCGTGGGGCGATACAAGAGCAGCTCACCTGCAAATCAGTAGCTTGGAAAGCAACAGAAGCAATGAAGCGCAGACATAAAATATAAATTAAAAAAAAAAGGCAAGGTAAATTATAAACCAAGTTATTATTAATCAGTAAAACACCAGCATATAAGTGCGGGATGCTGAGAACTGCATGTACCATGAAATACTCAGAGCCCTTCCCCCCAGAATCATCCACTCAGGCCACCAAGCACCGCGTCACGTCTTCTAAGGGTAAAACTCGAGCAGAGACTGCACTCGAGACCCTCCTGTCCCTAATCTGCGCCTCACGAACCACGAGGCCACCCAAGGGCTCTGCGCGGTGGGAGGCGAGACGGCGGAGGCCCCCAGCCCGCCTGGGACGCCGCGGCCGAGCTCACAGAGCGCGGCTGCCCCGGGAGCAGGGCGGGCAACCAGCCCCGTCCAACCGGGGCCGCGGCGGCGGGAGAGGAGAAGCCACACACGAAGGGAATGAGCCCGGCAAGCCCAAGCACTCGGCTCGGGAACCAGCCAAACCGGCTGCTGTCACCGCGGCCCCTGGCAGGCCGGCGGGGAAGCGCAGGCACGTGTGGCGGAGGCCAACAGCTCCCCGGGGGCGGGCGGAGGGGGGGTGTGTGGGGGGGTGGACGCCCGCCCCGGTTCCTGGAGCCTCGCCCCACCCAGGACCCCTCAGCCCCACACACCGCGTCCCGCCACCCCACACGGGTCCCTCAGCGCCAGGTCCTCCCCCGCCATCCCCTCACAGCCCGCCCTCCCCAAGCCCGGCGCGGGCACAGCGCGGCGCCCGCCGAGGCGCCCGGACGGGAAGCGGAGGCCCCAAGGCGGGAGGCGGCCGGCGGTTCCCCCCCACCCCCCTCATCCCCTCAGACGGCGCCATCGCGAGCCCAGGCAGCGCCGCCGCCCTCCCCGCGCGGGCCCTCAACGGCGGCCTCACCGCTGCGAGCGCCTTCGGCTCCGCGCCGCCGCCTTCCCCGGCCGCTGCGAGCGCCGGGCGCAGCTCCTGCCGCCGCCGCCGCCGCCGCCGCCTCCTCCTCCTCCTCCTCCCTCTCTGCAGCGGCGGCGGCGCCTCCCCGGCTCGCAGGGGGCGGGGCGGGCAAACAACGTCTGCGCCCGGCCGGGCCCGCGGCACCGTGAGGCGGAGACTGCAGCAGCGCGAACCGCGCCTCCCTCCGCGCCCCTTCCCCGCGCTCTCCCTTCACCCCCTTTTCCCTTTGTCTCCCCCCCACCTTTGTTCGCCCTGGGGGGTGCCCGCCGGGCAGAGGGGGAAGGAGCGGCTCTCCTCGGCCGTCGGTCTTCCCGGGCAGGCCCCCGGGGAGCCGCCTGTCCCGGCAGCCGGAGGGGAGCCGGTGGCCGGGGCTCGGTGCGGGGAGGGGGCCCGAGCACCGGCAGCGCTGACCCCGGGGGGAAGGCGCTGCGGCAGCAGGCTGGCGTGAAGGGGCGGGGGGGGACGACAAGAGACAGGGAGGTGTGAAGCACAGAGCTCTTAATGGATGAATAACTTTACTGTCTGCTTTTCTCCATTTTCCTTTTGTCCTGATGCGCAGAAATTTATCATTCCTTCGCTTTCTCTAAAGTACTTAGTATTTTAATTGTCGTTGTGCTTGCAAAGCAACACATTGGAACCTGGCGTTATCTTGTTGCTAAAGTTTAAGCAGCTGTAGCAGGAGCTCCAGCACCATCATCAACAATTTAATACTGATTTTCAAGGCTGAATCAAACAGCTCTGCTTCACCTCCTTAGCTCTTATAAATAGGCAACAGAGCCCAGCCAGAGCTGGCCCGTAACTGCTGAATTCATCACAAAGCAAACCTCAGTTTGCAGTCTCACAGATCATTTCGTTTCTGCATGATGCCATTCAAACAAAAGGGTGATGAGAAAGCAGTTCCATTGCTGGAGACTGATTGCAATTTGTGTTTCATTTTGGCTTCATTCTTTGGCATTAATCCAGCATGGTAAGGCACAAAATGGTGTGACGCAGTCCCCCAAATAATAGGTTTCAACTACATCAGCATTTAGCGATGTTTGTTAGAAATTCACTTCCTAAATGTTAAATAGAATCTCTTACCATGAGCATTAGATGTTGAAACTGATACTCGAATCCATGTACAGCCACCCTTCTTTCTCCCTGCAAAATTTGATAAAAGTTTTGCTGAATGAGGACTTCAGGATTTAAATATTGGATTGTATTTAGAAGCACAGAGCCAGTGAACAATTACTTAAAACAAAAAATTGACCCTGCAGTCCCTAGCTATGGAAGTAATCCCCAACAGAAAAATTGCAATTACGGTAAAAACTAGAGAGTCAGACTAACTTTACAGAACACTTGCTCAAAATACCTGTCGGGAACCTTTGTGCTTGTTTCTGGTACTTTTGAGCTTTCTGTATTGATTTGATGCCAATATAGAATGTGTTTCCCATCATTTTTCTTCATTAATTTGATTTTGTTGTCTCACGGTTAATTTGTTACCATGTAGGTAGATTTCAAGGGTATGCAGCTCAATGCACAACATGAGAATTTTTCTTAAGCAATGTGTTAGACTGATGTATCTAGTACAGAGCACAGCAACTAGAAGTCAGCTTACTCTTGAAGATAGAAACTAGGAGTTGCAGCTTTGCGCTGTTCTTGTAGAACTTGTAATAAAGTGCACACAGTAAGTAACAGTGGTGAAATAATAGATGAAAAGCAGTTCAAGTGTGTAAGCAGCTTTCTTTACTCCCTTGCAAGGCTAAAAGTGTCCTGTTACTAAAGCAAGAATTGAGAATGATGTCACATAGATCAAAAGTTTCTACCTATAAAGTGAATGTGTCGTTGGTTTTTCATGTAATTTCCTAGTGAACAGAATCATAGCTTCAAGATCAAGGTAATCCTGTAGGAAACAAAGGGAGTAGTTATCCATCATTCAACCAGTATCAACCTTCATACGGTGAAAAAGGAGCTTTAGAGCAACTGTAACTTAAGTTCATCCCAATTAGAAATGGTTGACTTAACTTCTGTGTATCAGTCTACACTTAGGTGGAGATATCTGCAGACTGTGGTAACAGTAACATCTAGTATGTTCACATCCAATTTATAGCAATTATTATAAAAAAAGATGCTGGTACTATAAATCATAGTACTATAAAGGATTAAATAGGATTGAAAGCCAGTTTCATTCATTCCTGTCCTAGTGGCTCTCTTTTCTGAACTGCATGATCAGATCAGTTAACACATAATACACACACATTTTCTTAACTCTACAAAAACAGGAATTGCTGGATGCTCCTGGGGAATTCAGGATGCCAACATAGCTACTGGCATCCTGGCCACAAGTATAAGGTCCACTTTAGAATTAAAATTGTTTTCTTCAATAATGTAGGAACACCAGTCAAAATTGTTTCTACCCTTTTTCATATTTGTGAAGGGTCCAAAATTATTGAAGCTTTCAGAATAGCTGAAATGTTAAGAACTACATTTAAGGATATCCTGACTTAAAGAGATCCATTTTTATATTCAATGGGACATCCACACAAGTTTGAAGATTTTGAGTATAGGATTTTTTTTTTCATCTGAATAATCTCTTCAATATGTACATTTGGAAATTCCTACACAGATCTGATGGTCACACCTGTTTCAGAAAAAGCAACTAATTGCCTTTTTTTTATTTAATCACAGAAGTACTGCTTCAAAAATCCCAGCACAGAAACTTACACTATTATTTTCTGTAGTTGTTTCTGGTTTTGCAAAAACACAAGATTCCCCCCTACCTTTTAACCTGAGCAGTACATGTTGCTCATCTATTTACAGCTTTGTTGATCCCAAAGAGATTCAGTGTCCTAAAGCCTCTTGCTTACTCTTTATTATTTCTGGCTTTAAATTTATGTCTCCAAAACTGGCAGCCTTTGATTGATAGGTTATGCTAGATGAAAAATTGCCCTTTTAGCCTTAATTATCATGTATGCAACAGTTCAAAAAAAAAAAAACAAACCCAAAACTGCAGATATGGTAGTTACTTTCACAGCTTAGTGAATTGAAAGGCTGCAAGAAGTCTTCCCATTCTCAACATACTTACTGGTTTCCTTCCCTAGATCAGCTGTATCACCCAGCAGCAGTACAAAAAAAGCTCTGCAAGTCCATGTTCTTTGTTGGTGTGCTACACAAGGTAAACTTTCACCCAATGTTACGTTATTTGTTCTACCCAACATGGGTAAAACAACAGAGAACAGTATTTAAACAGATAGTATTTAAAGAATCCTTTCTGCATGCTTGTTTAAACAAGATACTTAATTTAACAATAATGTTCATCTTGATTATGAGTGTTTCATTTCACAGATAACTAAGACACCACAGTCTATTAAAAAAATGAACTATGCAAATCATTCTACCACATATGTAAATACCAACAAAAGCTGAATTCTCACCTAGAGAAGCAAAGCAGGTTTTTTTGTTCCTACTGAGAGTGCTGACTTCTAAAGAAAGGGTAAATAAATTTTTATTCAGTCATTGGATGACAGATATATATATACACACGTTGTAAAACATGTCAAGTCTTTGTTGCTTATACTTACCTAAAGTTTAGGAAGAGTCCAATCGTCACACATTACTTACCATATTATTAAATCCATCCTGTTTGTAAGCTTCTTCAAGGATCGAGACCAATTCCTGCCTCTGACTCACCCCTTCCCACCCCCCAAAACATAAGTATGACTCTACAACGTATTCTTAGGAACAGTATCAATCTTCAGTGGCATTTACTTACCAGAGGCAATCCAGCCGTGTTACAAACTGAAGGTACTACAGAGTTCCATGGCAACTACCAATGCATTTGAAACACTTTAATTATATTTGAGCTTTTTCCTCCTCTTCGTTTTTCTTTTTTTCCAGCTATCCTGCCTTACAGAGTTTGCAGTAAAAATAATTCTTAGCAGCTAACACGTCCTTCAGATATCTTCTAGAATCTCATCTATTTCTCTTTTCATGACATTTTAAAAACTGTGAATTAGGTTATAAAAATGTAAGTTAGAAATTCAAATCTTTTTTAGAAACAACTGGCCACCTGATACCCTGAATATTTGCACAGATTAGATATTTTTAGATGTACATAAGCATTTTTAAATACTTTTGCTGTTCTGAATGCTGTAAGAAAAACCATGAGTACTATGCCAACAGGAATCTGTGGGAAAATTTGAGTGATGCCTGCTCACACTATACCCACCTCATTACAAATTTTATTAGTCATTCATTTTAGTAAACTCTAATCTAGGTTATTATGCCACACCCATCACCATGGGAATGTGACTTAAAAGTACCAGAAATATTTTGCTATTCAGCTTTTTCTCAGACCTTGTAGTGTGATCTGATTGCAGTTTCAATATACAAAAGCCATTTGGGTAGTTACACTTGACAGATTCAGAAAATCCAATAATTACAAGTATCTTCAGTGCAGCAACAATATACAGCACTTGATAGAAACAGTGAAGTATGGATAAATAGTACAGATAAATAGCTAAGAGATCAAGATGAATTCATTCCTAACCATGAGAGAAACAGCAGGGATAACTCCCCATCCCTAATTAACTGTATGTTTTACAGCAGAGGTAAATACTGTAGTTTTACTTACTGGTTCTGCTCGATCTTCTCCAAGTGTTATCCACACTGACCACCACCTCCATAGAAAGGACAATTTAAAAGATTAGATTTAAAATAACAATTTAAAAGATACCTCCGAGTGCCCAGTATTTTGTATGATTACCCTTATTTCAAATTAATTACTAAAAGTTAAAACCAAAAATTATACAGTCCCTGCCACAGACTGTCTGCTTTTCGGAGATCAAAACATAAGCATTACAAAAATCTCATTTTAAGAGAAAAAGAAGTATTACAGGAATTTTTATAAGTTTTCTTTATAATTTGAAAGGCAAAAGAATAACAAATGAAAGTACTCTATTCCCAGGTATGTTTTGCTTTACCAGATAGCCTAAAAATTTCTTTGCTTAAGAGGGGATAAGTTGTGAGGTTTTTTTAATATAGGGGTTGTACAGACCATTAGTGAAAAAGGGTTTGGATTTTGGCAGCCTCAGACTTGAAACTAAACACCTACAGATGTTTAAGATCAATAGAATAAAAAAAAAATAAGAGCTCTCAATGTGTGGTATAGGTGGTCAAAGTCTAATAGTTCATGCTCTAATTCATAACAGGACTCAGGGATAGCCTCTAAACACCCTGCCCAGATAGCCCAGAGGCCAGGCAAGGCCTGGCAACCCCGTGCTTTCCACTGACTAGCCCCAAGCAGCTCCCAGCTCAGCATTTTCCTAGTCCCATGCTAACAGTCTGCTGAAGTGCCTATAACCAACATCATACAGATTTTGACTATATAGGAAAACATTCATGCCACCTATTTATTAACTATATTGATATCATTAGAAAAGAATGAGCACCGGTATCGAACAATCCTTACCCCCAAAACCATATTCAAGACAGACAGGGATAATACCAAGACTAAAAGGAGCAGGTCTAAACATCCGCTAACTATTTTGCAGAAGCAGCACAACAGCAATATAAAAAATAATTCGGAGCACAGAGACAACTCTGTATTTACAACAGCCTAGAGTCTTTCGTTATGTGAAGAAACAAGACTGTTAAATGGGAACAATCCCAGTTGTGGGAATTTTAATTGAAGCATGTATGCGAGTGCGACAGCATGCGACACATGCTTCCGATTGTAGCAGGCTACAGGTGAAGGACAAAAACATTTGCTGACTCGAACAACCAGTCAGTCCAGTCACTCTGGACAAAAATTTCAGTGGATACAAAACATGGATCCAAACATAGTCTATTCCTGCACCAAGCCCCCCCCAATAATATTTGCTTTAGATACCAGAAGATACCAACTTCCAAAAATGAAAGAGATCTGTATCTCCAAGCAGTTTGTGTACAGCAAATAAAAAAGTGGCCAAAGTGATAAAAAATGCTGAACAATTTAAAATTCAAAGCCTTAAAAAATGAAGGATTTAACATATTTAAACTAGATTTAAACTATACTTAAACTAAATTTACCATTACATTAAAAGCCCACTTTACCCTTACTCTAATATCTTCAGTATAAATCTTGGAAGCAATAAAGTTAACAGATACTTTAGTGGTAAGTCTGGGAATTTGTACAAACTTTGAAGACTTATTTACGGTGAACAATTAGGTGGAAGGGTAATTTATTATGAATTTATTGTAAACACACAGAGCACTAAAGGGTACTAAGCATATGAAGATGATTTTCATCTTGCGGTTGCTGTAAGCAAGGCAGAAGTACACAAGTACTCCTGTAAAGTTTAGGCTGCATGTCCTACTAAAGAAGCAGCATTTCATAAGAGCTATTAAAAAAAGATCTTCTAAGGTGTGGAGAGAGAACTGCATGTTTAAAATATGAGCACCTCAACACACCCAACAGGTGTGTACACTGAAATCATTACCTCATGCCCTGCATCACATTATCATCCACATGTGAATGATACAGCACATAATGGCTTGTGTAAACTGTCATTACTGGCTTTTAACTTCATGGGAGGAGGAGGCTGGGAGAAAGTACAAGATCTCTGTTTGCTTCACAATAGAGATTTCTTTGTAAAGTATGCAGAAGCTGGAAGCAACATATTATTTCATTATCCCACCCTGTTACAGAAAATACTATTATTTCTCCCATAAAATATGAAAAAAAAGTCTTTCATTTTAGCACACACAATGAACATTTACCTTGACCACTGCTTTTCAAATGCAACCAGATAAACTGAACTGGTATATGCTGCAAAAAGTTTTTTCAGCCTCTCAGAAGACAGGCAGTTCATATATAAAGACACTTTGGTTTTCCCTTCCTGTAAAGTTTAGAGGAAAAAAAAGGAAATATATATAAAAGCTTTAACTACAAAAAGCTTGGGGGTTATCTTCAGCATTCAAATGCAGAGTGTACCAATATCATGTATTACATGGATCTTTGTGAAATACATACTATCTTCAAAGCCGAGAAATTTGAAGAGTAAGTTCAGTCTCTTAAGTTGTATTATCAAAACCAGCTTTGAACATCCCTCCTTCACAAGGCTTTTCTTAGAGACTTGAAATACTTTGTTTTACTATGCATCTCACTTGCCTAGGAAGACTTTTTTTCCTGCATTTATATGAGGACAAATGCTTTACCAGCTCCAATGAATGCTGTTAAGTCAATCTAGCACTCCCTCTGTTGGCAACGCAAATAACGTACAGTCATTTCACCTACAGGTCCCTCTGAAGACAAGGGGAAAAAAGTGTTAGAACAATTAATCAGCACAATTATAACACACTTAAACTTTCAGAAGTGGCCAATTCTTCAGATTATGAAAACTGAGTGGTATGGCAAGGTTCTATTTTAGTTAAAATAATTTTAACAGCTTCTTGATTATGAAAACCTGAACCCAATTGTTGTAACCCTTCCTAAAAATATTTAGCTTTATTAATCCTCATTTTAATCAGCTTGTTTTACTAATTATCTTCAGCAGCTAATTTTCAAAAATTAGCAGTCTGATGGTATAGGACTCAAAAAAAAATCTTTATATAAAAGCTCATTTATTAAACCTCTGTACACAACAATGAACATGTATGTACAGCAAGTTTACATGAACGATAATGTTACAAAAGATACAGTGGTAATTAAAACTGACCCACATAAATAATTTATAAAAATATTTGAAATGGTGAAGATAATGCTGGTAATCCCTGATTATTTTCATCCAATTGCCAGGATTTTAATGTGGGAAATCTTAATGTTAGAACTTTTTAAAAACATTCTGAATATATTAAACTTATCTACAGGATAATTAGCAAAATGTATAAAGTATAGATTATTGTACAAAGGACAGATATTAAAAAAATCACCAATCCACCTGAAACTCAAGGACAATATAAATCTTAGCCAAAGTAATGAACAGCAAACCACAAACTCCTCTTCTTAGAGTTTCATGTATTGGCAAGTAAATCGCTCTTAACGAATCAACAGTCCTGGTATTCCTTAATGGAATGGTGCAATTTGGGAAAATTCTTCTGTATTTTCTGGCCGCATTGGTGGTCCTGGTCAATATGGAAACCCTGCACTGACTTCAGTTCCAAGGAAGAACGGGGCAGAGCTGTATTTGTCAAGATTTTCTCCTTCCCACAAAGGATGAGGAAGGGTAATTGAGTTTGTAAAACTGGAGGAGGAGAGAAAAGGAAGCGGGGATTTGGACATAATGAAACAAAGGAAGACCAGTTAAAATTAAGTCTTTTTCTTTTGCTGGTTTCTTGGGGAATTTTTTAAGACGCTTCTTATTCGTAGATAAACACCTGTTGATTCTGCCATATTTTCAAATTCAAATGGTGTTATGCCTGCAGCAAACTTGCTCATATCAGGAACAAGACTGGAGTTTTTTGCAGATGATTCAGTGCTTGTGGCCACCTTATTACCATCTGTATTGTCTCCATCGTTAACCTCACGGTTTGGAGCAGGCAAGGTGTTATCCAGCAAGCCTTCAGAATCTGTATTTTCAGGATTTTCCTTTAAATTAAGTAAACTATCTCCTGGATTAGGATCAGTTATAGAACGTTCATCTTCTGGTATCTGTTCACTGATGTCAGAAAGCCTTGTTTCCACTGTAATCACCTTATCAGATGATCTTACTTCTGCAACAAGATCTACTTCGTTCCTAGATGGTGATGACGTAACAGAATTTCCAGTTAAAGGTGTATCAACGGGAATATCAGAGTCACTGTTTGTGCTTTCTGCCTGCTCTAGTGCTGCCCAGATTAATCGCTGCTGTTCCTCTAGCTCTTCCAAGGTCAGGGTATCCTCATCCATGATTGAGTCCACTATTTTTGGCTGAGGAATATCACTGGAAGGATTCAATAGTGGAGTAGTCCTAGGAAGAGGAGGGCGGGTGGGTATTGAAGGTTGAGGTGGTGTAAGATTTAGTGGAGGTGTTCCTCGTGGTAAAGGAGGAGGAGTTGACATCGATGGATGTCCAGGTGGCAGCGGAGGTTGGAACTGAAAACTATTATGAGTTTGAGATCTTTGTGACACTTCCATATCTAGAAACAGATTAAAAGACATCTATTAGAATCTGAAATCTGACTAGAACAAGATTCAAAGTGCCAGTGTTCTGATTAACTACCAGACTTATGTCTTCTCATCCTTGGTTTTCAGCTGAGATAGAACAAACTTTTTGAAGGTTTTAATATCCACTGAAACTATGGTTTTGGGGATTTCAACTCTACTAGCTGTTCAAGCAGGAAAGGAAAAAAAAGATAAAATATTCTTGAAGGTATTGAGAACAAACTTATTCCACACTAAAGGACTTCCTCATAGGAAATCCAGAAGGAAAGCCAGAAGTTTCTCCACCTGTTCTAACATTTAAACACCGCTAAGTCCTCCTGTGAGTTTGACTCATTTTTAAGAAGTTGTGAGCTTGTAACTTCCTACATATTTCATCCAAATATTTAAAGACTTTGAGGTCTTCACCACAGAAGTTTCTTTAGGATACACCTGAAGTAAAGAGATTGGAATTTGTAACCTAACATTCCAATCGCTCTGGGCACACTTGAAACCTCTTGCTTGGTACTGGAAGATATGACAAACACAGTAACAGAGAATGCTTGTTGTACAGAGGCTCAAATGCAACTGCACTGGGACACTGCTAGCATATGGCAGCAGTTACGTTAATTACCACCATAACAAATACAGACACATTGGTTTCTCTTTATGAGCACTGACATTTCAATTCAGACCAAGTTATTAAAAAAAAAAAAATTGAAACTAGGAAAAAAAATTGCAGAATAACTATACCAGAATCTAGGTCCATGTCAGCTGCTGGTACCTCTGAATTGTCTTCTTTTGGTCGTTTTGAATGATGAGACCTTGACTGAGATGCAGCCCTTTTATTGCCAGATTTTGGACATGGCTGAAAAGAAATTATCCAGGAAAACAAAATAAATTAGTATTACATTGTACAAGGTAACATTTCCAGTTATAAGAACATATTTAGAACAATTTCATAACTATAGATCATTTGGCAACCCAGTCTGTAAACTAGACATTGAAGTTTGAGATATTTAATGCAACTGAACAGAACTGTAATCTTGTTTGAGTTTAAGTGGCAAAAGAAAAGACTGTCTGCATTCCTAAAACAGGATTATGACCAAGTTTCCACCTGGACACCTAGATCTTATGAGACCATCACAACTCAAGTATTGTGCATCCCTTCCTGGCAGGCTTAGAATTTACTGTTTAATTCCATATAGCATTATACTTTGGGACAGAGATCAGAGCACACATCTTCCATCCTTAACTGGAAGTAGTCTGTAGTAGGTAACAGTAGGCTAGAGTCACATTAGAGAAGACTTGGGAACAATACAGGACAGGACTACCACATGTTTTCTCAAGTCACTGTAATAAGATTACTGTAAATCGTGACTGTGGCAAGTAAGCTGTTCACTTATTAGGGAAGTCTGGAACTAAGACCGTTTTTAGGCTGTACAAGTTCATAGCAACCTTTTTTCAGGACTGCGTATAAAATATTGCACAACTGGGATCTGCTTATATTAATAGAAATAACAGAATTTGTTCTAAACATGAAGCTCCTTTTTGTTAGAAGAGATAAGCCAAGCATCAGCATTTCACATGTGGTGGTGTCAATAAGAAAGTCTATTCCCTTGTGTAAAGAGATAAACAAGAGATCATCACTGGCTACGTTAACTACAAGACAACATTCTCCCCCCTCCCCAAATAACAATGAGATACATTCACCGCATGAAAATTAGACAGGTAGTGAGCAAAAACATCCTTCTGTTGAGATGGCTGCATGGGGATGGAACCAAATATCTGCCATTCCTATAGCATAAAAAAAAGAGAAATAATATTGCATATATTTGGCTAATAACACAAGAGTAAAACTTAAGAGACACTAAGAGATCAACAAGCCAAGATTAATTCAAGTTCTCATCAAAAGCCTCATTTATTACAGTAAATAGTAGGAACTACTGGGAAACCAAAGTACTCTCACTTATGAACACAAACAACTGATGCAATGCACTATGACCGGGTACTAAGAACAACAATTTCTAAAAAACCCAATCACCTTTACAAAATGTCTTGTTAACCATTTCATAGCAACTACTCTTCAACATTTGCAACACAACTACAAACTTCCCCTCGAAATAACTGCTCAGACCCAAAAGGCTTACTTTGAAAAACTGTTAATTTTTAGTGAAAACTGAAAAAAACTTGGGACAGAACACTGAATGAAAAAAAACACATTTGGAGACCACTAAATGGGCAAACATAAAGCTGTAAAAGAAAATGTATGAGTGCTTCTTTTTAATGCACAGCCATTAACAGCAGTGATGAAGTTCACTACTAATAGCAGGTTAAAATGCTTCTGAAAATAAAAGTTCAGCAGCAGCAGCCACAGGAGATTCCCTGTGTGCTCTCTGCTTAAGGGAGCACCCACTGTGTGGGTCTTCTGATAGGACTTGTTTTGTTCTAGCTATTACAAAGCTTCCCAGAGGTTGTGCACTGGTCTGATGTAGTTTTCTATGGTTGAAATTATATTTGTAATAACACCCAGTAATTGTCATATTCCAAGAACATTCAGAAAACGTAGATGTATGGAAGGAGCATGTGTGAAGTTTTGTGTTTAAAAAAAAACACTGAACTATCCTTCTAGGCTCCTGTTGGTCTCATAATGGAAATAATCAGCACAGAAGCACCGTCAGACCCCATGCACAAGAGCTGACACAGATATCAGATGGATGGATGTCATGTCAACTACCTCATCAGCCTCCAGTCGCAAACCAGGTGGGTAAAATTAAGACCTTGTTGAAAGAAAATTGTCAGATGCAGAATACAAAACATTAAACTTGGCTAAAAGCAATTAATGGTACTCAGCATGTTGTTTAGAAGGCAGAGGACAGCCACTTACATCTGGGATCCCACTTGGAGTGGATATATTAAAGCCTGGATAGTTTATCAACTTGGACACATCGTAAGTGGTGCGTTTCAGTTGGTGGGATCCTTCATCTTCTGTTCCACCATCATCTATAATGAAATATAATTATTATTGATGCTCATTAAGAACATTACTGAAAAAATCCACAGGATTTAAGAACAGGGTTTTGGTTTTTGGAATGAAAGTATTGGTAGAAGGTTTTGTAATCCACAAAGGCAATAATAGTGACCAAATCATTTGGATACCTGACTGAAGCTTCCCCAGAAACCTACCTGGGTATTCATAATAATATTACTCTTCATGTACCACTACTACCCTCAGAATTTGGTGTTAGGACTGTTCTCCAAGATGCAGCATAAAGCTGGTAAATTACTTGGTAAGTTGGGTTTCAAGAAACATATTCTTTGCTTGCTGATGGTCTTCTTACTCTTATTATGTAAGTTATATAAACTTTAGAGAATATTATGGTTTCTTTCATAAAACCTAAGAAAAGTTTATTAAAGAAAGGAAGAGGAAATTTGACAATAGGCTATCCGCAAGTCTTGGGAGTTTCACAGGAGCTCCGTGTTCTAATAGCAAGGGCCAATTAGAGTGAAATCACACTGATGAAGAGTCTTCATCTATGTGATCCAATCATTACAGAAGTTGCTTCATTGTCACATCATAGCTACTTAATTGTCTCCTGAATAGTGCACAGCCATCAGTAGCCTGTATGCTGAAAACTGCCTTCCCACAGCACGCTCCTTACCTTTGCCATCGTAAAGCGCAAGTCCTGAGTGCTCCATTTCAGCCTCCTTGAGCCAGCCTGGAGGATAACCCAGCTGACGCATGCGATATATAAACGGAGGAAGGCTCTTATCTGTGACACCAAGTGCATCTTGAAGTTCCCCACTGAGTTAAGAAAACAAACAGAAAACCGAATGTCCTCCAGTAAAATCCATCATCGAATTTTGACAAAAGGAAGTTAAGAACATTTTGTTGAATTTTAAACTGTCAAGTTGAAATAACTTAGTTTTAGCTAAACTATGTTGCCTCTCAACCCCAGATATAACAATTTTAAGTTAAAAACAGCTCTGATGTTAAAGACAACTTTTAATACTTTAATTTCTTGTATTCTTAATTATGAGAATTAATTCTACACCAAGAAGAACTTACTCGAGTTGTTACTTCTGATTCATGGCCTTAACTGTAGCTATCATGACAAGAAGGGTGGAACTTAATGCAAAATTAAATTTACTGGTGATTTCTTTGGAGATCGCTACAGCCATATTATGATTTTTTTAAAACATTTTGAAGAGAGAGAAAAAGAGAGGAAGGGACACTCAAGGCTCAAAATTTTCATAATTTTGCACGCATTTTTAGTTTATTAGGAACATAATTGCAATTTGAGTGGCCAAAGAGTAACATTTATCTCCCTACACTGGGGAAAGTGCCACAGGAAAGGGTAGGACTATTAAGCCAGCAATGAGTTTTCATTTGAAAAATACCTGTGTAACTTATTAAACAAAACTTTATTTAGCAAAAAATTCAAACATAATACACCCATAGTTAAGAGTAGCAGATGGACTTAATACAACTCTGGAAAGTAACATCTGGCACTCCAAAAGTAGAAAAGATATTCCAGAAAAGCAGTGCAACAGCTAATGGAAGGAAAAAAGATACCTAATTACTCCTGGTTTAAATTTTCCAAACCTCTCTTCTACTTCTTCTGCATGATAACGCTGCTGAAAATTCTGATTGCTCGCTTCACCACAAGCTTCCAAAAATTCCTTTCTCTTCTCACTTATACGAGCTGCATTTCGTGGCTTAAAGATAATACAATTGGGAAGTTTAGATTTGAACAATTTATAATTTATGCACTCCTTCACCCAACATAAAACTGGCACTCCTTGCCCTCAGCATGCTTAATCATTTATCACCTGATCATGTGATAGAACTACAGTTGTAATGAAAACTACATCGCAAAAAACCAAGAGTATTTACACTGGATCTAGCGGAGCTCTAGAACAGGAGGAAAGACTGTTCAAACTGCAAAATGTCCCTCCATAAATTAAAGGAGACATTCAAACCATTATGCTACAAAATTAATTTACGTTCTGATTTGGAATGTTAGAATTTATGAGTACAAACAGTATAATCTAACCAACAGAGATGAACAACCATTTGTACATCCTGACCCCAGTGCATCTAATTTTTTTTAAATGGTGCAGTTACACTGAAACATTTCTTGGAGAGCAGCAGGCTTTTGAATACTGATGTAGACTTTACCTTTGGACAGTCTTTCATTTGATGGTCTTCAGAACCACAATTGAAACAATGCGGTTTTGGCCTGCTTAAAAAATGCACAAAAAATTAAGCCTGAAAATAGTTTTGCAATGTTAAATGCACTTAATCATTGTAAATCTTGTTAGATTTTTAGTTTTAGACTTAGAAAGAAAAAAAAATGTAGGCATTGCTTGCCGATTTCATATGCTGTCTTCTGCTTCTCTAAAACTGACTGCTTCATGTCAAGCTTCAAAACAGAGTAACAGAATATTGTTTACTTCACAGTCCTAAGGAGAACACAAGACATGAAAAACACACAGCCACAGCATGGTGGGGGGGACATGACAGCATGTGGAGAGGAAAGAAAGAAAGAAAGAAAGAAAGAAAGAAAGAAAGAAAGAAAGAGGTGAACTAAAAGTACAGTGGAAAAGTAGTACTTCCAGGCAGAAATGGAGCTTTTATATCCCATATAATAGAGATCTATTCCTTTAGTAGGGAATAGAATAGTCATAGAATAATTCAGGCTGGATCTCAGGAGACCTCTAATCCAGTCCCTTAATCAAAGCAGGATCAGCTGTAAGATTAGACCAGGTTGCTCACGGCTTTATCCAGTTGGATCTTGAATCTCTCAGGATGGAGACTGCATAAACTCTCTGGGCAACCTGATCCAATAGTTTACTGCCCTAAAGGCGGAAAAGCTTTTTCTTGTATCATGCTGCAGATAAAAGAGTATTCACCAAAGGATTTCTACTTCTGATTGAATATGTAAACATTTGCTTAGATAGTGCCGATAAATGAAAACAAAACCTACACACTAAAGCTTACGCTATGTCCGGAGGAAGGAAAGTGAAGATGTTAAAACAATACTTTTAACTCTAGAGTACAGATAAGAAACCCCTCAATTTAACATGGCTGTCACACATTAATACCTCTATTTTTCTTTTTATGCTTGTATCATCAGAGGTCTGATTTTTTACAATACTGAGAATCAGTTATCAGTAGAAACAAGTAGGAGAGCATAACTACTTCTTTGGAAAATCCTGGTCCACAGTTTGAACAAGTTATGCATATTGTGAAATTGTGCACTGAAAACCTGGAATGAAACTGCAGCTGCCTTCAAGTTTAATTTTCCTTGTAAATTCATATCATGGCAGCAAACATTTTCACAATTATGGGGGAGGGAAATCCCAATCTCTTACAAGATTTTAGAGAAAGATTTCTTTTCTGAACATTCGTTTTTACCAAATTGGGATGGGAACCAGAAGCGGAGACAAAAGGTTGACACAGGAATGAATGCCCACACATGCACACTCCAACCTCAAAGCCTCTAATAAGATAAAGTGAAGTGCATCTTCTGCTTCATCTTTACATAATATTCAAACAGAAACCTTCTGTGGGGATCCAAGTATTTTATCACCATCCCATATCATGAGCACAACCCGTCAATCTGCTTTACATTCAAGACAGTAGTATTTCTAATCAAACAGAGTTTAACTCAGCATGCCCCTTTATCTTTGAAATTCCCACTGACAGCTTGCCTGGTCTTCACTGCATCTGAAATCAGTGACTTTAGATGCTGTGAAGACCACCCAAGCTGTCAGGTGGAAACTCAATTCACTTTACTTCTTACCTCCCATAAAAGCTATACAATCAACTCTAAGATCAGTTTGCCTTAAAAGTCTACAAATAAGTCGAACAGGAGTTGTTCTACAAAACAGTAGGAATGATGATAGTACACCAGTGCAAGGATGACAAAGCAATCACTAAAAAGGCAAGCAACAGAAGAATCGAGCATAAACTTCAGGAAGTTTTTACACACTGATTTTAGGCCCTTCCTAAAGCAAGTCAATAAACAAGAGAGACTGACTGACTGCAAAGCTCAGCACTGGTTTACTTAAACTCATTGCTCAAGTATGTTCAAGGGTTTAGTATACTGGGGAATAATCACAGTGTACATCTGAACTTTTCAGCTCAAAACTTTATATTTAAGAATAATACAAACCTTTTTGGTTTTACTTGTATTTCTTGTCCATCTAGGGAGAGAATCTGGCTGAAAACTTGCTGATATCTTTAGATTTCAATAAGGAACTGCTACTGGATGAAGCAAAATTTCAATCTTGTTTAAAATATCAGTGAAAACCTAACAGTGCTTTGAATGGAATACTGACTCTGATGGATTAAGTTACAGATAGGTCCTCAATATGAAGTCCATAGTATAAACTATAAAACTGTATCTACGATAAACTATTTGTTAAGATGGGCTTACATTGTTTCCTCCTACCCAATTTCTATCCAATAATCAATTTTGTTCTGTATCAGCACTTGCTAAAACCCTCTTGTTTATAGGCAGAAGTTTTAAGTTAACAATTCTGATATGCTTCACAGCAATCTTATTAATAACATATTTTGGTAGAGTTTCAAAAATATAACTCACTTCTCAAGTAGGTGGAGACAGGTCACATCATACTACTTGTGTTTGCTTTTGGACTGCAATGTGTCAGCTGCTCTGCCCATTTGTCTAAGAAAAGTATGAGAAGACAAGAGGGCCGCCAGCAAACCGGCATGGTAAAGACTAAGAGGTTCAGTAGAGTTCAGAAGCACAGCAGTTTCCAGAATTTACCAGTTGCTTTTAAAAGGAAGAGCAGATGCCAGATACTAGTTGAACTGAGAACTAGTGTTAATTGAGTGCAGTACTTCAGTCAATTAGAAGCATGGTACCCGATATACCATTTCACTCAGTGCTATTTTTGGCTTAATGTCATCTGTGGGAGATCTAAAGAAAGACCCAGTAAGGATATTTAAAGAACAGTATCAAAGCTAAGCTGGCAGATGTGGAAGTTTAGCCACACTTAACTTGGCATTTTAGGAGAAATTCCCCTGTTAGGCATCTACTTCCTTCATCTAGAGGCTGGGAGACAGTACAAATATCTTTTAGAGAATAGGATTTGGAGAATAGGCATTAGAACAGAGACAGCTTTCCAAATGTAAAATTACAGCACAGTGCATACATACTCAAAGGCAGGCACAAGAAAACCCAAGTTAGCCGGCTTATAAATTTGCAATTTTCATTCAGATACAAGTAGTTTTTTAACACTAGGAAATGACCTTTATTACAAGCTTGATAACTAGATACTGCAGAAATTAACTGTGAAACTGGTTCTCGTCCTGACTCCTCCTGGGGCAGAAGCAATACTGGAAAACTGGGGAGATGAGATTACTTGTGCAATTTCTTTTTGCATGGAGGACTACAGTATTAAAACACACTCTTCCCAACATCTCCCTCAATCCCACCTTTCAAATACCGGCTTTAATAAACAGTAAAGAATCAACTTTAAAATGGATGCAAGTTAAAAGCATTCCAGAATTAAATTTTAAGAGACTTTCCCTCTGGCTCCCTCATTTGGAAAAAAACACCTTCCAGCATAATTTGACTTTGCCAAATCCTTTTCTTCTCCCAGACAGCTGATTTTATAGAGGGAGAAGGCTTATTCATATCTGGAATGAACTGTCATTCCAAACCTGATTACAAACTGTCCCAGGAAATTCCTAAAGTCACAAGATGTATTTATGGCGATAAGGCATTCACTCTTCCCAAGCACAAGCTTTCTAAAAATCAGCAAGCCAATCATATCGAAATACTTATATGTTTTGAGTAAAAAAAGCCATTAATGACTCATTAAAACTTTTCATCTGTAACGACTGATAGACATGTACAATCTACTGAACAGAATTTGAGTTCAATTTACCGACTGGCATGCTTTGGTTTTGACAAACGGAAAAACCCCTTGTTTTAGTAAACAGGATACTTAGGTATTTCCCATCCTTCTGTCAGCTGTGGATTCTCATTTAATATAGGCTGTCCCAGTTTATCAAGACAAAAATTGGTAAAATACAGAACACTTCCTACAACCTGTAGAAAAAAAGTCAGAAAATTGTCAGAAATGTGTCAGTATTTAGGTCAGATTGGTAGCATTTCTATAAATTTACACTGCTTGATATACTTCCATTTTTTTCCCCCACTCTGTAAGAATTTACAAATACATGCCCACACCTGTACAAGTATTTTTTCAACTGATGTAGCCAAAACATGCTGAGCTTAACTGCTATTACACTGACAAATTTAAGAAGATCTTATTTTAAATGGCAGTGTATATTGAATATGTAGAATAAAGAGTCAGACCTACCATTGAAGAGTACATAGTCAAAAACTTACACTAAAAGCTTCTTTAATTTTTTTAACAGAATTTGAGCTTGCTGTTTTACAGTCCTCTTCCAGAAGAACACTGGAAGGCTGACATGAAAAATAAAAATGCAAAGAATTAATTTAAAATAACAGTAAATAGAAGAGCTCCTAAATTACTAAAGTATGTAAAAGGCACAGAATACGGAATACAGCTTCTATTCTTTCATGAAACATTAGCTAAACAGTAGGATGGAGATGTCTCCATTAGTCATAATGCTTTCCACAGTCCAAAGTATGACACAGCTCATTTCTAATGTTTTCTTTGCTGAGAAGTATGCTGCATAAGAACATCTCTATTCTTATTTCAAAAGCCAAGAGAAAGATGGAGAGAAATGTGCCACTTCACCCTTTTATTCAAAGTGAACGCTAAAAAGTGAACGTTAAGTAAATCTTAAATGAATGTTAAGTAAATTCTAAATGAGAGAAGTGGAAATTTCCAGATTCTGTTGTTCATCTACGCTCTTATATATATCAAAGTTGAGTATACTATCAGAAGAGGATATGTTAAATTTGTACCTTCTCATCTATTCTTGAGTATTTAAACCAACTTATTACTTTGCTTTTACACAGATTTCAGTAGGAACAATTTTAAAGAAGCATTTTCATGGGCAGAAAGAATATTTTCTTTGTTTTGTCCTCTATGTTTGTAACAAAGAGTTATACAACATTTGTTTGATAGTTACTTGATTTGCAATTAAACAGAAAAAAAATCTAGAATTCAGCTATTTAGTACTGCAGTATTTCAATATTCCCACTACAAAGATGCAAGAGAAGGGCACCTAATAATAATCTGAGTTTTAAAGTACCTGTGGCTTAACATTGAAGTGCGTTTTTTCTTGTTCACCTCTCTTCTGCTCTTCATATTTCTGAACTAAATTAAAAACAAAATCTTCAATTTCTTGATGATACTGCCTGTAACAGAGTGAAGAAGTATACAGAGATGAAGAAGTGAGCAAGACTGAAACATACACCAGATGTCTTTTTTTTTTTTTAAAGGTTTACCATTTACTAAAGAACTTAGAAAAGGGGCAGTCAACTTCTTTCCTGTCCTCCTCCCAACCCCCACCAACATGAATGCAACCTATTATTAGAGCCTGTACATTAGTGTGGCAAAATCAACTCAGAAGCAGAAAAAATTTAATTTACTGTATTTACCCACAACACTCACAAAACTCAAACTGCTATTCAGATTGACTCCAAGCTCCTGGAAGTCACACTTCATTTCATGATAAGAACAGATATTACTAATGAAAACAACAGACCTCCTGTCATATTGCTCATTATCCTTTCTCCCCTTCAGGCTTAACAAGTTTATGTTCTTGAATAAAACATCCATCCATCCTTTGGGCAAACACTAACATATCCAAACAAACAAACAAAAAAGTGCCATTTCCTGTCAGGACTGCTTTTTCTTGGCAAGTACTTACTTAGAAATTACATTGTTCATAAATAAAATCTGTAACAGAGGTCCATCAAATTTTGAGTTGTCCACTGAAATTCCACTAGAAGAACAGAACAGAGACACAGACAATGGTTACTTCATTAGCTTTACTGTAAATATTCCCTAACCATTCTATCACAGCAAAGAGTCTACAAAGAGGAAGGTTTGGCCAACAAGTTCTGTTCTTTTAATAAGTTCCTATTCACTGAAACAGAAATCACCCTCTTCCAAGCAAAGGTGGTTGCCTGATGTGAGGTGGAAAGAAAACAAACCACCACCACACTACAGAAATTTTCTAACTGCAGTAAACTATTATAACATTTTATAAATAAGATCTCTTATTTATTCAACCATTTTAATGTACTTGTTTTCACTGCTGAACTTTACAAAAAAACTGTTTCCCACGTTAAGTTTCATAAACAAATACAAATAAATAAAGTTACAGCAATACAAATTAACTTCTAAAAGATGTGGCAGACATTGATTTGTTACCGCAGGCAGCTATTATCTCAGACAAACTATTTCAGACATATGTAAGTAATACAAAGCTTTTTAAGTCAGCATTAACATACCTAGGACGAGTCAGGATATTCAGCTTCCTTTTAAGTTCCTGATGTTAATTTCTTGTTAAAGAACATTACTTTCTTTAAAAGACACTGACCCACACCTTAATCAAAGGATCAAAACAAACAAGAAAACACCTAACAAGAATTTCACAGAACAACAAACGGGGTTTCAGAGCTTCCTTTTCACTAAACAGAGGATTATTTGCAAATCCACCCATTGCTGAAGAAACACAATAAAATGCAAAAACCCCCCAGCCCCAGCAGATGAAAGACAGGACTAGATGTGACAATCCAAATAGTGTAATTTTCGTGCACTGTGGCTGAATTGTCAGATTTATAGTAGAATCATCACCAAAAAAAGTCAACAGTAAAACACACATACTTGTAAATAGAAAATAAACTATAAAAAACATTTCAGATTACACTGTGCTGCAGTATCAAACCCAAAAGCCCTTTAGGGGAGCAAACACAATTTAACAGTTTAAAATTATTTCTAGCTATGTTAAAAATGGCTTTTCAAAGTAATCGTACAGCTGTTTCTTTTCCCTAGAAAGACAGAAAGGAGTCCAGCATCACGAGTTTTAACAGTCATCCCAGCACTCAAGAACCCCACTACCTCCTTCGCCACTGACGCGAAGTTCACACAGACCCGGCCCTTTTGAGGATAAAAGTTTTCAGAGGAAACTTCCTCTTAAGTGACGGAAGCAGAAGCCAGGAAAAAGCAGCCACCGCACCAAAAGGCGGGCTCGCAGCGGCCCAAGGCGAGGAGCCGCCGGGGGGAGGCTGCCCCCTCCCCGCCAAATTCAATCCTCATCGTCCTTCAGGACGCGCCAGGGCTCCGGCGGCCAGGCAGACACCGATAGGGCCCTCCCCCACAAAGGCACAGGGCCCAGCCTCACAGAGGTCCCCGGGAGGCGGGAAAAGCCGCAGCCCCTCAGGCCGGAGGCGGCCGGCGGCCCCAGGAGGGCAGGCGCCAAGGATGGCCCGGAAGGGAACCGGCGGCAGCAGCGGCGCCCCCTCTTCCCCCCGCCCCGCTGCGCCCTCCCCGGAGCAGGCCCTGCCTCTCCCGTCAGGATATTCTCCGCCTGGAGCCGCCGCACCGTCTCCTCACGGTCCCGCAGCCGCGCGCACAACTCCTCCAGAGCTTTCTCGGGTCTCTCCTCCTCCTCCTCGAAGCTGAGGCGAGGCGGTGGCGGCGGCCCGTCCTCTTCCTCAAGCTGCTCGAAGAGCTCGCGGTCCCCGAAATCCACCTCGGCCGCCATCTTAAGCTGCAGCAGGAAGGGAGGGGCCTGGGGGGGTGGGGGGAGCTGCCGAGGGGGCAAAGGGCAGAAGGAGCCGCCGCTCGCAGCGGGGAGCGCCGGGCGGGCGGGCCCTTGTCCCGCCGCGGAGCCGGGGGAACCCCAACTCCCAGCATGCAACGGCCGCCGCGCGCCCTGCCGGCGCCCGGCCCCGACCGCGGGGCGCGCTGGGAGATGGAGGCCGCGCGCTGCCGCCGGGCGCGGGGCGGGCAGCGGCGCGAGGCCCGGCGGGAGCTGTAGTTCTGAGGGGGAGCAGCGGTTGGATGGGAGGGCGGCGGCTTCCCTCCTTTTTTTGGTGGTTTTATTGTGTGATTTTTGTTTGTTTCTTTCTTTTTTTTTTTTTTAATTTTTCCTTTTTCTTTTTTTCTTCCTCAGGGTGAGGGGTGCAGAAAAAATGAGGGCAGCAGCAGAGTGCAGGACAAGAGTGTTTTGAAGTAGGCTGGCTGCAGTAAGGCCCCATCCACACAGGAGCGTGGTCAGGCATGGCCCCATGCAGCCCACAGTCCTGCAAGACAAGCTTGTAGAAGCTACTACAAAAGTTAACACTATATAACTACTATAACAGTACTTTTAGGTACTCAAATATTGGCAAGGGGCTCCAACATCCCACCTTTCTCACCACTGGTTTGGTGGTTCTCACCATCCCTCTCTTTACTAAAATTTACAAGTATCAAACTGACCAAAAGAGAAAAAAATAAAGAAAAAAAGAGGAAAAAGGAAAACAAAACAAGTTGTGCTGCATACAGCAAGTCTCCGTATTTTAGGAAAATCCTACTTCAAAATAAGTAAAGCAAAACAAACTATTTCTGACTTCTCAAGTTTTCCTGACATCTCTTGACTAGCTTCCTTAGAGTTTGGCCCAAAAGACAACTTAATTAACATAAAGTAAGACCTTAGAGAAAAAAATGTCTTTATTATTAACCAGGTTTTTTGCACTGGATTATGTGCCTATTGGCCCAGACTGCTAAATAACATCTACACAATGTTTCTTTCATGTTTCAAGAATTGGAAATAACTGTACAAGGTTAAAGTACAAAAGTACACAAGACAGTGGACACGAAATATCCATGTATGAGTTTATCCCATCTGCTGCTTGGTTTGAAAAGTAGAACTTTAACTAAAAAATACTGTCCTTCTATAGTTCTGTCAAGTTTAATGGAAGTGGGTATAACCTGATTACAACACTAACACCAGTATCACTGATCTGATATTTACAAAAAAATTGTATTTTTCAATAAATTAAAGTCAATGCAACACCCATGCAAGCTAGAATGCTAGCTTTTTGGTGAACAAGGACCCAACATTTGAACAAGAACCTTCCATAGTCCCAAACTTTAAAACTGCTTTTTTTTTTTTTTTCAAACAGCATCCATTCCTCGCATTGAAGATGTAAACCCCAATCCCATTCCTCTTTGCGTATGAGTCTGTGATCTTGCCATTTCATACTGTGCATCTAGATTTCTGAAAACCTCCTCCTGTTGTTTCAGCGTTTTGTAACTCTCTTCATCAACAGAGCTACAGCCAGCTTCATCCTCACTCTAGAAATCAGACAGAAGAAAACAAACATTAGTTGTGTAGGAAGTGGTGTTTACATATACTACAGGTGCCCTAAACATAACAATTTTGCTCTGTTGTTTTCAAAAGCTAGTAAGAATTCAAGCATTTGGTTTTATGGCTGGAGCATAGCTCTCACTGTCAAGAAACACATAAAGGCCTTCATCAAGTTCCTTCTAACTCATTCAAATAAATGTCTCTATCTATACAAAGTAATACTGTTTATCACATTATGAATATTGGTTACCACTGTTACAGATCAAAACAGTTGCCTTGTTAGCCAGAAACATAATGAATTTCTAGAATTTGAACTGAATTCAGAATTAGATGTGGCTTGTGAACTTTCATGAGAAATACTTAAGTTCTTAACTACATCAGGTAGTATCAGGTTAACATCTTTACTGGTTACGGTACACTTCAAAATAAAGAAATCACTACTATCCTACAATTAATAATAAACTTAAATTATACATTCAGAACTCTTTACCTTAATGCCCATAAGTTTTCTGAATTTGACATTCTGGTCCTTGTTTCCAAAATTTAGCTTTTCCCATATTTCTGCAGACTGTGATTTGTCCTGTACAAGTCAAAAACCACAAAAATGTATCACCTTTTTATGTAAGTTTCCATTAATATCACCATACAGTAGCAGGCAAAAAAGCAGCATTAAAAATGAGCCCATTGGGTAGCGCTAGCACAGCTGAAGTAAAAGGTTTCCAAGTCATATCTTTGTGACATTGCTGCAGCAGGCTCACAGAAACTCTGCGAGGGAAATCTGCTTAACCACAGGTTTGGTTTCAAAATGGAGGTATGTTCTTCACTTGGGTAGAGCGTACTCATTTCCATAAACCTTGTCAGAACGCACGCTTAAAGTGAATTACGGAAAAATGAATTTGCTTATTACAATTGATCAGTATACAGCACAATTCAGGAAGAAATGCTTAGACAGCATTCAGGTTTCTTCTTCCCTCCCTTTTGCCTCCCATCCATGCCACATGAACCAGTTTCAGTTTTCCACATTTTACGAAACAGCCTGCGAAAAGCTAAGTGAGCTTGTCACATGCAGTCACATAATGATAATTAATGTAACACGTGCACTTCTATACTAGCATAGTGTGTCGAAAGACAAAATCACAAATATTAAAGCGCCAATTTTCCGTACTATCAGCAGGCAAAACCTGTACTCAAATCCAGTGACCTTCTGAAAAAGCAACCACAACAGGAGCTTTTCTATTTGGTGATCTGTACTTCACTAATTGCAAGAGCATTTATTTGACACAGCATAAAAGTCTGAAGGCTTATTTGTATTTATAACTTTTGTTAGTGTTAGTAATGAACTGAAAAGTTACTAGCAAGGTTTGCAGCCTCATTTTTGAAGTCTGGAATTGGACAGGATGCAACAATCACATGAAAAATCTCTATAGTCACAGAAAGGAGTGGTTGATTACGTTTCTATACCTTAGCCATCACTTTTCAGTAAAAACAAGTGCATCTGTATTTGAATTTAGTTGCAAGTTGTAGGGAAAATGACAAAAGTAACATTAAGATCCAATTATATCTCAAGTTTTATGACATTAGGGGTTTTCCTGAGGCTTGTGTCACATTCATTTGTCACTGAAGGTCTAGTTATCTTACTCCTTTCACTACTCAAGTTTTACCTTGGGCTGCTGTTAATAGGGAAAGTTGGTAACAGGTCTGAAAGTAGTTTTGCTGGAAATAACACTAATAAGCAATCCTAAACTGAGCACAAGGTGTTTCCAAACAAGTTTTATGAAAGTAAGAAAGGACAACATTACCCCTTCCTTTTTGCCTTGCCAAAGCATCTTCCGCTTTTTCTCTTGCTCAGCAAATTTCATTGGATTCACTGCTGCTGGGTTATAATAGCTAGGCACAGCTATTCCAGTCTCTGCTAGTGCTTTTGCTTGTAGTGCTGCCATCTGAGCTGCCATTGCTATTTGAGGAGTTACTTGTGTTCCCGATGCCAGAAGAGCAGCAACATTAATAACGGAACCTCCAGTGGCTGCAGCTGCTGAAGAAGAAAGGTGACATGCTATCAGACAGTAGGTTCAGACTTTTTGGAAAACAAAGCAAACCTTCCAAAACCCCAAACAAACACTTCCCCTCATCAGAAGTAAGTTGAAAATGTCCAGATAACAAATGCATGATAAAATACATGTTATTTGTAAGTTAAGAAACAAGTCTGCAATAGTTTCGGTAAACCAGAACTAAAAGTGAAACTAATGTACCTCGTGCTTCTAAATACCCCTGAGAGCTGGTAACAGCTTTCAAACTCTTCCTTAATGATGCATAAAAGAAGAGTCCAACGACCATCATGAAATCATTTACCAGCTTAACATACAGTTGATAAGTAGTAAGAAATCCTGATCATTTTTGTTGGAGTTTCATGTTTGGGTTGGTTTTTTTTTTTTTTTTTTTTGGGGGGGGGGGGGGGGGGGGGGGGGGGGGGGCAGGGCACGGCAGCAGGGTCCAAACATTTCTTTGTTCTAGTTGTGGTTCTTATATATGGACCAAGTTAACAATTATTCAGAAAGACAACCTGCACATAGAATCACAGACTGGTTTGGGTTGGAAGGGACCTTAAAGATCATCTAGTTCCACCCCCCTGTCCCAGACAGGGACACCTTCCACTAGCCCAGGTTGCCCAAAGCCCCGTCCAACCTGGCCTTGAACCCTTCCAGGGAGGGGGCAGCCACAGCTTCTCTGGGCAACCTGTGCCAGGGCCTCACCACCCTCACAGGGAAGAATTTCTTCCTTAGATCTAATCCAAATCTCCCTTCTTCCAGTTTAAAACCATTTCCCCTCGTCCTATTCCTACACCCCCTGATCAAGAGTCCCTCCCCCCTTTCCTGTAGCCCCTTTCAGTCCTGGGAGGCTGCTCTAAGGTCTCCCCGGAGCCTTCTCTTCTCCAGCTGAACCCCCCAACTCTCTCAGCCTGTCCTCACAGGGGGGTGCTCCAGCCCCCCAAGCATCTTCGTGGCCTCCTCTGGCCCTGCTCAAGCAGGTCTGTGGCCTTCTGATGTTGGTGCCCCCAGAGCTGGACACAGCACTGCAGGGGGGTCTCACAAGATGGACTAGAGGGGGAGAATTCCCTCCCTCGACCTGCTGGCCACACTGCTCTCAATACAGCCCAGCACACGGGTGGCTTTCTGGGCTGCAAGCACATATTGCTGGCTCATAGTCAGTTTTCCATCCACTAATAACACAAGTCCTTCTCAGCAGGACTGCTTCCAATCCACTCTTCACCCAGCCCGTGTCTGTGCTTGGGATTGCCCCAACCCACATGCAGGACTCTGCACTTGGTCTTGTTGAACTCCATGGGTTTTTCACAAGCCCACCTCTCCAGCCTGTTGGACAGGACCATAACGCTCAGCACATAAGCCTACCCTATCCTTCCAGTCACACTACTGTTTAGTAATTAATATAATACACATGCACTACCTGCAGCCATTTCCTGTTGCTTCTGTTTTTCAACCATTTCTTTCTCTCTTTGTTCTTGCAGTTTCTTTGCTCTTTCCAGTCTAGAAATAAGTACATGAGAAAAAAAAAATATTTAGACATGCAAAACCAAGAGCAGCAGCTTATTTATGTCACATTATTAAAATCATAACAGTTTCTGACCTTCTGGCTAACGCTTCCTGTGCATCCATAGCTGTATTTCGTCCCCGAAAAGGTGGCGGACTCGGACTCCGGCTATGACTCCTGCTGAACCTTCGGGGCTTTTCAATTCTTTTCTTTCGCTCTCTGTAACCAAATTTAACAGAGTTGCTAGAACAATGAAGGTACTCATATACCTTAACATTTCATAAAGTATTTGATCACAGCTCTGAAGAATTGCTTAATGATTAATTTGGAGAGCTCTCCAGAACAGCTTTCATACAGATTACACTACAACAGTGTAAAAGTCACACTTGCCTTGTCACAAGACAGAGCGAAAACTGAAGATTCCCAACTGTAATATGTAACAGAATGTGTAATTCTGAATATTCATTTACCCTCTTATACTTAGTGTTTAGAACAAACAGATCTGCTCTAGAGATTTTCATTCTAAAACCTGGTAAGAGAAAGTCAATTGCAAGAAAACTGTAAAATGGATCAAATTACAAGAATGCTTAAAACCATAAGGGACTTCACAGCACTGTAATTATGTTAAAAATTAGCATTTTGAAGATGCCCAATTAAAAAACTGAAATAGTACTGGGGGAAGTTATGATTCCTCTCCCCTCTGCAGACTTCAGTGAGCGTGCTTTGGACAAGCGTTTGAGGGAGGCTATCAAGCTAAATGGTTTAAACACACGTGATATGTCTCAGGTCTGCTCTTGAGGATGACAGCACTGTGCAGAGAACTACGAAGCATGCATTATCTGGTGCCTGACAATCTGAAAAGAACCCAGTTAACACGTATTTTTAAGTAAAATACCAAAACATTCAGTTCAATTCTCCTATAGTAACCTTCTCCCCACCTCCTCCCAAGTAGAAGTTGCTTTTATGACATATACATCTAGTCCCATCTAAGCAACAGCCACTCAAAATACACATATAAAGTACTATTAGCAGTAATTCTCTTTGCTAGGATCGTTAATATCTACATACAAGAGATAAGGGTTTATCCCTGTTTAAGCCTCTGACACTGACTTTTAAAGAAGTCACAGATACTGGAAGTGTCCAACAAAGCTTAAATTACAGGAGATATCACTCACATTTTTCCCAGATTTGCCATAAACAGTAAGTTGAGATGCACAAAGATGTTTCTGCAATTTTATACTTAAACGTTATTATCAACCATTTGAGATAATAGCTAACATGACAACAGTCACTTTAAATGGCATATACTCTGTTTCTTCTGTTTGCAACTTGGGCAGCATGTACAAACATGAAACGTAGACTGAAGTTACAAAAAGAGATCCGTGTTTACATGACAAATCTGGTAGAATACAAAGGAGGCGAGACTTATCTTTTCATAGAAGATGACAAGATGCAGATTCAGGCACTGGGAAGTGACAGATCTGCATTCCTGAGATAAGATGTAATGCATGTTTCAAAGATACCTTCATTTTTCCCGTGCTGACTATTGTAGTTTGGTCTTGTCTTTGGTCTGATGCTTTACTGCACTGGTAAACATCAAGGAAATAAATATTTGAGCTTTTGTATTTAACTATTTCCATTGAAACAAGCAGATGGTGTCACGTTTTCCACCTAGCATTTAATCAGTGCAATGCCACAGAAGAACTGCCAGAAGGGTCTAGACACTCACAGAACAAAAAGATTAGTTTAAATGCTAGTGAGGACAGATCACCTGAAAACTTGAGCTTGAGATTATGCAAAGAACCATCAAGAGAAGGTCAAGCTCTACTGTTTACAAATGCTTCTGTCATAGCCCGTTAACTGTAACACAACAAATATTGCATTTCGTGACTGAGGGAATTAATTTCACAGTTGAGTTTTAAGTTTTCACATCCTATTTGTCTGGCTTGTGAAGAGTTTTCCTTGAGGCTTACCCCATAATTTTCTTTCCAAAGCCTTTATCTGAGCCCAGGACTTGATGGAAGTGTTCTAGCTACTGTCAAAAAACTTATACCTCACTTATTTTCCTTCTCCACGATTTGTGAGACAAAAACAGTACTTAAAATAAATGGATTCTTGCAGTATGTCCAGCTGAAGAAATTCTTAAGCTCCCTTCCTTTTTCCGCCCACATTTTCTGTTCTGTTTTAGGTAATTTGAATTCCACTGCAGAAGCAAAAAACTCTTCTGGAATGTGAAGTTTTCATGGAGCCATTAAACACAAAACGTTCAAAGCGACATAAAAACAGTAAGTGCACATCATCTGTCACTGGAAATAATGTGGAACTGAAGCCTTACACATCATGATGAAGGTGGCTTAAATACCATTAATGTAACATGTACGCCCAACTGAAAACCCAGCTCTACTCACCCCAGCTGAAAGTTTGGTAGAAACTGCGTGCCAAAATAAAGTATAACACAAACCATGTAATTCAACTAGATCTTCAGAAAGAAGTCTTCTTAACAGTTTCATGGGTGGTGGTGTAGCATTACACGAGTGTGCTATATTCTTAAGTCTCCAATGATCCATCGTAATGTTGAGAAGTCATAACCAACTTCTACACCCTTTAAATACGCAATTTAAAATACTCTAGTGAAAATACTACTAAAATCAACTGCAACACTGGCAACACTTTCTTGGGAGCTCTGACAGGACACCAATTTGCATTCAAACTACTTGTTTTACTTTAAAGAAGTAGGAGGTGAAAAAAAACACAACTGTAGTAGTCATTAAGTTGTATTTCAGCTTACTCATTCAGAAAATCCTACAGGGTGTTAAGGATGCAAAGGTGACACACAAATAGACTCAGAACTTTACACGAAAATACTGAATGATTCATCAGTATTGGAAAACATTAACTTCTATACAGTGATGAAAACCTCAACTCTAGCATATCCCAGGCAAGACACGGATCTCAACTCTTATCAGACAGACCTGGAATAAGCCAGTATGTGTCTAGCTAGAGTGTTTCAGTCTGTGCTTCTAGAATTTAAGTTAAAGGAAGAAATGGAAGCACCCAAGATAGGGAGAAAAACTAACACAATAAATATTCTGATGCTGAACTTGACAAAAGGGGGTTGGTAATCACTAACACAGAATAGTACTTTCAGATCAGAAATAGTTCATCTGACTCAAACTTCACCTTAACACTACACTAACTGTGCCAGTTCACAGACAAGACAAATTTTTACATGAACTTTGCGGAGCTGATCAGGATTAGCTTCTGATCAGAGCATCTGCCCTGACACCCAGCAATTCCCAGTTAAACTTCCTTTTTACGATATATACACACACCAACAAAAGAGATAAATACAATAGTATTTTTAAAGTAGTGCTTTGTCAACCACACTACTCTTGTATCAAACACACAGAAGAGTTGTATCTTATTCTTCAGTTTTTCCCACTTAAATATCCTATTTAAAAGAGTAAATTCAGTTATAGTATAAGAAACCAAAAGGAGTTTGAACCGTGGTAATCATTACTACTCAGAATATTAAGTTATTTACTTTCCTTCAATAGTCAAAACTTCTAAAATGGTGGTTTTATAGAATAGTCGTAAAATACCTAGTTAAAAACTTCTAATTGCCAACACAAAATCATACTGTGAAAAGCTGAGAATCTGAGACACTTGTCTAGGACAAATATTTCTGTAAGTGTATGCAAACTATCCAGTCCTTTACGCATTGTATCAATACAGCCAGGAAAAAGCCAAACACATTTAGATACACTGAACACACATTAACTGACAAACCCATCGTTCTTCTATACATCAGCCCGCCACAGAACATTCCAATCAAACACCACCACTAAGCATATACGGAAGTCAACACTCACCTGCTTCTACTCCTAGTTCTGCTTTTACTTCTACTTCTATGTCTGTGTCTAGATCTTGATCTAGAACGAGATCTTATACGTCGTTTTCTCTCTCTGCTGCGAGATCGGGATTTTTTCCTATCACGACTTCTACTACGATGACGTCTGAAACACATGTCCCAAATTCTTACATATATTCTCATGTTTAAATTCAGCTTTTACTTAAGGACTTACACACAGGTTTGTCACCACAGGGCAAAACGCATCAGGCGGAGTGGGGAGACTGCAAACTACACACAGAAGAGTTCATGCCTGGAACAGTTTTAAGTTGTAAGACCAGGATATGAAATGGGAAAGGAACCAACCACTACCAGCCACAGACACGCAGAGTTTACGTAAAGAATCACACTCATCAATAGAGCTATTTTTAGTTATTCATTAAAGTGTTCATCTCAAAACAAATACACGGCCAAACTAATCTGATGCAGGAGTCTTAAATTTAAGGCAACAACACTCTTCTCCTCCCCATGGTCTTCCAAGACCTTAGGGAAGAGTTGCCCGAATTTCAGCTTGTGAGTCACACGCAGTCCCTCAGCGTATCATTACCTGAAGCTTGTTATTTGCTATCATGTTTGCTACAGATCCCTCAGCTATGAGCAGAGCTGGCTGATAAGTTCTGCCGGCAGCAACCTGTTTGTTCCAAGCAATTCTCCTACCATGAGAGCGTGCTGGGAGGCCTACCGCGCAAGGAGGCTTAGATAGCATTGTCTCTGGGTAAGCTCTTGATTTAGGAGGTAAAAAGCCATGACACTGCTAAGGTGTATTTTCTTCCCTGTCACTGACAACAGGGAACATTTAAATAGACTCTGTTTATAAGTTTTCTATGCTGTGTATACTAATTATAAACACAAGACAGATCACCTATATAAAGCCTTAGAGATATTTTGAGCTTTTACTCAGAACCAATCTGAAAAAACTCAAGTAGCAGCAAATGCACTACCCAATGAAAACTGAAACATGCAATATAAATTGATGCCTTAGAGTTAAATTAGGTCAATAATATAATTTAACTGTACTTCAGAAGTCTACACAAATTCCAAACACTGCTTTTGCAAATGCACTTAAAGAATAATCATGTAAAACAACTTACCTTTCACGAGACCTGGATCTTGAATGACTCCTCCCTCTTGATGATTTTCTCTCTTTGCGTTTATGTCTATCCTCACCATTTTCAGATGAATTTAGGCTATCTCTTCCCTTGTCAGAAGAATGTTCTTTGTCATTGTGGTCTTCAGATTTGTGCTTCTTGGAGGACTTCTCTTTGGATTCATGTCTTCTTGCCTGTTTTAAGAAGAAGTTGGTTCTTTCAGGAAAATAGTGCAACAAAGAGAGTTAGTATGGGTATCAGAAGATAAAAAATGATAAGTTGTGATGCAACATTAGTAACCTTAGGAGTGTGACTCAATCATGAGTGATGGCTATTTTACCTAATGCCACCAACTACCCAAAGCTGCAAATGCACGCTAGAATTTTTCCCCCCTTTTCCCTCCTCCCCACTGTCTAAAGGATTTTTAAACCATCCATCAAGGTATCTTTACAGTGTTTCCATATAAGAGTTCACAGCATTGTAACAAAAACAACTGTCATTCTCAGTTACTGTGTCCATTCCAAACACAAAATAAGTACCTATCTTTTAAGTACCTGACAATTTATGAATATGCATATATATACACACATACATTTGTAGTGAATATTTAATATTTGCCTAAGCCTACCATGTAGAAAGTTACTAAAAACCACACATAGTTGCCGACATAGACTATTTTGCTTTTAGAACTAGAACAATTTTTATATCCATCATTAGATAATTAATTTTTAGAGCAAAACTCTCTTCAGTCAGTAACTTCAAACAGTTTTTAAAAAGCAAACTAATAAGTTACATGGTTGACATCCCATTTTTAGTATTTAAAACTAACATGCATCACTCTGAGACCTCCCACAGTAGTTTTAAATTAAAGATATGCTGCTCCACTATACCGCAATTTCTTCCTGCAGTGTCTCTTAAAAAAAGATTCCTTTTTATAGCCACAATGCCAAAAATACTTAGCAAGGTCAGGCCTGATTTTTGCCAATGTTTTCCTTGGAGACTAAGTCATGACATCAACACCTTTTCTTAATATATCCAGTTTATTTTAAAATCTCTCTAGCACAAAAGCATAGCCCACTTAAGTCTTATGTTTAAATAATGTTTTGTTTCAAGTCACAATTTAAGCATGATACATTAATTTTAGACTAAAACCCAAATCTTCAGAGTTTTTTTGCTTATCTATAAATCGGTTAACTACTCATGAAACCTTTCCTATAATCTTAACTCTCTCTCAAAAGAAACAAGTCTGGAGAAGATGCTATAATTAGCTTATAACTATTTATCCAAGCCTTTCTAACTCCTTATTAATATATATCCATTCCTAAATACATTTGATTATAGTTCTTCAAGTATACAATGATGTTATTTTTCCTGCTTTTACAGTGTTTAACTCCTTGCATAATCAGTTGTTACATAAAAACACATCTGAAGTTTGAAATGTTACCTGTACATTAATTTTAAGTATGTACTTAAGTAGATGTTCTGATACACATATTAAAAAGAATTACTGATATTCAGTATTTAGCCTACAAAGAGCTTAATCTTGCAAGTGAATGGAAACAGTAAATCTACTGTGGGACATCATTCCTCATCTGTTCACTGTGAAACTTAAGAGATTGCTAAATAAATCGTGTAAGATTAGATCCAACAGCATGGCAAAACACTGGACATAATTTTAACCAAGGACATTTTTAAAAAACATTAAAATGTGTTTGTGTTTGGTTTTTTTTAAATCACATCTTCCAGGCACACACTTAGTAATAAACCACCATTATATCCCATAACGGATTTAAGATATTTTTAAGGGAAATATGAGTTTGAATGACTAATAGTTACCTTATCATGAAGTAGGCTTATAATTTTGCTATCTGAGTCTGCAGCGTCTTCAGTTCAGTCTCTTCGCGCATTAGCACGCTGAGTATGATTTATTATAGAAATGTTATCATGTGAGCTAAACAATATATTCAATTTCACAAAAACTCTCCTAGATTATTTTTCCTTTTTTTTTTTCCTCCTTTTTTAAACAGAGCTTCCATTGGAATGGGGGAAGAAGTTCCTGACCCAGGTTAAAAGTTAAGAAGTCCCTCATCTGACCCAGCCTGCTATTGCCCCACATGGCTTAAGCTTCTTTGTGACTATTTCGATGCTCCTCGTTTGCTTGTTTCATCTCTCCTCTGGTGTGTAAGCCAGTTATTTTCAAGGTATTATTGACGCTGTCTCTTTTCACTCCCCTATATACATACACATACTTATTTAAAAAAAAAAAAAAAAAGAGACAGCTCTCTGAAATTTTTGCTGCTACTGTCATGTTTCCAGCTGACTCAGCTTGTTTGCCAAGCTATGACAGTCTTTACAATTAAAGGATGCAATAAACAGAGCTCAGTCAGGTGGGGAATTATTTTTAATATACTTAAGTAGATGGGTATGTATCACTGAAAGTCCTGAACATTGGCCAGGAATAAAGCCACCCAAGGCTTTTGGTTAATGGAAGCTCTGTGAAAGTCATCAAGAACACCATTCTACTTCTCCACATGAATTCTTTCTTTTGGCTGTTTCCACAAAAAAAAAAAAAAAAGAAATTAATTTACTAGGATCTGAAAGCATTTTTCTATAAAACTATTACCTTGTCAACATGATGGCTGCAATCATGCTTCACTATGAAAGGATCTCCATATCCATTTTTAAGCTTAAAGTTTCCAATTTCTGGTACTTACCATAAAGTCATTTATATAGGTTTACACATATGTGCATTACTACAAGATACTTTTAAAGATGTATTGTACAATTACCTAAACGCTACAAAGTGTTAATTACCTCTTTGCTTCTGCTCCGGCTTCTGTGTTTTCTTCCTTCGGTATCTAAAGAAGAAGAATTTACTGTCATTTACCAAGTTAAAGAGGAGATCCGCTGGCTATCATCTTTCTAGTTCCTTTCAGTTATTCCACTCCCCAAAGTCAAGAATAGATTTAGAAAACAAATAGCACTAATCAAATAGCTACTGCAGAAAGCAAACTCTAGCTGTTATCCCCAGTTCTTTTTTGCATTTATTTAAGCTCTGACAGTGAAAAACTAGCCCATGTCATACTCCAGTCGTTACACCAGGTTACCTTATTTTTGTTACAACCATGCAAGGGTATTATCCCAGTTTAAGCATATCTAATTAAAATGAAGACAAAGTAGTATGGCTTTCTGTTGGGTGTTGTGTGTATTTGTGTCCTGCCCCTTATCCTGAACACTGATAAGACCTTTTTCCTCAGCACTTCTACCATTAAAATTGAGAAGTTTCAATATAGTGTATTTAAGATACAAACCCAAAATTAGTAGCTTAATTTTTTCCCAATTCTAACAAATTACTAGAGCTAAATCTGTATATTTTTTCCACAAGAGCTTTAAACATATTTCAGTTCTACAAGCATACACCAAAACATTACTAAGCAACTCTGCTTATATGAAGACTATACCTGACTTCCGTCTTCTTTCCCTTGACCGTGAGCGTGATCTTGAATAATGATGCTTTGATGTTCTCGGAGAACTAGAGGCATCTGATTGTTCCTTTTTCTTCTCTCTTTCTGGAGATGACTTTTCTGGGGCTACTCCATCTCGTTCTGTATCACTACCCTACACGTGAAGACAGAATATTTAAAACCCCAAAACTTAGGACTGAAAACCAAGAAAAACTATTTACTTAGTACTTCCTCTGAAGACACACTTAAAATTATTTTCTGTAAAGACAATCTTGTGAGTAGCCATCCAATTATTAGTTAGGCAAAAGAACCGTATAACCGCATAGACTAATTTTTCAAGACTTGATTAACGAGAACTAATATATAAGTTTCAAGACTTGATTAACGAGAACTAATATATAAGATTTTGCTCTCCCACTACGTTAGACTGCATTTTACTTTTTCCATGCGCTTTTGAGAATATCAGTTAACCCTGATCCACAGCTTTCTCTAAATGGTGGTGGTGTTTGTAGGTCAACTACTTTTTAACATTTACATGACTAAGATTACTTAAGGTCAATGCTGTTCCAACAGATATAAGTCACCTCACAAGTTAGGGCATTACTGAGGTATAGCACAAAATCCCCACAGACAGAATGAGCTTGGAAGAGAAATTAAATGAGGTATATTGTATTAGTGTTAGACAGCTAACTTTTGAATAAGGAAAAACCTCAAACAGTATCTCTATGCAAAGATGTGTATTTGTATGAGAGTACATATAGGTCACATCCACCTGTCCCAACAATTCCTGTATCACATTTTCCTTAGGTGACAAAAACCAAGATGCTCCCTACATCCCTTCTAAACCTTGAACTAGGAGGACTAGAGCCAAAAAACTGATCTTGTGTAGAGCAGTCAAGACTGCTTTGTGATTCGATGTTGGCACAAGTAAACATGTACAACCGGTGTACAACGCAATGAAAGGAACCAAATGGAAAAAGTGCACACCGAAAAGGTGAATGTGCTTTCATTAACGCCTTTAGATTCACTGGTCTCTCTTGTTCTGATCACGTAAACGGCAGTCATAATCAAGCCTTCTGAACATCATGCGGCTGCAGAAGATTTCACTAAGAACGTAATTAAGCCCAGAAATGCTATTTATGATGATAATTTAGGGTAGCAGAGGACTCCAACTTGCATGGTTTTCTACCAGCTGCGGTTTTATTTGCAAACTGAACATGTGAAATCCTCTCAAATGGTGATTTATATTCATTACTGTGAAAATAAAGCAGCAGTTTTTCTTAAGCCACAACAGATATTACAGATTGTCATCAATATATTGGTATTAATGGTAGATTTTCTTTATAACATGCTACAGCTAAATCTTTCGATTTGCTTCAGCTACTACTGCTTAGCCTGCCCAATTCTTTATTAATTTGCAGCTGTACAAAGACACACCTATTGCAAAATCTCTGAGAGATAAAGTAGCTGTTCACTTCTCCATTCACAGGGTATACTGACATCTAGTTTGAAACACACCAGCATATGGACAAGAGCATCGACTGCATCTGCAGTGGAGCTTTAACTAAGTGACAACTTCTGAATACTACTGATACACCACCCACCATCCTAAAAACTTCACAACATTAGATGAAGAGTAGGAACTGACTCCCCTATTTGTGCTCTCAGCCATCACAATCCTCAGCATTCTATGCTATCATCTGCTTATCTGCACTTCCCTCCCTTCTACTCGCTCCCTCCCTCCTTCATCCAAGGTTTCCAAAAGACTCAGCTAGAAGTTCCAAAGCAATTTTGAGATTTGTATTAATTCACTTTTTGAAATTACTTTAGAAGGATAAAGAGAATACCTGCTAACAGCTTAAGTTAACTGGGTTTTTAAACATAGTGCCCAACTGAAATTGAACCCACTGCCACATTGCCCAAGGCTACCAGTCTCATTATTTACACACATTTCTGCTCATTAATGCCCTCATGCACTGCACCTTAGAGAAATCTCCCAGCTCTACAAAGACAGCAAAAGACTGATGACAGTCTTCAAAGAGACTAGTCTTACTTCTTGAAGTACATGTAGATTGGCCACAGACTGTTTCATTGAACAAGCCCCCCACCTACCACTTTAGAGGATCCTCAAAGATAATGCAAAGTCCTTTTACAGAAAATTTTATGTTAAGAATAACAGGTAAAGTTATATAAACCGAAAAAACATTTTAAAAAGTATTTATTTTCTCCAGAAGTTTATGGTTCTCTTGTTCTGTTTCACCACTGGTCAAACTTTTAAGACAAGAATTTAAAATACCAGATTAAACACCACAAAGTACTTCAAGGTAACTTGGAAGAGTTTTATCACTTCAGAGTCTTGTTTGTTTGGGTTTTCTTTTTTCTTTTCCACTTAAGACTTTTGAAAAAAATTAACCACATCGGGTTTGGTAACTACTCTTACTGATTCTTCAACTCAATCATGGGACAAACACCTTCATATGTTACCAGGCCGCACAGATTTTAAAATAAAATAAAGCTACATTCCTAGGCCGTGTATGAACATAAAGGACAGTGATAACTACAGCAGAGGCGTTTCCTATCGATATTAACCATAAAAACAGGAGGATGGAGGCAAGTAATTAATCACCAAGTACAAAAAAGATGCTGAAAATAGCAGGCCTATGACCAAACACAAAGAAAAATAGTAAGGCAGGGAAAGCTACATGAACGAAAACTGAGCATGGCCCAACCGCCAAATCGATCCCCTCCCAGCGAATCTGCGCCCCACAGTTCCTCTGAGAAACACCCACTCTTATAGCCGTAACACTTCTCTCCCCAGCCAAGAAATGGTAAGGCCTCAGTCACAAGGCCTCTTCGCTTCTCTCCAAGCCCAGAAAAACGAAACAGAAACTTCTGGAAACAAGGACAGAAGTAATGGGTGAAAGGCGGCCACCCCCTCCCGAGGCCCATCATGGCGCCGGCAAGCGAAGGAGCGGCGGGCGCCATTTTGTCTCTCCGCGCACACGGCTTCCCGACCCAGCCCTCCCCATCTCACACGCTCTTCCCTCCCGCCCCGTAGCAGCCCCCTTCCCAACTCGTCTCCCTACAAAAATCCCGGCAGCAAACACCACTCACCGCCATAACCGAGCGCCCGGAACGTCGCTCCCCCTCAACAACGCCTCACAAGTGGCTCAACCTCCCTCAGCAGCCGCGGCCGTAGCGCTCACGAACCGAGGCGACACGCCCCGCCCTCCCTCTCCCTCCAGGCGCCCGGATGTAACCACGGGGCGGGGGAAGGCGGCAGGGAGCGAGGGAGCCGCGGTGCACTCTGGGGGCGGAGAAGGATTAGACGGTGTCTTAGCAACGGTGCCGTTCGCGGTTGGAGGAGGTTTGGCCCACACCGCGACCCGTAGCAGCAGCCAGAACTCCCGCCAATTTGAAAGCCTGTCGCGGCGGAGGGAGCGCGGTGGTGGCTTGTCACCGGCCTCCGGGGCCGCGGTGAGGAGAGGATACGACAGGACGGCTTTGTGGGCGGGGGTATCCGCTACGTGGCGGGGAGAGCTTTCTGGCACTGATTTTAGTTCAGCCTCGGGCGCGAAACTTGTCCTTGCCAAGCTGCGTTCAGTCGGGCCTGCTGGGGACATCAGCTGGGAGCCACATTGCTCTTGCGACTTAACTTTTGCCTTTTCTAAACTCGCAGTTTGCCTTTAGGAGGGTTATTGTACTACCCTTCCTCCTAGGCGCAGAATCACAAGAGAATAATAAAATCAGTAATTCGTGTGTGGTCATATAACTTTTTTAAGTTTACAGCATGTTCCTTAAATGTTATTATAGGTAAACATGTGGAATGATATTGAACTTCTTGCAAATGATGACACAGGGAAGGAGCAGCTCCCTGTAGGTTTAGGACATGAATGTGGAACTGCGTTGTACCAAGTGGATACACTACTTCAAATCACATCTTCAGAAAAGGTAGACTTCATCAAAGCAGTATTGTTCTTTTTCTTAATAGTTACCAGAGCTTCTTTTGTCATATTTTCTAAACTGTTTTAGTTATATATAACAACCTTTTCCTTCTTAGGTCTCTGTTAATCCACAGTTGTACGCATGCAACTCAAGGGACGGCAGTATTATTGTTGTTGACAGATCAGTGGCACTTCTTGACAGTACTGGGCAGTCTCTTCAGATGCACATTCAGTTTGGTAAGTTCATTCCTCTGGAATTCCACTGGAAGTTAAAACTGACTTTTAAAATATATGTTAGGTTTGTATAGGAAAATGCAGCAAGTAACTTGCTCATCTAACTAGCCTGTAAAAGGAAGTATTACAATAAATACCTAAGTAATAAAAAGTGATTGCTGGTTCTGTATACAATTAACTGAGTAGTTCTGTACAATTTAATTAGAATGCTTGCTAACTTTTCACTGAAATGAGAATAATGGATACCAAACCCATTCCCTGTATGCCCTTTCCTGTACTTTGTTTAATCAAAATAAATAATTTCAAAGAAATCTGGGACACTATTGTCCAGTTCCTGTGTTTCAAATATGAATGTCTATTAATAAAAAATAAATCTTAATATTTGACATTTTGCCATGGAACTTTGCAGATACTAATGTGGATGTAGTTGGTATGTGTCAAGAAAAACAATTTCTTGTGGTCGGTGAGAGAAGTGGCAATTTTCATGTTATTCACATACCATCAAAACAAACCCTGCTAACTAAGGTACTGTAATTTTTCTATTCTAATTTTGCTGAAAAACTTGTTTTCAGATTTTTTTGAGTTGTTTTTTTCTTTCTTCCAAATATCAAAATATAAACATTCTTGAGTTTTGAACACATCTTCTAGTTTGAACAAACAGATTAAAGGGACACTTGTTCCTCTAAGTAACAAATAAGGAAAATATATTTAGGAATGGCATGTATAAACAAGAACCGTTCTTGATGAAAGAAAAAAGTTTAAAGTTTGAACTGATGATCAGTGCTTTTTTTAAATACATTTTTTTTGCATAAAATACAGAATAACAGTCTTTATGTTGATTCTATTTTAGAGTTTGGTTGAAAAATCTTCAGGGGAAAAGACTTACTTAAATCTCTTTATTGAAAAAGATAATGCAGATGCAGGTAAGAATTTGATTTTTTTTTTTCCCCCCTTGTCTCAATTTTTGTGATTTTGTTTCCCTTTATTATCTGTCAGGGAAAGAGTTTACAAAATAAATAATCAGATACAGCTTTAGTTTGTAATGTGCACATTAAATGCACTTTTAATGCTTTCCTGTAAAGATACTTAGTTCTCATTAGTTATTTTACAAATGTCATAGAAAACAACAAACGTTCAGAACCCAATACATCTTTCCTTTGAGACCGTGCTATGCATATGAAAATGCTCAAAAAGGGAAGATTTCTTCCCTCATTCTGTCAGACTTCAGATTTTAGTAGTTCCTGTTCTTCTATAAGCTCCCAGTCTTGTTCTGTCACAATATAATGTATTTAAATGTAGTTTTGTCATGACAACAGAATTTGCAGTCTGATGGATGCATACAAAAATCAAAATTTCAAACAAAACTCTAAGATGTGCAAACTTATTCTACTCTTTGTTGAAGGTGACAGAAGTTTTGTTTAAAAATAGTCTAATCTATTGGTCAGATTTTTTTATTGCCAGTTATTTCACTGTTGTATTTACAAGCAAGTAGTCTCTTTAGTTATACTTGAATACTTAAGTTTGAAATATTTGTATCGGAATTTTTTTAGGTGTTTATCATATGTTCGTTCTCACAAGCAATGGATTTTTCTGCATTGTATGTCTCCCACTTGCTAAAACGCAGGAAGGTAGGATGATTTACAAACCACTTGGGATTTCCATTTGAACAGGAAGAGCTGTATTAAAAAAGCTTTTCCATGCATCCTTCTAATGGGAATAAGATACTGAGCTGGGATTTTCTATGTAATCTTAGTCTGTTTTTAAAGGGAAACCGATCTACAACTAGTTCTGTAGTAAATTTTTTTTTCTTCCAATGCTTCCTTTAGCTTATGTTTGCCTAAGTCACTGCTTTAGAGAGAGTACTGAATATTATGAAAGCAGGATTTTAAGCCATAATCAGTCTTAGCTGAGCTGAAGAATATTGAGAATAATGTACATTTAATGCAGTATAAGTATAGTTATTAATTTTCTGTAACTCAATACTGTGATCAATAGACATAGACCCTGTCAAAGATCCTGGCAAAAATGTTTTTCAGCATAGTCAGGTTAGGATTAAACTACCCTATATGACGTTCAGTGGCTTTTTTAAAATTTTTAAAAAGTTTATTTAACACTGATTTTTTTTTTTTTTTTTTTAATGTAGCAATTGACAAGATGGATATGATTACGGCAAAGAAAGTAAGAAATACCTGCTAACTTGTAACATGTGTTGAGTGCAGAGTTTGTAACAAAACTTTGCTCTGTACATTTCATTGACTACTTATCAGTATATTATTACAACTCATAATTGTGATTATTACTTTCTCGGTACATGGTGAAGTCATCAGTTCAAGGTTTTATCCACTGACTGTATAAACAACTTTTTTTCTTCCCCTTTTGTTTGCTTTCCCTTCATCTTCCACCCTCACAAGTTACAAGGACAGATAAAGACAGCTTTCATTTCCACAGAAGAGTATCACAGCCTTGGCTGTCAGAATTTTGTGATCAGTAGCTCCATGAACAAAATCCATTTAATAATTGGGGTAAGTACTAAGAATCTGTAACAACTGTTATATGATCAGTGATGGTGGTTTTTGATCTACAACAAAATTTGTCTCTAGCTGGTTGAAAAAGAAGATAAACTTTTTGCGCTAAGACTTTTTGTCTTTCATTTCCTTCACTGTAAATTTAAAGGTTATCAGTTGTTCAAGTCTATCCAAGTCTATCCAAGTCTATCAAGTCTAGTTTTTCTTGTAAGGAAATAACTGTTATAACATAACATCTGTTATGATGGATGGGGGAAAATTATTTTCACTCTGGTCACATGACCTTAGTAAATCACTGTGGTTCCTAGCCTGTACAAGCTAGTCTAGTTTTAGTCTCGTACTTGATCTCAGAGACAAAGCCAGAGTTAGCAAGAGTCTTCCAATCAGGCTCACATTCAACAAAGACTTGCCAAAGTAACAATTAATGTCTCAAATGAACAAAGCCCTTAAGCATGAATTAAGTACAGGAACTAATAAAAAATTAAAATATAGCCATATTTTGAAATGTTGTTTTGGACTAGAAACAAGCTTTCTGAGTTCATTGACTGAAGCCTGTTGAATTCAATGCAATTTTTCTTAGTAGATTCAGTTTCATTCAGGTTTTATGTTCCATGAGAATGGAAAGTGGATGTTTTGAAATATGGCATGTTTTTAGAAGAGCCAAAAATATTTGGGGATGCTGACTGTAACAATTACTGTAGTAAAGGCCAGTCTTGAAAGGAGAAAGGAAAAAGGCTAAAATAAAAATAAATGTATTTTTCTGAACATCGACATTTACCAGGAATAAAGTTTAAGTTAGTTTTGCAGCTTTTGAAACTGAAGAACAATTGTGGAAGAACACCTGTCAATGGCCAAATTTCTAATGTATAACCCCACGTTACTCTGCCTTTACTAACAGGGTAAAGGTGATTATGTGCTCTCCAAATGGGAGGTAGACACTACCAACAACCTGGTGTCTGTTCGAAGCTTTGCTGATTCAAGTCTGATCAAAGGTAAAGAAGAGATTTTTTTTCTTTTTCTTTTTCTAGACAAGTGTAGAATTCATATTTAACTGCAGAAAATTCTAAGACATTTTCAGTTATTTCATTGTTTTTAGTAAATACACATATACAAATGGAACACTTCTTGTAAAGGTATAGCCAAAATGCACGCTTCAAAATTGTTGGGTTTAATTTGGATATATAAATCACAATTCTGTTTAAGCTAAACTTTTCACAATCCTAGGAAGGTCCACGAGGTTAAACATCTGTAGGTTTCCAATGCTTGGTTGTACATTTTAATGCATTTTTGCTTCAAATACATTTCCCAAGAAAAATAATAAATTTATGTGACTATGGATATTTTTTAGATGCAGCAAAACTTCAAGTTCTTGACAATCTGCTGTTTGTTTTAGATACAGAGGTATGTGTAATGATTTAGTTTAGTCTTCATTTTACAACATTCTTGAACCAGCTTATAAAATTCTTTTTTAAAGTAATACCTTTAAAATATGTTTCTGTAAAATAAACATGCATATATTTACAGAGGATCTTGATCTTACTGTGTTTTTTATTCTACTCCTAGTCATTATTTAAGCTATGGAATGTGTTCATATTCTGCTCAAAACAAGACAAAAATTTCTTATGTGAAGAAAATATGAAATCCATATCTGATTTTTTTTAAATCTAGAATATCTTAAGCATGTGGGATGTTTATTCTCTTACTCTAATTTGGGATTGGCCTTTAATACATATTGAAGACTTTCTTCTAAGTACAGAGTCAGATTCTTCTCCAGTTGTATGGTAAGTAAAACGTTATAGCACCTGTTCTGAAAAGAGAAAAGTTGTCTATTGTTACAGCAAATGTGCCACAAACACTTGATTTCCTGTGCTGGTGAATTTTTAGAAATCTTTGAAAACTTTCTGGTTAGTAGGACAGAATAGTTGGACTGTAGGTATCCTTAGGCCTGTGTTGTAGAAAAGAAAACCTTGGCGTTTTCTGCTTTTTCTTGGTTTATCTGGTGTTACTGCTAAGGAATCTTACATGTAACCTGTATCATTTAGGAAATGCTTGTCTAAAATAAGGTGTATAATATGGCTTACAAGTTTGATGTTATAGAAAAGCTAGTCTTTCTTTCAGATAAACAGTAAGATCTTCATTCTACAGATGGAGAAGCCAAAATCTGCAGATGTGTGTAATGGTTAAAATGCAAAAAAACTTAATGGCCATTAAGATTAGAAGACAAGACTCTTGGCTCTTTCCATTGCTCTGTGCTAGTTTAAAAAAATAATCAGAACCATTTGAAAAGCTTAAAAATGTCAGAAGTTAAATGTATGTCCTCTACATGCTAAAACACTGTTATTTTTGAGTGTGCTATAGGATTTTAGATTGTACCAGGTTTGAAAAACTAAATTTTCAAAAATTCAGAAGCAAGAATCTTTCACAGTTTTAACATAAGACTTATACAGTGTATTTTGCTTTTTTCTCTTGTTCTGTAGTCAAAGGCTTGCCAATGTTAAACTGATAGTCATGACAATACCGGATAACAAACAGGTATAATCTCTTTATCTGTGTTCTGTTCCTCAATTGTTATGCAGTCACTCACAGAAAAGGGGGGGGGGGGGGGGGGGAAGAAAAAGAGATGGATAAATATTTCAAGCAAACAGAATTCTCAGGAACTCAAAGTCAAAACAGAAATGTGACCATCTATATATTAGGATATAGTGAGTGAGGGACAATTTGATGTCTTATGGTGGTGACCAGGGCAAGCTGCCCCGCTCTTTGGGTTTTTTATGGATCGTTTGGGGTTGGTTTGTTTGTTTGTAATGGTAGGCAGATAGGAGAGAGCAGTGAAGTTTACTGTTGTCTTAAACACCTTCACAGATGTCTTTAGAGCAGTATCTGCTCCATGTACAGTTTCTACCTCTGTGTAGTCAGTGGAGTTAACTGAAATAGAACGCCAGGATAAACATTATACAATTTTTTAAATTAAACCTGTATAATTGTATATAATAGGCCTATATATAGAGGCAACATCTAAAACTTCATTAAACTTTCTCAAATTGTAGAGATCTGCTTTTTCATAAAAACTTATAAAAACAGTGTCTTCCATCTAACTCCATAAGACTCCAGAAATGATTCTGCAAACATCACTCTGTCACCAGTGTATGAGGAAAAAAAATTCTGACTTGTTTGTTTGTTTTCCTCTTTTTTTATAGATGAGAAGTCTAATGGTTTTTGCATTGCCCACTATGCAACCGCTCTATTCTTTGGAAGTATCTATTGTTTCTTCACTTGTTCAAAGTGGGATTGGCACAGTATGTTTACATTATTTTTTGTTGTTGTTCTTTGAAGAAATATAGTTGTCTTAATACATATAATTATTAAAGAGTTATTCTTGTTAGGTTAGAACTAACTTGTGCTAGAAACTGTGCAGGAGCCATACAAAGAAAGATTAAACGATGTCCCCAAAGGATGGAGAAAAAGATACAATATATAGCAAACTGAATAGTTTAATTCTAGGCCCAGGTCTATTACAATGTTTAATACTACTGCCAGTTGTTCTTGCTGCTGTTACAGCTAAAAGCTCTATGAAGTTTTAAGTTCTCTTAGCAGAGAAGAATGCTCTGGATTTATTTGGGATTTATTTAAGTTCAGATGAGAGAACTATTTCTTTTACTGTTTAAACTGCTTCCTTATGAAGACTTTTAACGAAAGAAGGTCAAAAAATGGCAAGAGCTTTATGAAATAGTAATGTTATAAAAACTGGTGAAGTGGAGTGGGTATGTGAGAGGATTCCAAGTCAGAAGTCTAAGCAGTAGCTCCTCATGGGAAATGTGAAAGTGAATGCAGTAAGCTCTGGATCTGCTATGCAACAAAGTGCAGAGCTGATGAAATGGCTTGCCTTGTATGAAGCACTTGGCAGAAAAGATCATACATGCAGCTACATAGTGGAGAAAATAATGGCTAATACATCCCTTTTCTTTGATCTGAGATGATAAAGTCAATGTGGGAAACACCAAGGCATATTGCCTGTGTGGAATGTAGCACAGAGATCAGATTCTAAGAGATGTGAAGATGAACACAGTGTGACCCACTTATGGCTTGGACAAAAGGAAAGTGTGTCATTTTGAGATGATGATTGACTCAGGTGGAGAGTGTACTGATGGTAATTCAGCTGCAATAGCAGACTGGTTTCAGGCTGTTTCAGTTAAGGCCCTCAGAAATTTTAGATGGTGGAAACTATCCAGGCAATAACATGATAAGCATTTTAAAAAAACAACAAACTTATCTGAGAGAAAAGCAGTGGTTTGTTTCTAGATTAAGAAACACATAATGCATTACTGTTGTGCTTTCTTATGACTGATTTCCCTTACCACCTAATGATTTCTGTTATTGCATGCTACAGGATACAATTTACTTCTTGGAAGGAATTCATGAAAAACATCAGATGTAAGATAACGTTTTGTTTCTTACTAGATCATTACTATATCAAAATGGCAAATTACTTCTACATACAGTTGTTTCACAGTTGATAAACTCACATAGTTCCCTTTTGTCCTCAGACCCTCTGAAGGCCCAGTTTCTATTGTTGTGATGAGGAGTTTAACTGAAGCCTTGCCAGAAAATAGGTACTAGTTTCCATGAAGCACTGTTTTATTACTCTATTTTTTTATCTGTGGTTTGTAACTTATATTGAATTAGTATTTACTTTACTTTCACTCCTAGACTAAGTCGCTTACTTCACAAACACAAATTCACTGAAGCAGAGAATTTTGCTATTCAGTTTGGACTAGATGTTGAGGTAAGTTGTCCGTTCTTGATAAAAGACATTTGGAGATTAATTAGTATAACTATGAGTAAGATTCTTGCCCTATAGTCCAACAGAAAGTACTGAAAATGTTACAAATGTAGTGGAATGTTACCTTATGAAACAACTCACTATGCTTGAAAGCTGATTCAATATTAGACAACTACATGGTGAGCTATTTTTTTATTTACAATAATTAACGAACCTTGCAATGGGGAGTGATGCAGAAGTACATCTTCTAGTCAGAATAAGCGCTGCTGGATCAGGAGAAAGCACATCTGTCCCTTTAGCAGGAAACAGTGTTGCTAAAAAAAAAATAAATAGAAATTTCACATGCATTTATTAACACATAGTCTGGCTTCATTAACTGATTTATTAAAATAATGCAATTTTAATGTTTCCTCTGCTTTTTGTTTTGTTTTTTTAAATTAAAAAAATGGCTTAGCTGGTGAGATCAAAAGATACCACAATTGTTAGGGACTAATTGGAAATCTATTTCTGTAATGAAATCAATGTACATCCACACACTTTGTCTCAAAAACATTGTGAATGGAAGTGTAGAGTTTTCAGTTGAAGACTGCTTAAAACTTAATTGCATCAAATAGAAAACTGGTATTTTTTTTTATAAACAGCTTGTATACAAAGTAAAAGCAAACACTATATTAGAGAAACTAGCTTCAGCTTCTGTTGGGAGTTATGATCATGAAGTCTGGCTGGATCTTGTGAATGAAACCAAAGAAAATTTGCAAAAAATTCAGGTATGTTTTTATTTCTACTCTCTCTAATAAATTGGTTAAAATTATGAAGGAGTTTGGAATTCATTTCAGTTGTTTCCTTTTGCAAACAGGATAGCCAGTTTGTTGTGGATTACTGCATAAACGCTCCATGGCCACTGTATGAAACCACTCAAGAAATGCTGAACTACGCTAAACTCAGAGTAAGGGGTTTTATCTGTTTAAATTGCTTATACTTGTCTATTCCTATTACATGGTTCTGTACAACTAGAGAGGGGGGACATCTTCAAACCAGTTACAGTCATTCAAAAAGTAAATGAATTATAAATTGTATGTCACCAGACATGAAAAAGAAGCAAGGCCTGTTCAACATTGTTCTTGTAATTGCTTAAGGGCAAAAAAGAGCTTATAGTTTTATTTTCACATCAGAAAGCAGGTTTTTGGTTTTGAGTAGTAGTCTTTTTAAATACCTTTTAAATATTAATTTTAGGACTAAAAGCTCCAAATATGTCAACTTTTTTGTTTTCATTATTTTAGTTTCCTGTCTTATCAAACAGAATCAGAGAGATACGTTATCTGTCTGATCTTGCATACATGCAGAAATCCAGTGAGACTCTGACATTATAAAATAAAAACTCCAGTTTACAGAGGTAGTAAGTTTTTGCTTGTGTCTTTATTAAATTCGTAGCAGTGTCTGGCATGTTCTACATATACTGAATTGTCAGCTAAACCATTTCATGTATTTGTTTCAGATCTTGAAGAAAGATGAGAGAGCCATTGCTCCATCATCTGATGGGGCTCCAGTATCCATAACTGAGGTGAGGACAGACTACTTGGTCCTGCAGTATCATATGATAAACAATTGCAATGTAGGCTGTTAAAAACTGTACTACTGTTGAACTTTTTAAAAGTCTAAACAAGATTATATTTTATAGTATGAAAGAGAACCACAGCAATGACAGGTTTCAGAAATAAGCGATTCTTTCAGTCAGAAAGATTAATTTTCAGATGCTCCAGAAATCCAAGGAAGAAGTGCTTTTCTTAAGTGTTTTAGGTATTTAATTTTCTTATTTAGTCTTGTTGTATACTGAACAGTCCTCATTCACCTTCAAGGAGAATCAGTGTAAAGTGTTTACACAATTGAAATTTTGGATTAATATTTTATTAAACAACCTACATATGTAATTAACTGAAGTTCTTGAAAAGTCTGTATTTTCCTCCTTTATTCCTTTCTGTGATAGTTATTCTAACCATGTAATACCATTGTTTGGTAAGCCAGATATTGACCTTAAATCTCTTGTCTGCATTCAGGTATTGAGAGCTCAGGCAAGGCTTACAACTTTTTATGGAGCTTTTGGACTAGACAAATTCAGGTTTGTTTCCGTTTGTTAATATTTAAAGTAAATTTAACTGTAAAGGTTAAGTATGTGCCATTGAAATTAAGATATTTTTTTAATTTTTTTTTTTTTAAATTTGAGTTCATTAAACTTTAGACCCTTCTCTTCCTGAAGTTTCCCACCTTCTACTGTGGAGAAGGGAGAATGCAGAGAGGTTGAGTCACCCTGTATGTTGAAAACATGTATTTGTTGCACATGTGCTATCTTGTATGGATTTGTTTGTTTGTTTGTTTAACGTGTATAGGAGGGGGTATGATTTTATGCACACACAATCTAACACTACTGTTGTCTCTTACATCACAGAGTACTGTCTAGAAAAGGTTTGAGGTTCTCCCCCCCAACTCCTTTAATATTGACATACAACAATAACTGTTTCTTTTCCTCTTCTCGCTTCTAGTGGTATTGCTTGGACAGAGTTCTTAAATAACAAAGACATTTTCAAGAACATCCTTCTTCAGCTAGAAGAAGGAAATTTATCTTGTGCACAGTACCTCTGGCTTAGGCATCAGGTGAGATGGCATAAACATCTCTTTGGTATGTATGGAGGATGTTAAGTCTCTTAAATTTTCCAGCCTTATTTAACAGAATCAGACTGATGTGGTTACATCTCCTCAAAGAAGGTCTATGGCAGAATCTCAGCTGTCATCATAATGATTACCTGTTCACCTAGCTCCTTAGAAGGCTGAACATCTTACTGATTTAGGAATAAGCTGGTATTTCTGATGTCAGAATGCATAGTTCTAGGTTTGAAGGATGACAATTCTTTGATTTATTCTGTGCTGGTTATAATCTTCCATTTACTTTCTTGCAAGTGCAGCTCTCAGAATTTTTAAATGGACATTTGCTGACTACCTTAAAATCCTTTAAAAATAATCACATGGACTCCTTACTCTGAATGACACATTTGTAATAGTGGCTATGGGCTACTATATTCTCTAGTGCAGGACTTCCAGGTCCTAAAGTAATAGGACATGACCCTGCCACCGTAATTTGCAAAGAAATTGCTTCAGTTAGGTCTTGTTTAAGATGGCCAAGCTCTAGTTTTTCTGATCAGGGAGATATATATATATATATATATTTTTAATTTCTGTTCACGATTACTAAGATTTTGTATTTGTGAAATCTATAACTTCTTCCTGTTAGTGAAACAGCTTTACAAAGTATCAGATAAACATATACTCAATATATCTGTAATTGTTCTGTTTTAATGTTTTAGGCAGATTTTGAAAGCAGCTTTGATGAGAAAATGCTGGAGAACTTGCTTAATGCCATCCATTTCACTGTTCCTTTGAAGGAACTATGTTTGTGGCTTAAAAATGTTGTGATCCCTTTCTTAAGAAGAGTTGTGCCAAAGGGACAGGTAAGACTGACTTAATAAATGCAAAATGTAATTTTCTCAGGTTAAGATAGTTTTATAGTCAGACCTACAGACTTTTATTTTTGAATGTCAGAACCTTGTTCCTCTGTCTTTTAAAGGGATTCTTTTCCCTACAGTTTATATTTTAAATTATATCTTTTAAAACAAATTTCTAATGGCAAATTTGCTTTGATAGATAGCATAACTCTATTTATGACTATTTTTTTCAGAAAATATTAGCAAAATGGCTGGAACAAGGTGCTCGCAACCTTGAATTAACTGATAAGGTAGGCCATGCTGTAAACATTTTGCATGTCTTGTATTTCTATATGTATAATTTTTTGCTAATTAAATTTGCTAATATCAATTCTTTTGGACAGGCCAACTGGCCAGAAAATGGACTCCAAATGGCAGAGGTTTTTTTTACGAGTAAAAATCAAGGTGAAATGGGACTGACATCTTTTAACCAATGGACTCCTTTGGTAAGAAATGTGGCAGATATAAGGATTTGCTACTAAAAGACTTCAGAACATATGCTCTGTGCTAGAGTTGGAATGGATGATAATTAGGTCACTGTTGGTTTTGGTGAAGACTGACTTAATTCCATGAAAGGAAGGAATGGAATTCCAATCTTCTTGGGTTTAAAGATTCAAATAAAAAAAAGTCAGTGAAAGATTAATACCCTTTAACAGTTCAGTAAAGATGCTCCGTATGAACTTAAATTAGAAACATGTCTCACCTCTGTCAAAATTTTTAGAGATGAATTGCAATTCACCGTGTGTTATGGCCTGGAGAAAACAGGTATTAAAAATCAGCTAGCTGTAAGGTTATGAGTACTGAATTTGTGCAAACACAAATAAATTGTGTGTGCTATATATCCTAGGTATACTAGCATCTATAAAAGTGGTAGTATGAACGTGCAGCTTCAAAAAAGCTCAAAGCTAACCAGCTGTGCCTTTTAATAATTGGAAATGTTGACATTCTGTGTTAGTTAGATCTGTTGTCTTAAACTGCTGAATCCCACGTTCGAAGTGCGTAATGGAAAGAAGATAATTCACTCTAAGTCCCCCTTTTCAACATGTACTCGATTTTCTTTGTTGTATGCCATATAAAGGTAACAGTTCAACATGTATATTTATAAAATCTTCAAGAGTGCATGCCATCAAAAATTGTTTGTGAGGTTTCTTGGAAAATCACAAGAAAAACAGGGTTCTGACTCCAAAGAAAATGTCAGCTGTAGGTACATTGTTCCTAGCTGTTTGTCTTACCCGTCCTTAAGGCTTTCAGTGAATGAAATGCTCATCCCTCTTCCCTGTGCAGGATCTACTAGTGCATCACTTCTTTATATTTAGAAAGAATCTTTTCTTAATATCTTACCAGAATCTTCCTGGGTGCACTGTAAGTCAACTACCCTTCTCTTATACCAGAGATGTGGAGAATAATTTGTTTCTTCCTGTTTATGACAGCACTTAACAGTCTTGAAGATTGTAGCAAGTCTTCTAACGTTTCACTTCTAAACACTGTTTCAGAGATGTGGTGACTGTGAAGAGGTACATAGGTTAAAGAAGCTGGTAAATGATTTACAAGAACTGATAAAGCTGTACAGAAAATACAACTGCAGGCTGGCACTCTGTGATTTTGAAAAGGTAATTCTGCAGATGCTTCAAAAGTGCTTTTGAATAGTGGATTGTTCCGAGAAAGAGAAAAATCTTGTAGCATGCGATGTAAAGTCAGACAAAAGAGGAATCCTGGTGGATTGGTTGGTTAAACTTGTGTTCATAAGCTGCTAAGACTATTTGATATGTTGTGTTTGTTACAAATTTTGTTTCAACTGTGGGTATAAATATATAATGTGACAAAATACTATGAGAAGGTATAGCTTAAACTCCATGATTTGCAGTTCATTACAGATGATATATTGTGGAGCAAGCATTAGCAACAGAGAAATTAGAAGTACAACTGAACAAGAAGGGGCTTTGTAAAAGAAAGCTTTTATTTGAGCCAAAGAAGGATGCTAGTTGTTGAAATCATTCAAATGATTTCAATGGACGCTGGATATTGAATTATTTATTAGAGATGTAAAAGATCACGTACTAACATGTGTGATGTTCTAACATGGCATTGTTCCACTTGCTGCCTAGGAAAATGCAAATACTATTGTGTTTCGCATGTTTGATAAAATTTTGGCACCAGAGCTTGTCCCGTCCATTTTGGAGAAGTTTATAAAACCCTACCTGTGTGAACATAATCTACAAAAGGATGAACTTCTCCTACAGTATATAAAGGTATCCATATTTTCTTTCTTTTGAAGAAAGCTATTTAAATATGAGCAAGCAGAAAACAAATCTGAAAACCATTTTTATTTACCCTTGAATTTTAGGACCAGCTTTAAGATTAGCTTACTCCTCTCAATGAATTTATTGATAGTTAGTATTTCAGTAATAAGGCATTTATGGATACAAGTCAAGATGGCCAAATCTGTCCCTTAATGTCCAAAAAACTTTTTTGTTTATAAGATGTTAATATCTTTTCTGAATTCAAATATCTTCATAATCTTTATCAAAATATACAGGATTTGCTAGAACGTTGTCGTACACGGTCTACTTCAGTATTTGAAACTGCATGGGAGGCAAAGGCAATAGCTGTCATTGACTGCATCTCTGATACAGATGTAAGTATATTTTATGAAACAGGCATCAAGTGGCTCTAACACGTCAGTTCAGAATGGAACATAATTTTTATATAAGCATATGAGTACATTTTTACATGAGTGGTATGGGGAAGATCAAGTAGTATGCTGTCTTTTTATTCTGTCTTAGTAATCTTCTCCCATGTGATGTTCTTTGCTTGGCAATTTAATTGTAGTTTTGATGTCATCAAATGGAAAACTCACCAATTTTATTATATATGAAACTCAAGGTCTACAGCATCATAAATTACTATAAGCATTTTCTAACCTAACTTGGCATATCATATTATGATAATGAACACCTTTATGCAAGTAGAGGTAGGGCTGGAAAATAAAATGCTTGTCTAAATGAATCAGAATGGTTTGGGTTGGAAGGGATGTTAAAGACCATCTAGTCCCAACCCCCTGCCCCGGGCAGGGACACCTTCCACTAGCCCAGGTTGCCCAAAGCCCCGTCCAACCTGGCCTTGAACCCTTCCAGGGAGGGGGCAGCCACAGCTTCTCTGGGCAACCTGTGCCAGGGCCTCACCACCCTCACAGGGAAGAATTTCTTCCTCATAGCTAATCTAAATCTGCCCTCTGTGAGATTAAAACCGTTACCCCTTGTCCTATCCCTACACCCCCCCGATAAAGAGTCCCTCCCACCTTTCATGTACCCCTTTAAGTCCTAGGAGGCTGCTCTAAGGTCTTCCCAGAGCCTTCTCTTCTCCAGCTGAACACCCCCCAACTCTCTCAGCCTGTCCTCACAGGGAGGGTGCTCCAGCCCCCCAAGCATCTTCGTGGCCTGCTCTGGCCCCACTCGAGCAGGTCCGTGTCCTTCTGATGTTGGTGCCCCCAGAGCTGGACACAGCACTGCAGGGGGGTCTCACAAGAGTGGACTAGAGCAGGAGAATCCCCTCCCTCAACCTGCTGGCCACACTGCTCTCAATGCAGCCCAGGACACTGTTGGCTTTCTGGGCTGTGAGTGCACTTTGCTGGCTCACAGTCAGTTTTTCATCCACTACTACCCCCAAGTCCTCCTCCTTGGGGCTGCTCTCAATCTGCTCATCGCCCAGCCTGGATTTGTGCTTGGGATTGCCCCGACCCAGTGCAGGACCTTGCACTTGGCCTTGCTGAACTCCATGAGGTTTGCACGGTCCCACCTCTCCAGCCTGTCCAGGTCCCTCTGGATGGCACATCCCTTCCCTCCAGCATGTCGGCTGTACCACACAGCTCAGTGTCATTTGAGGGTTCCCTCGATCCCACTGTCTGTGGCACCAACAAAGATTTTAAACAGTGCCAGTCCCAACCCTGACCCCTGAGGATGCCGCTTGTCACCGCTGTGCACTTGGACATCGAGCTGCTGAACGCAACTCTTTGAATGTGACCGTCCAGCCAATTCCTGATCCACCAAGTGCTCCATCAGTCAGATCCATGTCTCTCCAATTTAGAGACAAGGATGTCATGTGGGACAGTGTCAGATGCTTTACACAAGTCCAAGTAGATGACATCGGTTGCTCTTCTCTTATCCACCAGCACTGTAACACCATCATAGAAGGCCAACAAATTTGTCAGGTATGATTTGCCCTTAGGGAAGCCATGTTGGCTGTCACCAATCACCTCCTTATTTTCCATGTGCCCCAGCAAATTTGCCAGGAGGATCCGCCCCATGATCTTCCTGGGTACAGAAGTGAGACTAACTGGCCTGTAGTTTCCTGGGTCTTTCTTTTTCCCCTTTTTAAAAATGGGGGTTATGTTTCCCCTTTTCCAATCAGGGGGAACTTCACCAAACTACCACAACTTCCCAAATGTGGTGAACAGTGGCTTAGCCACTTCATCTACCAGTTCCCTCAGGACCCATGAATGTATTTCATCAGGTCCCATGGCCTTGTGCACCTTCAGGTTCCTTAGATGGTCTCAAACCTGATCTTATCCTACAGTGGGCAGTTCTTCCTTCTCCCAGTCCGTGCCTTTGCATTCTGCGTCTTGGGCAGTGTGGCTGGAGCACTTTCTACTGAAGACAGACAAAAAAGTCATTGAGTACCTCAGCCTTCTCCATATCTTGCATAACCAGGTCTCCCATTTCCTTCCAGAGAGGGCCCACATTTTCCCTAGTCATCCTTTTATCACTGATGTACCTATAGAAGCTTTTCTTGTGGCCCTTGATGTCCCTGGCCAGATTTAATTCTATCAGAGCTTTGCCATTCCTAAACCTGATCCCTGGCTGCTCGGACAGTTTCTCTGTATTCCTCCCAGGCTGCCTGTCCTTGCTTCCACCCTCTGTAGGCTTCCTTTTTATCTTTGAGCTTGTCTAGGGGCTCCTTGTTCACCCATGCAGGCCTCCTGGCATTCTTACCTGACTTCCTCTTTGTCAGGATGCATTGCTCCTGAGCTTGGATGAGGTGATCCTTGAATTTTAACCAGCTTTCTTGGGCCCCTCTTCCCTCCAGGGCTTTATCCCATGGTCCTCTACCAAGCAGATCCCTGAAGAGGTCAAAGTCTGCTCTCCTAAGGTCCACCATCTTGAACTCCCACCATTTCATGGTCACTACAGCTGAGGCTGCCCTTGAGCTTCACACTCCCCACCAGCCCCTCCCTGTTTGTAGTTTCAGACTCAACCACATGTGAACAATACTTCAAGACTTGTAACTTATTTTGAAAAGTAAGCTCTTTATGTTCCTTTTATAGCTGAAATTTGATGCAGTTCTACAGATAATGCATGGTGCTATGGTACCATGGAGTGCAGCAGTGGAGCAGCTGGTAAAACAGCATTTGGAAATGAATCATGTCAAGTAAGGCAAAATTCCACAGTTTACACCTCAGTTTTATGTGTACTTTGAATTAGAATGGGGGGGGGGCGGAATACTGTGTATCTGATGTAGTATGATGATTAAATCACATAACTGTAGGTAGCAAATTACTTAATAATAGTCTAATTTGTCCATAGAGTAAAGCTACTGCAGGAAAGTTACCGGCTGATGGAGATGAAGAAGCTTTTGCGAGCCTATGGGATAAGAGATACTAATCTTTTAAAGGACAAGCAGATGATAATGGTAAGTGATCAGCATTACTCTTACTTCTATTAAACAAAAATCCCTACAGTTACGTGTATGTATTTTCATGGGGTATTAGAAGCCAGACTTTTCAAAAAATCTTAGCAACTGGTACCTCCCACTTGTTATCAGTATCCATTTTTCTGTCTTGTTGGGACATGTTTTTTGCCTGAAAACCCACTCTTTTTTAAATAATTAGTGGATTAATGTAGCTCAACCTAATTAGCACAGCATTGGTCATATAATGCTTTCTGTAAGGGGGGGCGGGAAAGAAAAGAGGAAACTAACAAAATGGAAAGCTAAGTCCTCTCAAGACTTCAGATCTGATTTCTCCTAAGGTCACAGTGAACAATATTTAGCAATTTTTTTAATATATACTTTGTTTTTATAGCACACTCTCTTTAGCAGGGGGGAAACATGAGTATTTCTGGAAAAGTTTTTTGTCATCCTGTGGACCCAGATGAATCCCCTGAATTTTGAGAGTTCCCAGATGATTCTCTTCCCCAAGGTCTATCTTCTCCCAGTTATACGTTAGTCAAGTTTTCTCTAGACAGAAGCTTTAAACTTCTAGGTAACTTGCTTGGTATGAGCTGTATGATTACAATGCAGAAGTGTGTATAAATGACTTCCTTTGTTATTCTATACATCAACAAACTGGAGTCCATATCTGTTTTCTTTTTACAGAGGCTAGTGAAATACATACTTAAACAAGATACCCCTACTTCCTTGGAGGATGCTTTGAAAATTGTAGCGGCGTACATGTTGCCCACTGTGGAAGTCTACGTTCTGAGGATGCTAGACCTGATTGATAAAGAAAGGGTACTAAACTACTTCATGTTGATCTCAGAATTTAAAGACACTGAGGCCTATTTTAAAAACTGGCAAGTTGTACTACTTGCTGAAATCTTATACACAGTTTACATATAACTTTTTTTTTAATTAGTTCTATTAATTGTACACATAACTGCCTATACTCGACACTGAAAATGAGACTTTAGTCAGAGTTTTAAACATCATGAGCCATCCTTCATTTGTGGCAAAAAACAATGAAAATTATGACCCACAACATATAAGACAAGTTTAGGATTGAAGTCTCTACATATTTTCACATGCTGTTTTTCCTAGAATTGTTTTTGGGCAAGTTGCTTTCTTGCCAACAAAAATAAAAAAAAGATTATCTCTTCTGAGAAATGCTTTCTTCTAATGCAATGATACCCCACATGGGGACAGACCTGCCCCTTTTTTCATTGAGAGCACCTGAATGTTTGTCTTGCAATACAGAATGTTGAATGTTTATCTATTATTATGAAGTTTTCTTCCAAGTTAATTTCAAGTCTGAGTTTAGCAAAAAAACCTGAAGTTCTTCCTAAATTACACTGATATCCTAACTAGAAATGTTTAACTTTGCTTGCTCCATTATAGTAGGTGTGATTATCTTTATACTCTTTGTTTGTCTCTGGGTATGTTATTGGGATCTCTTTGACCTGAAGAAAAGGAGGCTTTTTGATTGAAGGAATCAAATTAACTCCCCTGCAAAACAGTGTTTCTCATGTTAACATTTGTTCTGCCTTATTAGCACATGGTATTCTTGATAATCATACTGTTTTAAAAATGTTGCACAATTGCCAATAAACAAAACTTCATTTTAATTTGCCTGTTATAACCCTTAGCGAGTAAGCACATAGTTTTTACTGAAAGCCTCATAGATTTAGCAAAAACTATTCAGGGAGTTTAAGGAAGTCATGTCATAGTAAATGTATTTTATAAAGAGATTTGAAGTTCATCAGCAGAAGATTACTCTTACCCAATTGGCCATCATGCAACCATTGTATCAAAGCAAGGACATACACATAACTTAAGCTTTTCCAAAAGAAAATGCCCTTTTCTTTTGATTATTTCTGGTTTACTTTTTTTTTTTTTACCTCTCTTCAGGGAGAGGAATCTCTGGCTTTGTTAAAATCTCTGACTCTTGCTGAAGCTGAGAAAGTTGCAGAGAGATTGACTGTATGGGGAACGCTGGTGTTACAGAATAAAACAGATGATTCTGAAGAGGTACCAAGTCATTTCACATCATAAAGTGTGTGCACAAATTATTCTAAATACTATTCTTACCCAGATGCTTAAAAAAAGGTAGAAGATGCAAATGTAAAAACTGTCTTCCAGCAAAAGGGGATGATGAGCTGGTCCTGCTTTGAGCAAGAGGTTGGGCTAGGTAACTTCTTGAAGCCTCTTCCAACTTGTTTGATTTGTTTCTGTATACTATACAATTATTTTGTGTAATTTTAAAGGCATCTCCACACAGTGGCATAGCTAGCTGAATTCAATTAATAATTTATAAATCCCACTGCATTATTATACCTCTAGTCCTACATATTTTCCAGTTCTTTCTTTAGCTGCTTGTAAAAGTTATTTTTAAAAACTGTATGTGTGGCTTTGCCATGCACCAAAGTGGTTGAAGCTTCACAGTTGACAGTACACCTTACTGTCTTGCAACCACGAAGAGAATTTTTGTTAACGGTTGTTTTAGGGAGTTATTCTGGACAAGGGAAGGAAGAACGAAGGGAGAAGTGTGGATATTTTCAAAACTCCTGTGAGAACTAGCAGACTGTGGAGTATACGTACTACAGCTATAAAATATTTGGTGTTTCTATAAAGGATGCACATGTACAATAACTTTCTGTTCCCTTGCTTTTCAACTGGTTGTATCTTTGACTCAATAATTGTTGCTTAAGACATTAGTAGACCATTGCATAGTGTTTTAATAGAGTGGAAGCCTGTGGGTCACTGTCTGTTACTGGCAACATTTTGACCAAACAAAACATCAATCTCTTCCTTTCCTGCAGCACAAAACACAAATGTTTATGACTAAGACACTCGTGGAAATCCTTAAATTCCTGTTCAGCATTCAAAAAGGTAAGCTACAACTTAAAAAATCTTACATTTTTGTTTGTCAACAAGTCAGCAAGTATTTGTTTTTCTCCTCCAACAGACAATCCTCTGAAGAAAGATGAATGTGAAGCAAACCTAAAAATGTTTGAAACACTTGCTACCCTGCAGGTAGGTATTTTTATAGTTTCAAACTGCTTTTGATTTACTGTAGTTATTCCAATTGTTCTTATAACATGGATGATATTAAAAATTAATTGTATTTACAACCTATGTGCAAAGCTTGTCTTTATTATTGACTTCAAAGAGATTCTAAGGCTAATTAGCAATTTAAATAGTGCCTGGGAAAGTTCCCAATTACTAGAACCTAGTTGTCCATTTAAACCAAAAAATTAGATACTCTCCCAAAAGTCTTAATTGCTAACACTTCAAAGCTTTCATGATACAGTATTGTAATAATTTATTAAGATCTTATTATGGTTTGTTAACTTAAGTTACTTAATACAGCATTTGAGTATGGAGTATCCTTCAGGTTTTTTTATTTTGCTTACCTACTGCCCAGTGAAATTCTCTAATTTATTACATAAATCAGTAATTGGTAGAAACTAGTAAAGTCAACTATGTACTGAAAGTATTCCTCTTCTAAGAATGAAACAGGAAAGAAAAACATTTTAACAAAAAACCCAAACCAAACACTTAAAGGAAGTTACATGAATACAAATATATAATCTTTTTTTTGTTGTTGCAGGAAGATTTTGATATCTTTCTTTCAGCTGAAGAATTTAGGAATCCTTCACTGATGTCTAGTCTTCTTGAGAACCACATAAGAGCTTATGAAACTGCCACATCTCTGTCAAAGTCTAGAAAAGTGCAGACAAAGAATCATAATTCAGAAGATGGTAAAACCAGGAAGCGTTCTACTGTATCAAGGTTGTATAGGCTGGCTTTGCTCCTGCAAAGGTCAGAGCAAGAACTGGGAGAAAAACTGGCCTTGAGAGCACTAGATGCTGGAAAAGTTGAGGACGCTATAAAAATATGCAGGTAAAACTGCAGAGATTTTCAAGATTATAAGTTTTAATGGGATTTTCTGTACTATTTCTGATACTTTGCAGAAGTAAGTAGATGTAGAGCCAAAGGAAAGGGGGTTTGGTTTAGGTTTTATTTTTCTAAAAATGAGTGTTCAAGCAATATGCTTATATTGCTTGTATGCAATATTGAGTGTAGAGTTAGGTTGTTGTCTGAGAATTGCCATTGGTTTTTGCCATGACATGATTACCAAGTAAAAAGATTCCCTGCACTTTTATAGTGAGAGATGAGTAAGGCACCATATTAAATAACCATTATGAGAGCTCCCTGGCTCACACAGAGAGAAGAAAACTATTGTACACTGACTGTACATACCATGTCATGGTTTCTAGCTGGTCTCTGCTTATGTTGTCAGATAATTTAAACTTACTACCACTTCCCCCCAAAAGAGATCAGATGAAAATGTTAAATATATTTTTTTATTGTGTTCTGTGTGCTTCAGTAAGCTCCATTATATTTTTTCACTTCAGTCACAGAAGTTTTAGTTGCAGTGAGTCATATAGCTGAAATAAGTAAAAGAGAATTAAATAATTAGAACAGAATGTGGCCTTAAGTAAAAGCCCTAAGGACTATTTTTAACATCCATTTTTTTAACAGGGAGTTCTATGAAAATCACTGTAATGAAGAAACAGGGAAGCTGCTGTTTTCAGCATGTCAAAGGCTTTGTCATATGTTGGCAGATGATGTTGCTATGATCACTCCTAATGATATGAATCTTCCAGCAGTGATCTATGAAATGGCTTGCCAAGCAGCTACAGTGTGTAGTCCAGGTAATTGCTATTATTTATTTGTCTTCATGTTGGGAATTCAACTTTCCAAACAATATTTAATGAACACGAAAACAAAGTGAATTTCTATATATGCCTCTGTAAAAATAGGTGCTACAAAGAATTGTTTCCTTTTAATAGGCCATATGAACCTTCCATTTATAGTATGCTAATGATCTTGATATTTCTATAGATTTACTACTAGATTCTCTGGAACTATGTAAATATACTTTGGCTGCCAAGGAAGTTTACAGACAGTGCCAAATAGAAAACTATGGATTTACAGCAAAGGTATTTTCTGCTAACTTAATATATTTTTTTAACATATGTAATGTCTTGTCTGAATAGTGTTCACTGTACATACATTTTTTTCTCCCATTTCTCCAGCAATATTTAATCAGCTTGTTTAAAAATCAAACCACAACAAAAAAACCCCACACAGCCCTAGAAATAAAAATGTCCCTGAATACGTGTGTACGTCAGCATAAAGAGTAAACTGATTTGAGTAGTAAAAGCAGTGCAGGTGTGGCACAAGTAGCATTCTCCACTTATGTTTCAGTATAATAAATCCTGCTACTGAAAATATTGGAGATTTTATTAATAGCTGCTGCCAGGACTGCTAGAGAGCATAGAAGGCTGACTTTAAAAAAGCTTTTTTTTTTTTTTTTTCTTTTTTAAAGTAGGTAAAATATGGCAGGAAGGGTTTGATTTTTAAATGCATGTATTATGTGAGGGCATTTCCAACAGTTTTGTAAAACTTTAAGATGGATCAAGTTCTTGAATAGCATTTTTGTTTTCTGTTCAGGTCAAGCAGTGCTTTAGGCTACTTGAAATGAATGGACTCTTAGAGTTTGAGTGGAATAGATCAAAGTGGCCAGGCAAGCATATTTATGCACAGAATGTTATTTTTCTAAAAAATGATCCATTTGAAAAATGTTTGCTTATAATATCTGGCCAAGAATGTTCATGAAAGCCTCCACTAAATTAATTAAGGATGCATTTTGGCTGTACTGCAACGTTAAAGGAAATGTGGCCACTCCAAGTAGGAAATGTATTTAATGCTACTGCCCATTTAACAAAAAGTAGTACAGTAGAATGCATTTTCAAGTAGAAGGTCATGTTCTATTCCTGTATTTGAAGACTGGAATCTCTTGCAACACTTGGTTTCTTAGTAGACTTATTAGCTGCTCTTTTTATTGTGTGTACCTCTGTTCTTATTTAGACAATGCCTTTTGGAGGAGATAAAGATCCTTATGAAGAGTGGACTTATGATGACTTCTTTAATGAAGATGGGATAGTTCTTGATCCACAGATAGCTCTTCCAGTTGCATATGAAACTATTTCTTCTCTTCTGCCTGTCTGCGGTAAACTCACTTTCCCGAACGTTGAGTCAATATAAAAATCTGTATTTTGTATCAATTTTTGTCCAGGAATATAATTCAGCATGTGTGTGTGGAAATTATCACCTCAGAAATCTCAATTAGACAAACTCATGGAAGAAATATCCATTGGGGGGGATAAAATGTAAAGATGACTTTGTTTTTTGTTCTGGTTCAGGAATAATCTGAATGACAAATCCCTGAAGACATGAAGAATGCTCTGGAGAAGTGTTACTATAAACTTGCCCTGTTCTTATGATCTTCTCTAGACATCTTCTAGTAGCCACTAATGGAGACAGGAATTTATCAAGATGAATTTCAGCTTATTCTAAAATTATTGTCCTTGTATTACATACTATTGTAGAAACACACAACTTTTTGAAATTTTCAACTATTATAAATAGAACTCTACAATGTTGTAGGTGCTGAAAAAAGACACTTCCGGCTCTCTAAAAGAGGCACTGAATATTTTAGAATTATTTATTTTTAACACTTCTTTATGTAAATGCTTTCTTTCCTAACATGTCATTGGTGTATTAAAAAGCATATAGTTCCAAATACTGTTGCCCAGTGCTAAATCTACCTATAAAGGATATGCTTATTTGATTGACCTGAAGAGATTTATTACCTTCACAGATGAAGCATTTATGTTGACTGTCTCATCAAGATAGAGGAATTTACACACAAAGTAGTTACTGAAAAATGTTGGTTTGTATTCCTTTGTGCGTTTGAAAAGATATTCCCTCCTAGAAGATAATTTCTGATTAGGCAGGGTTAAAAATAGCAGTCCTGGCTCTTAGAGTTCACGTGTCTTTATTTTATGTACTGTCCCTGAAGTGGAGTATTTTTAAGGTACTTTCAGGCTTCATAGTGTTGCTGAGATGTTGGCACACTGCTGATGTGTATTTGTCTGTTTTTCAGAGAACAAGCTGTATCCTTTGGACTCTACAAGCCTGGCAAACTGTGCATTTATTAAAGGTATCATGATGGCAGATTCACCACACTAAAAGTATAAACCAGACCACTAGAAAACGTCAGGTTTAAATGAAACCTACACAAGCATGACTAACTCATAGTTTTTTAAATAAGTGCCTAGATGTTCCACTTAAACCCATATTCTAGGGGGATAACTTGGTTCAGCACAGAAGACACCAGTTTGGATGGTAATTGCTACCATTCAGCCATGCAAGTTTGAGTATGTTGTCAAAGCCTGCACTTCAGTACAGGAGTTCTGCCACTATTCACTAGGATCCATTAGAACCTTTCCAAGAAGATGACCAATTTCTGGTTTTTGAACTAAAATGGGAGTCTGTATTAAATTAAAAGGCCCAAAAATGTAAGGTTTCAAAGGGAATTAAGGCTGATCTTGTGTCATAAATTTAATGAAGAAAAAGATAAACTGCTCTGATAGTAATTCCAAGAACAATATGCTTAATATAAATACACTAATTATTTTCTGGGGTTGTTCTTGAAATATATCGCAGGACAGAACCTTCTGCAGCCAGCTAGAAATCCCATCTGTGCAGCGCTACAGAACCTCACGGAGTGCAGCCAGTGTGAGTTAGCTTTGCGGCTAATTTTCTGTTCATTTGGATCCTGTCTTCAGCATGGTGTATCAAATACCATGGATTTGTCTCTGAGTGAAAAGGTAAGTCAAGGATGATGCTGAATTTTGCTGACAGTAAATCTTAGCAGTCTGCCAACTATTACCAAGTTTAGAGTAGTTATATAAGAACTTGATAGGTATGGGAGAGGCTGTCGCCATGACCTTTTAAAAATTACTACCACTTGATCAGGTGTTGAGTCATTTTGTAAAAGGAGCTGGTAGTTTCTTCCCTATTTTTCATGGTCCTCTGTTTCTCTTTGCTAAGTATGTTCAGAACTAAACTTCTAGTCTCTGCAGAGAAGCCAGGAATAAAATGAATGCTAGTAATGGTTTACAATGTTCTTTCAGATTGTTTTATCATTGATTAGTATGGGAAAAGTTGTAAGTAGAATATTCAAGAAACACCCCTCAGTTCAAAAGCATTTGGAAACAGAAGTCCTTCTTCTATCTAGAAGAGATCTTTATAAGACCTTAATTAAATCTGAAAATACAATTATTATAGTACCTCCTATTAGGCTATAAAATGACAATAGAAGTTGAAGGCTTAGAATTTAATTTTAACCATGTGCTGTCTTTTTTTTGGTAATAGCTACATGATGGCAATATGCTAGCTGAAACCAGAAGCTTTCTCATTGCTATGAAACAGAAGTGTACTTCAGTAATTATGGCCACTATCCTGACCTTACTACACAAGGTAAGAATGCTCTGAAAAGGGTAAGAGTGAGCCCCTTTCTTCTGCTCTATTGAGAAAGGGCCTACCCTACCTATTGCAGAAGCCCATTCTGAAATTGTGATGTGGCCAAATACCACAAAACCCATACATTCGGGGGGGGGAAAAAAAATCACACACCTTGGAAAACCATAGTGAAGGTGAGGGGAAGTACTGCCAGTCTTGCAGCGGTGGGAAGGGATTGGATTCCCCAGCCTCATGGCTCAATACCAGAATGGGACAAGGGTGTGCTGGGTGACAGCCTGGCCCCTGCAGTCCCAGCTGCCTCGCTTCCTCCTGCAGCTGGAGCACAGGCTTCTCAATAGCCTTTGAACAGACACCACCTTGCTGGCAGCCACTTCTTGTAGCCCTGGCAAATTTGAGCCTCTTGTGTTCTCTGGCTCTTTGATTATACACTAGTTGCTCTGCCTGAAAAGTCACGCACAGTGGAAGCTTCATCTTTGTGGGATCCTTTAAGGACTCCTAAATTATAATAATGGCCGTTATGATCCGTAGGTATTCTCTATCTTACTGATGACTTCTAGTTGAGGGGAGTTTTTATAAAAAGCTGTCTGCAAAACCTGCAATATACCATCTTCTAAGGCAGTTTAGACTAAGGAAAGTTGCTTTTAGGCTGGCTTCAGTATAATTAGATTTTTTAAGTTCTAAAACCTGAAATGCATCTTTATTTATTTTTTTTTCCCCTCTAACTTAAAGGCCCAATACACCTCTAAATTACAGCATACTTTTCATGTGTTATATTTCATAGAAAGAGACCTGTTAACATAAATTCCTGAAGTTTACAATGTAGTTTTTTTTATTATTTTATTTTTCCCTAAAACACAGGTGTTCAACTGTCGTCTCATAGATCAGAACCTGGCACTGGGATATTGCACAATTTTGCCCAAGGAAGATATGTTCAATAAGCTGTGGGACGTCATAAAAAATACATGTCAAAATTACAGAAAAGTTTTGGTAAATTCACAAGGCAATGTATTTCTTTATCAAACGGAGAATGTTACAGAGTTTCCTTAAAAAGAAGACGTCAGCAATATCATATGGAAGTGCAATAGTTTGCCATTATTAAGGGTATAGCTGTTTGAACAAGTTCCTCATTTAGGGTGCCACTGAGAGAAGCTACCTCTCTTTACCACAGTGTAAGATTGTGCACAGGCAGTTGCTGTGAATAATTAGCATGATGTAAGTCCAAGCATTAGGTTACCTCATCATGACTTATTCCAAAGCTTGAAATTGTTTATTTCAGGTCCCATCATAATTTATACCTGCATTATATTTTGGATAAATTATTCTCTTACAGCAGTTGTCAAGAATGGAATTAATAAATAGATATGTCTATTAAAATATAAAGGAAGATGGGAGTAAAGCATAACAAAGAAATGGGGAGGGAGCGTGACATAAATTTGGAGAAAGATGATGCCTAAAAAATACCTTTTGTATTAGCTTCACTAGTACAATACTAACAAAATATTTTCAAGAAAGAAACTCAGTTTTAAAGTAGCTTTGAACTGCCAACTCAGGAGGTGGGGTAATCCTGATACTATCTTCTGTGATGTTTGTTTTCATTTTACATAGTTATATGATCATCTATAGTTCTTTTAAGTTCCTCTTCAGAATTTAGGCTTTAGGATTCCCAATTTTCAGATTGTTTATTATACTTGTATTCACTTCCCTTCTCACTCCTTTTAGGCAGTAGCTCTGGTTGGAGCACAGCTTGCTAACCAATGTGGTGAAGCAGAAGAAAAAAAAAAATTCCAAGAATTGGTTACTGATGCAGAATGGGGTATCCAACTTGGTAAATTTGGTGTAAGTTTGATTGATTGATTTGGGGGGTTTATTAACTGATTAAATGTCAGTATAGACTGACATGTAGTGTGATTTTTAGACAGAATTCCTATTCAAACGTAAAGGAAGTTGGGGTTTTGTTTTTAATTTTTCATTCTGCTTGTCTGCTTAAATCAGCCTCAGAAACTGAGAAATGCAATAATTGAGGTTCTATAAAAGAACTTTTAGGTGCTTAAGTATTCTTTGGCACCAGCAAATGCACTGCTTTTTCCTGCTCTAAACGTATCTGGATTAAAATTAAAGAGAATATAAAAGGTTAACTGCATAAGGAATTAGTCTTAATATTGTCTAAAAGACTTCTTTGGGAAGAAGATAAAATGTTTATTTATCTGTAGATTTCTTTCGAGACTGTATTTAGACAACCACCAATAAGAAAGAAGGAACTCATAAGAACGCTGGTACAAAATCCAGAAGTAGACACAGATCTCATATTGAATTACTGCAGGTAATTATTGAAGCAAATTGATTGTGTTTAATTGTTGCTGTAATAATAACCATGCCTACTAAAATCTATTTTGGTTTAAATATATCTTAATTAATGTAGTATGCAAATTGGTTTTTTTTTATTATTTTAAAGTATTAATCAAGATGCATACTGATCCCTGGTGAATTTATTCATAAGGAAATAAGCACCTTGACCACACTAAAGGTCACAGAGAAAATAATATTCTGTCCTCTTCTAGTACTTTCATGCTGGACAGTGATGCCGCACTGCAGCTTTGCATTGAAACACTTCTTCTCCAGAATGCTAATACAAATCATGTTGGAGATGACTCTGCAGAATACAGTGAGAAGCAACCTCATTCCACATTACTAGCTAGAGCACTAGAAATAATTCCTCTACTGAAAAGCACGAAAGACCTGGTCATTAGCCTCAGTGGAATATTGTACAAGGTAAAAAAAAAAAAAAAAAAAAAAAAACAAAACGGTGAGGGGAGAACCCACACCAAAATAAGCAAAAAAAAAAATCCCTAAACTATACATCTAGTCTCAAATGGTGCAAGTCACATGAATTACAGGTTAATAATTCCACAGAAATTTGAAAAGGTTATTTTTTGTCAAGTTTTCCTAAAGAATATAAATGTTAAGTTTCAGTTTTCTATTTCTCTAGGAAAAAAAAAAAGAATAGAGCAACATATCTAATTTTCTTTAATGATAGGTAGTCTTTCTTCCCGACTTCCCTTAAAAAGAAACCAGAAAATAATCAAACAAAAAAAAAATTCTGAATGTCATAGCACACTGGAAATATTTTGAAGTGCTACATTAAAAATAGATAGGGGCAAAAAAAATGAGCTCTTGGGATTTTTTGTTTGCTTGAATGTTGGGTTTGGATTTTTTTTTTTTTTATTCATCATTTCATGTTTGGTCTTTCTGCAATATTTTGACAATTTTTTTAGGATTTAGGACTATGAAGTTAAGTCTTGTTTTAGAGAAGTATGTCATGATGCTTATACTGTTTCTTCAGTGCTATGTCAATATAGTTGGTATTAAAATTGGAAAAAGTTAACTTAGTTGTGTGTTTTTACAAGACGAATCATAAACCAGATCATTATTTTGAACAGCTTGATCCTTATGACTATGAAACTATTGAAATTGTCCTGAAAGTGATACAAAATGCCGATGTAAAGAATGCCAGTATCGAGCTGAATCAGGTATGTCCAAATATGTTGCTGTTACCTTGATAATGGCATCCGTATTCTGTTTTGTCTGCTTACTAGTGTAGCTATTCAAGAGTCAGTTGAAATTTACGGAATTATTCTATCTACACATCTCTCATTCAGAAAATAGAATTCAAGAAAAAGCGATCTCTAGCTGTTTTTCAGCAATGGCTCACAGCAGGGATAAAAACTCTATAGATATGTACCAACTCTGCCAAAAAAATATATGCCTCCAGGACTTAGGCGTGTTTACTGGTGGGGGCAGGGAGAAATGGTCTTGTGGCTTTTTTGCCTTTTCTTTTTCTTTTTCAATTTTCTTATTTCATTTCATTTTTTTTTCCACACTAGGCTTTGAGCCTCCTCAAACATCTGGAATCTTATAAAAGAGTTTCTCCCCCTGTAGACCTAGAACGCCAATATGTTTTGGAGCATGTGATTCCCTTATCTCCAGCTGCTCAAACCAGACTGCCCTTTCATCTGATATTCTTTAGAACTGCACAGTGTTTCTGGAACATTATATGTACGTTCAGTATTTTTTATGGCTAGATATATGTATTTCTCTGCTATCTGTGAACTTTAAAGTTCTACAGTATATATTTTATATTGATTGTACGTATTTGTTAATGCAGTTTTCATCCCCAGTATTTCTGAAAGCACTTGTGCTCCCAAATTGCTACTGGTGAGGTAACTGGCTTTCAGTGGAGCTAAAATGATATATAAAATGCAGAATTCTGTCTGCAAATCTTTTTCTTAGGACCTCTCAAAAACCAAAGTAATCCATGTATCCCACTACTGAGGCCAGTGTGGATAATTAAGATTAAATTCTTTCTTTCCCAATGGCGGCCTGCACCTAACAACAAACTGAAAGTGCTTAATCTCACAAAGAAAGCTGCAAGTGGACTGTGACACTATCATAGACAGCTGTCTTTTTCCTTTCAGCTGCAGAGCTCAGTGAGGAATCCTTCCCAACACTTCTGTTGATTTCCAAACTAATGAAGGTAAAGTAGCATCTTGAAAGAATTTATTTCAAAATTATTCGCGCCCCCCCCCGCCCAAAAAAAAAAAAAAAAAGAGCTTTTGTCTTTCTTTTGCATGATTTTGGCCTCACTATAGAACTTCTGACAACTCTTAATCTACTTTAATGTTTTTCTAGGTTTCACTGGATACCTTACACATGTCTGCTGCTCGACATGTCTTTGAAAAAAAATTGAAACCAAAAATATTTGAAATGAGAAACACTGGATATACATCAGTTGTTAACAAGGAAACAACTAAAACCGTGCAGACGATTCAGTCATATCTGCTGTCTATAATTAATCCAGAGTGGGCTGTAGCTATCGCTCACAAGATTGCACAAGAATTTCCAACAGGTAAAGCGCATATGTGAGGACTTGAGGGGTGAAGTAGCAGGAGAAGGAGAATAGGTTTGAGAAAAAAAAAAGCTATCCTGTGACCAAACATTTGTTCAGTATTCTTGGATAAAACCCAGGGAAATTTGAGAATAAAAATGCATTTGTCTCCTACATCCAATTTTGAACAGTAGGCTAGAACAACAGCCATTTTATAACACAGTATCACTGTTAAATCTTTTTTTCTTTTTTTAAGCCATGTTGTCTTGCTTAAAGTTTCTGCATGTTCATATCATCTTCAGACAAGTTTTCCAGCAAAAGCAAATATTTCAGCCAAATTCAAGCTAGCTTCTCTATTATCTGAATCCAAACAGATTTTTTTTTGCTCTTTAAGCACAAGAGCTTTCCTAGTATTTTAAACAGCTTCTATGGTTTTTTTTTTTTAATTCTTTGAAATAAAATGGATATATTGTATACTGTAGAAAGGATTAATGAAAACTTTATTTCCTCCCCCTCCCTTTTTTTCTTTAAATAAGGGCCTGACCAGATTCAGGCATTGAAATTCTGTCTCTATCTAGCTGAGAAATGGCTAAAGAATACTACAGCTAAGGTAATGGTAAGCTGCTTGCAAGACTGTTGTTGTATAGTCGGGTACTTATGTTAGTGTTTTGGTGTTCTGGATAGTGGTGTGTAAATTGTACCATAACCAACCCTGATATGGGAAGTACTTTCTTTCGGGGAAGTGACTGTGTAAGTGACCCCTCAGAAGGGCCCTCTCTGTCCGGTAACATGCTCCTATTTGCAACCTAGCAAGAATCAGGCTTCCAGTTCTTGGAGGCTGAACAAAAAAAATACAGTTTTAAGAAAGAATAATTTGTTCTTTCTCCTGTTGTGTGCATTTTTCTTGCTGCAGGAGAATGAGTTGGAATCTGTTCTAGCTGTTAGATCAATAGCAATATTAACTTTTGCTTTGAGTTCCAAAATTCTTCAGCTATTTGTAGTAGTACATATAAAGAAAGTCTGCTTTGACTTGATTCTCAGGCTCATTTTTACATGGTTGGTAGGGAAAAGTGAATAAGAATCTCAGCCTTGCTTATAAATATCAAGCTTGCTATGGAGTTGTTGAGACACAATGAACACTAAATAGGTCTCTGATACTTAGTCACACCTTTGAATAGAATTGTGCCAAAATTAAACTGTAATTCTAGCAGCCAAGGTTTAATATCAAATCTTTTTTCTTCTGCATCTTACCTCAAAATGTTTTAATTTACCTACTAGTGCATGCGGTACATATTTTATTTGGCTTTTTCACAACATACCTTTGTTAACAATTTTTTTCAAAATACATTTTCTTGCTAAAGCAGCATGGTTAATACTGTCTCTTTATGGAAAAAATACCTGTAGATACAGATATGCAGACCCATCTGAAGAACAGATCTTGCTACCCAGTTCACAGTTTTAGACTATAAAAAGTTAAGATGATTCTTCTAGTGCTTTTGAGTAAAAGGAGGTTGTTTTATATAAAACTGTGGTGTTTTGCTAAAGGATGATTCACATGAAAAAGCAGAAGTCCTCCAGAAGAAATTATATATGCAGTATAAGCGATCGGCAACAGAAAATGTTCTAATAACACATAACTTGAACACTAGAGAGCATTTAAAGTCTATTGGGAAACCAGCAAATCTTATCATTTTACTGTATGAACACCACAGCATAGACCAGAGAATCCAGAATCCAACTGGCAGAGATTATCCAGGTGAGTATCCATAATCTAGTTTCAAAGAAGCAAAGAGAAGTTCTTTAAAAGGTGCGAGGCAAGATAATACTAGTTTGTAAATATATTGTCTCTAACTGTTTGTGTAGATATCCATATGGCAGCTAAGGAGATAGCAGAAATTAACAGTTTGGATATGAACAAAATTTGGGATAAACTGCTGGATAAATGGCTGTGCCCAAGTATACTGCCCTCAGAAGTAAGTCATCACTGGAGATTCTTTTTGGGAGAAAAATGGCCAGTTACATAAAATACGTATATTTTTAGTACTTGTTCAAAAGACTAAGGTTATTTTGCACAATTTGCCTTTAGTACTCATGAATCTGTTTAAGATGCATCTGAATCCAGAGTACTAACAACTTCAATACCTTTCTAATACTGTTGGACACCACTGTCTCTAGTGAGAATGATTTGAAATTCTTTCCCTTCTCTTTGTATAGAGATTAAAATTTTATCTTTGGTGCTACAGTGAGCTTGTGTAGCCAGCCTAAAGGAGTAAAGGAGTTGTAAATATAACTCAAACATCAAACACTGATTCTAGAATAGGAAAGAGAATAAATCCTCTCCTGTTGCAACTTAGCTAACAGAGAGTTAACTGCTGTCTATGGAGCATACAGCTCGGGGAGAAAGGGCAGGGAGCAGGCATTTGCCTCCGCTTCAAAATACCACTTGGCAGGCTGAGGAATGGTGTTGACTGCCAAGCATACAGTTAAATAAAGAAAGGACTGATAAAACCAGAATTCCTTTCCTTGGCTGCATTAGCAGGGGTGCCCAGCTTTTAAGACAGGGTTTAAGCAGGATATAACCCAGCTATTTATCAAAAAAATTTCAAAAACTCTCACAACTACATTTCTTAATGTCTTTTTAAAGAAAACTCAAGAAATCTTTGGAGATGTACAGGAAGATGAAGAACTCCGAAGGTATGTGTTTTGTCTTACATATAATATGGTGAATTATTGTTAACTTGCAAGTTTAACTATATCTGGCTTTTTCAAGGAACCTAACAGTGTGTGTGATCCAGAACTCACTGTTGTGTTCTTATTTTTACTCACTGGTGACATCAGTTTTGAATCATCAAATACTTCTTCATGCAATGAAATGCCATTTGCAATAACTTACAGATGTAAGTGTTTAAGAGTACCTTCCTGGAGATTTTCTCGTTTTCTATATCCTTGGAATCTCCTATCCTTAATCTTTTTTCACAGTGAAATATATTTACATTTGAGTGGGTATTGATACATTGTATTTCAGTAGCTATGCTGTACTTGTATTAAAAACAAATACTTCTTTGCAGAGTTATATATCTACTTCAGTCACGCCCAGTGGATTATAGTTCAAGAATGCTTTTTGCAATTACAACATCTGCCACATCTGTAAGTTTTTAAATTCTTGTTTTAGCTTGCTACTTACAAAATTTTTACCTCTTATGAAAATCAAGTGTTGTCTGCTTAACCGTATGGGTTTCAACCGAAGGCCTTGATTAGCTGTCTTTTAGATAGTTTATGTATCTGTATGAGCTCTATGTTTCTCCTCCCCACCTTAGGAGTAAAACTGTGGTGTTCATTGAATTTTGCTATTGAACTGCCAGGAGCAGCCCTTAAACTCTGGGTTTTCTAAAATTATTGTTGATAGTATCTGAAAATAACATCATTAAACGTTTTCTAGAATGTGCTTTAAGCTGGTGTAATACATTGCCTCTCTTTGGGTGGAATTAAAGCAGAGTGGTAAAATTTATTTTTTTTTTAGTTATAAGCAGAACCTTAACCTTCAGTCTTTCACACTTACTAAATGTATTTGTGATACTATAGATCACAAATATTTTTCCTGCCTGCATTAATAGTGTTAAATTGGGGAAACCACGTGGTTTAGCAGCATTCTTTGAAGTTGACAAAATTTCAACTGATTAGTATAGAAGTTGAACATGAACCAATCTGTTACTTAGTATTTTGGATTCATTCAATGAAAATATAAGCTTAGAAAGGATCATACTAAACATATATAACCCTCTTTCTAGTTGTTCAGCCAATTGTGACTTCTCACTGGGTTTTCTCCCCCCCTTTCAGCCGATTGGTGTTACTCAGCTGACATTTGCTCACAGGAGCAGAGCACTTAAGTGTCTGCTCTACTTGGCAGATACCAACACCGTGGAATCACTCTTCAAGAAACCCATTGAGAAAGTAAAGTAAGATGAATTTTCCTTAAGGGTTCCTTAATAATGTTGTTTTGTTGGTCTTTAACAGCCATTGGAAAAAAATACCATATATTTGGAGATATATTTTTTACTAATCTGTTTCTTGAGCTTTTAAAAATCTATTTCTGAAGAGCTTAATTAATCTTTTAACTTCACTGTAATGCAGTCCAGTACATCACAGTCCTAATTAGTAAACCTGAAAGTAATATGACATTACATGGAAAATATTTTGTTCCATTTTGCATAGATTGCAGTTACTTCTTTAGTAACTGAAGCGTTTTCTGCTACCCATATATATAGTATTCTGTTCATCAGAGTCTGGAACTGGTCATCTTGCAAAGGCATAGTCCTCTGCAAAAACAAGGAACCAAAACCTCAGCAGAATAATGTTTCTTTCAAAATATCTGTAGAACTAACTTCCTTAGAAAATATCTAGAATAGAGTTTCTATGCTGGTAATCTAGAATTGGGGCCTTTTTAACGGAAAGTGATGTTTTCAAAGTACATCATACCAAATAGCTCCATATGGGTTTCTATAAATATGCAGTCTTTGTGCATGAATGAAATTTTAGTTGTAAGAGTTACAGCAACTGGTTTATCTTTAGAGATGATCCAAGCCATCCATTGTTCAGGTGAATGAGGTTTCCCTAAGCAATTACCAGGAAGTTTTTTTACTTCATTAAGATCTCTTTCATAAGTACAAATACAATCTACTTATTTTTACCTGTTCTTTTAAAAGGAAGAGAAGAACACTTTTCCAATATTATCCAGAGCTTGATTACATGAATTATAATATAATAATCACTGTAAATATCATTAACTCCTGGTTGGGGGGGGGCTTTTTTACAGGTATTTTCTAAAATGCTGCATTTATCTGGCAGAGTTTGAAATCTTGAATATTCCATATACTTATGAATCATTTCATAAGAGTCCTAAGGAAGGAATGATTAAAGGGCTATGGAAGAATCACAGCCATGAACCTACGGTACAATTTTTAAATCCTTTGTAATTTTTTGTTTGTTACACACTGTATGAAACATACACCTTTCTATGTAGCACATGCATTTCTAAACAAATGTTGCTCCAGTGTACTCTGTCCTATTCATACACTGCTCATGATATGCTGCTCACAATGGTATTTAAAAATGCCAGTGAATATGCAGTTACCCCAAGGACTTTCCTCTTTCAGAGGAGCTGCTTGGACATACTTCATACTTTAATATGAATTAAATATTAACAGGGTACACCGTTAGAATAGCTGTTAGTTACTTATCTAATATGCCAGGGACAGGTTTTAAGTTATACTCTGCTTAGGAATTTGACTTTGACAATTACTTCATGTTACCAAGTACGTTTTGTAAACAGCTAACTTAACACTGAAGACAGGGGCAAGTAAATGAGATTTCCAGGTAGACAATGGTACTTGACAAAAAAAGTGTACTATTCTATTAAGGCTTCAGCAGTAATACTTCTGGTTTGCAGCCATAAAATGGAAGTGAACTGTGCTTTAGTTGAACCATACACATGCTAGTCTGAAATTTGAAAATGACAGATAAAAAAAGCTTTAGCCTTCCTACAATTAGAAAATAAAGTGATATCATGTATAGGTGGGGGGCTTGATTTTGTTTTAATTCTCCTCACGTGTGTAAAATAATTTTGAAAGTGGCTTGTTTGTGGCCTTTCTGGAGTTAAATGTCCTGGTAATGCTGTAAAAATCTAAAATTACGCTGACAAGCAGTAAAGGTTTGAAGATCACAAATGTATATTAAAATACAGCGTGTCCTTGCTCTCCTTTAGGCTGTTAGGCTGGTGACAGAACTTAGTCTAGAATACAAAGTATATGATTCCCAACTGTGGAATGGCCTACTACAGAAACTCCTCGGTTTCAGTATGGTAAGAAATTTTTAAGCATGAACTGCAGTGAGGTGAGAAAAAGGCTTTTTTATCCACTGGTTTCTGAAGAATGGGATAGATACATAAACTATAGACTTACTGTGAACAATTATTGATAATTCACATGGCTATTTTGGGCTCCTAGATACTGAACTGATGAAGCTTTGAGAGATTTGTGGTTTAGTACTGCTTGAGAATTTTGATCTTAAGTTGTTCTAGGTTGTTTTTTTCTAAAGGCACAAAGCCTTTCAGATGGCAAGAGTAAATCCTATGATAATAAACTGAAAAACATCTTCATATTATTGTAGTTTTAGAACATAATATGCATATTTTTGTATGCAAATATATACATGCTTATGCACAAACTGTGCATGTATGTATATACATGTGTATACATACATTCACACAAAAATATTATCCCTAAAGTGTATTTGATAGTAATCCTGTTTTTTGTCATTCAGAATCTTAATTACCTCTGATTGTCAAATTTTATGTAACATTGCTACAGCCTAAGGAGGTAACAGATGTACTGGGCAACGTGGTTGTATCAGGAGCAGGTACTGAAGCTAGTTTTAATTTAATGAGATTTAGGTACTTATAGCAAAGAAGGTGGGATCATAAACTTTTCAGCACTAGTTGTATTAAGACTACCAGAAATCTTGGGTATTTACTGAGACAACAAATGCTGCTGCTTGTGATAATTTAATTTACTAAACTATAAGTCATATCTCCATATGCATCAGTTACTCCTCTCAAAGGAACAGAGGTACCTTGAGGAACTGTACGTTTACATCCTGCAGACAACACAAGCATAATGCAGTCCTGTAGATTATTGCCACATCTTCAAAAACACTGTAGCATTTTATAATTTTTTTTTTTTCAGATTCAATACCTAAGAAGAGTTTTGATAGCAATTACTGGGATTCATTCATTATGGGAGGTAAGCAAATATTCTCTGACTCCTAGTCTTTTTTTCACTTAACAGGAATTTAGCATCCTATTTGTGTGTGTGTGTGTGAATGGCAGCCATCTATGCCATGCAGTATTACGCATGAAAAGATTCTCTTTGAATGATTATTTTTATGAGAATGCAGTATGCAGATAAGTATCGTTATTAATCACTGAAATAGCGTATTTTGCACTTGTAGTTCCTTCAGTAAACACCTACTTGGAGGGTTTTGTAAAGCTGGACATAATAATTTTGCCATCAGTCAAAACATGGCTAAGTCTTAGACTATGAGATGAAGAAAGCCATGTTAGGGAATAATTCATCCAGATTAAAAAGAAAACAAAATTGACAGGCTTCTTCCACCTACAGTGGGTCTGAATGTCTGTGTGTCTGTATTTACAAGTACACTTAATTACAAGGCTAATACTTTAAAACTTTGCTGTCAACAGATTCCCAACTTCAGTCGAGCTTGGCGAAGTGTAGTTCTGTCACCATTTCTCACAGGTAGGGTTGTCACTAGCTATCATGCTTGTACAATAACTTGGTTAAATATTTACTTCATTATGTTTTCTTTATTTCTTAGCTTCATGTCCACCAAGTCCTAAACAGTTAGAGGAATGTTGTGAGTGTTTTGTGATTCTGCTCAAGTAAGTAGATGGTACATCCCACATTTGTATTAGTTGAGTGGGAATGCCTGTTTGTAACTTCTCGTCCAGCAGCCTGCCCTGGAACATGTAAAGGAGCTCTGAAAACTGGGGAACCTGAGGCATGAGAAGGAACCTCTTGCCTCTTGTGGGAAGGACAGGATCAGGGCATTTACCCCAATAGAAATTCCGTGCTCGCCTACAGCACGTGTTGTCAACAGTCTGTAACTCGGTACCTCGGCTGTTTAAACTGTACTGGGAACTGCTCTCTGAATTGGGACTCAGAATCAGCAGCACAAACTGCTGAAAACCCATTTATCTACCCAGTTGCTGCCCCCACGAGGGATATCTGTTCCTGTCATGACATTTTTAAAGGACTCATATCAACCCTAAAAGTCCAGTTAGTATCTTTCTTATCCCAAAACACATCACATTTCCTAGAACTATTGACACAGAGTATAAGAGAGAAAGAATTCATTTTCCTACAAAGAATAAATCTGACATCACAAAAATCTAATAGCTGCATATCTATAAACATGGTTAACCTATGGTATTAATGTTCCAAAACATTCTGTACATAAACCAGTTTTGCGTTGCCTCTACAATGCAAAGCACAATAAATCATTGTCTTACTCACCACAGTGCTCTGACTTGCTCAAGAGAAGAACAAGAGCTCAGAGAGCCTGACTTGAACCAAAAGTTAGTTACGAAATACTGGAAAGGGATCCAGCTGAAGAACGTGCCTACGCTACTGTGCACATACATATGTACCAAAGCATTGCTCTGGGCAGTTGGCCAACACTTCCCCTCAAAACAGGCCCTTGGGTGTTTAAAGAGAGAGAAAATGGATTTTTATTTTTTTTTCCAAGCTAGAAAATGATCATGTATTTGTATTCTTTGAAACTTCAACTCACATAGCTTGGCCATTTCTGAAAATAAGATGAGGTAAAAATGTGTTGTTCTATCTGGCTTAAAAATCTCAATGTAGTTTTGTTGACAGTACTAAGGCATACAGTTATACACAGCATAGCTGAGAACTTCACTCCTAATCTTCTTCTGAAGGTGTCCTGTTCTGGCTGACTTGGATGTCATAGGAATAGCTAAACAATATGCACAGTTGGACCTTCCAGCTTTTGCTTTGGGGTGCCTGTTGCTGATTCCTCAGTCTGAGAAGCGAGAGCAGCAAATTCAGGTAAATAATAAGTTTTGTGTTCTATTTGTGCAAGGGAAATGTCTTTAAGCATGTTATGTTCACCAGAAACTATGAAAGATAGTCATTTATAATTCCAGCTTATTTAAATATGTCACTGCTGCCAGCTGCTTGGCGTTTCCCACCCACAAAGGCTATTGCTTGGAATTTGTCCTTCTGAAAAGGATCATGTGAACACTTCCTCTTATTTTGAATTTTTTTTTTAAAAAAAGCAAAACCAGCTAGCTTCAAGTCATCCTCAGCAGCTTTGTCATATGACTTTGCCCTTTGTGGTTTTGAGGATATTTTATGGGATCCCACCCATAAAACCCATGAAAAAACCCTACAAAATCCAAACCAGAGCAGTGTGAAGTTGATGATAATGTATATAATTGCTGAGGATCTACCAGTGGGCTAGTTTCAGAGCAGATTGTCAGTACTGAACCCTTCTTCAGAAAAGCATTGAGTAAAAGCTCCTGACTTCTTAGAAAGATGCTTGATAGGCATTACAAGTTCAGATGTAAACCTTTTGTCTTAAAGCCATATCCTCACTATTCAATGTATCTTGACAGTTTCCTTTTTCCCATTTGTTCCCATTAATTTATGCTCTGCATTGTTCTCCCAGATGAAAATTATAGGCTGTTCCCATATTTGTCATGAGCAAACTGGCACTAGTAAAGGCATCTTAAATTCTTAGACTTCCAGTCATTGAAGTTAAGATCAGAAAGATTTCCCCAAATTACAGCATTAGTCTAAGACATTTAGTCTGCTGGCAATGAGTCAAAAAAAAAAATCTGTAACAGCTACAGAGAGTTAAAAGCAACGAGTACTACTCTTACAGTCAAGCTGCACATATCCTGGTTTATACTTAGAATTTCAAAATATTAATTGTTCCTGAATAAATCAAATACTTGCTCTGAAGGGAGAATTTCTACTTTAATAATTCACAGAATATTGATGTTTTGTAACTTATTTTTGCAAGGGTTTCTTATCGACATGTAACATAGAAACTGTGCTGCAACAAATAGATGAACACATGAACACTGGAGAAGTAGTGGCATTTGCTTCTCAGGTAAATAAATAAATTTTACTTCACTTGCCTTTGGCTTTTTTGATACGTAAGTGTACACACAGAAGCCTTTTTTCTCTCTCTCTCCTGATCTTGCCAAGCATTAGCTGACATAATGCACACTTCTAAAATATAGCAACATTTGCAGAGATTTTTGCATTTTTATTAAATGCTATTCAACTGAAAAACTTCTTGTATATATATACACAGTGCTGTGTTATAGGCTGCCCCTAATTGTAGGACAGGATTGTTTGCAGCAGTACCTACTTTATTTTTCTAATTAAATGTTTTAGGCTAAAGGGCTTATGAAACTGCACTCTCTCTTGCCTTGCCTTGGGCTGCCTTCCCAAGAGCAAGTTTCTTAACTCATTGCCCTATCTGAATCTGAGATTAGTCTTCATAAAATCTGCCATTTCACAGCATTTAAAAAAAAAAATTAAAATCCCGCACTATGGGAGTCTGAGCTCTTTTCATGCAAAACTAAAATTTTGTGTTTAAAATAATAATAATACTTTTCCATTACTAAATCTTAAATCTACAGATTAGATCTTTGGTTTTGGACAGTATCATAAATGAGAAGCTATACGAAAAATTTTTGAAAACTAAGTATTTTCCACTGTTGAAGCAACAACTGATGAATACTCACCGAATGAAAGAACTGGTGGATTATTTTGCCAAAAAGAATTGGTAAGTTAATAAAACAGGTGATGCATGACTGCTAGCAGTTGTAGAAATTGAATCTCTCCTTTATTTTATTTTCATTTATTTGCAGTCATGGAGATTTTCTAGTACTTAGTCTCCAAGAATTTTTAGAGTATTGCTAAGTTAAATAAATCAATCAACTAAAAACCTCACCTCACTGCTTTACATATTTAGGATAGAGTTTTACAGTGTCATTCAAGCCAAAGTAACAGCTTACTGAGCCTGGACTGAGCCTGGACTTGCCAGCAGATCAAATGCAGTTAAAATAGCAGAAAAAAACAAACACTTTTGCTTTGAATCAATTCACCTTACCTTCAGATGAATTCAGTTTAGTAGCATCCTGATGTCACTGCTTCAGCAATAAGAACACTGAAAAAATAAATGAACTGCCTGTACTCAAGACTTGGGAATTAGTGGGTTTGCTGCTAAGTGTTTCAGGAGTTAGGAATACTTCTTATGTTCCACTTAAATAAAACAAAGGGTCTTGCCACTGACCCTGCTGCAGGGCAGTTCTCAATCAGGGCTCTATCAGTGACTCACAGCACTTGGGCTCATTGTGCACAGCTGCGAACTCTCATTTCAGACCCCAAATACTCAGTAGTGCAAGTCACTTGGTTATCACTTCTGCAGTCAAAATGGGATGGGAACCAGTAAATAGCCATTTAAATTCTAGTATATGTTGGTTTTATTAACAGCCACAGGTTCAATGCCAGGCTTGTCATGGCTTGTCTTCCTCTACTGGGAAATGATAGGACCTATCTGACTTCAAAAACATGGGGTCATACCTTATTTAATACTTCAGGGTATATAGTCTAAATTCCTGGCTTTTTAGAGAACTTCTTATTGACAAAGTTGATAAACTTTTGCCTCCTACAGCATTGATGATGCAACAGCCCTAATTCAAGAATATCAAGAGAAATGCGGAAATCCTGCGCTGGCAGACATACCATCATCTGATCTTCTGGAGGTAAAACAAACCATTTTTGTATCTCATGCAATATTTTCTCCTTTTTTTTTTCTAAACTAAGACTTTGACTCAACTTTTAGCAAAAATACTTCTTAGCCAGTTTATTCTAGTAATATATTGTATATAACAAAAGATCCCTTTATTTATTCAAATAATTCATTTTACTTGAGCCAAATCTGTGCCATGCTAAGCCTTATGCTTTCAAGTACTTTCACAGGTCTTAGATCATACACCATTTCCTGAAGCCCTATTAATATTCTCTCACCTTCCAGATGTATCTGAACAGACCAGAAGAGACCTGTGTACTCGAACCGTCACCGAAAAGGTCTTGATTTACCCTTTTCTTTTCTCCCTCTACTGGCAAGATGGGGGCCATGCATTGAGAATGCTCGTACTGGTCAAGTGAGCATTAATCTAAAACCTCAGTGCTCTTACCAAAAGCTACCCTGAGCTTTCCACTTTTTTTTTAAACTGTTCTAGGCTGTTTCTTGTCCATACTCTATCCCCATTTAAACAGTTTAGATTTACAGCAGAACTTCCTGGTTTTGTTCAACAGCAATGTTCATATTCAGCACTTTGGTTTTAGGAAGGATTAAAATTTATTTCCTTTACTTCTATATTTCTCCATGTTTAAGTCTGCTAAGGATCACTCTAAGATTTAATTCACACAAACATAACCTTGCATAATTGTGATAAACTTTTTTAAAAAAACTGTAAGTGGTGTACTTCATGTAAAATACTTTGTAGACAAATTGTAATTTTAACTAGTGAGTACAAATAAACACTTACATAGCAATTTTGGCCTTGTATTCTATAAACCTTTTTTAATTATGAAGTTGCCAGTAAATTGATATTCCACTCAGTCACTGACCTTCCTTGAATGTGTGCTAAGGTTTTCTTTTCAACTTTGTTCTTTCTGTATGTCTGCAGGCAGGATAAAGCGAGAGGCATGGGCTTCACTGCATGAAATAGCAGTTAGCCAGAGGTTCCCGAGATACCAGGCTGAAATGCTTGGTCGTTTTCTAAGGTAAAGCAGGTTTATTTTGAATAGAAGTTGTTATTTAGCCAGCTTATGACACAGAAGGAAGGGTTTTAACTCCTCCCTTAAGGTCTATGAAACTTTACCTCAAACCTTCATGACAAATACCACGCAGCTTTTTGCACAGATGCTGCACTGGAGAAAGCCATAATACAAAGGCCAACATCTGCAAAGGAAACAGGCCACCATTTGAAATGTTCTCCTGTAGAAGGCAAAAGATAAAACTCTGGTTTTATTGGAAAGTTAACAGTCATGAGAAATGGGAGCTGTTAAAATACATTCATTTCCCTGCAGTCACAAGAACAGGAGAGCCAGAAGGTCCAGTCTTCCTGTCCAACCAGTGTTTTAGTCTTCAGTAGCAGTATCAGCATCGTTTGGAATTACATTACCTAAAACCTCTGTACATGGAGGAAAGTGCATATGCATGTAGTGTCAGATATAAGCCATAAATAAAGAAAAGCCTCTCTTCACTGTTTAAAGATTTAATGAGACCATCATTCATTAAAGCATTAGGGTAGTTGAAACTGCTTTGATTATAAGATTTTATACAGTGAAATTACTACTCTAAGTTATGAGTTAATTGCAATATTTTCAGAATTTATTTTATTATTTTACCTTAATTGGGAATGTTAAATTGAGAATATATCAACTGGATTCTGAACCAAATGTAACATGGCCCCACAGCACTCAGTCTTTTTGTTCAAGCCCTTTACAAGTATCCTTTAGAGCATCGGGCATTTTAAAAGCAACTATAACTGCTGCATTTTTTCCCAACAACATAAAGCTTAGTTTTTCTATGAAGTGAAGTTTATTACAACATTAAGGAACGGTATTTCAACAGTTACTTTAATGGAATATTTTACAAATCAATTCATACAGAAAAAAGCAAACACAATGTTTTAAAGTTATTACCAATAAGCTACATTGCTAAGCTGTTAGCGAGTAAGTGTAGCACTGTAAACTAGCAATCAAGTATTGTAGTAACTTGCAGTTCAGAATGAGATGGTAAAAATACCAGACAAGCAAAAACATTTTTAAGATTTTTTGTACTCAATTCTTTCTACTTTCACATCATCTCCAATTAGTTGATAGACATATGTAACTACTGTAGAAGCCTGGATATCCATCAGCACAAAGGAAGGAATGATGTTGCTGGAAAGAGAGGAAAAAGTTCATATTAATTGTGTATTAATAACCACTACCTAACAGAAATCACCCAGAGAAAAATGGGTATGAATTCTGTAAGCACAATACATCAGATCTGAAGCTTTAAGTATTTCAATCTCATCTGTTTCAGTCAAGGAGATTTAGCAAGTACTACCAACCCTTCCTCTCCCCAACATTTAGAATGTAAACATTAACTTTCATAATGAGCTTTGTAGTTCAGTTTTGTTAGAAAGAAGATCCCCACAGATACTTCCCATACTTCACTTACTTCTCTAAGGCATGATAGGCTCCTGTAGCTGATCCTGGATTGATATAGAACTTGTTTTCATGTTCAAATGCCTCGAATTTGTGTGTATGTCCTGAAATTAGGATGTCCACATCAAACTGCCTTTGTAGCAGTGCCAGGCTGGCCATATCACCCCAAGGAATAACCTGATGGCCATGAATCAGCCCAATTTTGAACTGTCCAACAGTTACAACTTTCTGTTCAGGATAATTCAGGTTCTAAAAATAAAAACCAAACAGATGTACAGATTTATATTTAAAAACAACTCTATGCAACACCAAGAAGAGAGGGGGAAAGCTTATGGAAATATTCAATATAATTGGCCCTACTGCTACCAAATAAGAGTTACAAAGCTGCTTTTTATGTGCACTGTGAAGAATGGGGTAGGATGAAGGAACTTCAAAGATCTGACAACAGCAGGTCCCGGTTGCTGGAGTCCTTAGACATGGCCAAGCACACAACTACTTTTATTCATACTGATGACAAATGAGAACTTACTGTGCAATTCACATTACTGATTGCCACCCCAAGTCTTTTGCCCAGTTAGCTTTTCATGTGCTCTCAGTACTACGTAACCCTGGTTTGCCCGCTTTTACTTGAATTACGAATAAGCCAAATGTTGCCTTTATGTAAAAGATGAACAAAAAAATGTCATTATCAAGAGAGGACACTACCTCATCAAAGTCCCCTCTGACAACATGAACATCCCCAGCCAGAGTCTTGAGGTAGTCATAAGTGTCCTTGGTGCAGAGGTTTCCTGTGCAGAGGATGTGTTGGATCTTTCCTGGAACCAGCAGCTTTTTGAATTTGGCTGGGAGGCTGTTGCATCGATGTGGAATGTGAAGATCTCCTAATACTAACACCAACTTATCAGGTGTCATGACAAGAAAGAAATATCGTTACAGATACTTATTTAGGCAAGATCATTAGGAAGCAGAAAGCATTGCAATGTTTTCTTCAGTTTCATAACTTTGCATTTTGATGTAATACCTACTAGAATAATGAAATGGTGATGGAATATTGCTACAAGGAAGGGCCCTTGTTCTCCCTCAGTAATGCAGAACATTATGCAGAGGGGGGCCTTACAAACAATAGTCTACAGAATTATTTATTTTGTTGCTGAAAGCCAGTGCAAGGTCTAACAACAGAAATGTGTTACTACTTGATGTATTTTACACAAATTTGGGAACTACCATAAACTATCCCACTTTTTTGGATGCTTAAGGAGCTAAAAAAATAATATAGGACATCTCTAGTACATGTTCTCGAGCACAGACCTGGCTAAACTGTGGCCACTTCCCTTTAAAACTCTTCATCCAATTTTCTTTCTATTTTAATTAACTTCTGTTTTCTTCCTTATCAAAAAAAAAAAAAAAGGCAGCAAATTTGCAACATGTGTTAATAGCTGACCAGAACAGGAAGCTTGTTCAGAGTCTGTATTGTAGGACCCCCTGAACAAGAGGGTAAGACTAATAGTTTAAAAACCAAAACCAAACCAAACCCCAGGGCACTGCAGAGAAGATAAACCAGACTACTGCACACAGTGATTCTACTACCAGTTCTATATAGTCAGAGTTTAAGTACGATAGATGCAAGGAGAATGCAAATTTAATGGGGGCTTCAAAATTAAGGATTCAGATGAAGTAAGACCATAGCTTAGTATCACAGGCTTTAAACCTGCAAATAAAGAAATAATCAATGCAAGCAACGCAGCAGTAAATTAATTATGCAAAAAGGGCATGAAGAGCTCTATGAAGCATGGGATGTTATGCCACTACACTGCAAAAACACTGGATCTGGAGACAGTCAGCTTGATAAATAGCTCCATATTAAAAAGAAAAAGGTTATCTTCCAACCATAATGCTTTATTAGTTACACAGTTCCTAAAATGACAGCCATCAGATGTGTTTGCAAAAGACACAGCCCAGACAGATGTATATAAAAGCAGTAGTAACTGTGCTAAGAAATCACCTTTTTTAAGATTTGCTTTTTAAATTTTTAGGCCATGCAGCTATCTTCATACTAGCAATCATCAAAAAAGGCAGAGGGAACTTGGGTGGGGTTTTTGTTTGGTTTGTTTTTTGTTTTTTTTTTTAGATTAAGAATGTCTCAGTGCCATCATCAAAGCCATGCACCTTTAGAGAACTGATGGTTGAAAGTATTGGTAAAGCAATACAAGAGTTTTGTAATCAGTGAGCTACCAATTTAAAACTAACCCAGGAGAGGAAAAAAAAAGACACGTATTTGATGGTCTTTCAAGAGCTCCCAGTGAAAAATACCCTTACTAGCATCAGCCTAGAGACGATATACTAGAATGCAAGTGAAAAATGGGTAACAAGTGATTTTGATTATTAAATTGGCAATAGATTTTCTTACTGACGCTTAAGGGACTTAGACATGCAATACCAGTTATGTATTGAACATTCAATAACATTATACTGCCACTAAAACATAACCCTGCCGAAGCCAGCAGGGTGTGTGCATTCAACAAAAAACATTTCCTTTACTGACAAACTGGCAGGCCCCATATTTTCCCCCAAATCACGTTTGAGCTCCCATTAATTAAAACAAAGCTTGGCAAGCTACAATAACAAAAACAAATTAAAAGCACTGAGGTGTGTTTAATATTCACAGGTATCTGCAACAAAAAATAGTGGCAAAGAATGTTACAACATCTGGCTTTTACTAGCAATTTAGGTGCAATCTTGAGCGTGGTTTGAAGAGCAGCCCCTAATTCATGTGTACCATCTGACATTCATATCATCTAGTAACATTAACAAGCCCTTACCACCGGTGTTAGCAACAGCTAAGAGGAGTAAACTTACTCTGTGCCCAGCCTTATTGGAATGAAGAAGTTGATTGCAGACAGGGGGGAATGAAAAACAGGGTGAAACATGATCAATGTTAAACAAAAGAAAGCAACAGAAAAGAAAATATAGCCAAATGAATAGGCAAATAATAATTAAATGAATTGTTGATGTTATGAAAGAAGCGTTAAAAAAAAAAAAAAAAATCGGCTCCTGCACGCAGCCCCTGGCAGCTCCCGCCGGTGACAGCCCCTCACAGCACGGCCTCCTTACCACCGGCGGGCCCTCAGCGGGGCTTCACCTCCTCTCAGCGCTCCCCTCCCGCCCCCCCATCTACCTCAGCTCGGCATTAGGCGGGTTTCTGGGCAGCGACTGACAGAAAACGTTCCCTGACCGCACGTCCAGCACGGCCGCCAGCGGGGCCCGCCCGCCGCACCGCGGGGGCTCCGCGCCCGGCGGGCCGCGGCTGGAGGAAGCGAGCCTTGGGGGGGAGGAGGCCCTCCCCCACGCCGCGGGGTGAGCCCCGGCGGGGAGACGGTCCCGGGGATGGGGGACGGGGCGCCCCCGGCGCTCACCATCCTGCTCGGCGCCGCGCTCCCTCAGCAGCCACTGCGGCTCCTCCCGGAAGCCAGGCCGGCGCCAACCACCCGCTACGGCACCTCCGAAGGGCCAACAGAGTCCGAAACGCGTTTCTCCGCAGCTACACCCCGCCCCGTGCCTACATCCGGGTCTCTGAGGAGCGCCGCGCCCCTCCCTGAGGGGTGTTTCCCGCCTTTTCCGTAGCCGTCGTGTGAGGCGAACGTCGCGGCGAAGGGAAGGGACTCTGCCGGAGGGCTATGAAGTGTGTCATTGCGGGGGCTCATCTCAGAGGTACCCGTGGCCCCAGGGGAAGCAGCAAGGCTGGGGCAGAAGGGTGTATGTGGGAGAAACAGGCAGCCCAGAGTGGGGCTGCCTTAGGGCAGTACAGCTCAGCAGGGCTGGCAGCCATGGGGGTGCCTGACAAGTATTGCCCTTGGTGGGCTTCCCTGTGGGAGCTTTTGGGCAATGAGAAGTGGGGCACGAAGCACTGGGAGCACTGGGAGCTGTGGCCAGGCCCACCACGGTCACAGCGGAGCTGAGGGGCTGCCTCTTCCTCATCCCCAGGACGACAAAGGTGTTTTTGTGGGGCAACATGCAGCCTCTGATAGTTGTTCAGATGAGAGAGCAGAGGGCTGGATTTGTGGTACTTTCAGGTTGAGAAGCCGTTGCTTAGCTGGGTGCCTTCCTGTGCACGCTGTTCTCCTACCAGAGACCCAACTAAACCTGTGCACGGCGTGTCATGTGAATTGGTGCTGTGCCAGTGCCAGGGTGGGCAGAGGGAAGTTTTGAGACCCACTGCTGATTTTTCCTATGTTTCTTACAGCTACATCTTTACAGATGTCCAGCTGCTTACTGCTTGCTTAAACCTGCTGCCATCTATAAAATGTAATTTCTAACTATAGTGGTTTGTCCAAGGAGATTTAATTAATTTGTGGTGACATCGGGTCATGCCAGTTGCTGCAAAGTGACAGATGACATTTGAGGTGCACCTTGTCAGAGGCAGCTTTCAGAAACATCAAGGTGTTTGTGCTACTAAAAAGGAAAGACCAATGTTTTCCACCCTGTCATTGAAACGTGTAGGAAATTATTAATGTTTCCTCTTAAATTATTCTGAAGAAAATGCAGCATATTTTTTTAACTTAGAATGCATATTGCACTGTTTTCTTTTCCTGCTAGTGTTTGGAAGAGCAATACATGCCATAGCACGTATCAGTGATGAATTTTGGTTTGACCCCATAGAAAAAGGTGTAAGTGACTTTGTTTTATTTTAATTTGAAAATCTTTATTGGAAGCATAGCATTTATATTGTTGGATATTGTGATGTCTTCCTACAGGTACCCTTCAGCCCGAGTTACATTCTCTCTCAGCTTCCTCCACTTTCAATATGGACAAGTGCCATATTTTCTGTAATTGTAATTATGCAGATTACATCATGGAAGATTCATTCCTGCTCTGCCCCTAATATTCTTCAGTTTTTTGTTAGCCAAGCTGAAGCTTGTCCAGGACATCCGGATTAATACCAAGGGTTTTATTTCTATTGTCATGGGTCAAAAGGTTTATGTTTCATACCACGTCAGAAACTGCCTCTAAACAACATGTTTTTGTACCAGTATGACTCAACAGGAAGAATGCATCCATTAATATGCCTCTGATTAATCAAATACCATTTCCAGCAAAATTACGGTTTTCTCTAGAGGTTTCTTAGTTAAAAGTGATCAACTCTCCCTAACTTGGTGAGAGGCTGGAAAATCAGAAGTGGAGATTATTTCTTTTTATACCTGAAGAATTATTGAGGTGCTAGTAGTGTCTTTGCTCATTTGTAGGTGTCACATGGATGGGTATACAGAAAGATTGTTTTAGAGTAACTCCAGTCCTTCAGACGCCTCAAACGCAAGCCGAGCTTTAAGTGTTTAGGTAACCTGCACTTCAGGGCCACTTAAATGTCCATGGATTGGATTTTTATGCCTGTATGATACCAATGATAGTGAAGGTGGTAAATTTGGACATGATTGTATGCATAATGCATCTGTATTTATTTTGAGACATACATTTAAAGGTTTTGTGGTTTAGGTGTGGTACTGAAGCAGAGAGATGGCTTTTTTGTTAAAGGTTCGATATGAAATAGTTTTGAGTTAATAAATTATTTTACTTATACTTTCAGCTTGCCTTAAGATCAGTGAATTCTTCAAGGTCAGCATATGCATATGTCTTCTTCTCATCTATGTTTTTTCAACATTACTGCTGGACAGCTGTGTCTCAACCATGTCAGAAGGAAAAACAGTTATCCCTCCCATGTAAATTGATAATTAAGGTACATTTTAATGGATTGTTATGCACAGCTTTGTAAGCAGCAAATTAGCCAAATTTCCAAATGAAATTGTAGGGGGAGGCTCATAGAGGCACGTGGATGGCTCTAAACTCAAGTGTTTCTGAGCAATTCTGCAAAAGAGAGCGTTAGTATTTAATTACATTTAGAAGTTGTACCTCCTGAGCTGTACCCTTCCCAAAATCTGAACCAGCTTAATCTTGGGGTGAAGGATTACCACGTTTCTGCCTCTGCAGTGTTTCTCCTGTAGCCTTTAAAACCAATATGAGCTGGGAGAGCTTTGGCCAGTTGTTTAGCAAACAGATCTGTTGACCACGTGTTGGAATAGTGGGTGAGGATGGTGAGGATCCGTATCGGCTGCCGCAGTGTCCGCTTAGAAAGCAGTTTGGGGAAGCCATAAAAGCAGAAGCTTGAGATAAACTGTACAAAACTAGGGAAATAATACTGCAAAATTGCTTGGTGAGTGACCTCTGCACTGATAATTTTTTTTTTTTTTTAACAGTCAGTTCTTCCTGTATTTAGATGTGTAAATGTGCTGGAAAGAAATGTAGAGAAATGCAGCATTTATACAAATATTAATGATCATCACATAACTTTCCAGCTCCTCTGCAAACATGGTACGTTATACATAAAGTGACTTTGCAGAAAGAGAAGTAGTTTAAAACAGCAGGGCAATGCAATATTTAGTGTAATTATTAACTGAATGTTATTGATGGAACATTATGCCAAACACTTTCAGCCTCCTCACATTGTAATTTATATTTATCACGTGCGTCACCTTGTTAAAATGAAGTTATAACAGGCTTTATCAGACGAACGTTCTTCAGTGCAGTAGTTAACGCATGCATGAATTGTTAGCCTGCTGCTCACAACATTTAGAGTTAGGCTGGAGTAAATTCTGAAAAAACACACGTGATGGAAAGGGAGAGAAATCCTGTTTTGGCAGGTGTTTGAACTAGAGGATTTACTGGGTCTTTCCACTTCTAATACAGTTCTTCACGGTAACAGGCCTGACATCCCCAGTCCCACAGAACACCAGGTACATTCATCGGCATTAGACTTTGCAAAACTCATGAAGAACCGTCATCTGTCAGCATAGCTTGCTGGGCTGGGTAATAGGCAGTGGTTTGTATTATTAAAAATCTAGCTTGTATTACTAAGAATGAGATAATACACTGAATTAGGTCTCAAGACAATTAAGCTCATGCTTATCTAGAAATACATGGAGATCTGTAGGGTTTGCCTTTTGTATTCCACCACCATTTATATTATTACACCTATCAAAGCCCTTTTTCCCCCTGCATTTGTTGCACTTGTTGCTGTTGACTATTTCTTGTGGATTCTTAAAAAACTCAGATGCTGGAGGGGCAGAACTAATAGGACAAAGGAAGTCTTAGGTGGCAAGTTAATTCAGTTTTCTATCTGTGGGTGAGTTATTTCCACATAGCTAGAGTGAGTTGCTTTGTTACTTTCTCTATGGAGATTTCCTAAAAGAACAATTAATACTGAAAAAAAACACCATTTAAAATTACAGACCAGCATTGATTTTTTTGTCCATATCCTTTATACTTAGGTGTTGTAAAAACATATAATCTGATGTTTCAAGAGTGTGATCCGTTGCAGGCTGTTTTTGCTAAGCACATGTGTCCAAACATACTTAAAGTCCACTCCAGGTAACGAATACAAAAAAATTTTTTCGGAAAAAAAAAATCATACAGGAGGCAATACTGCTCTCATAGTGATTAGCATATCAAAATCTGATTAGGGCACAGTGAAAAATGGCAAATTCTTAAATCCTGTATCCTAGTGCTTGATTTTTCACATCACAACTTAAGAAGTTTGGATCATTTTGCCCTTAATCCTACTCGGTCACCTTGAGAAATATGTAATGTATGATTTGAGTTCATACCTTTGAGCAACTTCCACCAGTGACAAATTTTAATTTAATTTTATAGGCAGAGAATCCAGTGGTAAAAGTACAATTTTCTTAAGCAATAAAAGCAGCCCTTTGGAGGAATCCATGCTTTGGCTTGTCATTGCAAGCAAAGGCAAAGAACAGACTCTGCTCTTCCTGACAGCATTTCTATTAAAAGTGTTTCTTGTGCCCAGGAGCTCTTGTCACAATAATCAACCATTAAAGGTGTATAAAGATATCTCTGCATAGGTACTATGTATTGTATTTATAAAAAGATTATGCAACTTTTAAGACTGCAAGCTTTTGAATAAAGAGTATAGGACACCCAGGTGTGCTCAAAGTTGTGACACATACATATAGAAAGGCAGCAGCCATATATATGTAAGATCAACTTGGCAGCATACACAAGCATTAAACAAATTTGCTTTCATAATTACCAGTTGTATTGGTAGATTTCTTATGTACCTATTGCATATAAATCAGTTTAAAAGATACAGCAGGGTTTAAGGGGTACACGTTTCAAAGGCAGTTTTTCCAACAGTATTGCCAAGTAACAATTTTAATTTCTAATGTGAGTAACAAATACTGGCTAGTAATAAATTACTAGCTAGTAATTTGTGGCAGGTAAAATTATTTTAATGTTGAATTAAATTTTATAGGCTGCTGGCTGATATAATGATTCACTTTCCAACCAGTCAAGAAGAAGTAACCTTATCAGTTTCTCCGATGAAAGTTTGTTTCAAGAGTTACACTGAAGAAGACACTGGTAAGGAAATTCGAAATACAAAACAATATTGGGACTTTAAAACAGGTGAACTAAAGGAATAACTATTGCAGTGTAAATGGAGAATGCATTTTATGGCTGAATGGGATTTTTAAGAGAGGGAATGTATAGAGATTTTAAGTCATACTGCCACCCTCTGGTTTTAGTATCTTTTAAGAAAGTATGTTTTTAATACCATTTTCCTGGTATCAGTGGCAGATACCAGACTGAGCAGCCAACTGAAATAAATTATGCCACTTGCTGTAGGCTTGAACAGAGGTAATTACTGTGCTGCAAGAGCAGAAGCATGGCAACAGACAGGAAAAAGGAGATAATTTTATGTTTTAAAAAGAATGATTTAAATCTGAACACCGTAATTATAGAATTGATATCATTACAGAGTATATTTTAGTATAAGGGCAATACAGCGTGTTAGCTGGCCTAACGCTGTTCTGCTGCGCTGCCATGTTCAGCTCTCCTCCATCTGAGATGGAGAACAATCTAGATTCCTGGGGTGTGACTCAAACTAATTTTAAAGATATAATTGTGTTTTTGAAGTATAGGTTCTTGTATATCATATAATAAAGGGATGCTTTTCATACTTGCTTCCGACCAAAGCTGAGGTTAATGACCTAGAGGAAGATGATCGCCTAGAGCGGCGGGGTGGGGATTGTGCCGAGAACAGGCTAAAGGGGTGCAGAGCAAGAAGGATTAAGTGGTGGAAACTGGCTGGAGTGAAGCAGGGAAGAAATTACTGAAAATAAAAAGACACTAAAAAGAGTACATTTTGAATGACAACTTTTGGTGGTTTAGAGCCATGCATTTACAAGGGTTATTGTAAGAAAGAAAGCGAAAAGAATAGTAGGTAAAAATTTAATGAGGTGCCAAAAGCCAAACAGGCAAGGAGCAAAAGGAGGAATTAGAAGCATTGTTCTTGTATAGCACGTGATGCAATACACTGCCTGCAGCAAATGTTCCGCATGCACTGAAACAAAACCTGGCCTTTGAAGGTATCATCTGGCCAGGGCTTGGGTTTTTCCACATTAGGTTTAATTTTCAAAGAAAGAAATGACATCTTCTGCCTAGGCTTGTTCTCATTTGCATGTGGGAGGCTCTGCCTGGCAGCAGCTGGCAGATGTGTTGCAATTATTTATTTCTGCAGTTTTAAGGCACTTTCCAAGAGTGTATTTGAACAGGTAATGGGGCCTTGTTGAAGGCTGAGAGAAAAAAAACCTCTTGAGCAGAGAAACGGAAGACTGGGCACAGCTTGTAATGGTTTGTTAGCAGCCTGGCTTCGGAAGAGAACTGGATAGGTGTGTAGTGCCTGAGCGGCGGTAGAATTTCTGAATGTCTCTGAGCCTTTTCTACTCTCACACCTACTGACAGCGATGGACTAATCTAATGAGAACAAGCAACAATCGGATACCTGAAACCAAAGAGCCAATTTCCTGTTGCCGCTTACGGATCAGGAAAAGATTGTAATTTGTAACAAAGAACCTAAGTCCACCTTCTTTGTCCTCTGATGATTGTCAGCAATTAATGATTAATCTGTTAAAGACATGTGGTGGTGTGGTCTTCCCATCTATGCAACAATAAGCAGCCAGTAATACTATTTGTGATGAACGCCTGTGGACAGAGCAGATTGGTGAGAACGACAGCAGGTGTCAGGTTTGATCACACAGTCGAACATAAAATGGATTCTGGGTTCTGTTAAAAGCCATTTAAATCTACATAATATACTGTAAATAAATCGAGGATTTAATTTTGAAATAAATTTAGATAAGCTAAACATCTACTACTGTTAGTCACTATAAAATAGAATTATTTGTTCCAATGATGCTGATGTAAAAACCTCATAGTTATAATCATACCTTTGTTGAGTTCAAACTTCGCTCCTTTGAGTCCTTGACTTTCTTGTTATTTTAAACAGATTTTTCAAGGACAATGCTTACTGAAATACAACTAAATCCAGATGAATTTGACTACTTTCAGGTTGGAGTAGATTCTGAAGTGACGTTTTGCCTTAAAGAATTAAGGGTAAAGTAAGAATTTGTCTTGAAACTTGCCTGACTTGACCAGGACAATGTGGAACGGCCCTGGGAAGTGTTCCACAGGCCTCCTGCCAGGCGGCAGCATCTCACCAGCTGCTTGAGGAGTAGCTTTAAAAATCAGGATCTTTGGGTCACTGTGGGGTCCCTCACAGGAGCCTTTGAAAGGCAAGAGAAGCATTTTTAAACCAACAAAACTGTGGTTTTGGTGCTGACACACTGTAGCTGCACTGCAGAAAGCATCGGGGCCTCCCAAGTTTTCCGTGCAGGAGTGTCTTTGGCAAAGCTCCAGGCAAGAAACGCATTCTAGAAGTGGGAGACTTTCACCCTCTTTGGGCCAGTAAACAACAGCTGGGATAAACTTACATTCTAATATTGATCTTCTGTTTTTAAAGCAGTGCTTAACCACCCCTCCCTTCTTTCCAGGGACTGCTAGTGTTCTCAGAAGCCACCAGTGCTCCTCTCTCTATCCATTTTGACATCTCTGGAAAGTACGTTTTGGAGCCTGTCTAGAACTACGGCAGTTACAACTCCGCGGTCGTTTTTTGACTGCAGGTTACTCAATGAATATTTAACTGGAACAGTGAAATAGATTTTCGTTTTGTACCAAAAGCTGCATTTCTGATCTGCAGTACAGGGTTAAGTAGTTTGTTATTATGCATCAAGTATTTAACAGGGGCACCAGCGTTCCTAAACTGGCTAATGAGCACCTGCAAGTTCCCTGGACACCTCAGGTTCTCAGTCTAATGCATGCAATTGTTTTATTTAGTGGTCTAAAGAAACTACTAATACATTTTCTATTTAAAATATAATTTTAACAGTTAAATATTTAAAACTATCACTTGACTAAGTATAATATTTGCTCATTGGGGCATTTAAACCTGTGACAGGAAGCTCTCATTCCTCAGCGGCAAGTATATTAGATTTTCAGCTTTTCAGGGGAGGCAATTTTAGTGTGTATAGAATTGTGTGGGCTGTATTTCCTCCTACAGTATGTGTAGTTACACATGGTTTTAGTCTCTGAATATTTGTGTCTAGACCAATTGCTTTCAGCATGGAAGACAGAGTACTGGAAGCCAGCTTTATTTTGGCAACCTTGTGTGAGGTTGGAGAGGAGATGGCTGCCCTGCGGCCCGCCTGCTTTTCACAGCAGCTGGAAAGGTAACGGTGAGGGAGGCAGACTGCCTTAGGAGGGTGAAAAAATGAAGTTTTAACATTTTCTGGTCAAGTCAGATTTAAGATGGAAAGGAAGTGATCTCCTTCTTGCAGGGGGTTGGTAAGTGTTGTACGGATCCGGGTCTTTGGGCAAAGGAAGAGTGTGAGTTGCGCCAGGGCAGGGTCAGACTGGCTCTTAGGAAGGATTTCTTTGCAGAAGGGGTTGTTGGGCGTTGGAATGGGCTGCCCAGGGCAGGGGGGGAGTCCCCATCCCTGGAGGGGTTGAAGAGTCGGGTTGACCCAGCGCTGAGGGATCTGGTGGAGTTGGGAACGGTCAGTGGGAGGTTAATGGTTGGACTGGAGGATCTTCAAGGGCTTTTCCAACCGAGATGATTCTGGGATTCTGTGACAGCTCAGGGTCATGCGCAGCAATAAAACTCAATGCAACAGAAGACTCGGTGCTTGCGTCCGCTTTCCTTTATCTGCACGGGGTTCTGTCGCAGTAGGAGGGGAAGGGAAGATACTTGTTGAGAAGCCATTCTAAAGCCATAATGCTTTTCATGAACAGAAAATGAAGACATTCTAACAAAACCACGTAAAAGCCAGTTACTAACCTGACCTGCTCTCTCCAATCCAGCTCAAAGACATGTCTGGGTAAACCTGAGAAAGCCCCCACGGGTAAAGAGAGCCACGCAGCAGCGCTTGGCTCCCAAAAGCCACAGCGGAGCGGCAACGCACCGAACACCGGGGCAGCAAAACCTGCGAGTCCTCTGGCGAAACAAGAGATTAAAAATAATCCCAGAGCCCCAAAGAGAGAGAAAGCGGGTGCAGACGGCACAGCCTCCACCGAGGGCCCCGCAGCGCTGGGGGGAGAGGCGACACAGTCTCGGTCTCAGCAGGTGAGGAGACTCCACCGTGTCCCCCGCACAGCCCCTCCGCTGGCGGGGTGCTGCATGCAGGATGAGGGCGGGGGGGGTTTCTGCACGTCAGGGCTCAGTCTTCCGCACGCAGCCTTTCAGCAGAAGCAGCTTTCAGAGCAGCACAGCTGACAAAAACCACCACTACGGCGTTTAAACCGTAATGCTGGAAATATTTGCAGATGGCAGGTGTGTTTTACTAGGGAAGGCTGTAGAGTGATCAAGATTTTTAAAGTGGAAAAAGCTGCAGGAATAATTAACACCCACATTCTATACCACATGCAGTTTCTCACTTCTATAAATATTGCATTTTCCAGTTTCACTCCTTATTTTTTGGAGCAGTTTCTTGTAAGGAGAAGGATGCCATCAGTCACACCTTCCACAGTTTAGCCACAGCTAGTGACACTGAAGAGGATTTTGGCGCTGCGCAGAGCTCCCAGGTTCTCTAGCGCCACGAAGCCTTCGAATCCCCGTAAAGCTCTCGGGGATCGCCCCAAGAGAGAAGGGCCTTTGACATGGTAATGGCGGAGCTGTTTCTAGTTTCAGAAAGATTAGTTGCAGTTCTGTAACAAGTTAGAACTCTGAGCTTGTGTGGTGACCTGCGTTTCACAAATCCCCATCCACAGCACCCGGGAAGGGGGAATCCTGCCTGGCTGGCACCTGGTTCCTTTTTTGCAAGAGATTTAAGGGCAAAACTTGACTCAGTACCAAGCACTTTACCCCTTCCTGCTCTGCCTGTACCAGTTCAGTGTTTATTCACTGCTCATGTTAACCACCAGCACCAGGGTGACTCTAACACTGTCAGCTGCTGCCATAACACAAGATAAATTTTGGTCACGATTGACCAGATTTTGTGTGTTATGGACATGCAGCTCTCCAGTACAGTCTCACCAGAGAATTCAAACTGTGGTACCGCTTCAGGCAAAGGAAGCTGCTGTTGTAAAGTTACAAGTGCTGGAATAACAAACCCATCCACTCTGCCACAGCCAAACACAGCACTGCTAGAGAAGAGCTGGTATTTTTACAGAAACAGTGTGGAACAAGTGTTTAACTGAGTAGCCAAAGTTGTCATAGAAATGCATTTAAAAAAATAAAAGTCACATTTGACAGCATGAGTTTCAGACGGGTGCTGTTCTCCTCTCTCCCCCTGCCTCTTCCACCCCAAGTCAGTGACAGCACGGTGTTGCCACACTCACACTGGAATAAAATACTGGAATTTCTAGTCTTTGGTCAATTAAAAGACCGTTATTCTGTCTGGCAACCTCTTAACAGGTGGGTTTTACCCTCAAACAGGGTTTGAGAACACACTGTGAAGGTCTGAACAAGGGGCTGGGGGGCTGTGACTCTCCACCACCACCAGTGCCAGCACTGCAGTACCAGAGTTTTTGCAGTCAACTTTAAAAACCACATTTTTAGTATAAATACTATATTTATTAAATATCTTTACAATTCATTTAAATGTATTTACAGAACTATTCCTGCATAAGTTATACCTCAGACATGAAATTCACATAATCGCCTCTTCGGTAAGCATAGATGATAGTCTCATTTTAACAACAAACAAAAAAGCATCCTCATTAGATACAGACTCAGATTTGCTTCATCATTTCAGCTATCTTTGGAAGAAACTACTTCATACAGTCCATTTCTGCACACACAATCTGGTTTTTTTCCCTGGAGAAAGGACGCCCATGACCCAGAGATGGAGGTTCCATCACAAAATCCTTCACCCCCTTGCCAGACCTTGGCCTCTCCCTTCCCCTTGACTCGGTCCTGTCTGGTCCCAAAATCTGGTTTTTTGGTTTGGTTTTTGTTCAGCCACACCTTCTTCATAAACACAAAGAAGTACGTTTAGAGGGAAACTGTAGGTAGCAGGTCACCCAAAGATAGCCAGAAAAGTAGCAAGAAACCACAGTTTTTCCAATTCACCCCCATCTTAGCCCTGTTTTACCCAAATACCGAGTAACGCTGCTGCAGAACTCCCAGCTCCTGCCCGTCCTGGGACGTTACGTGGTCACTGGTGTCTAAACCTCTTCCTTTTCCTTCCGCCGGCTGCTCCCGAGCCCCCTCTGCAGCAGCCCCAGGTCAGCCCGTGCTCCGCTCGCGCGCGCCTCCACTTCATGGAACACCCTTCTCCCTTCCTCTCGTGAATACTCACAATAATCTAATTCCTAGGAAGTGTTACTGCTTCATGCATCGTTTAAAATTATTCTGATAGGATGGGCCCTGTCATTTCCTTTTCCAAAATTTTTTTTTTTGTGCGCAGACAGCTTAAGTTCATAGGAAGAAATTAGGTTTGATATGTTTAGAGTGCACATCTTAAAAAAAAATCAAAAACAAAAACAAGCATGTGATAAAAATATCAATTCTTTATAATACAGTATTGCTTTATAAACAGATGGAAAAGCTATAAGCTTTACTGGTCTTTGGTGTGTCCGGTGAGGGATAAACTCATGATTTATAAATCGAAATCCAAATTTGTTCTTTATTAAAAAAAAAAATCAGGATGTGATATGAGGCAAATGGCTTTGTAGACACGGCTCAGCTGGGAGCGTGAGGCTGGGCCACGCACCGAGGCTGGGGGAGGCCAGAGCCCGGCCCAGCAGCGGCATTCCCGGCAGGGAAAGGCCCCGTGGCCGCCCTCCGCCATCGGATCCGCGTGCGTCTCCCAGAACTCCCAGAGTTCTAGAAAGTTCTGGGGTTGGGATAACGAGGGCTGGGGACAAGGGTGCTGAGCGCGAGGGGTCAGAGTGCAACACAGCCCGGGTCTGCGGGGGCAGCGCTTTAAGGTAAGGTCAAGGGAAAGAATAATTGATCAAATCTGCTCTAATCAAGAAGCGTGATAGTAAATACTGGAGAATAAAGTGTAAAAGACACCCAGATTTGAGAGAGAAACGCCCCTCCCAAACGCGAGAAACAAAGCCCTGTACTGCAGCGTGAATACATTCCTTCTAACGAGACAGCTAGATACAGCTTGTTCGGCTTTAAAAAAACAACAAGGACTGACAATTTGTGCAAAGTTATCCACCACTCACTGTTCCACGGATCGCAAAACTAATTAATTTTTCTTCATTAATATAATCCTCCCCGTACCCTCACCAAAATAGTATTTTGGTCAAGTTAGGGTAGTTAAGGCATTTTGACAAGTAATTACAAGGTGATTTAAAATAGCTAACATTATGCCAATTTAGGAATAGCAGATAAATTACTGAAGAGCTTCCAAATTAATCACTTATTCTTATTATAAATGAAATGCCTGTTACAAGCATGATGCATTGAAATATAGTAAAATGACATGTACATGGTACATGTTAAATGACCTTAAATAAAAGCTTGACATAGTTACGCAAATATACAGTACAAGTCCACAAAAATTCTTTAAACAGGTTGAGGTAACCTCAAACTTAAACAGTTTTAATACAATAAACCAGGTAGTAAAAATCTCCTTTTGAGAGCAGGTAAGATTACTTACTGACCAAGTTTAACTGCACTCACCTAAACAGCAACATTACCCGACTTTTTATATATAAAAACATGGCTTTAATTTATTTCTACATACTTTTCTACCAGCAAAAAAGTTAATGAAAAACTGACCAAAAATATATATATCTTTACAGCTATCAGCTTTTTGTATGAACCTCAGGAAAGAAAAAGGAAAGCTTGCTGGAACAGGGGGAACAAATGTGAGCTACTGTAATTCAAAAGGAAATGTAGTATTGCAAAGTGGCTGTTAGATAACTGTAAACATCATTAAGGTTCATTCCGAAAACCCTAAACTTTAGTTACTGAAATGTAAGTTTTGCTGATTATTTATTAATAGTTTCCTTTTACGTACTTACTGCTGCTGCCACAGCATAAGCAAAGAGGTGCTTGTTGGAGAGTCAAAGATAAGGATCAACTGGACTTCAACTGGTGCAGCATATTCTGTTCTACACAAGCGAGAATGGCAATTAGTAACACAAATTACGTTTCGTTAACAACAGAATTATCTACCAAAAGTGAAGACGTTCAGAGCTGAGGATGATCTGGTTTTTGTGCAACCTCCCACTGTAGCATTTCTGCCGCATCATCCCGCGCTGGTGAGATGGGTTAAAATGCTGAAGGGACCTCAACTTTGGCCAGCTCGGCTTTTTGAGACTGAGTTAAAATTTTTTGTTTAAAAAAAGAAAAAAAAAAAATTATCCACAGCCAAAACATCCAGATACCAGGCCCATTATGGACGAATGATCTGCAGAACTTTTTAAGATCACAGTTAAGCACCTGAAATCACAAAACACATTTGCATCCATATAACTTGAACTAAGTATGGTTTTTAAAATTTCGTACTAGAAAAGGCTCCTAGGCTGACACCATGTATGGCAAGAGCAGAATGTTTACAGCAGTTATAAACCTCCTGAAAACTGGAGCTTAGAAACACGAAACCTCAGCTATCACTGTAACAAGACTATGCTTATGAAACTGTGTTCTGTAACATACCCTTTAATGAATAGTGAACGTTTCTAGTAAATAGAGTAATATGCCCTCTTGGAGAGGTTTTAGCTATCGAATCTAGTTTGAAAGATGTGAAACCAATTCTACTCCTTTGAAAGTAAGTCACATTTCAAACGCAGTAAGGATGTGGGATTGATCCTCCCCCTTTAAGGGCGATGACTAAGCTCTGAAAGACATGCTTCAAGCCTTGAGCTTCTTCATTTCTTGCTGGCAGACAAAGACCAGTGTACTACAAGAGTGGTTCTTAACAAGGACTTCAGTTGTGTCTCAAGACAGGCAACGAGCTCGAGAACCAGCTGCTGAGATCAGCTGCGAAGGAAGAAAGCAATCCTGCCAGCAGGAAACCGTACGTGTGAAGCTAGGAGCTCGGGGAGAGCTGACGCTCCGGGCAGATCAGTCTGTGTACTCGGCTACAATAGAAAGAAGGACGGTGATGTCGTCTGGTTTTCCCCCTGTAACGTAAGAAAAATTCCATCAAATCATGGTGGGTTGTCATCTTATAATCTGTGACACTCCCCCGTGGCAAGCTCTTTAAAAAAGTAGTTTCAACAGTCAAAAGCTGTTTCATGTAGACACAAAAACTCTGTGTCCTCCACCTCCTTTCCAAAACACGACTGAGGGTAGCAGTGACATCTAACACAGCAAACCAGCGCCCTAAGCTACAGCGAGATCAATCTGTTCAGAGGAGTACAGAACCCTGGACACTGGTGTCAGCCAGTAGAGCAGGAAAAGCCCGATTTCTTGCAGACTATTTACTTAATAAATGTACAAAAAACCCAACGTTGTTTTGTTACAAGCAAACTGCAATAAAATCAGTATCTTTTCAGGAATTTCTCCTGTAAATCAAACACCTCTTCATCATCTTTTTCAGCACTGCATTACCACGTATCTTTCTAAAAGCTACTTCACATTTTTAGCAGTCACTTTTCAAGCCTCAACAGCTAGAGCAATACACTCAAATCCCAGAGCAATGGCTCAGAGAAGAGGTGTTTTGTTGTTAGAGACTCAGGAGATTGCAGTTTCATTACTGAGTGATTGAGTTTTACAGCAACATGGAGCCCCAGCTTTAGAGCTGTTCTCTCTACCCTTAGGAAAGACGCCTGAGGGTCTCGCAGGAAATCCTGCCCTCCTGCTACGGAGATAATCAGAACATCCTTAGTAGCAGAATTATATATTTAAAAGACAAAAGAAAGGTGTTTGATAGGACTCTGAACGCCACTAGGTGTTAGTATCTTTCCAGAGCTTAGGAAGTAGAGTCAACAAAATGATCAGGACAGGGATGCTAACGGTGCAAGGGTCAGAAATTTGAACCAAAAAAAAAAATCAAATCACCAAAGAGTGGGCAGAATCTTGGCTAAAAAGTATCAATAATAGAAGATCTTAAAAAAAAAAAAAAAACCACCCAATGAAAATCCACCCACACACACCGGAATCCAAAGAACAAGTCAAGTAGTTTCCCCAAGAGGCTGGAGAACTTGTATCAGGCAGGATTCCTGGGGCAGGAGTGTACATATTAGATAAAAAAAAACCAAAAAACAAAAAAACAGTGCACTGCATTCCCTGCGTTCCAGCTGCTTCCCCACAGGAGGCTTCTGATCAGCCAGGCCCTGGGATGACCCGCCTCAGGAGCTGGGGGCCTTGCCAAACCCCGCGTGCTACATTGGCACTCTACTGCCAACCATGTTTCTTAACGCTCTGTTTTCCTGTCAGCTTTTGGAACAGAACTTCACTTTGCTTAAGATTTCTCAAAGATAGCAGGAGTGGGAGGAGGAGAGAAAAAAAAAAACAAAAACAACTTACCTCTCACATTCAATCCATTGTCACATGCAAACTGTGCGAACGGCGACATGTAAGTGGGATCATAAGCCAGCTCGTGAGCTTGCTCAGCAATGCTTCTTGCAGTCTGCTGTATACTCTCATAGTTGGAGTTCTAAATTAACGAGGAAAAAAGTTTATTCATATGAGAAAGTCTACCAGTAGTTGTTTTGCTGATGCGTGTCAGTTTTAGAGATCCCCGACTGCCGGGTCTCTCTCAGATCAGGGCACTAGTTATCAGCTTCTCTTCCAAACGGAGCCCTCACCATCTCCTAAGCTTTATAAATTTGGGTTAGAAGTGCAAATCTTCACAACTGAAGTCCAGACTTCTGGAGTTTCCCTACCAGCAGCTACAAGACTTGGTTCTGGAGGATTTGTAGAATTTAGAATCTTAGAAGACTGATACTCAGACTAGACTAAACCGTCTCCCCTGAGGGAAGCGGGATGTTTGACAGCTGCACTAGCAGTTCACACCAGAAGAACCACCCTTCCCTCACAAACTACACTCTGCTGAAGTAATTATGTTTTACCTTGAATGGGAAGCCTTACTGCTCTGACCCTCTTACCTAAATCAACGAGCACACTTGGGGAGCAGGGACACTTTAAAAGTTAGCTAAGAAAAAAATGTATTGAGCACACAAACTTTCTATAGACTGCATTTTAAATGCCTTTTTTTTTGTTCTGTTTCACTAACTGCTGCTTTACTCCAAGGCTTTTCTTACTCAAGACACGACACGACAACCACCGCTCTTTCGGTTTGTAACTATTTTGAAATGCCTTGACATTTCAAGAGTCTTCCCTGCAGTTTGGGGAATTAGCGGGCATTTACATGATTGACTTTTGGCTGAACCTCACGGGGAAGTTCAGTGCCTTTCCCAAACACGCCAAAAGGTGGAGCTCAACTTTCTTCCACAGGGAAATTCCATCTCCAGCGGCCGCCTGGACTAACCTCAACCTTACCCTCCTGCCTGGACTAACCTCAACCTTACCCTCCTGCCTGGACTAACCTCAACCTTACCCTCCTGCCTGGACTAACCTCAACCTTACCCTCCTGCCTGGACTAACCTCAACCTTACCCTCCTGCCTGGACTAACCTCAACCTTACCCTCCTGCCTGGACTAACCTCAACCTTACCCTCCTGCCTGGACTAACCTCAACCTTACCCTCCTGCCTGGACATGCAACAGTCTGCCTGACGTGGAGGCCTCTCAGACATTTTGTCTGTAAGGACCCATTCTCTGACTGACACCACCTTTCACTTATGTAAGCTGCAGGGCAAGAGCACACAAAATTTTTTTTAAAACCACACTATAATTCTACATGTTAACTTTATTTGCATTTCATAACAAAATAGTTTCCTCAGGGAGGCTATACATATTGATATCTCCTTAAGTATACTTTCCTTTCTGTAAGTAAATAGCCTTAAGCTAAATGTTCTCATCCAAATTAAAATACTTTAATGTATTTTTACTATTTACAAAGAACATTTGCGGTCACTAACCTGGAAAAGTTGCCAGGAAATTTTTTTTACAGAACATTAAAGATTTTCAAGCACATGCAACCCACAATTCAGACAGCCCATACTACTTTAGAATTACTGTTTTACAACCCTTCAGAAAAGCTTCAAATTATTTTTAAGTATACAGCTCACCCCCTCAAATAACCCAGGAGAGAATGCTGTATTTTCACATATATAATCTACAACCTGCAAGTACAGCTAAAATACAGTGTGAGGAGCTGGCCAAGGGCAGTGCCTGCTCCTGAGCATCTCCCCCTCTCCCTCCCATCACTAGTTACTGACATGGTACCAGCTGCTACTCGGGAAATTTATGCCCAAACTGCTGCTTCTGGATTCAGCCTGAGTGCAGATCCGAGAGACAGCGCTTTGGGGTCGCTGTCCCCTTCTCACATGTGGTATTAACTGAGGAGTGTCTAAACAATAGCACTTTGTGGTGAGTCTTTTATGCAAAATAAGAGTTATGTGCATAAAATTAATGGTGTTAACTATAAGGGATGACCAGTGCAAAAGATGAGTAATTTAGAATACACACACTTACCTTCAGCTTTTTTAACTCCTGCAGAATCATGTAGTCAGGCATGTTGTCAAACAGTCCGTCTGTTGCAGTCAAAATAATGTCTCCAAGTTGGACATCAAAAGAAGTACTATCAGCAGCATCAGGGCTGTGAAGATGACAGATATGTTAAAGAAAAGGACTCCAGCTTTCACTAAGACACCAAGCAGTGTCAAACTACACATCAACAGCTTTTGTAATTCACTACTGTTATGTGTTTTTCTGCAAAAGAAAAAAATAATCACTAACAGTGGAGCTTTTGCACCAGCATGGTTTGTCAAGAAAGCTACAACAGAAGAACCCTGATTGCAAACAGGTAATGTTCCAGCTTTTACACAAAGGATTTGCATTTAAAATTCCCAGATGAACAATCCTGCAAATTAATCTGCTTCACAAGTGTATCTCCATGGAAACCATTAAGTAGAATGGTAGCTCAGGGCTTCCTTCTCACTCATCTTCAAGGTGTAAGAGCTATACTTGAAAGGACAACTCCTAACAGGAACGGCCACAACACTTCAGGATTCTGAATCACTTTCTAATGCAACAGAGTATGAAACACGTCTGGAAATCACTATCAGGAGACCACAGCCGGTTGGTCTACTTATGTCTAATCCATTACACAATACCAAGAGGAGAAATAACTACTTTGGCCATTAATATTCCTGCAAAATCTGATTCTCAGAAGCAGCATAATGACAAACTCTTCATTTTTAAAGATTCCTCAGGGGTCTTTAGAAGGGAGAAACTGCTGCATCCCATCCCATTTGGATATGCCAAAAGGCAAAAGAGCTGCTTTGCTCAACTGATTTGTAGTTTCAGGAGGGTGAATAGAGTTAAGATTGCCTGCCTATTCCCATACATAGTCAAATTTAACATTTAACTGGGACAACAAATTGGAAAAAAAAGGACTAAAAAGCATTTAGACAACACGTATGAGTACTAATTAACGTCAAGAACAGTGCAGAAACTAGCCAGAAAGCTATAATCATGATTCAGAATTGAAGTGTGGGAGCACATTTATCTTGCACTTTCCTTATTATGTGATGACTCATATTGCTTTTCTGACTTCCACTGGACATTATCAATTATCTTTGTGCTTTTTGGGTTTTGTCTTCCCATGGATGACAGAATCTCAGAAAAATTAAGATTTTCACAGCTCTGGCATTTCAACAATCATTTAATTTTAGTCTAATGAAGAGGTTAGATTATTTAAGAGTTCTAATTTCAGAATTCTACCCTAGCTTCCTCTCTGCAGTCTTATGATGAAGTAATAAAACCACATGCAAGAATAGTCAGGAGTTTCAACAACTTAACCTACACTTTCAGTAAGAGCTATTTTGGCATTGAAGTCATCCCTTACTGCATCAGCCTTGATATTTCATAGAATCATAGAATCATTTACGTTGCAAGACCCTTAATATCATTAAGTCCAAACCTTGTATCAAAAACTTAAGATACCTGTCGCATTCCCTGTATACTGTGGTCACTCTCTGAAGATGCCTTTATCATCTTCCTGTATTCAGAAGAGGGGTATCACTTTAATGAGTGTATAACCATTATTTTAGAACTGTATTTTAATATATATTTGAAAGCTGATTTGTTTTTTAAATTTTGTATTACTGATGAGACTTCAGAAAGTGAGAGGATGGTCAGCCTGACATTCTTAGGGGAAGACACAAGTACAAATCTGCCTTTGAAACAACTCATTTCTGTGAACAGATTGTCCTTTCTTAATACTCTCATTTCCCAGCTTGGTGTTCCGCCAAACAGGTTTGTTTTTTTTTTTTTTTTGCTCGTTTTGGTCAAATACAATATGCTGCGGGCAACATAGCTATTTGAAAACACAAGTTACAGTCACATGTCCCTCTGCTCTATTCTTCAAGTACTTGCTACCTCACTGCCAAGATATCTAAATTAGCGTACTCCAAACCAGCCTCGAGAGAGCCCGGACAGGGACCGGGAATGAAAGCTGCTGGTAAGACAAGTCACTCGTGCAGGATGACCAGCACATGCACCAGTCTCACGACAGCAGATTTACAGAGCGACGTCTCTCCACGGATCAGAGCATGCCTAGTGCACACACCAGACTCAGGGAATATGCCATCGTGAATGAAGAATCATTAGCCCAATAAATTCAGACTGTGCAACAACGTACAAAGTTTAAGTTCAAGGTGAGAGACATTCCTATTACCTAAAGACAGGGCGGGGGGCAGATATAAGGCCCTCTGACTGGTTACACGCTTAAATCCCCACGCACTACACTGCACTTTACAAAGAGCACCCCAGCTGCAAAACTGCAACCTTTTGGGAGTTGATCACATCCACAGATTAAAAATTTAAGATCTTCTCCCACCTTACCTGTCACTTAAGACAACTCCTTCTGCTTCTGGTGGAGCTATTGACAGCTGGAACGGAGTGTTGAAGTAATGCTGCTGCTCATCAGATCGATGTACTACTTCTCCTCCTCTGACTACCAAAAATCCAGAATCTCCCAAGTTGGCTGTATGTAAACGATGACTTGTTCTGTCCAGAACTACTATACAAGCTGTACTGCTTCCTGCAAACAGAATGCAGTAACCGGAGTTAGCCTTACAGAAATTACTTGTTCTTTCACTGATTTGATTCACAGTCCAATTATTCAAATATTTATCAAAGCTTAGAAATCAGGAGAAATTGGAAATACTCAGTAATGCCAAAATTAATATACACTGGCGATAGCAAAATGCTAGAAATCTTTGCAACAGAAATGATGATTTTTGTATAGAACTTACTTTTCCTGCTTTGATTTTGGTAAACACATTATGCTGACAAATACCTGTTTTGTTCCACTTTATTTACAGTTTTCCATCCCAACATATGTCAGCACATTCTGCTATAGGACTGGATTTACAGAAGTCACATAAAATACTGAAATTCCAAAATCATTGAGATAATAGAATTCTAGTAGCATCCATACAATGCTAGGGGCTCTCCACACAGTTTCACTCATCAGCTGTAAAACCATGCCAAGTAAAGAACTGCTTGCAATTAAGTATCAGGTATCATTGCATTACTCTTGTCAGAACATTAAAATGCTTTTCTTCATAGTATGGCTCTGTAGAGCTATCTTCATGTTTAAAAAAATAATCATCCTGTCACGTCTTCAGGATACTAACTTCACAAGTTTAAAGAAAACATGTTTCAGAGACAAATACTTTTCCAGATTAAAGTAAGACAGAACAGAAACATATCTCCTTGTCAACCGTGCTCAGAACTATCCCAGCCATGCTTGAGGGCACTGAGGAATTCTTGATTCATTCACTGGGAAGCAGCCACCAACTGTGCTTGGTTGCAAGCCACAAAAATAACTGTATTGCAAAGATACCGATCCACAGCCTAAGTCCTCACAGCAAACAGCAGTCACTGAATTTCTGCAAATAGGATAAGCACATCCACCAAAAGAACTTTCATTCCTGAAGAGGGTGAAATACAGACTTCTGCCTCTAACAGAAGACCCCGTATCACCGGCTGGTGAACAGCCTTCATCATCTATCTTGATGTAGGAGTTTCCAAGCACAGCTACATGTTGGACAGACCACAAGCTTGCAATGAGCTAAGCTTACAATCAGGCCTGCTAGTGCAGAAGCCAGCTGGCTTCAGGCATCCCCTGTTCCAGATGTTTCCCTAACACAGGGAGTTCCCTGCAATACACTTGCACTTAATTTGTCTGCTAGTGATTATATAGGACCTTCTCCACTCTTACTGAATGGTAAGTCAAAGCAGCATCTTAGGAAAAATTCAGATTTTATAGGTGACAGCATCCAAGACTGTTCTGCAATACAAGAACTGTCTTTAAATAAATGGCAGTTTCCTCCCATTTCAGTTTTGGTTTAAACTATTTGCTAGAACCAATTCTGATGAACTATCAAGACTTAAAGCACAACAGCAAGGGAAAGTTACTGCCTAATGAATCCTCCTTAATGAGGTCCTCTCCCTTCACTTTATTTTAAACAAACTCTAAATGCTCATTGCAGTGGTAATTCCATGGTTTTATTTCTACCTCTGAAAATACTGTTCTCGGTTAAAGAAGAAACACTAAGGATCATTAGTTTCAAATTCTAACTCTATTAGCAGAGTGTAACTAGGAGGCCATGTGTGGAATGCAGATCTTGTGACTCAGCATATGCTGCTTTTCAGAATTCGAAAGGTCAAGCCAAGCAGGGCTGCCTCCGTCTACAAAGCCGTTGTGAGAGCTCTCACCAGTGGCCCACTTTGTGGATCACTTACAGCTACATCTGCTTTGCTCAAACACCATTAAACACACAAAATGCTAACGTAATTACCAACCACTGCTATTTTAGTGATACGTAAGGTCGCTTCTGAGGTTCAAACCTATTCTTTAGGCATATAATGTGAGAACATCTGTTCCAAAGCTCAGCAGACAAGTTAAATATAGCTTACACAGCACTCTTCTGGCACAGAAGTTTAAGGTCAGGTGAGAAGCATGCATATCATGCAGGGTAACACTTTCTTGGTGCATAAGAGGTCACATGCCCTTTAGAAAAGTATTCTGCTTTCAGGGTTGTCAGCTGAGGCCAAATGTTGCCTCTCTATCTGCCCACTGTTCCCCAGGCAGCTGGATGCCCTGTCTAAAATCAAGTTTGACACTGAATATGCTAAGCATCTACTTTAGTTTGCTTTCAAAAAAATCTGTAATGAATGCCCCACAAAGAATTGTAAAAATAATATACGGTACCAGTGACTGTATGATATAAACTACTTAACCAATTCGGTTTAAAGTTCATTGGACATAAAAGGCAACAGGAGCAGTAAGGCAAGAAATGAGCAGAACTGCATCCAATTATCGTCAGAAAATGTTTTTGCTTGCATAGCTTAAGCAAAAAGCCACAACCAACCATTAAGTTTTCAACAGAGAACAGTTATTTATACATACAAAATAGAGAAGGAGTGCACATGCCATAGCATATTCTACTGCAGAACTCATTTTGCAAACTCTCTGCAAGCGCCGGTGAATTACCACCCTTCACACCTAAAGGCTGCCTGCCTTGTATTTTTTTAAATATATATACACACACACAAACGTTCCCTGCGTTACTGAATGAATCAAGACAGTTTCTAAACATACAAGAGAAAATAAGGATGCTACCAAGACAACTACATTTCTATGTTCTGTGGTTAATTAAGAGAAGATAACTGCGTGCAAACTTATTGTAGAAGCTGACAAGAGATTTAAGCAACCTTGACTAAGCACAGTCTAGAAAACATATAACAGAGATCTAGTTTATGTATTTTTACTGTCTTACCAAGCAAAGGTACTTTGTTCTGCAGCAGCTCACAATAACCTGCGGTGAGAATCCCAACAGGATTACTTGGTACAAACCGTCCTTCTTTTACTAAACGTTCACATGTTCGCATTAGAGTCCCTGAGAACTGTGAAGGGTCAACCCCATAGTCTCTCCAGCCACCTACACCATCTGCTACCCCTAGAAGAGAACAAAAAACAAGAGTTATATGAACAAAAATGGTTTCCAAAACCAGGTTTTTAGTTTTTAACGTCACTTATGATATTCAGTAACTAAAAAGTAGGACATAGCACCTGCATGGAAAACATATTTGATTAAGAATAAAAACGTTTCTAAGCATTTGTAAGGTAACTTCTGTCATCAGCTCCTAGACAAATCTCTAAATATAATCTGAATTGCTGAGAAGGTAAAAACCTAATGCCGAGAACTCTGAGGCAGCTGACTTCACTAGAGAACAAGTAAATGGGAATTCAGGGGGGAAGAGAGGGATTCAATCATATTAACCTTTAATTAGCCCATTAAAAAGAAGCATTTTTAGTAAATCTGAAGGTTGTTAAGATTTTAACTAGTCTAGAAATGATAAAGAAACTCTTCCCCGCTATTCAACGGCCCAAAGTTTCTTCTCAAGCGATTTGCTCATATGAAGGATAATGTTTTCTATTTGGCAATATCAATTGCTGTAGAAAGTAAACAAGAATACATTTTAAAAGTGTATTCAAAAAAACCATGTAACCAACACAACGCTGGGACCTACCCCTTCCAAGGATAGGTTGCTGCCTACAGCTTCAGCCAAGCAGGAGAATGAAAACTGAGTATGATCCAGTTAATTTTCAGTTATTCAAAACAACATAGATATCAGAAAATTAGACCCATTCTGCCAAAGCTTGGGAAGCTTCTGAGCAACCGCAGAGGCAAATAGTGAAGCTGCACATAAAAAAGGGGGGTGGTCAGAGGGAGATAAGCAGCAGCTACAATATTTTGCTGACCATGTGGCTAAAGTATTTTGAACTTCCTCAGCTGGCTTTAATGATAAAAAGTAAAATACTGTCTAAAGCTATTACTTATGAGACAAAAATATTTCTCCTTGGAAAATTTTCCAAAAATCTTTTTGATCCTCAGCATGTAGGGGACTAACCATTTCAAGCACAGATTTCCGTAACGTAACAACGCTGAAATAGTATGTCCATGGTAAAAGGCACAAAGAGCCAATTTCAGAGCTCAGATTGTGCTGAAGAACAACAGCCTTCTCAGAAAAAATGCCGCTATTAGCAAAGGCATGAAAATTTGACTAAGTAAAACTAAGTTTGCCTCATCTACAAATGCCCTTCACATCGGACACCATCTGAAACTGAGACGGAAGGTTTAGAGCCGACCTTGGCACGAACTATAATCTGACAGGAGGTTATAGCCAGATTCTGAACAGCCTATCAACATTAATCAGATTTCTCCCAAAAATAGTGCACAACCTTTTAGACACCTGCTTTGTCCGTTTGCTTTCTTAGAAGAACGCTATAGGAAGGCAGAGCCCTGTATTCACCTCTTCAGACCAGACCCTGGGAAGAAGCTCATGCAAAAGCACCCTGGCATTCTCGGAAATGCATTTTCTGGTTTTTCAAGAACAAACTAATCCTCTCTTTACAGGTCCGACAACTTCAGGTTAATGCTGGATTAACCCTTTGCTTTCTGCTGCCACGGAGACAAGTCCAGAATAAGAGATTATTAAGAAAAAGTTCTAGATCTAGAACTTGAAATAGAAACCAAGCTTCAGTTTGGGTGATGATGCTTGTTTTACATGCTGTTACCAGATGAGCAGCTTTTCTCCTTTTAAGATGAACGCAGTCCAGATGTACTTTTGCTAGCTGAATACAGCATTATTTCACTGACAACGGGGTTAATGCAATGAAAAGATGATGTTTGACAAGTACTGCCCAAAGCTTTTGGCTCCTATGGCAGTTACAAAACAAGCTCATCAGAACTTAAGAGTTCCTCAAGCGATCAATAAACCATTTTTGCATTAGTCTCCTTGGGAAATATTTAAATAGAAACACTATGGCGTCAGTACAGAGTACAAGAAAGCTGTCATAGCAAGCACCTGATCAGGTTAATTATCAAAACCTATTTCAATTTTTAACGCAAAAATAAGAGTATGCCACCTGATTTTCTTTGCTCACTTCTTACTCCAGGCAGGAAATTGGAATCCGTAAGCATGGCAGCATACTTCATACTCTATCTTGAGCCGTGAAATGGCTTTGTCTGTCTGCCTTCCTGTCTGCTTTTTGCAAGCTATAAACAGCTTTAAGTACATTCTGCCAGCGCCTTCCAAAACAATCATCCTCTAGACAGTCCACAAGTAGGTCCTATGACTTAGCTTTGTACCACACTTAAGAGAACAGCTCGTCTGCTTAAGAATCACCAGGAGAGTTGTGCATTCCTTCTCCATGGCTGGCACAGAAGCCAACGGGACCACCACATTCACCAGCAGGCCCCAGGACACGCTCCACGACACCTCAGCAGCTCACCAACTCAGGGACCACCACTGGCATCTATTTCTCGTCCTTGCCCAAAACGGACAATGTGGGTTTTCTTGCAAAGGTTTGGGGTTTTTCCTCCTCCTCTTTTTCTTTTTAAACTGTATCTCTTAAAGATGATAGGTCAGTGAATTTAATTAAGCTAAATGACCTTGTTGGCTCCCAAAGCATGGCTCACGAGCACTGCCAGAGCAGTCAAATGCTTCCTCCTGCTCCGGCACAGAGCCAGGAATTACTGCTGCCATCGAGATCAATGGCAGCACATAGGCAAAGCACATTCAAGAAGCCCTATGCCACACAGTGTCACCTAAAAGACATCCACCTTGACTGGTTGTGCCTTAAAAGATTTTTATACTCCCTAAGATCCTACCTTCAGCCTGGTTTTAAAATAAAAACAGTATCTTTACATTCTACATTCTCAACAGAAACTGAACAGTTTTATAGGAAAGGAATACGTGACTTTAAAACAGATTGAACAAACTGCTACTGAAATAGATTAAATATAAATGAGGATAAAGTTTAAGAAAACTTTGTGGTATTTGATATACAGCAAACAAGGAGCAAAACTATCTGTGAGATACTTCAAACTCCACAATTAGCAAGAACCGAAAACTCAACTCATAAAAAGGGACTAATTTTTCTGTAATAGCACATTTCCCCCTGTCACCAAAGGAAAATTCAAAGGTCCTACAACTGGCAGTATCATTGCCAAGGAGTAATGGCAAGCTCTATTCATTTATATTAGCTTTGCTTTAATCTAAGACAAAAAAAATCCATAAATATTCAGAATAAATGCTGTTTTAACAAGTGAAGAAGATTACTCAGGTTTTCATTTTCTTACATTTCACCATAAAACATTAAATATTGTCTTCCAGTATTCACCATTTAACTTAAAATACCCATCTTACAAAATATGCAATTTGTCTTAAAGGTCCAGCGATTCATGGCTGAGAAAAACTGCTGAAATTGAATCGTACACAATCCTTGATTTTTTTCTAAGCTATTCAGTAAATCAGAAAGTTTTATAGAAAGAATACTTCTTTGGCTATTCCCCACTCAAGCCTATGTAGAAATTACACAAATGTCCATGTGACATAGTGAAATGCCCGTGGCTGGATGACCCACCGCTGTAAATAAAGCAATTTAAAATTTCACAATAAATTACTTCAAAAGAATAAATGTTTCTCAAGTATTTAACCATAAAGTCCTTTCAGAATCATTGAGAGTTAACACTCCACTACATTGCCTTCTGCTGGAAAATACACAAATACTACTGCCAGATTAAATACTCGCTGCATGTGTCAGTCCAAAAACTGGCTCTTTCTAACTTCTTAAAGATTCAGTATATCAAGATCTCTCACGGAGACGGCTGTAATGAAGTTTCAAGACAAAGCACAAGTGGCTGATGCTGCAGCACTGAAACTGAGCAAGTGAAGATACGGCCACTGAAACTTGTTAAAATTTATTTCAAAATGCTAAAAGCACTTGGGATAAAATACCAGTTGAAAGGCAAACGTAAAGTTGTTTGACTGCCAACACATAAGGTTAACTGCAGAAGCCCAGGGAACAGCCAGCGCTGAGACTACTCATATGTGCTTTGCACCACACACTTTTGTAAGTCAGATCCAGATGTTCTATCTAGTTCAGAGCAAATATAAACTAAACCAGCTTAAAGTTCAGAACAAAACCACGATACCAATCAAACCCTGTTTAATATAAATAGCATTACGAGTGCAAGTTCTGGCTAGCCAGCAAACTAACCTGCCCATGGTCAAAATCCAGAAGTATCGGCCCGTCCCCAAAATCTCTTGAAAGACGGATACTTTCAAACATTGCATCAGCTAAGAACAATAAGTCACACACAGAAGCACCAGGCAGGCACAAGTGTGCCAGCAGGAATTGCATTTGCACGCAACCACAATTAACTTTGGAAGAAACTCCACGTATCCTACTGAACCTTAAATTTCTTGAGATCCTTACGTGAATTAGCAATGAATCACTGATAAAAAAGCATCAAAAGGATGTATTTGTGACTGAATTTATTTTGCATCAAACATAGAAGAATGGCTAAAATGGTAACAAAGTGCAATCTGCTGCACCTACACAAGTTTGAAATACAGCGCCTAATAGTTGTCAACACATCAGAATTGAGATAAAACAAGAAATCTTATCAGTGACAAGATAAGTCACACACGTAGATAGGTTCTCCAACCAAAGCAAGTCACACGCTCAAAGCCAGGACTAACTCCCAGCCGCTTCACCGGCAGCATGCACGGGATCACAGTGCTATAGCCAAATGGTGTGTATCCCCACCCCCCCAGTTTTGACAAAGAAATAACCTGCTTAAATACAAATCCCTAAAGGCAGATTTGTGTGCGACCGATAACTAGTTACAAAAGGAAAGGTTACTTATTCACACTGTGCATTTTAAAATGTAGACCTTAAACTACCCTTGCATGAAATAGAAAGGTACTGGAAGAATAATTGGCTAAGTGATCCTGAGGAACAAAAAGGAAGAGGCAAAGCGAGTGATGATGTTGAAGAACAAACTGAAGGAGAAACAAGGAACTGAACACATTAATTTGCCCATCTACTTCCAGGAAAAAGCAGCAATTCCTTCTATCTTTTTTTTAACCCCCCTGCTACAATACACTGTTGCTCCTGAAACAGATTTTTACCAGATAGATCTCTCACCTATTTTATTTAAGTCTGAGAAATCACTCAGTGGATTTTGGGAGCTACAGGAGAACACTTCTATTTATTTCTGCAAGTTTTGTAAAACCTTCCCTCCAGAGTTATAACTATTTAATCTCTCAAGGTGTTGAGCAACCGTGGAACTTATTTTCATAGCTGAACTGCTACTGGTGGCTGGCACTTAAGTGATGAAAAGGGACAGGTACTGTAGACAGACATCAGCCAAGCTGTACCGAAATCACTTGCAGTCTGAACAATCTCAGGCTCTTAATATTAATAGCACAAATGAACTAAAGTAAACAGCAGGAGATTTTTGCAACGTTTCCTGCGACATAGGTATGATTAACACCTCACCTACTGTACTGCGTTCAGCTTTGCTTATTTCCTTCTGCAATTTCTGACAGAACCTGCTTTTTGTTCAAGCTAAGATCTCCATACGAATGGAAAATTGACCACTATCAACAAGTATCAATAGCACTTACAATTAAAACAAGTGTTCAAATACAAGTTCTGATCAGAATATGTTGCGTGCAATGCCCTTCCAGAAACTGGGGTAAAGAAAAATAACCAGATTTTAGTTTCACTCTCAGAAGGAGAGCTACCACATTTCTAAGAGGTTACATTCGGTGCTACTTAAGAACAGCTCTGCTGACATCTGGATTAGCTGTACTGAAAAGAATGACAGTGAATATGATTGTTAATGGGGGTGTTTCTCAATCTGTAGTTTCTCTACAAATGACAGTACTTATGCTCCCATGTTAGAAAGAAAGTTTCATTTGGTCTATTACAAACTAAAACACATATACAATTCTTTTTCAAATCACTGATTACACCCTCTAAGATGCCCTGAGTTCTCCCAGCAGAGTAGGTAAAAGGCCACTCTGAAACAAGCAGATGACTCGCCTCCTTTAGTGTGATAAGTTGTGATAAGGCAGCAATCTAAACTTTAATAGGTGTGATACCAAATAAACCAGTTAACATAGTCTTGTATGACCTTCAGGCATCAGAGTGAGAATCCCTTCCTCCTCTGTAGTTGCCAGAACCACCTTGACATTTCATCTACAAATCCTTTTACATTTTGTAGTTTACTCTTCTTGACAACAGTGAGGCTAACAATATTCCAGAGGGGTTTTATACACCTCCTATGCAGGCTGCTGACAAACTTCAGTTTCAAATAAAGTGCAATTCCTTTCAGATTAGAGTAGTTGCCCTACAATACCCTTCCCCTCTCAAAAAAAAAAAAATTAAAAATCAAGATTCACGGTAGATAGAACGGCTGCCAAATTTTAACTTTGCAGTGGACAAACAGTACCCTGCTGCCAGACAGTTTTTTCCTACTACTGCTGGGGGACAGGAATAGTTTGGGAGACTAGTCAAGTCACACTGGCTACACCCAAACTTCTACCCAGCACAGACATTGTATAAGTGATGCTGTCACGGGATGCGCATTGGTTGCTGTAATGTTTCAATAATGAGTCACACAACAGCTTGGAAAATCCATAAAAAACTAGCAAAGAGTCAGATAAAGCACAAACGAGCAAGAAAAGGCAGATCCCAACAACAAAAAAGCGATCACCAGCATGAGACATCTCAAAATTTATAAACAAGCTTCAAAGTTTAGCTTTGTTAAATAAGTGAAATGTTTATATAAAGTGTTTAAGTTAGTTCTAAACATTTGTATTTTGCTCCCTATGCACTAAAAATTCTACTGACATGCTAATTAGGAAAAAACAGAGGTGTCAGTTTCTTAAGATTTGGTTTTCAGCTTTGAAAAACAGTATTTCTGTCTGCAAGAGTTACAAAGGTATGCCTTCAGACGTGAAGCAGTACATAACATCTACTAAGTCTCAAGAAGTTATCTGAATATTCTGAGGATCTGGGCAACCAAGACACTGATGGTGAGCATACAGAAAGGTACAACATCGTACAAGCAGCAGCAAAAAGGAAACACAGGCCTGAATCACAAAGCTCTAGAGATTAATAGTAGTAGTAAAGCCATTTCCTTTTCTCAGAGCGATTCCAAAGGAAACACTCTGGTCCTGAGTTTCTTGTTTCTCCCTGTGCTCAGAATGCGAAGAGAACATGCAAATTTAACAGGTACATCCCATACAAAAGTAAAAATAAGAGACAAAACCCCCAAGGATTCGGGTACACCAGTAACAGGCCTTATCAAGCCTTTAACAACTGTGGGAGGACTTGAAATAACACGAATATTCATAAGCTTTCTGTTAATCTTACTATGAGAAGATAGAGCACGGACTAGAAGACACTGTTACATTTTCAGCCTTTAGACTATACAGTATACATATAACAAAAGAAGTGTTTAGCATTTTTGTATCTGCTATAAACACACCGCCCAGTCAACTTTTGTTTGACCTAAGAAAATGAATCCCCAAGCACTCATGCCAAACGGCTGGGAGTAGCTCTTTCACTGTTACACCACACCCATATCCATCCCACACAGGCATGCTTCCCATAAATTGGTTCTAGAAGAGACTGGCACAGAAGAATTTTAAATTAATTATCTGGCATGGCTTTGTCACTGATGACTACTAGGGCAGACTAAGTGATACACTTGAAATTTACTGTTCTCTAAAAGCACTCTTACTGTGTCTAGTGTTCACTTCGGCTAAAACCACATGAGCCTCTTCATTAAACTAATACTGAAAAAAAGAAGCTTGAAAAGCAACAGTTCAGCTCAGACAGTTTTGTTGAGGTGCAGAGTTAGGCAGGTATTGAGGTAGTACAAAACTTATAAGGGTCTTTAAAAAAATAGGTACAGAACCTCAGATGTGTGATGAGAGTAAGAGGAATTGAGGGCAGGAAAACACTGGTGCTGAAACTCGGCAACAGTGTAGAAGAGCTGGTTGAGAAAGGGGGAGCAGAGAGATGATCACAGTAGCAGAAACAAGGAAAAAACTACTGTCTGTAAACTTAAGAACTACAGATGAAGAACAAGCATCAAGTTAGATTGCATCAAAACCCATCCTGAGCATTACAGTTTGCAGAATGCACACTGACCTTGTTTTTTTGGTATGTCTATTAGAAAAGCAATAAAGAACCAACATGAAAATAGTCTTATAGAAAAAAAAAAAAAACACAACCCAGCTTTTACATTCAAATTATTTTCTTCTTGGTACTTAAGACATTCTGGTCTGAAGCCTTCTCTGTTTGATTCTTAAGTGGAGTTACAAGTCCGTTTGTTTTCAAGTTGCCATGAAAATTAATGCAAAGACCAACTTAGAAATGCAATTCTCTGTTGATTCCAGCAGGAAGACAAGCTGTAGGTCCACATATGGTAATTACCAAATATGGCCAAAACCCCCTAAACATCAAGTTTTCCCATGCAAAGAGTCCACCTAAGCAAAGCAGATTCTGCATTTCTCTTACGGGCAAATACCGATTGCTCAGTTATTTATCAGTGCTGGCCTAGTATGAACTTTAAAGGCAGCCAGCCTTAGTCACATGTTAAAGTAAGGTTGTCCAACAGCTAATTCTAATAGAAAAAAAGTTTTTCTGGAACAGGCACAACAAAAAAGACGTAGAGTATCTAACTGACCAGTTTTGCACATCTCCTTGAAAGCTGTAGCATCACCCCCTTAGGAATAATCAGCAATATTGTTACCTAGCACCAAGTTACAGCTTCCTGAAAAAATGTCTCAGCTATATTAAACAGCAACCAAGTTACAATGACAGCACCAAATTCTGAAGAATCACCAAGCACTGTCACATCATGAGGCACTGCAGTGCAATCCCACCAGTTTCAAATTAAAAAAAAAAACAAAACACAGAGGACAGGGAGGAAGCTTTTTTTTTTAACGTCAAAGTTTGGGTGAAGATTTACTTCTGTCAGTTGTTCGAAGACTAACTTATGCAGAGGGTCAGTTTGTCAAATCCAACCTTGACTACACAGGAGAAAGGTCAAGCACTGTCAAAAGCAGTCCTGCTCATAAACTGAAGATTCCATTGATTATCTATAATTATTCACTACTTCTAAAATCTGAACTCTTTAAGATCCATTTTGCACGTGAATCCAAACCAGAGAGTGCAAACAGGGTAGAACAAATACTGAAATTGAAGTTTGACATTTGAAACCAGTCTCAATGTCACTTTGCCTTTCACTTGACAAGGACACAGCACGCGCTGAAATCAGGAAGTCTTTGTTTCAATGATCTTTTCTGTGGAAATGCAATATATATACACCAAGCTTGGTTCGGTTTTAAGGGCACACAGAAAGTGAAATGCACTACAAGCTGTTTCTCTGGCTTTTAGAACCTTACAGGCCCCCACAGGTGAAACACCAAGGGTGGGCCCCGGTGCCCGGCACCCCCATCGCCCTGTCCCAAAGGCAGGCTGAGCGAGGTGCACGTCGTGCTGCAGCAAAGAGGACGAGAGCTTTCTTTTGAAACTAAAAAGAGAGAAATCACGCTGACATTTACAGGCAGAACCGGCTCCTTTGTCTGTGACCGAAGGCTAAGCCGCTTCGCCATGTGCGGCTCAAGGAGGAGAGGTCACGACGCCAAAGCCACCTCCGCACCCCCGAGCATGGCCCCGCCAGCACTTACCCAGCACATCTGCCGACCGGTGCCGGGCCACGAAGCAGGCGTCATCCCCGTAGCACATGCCTTTCTTGAGGATGCCCTTACGGAAATCTTTGCCAAAGCCACAGCTGGCTGTCACCAAGCTGTAGTCACGGGAGTCCGTCTGCGAGAGGCCGCCCAGGACTGCCCGGGCCACCAGCCTGCCATAGGAGAGCACCGAGAACATGGCGTGGGGCGCCCAACAGCCGAGAGCCAGGAACGCGGGGAGCCACCGGCGCAGCCGCCTCCTGACCTGCGAGCGCCCGCCGCAGGGCGCCAGCCTTCCCCTGCCCGCCGGCCGGCTCGCCTCAGCCCCCGCCGGCCCGCGCTGCCCCTCCTCGGCCCGGCCCCTCGTCCTCCCCGCTTCCGCGGGCCGCCTCGCCCCTCTGGGCCGGCTCCCGCCCTTCGCCGCCCGCGCTGCCTCTCACACCCCGCGCACCGGCCCCTCACGGCCGGGTTGCCGGCAGCGCTCCCCTCCGCACCGCGCCACCTCCCCCCCCCCCCCCCCCCGAGGGGGGCTCTGCCTCCTCCCCGGCCGGCCGAGCGCTGCCCCGCGAAGGCCTCCGGGCGCCCTCCCGCCGCGTTCCCGGGGTGGCCCGGTCAGAGCCGGCGGTGCCCGCTGCGCCGCCCCCGCACCCCGCCGGCCGCAGCCGCCATCTTTCGCCGCGCGTGCTGAGGCCCCGGCGCTCGGCGAGCGGGCGGCGAGGTCAACCCCGCCCCGCCCTGACGCGCTTGCGCAGCAGCCGGCAGGCGCTCCCATTGGTTCTCCGCCGCGGCTCATTTGCATGTTGCGGGACAATAACACCGAGCGGCTCCCAGCAGCCCCCGCGGCGGCGGCTGCGGCACGGCGGGGCCGCCCCCCCTCCTCAGCCCCCCCGCCCCTTTCCCCTCAGCGCCACGGTGAAGCGGCCTCAGAGCCCCTCGGCCCCACACGGGGGCATCGGCTGGGGAGACGGTTCCCCTGCTTGCTACGTTTTTTTTACCTGTAATTATTTCAATTATGTTTTCAACACCGGGGCGAGCGAGGCTGCGCCTAACCCAGATACTTGCCCTCCACGCCCATATCGGGCCGCATGTCTCGCGTGCTCCAAATAACTTGAAGGGACTCGGTGGCCGTTTGTACTTTCTGGCTATTAAGGACGGTTATGTGAGTCATACCACACAAAAATTTATTTTTAAAGGACGACTCCTCCTGTTTTCCCCGGCGGGGTGCAGTTAGGGAGAGAGCCAGCTCACGACGGCACGTGATGTTTGTGTGGTTTCTGTGGAAATTCATGAAAGTGCAGAGCATTAATCCATTTTGGGTACGGGACGTGAAATGCCAAACAAAACCCTCACAAGAAGGCCGCAGTATGCAGTCATCACACAAAAACCACTAAAATGATTTTAATTGCAGGTGAGCGTGATACAAAGGCAGCAAGACAGCTTTCGGGTGGCCCCCTGGACAACTTCAAAGACACCGACAACTTCAAGGCATCAACATTTTAAAAAGACCCAATTCCTTATCTTCTGTAGCTCGGTTTTCCACGCTGCTTGCGAGTGTGGAAAATGGCTTGTCCCTTTGGAAGTGCCTAGCAGGTAGCTCTGCACAACGGGTGCAAATTCATTTAATGCCCCCACAGACACCTAAAGAGGCTGCTGCTGCGTTATGTAACCCGAGATATGTAAATAACAAAACAACAGACGGGTGTAAATAAAGCAAAAGTAGGCGTGAAACAACCCCAAGCTGACTCCAGTGAAAGGAAAAGCTCTGCGGCATACTCCATGGACCCAACCCATGGGGAATGTTATTGAAGCACCATCATTATAATAGCGTTAAGAGACAGTAGGCATTTCACTTGCTGTGTATCTTGACAGAGCAATATTCTTCCCCTTTAAACTGCTAAAGGCTTAAGCAACGCATGAAAATTTTCCACCTAAAGCTGAAATTGTACCCAAACTGATTAAAAAATTAATCTGCCCGTTAGAATGGGGAGAAGAAAAGTGCAGGGAACACAAAGAGCAGCTCAGTCCCAGCCTTGGTGAATTAGGAAACTGCGGCACAGCCGACTTTGGCAACATGCTGGAGATAAGGGTGTGCTGCTGCTGCCAAGGCCCATCAGGGTGTGTGAGATGACAAACAGTACTTGCAAGGTAGTTCTCCTCAGCAGCAAACGTTGCTGCCTCACCCCCTCCCATATCTCTAACAGGAAAGGGAAGCACATATTTTCAGGGTTTCCCCCCCAGAGTCATTCCTTCCCTCCCCTCATTCTTCCTCCTCATTGTTCAGGTCCCTTCTAGGGGAAGTCCAGCCTGTCCTAACCCCTTTTTCTTTAAGGCAGCAGATTTTAATACTGCCTGAAGTGCCAGGGTGCCCTGAGGCAGCTCTGCTTAGTGCAAGGTGATCTGTCCTACAGTTGCTGAGCGTGCATTGCTTCTCCACCTGTGACCCCCCGCCACACTTCCAACTAAACCTGAGTTCCCCATGCCTCATCACAGCGTGTTTCCCAGAGCTGGACAGGACGCTCTCCGTACCCTGTTGCCAATCAGCCGTGGCTCGCAGACTGAGAAACTCGGTATGAGCACAAGGCTGTCAAACAGAGTTGGCAGAGCATGACTGTGTGTTATGGTAAGGGCTCCCAAGACAAAGCATACCGTGAGCAGTTCACACTCCTCCATCCCTGGTCACCCTCCCAGGTCTGCCCAGACAACCAAGGAAGACTACATCATTTACGTAATAATTAGTAACCTTTGCTGAACTCTTTCACTCCTGCGTGATGACGCTGTACCCAGATGAAAAATTGCTATTGGTTTTCATTCAGAGGATCACTCGGCTCCTGTAAGACAAAGAACAACCATTTTTAATGAAATAGGACAGACTTAGTTTTCCCCACTGTTCAGTATCAGTCCTGATAGACCTCCTCGTAAATCCCTCCCAGTACATGCCCCGCTGGCTCACTCTGTATTATTCTTGTACCCTGAGGGTCGATATCCTGCCAAGTGATATTTGTTTAAAATTCTCAAATGCACAAATTTGGCACAAAAACTGGGGCAAAGGGCATCCCCCTGGTTACTGCAGCTGGGTGGAATCTTCCCACCTCAAAGTCCAAGATCTATTTACATCAGTTCATTTAAGCTGCAAAACAAAATGAACTCTTCCTGCTAGGCTTGCTCAGACAGACTAATAAATGCAACGGGGAGCACTAAGCAGAAGTGCTGTACAATGTAATCAACTGTTGAAGGCACAAGCAATTGTTCAGCTTGTATTAAGACTGATTCACTTGTAGCTGACGTCAATCCTCCCTCCCTAGTATCTTAGCCTTGGGATTGGAGTATGATAAATATTACCTGTAATGCCATCTGCTGTACAGAGGCAGCCCAGGCTTCTCACTATTTATTTAAGGGCTAATGTTGTGCTAGAACAGAATGCAGTTTATTTCAGCCTGATTTGACTTTGTTTTGACTCTAATTAAAAATGCCTGTCCACTCGAATTTTTAAAGTGATCTGTCAGAGAGCAAAACCAATGTTTGCCCTGAAAAGATGAAGAAGTTCAAGACAGCACAATCAGCATCAAACAGAAAACTAATGTGAAAAGGATGATACCAGACTTCTCCTCATGGGAGAGTCAAGAGAAGATGCACAGTCAGAAGATCACCATCTCAGGATGGGGAACTAGGGTCTCCCAAATCCTCTCTTTCTGAAATCCTGGAGAGCTGATTTATTTTGTGTATCGTTTTCTCCCTCAGTTCCTTTAGAACCTCACCCAAGTCATGCAGCTTCTCTATAAAATACAAGATATTGTAGTTTAATGGTGACTCTGACTTTTGGTCAGTGGTAAAATTGTTTTGAATGGCATCAAGCTGAAAATACATATTTAGATCAAGTAATGCACACACAAAACTGTTTCCTCTTAGGATTTTCTCCTAATTTTAAAAGTTTAAAGTAACAGGAATTATACCACTTCCTAGAGAAGCTCTTTTGTGATTGTAACTCTGTTTAGCATTTTTTTATTACTAAAAATTTCCTAAAACTAAAACCTGAGTGAGTTAAAAGCCTTGTACATGGTGTGTTCAGAAATGGCAGAACACATTCAGCAAACAAATCGCTTGGACACCTCATCCATCATAATTTATGAAGACCATGGTTAAGCTAATTCTACTCTGAGTTAGTTTAAATGTCCAAAAATAAAATTAAACTGTTTAATCAAAAGGATATGTGTCCATGGGCAGAATTTCTGTCATCATCCTGCTGCAGAAAAACATATTGACAAAACTCACTTAGATTTGCATATTCATAGCTATGTTTGGGACAGATATTGATGCACTACTTAAACTCTAGTGTCTTTTGTTCTGAGGAACAGCAGTAATTTTGTACATGTAAAAGTAATTAAATTATTTAAACCTCAAGTAATTTTAAAAGGGAAGGGCTGTGGTGAAAGTTATATAGTTAAAAAATTTAAATTTAACTGAATTATTAAAATAAGCTTGGATGAGAGAAACTGATATATAAGTGGTGCTTTTTGCTTAGTCTTAGCATTTCATAAAAGATATCTATGTTAGTTTTATTTGTGTTTATAATCAGCTACTTCCCCTGGTTTTACTGTACTTGGTGAGACTTAATCCTGTAATGTTTGGATTGCAAATGCCACACTATAATGCTTAAATGCACATCAAAATCTTGCTGCTTAAAATATAATTAAGATAGTAATACAGTCAATCCCTTAACATGTTTTTTAATAGAGAGCAATCTACTGCATCTTAAACTGCTTGAATTTCCATGTTATAGGACCTCCCATATGAGGATCACAGTGCCCTTTTTAATTATTAATTGACTCATGTTGATAGGATAAATTAAAATCTCTGTGATGGAGAACATGCATTATTTATTAATGTCCTGATCTGTCCTACATACTGTGGAGTTTGCTCTTTGGAACCTGCTTCAGAAGTATCACACAAGGGTGTTTTTTGTGGTGGTGGGATTTTTCAAATGACTTCTTATACTTGGCTTTTGTCTTGCCTTCTCTGTATGACAAAGGGGGGAGTTTCTTCTATTTTCTTTGTGTTTCTTTCTTTACAGACGTACTGCATTCTGTTTCTGTGTATGTATTTCTGGGGAGGCTTCATGACTTTATTGAACTATCACATTGTACAGTTAAGGAATTCAGAGTTAGTCACTTAAACATTAATAAAGAGGAAACTGAAGTGACACAACAGCTATGTTCATCCTACTCTTTTACAGCAAGTACTGCAGATGGGTTTAGGTGAACTGTTGGTCTGAGTAAAGCCCTAACTTCTGGAAAAAAAAAAAAAGAAACGGTCACGAGAAGAACAGATTAATTACATTATACTTTGCTATTGAACTGTTGCCCAGTTCTATTTCAATGGTAGATGCAGTAAGAAATAATATCTCCTTATTCATCCAGCTCCTGCCCACATGCATGCCGGGTGCAATCTGTGCGAGTAGCTCGCAGATTTCAGCAAAGCTTCGTTTTCATCTAGGAATCTAGTCCCCTGTGCACCATCAGTTTTGCAAAGTAATTCTGGATGCAAAAAGAATCTATTAAATTTTATTTTCCCTTGTGCATTGTCAACAGCCCTTGTTACTGATTTTAAATGCATCAGAAATGTGTAAACTAACAAGTAGAGGCACTTTAATATCAATTATCTCATCTCATGACACTGCAGTTGAACAAGTGATACAGAAGGCAGAATACGACCAATGATGATAAACAATAAACTAAGCACCACTTGCCCTCCAAGCCTGCAAACTAAATTCCAAGTTTCAAAATTTGCAGGACATCTAGGTAGGAGAAACATCTTCATCCTTGTTAACCGACCATATGTAGTGTCTGGGAGATCAGTCAAGGAAGTTCAGGAAGCCCCTAAGTCAGCTTCACCCAGAGAGATGTCTGATCTCAAACACGTGGCATCGAAGGAGAGCGCAGCCACGTACTCAAACTGCTCCTTCCTGCAGGCTTGCCTATCCCAGCTGGGCCAACCACCACAGCAATCAGAAGTAAAACTCCAAAATCTGTTTTACTTTCCCCCAAGCAAGAGGATGCAGAAACTTCACTCACTTAACAGTGACAAAAGTAAAGACCTTCCCTTGCCTTTTAACAAGCAGGAAAACAAGCCTCCTTTACGTAGGGGACTGTTGCCTGCCTAAGGCCTCCTTCTTCTAACTCTGCCAGCTGTGAACAGGTCCTCAGCCGACTTCTACAGCCTGCACCTATCTGCTTTATTAAGCGGGGCCAAAGACGCTAGAGTTTTCAAAGTAGTGCACCAGTATCTGTCCTGAACATAGCTACGAATACGCAAATCTAAGACAGTAAACTGGCAAAGTCAACACATTTCCCTGCTGTGGAACAATGAAAGGTACTGCTTTTTAAAGATTCCCATGATTTCCTCCAAACATAGGCACTTATTCTCTTCTATGGCTGAAGCCAGTCCTAGTACAGACTTAGTGAGAAACAAAAACGAGTCCTATGATGCTATTTTTATAGTCACTTTTCAAAATGGAAGTGTACTTGAGGTTACTGTTATTCTTCAAGCCTGAAAAAAATCCCCATCACTAGTAACATAATTTAAGAGACCTTACTGAAAGGAAATGCATGAATGTTTCCAACTGAATCAAAATAATCTCAGAAACAGCAATGAAACAAAGAGACTAAACACATCAGTTCTTCCTCCCAGAGGAAGAAGACAGATACAGTAACTTTGGGTTACATTTGTTTTAAGAGAAGGAATGCAGAATGGAGACCCAGGTGAGACTATTATTGCACGTCAGGCACATAGAGGTCTGAGGTGCAATGGAGTACAGTGGATTTTCATCTTCAAGTCACCATATCCTTAGAAGAATGAGGTCTTTCCAAGGAGACGGATGACTCCAGGACTTTGCCACATGATACGGAGCTATTTCAAATCCACCCTAAGTTACCAGCTCTTTGGTAATACCAAATGACCTTGGTAGCCTTGTACTGTGTGAAGCAGACAATAGTCTGTCTTGCATAACTCACCAACACCTTTGTGAATAATTGGCTCTTGTGCAGCAGAGGACAGTGCAAAGAAGTGCCAAAGACGCTGTGTGCACTGTGGAATTACTTCAGTTTTCAATAGGAGAAGCTGGAACATCTCCAATGTACAAAATTTGCATGCTGGCATGAAGTCGTGCTGTTCAGATGTTGTGACTGGCACGGAGAGCAGTCAAGTGTATTAAACATAAAAGACAACGTGCCCTCTCATGATCTTCAAGCTTTTGCCAGCTTCCCTTCAAGACAATAGGAACGAACCTGGTCAGAAAAATAAGAAACACTGTGTAACAATGTACTTGTCAGTTTGATGCATAAACAAATGTTGCAAAGTTGCTTTTGATGAGATAATGCAGAGCACAAACTTCAGCAAGTTCAGTTTTAGAAAATGGTCTTTTGGTTGGAACTGAAGCCTCAATGTTAACGTTTGTAAGATAACCATAAGGAACCGTGATCATTTAGTCACTCTCTAGCTCAGTTTTTCCAAATTAGTATAAAAATACCTGTATATATTGCAAGATTATTAACAAAATTAATTCATGACACACTGAATATTAAGCATGGCATTTTCAAGAGGAGAAGGAAATTGGTAAGATTTTAAAAATTAGTTTAAGAAAAGCAGACTACTAAAAACAAAGTTGCAAAAATACGCTAAACATAGGATTTTATAGCTCACAAGGGGCCATTCCTCACATTTGTTTTTTTCAGGTATGGCCTTCCAGTAGCCTTTTTGCCCAAACCACATTCGTGGCTTACACGTAGGTCACTACACCTTAAACCTTTTCCTATTGCCCTTGGCTCGGTGCTGAGGGCCCGCTGACACCCAGTTCACCGCCATGCTGGGCTGGTTCTGAAGGGCTGGGTGGCACGAGCAGACGCCCGAGACCACCACGATGGCAGCGGTGAGCCAAGCGGTGAGGCGACCGGGGCAGCCTCACAGCAGCCTATGTCCAGCCAAAGGCCCCGTGCGTGGCCTCACCCCAAGTTTTCCTGCGCTGAGGCTGGAGAGAGACGACAACCAGCCACAACCTCCCCTCCCCTCCCCTCCCCTCACCTCCCGCCATGGCGCCTGGGGTGTCCGACCCCCTTCCCATCATGCCCCGCGGCCGCCGCCCCCCTGTTTCCCGTGATGCCATGGGGCGGGGCGGACCACGCCCTTCCCGTGATGCTCCGCGCTCCCTAGTAACCGCGCGGTTGCTAGGGGCGGCCGCGATGAGTCTCAGGGCTTTTCTTCGTCTCCTCTTCCTCCTCCTCCTGTTGCCGCTCCGGGCAGCAGAGCCCAGCGTGGAGCCCGCAGCCAGCGCGGCGGGTGCCGCGGTGCCACCGGAGACCCGTGGCGCCGCCCGGGCGCGGACCCGCAGCGGGCCGGCCCCGGTCACGGACGGTGGGTGCCCTGCGGGGAGGAGGGGTCAGCGGGGCACCGGCGGCCCTTCCCGGGCCAAGGGAAGCCCCGGTCACGGCCTCCTGTCGCCTCTGAGTCCTTGGTCTCCCCGCGGCTCCCCTTGTAGCCGCTCACGGCTGGGGCACGCCTGCTCGGCAGCTGCCCTACTTCCCCCGGGGGATTTATCGGGGCTGTGCTGCAGCGTGGCTCTGAGCACCCCTCTCTGGCAGCACCCCACTGCAGCCAAGGCTCGGAGCCTCCTCAGAAAGGCAGGCTCAGCAAGCCCCTACACAGCCTTCGGGTACTGGGCACGCTGATCCCTGCATGCACAGTCCTGTGAGTTGGTGATGAGGGAGGGCAGGTTCTCCCCTGCCCCCAGCAACCTGCTTTGAGCCCACAGGGCAGAGCCTGGCCTCCCAGAGGGGACCCCGACTCACCCTGGATGTGTTTGGAGATCTCCACTTACAGACCGAGCTGCCTGTGCACACAGTTTGCCCCAAGACTCCTAATTCAGCCTCGGCTCTGTGGATATATAGTGGTGCTATGGCAATATAGATCACAACTTGTTATTGTGCTGTTAAGATGTTTCCCCTGTGTCTTCTAATTGGCGGGTATACTTTTATTGATCTTTTGATTTCCCAGTGTTGTTGCCATCGGTTCAGCTTCCCTAGATTACTTGCCAAATTAAACATGTCCCAGTGTGTACCTCCTTAGGGAAAAGACTTAAATCCCTGATCTCAGAGACATAACCTTGCAATCTAATCATCCATGTTTAAACTTTTCTTGTTTACAAGGTGAGCTAAGGATTCCAGTGCTAAACTGGAACAGTCAGAACTTCAGAGATTCCAGGAAATACCTGGATGCTGTTCAGATGGTCAGAGAGCATCCAGGAGGCCATAGAGAAAGAGCCAACAGTCACAAGAAGCACTAGTTATGAAAATGCGTGTTCTTTGAATGTCTTTTTACAGAGCACGGGTCTTAATTTTCTTCATACTGTACTGTTCTTAACTCTAGATTTATTATAGAACAGCAACTCTCAAAAACAGTTCAGTAGAGTAATATTTATTCTTTGAATTTATAAACATGAAAACCTAAGAATGTTTTAAGAATTTGCCAGATGTATTTTATTGAGACAGTTTACAGTATTGCTAGCAATTACTTTCTGTATTGTTGCAATATTTCACACTATCTAAAGACAGAAAGAAAAAACAATTTCAAAGAAGTCAACTATGGTTATGTTGGCATGTCAGGAAAATATATTAATGGACACCGAGACATTCTCAATACTTGTAAACATCTCATTGCTCTATCAAGATGTTTTTTTTCCCCAATAAGCTGAAACAAGTAGATAAGCATACCTGGCTTGTATCTCTTTTTTTTTTTTTTTTCCTCTGCAGAGCTGAGTATATCTTCATACCCTCACAATTCCTATTAAGTTGCTTTTTTTGATTTCACAGGGAATACACCATCATCTTATTATGCCTTTGGTTTTGTTATTGTGTTCCAAATAGATTTGCTAAGTAGCAGAAAAGGTGGCTTTTAAAAATGACTTTTTTTTAAAAAAAAAAAAAGTACGTGATTTTGGATATAGACTTTTGACTATTGTCAGAAATAAGGCGGGGTGAAAAATGAAAGTGTTAGGGAACATGCTGTAATGTGTAAAGTTCCAATTCTAATTCTAATTTAAATCTCTCCTGCAGTTGCCAAGCTGTGTGTTTGTGATCTGTTGGTGGCACAGTGTGATGTAAATTGCTGCTGTGACCCTGATTGCAGCGCAGCTGATTTCAGTCTTTTTACTACATGTTCAGTTCCTATTGTCACGTAAGTGGATAAATAGCTATATGAAATACAAAATCCTGCTCTATTTGCTGCATGTGTTTGTAAGGGCTCTATCCTCTCCTCTTACCAATTCCTAACCCCCACCCACCTGCCATCCTAACTCCTGCCTACCCTTTCACCAGTCCTTCCTGTACTAGGCCTGTAAACTTTTAGCCCCAACCAGGTAGAACAGCAAATGGGCCTCCCACCCCAGTTTCTCACTCACTTACTCCCTCTTTTCTAAACTCATGCCCCTTGCTTTTCTCTTTCACTGTGCTACTGTCTGTGGGTGCTTAGGTGGTGATGCCTTCTGTTGGGGGAAGAATAATGCACCTTTAGACTTTCATCAACATAATGCAGTGTCTGGAAGTTAAGAAAGTTGATACCATGGGACCATCTGGTCACCTCCACAGGTCATCAGCAATTTATCCATAACCTCTTTCGTTACGGTTTATGATATCAGGTAGAAACTTGATCAATTCAGGGCTTAATGAAGTAGTGTGAGTATCGTTGTGATCCTAGTTTTACAAGTCAGCATCCCAACGTGCTGCCTCACTGCCAGTCTGTCACTTTACAAACAGCAAAATGTAGCATTATATCAATAACGTCAATAGTTGTTTCTTTGCTTTTTACAGTTTATCTGAAAATGCCTTCACCCAATTCGAAAATCTTCTCAAAAGTAGTTAAGAAAACTCACTTCAAAACTATAATGTAAAAAAATCTCTCGGTGACTTCTCAGAACAATAAGTACAGCTCTTCAACCCACCTTCTGCATAAATTACGCCGATTTGAATACTGGGGGTTATTCTCAGTGCTTTGAAATTTGAATTAGCAGTCATCCCAGACTGTGGTTTCTTATTGTTCTTGCACACAATGACTACTTCTACCCATTTATAGATATTTATATATATCAGAAAGGTCTAATCAACGCCTTCCTGAGTGACAGCTTGTCTCAGGTGACTATTCTGTCTTTGTCAACTAGAAATGCATAAAAAGAAGTTGTGTTTCTTTCCCCAAAGTATTTCGTGTAAAAGGTTTGTTTTGCCTGAAAATCCATGGGATTTTCAGTGACTGCAAGTATTGTGGATCTCATTATTTACATCTGCATAATTGTGTTAGTTACTGAAAGGGTTTGATCACAAGAGGCTATGTGGTCTCTGAAACAGCAGAAAAAGGGTGTTTGATTTATGATGTTAGCCTACTAACAAATGGGTTGGTTTAGCTCCATGCTTAAAAAGTAATTTCTAAGCCATTTCACTTCTTCAGTACCTGTCCTTGACTGCTTTAACCCTGCCTAAGTACCAGTTTCACAGGGATCATCATGTTGTATTTCTAGCATGTAGGACACACCAATACTCTTCAGGGTATGAACTGGCACATTCGCTGTGCAGCCTACTGCAGTGCTGGGCTGTTGGTGATGAACCATGGCACATCTACAAATACTTTTCCTAGATTGGATGAGTTATTTCACCTCCCTGTTTCTCACTTTGCCACTTCTTTTATGTGCTCTCAAGTAGGACTTTCTCCCGCTCCCTCCCACAAAGCGAATATCATTCCAACATTCACAAAACTGACCTTTTTTTCTGGTCTACGTGCCATCACGTTACCCTAAAGGTCATACTTCCCACTTGTGTTGTATAAATAAAAGTGCTTCTGAGCCTGTGTAGCCTGTAGTGCACCCTGCATCTGTGGTGTCTCACACCATCTGGATCCCATCCAACTTGTCATTTTAGTTCTAATATTATTAGTCGGGCTCTTCCTTTCCCCCTGGTCTGTCTCTTACCTTTCTTCATGTTGCTGCTCACACAGTTTTTCCTCTGCTAGATAAAACATGTTGGGGAATTCTTTTGCTTATTACTAAGCACACAGGATAAAACAATAAACCTTCTAAGGAGGCAAAATTGCTGTACGAATTGTGTTAAAAAGAGTAATCTCTTTAGTGCTTTTTTTGATGCTGCTTCAATACATGAAAAGAACTTTAAAATATGGTCAGTACTAACTTCTAGTGGATTATTGATTGTATTATTATTATTTGCAGAGGTGACAGCCATCTTTGTAGTCAAAAAGCTGCTGTATATTCACTTGATGTTGAAGCAAATCCACCAGAAAGGATATTTAAATTAATTGACCAAGTCAATCCCAGTGTTTTCTGCGTTCACGCTACAAACTGTAAGTAGAGTTGTTGCCAATATTAAGTATTGTGCTGTTATTTTTATAAGCTCTTCAGGTACCAGAAACAGACTAAAATTAAAAGTAACTAAACCTGTCAGAAAACTGGTTATTCTGTATGCTCACAGTCCTTATGTTGTAATCCCTTCACTTGTGAAACTATGGAGTTAAAACATCTCATACTCTCTTAGTCGTCTTTGTTGGAAAAAAAAAAAAGTAATTGTTTTTTGGTGGTGGGTTTTTTTGTAAAGAATTTAGCATCCTCAATAAATCACATTTAAAGTTGTTTCATGGAAAACTGACTCCTTCCCGATCTGTCACTGTAACTATGTAAGTCACCAGTGGTACAAATCCTTTATGCCCAGCTTTGAAGTGACTTGCAGAGAAGAAGTGATCAGGGCTATGTTCTCTTAATTTAATTATGACTGTCATCTCATACTTAGCATGGAAACTGCAGACATGAATTGGCATGTCGTTGTTTTGGAACATATGCTGTCAGAAAACATGATTTTGAAAGAAAGGGACTTACCTCTTTTCTGAAGTTTAAGTTTCATGGACCTGGGTGAAATGTTGAATCAAGATACTGCCTTGCTTTTCTTGTAAAGAAAAGAGAAAGCTTTTCTTAAAAGTCGCATTGATATTTTTCTGTAACTGAGTCTTTAACAACTCCAGAAGGAAAAATTGTTACTAAATACCATTTCCGTATCTTTTATCCTAAAGGTTATCTGATTCTTTAAAATGTTTTGACAGATAAACAAGCACTCTCCTTCAATTCCCCTGAAATGCCTACTCCTGAAAATTTTGATCAGTTGTTTAAACAGTTTGGAAGTGCTTCTTTCAGTGCTGAGCCTGACAGCTGGTGTATGAACACAGATGCTCAAAGTCCTTCTGATGCAAATGAAACTTACAGATACGAGGTAAATAATTATCTGATTCTATCAGTATTAGATTGTTCCATAAAAGAACAAGTGAGCATTGTTTGCATCTGCTTTTTAAAAAATGCAGTTCTGGAAAAGACAAACTTTATTTTGATCTTTAAATATAGAAATGTAAAACTAAGAAGTGTAGCATTTTGTGTTAGCTTACTTAAAGTGAACCAGATTTTTAAGATCTTTGAAAAAGAAGTAGCTGTTTTGCTTTTGTAAACATGAAGTTGTTATCAGTGGCTTAAGAGTTAACATAAAGCTGTGAGCAGTGGCTTAAGAATTGATGCACAAAGTAGTATACAGTATTGACAGATATAGTGAAAATAAGTGCTTTTTATTCAGATTTATTGTTAATACAAATCCATGGACTGAAACACACCTCTATACTTGAATATGTTATTTTATTTGGCAGTATGGTGTTCCTATACAGACAGCGGATGCATTTCTAAGACTACCTAGTCCTGTTGTCTCCTCGTGGTGTTCTGATGCGAATCCTGCAGGTTGGAAAATGCATTTTAATTCCATTTTTTTTTACTTTAAAGTATTCTGCTCTGACTTGAGCTTAATCAGTCAGTAAATTGGCACACAGACAAATGTAAATTCAGATAAAGCTCATGAACAAAAGTTTTTCAAATAGGTTCTGTTTCTCTGGGGAGGGGGTTTAGACATAGGTTGGAAGTTGCATTGCATCTATGTTAAACATTCAAAGTTAGATATGTAAATCCTTGAGAGGCTTGTTTATCCAACAGTAAGACATCCCATTTGACATAATTGATTTAATAAAATAGTACAAGGGTGACACCGTGAGGGAAGAGGCTATTACAGAAAGCAAGACCTAACTAGGCAACCTTTGTAAGATGTCCCTTTGGTATAATGAGGTTCCTTTCACAGCCTGAATACAACTCAAGTCAGACTTGCAGGCTTGAGCCTTACATTTTAATCTTTCACACAGTTCCCTGAAAATCTGCAGAGGGGGAGGGGAAGGAAAAAAAAAAAAATGCCACAACCAAACCCACATACCTACATTTTCCAAAACCCACTGTTATTATTAAATATGTTATCATAACAGTCATGGAGATGACCATAGGAAAACTGAAGTCTCTTGTGAAAGAAAAAACCCCTTATAAGATCTCAGAAATGAAGTAATAAATTTTCCTCTGGCTTTTATTAACCTGTTGTTAATAAGTAATATTTTGTCTCAGAGCATTTTTGGACAATCTAAGAAAGTATCATTCTTTATAGCTCACATAAAACCTTATCTGCAATAGAAATTATATTTACTTTCACTTTTGCTTGCACTTGAGGTTTTCGTATTGGTTTTTATTTCTGCTTTTCATAATTACTCTTTAATTTGGTTCAGTAATACTCTGACTTTTTTCCAGGGTTTTTAGTAAACCAGGCTACAAAATGTACTAGATCAGTAAGTGTGGAAAAATGTGGCAACATTCAAGCAGCTAGTATGCTGTTCTATATCAACTCCAGCATTTTAGCAGTAAGTATGATTTGAAACAGTAATAGAGCTGACCGTTGATACTACATGTCTTTTTGCGTCTCCAGGATTAAGTAACTTCTATTTACTAAAGGATATGGTGTTTTATTTGGATTTTTAAATTGTGGGTTGAGGAAAAAAATAATCTCCATATGCAATAGACTTTTATATAGAAAGCCTTTGGAAATGTTTTTACTTCAAGGTTTGGTAACAGAAGCATTTACTGTTCTCTGCTAAGCCGACAAAAATAATAGTCTTGAAGAGACAAGCTTATGTCACTGAGCTAACACTGCAGTGGCAGTGGTTTGATGCTTTTGTGCATGTTCAGGCTTTTCCCAGAAGCCTGTTACCAGGGTGGATAATTCTGAGAAGTCTGGGTTTTAAAGAGTTGGTAAACCTTTGTACTTAAAAAGAACCTGTAAGGTTTAATCCTCTGCATGTATACCTTTCTTACAAGCCTCAGTTCTTAATAGTGAGATACTGCACATGCATGCTAAGCCTTCTTTATACTCCTCAAAGAACATGACCTTTTACCCCACTGAGAGCAAATTTGTTTGTATCCAGCCTACTACCAAATCCAGTCTGTGGTTATTTTTCAAAGCTAAACTTACTTTTTCATTCCTTTTTGAACTGGAGGATGATGTCTTATGTATAAAGAAACCCCCTTTACAGATATTCAGGAAGATAAATCATGCATGCAGAATTGAAACTGAAATACATAATACCTTGATAGCTCCTTCCAGAAGCTGAAGATCATTGAGAAACAGCCTACTCTCTGCCATTAAAATGTTTTTAATTTATGTCATTATTTAAACTAATTTAATTAGTACTCTCCAGGGAGTGGCTGCTTAAAGACCCCCTCCAGTCCCCTCACATTCCAAAGCTATCAACAGGAAGGGAAAGCCCAGTAAGTAGTTCACTTTCTCACAGGTGGGATCATTCTCCTGATCGTTGAGGACCTCGCTGAAATCAGCAGAGGGTTGCTCACAGGTGTTACCTTTTGATCATCCTGCTGTGGAAGAGGTGGAGAAAACTGCCTCAGAATGGCTTTTGAGCATTTCCATGTGCACCCAAAATTTGAGTTCTTGGTGGCTGCAGAACCAGAAAAGAAAAAGCGTGCCTCAGGACAGGCTCCAAGCAGCTAAATGTGTTTGAACTAACAGCTGACTTCCCCTTCCTCACTAGAACAGTGCCTAACACATTCCCCACATGCTGCTTGCCAATTAAAATGGCCCAGCTTAGGAGAGGTCAGATTTCTGTCCAAAGTACCTCGGACATTCAGGAAGGATCAAATGCAAGAACTGGAGAAGGCTGAACAGACGCTATGAGATGGTCTGTAGGAAGCTCTCCTTCCCCAAGGGAGCTGAAGATGGGATGTGACCGTAGAAAAGTGACTTGGTATTGGGGACAGGGTGGTCGCAGGGCAGAGCAGGGAGCCCTTCCAGTGCCAGCAGGTGGAGCTGCCGGCAAAAGAAATAGCAAAACACATCGTCCCAGGGGGAGTCCCCGGTGAGAGGACTGGTACAGCAGTTCCTCAAAAAAACCCCATCGTTATGAGCCCGTGCTCACTGCCAGGCAACTTGAGAGATACGAAGGTCTTGATAATTCCTGCCGTTAGTCTCTGCTCTCTACCCTGGCCTGTCCAGTAGATGCGAGGGGTGTTGGGGATGTTGTGCTGCTGCCTGCCCCTGCTTGCCTCCCTGGCTGGTGGGATGAGTCAGTGGGAAGCAGCAGTAAGACTGGAGTGCTGTCTACAGAAACATAATCTGTCACCCCAGTGACAGATAAATAGAATTTTAGGAGTGGTGATCATTCTGTCTACCCTCATCAAAAAGAGCATGCTTCCCTGAAGGATGAGTCTAATCTTTACAGGCACTTTTATTCATACAGCTGATTCTGATGGCTGAGCTGTACCTCAGGATGTTGATATAAATATGTGACAGTGTGTGACAGATTTTCCCTGCATCACTTTCAGGTCTCCAGCTCATAGGAATGTGTTCTCTGCCGTGATGTTAGGTGAGCAGACTGGTCTCTGTATCCTGTCATAATTCTGCAGAACTTGCTTCACGGTCAGAGGCCAATTTTTGGTCCTTTCCCAAAGATGTGAATTAGACACTCATTGGGAAGTCACAAAAATAACACTTTTGACAAAATGGTGCTCTATGTGAGTATTTTGCAGGCCTGATTGATGCTCTTGGTCTGGCATTTCTGCTTTTCCATGAAAATTTGGTGGAAATTTTCCAGTGGGGCAACTGTGCATGTCCACATGCTGTATGACAAGAGGGATACTTGCTTCTCATTTCTTTGTTTAGAGACCGTGAACTATGGACTCATTACCGTCAGAATGGGACAACAAAAGCTCTTCATTTTTGTGGGTACGAACAGCCTGACAGACTTCCTAAACTGTCAGTCTATGAATAGTTACAAGTGTTTGCACAGATCTGCAATAGGAACAGTGTTCTCTGACGCCCTCAATAGGTCAAACGATACGATGCACAGTAACACTCATGCCAAACTTGAGATGCCTTTCTCGGGTCACCTTTCTGATGCAAGTAAATTTTTTCAGTGTTTCTTAGTTCTGAGTTGCAAATAGGGTGTTCAGGGGAACCACTAGATTCACCTAATACTTATTTAATGCAATGTATATTTATTGGGAATATAGTCAAAGCTAGGCCTGATGGAAAACTGATGGAAGTCACTAAGAAATCTTCCAGTTACTGTCAGGGAAAGAAGAGGATTTGGCTATAAGGTTTTGCCAACTAGCCACAGAGAATGCCAGTTATTTTCACACTACTTGGATACAGTAGTGTTTATCCAATCACTGCCACAATGTAAAAGTTATCGTAACGATACAGAGTTAAATAGGCAAAGCAGTTAAGCTTTAAAATGCTTTACTTCACTGCTACTTGTAATAGGTCATACCTTTGCTATTGTTTGAATTTGTTCTTTTATTCTTCTTTAGGTGCCCAAATCAAGTCAGATGGTAAGTATCCTTCTAACTTAGTTGGAACAGCTGGGGGCAAAATTCTTACTCGTTATAGTCAGTGGGAGTTTTCTGCTGACTTCATCAGAACAGGGACTTAATCTTTAAATTAAAAAATTTCCATCACTTGCTATCATTAATGATACTTAGAAACTCCAAGATAATATGCTACCAGCAAATATTTAAGCCTGATGCATTCCCCTCATATAAAACTCTCTTTTTTAAAGTAACTCTCTCTAGTTACTTAAAAATAGAACCTTTTGTTGAACTTCAGCAATACATGTAACACAGCAGTTGTTCAGAGTTGACTGCTGTTTCTGTGGAACAGAACCCGGAAGGGTCACAAATATAATAATACAGAAAAAGCCAAAAATAATTATACACAATATTCAGAAATGACATGAATTTGTTTTTCAGGTTAATATTACTGTCCAGTCCATAGTTGTCCAGTCTCTGAATGGAATGCGGACTTTACTCAGTGGTAGTGATCTCCTCAGGCTCCCTATGATTTTGGATGAACTGTGCATAAATATAGTTCTTGGGGTAGGTATGACAGTTCTTTTCCTCCTCGCGTTTGATGGAAAGCATGTATGCATCAAATAATTTCTGATTCACAAATTACAAAGATGTGAGAAGGGCCTTGCACAGTTTCCATATATTGTGACATCTCTAAAGCGAATGTGAGGAAAAACACTGACTTTGGGATAAAAGAGAGTGTTTTGCAACAAAATAATAACTATATGCAACATAAGACGGAGACAGGGTGAAATCCTTTTCTATTATTACTGTGTGTATGTGACATAACAGACAATAACATGAGTTTAGAATCTACATTAGGCTTGGGAGAAGATGACTTCAGGCACAGTGGTGGCAGAGACAGGAATACACAGTGCAAATCATCTCATCTTTTCATCTTAAATAGATGAACGTTAGGCTTATGCTTAGAAGGGGTTTATCAAGAAGTCAGTTTTGAAGAGGCTCCAGCCTTTAGAGGATATATTATATCTCTACCATGTAGTTGAGTGTTTCTTAAGCAAGGAAGAAAGAAAACAATACTTACATAGTTTTAAATTCCTTTTTTCTAGTTTCATACTCTTATGTATTTGTTCTAATTAATATCTAAAATGTTTAATTTTCAGGTGAGTTATCACATTACATACACAGACGCAGGAGAAATAATAGAAGCAGCTGCTTCTTTTGTCTTGGGGGCAATTAACAAAGAAGCACTTTCAATACAGCAGAGCTTTGAAATCAGCTTTACTCAGGTAACTGCTAGAGATGTTACGGATGACTTGCTGAAAGACATTTAATTACAAAACTTATTAAACTTGAATCAGAACAATTGTTAGCAGCAAGGTAAAATGTAACTTGCCCTGGACACTCAAATAAGGCAGCATTTCAGAACTGGGCAATAAAAGTCTCTTAAATCTGTTTCTCAAGTTTAAAAGAGTCATCTTGTGACTCTGTATAACTGTATCCAGTGAAAGCAAAGCCTGCTCCAATGTTAGAGAACTGTTACAATTCTACAGAGCAGTCCTACTACTTATCATTGTTCAAGGCAGTTAATAATCCTAAAACAAGTGAAATATTTCTGTGTTTTCCAAGCATTTCAGTACAGGACAAGAACTAATACTGTACGTTTGCACTGCAGGTAAATACAAAGCCAGTTCCCCTCAGTGGTAATCCCGGTTATGTTGTTGGACTGCCTCTAAGAGCGGGCTTCCGGCCACCAGGATATCCTTTCCCTGTTGAAATTTTGTTTGCAGCACTTGTTCTGGTCCATCTTCACAAACATTTTCTAGCGTGGACATCTGTAAAATATATCTGTTCTTTGCCAAAAGTAAAAGTGGGCTTTTTTTGGCTATGTTTTAGGAGTAGCGAATGACTCAGTCCTGACAGCAATCTCCTGGGACTTTTTCATGAGATAGATTTAGCCCTTCATTGTACACTCTAGTGCTTTTTCACAGTGTAAGAGGAGTCTTGAGCTATTATAGCGTTTTCAGATATATTTTAAGGATATGAGTAAGGAGTCTTTCTTCATGATATACATCAAGTACTGAATTTCCCTTTAACTGTGTGTTACATCTGGCATCATTCAGAATACTAACAAATACAGTCAACTTACCATTCTGCAAAGTACATCCAACCAGGACTGTCTGGCAGCACAGGGAGCCAGAACCCCAGTATTATTTGGTCATAACATGATATCGGGCTGTAAGTTACGGTAAGAGGATATTTTCTTTTTTTTTTTTTTTATTTAACCCTCTGACAACCCTTTCCATTAGGATCTGTTCAGGTCCTGAGACATTTACACAGCCGTAGCAGTATTGGGAACGGAGTATTTAATTATAAAAAACGTCATTTAATTAACAATGGCCTTTCTCTTGAAAAGATTGTGTACATTAGCAACTGTAGCCAGAAGGCTTGAACAGTGCATGAGAGCAAGGAGAAATTATTACTGTGTCAAAGTGATGGATTTTGCTTTAACTCATCTTTTTTTTTTTTTTTTTCTGGAAGAATTACAGCAGCTATGAAATGCCAACCCTTGACTCAGACCCTCCTAGATTTACTGAAGGGACAAAGCTTTCCTGAATACGTGGCCTCATTTGGAAATTCTCAAGCCCAGGATGTGCTCGACTGGGTGCCGATAACTCACCTCCACACCTCAGAACAGGTGAGAGTTACACCACTGCCACCACCCCCTTCACTCTCACTGTCCTCTCTCCTGAGATCTGTACCTGTGCTGCAGCAGCAGCTTAGGCTTCTCAGACCTATGGGGAAAAAAATTTCGGAAACAAACTGAAGGGAAGTCTTCCTGGAAAATTAAAAAACAAGGGGTTTCACTCTTGCTGTAAGGACAGAGTTTACTTTTAATCAAGCTGGTATCCTCAGTTATGGATCAGGACAACACGTCAGGTACAAAACAACCCAGTTCTAGCCACAATTTAGTCTCTTGCTGTTTAGATGGGATTGAAACACACAACTGGCAAGGTTGGAAGAGTGAAGTAACAGAGTCAGTGTTTCTACTTGGTGCTCTTATACCAGGTTAGAGTAAGATAGCAAGAATCCTTTAAAGCACCGAAACAGTAAGCCAAACAACATGTTTATTCTCCACATCTTCTGTCCTAGCCCTTCCCCTCCCGATGCAGTGCAGACCCTGCTGTTGGTGTTAGGCAGTGCTGCTGGGTGGGTGCTGTCTCTTAAGGACAGCTTGTATGCTTTTGCAGCTAAGTAGTGAATGATTTCTGTAACCAGAAACTTGACGATTCAAGAAGAAATACTTAAAAATATTTAAGATTGTATAGCTTCAAAATTCTGCCCTGGCAGAGTTAAGCATTTTCTACTGTCCCAGCGATGTTGCTGAAATACATCTTTGTACTAAAAAGAGCCAGCTCAGCACTGTCACTAAGAGCCAAAGTCCTGCCTCAGGTGGAACTTCTTGCCTGAAGTGCAGTTACAGAGTCGGTTTGTCACCTGTGGAGAAACTGCAGGGACACCCGAGCCAAGGCTACAGGCACCTGTGCTGCCTGCACAGGCAGCGGTCCAGGGCACAGCCATGGTGCAGTTGCTCTGGTAACCTCCCAGCGTGAACTTTCTGGGGGCATTCTGCCAGTTTAATAAGATGAATAATTAATGTGGTCACTCTTGTATAAGTCAGACAATGAGAGAATTTATAACACTTTCAGAGCTCATGCCAAATACCAGTATCCCTTGAAATAGAAGTGAAGTGGACTAAATATGGATCCCTGGTCAATCCACAAGCCAGAATAGTGAACGTTACAGCAACAATCACTACCACCACAGCGAAGCAGGTATGTAATTAAATTACAGGATTTAAGATAAAAAGAAGCAAAACAAGCCATTAGGTATTGGCTGTGCGATAGTGACCCAGTTAATCTCTTTATCTAAAGGTAACACTTCTTATTAGAACATATTGCACCCAACAGTTTCTGTTCCAACTCAAACACAACTGTGGGCTGCTTGCCAAAACACACTTCAATAAAAATCTATACATCATTCATGAAAAGAAACGTGGAACTGTATATGAAAAACCAAGTTACTACAAAGAACAGCTGAAAATACAGCCCAGTCCAAGTAAAGTAGTGCTGCAAAGAGAAGGCTGAAGCTAATGAACATTTGTATTTTCATTGCAGCTTCCCTCAGGAAGGGAAAGGACTATTCCTATAACAAGTTCTGTTGTTTTCACTGATATTTCTTCACCTGCAGAGCCAGGCTATAAAGCTTGGCCCACCATTAATGCCAAGTTACCCTTTGATTTTTTCTTTCCTTTTGTCTAAGGTAAGTATGCATTAAAAAAAAAAAAAGCCATATTTTTGCCTCTTCTGATTCTTAGTCCATTTCCTAAAGCGAGGTTTATCCAGTCACTGCAGTGGGCCATCAGTTTCTTCTAAATTGTAGACATGCTGGGTTAAAATTTGCCAAGAGAGAAAGGGTGAGCCCTTACGGGGGTTCTCAGAAGCTTTAGGGCAGGAACAACCCACATCAGTGGCGAGTTCCCAATTATACCTCTGCCGAGAGGAAAAAAGGCTGCAGGATGAACTTGACGGTGGCTCTAGCTGGCCGGTCAGCACACATACAGCCACCAGCCTTCCAGCCCAGTGGCTGCCCTGAACTAGCACTAGTCCGAGCTGCCTGCCTAGCAGTGTGGAGGCAGGAGGGGATGGGGAGAGCACAGGGACACGCTACGGCTCTGTAGGAAACTACGTTTCATTATTCTGGGAACAGCAGAGCTAACTTGTTAATTAAAGTAATCATGTGCTATTAGATAAGGCCTCTGCTTTATCTATTTTCATAGATGAATAAGCCACGTATTTCTAGCTATTTTTCCTAAACCACTAATTAATTACCTTCCTTGAAAAATCCAAACAGTTAAGTGATGCTTTCAGAAAAGCTCAATGACCCTTCCAGCTGACTCTGGCTGAAATCAGTTGGAGACATCTGCTACAGTCAACACCCTTCTGAATTCCCACTTACTGAATCTTAGTCTTCAACTATAAAATAAGTCTCTCCACAGGGACCTTCTAGTACCTGAAAAAGTTCATGTTGTGTTCAAACACCAGTCTGGTCCTTTAGAATATGTTTCCTAATGGCTTTCCTGGAGTCTTAACTGTTCCCAGCAGTCCACTCACCTACACCTGTTCTTACATATTCTAATTCTTTTAATATGTTGATTTATGAGCTGTGGAAACAAAAGAACTTTGTAGCCCAGTGGGCTGCAAACGAACACTTAAAATGGAAGAAGAGATGAGAGAATGCAGCATCAAACCTCAAATCTGCTGTTGACAACAAGGCATTGTTTGACGTCAGGTGGCACATGGTTGCCTCTATTTTGGTGCTGATTTGATTGTCAACTAAAAGGAGTGGTGTGTTGGTATTTTTGAAATGAACATTATATAAATAACAAAGTGGCACAAGCAGCAACAGAAATGAGGAAACTACCAACAATATGAAAAGAATGGTTGGCAAAGAAGAGACGTACTAACGATGAACGGTCAGCTTGGAGAGAAGAAATGACCTTTTCAGCCTGGGTTCTTATCGTTTGTGCTGCAAGTTTCTACAAGACATTGCAAACAAAGCATGTTATCACACAAAAATTCAGTAAAATAAGCGGTACTTTCATAAACGTATAGCTTGTAAAGTTGTCTTTATTAAATTATTTTGCAGTTTTGACTGTACAACTGTACAAGAAACGTCTTATGAAATCACTGTTTATGGGGAGGCCGCGTGATTAATTTTCCAGCAAAATTATTTCTGCAATCCCAAGATCTAATCAAAGTGTGGTCAAATAGAAAACGTTTACAGGCAACACTATACAAGAGAAAGCAAAGAGAGAGGAAAACCATTCAGGTCAAACTGGTACATTTCAACACTGCACTCTCCAGGGCAGACTTCCACCCCCCCTCAGGAACCTCGCTCGCTGATGAGTCCATGCTCTTTTAAAATCTTGTTAAGCCTCTCAATTTCTTGCTCCTGTTGGAAACAAAAGTCAAATCATGAATATAGTTCTCATCTTAAAATAGTTTCCCAGGTTCCCACAGATCTTCCCACTGCTGAAACCTATCTTGTGCTGCAGTAAAACAGGACAACCTGGCTAAAGTAAGTAGGACAGGCAGGGTTGTGGTTCTTCGGCCCAGATTACCCCACGAGTTTCTGATGAAACCGAGCTGACCGTGGCAACCTTGCAAAAGGATCCCAAGCCAGCTTGTCCTGAGGGGTTTTGCTTAAATTAAAAGCATTTTCTTACCTTCTCTACACAGCTGTGTTCCAGTTGTTCAACCTTTGTAGCAAGTTTCAGGTTTGCTTGCTTTAGCTTGGACACTTGTTGTTCAGAGCGGGTCTTTACCGATAAAATTATTCCTGCGAAACAATTCACAGAGGATTCATCTTACAGTGTAAAACAGCCGCTAGCAGGAGGTTAACAGGACACGGGGTCTGTAGTCAAGGAGTTAAACGTGTTCCTCTCCAGCTCTGGTTCTGTCATCTTCAAACCACCCTTCCCAAGTGCTTTTCTTAATGAGGAGGGTTTTAAATGAGCCACCCCAGGGATTCAGATACCGATACTCTGCTGGGAAGAGGCAGTCTGGCCTCTGAGCTGAATTAATCAGTCAGACTGTCATTCAAATCCTGAATTTGAATTCGCTCCCTTGGCAGAGCCTCGAGGGCGAGGTAACTGGCAGCTTTGTTGCCACGAGGGGCTGCGTTTTCGGGGGAGCCTTGGTCTGACAGCAGTGCACAGCACAGCCCAGGGCACAAGGCTCGGCCACCCCTGGAGCTGATCTCTCTGGCCCAGGGGAGTGGGATGTGGAACATCATCTGCTCCTTAAAGTTTTGGGTTCACCTTGCATGGCTGCAGCAAGGGCACGAGGTTTGTTACCGCGGAGGCGTCGCTTCTCGACTGAAAAATTGTTGTTACACGTGAACTCAGCCCCCACAGTAAAGGCATTTTCTTCCCACCCTTTTCTGAGGCGGGGGGGGGAAAAAAAATTAAAAGCAGCTTGGTAAGAGCATCAAGAACATCACGTTCTTCTTATCCGACAGAGCTCTCCTCCGGCTGCTGACAGAACAACACGCACGAAGGCAGGCACCGATGTGTGCCTGTGTTTCTAGTGCTACAGGCAGCACGCTTGAGGTTTGGGGGTTCATTTCTCTGAAGACAAAGCAGCGATGCTGCTTATTTGCATTGATAACATCAAACAGTCCCCACCTGCCTGTAAGCTGCTCCCTATCAATCAACAGCAACCCAAGGCAGTGAACCCTGCCCAGGTTTAGACACACAACACCCAAAGCTCGGGGCAGATTTTCTTTGTCCCCTCTGTTGCTCCAAGCGGGCAGGCAGGGTGAAAAGCGTGGGGGGAAAACCAGAAGCACCCAGGGATGAGGGGATTTAGTGTAAACGCAATACTGGTTTTCTGCTGTAAAATGGCGTGTTAAAGAGACACCGAGGTTCCCGTGGCTCACGCAGCTGCACACAAATGCAGTTTCTCTCTGACTTTCACTCTGAACTAAGAAGAGCCACAAGCTGCTCTCGCATCTTCCCTTTTCCCAGCCACGGCTGCCGATCAGGCACGTTCTCCCCATCAAAATAGCAGCGGGGGGCCGCAGGTGACAGCCCCAGCCCCAGCCACCCTTTAATTTTATTCCAGCTAAAAGACTTAGAAGCTGCATCAAGTACAGAGCACTCACCAAAAGTGCACTTGTAGGCACAGGGCAGTACCCGGGCTGAGGTTTCATGCAGGAATTAGAGATAATCTCATGGCCACATTTTTTTTTGCATCCCAAAATCTCTTCCCCCAGAAGGCAGAAAATGTTTCCAGCTACACTTGTTTCAGTAGCGTCTGAGTTTACATCTATTTGCAGCAATTTACAGTTACAACAGCAAAGTCTGATTTGGGGACATTTTATATTCCTCTTTTTACAGTGACCCCTTTGAATCCAAGCAAGAAAGATCCAGAGTGAGATCAGGACGTTCCCTGCAGCATCCCTGGAGGGGATGACGGCGTTGCAGCAGAATGTCAGAGCAGTTAAACTCACTCTGCTACAGCAGTAGATTCAGGAGGGCAGGGGTTTACCCTTCTCCCTGGTTAAAACATTGGCAAAAGGATCCTACAACGCAAACTTAAGATCCCCCTCCAGGAGGGAGGGACGCAAGAACAGATAAAGGGTTGTTTTTAGGGGAAGGTGCCAATGCTGCCATGTTAGAGCTGGGGATCTCTGCTAGCCCCAGCCAGCTGCCGTGCCCCCGTCACCGAGGCATCGCACCAACACAAGCAGCAGATTATTGCTGCTCCAAAGAAATTACAGCCTAATTAAGGCCACACTTCAGCAATGAAAACTACGCGGGCAAAACTCTCGAGTTCACTGGGAGAGCAAGACCCTGGGGTGTTGCAGATGACTTTGAGAAAGGAACAAAGACACGAGCCCAGATAATTCAGGCAAGGTCAGCAAATCCAGCCCACGCACCAGGGAAAGCTCCTGACCGGCCGCACACACCTACCGTTGATAATCCTGGCCACTCGCCACAGCCGCAGGAGTATCAGCAGCCCGACAGCTTCAAACTCGTGCTCACGGAAGATCAGGACAATGTCAAGGATGAACGACACGATGACGACAATCCCATCCAGCACTTCGAACTTGTGGTGGAAGAACTCCCGGCGGTAGACGAAGACTTTAAACCCCACCTCAACCAGGAAGATGGTTAAAATGGAAAGGGAGAGGTAGTGGAAAACCTGAGAAAAGAGCGCAAGTTTAGAGCCAGGAAACCCTCCTGTGTTGGAGAAAACCTCCACCTCTTGAGAACGTGTCTAATTTGGCTCTACAAGGAGAAAGGCTGGGGACTTTTCTTCTGCTCTAAGGGACAACCAGAGCCAGCATGTGGCAGCCAGTGGCTTTGGCTAAGCTGGACCAGGAGGTGTGAAGATGACTGGGAGAAGGGTGGCGAGAACAATTCAGCTCTGCCACAGCCCACAGAAACACGAAGCTGCTGCACAGACAAACATGAGCTGAGCTGGGTTGGCCCCGCACACTGCAGGGCTGTCACACTTGTCCCTGCCAGACCTTCATCCCTGTGCCTGTGACTGCCAGCTCGGCATGGCTGAAGGTTGAGGTCCTGACTGCCTGGTTGTCCTATCTAGTGGACTTTGAACACCAAAGAGAGGGAAATCATGGTTCCCACTGACACTTCCCCGCATTTTACCTTCGGGGTTATATTGTATTTGTCCGGATGGATGATTTTCAAGTCCATAAGCAACTCCCCCAGAACCAACAAGGCATCCAGGATGACCAAGCAGACAACCAAGATCTGTTGGAGAAGAACCAATATGAAACCCTCTCCCAACATGGATGTATCACCAAGAGGAGCTGACACAGCCTTCAGCTAAACATGCCCCAAGGCTCACACAGCTGCGCGGCCGGACCCTGCCCTGCGTCGCCGATTCGGCTGGTTGCACTTCACGGAGCTTTCTGTTGCTCCCACCCAGGACTCCCACTGCTCCTGGTCAGTGGGTTACTCCTGCAAAGTCTTGCCTGCACAAAACTGCCTGTCTCCCCACCAAACCCAGCCATTTTCTCCCACCGTTTGGCACGGGGGGTCTCGGGGAGCTCGAGCTGGGGAAGAGCACGTGCCTCCGCCGGCGCCATGACGAGCGTGCACTGAGGCTTGTCGCCGCTCAGGAAACACCTGCGCCCGCTGCGAAGTGGCTCGTTTCTGACAGGATGGCCCAGCTCAGAGGCAGCAGCCGCCCTCAGGAGCTGCTCACGAGCTCGGTACTGCTCCCAGTCCACCCTGAGCTCCATCCCACATCGACTCTGCTGTCCCAGGTGCCTTTGGCCAAATCTCACCCTCATCTCCCTTTGGCCTGGGTTTGTCTGTCTCACCTGAAACCTGCGGGAGCTGAAGAGCTTTTTCATCATATCCTGGAAGGAGATGCGGCTCCTGGTGGGCTCCAGCTTGATCTCCGAATCTGGCTGCTTCTCCCCATTCTCCCCACCTGCCACCTCCTCCTCCTCGTCCTCCCATTTCTGATAGTCGTTGCTCCACTGCACAGGGTCATCCCCCACCACCGTGAAGTGCTTCAGGTACCTGGACATGGCTCTGGATCAAGCTGGCATCACCCTGCCAATGTCTGAGGGGCAAGAGCAGAGCGTCACCCCCCCACTCGGGGCTGACTGGGGATGCCATATCTCCCTCGTTTCACCACAGTGAGCGTGACAAGAGCGTGACGCTTCATTCAGACACGGCTGGCTGGGCGCTGTGGACAGACCCTGCTGACGGGAAATTGCTTAACGGTGGTGCTGCTTGTTTTGCATCACCTCCCACGGTGCGACGTGGAGCCCCCACCACCCTCCCCGGTGCTGTTTGCACCCCGTTGGCCACACTGCTCTACAACGAGGAACTTCCTTGCAAGGTATTTCCAAACATCTCAAAACAAAGCATCGATTACAGGACAAAAAAAATATCAGCCCTTATCCCGCATCTCGTGATTCAAGAGGCGGCAGCTGCCTATTTCCCATTGGAAAGAGCTGTTGTGCTCCTATTAGACACTGATCAATGGAGGTTATTGGTCAGAAGCTGGAAGCAGATTTCTTCCCTTTCAGGGAGGCTGCTGTTGGCATCGGGTCTGAGATAAACCCTCCACTGCGCTCCCAGAGCCACCCTCGTCCCGTCAGGTGGCTGCAGTTGCAGCCCAACTGTCCCCGGGCTAACCAGGGCATCCTCACCCTCCAGCCACACCACCAAGCTGAAGAACAACCATAATTTCCCTTCGTTAACATCAGGGGCCACTATTATTTCAGCCTTTGCAGCAGGTGATCCCCACATTTCAGCCCATCTGGCGGGCAGTGCTGTCCTCCCCATCTCTTCTCCCTGCATCCCCCAGAGCCAACCTCACCCTTGGGCATCCCAGCTTCAGCCCGTCCCTGTGGGCACCCAGCGAGGGGCAGAACCAACCCCAGACCCACAGATGATCCCGGTTGCAGCTCAGCACCGAGAACGGCTGCAGGAGAGGCCCTGTCACAGCCCCACCAGCTCACCCTTCCTCTTTGGGCAACCCAAGGAGACTGCCTGGCCCACAAACCCCGCAGACGGCCACATCCCCATCCCCGGCGGGGCTCTCCATGTGTCCACCTTGGCCAAAACTGGCCGGGGAGCTCGGCACAAGCTACTCATGGCCCGCTGGAGCTTCCATGGGTCTGCCCGTGCCCCTGGGCTGCTCTCCCTCCCCTCGACTCCCTGCAAGCGGAGGTGCTGGGGGTCCCGGTGGGATCCGCTCACAGCGGTGGTGCCTCTTGGAGGCTCCAAACCACCTCGTCAAGGATCTGGCCCCACGCTGCCATCACAGCGGCAGCACCTTCATTGCCGGGTGCTGAGCAGAGCCCACGGGAGCCCCACGGGGAGCTGCCCCGGGCATGGACCCCTCGGCCCTTGCGGGACGGCCTGTGGGCTCGCTCGGGCCGCGGGGCCTGGAGCCGCCGCCGGTGGATGGAGCAACCAGGAGCCGGGCTGCGGTTGGGGCCCCCCCAACCTCCCCCCGTCCGCAGGGACCATGTCGGCTCCCCACTCCCGCAGCGGGACGGGACCCCCCAGCCCGGCGGGACCCCCGAGGGGAAGGACGTGGCGGTCCAAGGAGAGAGGGGGGGGGCTGCCCCACTCCAAACCCCCCCACCCTGGGCCGGCACTCACTAGCCCAAGCCCCGGGAGCACCGCGGCCGCCCCTCCCGACCCCTCTCCCCCTCTCCCCAGCCCCGGGCCCCGGTACCGTGCGCGTCCCGGCTGCGCCCGCCGCCGCCCTGCGCCTCCCCCGGCGCTGCGGGGCCTCCCCCGGCCCGGCCCCGCCTCCCCCGGGCTGGCCCAGCCCCGCCACCCCGCCCCCTCCCCACCGCTCCCCAAAAGGCTCCAAGCGGCTCCCGGAGCCGCCGGACCAGGGTCCCCGCTCCGACATTTTCTGTTTTCGCAGCTTCCCCCCCCCGTCCCCAGGCTCGCTACGGTACGTCCCTGAGCGGGAGCTGCCGGAACAGGGCGCTCCGGATGGGATTTAAACTTTTGGTTTTAAACATTTTTTAAGCAGCGCCCCCCCTACTCCAAAGCGAGCGGACGGCCAGTGGCGCAATTAAACCGTGAGTCTCTGCTGAGATCAGAGCTCAGCTGCTGAGCGGGGACACAGATTAATCCCACAAAGTTCAAGGATCAAAAGGGTTACAAAAGCATAAACCCTAGAAATTAGGCCTGGATTAACCTGCTGCCATTTATAAACTCATGCTTTACCACAAGGCCTCTTCTCATTTGGGGTCTTTCAGACACAAGCTGGTTCTGGAAGTGCCCTGAGAAAACTCAGCTGCACAAAGGCGCAGGGTCCCTTCTCTATTGCATCTCTGCTGGCACAAACCTGAAATATTTCTAATTCTCCCCTAATGAAGAAACATCTCTCCATTTTTCCACTTTTAAAGCCTAAAGCCAGTTGTTTCTTGGAAACAGTTTCCTCCTGGAGACTGCCTAAAACTTTTCCTGGAACCTAAACATTTTCTGGCGCCTCATCCCAAAGCTCAGGGGCCCGTCTTTGCCCTCCCCCCTGGGGCAATGAGGAATCAGCACAGGCAAGGAGCCCCCAAAATCCCCCCATCCCTTGACCATCACCCCAACCCACCCACTTGCAGAGATCAGCCAAGCACCCTGGAGCGTGGAACAGCAAAGGTGCACCCCTAGAGCAGTGGGGAGGAGATTTGTTCTGGGAGTTTCCAGCTAATTTAAGTATTTTGGTCTCAGCTGACTCCAATAACCACCAACACAATCAACTAATGGTGGAACCACCAGCTCAGGGCTGGAACTGCAGATGGTAGAGCTTCTTCCGAGAGCTCAACAGACCCTTTTCAGTAAGGAGTGCAGGTTTTAAGGAGAAAACAGCCAGCTTCTCCTCCCCCAGGAGCCAAGTCCTCTTCACACCACGGACCAGCGTGGGCTCACCCAGCCCACGAGCGGGGCCACGGAGCCGATCACAGATGTGAAACCTCATGGTCAGAATTTCAATAAAATTCCAAGAATCGGTACATGCACACAGAGCTCCGAGGGGCTGCACGTTACCCTTGGCACTCTGGTGGGACGAGATGCCGCCAGAAGAGATGCAAAGCGCTCGGTGAGGCCCAGGCTGGTGCCCAGGGTGTGATTTAAGGGTGAATCCAGCCTTACAGGACTGGAGCAGGGGGACCTCAGCTGCTTCCCCCCGGGCCTCACCTTAAACCTCTTCCCAGCCCACTGGCAGGTGAAACTCCTGGTTTCTACACTTCTTTTTACAGTAACAGCATGCTTTTTCACAAGCCCAGTCTCTGCTTTGGGATGATGGGGTCAGGACAATCTGCCTGAGCTGCGGAGGGTGAAGCCCACGGACTCCCCAAAGCGCCGGGGCAGAGCCTGGAGCTTGCTGCCACCCCCAGCACCACCAGCAGCTGCCGTGTCCCCCAGACAGGACGTGGGTACCGGCCTCGGGGCAGAGGTGGCCCCGGCAGTTCAGTTCTGGCATTTGAGGGACTGACATCAAAGGGAAACAGGGACAGAAGATGGACAGTGGAATGAAGAAGGGATTGGATGGCATCGTACAAAGAAAAAGAGCTTTTTAAACATAAATGCCCATGAAAACAAGAGACCCGAAAGATGTTTTCTAACCCTGGAAGCCCTGAGGCTCAAGCCCCTCTTTTCACCAGAAGTGGGAAGGGTAGAAAACCCGACTGCTTGGGAAGAGCTCGGCCACAGGAACTCAACCGCTGCCCAAAATCCCCGAGGAGAGCACGCTGCGCGTCGTGCTTCGCAAGCCACAGCCCTGAGTAAGAACCGCTCTGCGTGGCATGGCGGGGGCCTGCGGCGCAGCACACGGGTAGCTCAGCCCACCCCGAGCCCCCCGCATGGGTGTCAAGCCCCCTCCACGGCCCAGGAGCTGGGGGGGTCCCTGATGCTTGGCAACGCACAGGGGCCTGATGCTGCCTGTGCTTTTCTAGATCCAGTTCTCATGCCACAATTAGTATCGGTCAGAGGTTTAAGCTTGGGTCTAAAATACGTCGTACGCATCAGGCACTCGTGTGCCCGAAAGTCCTGTATCCTCCCATGGAGGCCTGAGCGCCGTTTGGGATCAGGTCTGAACTGCCAGCAAAATTAAACGTTCTGTTGTTGAAGTACCGCAGCTTCACTGAACACCTCGGGGCCGAAAGCCACAACAGCGCTGACGCATCCTAAAGCAAACCAGCAACGATCAGAGATGAGCTGGGCTGAAAAAAACAGCCTTTGGACAGCTGGATGGCAAAGGGGACTCGTTTCATCTCAGAGAAGCAACAGCCAAATCGATAGATTTTACCTCTCTTCTCTAGAGTGACACCTTTATGTTAGACCTGGGCCTGCTGCTGGAGGCATGAGACGAGGAACGGAGAGAACTCGGGTTTGTCACGACTTTCCTGCTACCTTTTGTGGAGACTGTCAGCGAGGGCTGGTACCCTCCCCGCCACACCCTGCCCTCGGCAAAGCTCGGGGCTTGCCCCGCCACAGGGAGAACAGCCTCTAGAGGCCACTCTGCGTCTAAATTAGATGTCCCTACGAGTATCATTATGGAAAAACAATCAGAAATCGGTGGCTGCTGCTCCTTCTCTCCCTCCACTGATCAAGAAACCCAATAAATGGGCCCAAAATGAGCCTCTGACCTTCCGACAGCGCCCCGTGGCGAGACCAGCAGGTCACCCCTTTCCTTCCTGCCTCCGCAGTGGAACAGGAACCTTCCCGCCTTGGTGCCATGGGACTTCCTTCACCCCGAGCAGCTGGGGAGCCAGAGGAGCATGAACCACCCCCGGGGAATGCAGCCGAGCAGAAAACGCAGCCCAGAATAGGCGTGTGTGTCACTAAAGCTGCGTTTGAAGAGGAAAAAAAACAAGTCGGAGAGGAAAAAGGTGTGACATGGCAACACGCTGAGTGGTTGGTGAGCTGAGGGCTGCAGAGATGGGTTAATGCATTCCTGTAGATACAAGTCAAATAAAAACTGGTTCCACATGTGCTCTGTTATTCACCAGATCAATAACAGAGACGCAGGTGACTGTTTTACAAGGAGGTAGAAAAATTATAGAGCTATAAAGAAAACCACAAATGTGATTTAAAGGGTGAAAGTACATTTGTGAGAAAGCCTTTAACAGGCAATCTCTGACACCTCATCTAACGAGCTCATCAAAAGTTACCAAGGGGTGGTTTGATTAATTAGAGGGAGGAAAACTAGAGTCTTCGGAGTAGGAAAAAGGCTCTGTGATTTGGCAAGAGAAATACATCGAAAAACTAAAATCAATGGCTGGGGACAGCCCAGAAGCTGCGCTTACATCAAAAAGCAGCTCGGCTTGCTCTGGAGGCAAAGGGGAACTCATCTGCTAAGCGGGACTCAGCTGAGCAGGGCATTGCGGCCTCAGAGGCAGCCAGCGCACACAGGTTCGTTGCCGTGGCCGGTTGGGAAGGGGCAGGGGGGTGCCAGCAATTCCTGCAGCGTTTCCCACAGGGCAGAGGGGGAGGCGGCGGCCGAGCACGGACCAGCAGCGCCTTGCTGGCGCGTTGCTGGCGCCTGCCCAGAGCTGGCAGCACACCTCACCCACCGCCCCCGACAGCAGGGAAGGTCACAGGACTCTCCTTCCTCGGCAGGAATTCACATTTCATTAATTAAGAACCAGAGGAAAGGGGTTTTGTGCTCAGCTCCTAAGCCCAGGGTCCCAAAGCAGTGGGGGCAGCGCAGGCAAACCCCACTCAAACCCCTCCTGCAGGGAGGGCACCTGGGGTTAAGGGCAGGAGATGCGTTAAAGCTCCACAATCTGGAATCCAACACTCCTGTTTAAAACCAGACCTTAGACAAATCCAAACCGAGAATTTGTGGGTTTCCAGAATGATTTATTTCTCTAAGTCAGGTCCTCTGATAGCAGTAGTGTATATGTTGTGATAAACTGACGCTGAGAAGATTTAACAATTTCTTCATTTAATAAGTGATTTTCACTACATGGTATTGTACACTGTTATCTGTTCAAAAAAGATTAACAGTTTTTAAAAAACAAGATTCTGTGAGAGATTTATATAAACCGGTGATCAAGATCACCTCTGGTTGGCTTATCAAGCTATTTTCTAGGCTTCTTTGTAGAACAAAGTCTTTAGGCTAAAATGCACAAAACCATTCAGGAAGATCTAGAACCATTTCCGTAACGTCCAGCTTTCTGCCGCAGGACTGATGCCACTGCGAAACGGTCCACTTGATCGAACAGACGGAAACTGTACAAAAATGTGTTTACTTTTTGACCAGGAATAGAACAAACAGCACAGCATTTCTACTTGCTATTTCGAGTCAGGACTTCCTTTTATCTCCAGGAGGAAGGCGTGAACGAAGAGCTCTGCCAACTCAGTGTGGTGCGTCGTGTACGAACAGTTTTCAAAGCGAACTTTGGCTTCAGGAAAGAGACAAACACACTTAAAATAATGGCTTTAATTGTCATTTGAAGTATATGGAGCGGGATGCGTGTCTGAATTAAATATACATCATACCAGTGATGCTGGCAAGGTCGAAGGTTATTTCTAATGTTGACAGCAATAAAACTAACGTGTACATGACAAGACATTAAAAGAAAAGCAATCCCTTTAAAACAAAATTTAACGTAAAAAAGTTCACAGTGGTTTGTATAAACAGTATGTAATTTCTGACAGTAACAATTTCTACTCTCACAGCACACTAGTGCCCTCTTTAGATCCTAAAGAAGAAAACAAGCATTTACACTACTCATTGTACAGATCCAGAAAGTCAGTTGTACAATTACCCATAATGACGGGAGAGGATGCTGTGGAGTGTACAGCTGTAACACCAACGAAAGGAAAGTTTAAAACTCTTTTCCTGGGAGGGAGAAAAGTCTTTCATTCGCTGTTACAACCAGCAAATGCCATTCATCAAATCAAAAGGAAAACCACAAACACAGTATCTATTTTGAGCAAGCTGAACAGTACACATTACAGTTTTAAAAATGGAGGTTATATACTATAATACAAGTCCCAGCAAGGCAGCGCCAAAGTGACTATTTCTTTGCTTGTTTTGTGATCATACCCCTGGGAGGCGTTACGGGTCTGCTGGAATTGGGCTTCTTTTTCTCTGCAGGTTTCAAAATCTGAAAAGACAGTTCAGTCATTTAGCGGAAAGTTTTAGCTTTCTTACAGTCAATTAATTCACTAGTAAAATTCACTAGTAAAGTCATAAATGCGCCAAGAAATAAATGTGTTTCCTACTCAGAGCTATGACAGGGCTCAGAGCCACGGATCGGAGAGCCCCTGCCAAGGGAAGCGGTTAACAGCCGCGAGATTTGCTTGGATGATTTAATTCCAGGGTAAAACAGTTCACTGACTCACACCAGCAAGGGCTTATCACATTTTTGAAGACATGAGGGCAACCGCAGATACCACTCCATGTGGTATCTGTAAAGCTCTATTTGAAACAAGCATTATGGTTTTGTAACAGTAAACTATCAATTCAAAATAGAGCAAATCTGAAGTGTGACTACACTAGCTAGGAGGTAAAACCTTCAGACACCATACCTGAAATGAGCACATTAGAGTTTCATCCACGCTCATCATGGCACCTGCATTATCAAATTCTCCACAGTAATTTGGGGCAGAAAAGAGAGTTACCAATTGCCTTTTTGCAAAAAACTCATATCCATCTTCAACAACCTTTAGAGAGAAAAGCAGAAATATTAGACTGGGTAACTTCTTCCTGCCAAGGTGTGAAGCAGCTTTAACAGAGCCAGAAGCAAAAAACTGGCTACATTTAAGGAGCACGAGTTCCAAACTTTTATATCAAACCAGGAAGACCATGGCAGGATCCAGTTCAGCAACAGAGTCCATTTAGCAATGAGAAAACCAGGATTCTGCTAGGTTCAAGACAATCTTGTTCAGCAATCAGAGCCACAGTTTATATGTATTGAGAAAAAAATGTTCATTACAAGGGTTGTTAAACACTGGGACAAGTTGTTCAGAGACAGTAGAAGCTTGATCCTTGCAGATATTTAAAACTTGGCTGGACAAGATCCTCAGCGACTCGGGCTTAGACTGGTTTGTCCCGTGTTGAGTACACGTGCGTAGGGCTGGACCAGATGACCACCTCCGGTCCCTCTGATCCTAGATTATTCTATTGTTTAATGTAAAAATTAAAATACCTGATGAGCTCTACATATGAGATCCAAATCATGTTTATGGAGAAACTTAGCAACCACTTCAGCGCCGAACGTGAAGGACACTCCTCTGTCATTTTCACCCCATCCCAAGACATCCTTGTCAGGGTCAGACCACAAGAGATCACAAAGTAGACCTTGATCTGGTACATCAGTGGGGCGCATAATTCGTCTTATCTGTTCCATGGACTGCAGGTCTGGTGACAAACCTGTTCAGAGTTAAGACACATGCAGTTCACATTTTAGTCCAATTTTGCTCTGCGAGACTGAGGTATTAATTCAAGACAAAAATAATTTGTATTCAAACTAATGGTTGCAATTTTATGTAGTTCAATGGCAATGTTAACTGACTTTTTTTTAATCCAGCATTTGTTTTAAAGCTTTTATAACAGAAGACAAGTCAGTTTCTAGAAGATTTACTGGAAGCAAGATAAGCAAAGCCATTTCCACATTTGACAGGATTACAATAATCTCACTGTAACATTTTGCAAGTGTCTGTTAAAAGAGCTGTTAAGTAAAAGAGGCATTAATATTAGAAATTGCAGGGTATATTTATTTGAATGATCAGGCCTAGTAAGATGAAATACAGTATCAAACCAGCCTCATACCATTCTTCACTGATATGTCTCCTCGGGCAACTGTAATTACTTGCAAGTGATAAAACATTTAAGGTGCAGTATATCTTTTATTACTTTGAAAAGTTGCATGAAGCAGGTATCACATAGCATAACAGAGCCAATTTCTCCAAATGAAAGTCCAAATCTGTCAGGTTGGATGGGGCTTTGAGCAACCTGATCTAATGAAAGATGGCCCTGCCCATGGCTGGGTGGATTCTACTGAATGATCTTTAAAGGTGCCTTCCAACCCAAACCATTCTATGAAAACCTATGTTTTCACAATGTACATAAAACTCCTAGTCATATAAGTCTAAAAAAACCTATGAGGATTCTTTACTCAAAAGGAGAGGCTATTAAATATGCCTTTTGGTATAAAAGGAAAAGCAGATCACTGTGTCTGAAGTTACAAAACTACCAGCTCAATGATTCACAAAGCTGACACTAACCAAGCTCAACCCTATCTCATACATTAACCAAGGCAGAGAAAAACCCCTGAAGTTTTGAAGCTTCAGCAACGTAAACATGAAATTGCCATGATTGATACTGGAATATTACAGTTTCTCAAGTATCAACTAAGGAACTGTTACTTACCCCCATGACAGCAGAATATTTTCTCATCCACAATAGCTGCAATTGGTAAACAGTTAAAACAGTCTGTGAAGGTTTTCCACAGCTTAATATTGTATCTTCTCTTACCTAGGAGACATTTTGGAGAAAAAAGTCAATATGCTTTTCTAACACAACTACAACCAACCTAACATGGCTGCCTTAAGTTTACTAAGACTTGCAAGAAGTTAGCATTAAAGCGTCTACACGATTTATCTTCCCTGATACCCACTGACATACTGGATTGCTTATAAGAAAGTCGCAAAGGCCTCTCGGTGTGGCAGGGCACTCCAAAGCGGCTCTGAGGACAGCACAAGTCTGTCCAACGGAACAACATTCCACCGCTGGCAGCCAGACTCTCCAGTCCCAACTCTGCTTTGGAAAATCATCCCTTGGTGAATTTGATCCATTTCAGAAAATCTTGCCATTTGCTCTTTTCTTCAGGAGAAGACAGCAATTCTTGGAAAGCAGATTTTCTTTAAACTCCCGATAGTGCTTTACCACATAAAGTCTCTCTGGGCAAAGAAACAGGACTGAAAAACGAAACTGCTACAGTTTTACTTTCAAAGGGACTCTCCTAACAGATATGAACCCTGATATTTGCGATATATGACTAAGCCCATGATTAATTTCTGAGGAGTCAACTCAAATACCACACATCTCTGTTTCCTTGCTGAAGGAGAACAAGACATGGAGAGTACATCCTGTAAGCTACAAGCCAAGTATGTCCTACAACACAGGTTGTGAGAATGCTTCACTGCACAATTAATTTAACAGTTTAATCTCCTCTACATTATCTGGATTTATTAAGTCACATCCTTTGAAACATGAACATACACTTCTACTTCACAGCAAAATTACTTATGTTAAAGTAAGGTCTACGTATAGTTTCCATCACAACAGACTTTAATGCACTCTGCAGTGACTTAACTGCATGATGCCAAACACAAGCACATTTTTTCATTAAAAGGCTGACAATAGTTCAAATAACTTCTGCAGCTGAAACTACTTACTGAAAGAGCAAGTACCTGGTGCTCAATCCAAGCACACACCACACTGAAGGCTGCACACACTTTGCCTCATTTATGAAAGGAAATAGCAGTTTTGGCCAAAGCAACAGCACACAATACAGCAGGACTGCATACAGAGATGGCAAAGTCTTTTTTTTATTTTTTAACATTACAAAGTTACAGGTCTTAACATAGAGTAGATTGCAAGCACTGTACCATAACCACAGTAAACACCAGAGCATTCTCCAAGTTATAACACATCATCATCATCCCTCAGATGAAAGAGGTGAACTTCTGTAAAGTACATCAAATAAAATTCTCTCATCTCACATTAAATGACCTTATCTTAAGAACTTTAACAATATGTTCCTGCGAGAACTGTTAATTAACATAGCAGCCAGTAACTAAAATTACCCACTTGCATGCTGCTTTGTACTGTGAGGATCAGACTCCAAATCCTTCCTAAAATAGGCCAAGGGCCCCCCTGAAGTGCACACAAGGCTGCAAGTGAGGAAAGAATCATCTAACACTGCAACACCAGCACCTCCTACCCTGCTCTCCCAAGCCAAAGACACACACATCTGCATTACTTACATTCATCGTAAAACCCATAAATTCTGTTGATGCTGGCACATTCGTGGTTCCCTCTGAGGAGGAAAAAATTCTCTGGGTATTTAATTTTGTAGGCCAATAGTAGACAAATTGTTTCTAAAGACTGTTTTCCTCTGTCAACATAATCACCAAGGAACAGGTAGTTACTTTCTGGTGGAAAACCTCCATATTCAAAGAGTCGAAGCAAGTCATAGTACTGTCCATGGATGTCACCTGTAAAGAGTGTTCAGAAGTGACATGTAAGTGACCCTTTGATACATTCTTTGATTCTAGAGAAAGAACACATGAATGACACTTCAGAAAGAAAAAAGCTTGCAGTTAGATACTGCCTACAACCTAATTAAAAATTACCGTTTATCTTAATCTATACAAAATTACCACATTCTGGAGTTAGGTATCTAAGTAATGCAGTGATTAACTGCACTAAGATGAAGTATGTAGCTACTTAAAAATATTCATATGCATGTAAAAAAAAAATCAAGATTCCAAGAAAGCAAGTGCATGTCCAAATGAAAATCCAATATCCAGTCAAATCCTTTACTTGACTAGTGGCTGTGAGATCAGGAATCTTTACCTCATTCTTGGTAATTCTACACAGCATTAGTAATATTGACAGAAAAACTGACCACTTGGGGAATTTGCTTTCCTTTGTACAATCTCTGGCGTTTTCTTGAAGCACTCGGTAATTCAAATTCTAGCAGTGAAGTTGTATCGAAAATGAAATTGGTATTTCTGCCTTTGGTTTAAATCATGGGTTTGTTTCTGACAAGCAGAACACTAAATCATGATTTTAGACTACCAATGTTATAAATATTGAACACACTACTTCAATTTGAAGCATATCCTCAGTGTTAGAGTAGGATAAAATACTGTTTGCTGGAAGCTTTTAAAAGTGCATTTATTGAGGCTTTTATTCTGGCATTCTTCATTCTTTCAGCATAACTAGACATGTCTGTGTGTGCAAAAGGAGCTCCACTGTGTACAAGTATGGTGAAACCAAGCTAGAAAGTAATTCCAAGAAGCAGTACAGAAATTTAAGTTTCCAGCAGGATTTAAAAATACTGTCAAAGCACTGTTCAACTCTGAATTAGCAACTACAATAAACGGGACCTGGTGAAACTGGATTTTGGATTATTTTGGTCTCCGCTCCAATTGCCATGTTTGTTACCTTCTCCCCACTCCTCCATCCTAAGCATCCATCAGGGTTTTATTTTCCCTTTTGCTAGAATAGTTTACTAGTTCCACTGTTAATAAGTGAAAGTAGCATCTGGCATTTGTTCTCTGCTTAAGGTCTGCATTTACCTGACACACCACCCTCCCCAAGCATCAAATCAAAATCACGATACTCACCACATATTTTCAGTGGAGCTTCAAGTTCTAGTAGAATAGGCTGACTCAGAAAGATTTCTCTGGATTTCAAGCACAGTCCTCTAATTTCATTCTCTTGAAGTTGGACATTTTTGCCTGGTTTTGATCCTCGCACTGTTGGAAGGAGTCAGAAGTCAGTAATCAAAATCAACAATATCCCTAGTGTTATTTTAAGAGCCTGACTAAATGCCACTGTAACACAGAATGATAACAGGGTAATATCAGTCTGCTGAGATGAAACTGCAATTCCATGTTACCACAGAAAGGGTAGTGTGTTCTGTTTCAGTTGTATGTTACTTTCATTTAACAGAATTCACAGCTCAACGCTTCCCCCGTTAAATGTCACATTTTAAATAGCATCAGTGTTGTTCTATTTAGTTATAAAACCCATCTTGGATAATGTGACTATATATATATATTTTTTTTTTTTACATGAAGCAGTTATACACTTGTTCTCTGGAAAGCTGTCTGAACTTGAGAAAAGGAAGTCTCCCATTTAATCATCAACATTGTAGCTCAAATGTGCAAGCTTCCCTAAACTATCACATAACCTTGCCCAAGGCAAACAAACAAGACTACAGTACCAAGAAATACTGTACTGCCCCATTCTACACTGCAGTTCGCAAACATGGAAGAAAAATAAGCCTATGATTGGAAGGTCAGAACTACACGTGAGGAAACATTTTTGGATCACAATGACAAAACAGCTTTCCTTACTATTGCCTCGGAGCACAGTAAAAGACCAGCTAGCAGGAGATCTATCTCCCAGCCTCAGACCACTTCTCCCCCACCTCAATCCTTCACCCCTGCATTACTGCTTCAATCTCTCCCCCTGCAACAATTCACAGTTGTTGATTGCCTTGAATGTCCCTGGAAGCTTGCTTTCCTAGTCTGGACAAGGACACCAGCTTGGCCTGAACAAGTTTCTACAGTCACCAGCACAGCTTTCCCTCCATTTATTTATCACCACCACCCTCCCATTTCTGTTGCCCAGAAATACAAAGGACATTTCTATGGCAGCAATGCTGTAACTATGACTAAACTCCATGCAACAGCATTTATGAGGGCTAGGATAAGACTAAATAAAAAAATTGTGATTATGCCATTACTGGTGAAGCTTATTATATTTTTATTTGGTGTCAAAACCAGTGACAACATGGAACACTGATAAAGCTGAAGCAAAAAATCACCTGTAGCAAATTCCAGTAAGATTATGGAATAAGAGCAGTCATCTTTTACAACCTAACCCATTGGTTTAGCCACATCAAAGCTGAATGACCTCAAAACTTTAGCCTCAGATGCCCGGAAACACTCTTGACAACACCTCCAGAAACAAAATCACCACACTAGTATTGTTGCCTAGATGGGCAACTTCAAGCATACAACTTGTATGGCATTGAGACTGAAGAATCTATGCTCTTATCCAGAAAAGCTTAGTCTTTTGTTGCAAAACAAAAAAGCAAGCAACAAGCCCTGAATCCTTTCAAATAGAAGAACCAATGTAATATTATCTTCCTGAATTCATAAACAGCTTTTTAGATTCCATTTCAGTCTAATTCCCTTGATACTGTTTAACCTCAGAGAACTCTGGAAGCTACAGATGACTCAAATCTCCATATTGTTGCTGTGGGCCCTGTGCTATATGAAATCAAGACGTGAGAACTGCAGCAGGAAAGGCTGGGGGGACAGTGGGGGGACAGGGGACATGTTTCATGAAGAGTAGGAACAGAAGCGGTTGTGTTCCAAAGGGATTACGACTTCTCACTAGCACAGATGTGCAAGACTCTGCTCAAGAGTAGAAAACATTGTTCAGTCAGCATGCGTCTTATCTAGACCAGGAATGATATAATGATTGCGTAACAGCCATCCATAAAATCAAGTGTCACTGGACCCAATCGCTACCAGCACGTACCGTGTTACTACCACAACAACCCTACCCTGCATACTGACCCCATCACAGAGACCCTAGTCAGGGTGGCACAGCCTGCCCTACAGAACCAGTGACAATACCCTAAAACACACCACCTCTCCTCAAACAAGCTCCAAAATTAAGCTTTAGTTCAGACTGCCATGTATACTGACAGTGACATTAAGTTAATTGTAGGTCAAAAGTCACAGCTTTAACAGTGTTACCTTTCAAGCAATACATGCTCCTTTTCATTCACTGCCTATGTATTGTCACTCAACACTGACATTACATGGCAACACTGGAATTACCACTAAACTTCATGTCTTCCATTAAAATATTTGAAGTAATGAAGCATATAAATGAAAGTTAAATCTTTGTCACAGCAGTTTATCACGCATGAGGCTTTTCATCCACACAGTAATTTTTTCATCTATACAGTAATTTTCCAAATGCTCTTGAGCAACAAGCAAGTTACTCAAAATGCCAAATATCCAAAAGCAATAAAGGAACAGAAATTATAGAATAAAGTGATCAGCTGGCTGAATTATGAATGTTAAATTTTCCCCTACTCTTAAATTTTACAACTAACCTTTGGTTTTGACATAATACAATATACTTGTATTTAGTTTTCAGAGAAGCCAAAAATCTAACTTTCCATGATTTGGTCTTGTTAGAAATTGCTAAAACCAAAGCCTGTATCTCAGATCCATAAATTAAAAAGTATAAAATATTATACAGACTATGTCATGCACTGAGTCACTAAAGCTCATGAATAAAGCATATGCATTCATTTTTGCTGAAGATTAAATGAAAATCGCAAAACTGACTGTTTCAGATACAAGTTTATGTTTCTCCAATATATTTTCACTGAACCAGTATAATCTTCATGCAGTTTTAGTCACCTGCTTGTAGAAAACCTTGACAAGCTAAAATGATGGTTTGTTGCAGTTCACAAACTCACTAGCACAGACACCAGAAGGATGAAAGAACAGGACACTGCGCCTCCGTTCTGCAGCACACTGCCTGGCGATGATGTTTTGACCACTTTTGTCCAACATGGAATTGACACAGAAGAAACAAGAGTGTTTAATTTCTTCTAACATTGATCTATATATCCTGAAAAGTTGGAAAAGTATTTTTGGCTTCAGAAGAATCAAATATGCAGAAGTGCATGTTGGTTTGAGGAATCTATATTTTTAGTGCAAGGGTTTTCTCATCCACGATGAAAGAGCTGGCAAGGAAACACAGGATGCTCAGTCTGAATGACTTCTTAGAAGGTTTCTCTGCTTGAGCCTTCAAGTTACTTAGTTCCACTAAGAAAGGCAAAAATAATACACTACAAAAAAAATATGTTGTGTTTACAGTTTCTTTTCTCTGCTTTGGAGCAAAACAACTCAGCTTGTAGAGATCAGACAGTACGATACTAATTGGCAGCTTGGTCATAAAGTCAAAAGAGCAGCTCAGTAGTACTGTACATGCACATTTGTTCTTTCGATGCATAAAAAACCATAACCTCTCAGAAATGACAGTCTGGAACTGACAGCAGAACAAGCTAAAGATTAATCAGTCGAGGAAAAAAGTCAGCCCATTTCAAATAATATTTTATTTATGTCTTGTCTCGACATACCACTGCACTACTTACAGACAGTAATGTATTCTCATTCTCTTTTAGGCAGAGATGCTCCTGTTCTTAAACATAATTTTTCAAGAGCTTGAATTTCAATGTCTAGTCTGGGCAGTCTTCTAACATGTAAAAATCTTCTCCACTGTACAAGCACAAGAAGTTCTGGAAAAATAAGCTCTCCACTGGATGGCAAAGACTACAGGAAAGCTCCCTCCCTGGAGCCTGGATGATCGCTGCAGAGGTACTGACTTGAACTTAGGTTCCAACTATTAAAATTAACCTTGCCTTCCAAGACAAGGAGGAAAACTGCTGGAAAGCAACAACAGATACCAACTCTAAAATTTGAAGTTATTATAAACAGAGGTGAGTGCAGTACAACAGCCACCCAGCAGAGGGGGAAAAGGGCAGAAAAAGAAGAGCTAGAAGAACACCCGGTCATTTCGGTGCAAGCAAACAGAGCTAGTACAAAGCCTAGCTGCAGCTGCCTGAAGTTAAAACAGCACTTGACATCTAGGCTAACTTTTATACATTGCTTTGAAAGGATAAATGGGTCAAGAACTATGGGATCTAGAGCGTACAACAATCAGAAGACCACATGCATGTAGAGTACAAGACTTCCACACCACACCCCACCCCTAGCAGTTTCCAATATTCAGTTTGGTGCCACACAATCCCTTAATGAAGGCAAATGCTATTACAAAACTGAGTATATTACCTCACTCAAGGTTAATATTAAAGGGATTACTTAGGGAAGTAGTCAAAAATAGTAGAAAATTTGTAAATATTAGAAATTTCAGTGATCCAAACAACTCATTTTCTTCATTAAAAGAAGCAGTTGAAATGCTGTCGAAGTGCTAGAATCAAGTTCTCGTAAAGAAAACAGTGTATCAGCAGGTCAGTTCATTTTTTGGCTTAAGTCCCTCAGTTTTACTATATTTTACATTAAGATGTCTGAAATCCTAGACATATTTCCAAAAATACTGCAGGTTGTTTTTCATCTTGTTTTTAGCAGTTCCTGATGACAGTTTCACATTCAGTTTTGCACTACAGGCACAAAGGGAATAAATAACTTGAAAGCAGTTGATGTAAAAAAGGTTTTACTTTACTGCAGGCACTACCAACTTTGATCAGATCATTTCAAATTCAAAACTGAAACTGAAAAGCAATTCCTCAGTGCACAAGCCCCCAAAAAGTTCTAGTCTACTTTTTAGTATAACAAAAGTTCACAGCAGCATTATCAAACAGAAGATTCTGCACGATTGCAAAATTTTTATCTTGTAAAATACTTCCACACTGGAGAGCTACATAGCAACAGGTACTCGTGGTGATCACAAATACTCAGAGATGACAAATTCCTCTACTTCACTGACGGGGCAACACACAGAATTTAACTGACTTACTTGAATCCACAGCAGTGATAGGAATCTAATCCTTGTCTTCCAAATGCAGAGCTCCTATTTCCCATTATTAGAAACTGCTGCAACACGGCAGGAAACAATTAGCATTAAGCTACACGAACTATGGAAAATTATATGGTTTGAGGTCAACGAACACTGCTTGTCTGTTAGAAACTATCACAGTTTCCCAACTCATCAACAAGTGAAATCTGACCACATTTCAGACTAACATCTGTGACAGACAGAGACTTATCTCGGTATATGAAGCAAAACAGAAAACAAGCCTTCAGGCCCAATCGATGCTGTATTTTGCAGAAAGGTTAAAAAAAAAAAAAAGAGAATTGCATTTGTGAGAAATAGCCTTCTCAGTTGTCAGCAAAAGTTTATCCATACTCTTTGACTCAACTACTTTTAATAACTGGATGATCCTTTTTCCCCATTTAAAGCAAATTTGAGAGAGTATCTCCTTGACAGCCATACAACAGGCTTTACTGGGAATAGAAATCTGTGGGTGTATAAACTGGAAAGTTTGAGGGTTTGGAGTCTTTTTGGTGATTTTAGTGCACTAACCAGGATTTCAGCTTTCAGAATGGCTACCACCATTCTAGCCTCACATGGATTTATCCAAAGCAGCCTCCATTCACTACTTAGTTTCTTGTTAATAGCGTTTGCAGAGGCTGCAGCACAGAAATTATTTTCAGAAACATAGTTCAACTTGGGTTCCACTCACATATATTGAAATTGTGTTATTTTACCCTGTTATTTATCATTACCGTGGTAAGACTAACACATTTCAATCCTCTTTTCTAGATATGTTACTATGAGCTCCATTTCCAAACCAGACCCTGCTTATCTGTGAAAAGCTGCCAACCACTAGATGAAGGAAAGCGATAAGGGGCTCAGGTTATAGGAACACCACCTGACATGACATGGAAAGGAAGCCATGCTCACACTCGGGGCATCTTGGGATTTGTCACTCATTCTTTACCTGGAGCTGAGCAGGAATTCTGCCATTTCCTGGAACCCTTTTCATGACCATTCAGATGCCACTGATTTTTCACCTTACAGGGAGCTTTTCTAGCACCTTCATGTCTACCGGCAGTTTTGACTTAGCAGACACGCACAGCTGCAAGCTCAGAACCATCAAGGTACTGCCTATAATACTCCTCCTAAAAGAAGAGTAATCTGCTCTCATGTTCCTTTTTACTGCTCAGTAAAGTTAGTTCCATAAATATTTGAGCTTTTATCCACTATCAAGCATACTCTGGAAACTTTTCAATACTCACTGCAGGATACTGTCATTTACTATACTTTAGAAGCCTTATTCCCATGGAAATTGTTTAGTACAGCAACTAAAAGTGACAAAACTAGACAACCTGTACTCACAAAACTGTTCCTAGCAGAACAAAACCCTCATTAGTAAAGAAGGCAACAAATAAATTCAATTACAGAAAGAGAGATCAGTATGTTCAATGTTTTCATTGAATGGCTTTCCAAGGTTAAGAACAATGTTACTGAAAAATGTTTTTTGTGACATTTTAATGCCAAATGACTCTGTACTATCAACATTTGGAGCAAGAAAGACTCTTCAAATATTTACCTTAGAATGAGAAGCTAAATATATACTTCCAGGCCTTTTAAAGAATGAACTAATAATCTCAGGAAACTAGCCTAATGTGGGTGGGAAAATATCAACTATTTGGGGGAAAAGTAAGAATAATGTCATCTGATCAGAGAAGGCAGGATAGAAGGTAACCCCCCCTCACAAATACATTATTAATACCCTATATTAAGAACAAAAGTGAGAGTAATTTATTATTCACCCTTTAACCACTTTACATTGACCATTAGACCAGATTCACTACAGGTGTAGCTCTCTTGGGCTCTTCCAACACTGCAATTCTAAGGCATATTATAAAACACAAATACCTACTTAACTGTATTTTCTCACTGATTTGAAGTATTTAATGAAGTATCTCCTTAATACTTGAATTTGTTACCTTTAAAAAGAAAGGGATAATGCCCCCCGTTCATCTCCTTTGCATTTTACTAGCAAAATCACCTAAAGTTAACTGTTACAAAAATATCTAAGTATGCAGTTTAAAGACAGCTGTAATGAAATACCACATGGCTCTAAAAATTAAAGCTTGCACAAAGATTTGGGCAACTCAGACTGCGAGCTGATTATTAAAACAGATTTTGCGGTGTTTTCGTGCTTGAGTATGATCTTAACCTGTGCACAACGTTGTCTGTAAAGGGTATGACTTGAAAGAGAGTTCTGGTACAGGCACACCAGACTTTGTATAACTGACACTATGCAGTTGTTCTACCAGAACAGCACTGAGAAATAACTTCTTGGTTGCTCCAAGTCTAAATAGGGTGAGAATCCTTACACATACTTCAGTTTGGTTTTTTTTCCCTCCATTTAATACCATGCAGCTCTCCACCTTGGAGTTCAGCCCCATCACCTAACCTACCTAGCCAGACAAACTACTGATTTCAGGAAAAGGATGAGTCAAGTAAATTTTAAACAACAGAATAGAATGGCATTTGCACAGTAATTCACAATTTAGCGCTCTATCAAAAATGCAGTGTTTGCTAAAATGCAGTATCATTTTGGCCTTTCTGGGGAAAAAGTATAAAAATGACAGACTGCCACAAAGGTCAATCATTGCTCTGTCTGGCAAAGATGTTTATAATAGACATTTAATAAGCAATAAAAGCAGTACTAGCATAGGTTACTAACATTGGCAATTGTTTTAAATATTGAAAGACAATCATGACCTCAAGGAATCCAAAATCCCAGCTGAAGTGTCAATAAAGGAAAAAATTTAATCTCAGTTCTGGCAGCTGATGAAACCTCAGGTAACATCTTTAGCTGCGTGAACCACCTCTTAAAACATCTGTCAGTAAACCTTCTGAAGCCTGATTTATGAACTCTCATCTCCTCCAAACGTCTAATACTGACATAAGCTGGGTAAGAACGTAACATACTACCACAGTACCTCTTACTACTTTTTGAAACTTTAAACAAATCATTCAAAATCATTCAGATCTTTTTCTAGAATTACTCCATTATTCCACGTTTTTGATATTAAGAACTTTGGGAAAATTGCACTAGCTACACTGGGGAAAATCAAGTAAGAACTGTAACTAATAACTGCAGTAAAACTGAGTATGTATTAATATGTCACCAAACATACGACATACAGGACCTGACATCTACAAATCGTAGTACTAGAGTTTCAGGAAAATCCTGGTCTAAATTTATGAAGGGAAGCCTTTAAATAATTTAAACCAGGGCAGTTTAAATTGGTAACAGGCAAAACCCAAAACGGATCAGAGGAAAAGCCCTATTTACTTTTACTTATTCTAGTTCAGTAATCCCATAATACATCTATAGGATTTTTAACTCCAAATAATTTCTAGAGTACCACTATTGTTCCTCTGCCTGACCTTTTGCTACCCAAGCCATTACACAAACAAAATCTTGTAAGGGTGTAATATAGCTGAACAACATTTCTTCACCGTTTGTCTCAGCAATATCTCAGATGACTTTGTGCCAAATAGAAAAAAGTTAAATCCCTGACCAAGCTCTTCAAGCATAAGTCCAGATGAGATGCCTGCCCTGATATATGTGAAATGAGGCTGGATCGGGCTAGCTTCCTTCTCTGAATAATTATGATTTTCCTTGATGACTGGAAGAAAATTTGTCATTGGCTACTTTTCAGCCTTTTGCCCTAAGAAATATCAGTCTTCAATTCTAGTCCGGTGCCGACTGCTGCAACTGAAAGGATGATGCTGAAGACACCCCCTGCAACTTCTAGGTTTTCCTTTGATTTAGAAAATCCCATACAACTCTTTTCAACCCAAAGCACTACCAATACAAGACAATAAGCCCTTCCACAGACTGTCTGAAACACCAAAACCCAACCTTCTATTCACACCTAAAAAGCCACCATGTGTTACAAATTAAGAGCCAAAGTCCTATGGTGGCATTAATGCAAGCAGCTAATCAAAGCTAAAACCACGATAGCCTGAAACCCATGCAAGTCTCCTCCCGACTTTCTGAAAAGCTGTCTCAACAGACTCTTTAAACACGCTAGGTCTTATTTCCAGAGCCCCACGACTACCCAGGCAAGCACAGACCCCATGTGCACGAGTGGAAGGCAAGAGAAACCCCCTTTTTTTGTTAAAACACTCTCCTACGAAAATAATACTAAATTAAGCATCTCCTTAGAGCTGCAGGGGAGGAGAAGTGGGGCAGCCGGCTGGTCCCAACACTGCACCGGGGGCGCAGAGGGCAGGAACAGCTCGGAAGCACAAGGGCTGAGGGAAAAGTTGGGGCTGAAGGGCAGAGCCGCCCGGGGCGGCGGCGGAGGCAGCCCCAGGAAGACAAAGCGCCTCGGCGCCCCTCCATTTTGGTCCCCCCGACCCCACCGGGCGGGCAGGACGCGGTGCATCACCCGCGGCGGTGGCTGAGGGGGGGAACCACGGAGGCGCCGCACGGGCGGGCTCCCGGGCACCGGCCCGGCCGCCACCCACCCCACGGCCACCCGCCCCGTGCCTTCCCCGACCCTCACCCTCCAGCAGCCGTTGGATGATGCTGTCGATGTTGAGCTTGTCTATATCCGCCATCGCCTCTCAGCGGCCGGGCGGACCCCTCCCCGCGGCTCCCCTCCCTCCGCTCGCTGCTTGGCCGGCCCGACTTCTCTCCTCGTTCTGTCTCGTTTTGCCCCCTTCCTCCTCTCCTCCCCGCTCTCCTTCTCCCCTCTCTCTCTCTCTTCCCCCCCCGCCCCCCCCTCGACTGCCGGGCTCAGCAGAGACCCAGCACTGAACAAAATGGCCGCCGTCTCCTCAGCCAGCTCGGCCGGCGCACGGATACTACGAGCGCGAGGCGGCTCACCGGAAACCCTTTATAGGCCGGGCGGGAAGAGCGGGGCGGGCGAAACGCACCGCAGCCGTCCCAATCCTTCCGCTCACGGGAGGTGAAGTAGTGCGCCTCTGCCGCCTCCCGGTGTTGGGGCTGTGACAGGGCTCGGCTCGGCCTCGGTCCGTCGAAACGTGGCCGTGAGCTGGGCCAGCAGGACTTTGGTGTCTGCCCATGGTGGGAGGCGGTGGCTGGGGTCAGGCTTCAGTCGGTGCTGCCTCCTCATGGCATCTGCTCGAAGGCTACATGGCCTCGACCCATGAGGCGTGAGCAGCTCGGTGTGAGGTGGCCGGCATGAGGGGTGCACTCCCCCTCTGTGGAAGGACCGCTTCCCCAGCCCTAAAACTGGGCGAACAGCACCAAAATCACACCTGCAGCTGCCGACTCCCTCACGGGGTGCTGCGGCCTGCGGGGGGAAGGCCTGTGGGGTACGCGGAGCCATGCTGCCGCTGGCAGGACCAGGTCAAGGCGGTGGTGGCCCCTTCCTGCTCCCTGCACGCCCTGGGCTGGGCAACATGTGGCCCCTGGCCTGCAGGATGGCCTGCACGAGACCGATGGCCACTTGGTCGCTGTTGCCAGCTCTCACAGACCACGGTCTGGTCGCTGCTGGACTGTAAACTCCTGTCTGCGCTTGTTCTCCAGAGTTTCTGCAGCTTGAGTGAGCCCTTCGGCTCCTGAGCAACTTCAAATATGGGGCTCTCCCCCTGCAAATACTTTAAATAACAAACGTACAGCGCTTTGAAATCCTTATGGATGGGAGAAATTACCCTACTCTTTCAAGAGCATCTTGCTATTTTATTTCACACTTCAGTTATTATTTTATTCTATACGTAGGTACGTCTTGGCTCCAAGTGATTAAATGAGATTCTGTTCATAAACTGGATTGCATTTGCAAGGGAGATGGGCTGTGCGGGCCTTTCCCACTGTTCAGTTTGCATCTCTGATTGAATATTGTTTAATTGCTTTATTTACTCCTACTTTAATTTGCAGGGATGGCTGTGTCAACCTCTTTCCTCCTCCCCTCCCTTCCCCGCGTGAATTGCTCCCGCTCTGCATGATTCCTCCTGCCGACAGTTATACAATATTCATAACAGCTTATTACCGTGGTGGGGCCAGAGCAGAGTTTGGGTTCGTGAGGGCAGTAAAGCAAAGGACTTGCAGTCTCAGCACACCTTAGATCTGGCGGGAGGAAGGTGATAAGAGGACGCAGACAGAGTTTGCCTGAAACACAGGCGCTTGCCCATTGCAAAACGCAGCTTCAACACTCAACTTCCCCGAGCGAATGCTTATCGTAAGGAGCACACCCAAACCAATATGCTAATCTTAGTCATGCTGGTGTAAGCCCAAAGTAACCCCGTTGAAGACAATAGAGTTACTTCAGATTTACTTCAACATAACAGCCTTTGCAGATTTATGTCTATTTTTATGCTGCACCTTCCCAGGGAACTGCCCCCCCTGGCTCTTTCACACCGAATGCTTTCTGTTTCAAATCATTTCTAATTCTGCAGGGCAAGTTGTTCTCTTGGACTTAGCTGAATTATTTAAAAAGGGAAATTGGTCCTGTGTTTCCAGAGCAACCTTTCTGGCCTTGTTTTCCTTGCTGGAAATCTCCTTTATCTTATCTCTTCCTTTGGCTGTTACTCCCTCTCCAGGGACAAGTCCTTCGAGGATTTGAGCACCTTTAGCGGGGTGCTGAGTCCCTTTCACTCCTGTTAATGCTCTGGGAAACAGGGTGGAGATGGAGAGCTCAGCACCTTCCAGAGTGCAACCCAGGAGATGTACTTGGGAATTCACTGGAAACACTGTACTTCTGGAAGGAAGGATCCGGCCCTTCAAAAGATACCGGTCAGGGCAAGGAATATATCTCACTTGCTGAACCATATCAGGCAAGGTCCAAAGCACCATCAATTCTTGTTAAAAGAGGCGTAGCCAAGGGGAAGGGAGAGAAGTGACAGATAAAGGCGAATCTGTTGAGGCCCCGTCGTCACCTTGATAACCAACGTGCCTTGCTACAGCTCCACATCTCGACAGCAGCTGCTAGTCCTGTTCGGAGGGGGCTGTATTTTTGCATAGGGTCTTTTGCATTTACATTTTTGCTCTGTGAACACAAAAAATAAGCACTCTTACTTAACAGCAGTAAACTCTGTGACAAGCCAGAGATATTAAAATGCCACCGCAAAATTATCTCTTTAATAAGCTAACTTGTCTCTGCTGGAAATAAGCCTCGCCCCACACCAGCTTTTCCGATTAGAAAAGGGACTCAGCCAAGGTGTTATAAATATCCTGAAACTATTTTGTTCTCCGGTGTTGCTCACAACAATGATTTATTTCTAGAGGGGGAACAATCGGGGAAATCCCTTTGTCCTTAAACTCAGCACACAGGCTTGAAACATTCCATAATTTTGAAGTTTATGGTTCATATATTCCCCCCTTCTTTCTATTTGTCTACAATTTGTATTCTAGTTTGCTAAATACATGATGATATATGGTTCATGTTGCTCGCAGCTCTGAGACCTTTGTGCCTTTTCTTCCTTTCCCCCCCCCAAATTCCACAAATAAATCACTGCTTTGGTAACATTCCTTGGAAGCCTCCATGTAAAATATCTTTCCCCACTGATTTGTCTTCACTATCTCATGCACATGCCACTTTGTTTATTGTATGATTGCTCATAATCTGGCTATGTTTAAAAAAATTATATGTATAATACCCATCTACATACAGGACCCAATTCGTTATTGTTCTGTACATATATATACATAATATATGCACACATACACATATACTGTGTGTATAATATAATATGTATATGCACTATATATACACACACATGTACATGTATATATATGCAGTTAATAATGAAAAGCTCCTTATTTTATCCCTGTATGTAGGTGGATCCTAAGAAATGCGAGTCACCCACACTTCCCCTTGCCTTAGATTACATATTTGCTAAGTCCGTGAAATTCAATGTGTTTGTGTACATTTCAAACAAAGATCTACACAGGCTGTTCAAACACTGCAAAAACAAGAACGGCTGACTCGTGGGTCAAATGTTATTTTTCCTAACTCGGTACACAGCCATGATTTAAATGTTTTCATAACTCCTACTGTTTGCATCCAGATTTCCTTGTGTTACAATCAAGATAAAGCTTTTATGCATGCTTCTTGCTTCTGATGTCTAAAATATTTTGCTGACCCCCACATTTCAGATGCTGCAGAGTTTTGAGGGTGGACGGTGCCAATTTGTCAGACAAAAGAAGAGCAGCTGGAACATGCCGCGAGGCTGATCTGGAGATGTAGGGGTCCGTGTCCTGTTTGGAAGGGAGTTGATGACGCACAGGCAGGTGTTTTCTTAGTGTCATATTTTATTTACAAAATATACAGTGCAATGGTCTCCCTCCAGCAACAAAACCTGCGAACTGCAGGCAGGCGGCTGCGCGATGCGGGACCTGGCGAGGAGCTCGGGGCTGGCTGCTGCTCCAGAGCTTCTGGCTTCGCCTTGGGGCTCGCCAAGGACTCAAACCACGTGCAGAAGCTGAAAGAAGCCCCATCCCCAGCCAGCCAGCCGCAGGATGACAGCCGAGAACTTCGTTACATGCTCTCTTCTCACTGGTGTATCCTGCACACCAGAGCCAGGCCTTGATTTCCACTGAGCCAAACATTTCACAGTCTTAACAGCTGGTTCCCATCTGAAATCTCCCACCGACAGAAGCTGTCAACAACGATGACAAGTCCATCTTAAGTTTGTTAAAATCATATTTTTGATAAAAAATGTTAAAAGATTCTGCTCAGAAAATTTTGAGACAGGCTATTTTGACATGGGAGAAATGTGATTTGCCGTTCTTTTTTTTGGTGAAAGTTGATGTACTTCATGGGTTTCTGATGAAAGGTATTTTCAGATGAAAAAATGTTCTGTTGGTGAGTTTTGGAAGGTTCGTATTGGCAAAAATGCTACCAATAAAACCCTTCTCATATAAAAATGTCCTAAGTCACTTTTTTTCTAATACAGCAGTGACCACAATAGGATTTTCCTGCTATAGCTATTTGGATAAAGAAAACACAGCACATTCCACCTTCTCAGTGAGTTTCTTATACGAATCTGAGTTTTAAGACTAGACCAGGCACAAGATCCATTTGGAGAACTAGTTGATTGATGTGTCCTGCCCCTGTTGAGCATCCCTGGGCAAGCGTGGTGGAGGTCTGCTCCGTCGCTTAGAAAAAGAGGAGAAGCAGTGCTAAAGGAGGCTTTGTCCTACTTTAAGTGGAGAACAGCCGTAGCGGATCAGTTGACGCTGCTTTGGCAAGGAGCGGAGCCCCCGTCTTCCCCTCTTCGGTCAGGAATCTCTACGCTCCGCCAAAGCCTGAGTTTCATAACCGGCTAGAAAACTCTTGCGGGTTTCCACGGGGCTCAGCTGAGCCGTTCACGGAGGGGGAAAGGGGAAAACATACGTGGCAGCCAGTGCTATACATCCAGCAAAGAGCTTTTCAGCCCTTCTTCAGCTGGTTTATGGTGGGGCAAGCGTAATTTGCCTTTTCTCTTTGCTGTGTGAAGGGAGAGGCGTTGGGGAGCGGCGTGGCTCTCTGCACGCCTGACCTCGGTCTGCCTGGATGCGGTTACAGAGGGATGGGAGTTGTCCCATGGTGTAGAGCAGAACTTGCAGGATGGGGAGAGGCAACTGCTGCTCAGAAGGATTAAGTGGGACATTTTTGTGTGGCTTCAGCTTCACATGACTTGAAGAAAGTGGATATTCCTCATTGCACTGGCCAGAAATGCACGTTAGCAGCCTGGGACACAGCTGGCTTCTTTGCTTCCTCTGATTTTACCCCAGCATAACTCTGCTTCATGGATGAGCTGCTTCTCTAATTAAAACCGATGAAAAAGGAGGACCAGGAGGGCTGCCAGGGGAGTGAGAAAGTGGAAATAAGATGAAAGTCTGTTGATTTGCTCTTGGTCAAACGGCTGCTGTGCTTCTGCACACCCCAGTGGGAGACACATCACCGAACATGAGATGCAGGAGTGAGAAAGAGATCTTCACAAATCCAGGCTGGGCGAAGAGTGGATTGAGAGCAGCCCTGCTGAGAAGGACTTGGGGGTGTTAGTGGATGGAAAACTAACTATAAGCCAGCAATGTGCACTCACAGCCCAGAAAGCCAATCGTACCCTGGGATGCATCAAGAGCATTGTGGCCAGCAGGTCAAGGGAGGAGATTCTCCCCCTCTGCTGTGCTCTGGTGAGACCGCCCTGCAGTGCTGTGTCCAACTCTGGGGGCACCAACATCAGAAGGACACGGACCTGCTCGAGCAGGGCCAGAGGAGGCCACGAAGATGCTCGGGGGGCTGGAGCACCCCCCTGTGAGGACAGGCTGAGAGAGTTGGGGGGTTCAGCTGGAGAAGAGAAGGCTCCAGGGAGACCTTAGAGCGGCCTCCCAGGACTGAAAGGGGCTACAGGAAAGGGGGGAGGGACTCTTGATCAGGGGTGTAGGGATAGGACGAGGGGAAATGGTTTTAAACTGAGAAAGAGTAGATTTAGATGAGATCTAAGGAAGAAATTCTTCCCTGTGAGGGTGGTGAGGCCCTGGCACAGGTTTCCCAGAGAAGCTGTGGCTGCCCCCTCCCTGGAAGGGTTCAAGGCCAGGTTGGCTGGGGCTTTGGGCAACCTGGGCTAGTGGAAGGTGTCCCTGCCCAGGGCAGGGGGGTGGAACTAGATGATCTTTAAGGTCGCTTCCAACCCAAACCAGTCTGTGATTCTATGGTCTTCCAGGCACCCCGGGGATCCCTGACTCCACTGGGGATTTTGAAATACGGATGAAATATGTGGGAGATCCCACCTGTAGGTGTCTGCAGGCTTCCCAAAGGCTGGTGCACCAAAACCTTCCCAGGCCTGGGACAGGTAACAAGTGTTCAAAGGGCAGTGGCTTTGCTGGTCCAGGTTTTGTTTTCCCTTACACTCCTGAAAATCCAGAACAATCCCACTGACAGCTCTCGGACACCTGGAGTTTCTGCTTACATGCAGCTTTTGAAAACATGATCCACTGTGGAGGTAGCTGCCACGTGTGCTTATTTATTTGTTTCTATTCTCACCTCCTCCTTGCTGCTCACTGCTCATGAGCCTGGCAGATTTTCAGGAGCTGGGCTACTCTTACATAACATTGCGCCAAAATCAGTACGAAAGGATTTGGAGGAATCTGTCGCTGGAGTCACCTTTGATCCCTGGATTCCCTTCTGGTTTGTCCATACAGCTTGGGCACACGGTTGTGAGCTGCTGCTTTTCCCTGGTGCATCCTCTGCTGTTGGCAACCCTCGGCGGCACCGGGAGTAACGTGAAGGATGAGGTCTCCAGCCCTGCCGCTCCGCGAGGGCTGCCTTTGCCGCAGCCGCCTTCGGCTGCTGTGTGACGGCGGGTGTGGTGCCGTGCTGGCTCTCCTGGGCACGCAGCCGCTTACAGGAGCAGCATCTCCCATGTCTCCAAGAGAGCGTGGCCAGAGTTCGAGCCTGTATAATTAATGGTAATTATCCGGTTGAGAGAGTGGGTACGAAATGGATTTAACTCATTTGAAATCCTCAGCCTGAGTCGCACTGAGCTGTGTTCTCAGCTCAACAGACCTGCACCCACATCCCGAGGATGCCTTAAGCAACTGGAGGAAACCCTCTTTCTCTTGGGACAGTCTCTCCTCCACATCGTGGGCAGCTTGGAGAGGACGTGGGGGCTCAGCCCAGCAGCGGAGAGGGAGATCTTGTAGATCTCCAGCACGCCGGAGAGCTTGCAATGCGCTGCGGGGTGCGCCCGATGGAAAGGTGTGCAGGGCTCACCGTGGCACCCACAGCACTTTGGGTGCTGCTGTGAGCTGCTTTAAAGCAAACGTGACCGAGGTAGCTGCAATCCCGTCTCTGGGTCGCAGCACAGGCAAACCCAGAGCGATGGAGCCAGGCTCTCTCCATGCCAGTCTCCAGCCCAGTGCCTTTGGTGATAAATCATGAGTGTTTCGATTTGGATGTGGTGATAAATCTAAGGGCTGTGAATGAGAGCGTACGCAATAGTGGTTTTTAGCCAATAAATTGGGCTTTTACGTAAATGCTTCCATACACACGTACGCTGTCAGGCAGCAGGTGAGACAGGAGAGTCAGAAACATTAATCTGCAGAGAAAAGGGAGCCTTGGAAACTTGCCACTTTTGTTCCAGTCTCTGCTCTCCGGGAACTCAATTTTCCCCTTCTTTTCCTCCATGTTTTACTTCACATGATTTTTTGCCTTTTAAAAATAGATGCCTTCTTTGCAGTAAGAACACCCTGCACATGTTCGCTCAGCAGGTGAGATTCAGCCCAGTGCAAGACTGAGATCGGGTGGGACTTCAGCATCACATCAGCTCTGGGTCAACCAGCTGAACATCGGGGCTGACATTAAACTTCTGCCTCAGAGCGAATGGCTGTGGGCATGGGCAGTGTGTTTCTTCCATTAAAAAACAAAAAAAAAATTAGAGGAAGCACTAACCTTGCAGCCAGGACTGCTTTGATTATTCAAGGATGCATTTAGGGTTCAAATGTATCATTACATATTGTGACTGAATTCCTATCCTGCCCTCCCATTCCCTTCCAGGGGATGCTCGCCACCGAGTTTGGTGGGCTTGAGTTTATTATAAAGAGGGTTTGCAGAAATTAATGTGCTTTGTGGGAAAGGAAGAGGTGTACAAAGGCAAACTGTGGGCAGAGAGTGAAACCTGAGTGTATGTTGTCTTGGACAATCACGGGACACACGAAAAGGGAACACGCGTTGTAAAGTGGAGAGGACTGTATCAGTCCTTTCAGCTCAAGCACTCAGCGCTGTTGTGTTGGGTCTGGCTGTGGCAGTGGGACAGTCCTCACATTTCCATCCAGACACACGTCAGGCAGGACTCACAGCCAGTCGCAGGGATCCACCCCAGCTCGGCCCATTGCCGCCGAGCTGGCACAAGCCAGGACGTGCCTGGTGACAGTAACCGTCACATCAAAGCTGGAGCGGGGAAGAGTGACCCCATGCAAGGCTCTACAATCCTAGTGAGGATCAGACCAAACCTTCTCATGGCACCTCCTGACGCTCTCACTGATTCAGCACATGCAACTTGGCCAAACCCACCACAGGGACAGGCACCCTCCTGTTGCACCTGAGGAGAAAAAGCAGATTTTGAGGCCAAGAGGCAGTATTTTAGAAGGAAAGTAGTTTGTGGAAGTTTGTGCATGCTTGAAAGTTTATCTGATGATAACATGAACCATCATAGCTTCTGTGTACCTCCTCATGGGAGACTCTTCCCAACAGAACCACTTCTTCCCAGGTAGCTCAGCCCAAAACACAAGTGTCCAGAGATGAAGCAGGAACATCTCCAGAGATGGAGGAACCCCTCCGGGAGGTCAGAGAAGGTCCATGCAGCCTGCTTCTCTGCAGCCTGCAGCGAAGGTGAAAGCCTTGGTGACCTTCAGCCCTTGGGCTCATCTTTCACTCCTTTTCTGATACCGTTTGACTTCCCTGCAAAGAATTCCCTCTGTGCTAAGCTTGTGAATTTAACTTTTCTAACATAGAGTGAGGAAGGGACCAGCAGGAGCTGCTCCTGGGTAACTCCATGCACCGATGGATTTACACCACAAGCTCCCCAGGAAAGGGGGTTCTCTCCAGGCAGTGTCTACGTGGGGGATGCTTCACCCCAGCTCCTGGCTCGGTGACCCCCCTCTGCCGAGCCGTGCTACCTTTGCCACTTCTCCCAGCGCAACCTCAAACAAGTGTTGGGTATTTTTTTTCTCGGTAGCATGTAGGTCACTGGAGAGCCTTAGGGACCTGACCGCTGACATTCATCCTTGGTTTTGAATCCGTGCGTCAAACTTTCTGGAGGCGATAGAAGTGCAATTGCTGGTGAGACCGACTGCCTTTTGTGTGGCTTCAATTAAAGGTCTTTCTTGGTGTGGGATAGTTGCCAAAGCTCCTTTTTTTTTGTTGAAAGATATGGTTTTATTTAGATATATATAGAAAAAAAATCCCACCTGGCTTTTTGGAAGGGTTTCAGCTGGAATGGAACAGATCCCATACTCTTCTATAAAAAGGTGAGCTGTATTTTTCAGCTGAACTTTTCTCCCTTTTATAGCTGTGATTTGGCACACATGAGGCATAAGCAGCGGCAAGGTCGCTGCCCTTCCCCAGCTGAGGAAGGAAAGCCGCGACACGTGCAGGGGCTGGTGTTACGGGGGCAGCTGCTGAGGACAAGCCGGGGGGGGACACGGGCTGTGGGCTGATCCCCGAGACCTGCTCACCATTGGGGTCTGCGCAGGAGCCCTGGGATGGCTCAGAGACCCCAGGAGATGCATGTCCTGGCTGCTGCAGAGCCTGCCCTGTCGATGAGATGCCTTCACAGCCATGACCTCTGGAGAGGACCCACAGGGACAGTCATGGCAGAGCATGTGCTTCTTCTCCCAGTCTTTATTTGCTTTGTCTTCGCTGCTCTTTCAACCCAGGCTAACACCATCTCTCTCTATTTTAGCAGCGTAAGCATGGGCAACTGGTTAAAACAAGGCAAGAAGCCACCATTGCCTCTGTTTTCTTTCTTCCTGCACTCTTTTAAATTTTGGTTGTTCAAATGACCTTTTCCAGACCTGAGCACCCTCCTCCCTTGTGAGCCATGCTACCTGGTGTCCCTTGTGCCATGACTGGGTGCTTTTGTCCTCGCTGCTGTCTGAGGAGGAGGAGGTGGTACAAGCCAGCAGCTCTTTGCTGCTGTGTTATATTGCTTGACCACAGACACATTTTAATTAATTTATTTAAATTTTTTTTTATCAAGATTGCACTTATTTTTATTATGCACTTACTTATTATCAAGTGTGCATATTACAGTCTCTTCCCAGCCCCAGCTGGTGAAGCGACCTGCCCCATCTCATCCAGACTCGCTCCTTCCAGCAGCAGCAGGCGATGCCAGAAACGCTCCAGGAGCTGCAACACCTTGGCCCAGACATAACATTTGCGTGAGAAAGCAGGAAGTGGGGAGGAAATAAAGTCTGAAGGCGAAGAGGTGTGAGTCACTGGGTGAAACTGCTGTACGGCTGCTGAATTCCCTGGGGCTTAAAACCAGGGCGCAAGGAGGGATTGGAAATCCCAGGGGTGCAAGTGGCCAGGATGGCAAGAACACACTTGATCCTCATGTGCCAGGAGCTCAGCCACACCGACAAGCTTGTTTCCATTTGGTGTTTTTTATTTTTGTCTGATTAATATGGAAATTGTCATATATGCCTGTGCTGAGTGACCACACATCCCTGTGCTTTACTGGTCCTGCTCTGGAAATGCCTTTTGGGCTGCTGGGTGTCCCTGGCTCCCCTGGGTTGCACAAAGTGATGCTTTAAATCCTCTGCTGGCTGGTCCCAGGCTCTCCTAAGCGTGGCCTATAAATGCCGTGCCATCAACTGCTTGGTTAATTAATGCTCTTCTGTTTCACTTGTTTGATGATGATATTCAGTGATGTGACTGAAACTCACCTCCCAGGGCGGAGACAGTCTCATGCACTGAAACAGGTTGGACGTGTATTTTTAGTAAAACATTATTTTCAGCTCAGGATTTGAAGTTTCTGGTCATTTCCTCAACCGTCTCTGAGTCACACGCCAAGTCCTTTCTGTTGTTTATTGCAGATGTTGAAGGTTACAATAATCCGGGAGTTAAGTGTTCGGCTTTTGGAGGGAGAAGGAAGTGAACAGCAGGATGAGCTCTCGCTGCTCATCGGCACCAGGCACCCGAGTTTATGGCAAAACTTCCAGGGAGCTCTAGATTATATATATTATTACAGAAATAATGTATTGGAAAAGGCACACAGCAGGATTTAAAGCCATTCCACGTTATTGCTTGGCTCAGCTGAAAGATGTGGGAGATCAGCCCCGCTGCCCTGGCCTGGAGATGAGCACAGCAGGGCTGTCTGTCCGTCTGTCTGTCCACCCAGGGCTCCTGCTGCTTAGTCCCAGGCCCCAGAAGCAGCAGGCCCATGGCACCAGAGGGGCTGGGGGGCTGCAGCACTGGGTGGTGAGCCAGGGTGCCCTTCTCTACTGCCACTTCAGCAAATATTCCTTACTGTGGCTTCTCGCCTCTGCCTGCAGGCAGGGATTTAAGCCAGAAATGCTGTCAGTCGTGTTTGTCCTGCCAGCATCAGCTCACCTTGGAGGTGTCAGCGCTGCAATGGTGCTTCACCTGCAATGTATCTCCTCAGCCTCCCTGGGGGGATGCTGGCACTTGTCAGGGCTGGATCCTAAAAGCTGGTACCCTGGTGTTTCCCTCCTTGCCCTTACACCCCAGATTTCCAAACTCTCCATCAGTCAATAGACATTCAGAGCATCGAGAAGCTTCAACACATGGATGGGGCAGGGATCTGTGGACTGCCAGTGGGGAGCAACATGATTGTGGTCTGGTATTTACCTGCTTTACTCTGTGCCTGCACAGACTCGTGTTCCCTGGCAGGACCAGCTGTGTCCGGGGAGGATGCTCGCTGCTGGAAAATCTCTCTCCCAAGCCCAGCAGCACCAGTTTGCTGCAGGTGGAGGGAGCAGGCTGAGCTCTCACTGTTAGGCAACATGCTCTTCCAGCTCTGGTGGGTCCGTGCTTAACTCACCGTCGGTCAGAGGAAGAGGACATGAATGGCAACGAGTGTGTGTGGCAATGCGGAGCCTTCCCAAAGCGTCAGGATCTTGTGCTGGTCTGGAGCGGTAGATCCAGAGAGGACCAGACAAGCTGTCGGGAGCACTGAGCATCAAAGACACCGTGCAGCCTCTGGAGCTCCAGGGCTGGGTTTCTTCTCCCTAGGGTTGCATCCCAGGGTGTAAAGCCCCCATTTCTGATTCACGGGGGGGGGTGGTGGTGGTGGTGTTGTCCCACAGCCCTCCTGGCGTGCCTGGGGGTGGGAGCAGCAGGGATACAGGGACTGTATGGCTGCGGGGCTGTCCCTGCATCGTGCTGGCTGCCGGCTGCATTGCCACACTCACCCCCAGGTTTTGGGACACCGATTTTTGCCGGAGAGATGGGTAGGACTCCCTGCAGAGCCCAGCTGGGCAGAGGTGCCTGGGTGCCCTCCCTCCCCACATCCCCCTGGGGATTTCAGAGCCCGTTGAACCATTTTCCAACCCAAAAGAGGATTTCCCACCAGCGAGGGATGCACCAGCCCTCTGAGAGCAGCGCATCCAACTACCTCCTTTCTTCCTCTTGCAGGAGCAAAAAATTCGACAATGAAAATGGAGCTGACGACAGCGCTAATTGCTTAAGAGATGGCATGGCAGCCTGGGGCTGGGGGGATGGCACACTGCAGGGTTTTAAAACCGAGGATGAGTGCCTGGTGGGATATTTTGCCAGCTCAGAAGGAGATGGGAGAGGGCTTAGCGCTGAGACGGTGAATACACTGCACAGGCGCGTTTCTAGAAGCAGCACAAGTTGAGCTGGTAAATTATAAAATGCCACACTTGAGGTCTGTTATATAACGTCCCTTTACAGAACCTGGGAGCTAAATATAAAAGAGAGTTACATTTTGGGCTGGTGTAAAACGATGCTCCAGAACGGGTTTGTGTGGGAAGGAACGTTCTGCAGCACTGCGAGAAACGGAAAGGCTTTCGGGACCCTGGGTCCACTCCCAGCCTCCATCGCTTGTTTTCTCTTCAACCCTGTGAAAAACATTTACTCCCCAAGTCTCAGTTTCCCTCTCTTTAAATCAGGAACAATAAAACCTCCATTTCTTTGCAGCTGCGTTGTCAAGATTAATTCATGTTTGCAAAGTGACCTGAGAATCTATAGAAACCTGAACAGTATATCATTATCCCGATCTAAACTTGGCATATAATATCAGTGGGCCAAATTCCCCTCCCACACTGGAGGAGAAGGGGTTGTGTCAGCGTAGCTGAGAGGAAAATTCCAGCCACGGTTTCTAACCAAAGAATCCAGAAGAGAAAAGCCTTTTCAAGCTGAGACGATTTTGTTTTCCTTGAGGAAATTCCCCCCTTCATTAGCTCTGAGCAGAAGGATCAGCTCCCACACAAATCAGCTCATGTCGAAGTGCGGAGGGGGTTAATGGGAGTTTTGGATGGCTCATCCTTCCTCTCTGGGATGGTAATGGTGATGCTGGGCTCCTGCAAGACCTGCTGCCATCATCACCGTCATCACTGTCTCCTGCTGCTCGAAGGTGACAAAGTCAGGAGCATCTCCCGTGGGAAATGCAAACAGCAGAGGAGCAAAGTAGAAATGCAGAGAGATGCTGTATGTGCCAGGATCCAGCCTGCTTGGCAATGATTTGGGGCCACTTTGCACTCCCTCAGCTCCTGCCCTTTTTCTCTTTGGCTGTATTTCCACCACCAAGCCCAGCACGGCCCTCAGCGTCCTGCTCTGCTTGGAGGATGCTCCCTCCTGTCCCTGTTCTCCATGAAATGCTGGGAACAGCCTGGCCTGTCTTCCTTCTCCTTCCCCTCTGCACACAGAGTAAAGACTGCAGGTGCTGGGCAGTCATAGAAGAGCTAGATGGATTTTCAGGTCAGGTTTGGCCGCTCAGTTTGGGGGATCAAGGAAGCCAGGTACAGACTGAAGGATGGCTGAAGCATGGGACATCAGAGGAAAGGCTGGCTGGGATGTGCAGGGGATGGTGCTGCCGCAGCCTTGCTCCCGCAGTGATGGAGGGATGCAAAGATTGAATAGGATCGGCCTAGTTCAGCTTCTCTCTCAAAGAGCAAAGGGCAACTAACGGAGGGCCTGCCCTGGCCATTGGGATCAGGAAACAGCTTGCCTGGGCCCACATCAGCCACTCATTTCTCTCCTGGAGGTGGCTCATGCCCAGTTCATGGGTTGCCTGAAGATGGGCAAGGGGGAGACCGCTGCATCCCCATCTTTTGCTAGAGTGCGGTTGATGGAGAGCATCACGGTCCCTGAGCAGAGGCCAGAATGGGGATGTAGGAGCCCTGGGAAGCCTCATTACCTGCCTTGAAGCCCTCCCTGCGTGTTTCACAGCCCGTGCCTGGCTGCATGGCCAGGACCTGGCCAAAGCGGATGCGCAGCCCCTCCACATACAGTGTGTGGTTTCTCAAAACCACCCAATCATCCAGGCCTGATCCTGAGCCTGTGAAACCCATCCGAATCGCTGGAAAAAATGTTTTCTGACAGGCTGGAGATTTGCAGGGGAGTTGCCAAGCAACTGGCGCAGCTCTGCTGCCTCCTGCTCCTCTCCTCCCTCTGAGCAGTGAGCAGGCAGGGGATGGCTGCATCCCTGCATCCCTCTGCCCCGCCAGCCCAGCGCTCCCTGGCTGTGCCAGCCTGCCTCCACCTGCCCAGGGAGGTGCCACTGGGAAAAGCAGGGACCACTCGTGGCTGGTGGGACAGGATGCTCCTGGCCGGTGGGGATGACCACTCCTGCACGCCCAACCCATGGCAAATCGCCAGCAGCAGCAGGGTTAGAAACGGGCTCTCTCTTCCAACCCATCTCCGAGCTGTGCAGTTTCCTTTTGAACTAGTCCCAGACATGTGTGCTAACACGCCCAGGAGGACTCATTATAACCCAACTTTGATCAGTGTCACCTCTGCATTTCCTTGGGAGTTGCTTCAGATTTACACTAAGAGAACTATGCAGTCCGAACCCTTGGGATTTTCTTTTTTAAAGCTTCAATTTAAATCAACTCTTGAGTAACAACCTCTTGTTACAAAAATCAGCTGATGTCCCTTGTAAAGCCTTGGACCTGCAGCAAGGGGCATGAAGCAACGGCTGACGAGAGGGGAGGCAAGTGATAGCTGTGATCTTGCAAAAGATCAGTTGCTGAGTGAGTGGCAATAAACAGCAAATCCAGCCAGCTCGTAGAAATGGCAAATGGACCAGACTGTTCAGAACAATCTGTTCCTTCTCCACAGAAGGGCTGTGGTGCCGGCAGTAGGCTGGGAAAGAGGCTATTCTTGGCGTGAAGCTGGTCTGAAATTCTGCTTCAGAAAAACGGCGGGGCCAAGACAGGGTAATTACTAGGAGACATGCCCTAAATCAAATAAAAAGGCTGCAAGTGGCTTTGCTGGGTTGACTCTTCTCCAGGGAGGTTTGTGCTGAAGAAGCCCTGCTCTGCCTCGTCCCATGGACCTGCTCGCTGCCGTGTCCACGGCTTTCTGCTCCGGCAGCGCAGCCGCCACACTGATGCTCGGGTCATTTGCCTGCGTCTGGCCGTGTGCTTTACTGTCTCATACTGTCACCTACTTAATTGGGCTTTAATGTCACTGAGCCAGAAGGAAAACAGTTGGTGCACCCAGTTTCCTGCCCGGTGCTTTGATTGCTGTTGGAAGAGGATACCCCAGAGCACCCAAACCTCTCCCATAAAGCCAAAACCAGGGGAACAGAAAGGTCTGGGACTGTCCATATCAACACCACGCTGGGCTGGACCCGGGGTGCAGTTCCTCCAGTCAGATTTATTTCAGTTGTCCTGCTTTCCTTGGAGCTTGTGGGATCCCCAGGATCCTTTCCTCCTGTGCCCAACCCAGAGATCAAGCAGCCTTTGTTTGATTTGGAAAAGAAAAGTAAAAGAAGATAAACTGAATGCAGATGGTGCAGATCACCCATACAGCAGTTTAATTAATTGCCTTTAAATGTTAATTCAAAATAGTTTCCCTGAGTGATCTTATATAGGCAAATACTCAATTGCCTTAAGCCACTTGCAGAGTGTGTTCAACTAATAAGGTATTCTTACTCCTGATCAAGAGCATAGCATGGGATGGTAATTAGGAATGCTTAATTGGAAATAGCTCTTCTAAAACAGGCTGTACCTGCTGCACTCTCCCATGCTGCCCAGAGTTGACAGGGAGCCGGTGGGGTCTGTGGGGAAGAGACTTTCCCTCCCGACTCCCCCCCATGATGTGCTGCTTTCTCAGCCACAAATCATCCTCCCACCCGTCTTCCCAGTGCTCTCCAGCTAGATCTGGCATGGAGGGTTTCCAGCACGGCATCTAGATTTGCCAACAGACTTCCGTGGAGAAGAACGGGATCTGGGAGGCCATGGTGGGAATTTATTAGCTTGGCTTAGCTGTAGCCAAGCACCCCACCAGACCTTCAGAGCTGTTGCCTTGCACATCCCACCCCTGAGCAAGACTACCTCCTGCTTGGGTTTTCTGCTGTAAAAGGCTGTGTCCCTCCAAAACTGCTGGGGGATCAGCAGCCCTGCTAAGACCATTACTTTGTGCAGCTTTGCCTAAATCTCAGGCAAAAAAAAATCTCCACACAGAGAACCTCATTCCCGGTCAGGCAAGATGCTGTGCGACAGCAGCTTCTGCGATAGCTCTGTCCTTGAGTCCTCTGTTCTCTTCTCTTTAGCTAAAACCTTCCCGCAGCGTATGAGTGCTTGCTGTGTGCCAGGTTTGACCTAGGCCAGTGAGATTTTGGAGGTCTTTTCTTGCTTTCAGACGGCAGCGTGTCCTCAGCTATTTTGCTTCTGTGTTTTCCCACCCGTGGCGGCAGCCTTTGAGCAGTAATTCAGCACGGTGTACCTGCTGCAGTCAAAGGCAGCACGTACAGACATAAGTTAGCACAGAGGGATGAAGTAAATCCATGTTATTAGGCTCTGCTGAAGGGATTGAGCCTGCAGTGGAAAAGAGTTTTACTTTCCCGAAGTCAAGGCCTGAGGAACTTGCTCCTAAATGACCCTTTAAAAAATACCAAGTAATGCCGTGAAGGAGTCAGTTCACTGCTGGAAATTGCGTTTTGCTTGGTGTCAGCAATTCAGAAGAAATCCATCTGCAGGAAATTATGATGACAATTTCCTCTTTGAGTGAATTACAGCTGTAATTCCTCTTTGCTGTAATCGAGGAGGCAGCGAACAGCCTCGTCTCTCCTTACTTAATACCAATTACTCCTAAAAGTTGGTGCCATGTGCCTGTGCAGAGATGTCTCTATCCCATCCTGCTACCTAGAGGCCATTGCTGCTGCACTCACAGGCTGTCAGGAAAAACATACCCAGGGGTGAAAACCAGCTACTTTTGTGCTATTTTGTTGTCTCTGATCATGGATATGCACTTGTTATTTTTACACTGTCAATTTTCAGTGTGAGAAGGGTGTCCTGCTGCATGCTTGTAGAGTGTCTGGCATATTTGGGTCTCATTTTGTTGAGAGTTTAAGTGTTAAATAAGGAAAATAGCATCAGAAATTTGCAGTGTGGTTTCAGATGCTGAGCATGAGAGCCTTCTCTCCTGGAAGAGTGTGTGCTGAGGAAGGGCAGGCAAGAAGAAGTGGTATCATGCAGGGGGAGAATGGCTCAGCATTGGATGACTAGATGGTGTGTATTTTGAAATAAACCTTTTTTGTAAGAGAAACACGGAGCAAAACTCTGTCCAGTTGCAAAAGGCTGCAAGTCTACAACTCTCAATGTGTTTGCAATGGTTTTAGGTCCAAAACCGCTCTTGCCTTTTGAAGGCCGGTATGGTTCATGCACATATGAAGATAACCACTCATCAGAGGAAAGAAATAAAAACCTGGGTAGAGAATGTGTTCATGGTAGGCCATTCCCAAACAAAGTCTTGGTAAGGTGACACCACGAGGCCAAGGTATCACTCCAGGACCGCAGGATGACATTTTAGCAAAGATGGAGCTAGCGTGTGTCTGAATTCAGGACCTCTTCTGTAAGGTTTTGCCGTCGGACTGCTGGCTGAGAAGATCTTTCCCCATCACCAGCTGCCTTAGCAGTTGTCAGCATCTTCCTGCTCCTCCCAGCGCTGCTGCTGGAGCTGTGGGGAGTTTGATTATGATTTAATCCAGGCTTTTAGAGGAGGGAAAAAAGAAAGTTTTGACAGGTCCATATATAGTCCTCTGACTCACAGATTTCATGTGTCAAACACCGAAGAAGGGTTAAGTAGAATTAAGTTCTGGATTTGTTATAAATAGGCATCAAGTAACATGAATGTATTACATTTGCATGAAAATGTGGGCCTGATTCTCTAGCTTACCCCAGAGATTTTCTCTGACGTCGATGGGACACTCCCAGGTAGGTGAGCTCAGATCAGAGCCAGCCCAGCTCCGACTGTCCCCTGCAGCCACCATTTAACTGGACCCGGTGAAATGGGGAAATCATTGCTGAAATCAGGAAGGATTTATGCTGCTTGCACAGATCAGAATTTGGCCCTTAAAATAGTACAAGTAGTTTTAATTAGACCCCAAATCTGCAGCTGAAGGAATAATTTCTCCATGTCAATCAGTGCTAAATGTACCTATTAAATCAGGGAAGATGGGTTAAGATGAAAATTGCATAGAAATTCACTTTTCTTCTGTTTTTCACAGAAGATGAGATTTGTTGGATTCAGATGTTACAGGCAATCTCATCCAGCTCCGATTACTGTTCTGCTCAGCCACAACTTAAAGGTCCACGCAGACAATGAAGTCACCCTCACTCAGAGCAAGACTGACAGTCAGCATTGTTTGGGTAAAAACAGTCCCCTTTAGTAAAACAAACGCTTCTGCAATGAGTGTGACAGACACAGACTCTACCAAATCAGATCCCTCCTCAATAGTTTAATTTACTGACTTGTTCGTTGCTAAACAATTGAGAATTGGTCCACAGAGAAGGGACACAAAAAGGACAGACAATGTGGGCTGTATTTTGAGGCTGGATTAGTCCAAGCCAAGGGAAACCAGGCTTTTGAGCTGCCCAGTGGCATTGTTTCTGGAAAAATAATGTCCACCCCTGCAGCTCTACCTTTATTCTGAACTGGAGGTTTGGCCCTATTTCTGCTGAGGATGAAGAGAAGCAAACTGGAGAGAAGGGATCTGCGGTATGACACAGCCAGGGCCACTGAGACAGAGTGACAACCTCATCCCTGGAGATGTTGTCGTTATTATCCCACAGAGCTGTCGATCATGCAGGAACAGCATGAAAAGCTCCGGGAGCTTTCCCCGGCCCCAGCGGGACCCTCAGGCTCCAATGCCTTCCCAGCATCGCTCTGCCCTTAGTTGCGATTTTTCTTATCTAATGCCACATTCTGCTTTCTGCCATGAAAATAATTTCCAATTAAATGCATCCTCAGAGCCTATCTGGCTGTGAATTAGCCTGGAACTTGATGGCTGGCTTGTTAGCTCATCAAAGTCTCCAGGATAACGGGGAGGCACAGCCTCAAGAGCGATGCCGCTGGTTGGGGATTTTGCTCATCGCCTTGAACTCGCCGCAGCCCTGCGAAATGGGACGTGGATGCCCTTTGCTCACCTTCAGCACTTCTCTATTCTACTTCATCCCAGAGCTGAGTAAGCAACACCAGGGCTACAAAACACATCCCTGCTGAAGCCTCCAGCGCTGTTTCGTGCTTCTGCCCTCCGGGGATATCAGGGCTTGCTGAGTCCCTGGGAAGGAGCCAGCCACGCGCTCCAGCTTATGGGGAAGGGATTATCATGGCTCTTGTGACTCAGCCCACTGCTCCTGTGTACTTCACGGAAAGGAGAAAAGCAGGCATGGATCCTCAATTTGTCTCCAATATTGGCCACCTTAAACAGTCTCTGTCCTCAGGGACCTTCCCCAGGTTGCTTCTCTGCTGATGGTGGGCACTTCGAGGGTGTCTGGATGCCAAGGGCAATGGCAGTGATGTGGTGATTGCTGCCTCTCCACAAACAAAAAGGATAGAAACCCAAGGAGCTGGCTGCAGGGCTGGCAAGGAAGGGGAGGGGACGGCAGCTCTGTGGCCCCAAAGTGCTGCTGGGGATGGTGAAACTCTGGATGGGCTCCAGTCGGAGCGAAAGGCTTCAAAGTCCCAGGTTATGGGATGATTCAAACTCTGCAAAGAAAAAATGAGGGTTCCTGCCTGCTGCGAATGTGTGGCCAGGGAGACATCGGAGCACATGCTTCAGGGCTGATTTGGGGCATGGAAACACCTTTGGTCCATGTAACACAATCTCCCAGCACTCCCGTGGGTAACGGTCTCCATGGAGGACCCATTCACACTCCGGTGTGGCAACTATCGTGGCAACCAGGCCAGTGCCTGTTCCGCAGAGCCTGGGGCGGTGCAGGGCACAGGACAGGGACTGGGGATCCTCTCCCTGCCTGGCTCTCACCTCTCCTGTGCTTCCCACTGGAAACAGGGGCTGTTCCTTGGGAATACACGACTGCTGCCGTGGTCCCGTGCCCTGGCTGGAGAGGAACCGCAGCACTCTGCGGCGGGGTGAGTGGTGTTGGCGGGGACAGGGGAGCCTGTGAGGCTACAGTGGGGCTGGGGGGAACCAGGTTTGGGGGTGAGGGCTGCAGGGACAGCCCCAATGCCCTCCCTGGCTGCAGCAGGATGAGGGCTGAATCCAGGTGATATCCCCAACTTGTGCTCCCTGGGGGCTCTGCCCGCTGGCATGGGGCGGGGGGGGGGTGCTCACTGGGATTTCTATGGAAACCCAGGTAACGAATGGAATGGAATAGCTCAAACCATCTGTTCTTCCCCTACTTATAAACTCGATAAGAGGAGCGTGTTTCACGATGACATCACTACAAATGCTCTCCTTTTATTCATCGCGCAGCCATCTGTGATGGTTTCCTCATGTGCCAAACACGCGAGCGGGTGCTGAGGGACGGGCAGGGGAACACAACCACCCCCTTACTCGGGGTTTCATTTCTCCCCTTGGAAAGCAGGCCTGGCCCCGCAGAGGCTTCCTTGTCCCCTTCCCGAGACATCTGCAGAGCAACTGGCAGAGTTAGCTGGAAGAAATGAAGGGCTCAGAGGTAAAAACTGAAGCACAATCCAAAGCTGAGCTTCCCCACAGGCGCAATGGAGGATCTGCCGTGGAGATCTCACCTGCAGAAGTAAGTGCTGCCGTGGGGAGCCAGGATTTCTTTTGCCAGCAAGGTGTTGGGTTGCAGTGGGGCTGATTCTGCCTGCCCTCCCCATCTGGGGATGAAGCTGTGGCCTGAGATTTGGGTGTTGGGGGAGGTAGGGTTGGGGAATATGGGGCAGCTGAGGGCACAGGTGGTGGTGGATCTAACTGCCACAGCTTCAGTACTTACCTGTTAGGCAGGTTCTCAACTAAAATCGTCCCACAGCTGGGGATGTGAGCACTCCTGCTCTGCTCCTGGGCAAAGTCAGCTGGGTTCATTCATGTCCCCAGCATGGGTGGGTTTGGTTCTGACTCATGGGGTTCTTGCAGTCATGCTGGGTGATAAAAGAGGTGACACCGGCCATCACCTGCCCTCCCCACTGCTGGAGGTCCTGGAATTAAGGTGCTGGCTGTGGCTCAGCTGCCACAGTCAACAGGCACTGATTTTGGTTGCTGTAAACACCTCCTTGCACTGGAGGGTGGTGGTAGCATGGGAGTGGGTTACCCAAGAGCAAAGCACAGGCTGGACTTCGCTCTGAAGTGGATCAGAAGCACTCATGGAGTTGGTTTGTGTGGCTCAGTGCTTTGGGTGGTAAGGAATATCTTAGGTAGCAGCAAGGAGCTGAAGGTGGTGACAAACAGCTGGAGGTGGTGATGTCATTAACCTGTTCCCCTCAAGTGACCAAATTCTCCCTTTTTATTTTGTGGCAGCAGGCAGGGCCCTCTTTGAAGCAGAAGCTTTTGGACTTCCATGTGGAGGAGAAAGAAAAGCTGACTGAAGCCGAGATCAGGATACTGCAGAAACAGTTTCGGATAGTAGCGGAAAAGAAGAAATCTTATATTGCCAACATGAGGCAGAAAATTCAGGCTCAGGAGTGAGTGCAGCTTTGCTCGGCTACGTTGTGCTTGGAAAGTTACTCCTTGCCGAGATCTGGGGACCTTGGTGCTGAGATAAGGAGGAGTAAGGACCAGCTCCAGCATTGCAGGTGGGATGTGCTAATGTCATTTGTCGTTCCATTTTTACAGAAAAGAGATAAAGTCGCCGACTGAAGAACATCAAAAGGAATCATTAATGCTGAGCCAGCTCATATCCCCGAGAAATAAGATGCTGGATGACAAGATTTGTATGGAGCTCCAATGCCTTTTGCAGACCAAATATCAGTATGATTCTCTGATTAGAGACAGAAAAGCCCTGTTAGCTGACCTGAACAACCAGGTAAGAGCATCTGGACCGTTCCTTGGCTGAGCATGGTAGAGCAGAGCAGAGACACAGAGTGAAACCTATGGCTGAAACTCCTTGATGTAAAATGCATTTAATTCAGGCCTTGGAATCTAATGCTGCCTCCTGGCAAAAGACACATAACAATGACAAATGGATAGAGTCAGGTTCCCATTCAAGTCAGCAGCACTGGCTAGAAAAGTAAGGTCTGATTTTCAGCCTTGTTGTCCCACCAGTCTCTGCAGCTCCTCGTTGATGGCACACACCTGCCTGACGCAACATCCCTCTGCTTGTGCCTTGACTTTTTTTTTTCTGCTAAAAAAAGAGGCAAAAATGGAACATTTAGTTGTGCTGCCTGAGACATGGCAAATATAGAAGAGCAGCAACATCTGAGGGATGTCCCATCACTTCTCCTGAGGACAGGCTGGTTGGATTGGGTCAACAGTGGGGTGGGAGGTCAAGGGCAATGCAGTGCTACAGAAGTGACAGGTCTCTGCAGCTCTGTGCTCTGAACAACCCGCCCATGACAGAAGTCAGGGAACATGCTTGGGTAGCTTATAGTTTCTCGAGATGCTGCAGAGCTTTCCACAACAGGGTTAGCTTTCAGTCAGGGATGTCTTGGGTGAGTCATACCTCTCCCACCTGCCCCCTGCTTCGTTGTTCTCCAACTGCTTCATTCTTTTCGTGGATTTATTTCCTCTGGCAGGTCCCCACTTCTGGCAAAAGATTTCCTCCTCTCATTCCCAGGGAGGACTGTACAGATCCCTGTCTGGTCAGCACAATACCACTACCAAAAAACCATCTTCTTTGCCTCTTCCTCTCTACAGAGTGCTGCTGTGCCTTCTTCAACACCTGCTGAATTTCCCTCCAGAGGCAGCTGCATTTCCTTCGTGACATGAAAATAAACCCATTCCTAGTTACAGTTCATGTTACTGCTTGTGCAGGATGGGATCCTTTGGGATTAAAGCTGCTTCTATAACTGTGAGCTCATTAATGACATGGTTGCTGTAGTTCAGGTCAGCAGAGAGTAATTTCTTTGGCTAAGTGTCCTGACAAGAGTCCAGAACGTAGGGGTAGCGATTATACTTGATTATACTTTTTTTTTTTTTTTTTTCTCTGTGTGTGCAGATAATAGAGCTGGAAAAAAATGTTGTGAGGCAAAACCAGGTAGCAACGAAGGTGAAGCAAGCGAACCGTAGCAAACAACTGCAAAAGCGGATTGAGGCACTGGAGATTCATCTAAACAACGTGAGGAAACGTTTTGCAGACCTTTGGAGACCATGTGCGGGGCCACACTGGGGCCTGTGTGCAAAATGGTTTTTGGTCAGGATAAAGGGTTCAAATGCATTTGGTTGACACAAGCTGCATAAAGGACAGGGCTTGTTCCCTTGGCCTAATTGTTCCCAGAATATCTCAAAGGCTCCTTCAAGCTTGGTGACCCAAATGCAGCTCTTGTGCCATGCCAAGAAGCCTGAAGGTCTGCACCTGTTTAGTGATAAAACCGAGCTGCCTGAAGCCACCTTGCCTTGGACAATGCCAGCTCCAGGTCTCTGCTGTGATCCGCCTGCCATACTGTTGCCTCCTCTGTCTTGAGGAGAAGGATAGTGGAGGGCCAACTTAAAAATCTCTTGGGCTGTGTTTGTCCCAGCCCTGGTCAAGGTCTTTCAGCAGAGACCTGAGCTCCCCCATCCTGCACCAGCTTCAATCTTTTGCTTCCCTCTCACCAGGTCACTGTTCATTTCAATACTGTCCTGACCAGAAATAACAAGCTCCAAGAAGAGATCGAAAACCTGCAAATCCAGAAAGCTGTTTTGGACAACTCCTACATGAAGCTCCATAAGAAGCTGGATCAGCAGATGAGAAGGATGAACACTGCTATTGAACAATCCGCACAAGCCCGCAAGCAGCAGTACGTGGCCTTGCAAACCCTCTGTGGCAAACTCGGCACTGATGAGCGATGCCAGTGACGAGTATCACAGAATCCCAGAATCATCTCGGTTGGAAAAGACCTTGAAGCTCCTCCAGCCCAACCATTAACCTCACATTGACTGTTCTCAACTCCACCAGATCCCTCAGCGCTGGGTCAACCCGACTCTTCAACCCCTCCAGGGATGGGGACTCCCCCCCCTGCCCTGGGCAGCCCATTCCAACGCCCAACAACCCCTTCTGCAAAGAAATCCTTCCTAAGAGCCAGTCTGACCCTGCCCTGGCACAGCTTGAGGCCATTCCCTCTTGGCCTGGCGCTGGTTCTTTGGCTCAAGAGACTCATCCCCCCTCTCTGCACCCTCCTTTCAGGGAGTTGTAGAGGGCCATGAGGTCTCCCCTCAGCCTCCTCTTCTCCAGACTAAACCCCCCCAGTTCCCTCAGCCGTTCCCCATCAGACCTGTGCTCCAGACCCTGCACCAGCATCGTTGCCCTTCTCTGGACATGTAAAGAGAGACTGACTGCAACTTCAGAGAGAGGATTCACTGCTCTTGTTTAGAGCTGGTTCTAATGGCTAGGTGTCTGCTCTGTGCAGGGAGACTGGTACCTCCAGGGTGATTTACTCCACCTAGCTCAGCCATTTTTTGGGATGGGGTGAGTTTCCCCATGGAGCAGCCTCCTTCCTCGGAGTCCCACCTGAGTCCTCCTAGGGCGATGCAGCAGACCTGAAGCAGAGGCCAGCCAGCTCTGGTCAAATTGAGCCTGGCTGCCACATTTAGGTGCTGTATCCAAGTACAAAACCCCACCAAGAGCTGTGTTAGCTTGCTGCTGGCCTTGGGCTGACACTGTTGCCTCTGGATGAGAGCCGGGCCACATGTGCAGCATCACAGGAGCTTTGCTAGGTTGGGCACAGAGATTCATGGGAATGGCCAGGAATACAAATCCTTAGACCTACACGTGGTGTAACCTGCTGCTCTCTCTGTGCAGGATGGACTCCCTGGCAAAGATTTCAGCCATGAAAGAAAAGCACAACAAAGACACTGTCCACTTCAACGTTGAGATGCAGGAGCGGAAGCGTGTCTTTGCCCAGAAGGCCCAACTGAAAAACTTCATGCTCACCAAATCTAGAAATCGCTCTGAATTGGAGGAACAGGCCAAAGAGAAAAAAGGTATCAGATGAAAGAAACCATGTGTAGCTGGGACCACAAACCAGGAGGCTGCAGGGCTGGCAAAGGGGCTGCTTATAACACCGCACTCCAAAGGCAGGACCCTTCCCCTCCCTGCAGGCTCCTTCACCCACCCTTTGCCCTACAGAAGAAACAGTGATAGTCAAGTGAGGCCACCAAAAACCATGTGTTTTGGGGTGCCCTTGGGGGAGAGAGAGGGATGGGGAGGCAGGGACCTGTCTCCATGTGCAACCATGGCTCCTTTTATCCTCCCAGGGAGGGATCCCACTGTGTTTGCCCCATTCCCATACAGACTGTGGCCTCTTTGCTTAATTTCTGAGTGACACAGAGACACTTTCTGTGCCTCCCTGCCCCAAGCACCCCACCAAACCCCACAGCCCCTGCAGGGGAAGGCTCTGCAACGGGCAGCCTGTGGGGACACGCACAGCCCAGGCTCTATTTCTCTCCCTCAGCCCTGAAGGTAGCCCAGCAGGTGAAGCAGAGGCAAAGTGTGAGCCATGAAGTGGTTTACAGGCGCCTGATGCAGCTGGCGGAGGACGGGGACATCGATCGGCTGGTGAATGGCTTCATCGAAAGGGAGGAGAAGAACTTTTCCTGCTTCAGCTATGCCACCAAGCTGAGCAGCGAGATGAACAAGATACAACAGAAGATCAAGGATCTCCAGGTCTGTTCCAGGCTCTTCATGTCTCCCCTTTCTCAGCTGGTGCTTTTGGGCTGGGGTGGATTTTTCCTCTCCCGTGTGTCCAGCATCACTGCTCACACCAGAGCGCGGCTCATAGCCTGTCACACGGGTGGGATTAGGGGAATGCAAAGGGATAGCCAAAAATATAACTCCAATAGCCAGAATGCTGCGTTCTCAGAGCTAAAAGTGACTCAATGCTGCCACCGTGTACCCAGCAAAAATACTGCAGTATCCAGGAGGGCCAAGAGCTGCCTCAGCTGTGTGTGGGGCTGGCTGGAGCGAGAAGTGCTTGTTGTGGGGTTGTCATCTGCCCTCCTGGCCTGGGGACAGTGGTCCCCAGAGGGGCCAAGTGGGACATCCCTGCTCCCAGGGCGGAGGAATGGTCCCCAGCCTCTGTTAGGCACGTCTGGTGGGCATTCAGCCAGTACCCCCTCCGTGTGCTTGTGTTTACCCAGAATGAAATTACGGCCATCGTGATGGACCGGGAGTGTGCAGAGAGCAGCAACCTTCATATCCTGAAGGAGCTGAAGGTATGGCGGCCGGGGTTTCCCTCTGCAAGGGTAGCAGAGCCCTGTCAGTCCCGGTGCATGTCCTAGGAAGTCTGGTCCTGTCAATGCTGCTCTGGCCAACGGCTGGGGAGGTGTGGGCAGAAAAGGGCCCTGCATTGGCTCTGGCAGCCCTGTCTCTCAGTGCATGGTGAGACGGTGACTGCAGGGCTCCTGCCAGCCCTGGTCCTCCAGCATCTGGAGCCTCATCTGTGGCACAGGGAGCTTGGGATCCCCTTCATAGAGCCTTTTCCCCACAGGGATGGGAGCATCCCGCAGCCTCTTCTGGGATGTGTCCAGTGTCCAGACTGGAAATGGCCAGCTCTGGGGTGGGGGGAAAGCAGGGGGCTGGTGTAACACCTAGCAAAACCTAGGAAAAACTAATGGAAACCACTGAGGAAACCAGACGGTACGAAGAGAGATGCAAAAAGAGCAGCAAAGTCCTGGGCCAGCTCAAATCCGACATGGAAGACCTGTGCAAAGAAATCAACTGCGACGCTACAAAGATAATGCAGCAGCTCGGAGAAAAGAAGCAGATCATGGAGCTGAACCTGACATGGTTTTCTGGTGGGTCAGGGCTGTCTGTCTTCCCCTGCCACATGGCCTGGACCTTGTATGTCCACCACCTGCTTGCACTGTTGTTTTAATCGAGCTGGGGTTTTTTGCCCTGTCCCATCATTCATGGATGTCCCTAATGTGAATTTGGGGTGCCAAATTCCCAGCAAATCCAGGAACTAACCTGACTGTGTAAACATCCCGGTGGATCCCCAAGCCCTCATCTTGGCTCTGAGTGTAGGACCCAGCCTCGGACCCTTGCCCCTGGAGAGCCAGGTTGCCCAATGGCACTGCCTCAGGGAAATCAATGCTCAGCAAAGAGCCGGGCGTGGGTTTGGGCAGGGGTGCGGTGTAGGGACCCTGCGGCATGGCGCTGCCTCCCACGCAGGTCTTGTGGAGAAGACCAAGGAGCTCCTGCTGCTGGAGTCCATCCTGCGCTACACATCGGCTGACGGCTCGCCTCTGGCCGAGCCCTTCGCCAACCCGGTGCTGGGCAGCACGAAGCACCTCCAGGTGACGGATCAGGCCCAGCTCTGCCTGCTGCCCCCCACCCTGGATGGCACCACCGACGCCATCGACTCCTGTGAGTGTGGGAGGCGGGAGGGAGGGGCTGTGGCTGCGCAACCAGCCAATCCACAATTCCCCCCTTGGATGCCCGGCCAATCCCCTGCTGTCACCTATTGTCCCCAGCCAATCCCAACCAGCCTGCCCCACCCTGACGGGTATATAAGGCCCGGGGTGGGGTGTGTGATGGGGTGGCCATTTTCTTGGGCAGTGGAGGTGCCACTGGACCACAGCCAGCTCTGCCAGCTGGTTCTCCAGAGCCGGGAGAAAGAGCAGGAGCAACACCACCAGCACAGGAAAGAAGAGGAGTGGCATTAAGGTGTGAGAGCCAGCGGGGATGAATTAAATAAACAGTTTCACTCTTGAGCTCACCCTCTGCTTCTGCGCCCTGGACGTGATTCCGTCTCCCTTCTCCTCTGGAAGGAGCCCAACGCCTTCTACAGGCTTCAAAAGCTCACCGGGTGATATTTGGGCATTGCTTCGCCCACTGCTGACAGTAGCCGTGACTGGGGGTGGGAACAGCTGCTCTCCAGTGGGGTGCTGCCCCCGTTGCACAACCCAATGCTCCTCTCGAAGCCGGACATTGCGTGGCTGCTGGGGAGGAGATGGGGAGCACGGCCCCAGTCCTGCGTCATACCTGCTCCGAGGGGCCTGGGGAGGGCTTGGAGGGATGCAGGGAGCATGAGTGTGCTTGCTGGGTGTTTCCTGCTAAGCTGGGAGCTCTTTGCTGCCTAAAGTAAAGCTGAGCTCAGTGCTGGTCCTGGGCTGGTGGGAGCAGATGGTTGCTAGCCACAGCCCAGTGCGAAACAGGCTGTTTGGGTCTGGGAGCTGGGCCAGGCTGGGAAACGGCGAGGCAGAGGGACTTGAGGGCACGCAAGGGTGATGTGCAGCGGGGCCGGGAGGCTGGGGACAGCGGGGTCTGGGATGGCTCTGGGAGCTCCCGCTGGGCACAGATGCCCCGTGCAGACACACCACGCAAGCCTGAGCACCACTCACACCAGCGGCTGGATTTCCTCTTGCCAAAAGGCGGTTTAATGTGGATGCTATTCATGGTGGCGAGAGGCAAAGGGCCGCCCCCATGCGACCTAGAGAGAGGCGATCTCGCAGTGCCAGCCCCAGCGCCGAGCGTGGCCTAGTCCTTCTCTTCACCGTGTGTAATGACGTGGACAAGGTTTTTGTAATCCAGGTTACCGGACATGTCTGGAGGGAAGGCTGCAAACATCTGATCAATCTGCTGGGAAAGAGCCAGGGTGAAAAGGCGGAGCAGAAGGGGTTTGGGGCTGGGGCTGGGAGGAGGGCTGGGGGTCTGTCAGGATGGAGGGCACGGGAGGCTGGCAGGGAGGGTGGGAAGGAGCTCGTACCTCTTCCTGGGAAAACCTCTCACCCTGCGTCATCAGCATTTCTTTGATGCTGCAAACAAGAGAGCACGGTGAGCAGCAGGGAGGCCTCAGAGGGGACGCCTGTCCTCCCCCCTCGGCCACCCCTGCACTCACTAGGCAGATTTCAGGCCTTTTCCCTCTGGATCGAACACCTTGAACGCGTTCAGGATCGTTTCCTCTGGGTCAGCACCTGCAGATGACATGGCCACGGCCATTGGAGGCAGCGGAGAGGGAAGCCTCCTGTTTCCCCCAGCCTTCGGGGAGAAGATGGGGGGCAGGCTGGGAAGCAAGGGGCCCCGCAGGGACACCATCCCTGCAACTGGGTCCTCGAGCGCAGGTGGTGAGAGGAGCGGACGTAGGGTCGTGGTGTGCCCACAAAGCAGGCTGCGTCACCGCCGCCCTGGCATCCGGCGTCTATCTAATCTTTTGGGTGTATTTATAGAGCTCCAGGCACAGGCCCTTGGGGCCGCGTAGCCTCCTGGAGATCTGCAGGGAGGCTGCATGCCTTGGGTTGTGTAAGTGATCCAGGGTGCTGCCAGGTGGGGCTGTTGGGTCAAAGTCATGCTGTAGCCAGCGCCCTTGCCAGGGTGGCTGTTGGTGCCACCACAGGTGTCAGCAGGCTCAGAGGTGCTGCAAGATCTCCAGTCCCCTCTTTCTATGGGGACAGCAGCATCCCAGCCTGTTGTTTTTTTAAAATGGCTGGGGAAACTGAGGCACAGAGACCTGCTCATACCCCCCAACAGGTTGAGGAGACACAGGATGAGATCCAGGTCTCTGGATGGGCAGCCCTAGCCCTGCCTTTGGGACTGTTGGTATTGCGAGTCAGCATGAGTTTTGGGGTGCAGGGACCTCCTTGGGGACAGTTGCTCAGGGTGCATGAAGCTGAGTTTGTCCTATCTGTGGTGTCTTGAGATGGGGAGTCAGGGAGAGTGCCCAAGTCTAGGATTTGGAGGACAAGGACTGGAGCTCTTGGGGAGAGAGGTTGTTGCTGGTGATGGTCCCACCAACGCCTCTATCTTTGGGGGTGTCCCTGTGCTGCCGCTGTGAGAAGATGGCACTAAGGGATGTGGGAGGGATGGGTGAGGGAGATCATTTCACAGGTATCCTGTGGTTGTCCCCAGGTGTCACCTCTTGGCCGTAGTGTGGGAGGAATCTTTGCCCTGACCCACTTCCCCGGCTCTGCGTGCCGCAGTATGGCCGGCGGTGCCACCTGCCTTTCCTTCAGCAGCTCCCACCTGAGGCCTCCAGGGATGACGGGGTGATGGGTGACGGAGGCCCCGGGAGTTGTGTGGCTTCCCCAGGTGGGACAGGACATTGATGATGGTGTGAGTGCTCACCAACCACCCCCCCAGCTCCCCAGGTGCCCTCTCACCCTTGAGTTTCTCCCCAAACATGGTGAGGAACACGGTGAAGTTGATTGGGCCTGGTGCCTCCTTTATCATCTCATCGATCTCCTCATTTTTCACATTCAGGCGCCCTAGGGGAGAGCAGAGTTGGGTGAATCATGTGTCCATCTCCAGCTGCAAATGTGTGCAGACCTCCAGGCTCTGCTCCATGTGCTGGGGGCTAAAAGATACACCACGGAAGCCTTTCCCTGGAGGTTTTTCCCCCCACCCGAGGGATGTGACACAGCCTTGGGGAGCCACGTCCAACAAGAAACATCAGCAACAGAAGTGAGGAAGGGAGAATCATGTGCTGGCAGAGGATGGGTGGGTTGGACACCTCCAGCTCTGGTTTCCTGGGCTCCAGGATCACGGAAGAGAGGGTTGCAAAGGACTGAGCTGTGCTACTTCCTTCCCTCACTGCCCCATGGATCAGCCTGCTTCAGCCCTCCTTGGGTCAAAACCACGAGTGCTGTGGTTCTCCCTGGCCCCTGGTGTCAGAAAGGAACAGGACTGAATGCCTACATCCTTTTACCTGAGACTGGGTTCTCTTTGGGACTCCCTGGCCCCATCGCTGGTTCATGCTGGCCTCTGTGATGAGACAGCCAAGCTCGCAACTTCACAGCTTCCCACAAATCCCGTAAATCCCCCTAATGCCCATACCCCCAGGGGTGCTGTGGAATGGGTACAGCCACGTGCTTCTTAGCACGCAAGAAGGCAGGGAGCATTTGGCTGTGTATAATCCAGGAGCTGACTCTCTCTAGTACCTATGGGATTAAACTCTCACTGCTGCAGGAGCACCTCTGAGTCACCCCATGTGAAATCTCACCGGCTAACAGAAGTGGGTTTGGATCAGGAGGTTTTCAGCAAAACAGGAGATCCAGTTAACCGCTGGGGCTTGGTTAAACAGGAGCTCACAGCTGGTTTTACACTTAATAGGTCTAATGTCATTGATGCTGCTGGGGAGGGTTCTAAAAGGAGGCTCACCGAGTGCAGCAAATGTGTCTCTCAGATCCGCCTTGTCGATGAAGCCATCCCGGTTCTGATCCATGATGGTGAACGCCTGGAAGCACAGGAGGAGGGCAGGGAGCACAGGCAGAGGGAGAGTTGTCAGCCTTTGCAAAGGTTTTAGTACCCTCCTCCTTCTTCTCCTATGGAGTTGGGTGGGAACAGGGCGCTTCGAGCTCTGCACGGGGTGGGGTCCAGGGGTCCTCACCCAGCGAGGGAGCAACAACCATCACCCTAATCCTGCACCAATCCTGGCCCCTGCACCCATGGGCGCTGCAGGGTGATGGCTCCCTACAGTAGCCCAAACACTAATGCCATCCAAACCCCATGCCTTGGCCAAAGCCTTCTCACCCTGGGATGAGACCAGCTGAGGAGGACAGCCCGAGCCATCAGCTCCCCCAACTGGGACCAGTTATCCCTGTAACGGATCTACACAGGACCATGTGCCAGCCGTGCAGGGCGTAAGTTGTGAAGAGGTCCTGGCACAGCGGGTAGGAGCTAGCTGGGAGGTGTGCTCCTGCTCTCCTCCTCTGCAGGGTGCGGGCTCCTAGGAAGCTTTGAGGCGATGCCATATTTAACAATGTCGCTGAGTTGTTATTCTCACTTTTAAAATAAAATGACTCAAAACTGGACACGCTGCCTCTTGCTGCAAACTGGCTGTCACTGCTCTGAAAGAGCTGAAGGCTCACATCAAGGACCCTTGGTCTTTTCTACTAAACCCACCTACCTCTTTGAATTCCTGGATCTGGGCCTGCTCGAACATGGAGAAGACGTTGGAATTAGCACCTTCAATCCTCTTCTTGGCTTTCTTGGGTGCCTGCAGGGGTTCAAGTACATATCACTAACTCGCTGGCTTTCTATGGTGTGGAATAAAAGCATGAAACTACCCTATTCTCAGTCATGAGTCCTTCACAGTAGCTCTGGGCTGGTGCTGCCACTGCACTTGTGTGCTTGGTGGTTTTCCTGTGTATTGCTCAGGAGCTCTGGGCCCATGTGACCCTCCGAGATATTAAGGGCTGTTAAGATTCCTGATTAAATTACAGCTCCATCTTTGCTTTCCTGATGAATTTAGGCAAATAGGTCTGAGGAAAGATGAGTCGGGAAATCAATTCCCCACCAAAGACTACAGCAGCTCAGAGGATCGGCACTGGGGTGAGATCTCCCCGGGTGGAAACCTGGGGTTGGGAGCACGCTGCTGAGGTTACATGCAAGGTGCTTCCTCACCCTGCCGTGCCTCTCGCTAAGACCACAGCACTTATTAAAATGCTTATTAAAAAAGTCTGCCTTCTCCTGCACTGAGGCTTGAAACAACCAGAAGCAGGAGCAGAGGACAGAGCCGCACACGCTCCCACCCTGCCCATCATCCCTTGGTCCAGCCATGTGCTCCAGCAGCCTTTCCCTCTAATCAGGGGGGGTCCGCCAGGATAAGGAAGAGAAGGAGGGTTTCAGGGGACACAACAGCCCTTCCTCTCACTGCATAGAGGAAGGGAAAGCAGAAAGATGGCATTTGAACCCCAAAATGGTCTGCTCCAGTTAGAAAGCTCTGCTAGCGTGGGAGACACCTCTCTGTTCCCCGCAGGATACTGCCGATGCAGCCAGATGCTCCCCGACTTGCTCACCCCCTTTCTAGGGCAGGAGGGATCCTTGGCCATCAGATCCCTGTTGCCTCCATTGCTCCCTGCTCTTTAAAGCTATCCTGGTGAAAAAGCTAATGGATTTTGCCTCTTCCCGCTGGAGCTTTGGGCTCTCGGTACTCACCATGGCTTCACACAGCCGCCGATGTTGCTGCGAGAGATGTCTCGGAGGAGTCCCTCACTTCCCCTCGGCTGAAACAATAAATACATCCCACTCTGAGTTAAAAATAACCCCATGCCCACTTTTGGCTGTAATAGGTAAGTTAGCCGCCCCCAACCCTGTTGTCTCTGACTTTCTCCGTCCCTCTCTCTCTAATCTGGAATAGCAGCTTGTTGTTGTCACCGGCTGACGTGACATGTGAGCCAGAGAGGGTTTCAAGGTTAACAAAGTGCCAAGCGGCCCCGCAGCTCCCACACTGGAGATGCTGACCCTCCGCAGGGACTGCACAGGAGCAATCCCACCTGCGTTTGTCACTTGGGCTGTGGCCAGGCTTTTCCCCTCTTCTGCGACATGCAGGGAGGACTTGGCCTGGGGGGATCCCCAGCTACCGTCCCCCAAGCCTTGGGACATGGATGTTTTGCCTCGGTCCTGCCATGCATCCTCGGGAGCCTTCATGCCCCGTTGCAGCGTTGGCATGGCAAAGCTCGGCTGCTGGAGGTGGAGGAGCCCCCACCTTCCCTCCCTGCACTGGGGTCAGGTCACTTGTAATGCCTGAAGAGCAGAAGAGGCTGCCGGCCATCCCATCTCTGGACGAAGGGGCCCATCCTGCCGCAGCGCCGGCTCGGATATAGCCCCCCCATCCCAGAGCACTGGGATGAGGCCGGAGGCGGATGCTGAGCTCCCGCAAAGCCGAGCAGGCACGCGGGGCTCCTCTCTCATGTGTCACCCCCCACCGAGGCACCTGTCACGCCGTTAAGCCAAACACTTGCTCGCCCTGGTCCCATCGAGACACAGCACACAATTAACTCTCCCCATCCCAGGCTCTGGCAGCCGGTGTGGGGCCACATCCTGCAGCACCCGGGAGCGGTGACACAACTGCTGTCCTCCCAGAGCACAACCACTTGGGTCGTTTGGCGGTTCTGTTTTTTCTTCAGTATTTTTAGCCTGTTAATTTTATCTCTCCTCCCTCTCGCCTTGCCGTGGGGATGTGGGCCTGCTGGGGTGGGAATGGTGCTGGCAGCAACTGCTGTGCCCCCCCCAAGCTCTGCTGTGCCTGACATGGCCCTGACATGGTGGCTGGGGTGCAGGGGGCTGCCGGCCTCGCTGCTCATGCTGCTGCCCAGCATCGTCCCCTCCGCGTGCCGAGGAGGCTGGTGGGTGAGCGGGGAGGGCTGGGAACAAAAGGCAGCATGAAATGGGATCCCCAGAGCTCCGGGCTCTGCCCAGACACTGCCCTCGTTCCCCCAGAGGACACAAATATTGTGTTGAATCCCTGACACTTGCCACTTGGTCACACCTCAATGCCTAGTTGCAAGGACGGCATTATGGGGAGGATTTAAGTAGGCAACAGGGAAATGCATAGGGAAAAAGTGCCCTGAGAGGAGAAAACTCCTGATCCAGGAACGACTGCCTCGTCTGGACAAAGCTGCAGCTGAGGGAAGGGATTTCAGGATGGGGTTTGGGGCAAAAGAGCAGGCGAGAGAGCCCGAGGGGCAGAGCTGGGGCAAGGACCAGCCCTGGGCATGCGGGCACAGCTGGGGATGATCAGGATCAATCTCGGCACGGATGCTCCCTCTTTCTGCCAAGTTCAGCTGGATTCATCGGCCAGCCGAGCCCAATTACCTTAATTTGTGGCATTAAGGAAAAATCCATAAGCATCAGGGAAGTGATGTGTAGCGGTTTAACTGGACGGGTTGGCTGCGGAGCCGCCGGCGCTGCCTGGGTGCTGCCCATCCCTGGCTCCATGTCTGTGCCGGGGCTTGGCTGGTGGAACAGAGTCAGCCCTGGAGCCACGGAGATTTCCCAGAATATTTTTTTTTGGAGAGGAAGTACCATTTCTGCCTGCCCTGCCTGGCAAAGGTCAGACCTCGGTCTCTCCCTGGCGTTGCTGGGGGTGAGATGGTGGCTGGGAGTTTCGAGAGGCCGGCTGCATCGAACGCAGCACAGAAATCCTGGCCAGGGATGGGGTGCAGATGGCTGCCTGTGTTTCTGCCATAATTTGTAAGACGGTGCATCTGCTCCGCTGCTCACTTCTCACTGTCAGACGTAATCCTCTGTGCTGCACGGGCCGGATCCTGTCCCCTCAGTGAGGATCCTGGTCCAGCCTGCGGATGGAGGTGGCTCCAGGCACATCTTTCCCTTCTCCTGCTGTGGATATTGGGGGACTTACTGGCATTCAGGAAAAAATAGGTGCTTTAAATATATATGTATGTACATATATGCCTACAGAGCTCTGCGGTGAACAAAAGAGCTGTTGGGAAGTGGCTGCAGCCTGCGAATGGATGTCAGGAAATAACACATGTATCTGTGCCATGGCAAAATCAAGCATCGTCCCTTCTTATCTGCAAAAGAGCCTGTGTTTTACATGAAAAAGCCTTTCTAATTAATAGGACAGCCCCTCTTGAGCTCGATAAAAAATGGAGTCAAAAGGATTTGATTAACCCCTGCTCTTTTCCAGGCGCGTGCTCTGCCTGAGCGAGACGCGTGCCTGCGCCTGAGCCGAGTCCTGCCCGTGGCCGATAACGGGCTCCCTTCGTCCCAGGGAGCCCGGCAGCATCGTGCCCACGGGTAGTCCTGAGTCTGGACATCGATGGAGCCGATTTGGGGGTGTCCAGGCCCCAGGGCTGCCCGAGAGTGGCCACATCAGCGTGCCAGGATGCTCCAGAGCCAGCCCGTGCACCCCACACTGTTGTGGTTTCCTTATGAATATCTTTGCTTCAACTAATATTTTTTTCTGCAATCAGATACATTTGACTAAACTAATACATATGTATACACGCCGGTACATTCCCATTCAAACCAATGTAAATTACCTTTGACCAATACATTTTCCCGGGAAATCAATGCATTTTAACACTGGATAATATTTATGAAATTGAATTTTTTATTGAAGCTAATGCAATTCTCTTCTATTTTATGCATTTTTATTAAACTAATGCATTTTAAATTAAACTGTTGTATATTAACTACAATGGCTGTTGGTACTTACAGTAAAATAATATATGTTTGCTGAAATCAATACATATTCCAAACCTAGGAATTTCCAGTTAACAAGGCTATATCAAATGTAACAAATGCATGTAGCTACTTAATTTGATACTTATATACACTGGCTGGTATATTTCTGTATTGGTAATGATTATTTTTAAAGGGAGAAAGCTTATTAAAGGTAGAAAGATGGATTCCTGTGCGGCTCAGAGCTGCAGTTTGAAGCTGGCAGTGGTGGTCACTCCTCCCTGGGGCTCACACCGAGGGGCACCATGGGGGTGACCTGTGTGTCCCAGTGCTGGCTGGTGGCTGAAGCCCATCTTCTCTGCCACAGATGGCCTCTGTGCCCTTGGCCACATCCCTGCACCTCAGTTCCCACTGCATGGGTTTTGGGGGCAACCTTCCCTTTCCTTGGGCTCACCCTCGCTCATCAGTCTCCCCCCCCCAGCCCTTTCCTCTGGCAGCATCTTCAGGAGCTTTCGGAGAGTTTTATCCATCTCCCCTTGGTGTTCAGAAGGTTTCAGTCTTTAACAGCTTATCCCAGACGAGCTTAATTTAGCAGCTTTGCCTGATTCAGCTTTTCACTCGGAAGGATATATCACCACGGTAATGGCCAGGAGGATTTGCCCAGCTCAGGGGTCTGGGGAAGAGCTGCCGCTCACAAAACAGAGCCGGGGGCCAGCTGGCCTGAGGACAGGGCAGGTGATGGTGACGAGGACGGATGATACCCCCAACCCCGAGCTGCTGGCCTGTCCCAGGGACGTGCTCTGCGCTGTGCACAGGATGTGGCCCCAGGAGGCCATTCTGGCCTCCCGAGCCGTGGCATTGACGGGGGAGAGCCAGAAATAGCAGCGTTATCTGCTGTACACATGCCGAATGGCGCCGTTGTTGAGATAATTTGGGCGAAGCAATAAAAGAGGAAAATTAATTAAAGAGCATGTGCTAATTGTAGGGGGAATGTGCCTGGAAATAAGTAGCCATGGCAGAAACGCGGCCGGTGGAGGGGACCGGGCACCCTCCCCGCACATCCTGGGGCACCCAGGGGGCACCGAGGGCTGAGGCCGGGCACAGCTCAGTGCATGCCCTGCGGGAGCCGCGGTGGGCACCGAGGGGAGATGGAGGGGTGCTGTGCCCCCCCCCGTGCGGTGTCTCAGCCTGCACCCCTGTGCCTCCCGTGTGCCCCTCAGTGTCCCCCCCCTCGGGGTGTCCCCCCGCGGTGACCAGTCGCCCCCCCTCCGTGTCCCGCCGTGTCCCCCCGCCCCAGCCCAGAGTGACGCGCCGCAGGTGCCGCGTCGGCCGCCAGGTGGCGCCGTTGTAGCGGGCGAGGTGCGGGCGCTGGCGGGGGGGGCGGAGAGGGGCGGGAGGAGAGGGATGGGGAGAGGGGAGAGAAGGGAGAGGGGAGAGGGGAGAGAAGGGTGGGGGGAGAGGGCAGAGAAGGATGGGGGGAGAGGGGAGAGAAGGGTGGAGGGAGAGGGGAGAGGGATGGAGAGAGGGGAGAGGGGCAGGGAGAGAGGGGTTGGGGGGGAAAAGGGCGGGGGAGAGGGGAGAGGGGCAGGGAGAAAGGAGAGGGGCAGGGAGAGAGGATTGGGGGAGAGGGGAGAGGGGCAGGGGGAGAGGGGATAGGAGCAGGGAGAGAGGAGAAGAGCAGGGAGAGAGGGATTGGGGAGAGAATGGCAGGGGGAGAGGGCCAGGGAGAGAGGAGAGGGCCAGGGAGAGGGCAGGGAGAGAGGGGTTGGGGGAAGGAAGGTCAGGGGAGAGGGGCAGGGGGAGAGGGCAAGGAAAGGGGCAGGAGGGGTAGGAGCAGAGGGGAGAGGGGCAGTGGAGAGAGAAGCAGGAAGGAGAGGGCAGATGGCCATGAAGCTCCATGACCTGCAGTAACGGGCTATCAAATGCTTTGTGAGAATATGGGGGAGAGACTGGAACAGCCCCGTACCCCACTGCGGGGGGGGTCGGGTCCTGCTTCCCTGGCTGGTGGGGGCCAGGCAGAGCCAGGCATCGCTGTGAGGGCTTCAGCCTCTCCTGCTGGAAGAGGCAGAGACCCTGCAGTGGGGGGCACGGGGGAGGTGGTGGGACCCCTGCCAGGGTTTCCCGGAGCCCAGGACCCAGCCCCGGCGGTGACCACTGCCGGGGGCTGAGCTGCCCTCCCCTGCGCAGGGTGAGGACACAGCTCCGGAGCGGCTGGCTGGGTCTCCACGAGGGTCCTTCTGCCCTGCGCCCAGGGCTGAAGCTGGGCCCGAGCTCCTGGCCAGCCCCGGGGCCTGACTCGTCCCTGCTTGCCCCGATGGCATTGCTGTCCCTCGGTGTGGCTCCTGGTGTCCCCTGGCTCATTGCCAGGACAGAGTGGCCGAGCGAGCTCACCATCACCGCTGGCACTGAGCTCTCGCTGCCAACATCATCCCTCGGATGCCTAATGGGGCCGGATCACTGCACAAAGGACTTATCATGTGGATCACAAATGGCAGGAAGGCAAGAATAAATTAACGCCTGAAATGGGAGTGTGCTGAAATCTAACTTTTTTTTTTTTTTTTAAGTACACAGAAAAGCCCCTTCCATATTTTAATTAAAAGCCTTTCACAAGAGGAGGCAAGGGGCTGCCATTTACAACGGGCTATTGTCAGGCGCACAAAGCAAACCGTTCTGGAGACAAACTGATTTATTAACCTGCGCCTCGCAGCGCTCCCCGGGGTGGGTGAGCCCTGGGTGGTGGGGGGGGCAGCAGGACCAGGCTCCCTCTACTCTCCCCGGGGTGCCCCAGGGCCAGCGGGGCAGCATCCGAGGGGACACAGGGGGAGCAGGGACAGAGCGTGCCGCCCTGCAGCTCTCCATCCCTCCCTGCAGCACTGGGTGCAGCCCCTCTCCCTTATGGCTCCCATTGATTTATTAATGATTTGGCCAAACAGAAACATTCCTCCAAAGCCCACAATTTAATTTGCTCACCAAAGATGCCAAGTTAGTTTTATTTCTGATTTATGAGCAGGCTCTTCTGTTCCCTCAGCAGCAGAGCGGGGCAGTGATTTATGGGCGTGAGATCAGCTTTGTGGGCACAGGGAGAAGGTCCCCTTGCTGGGGACCTGTCTCTGATGGTGTCTAACAGCAGATGCCTGGAGCATCTTGGTCATGAACAGACTGAGCCACCCCCACTGCTGGCATGGAGAGGACACCTTGGCATCAAGCAGCAGAAACCAACTCTCCCCCCAGCAAAAAACTCATCTAGAACCAAATCTCCCCCTGTACAAGGCCATGAGATGGATGGAAACAAATACCCATGGAGGGATTTTTTCCCCCCCCCCCGCACAGCCTGTGCTCTCACCCCTGGCTAATTACAGCCTCATTAAACCAAAGGTGAAACACCTGCCTGGCACCACCAGCAGGTCCAATCTCATTACAAATCCCAACAACTGTCAGTGGTTTGAGCTCTGATTTGTGTGGCTGAGGGGTCAAGAGAGGATCTATTTATAGTAGATGGGTTCCCAGGGCAAAGTTGGGTGCTTGACTTGGGTGCACCCAAGCAGGGGCAGTGCAGAGGCACCCAATGGTTGGGGTCTCAGAACACCCATGGAGTTTGCTGCAGATGTCAGTGGGGTTGAGATTTCAGCTCAGCATTTGCATCTGGGTTCACCAGTTCCAGGCAGGTGCTTTTGCTGCAGGACCATGAGGATCTGTGGTGGGAGCCCCTTTCTCCGGCCAGCTCTGGAAGTGTGGAAGAAGCTGGAGCAGGGCTTGCAGGAGCATCCACGCGCTCTCTCTAACACAAACTGCCTTGGCTCTTGCAAATCCTTTCTTTGAACTTTGATTTTTCTGTTCACTTCTTCTGCCTGAGGCGTTTTGCAATTGTGGGATTGTGAGCAGCTCTGAGTTTCTCTGAGTGGAAGAGATGAGAAGGACGAGATCATTTCCTAGCTGTTTGTGCTACAGCATGGTGCCAAGGTCACTTTGGGTGTCTGCTTTATCCTTTTGGACAGTTTTCCTGGCTCAGGTGAACTTCAGACGGCAAGAAGGGAAGGAGCAGACCTGTCCCTGTGACAGCTGGAAGCATCTACAGAGCAGGGCGCAGTTTGAAGGATATTCCTTTTCTTTGGTGTCTTCCGAACTCAAATCCTGCTTTTTATTGAAATCCCAAGAGTCCTGCAAAATGCAGGGAACGGCAGCAGGATGATACCTGGGCTGCCAGGTGGGGCCAAGCCCCAGGAGGGCCAAGGGGCCTCTTCCCCCCCCAGCCACATGTGGACAGAGGCTCCAGTGCTGCAAGATCCACCGCAGCGAGAGGAGCGGAGAGCTCTGGGGCTGGGATGGTGAAGGACTACAAGTGGCAGCTACGGGGGCACTTGTCTTGGGTTTGCTGGTGCCCACGCACAGCGGCAGCGGAGGCTGACAGGATGGCTGCCCATCTCCCCCTGGCCCCTCCGAGCACGGGGATCTCCACAGTGGGACGTGGTGACAGGTAAGACGGAGGACGGGGACCAACGTGTTGATGCATGAGGGGGCTGCTGCCCTCCTCGTCTCTGCAGTTTCAGAGGCAAAGCAGCATCCACGCCCAGGGTGACACTTCAATACCACATCCCCCTCCATGGGATGGGGGGTGTGGGGGGGGGGCCCAGCTCACTCCACGCTGGGTCTCAGGGAGGGGAGCTGGGGTGCGGGTCTGTGTCCCAGCATGGGAGGACCCCCAAGCTCTTCCATGTGCAGAGATGTGTCTGTGTGACAGCTTGGGGTGTTACCTGTGCCTTAGCAGGAATATTACAATGCTGCACTTGCTTGGTCTGCAAATACCCACCTGGAACGTCCCCAAAGGGGCAGCTCAGACCTTCTCCACTCAGAAGTGAGTCACCGTCAGTGGCACTGGGGTCCCTCTGGGGAAAGCACGGCAGGACACTGCTGGGAGTTATGGAAAGGAAAATAATCCTCAAAGCCATTTGGATGTTGGTGTGGCTGGTACGATAGGATATGGGGCAACCTGGTGCAGAAACCATAAAGTTATTTATTTTTTTTGGTAGGAAAGCAAAGGGGGTATTTCTGAACAGGTTGTGTTACTGCCCGAGTGCTACTGGCAGTGCTCGGCTCTTCTGTTTAAGTTGTTTGAATTCTTCAGAGACCAACTGCATTAAGTCATTTAAAAACATAGTCCTAAACCAGTCTGAATTTGGAGATTTTTCTGGCTGTGGTGTGCTGTGAGCGTGTTTGCTGTGGCCATTCCCGACAGGGTCAAAGGTGTTGGACGTGTTAGGTTTGGAGGGGAAAAAAAAAACAACCAAACAAAAAAAACCACCAAAAAAAACAAAAAACCCAAACCTGAAAAAGTTTAACCGGGCAGCTTCCGGATGGTGATTTTTCCACCTTCCCGGGGCGGCTGGGTGTTCTTAAAACACCGGTTTGTTTTTTAAAAAATTAAATTGCGCCGAGGCTCCGCGCCTTTGCGCGGGGGGGTCCCACGACCGTGGGATGCCCGCGGAGGGGGGGGGATGCCGCCCCCTTCCCTCCCCGCGGGGCGCGGGCGGGGCGAGGCGGGGGCCGCCCCCGGCGGTGGAGGCGGGCGGGCTCCTCCGCTGCTCTCCGCGCTGCTCCGCGCCCCTCCGCGCCGCCGGTCTCCCCCAAGATGGCCGCCGACGTGGGATCGATGTTTCGATACCGGACGCGGTTTGATGTCCGCCGGCTCCAGGTTGGTGGCGGCAGCGGCGGCGGGAGAGGGGGGGGGATCCGGGCGGCCGCCCCCATCCCTCCCTCCCTCCCCCCCCCCCCCCCCCCATCCCTCCCGCCCTCCCTCCCTCCGCCCGCCCTTCCCCATCGATAGGTATCAGAAATTGATCCCCGCCGCCGCCGCCGCTCTTTGTTCGGCGCCGCCCGGGAGCATGGAGCAGCGCTAACGGCGATGGAGCCGCGCCGGCCCGGCCCCCGCCCCGCCGCCCCCGAGGTGACAGCGGGGCCGGGGGGCGGCCGCCGCTCCGCCCCGGCGGGAGGGGAGGGAGAGGAGGGAGGGAAGTTCCGCGGGATGAAGTTGCGGGGAGCGCGGCCTCCCGCGCCGCTCCGCCAAGTTTCTTGCGGTCCCCACCCGCGGAGCGGAGCCGCAGGTGCCCGCGGGCTGCGAAGTGTCCCCGGTGTCGTCGTCCCGTGTGTCGTGTGCGTGTGTGTGTGTGTGTGTATCCCCCCTCCCCACCACCAGCCGGTAGCGGGGGCGGCTCTGGAATTGCTGATGCTTGGAGCTGGGAGGGCAGAGACTCTCGGTTGAGATGATGGATGCGCGGTAGCCCCGGGGATGGCGGAGCGGGGCTGCCCGGAGCCCCGCCGCCCTCCCATTGTTATTCGGTGCCGGTGCTGGGGGTCGCTCAGCCCTGAATGGCAGGGAAGGCGATCGGCATCAAGCGGCTACTAGCCGGTCCTGCGGGCCGGCCCGGGGAAGGGCTGGCTGCCGGCGTTTGGGACTTGTGATGGATGCGGCGGGAGAGAGATCCTTTGTGGCTCTGGGCAGGTCACGGATGCCGTATCCCGCCGTAGTGCCCTCGGGCTGTGAAATTAACGGTAAGTCCTTTGTTAACGTGTGCGAGGGAAGGTTTGTCAGGGGATGTTGACAGTTTGTGACCTTAAATAGGCACCTATGTAGCGGGGAGGCGGATAATTAACACAATAGCTCTCCCAACATAATGGGATGAAACCCAACCTGGATCTACTACAAAAGCCGAAACGCTCATTTACATGGATATTAAATGGGTTTATCCCTGTAGGATATTACGGAGTTTAAAACGTGGCATGCTTCATAGGGGAGTAAACAAATTGAAATGCGATTTATGGGGCTTCGGTACTGTATCAACAGTTCCAGCATTTAATACATTTTGGCTTTTAAGCAGATTACGTGCTACATCTGTGATATGCTCCCCTAAAAGTAATGCAGGTACCACGGCCGGCCGGCTCGCCGCGACTGCTCAGTTATGGCATTGTGGTCGGAAAGGGATTACGGGTCTAAGCGCTTCGGATACAAAAGCATTCCTCGCTACATCACGCTAATGACTTTTCCTGGGTGCGCGCAGACCTTTATTTAAAGGCGAATATTGGCAGCTACTTTTCGGGGGGGTTTGTCAAGGGGGGACCTGGCGGGTGGGAGAGGTGGGCTGGGAGGTGGGCAGCTCGCCTTCCCCGCCGTTCTGCTTGGCCGGGTGGCCGTGGCTGGGCGCGGAGCTGGAGAGGGAGCAGTGGGGATTGACTTCTGTCCAGGCAGCAGTTCTGCCGCCTCGCCGGGATCACGGTGGGAAAGGTGACCTTGTGCCAGCTTGGCCTAATGCCCTCTATTTAAAAAAAACCCAACCCTACCCCCCCCCCCCCCCCAAACCAAAACCCCAAAAAAAGGAAGGGAAACAATCAATTCATTATTCTTCCAAGAGCTTTTCCCTGTTGTTTTTTTTTTTCTCCTTCCTTTTTAATGCATGTGTCTGAGCAGCTCTGCTGGCCTGGGGCTGGCTGGGAATGGCAGAGTTTGAGCAACCCTGATGAATGGTGGGCATATGTAAAACATGTAGATAATGTGCTACTCGGCAGCACTTTGATCGAAACGGCATTGAGCCTTTTTACAGCAAATAGTCTCGGAAATGAGGAGAGATAAAATTCTATCAAAGATAATACCAGACATATTTCACTGGGTTATGAGATTGTTTTATTGTGTACATTACTAATGCAGTATTTTTTTTACAGCTTTCTTGTGTATAATAGTCATAGTGGGATTCATACCTTTATGGGTTTTTTGTGTTTTAATTTGCTCTCGGTTTATTATGTTCTAGTTAGCATTGTATGGATCACATGCTCCGTGTGCCTGACGCCGTTTTAATCTAACCCATTCTGCGTTAAAACGGCAAAAAATGGGAAGAGTTGCGAGCTGCTGATTTGGGATAATAAATACAACCGCGAGTGAGGGGAGAGAGACCGATTATAGCCATCTTTTATAAATGTCTTCACATCTCATTATGCAGATGAGCTCTGGCTATACGGCTCCAGTGTTTGGTTCGTCAAATAAAATGCTCTTCGTTTTATTTCCCGTAATGCAAATGTTCTCTGCATGTCAGAGTGGAGTTGGGCAGAAACTTCGGCGGCGGCTCTGCCGGATGGCGGTGTGCCGGGAGCCTCGGAGCGCGGTGTGGTTGATGGAATGTTTTTGCTGTTCAAAGTTTAGGGGAGGAAAAAAAAAAACTGTGGATGTGATTAAAATATTATAACCTTATGATATTCTGGAGTGCATAAATTTTACATATCAGCTACAGAGGGAGTTTAGACATCCATTAAATGATATGACAGCTTGACTTATCTAAATGTGCTATCATTTAACAATGTGTCAAAATTCTTCTTTATATAGACGACAGCAGTAAATAAGCTATCAGTCCTCTTGGCTGAAGCTTAATTCCTGGAGCTTGGACTAATAAACTTAACTGCACTCTTGTGGAGCAGCCCATGGGCAGGATAATGTTGGGGGGAGGCCACGACGCTTTTGGGGCTGTGAATGGGGGCAACTTCACCTCTGCAAATTCCCCAGGTTCTGTGTGGTTTTTAAGGTTCTTCTGGAGAGACTGGTGGGACCTTCCAGTTTCCTCCAGCGCTATCTGTTCCCACACCTGCTTTGCAGAGGTGGAGGGTGGGATGGTGCCTGTGGTCACTGTGCCCAAGGGGAAGCGGGGGGAGCCTGAGGGGAGCTCTGGGTGCCCCCATCTCAGGGGGATTTTGTCTTTCCAAGCTGAAATCTCAGGGTTTATGTAGGTGCAGCCCATGCCCAGGGCTGGCTGAGGAGCATTGTAGGGTTGTCAACGTGGTTTGTGCTTTCCAGTGGCTCCAGCAGCTTCCTGTGCATCGGGGATTGGGGGAGAGTGGGCTGCAGAATTGTCCCCTTTAAACAATTAATATGAATTTAGGAGCAGCGACACTAACGAAGCCTGGTTCTCTGCAGATGTCTGTCTTGTGACTGGGTTATCTGGTGTCTGCTGGTTGTGTGCTCCTCTTGGGGCCTTCCCAGTGACCAGGGCATTCGTGATGGTGCTCTTCATGTGGATTCTCCGCTGTCTCCTGTTGCAGCTGTGCTCTGTAGCCTGTCTCTTGGCAGGGACAGTAGTGGCATTTCTTTCCTTCACCCAGGAGCCCTGTTTCCTTAGAGATCCTTAGAGAGCCAGAAATACTCGTCCCCTCCATGTGCCACCAAGGAGGTTCAGCTGAACTGACCACCAAAGCGTAGCTGGTGCTCCAGCATGGCCTGTTAAAGCCTTGGTGGTTGGGGGGACCTGTGGGTCTCTGGGTGTCACCATCATTGACCACTTTGTGGTGTCCCTTTCCTCCACACCTCCACCACAGCTCCCTCCTTAGGTCAGGCTGAGGTGCTGCATCCCTCCAGCATCCTACTCTTCCCCAAATACTGCACTAGAAGAAAATACTTGCTATTTCTAGTAATTCCAATTTATATGTGAAGGGGAGAATGAGATGGGCTGTGTTCCTGGTTCCACCTGCTGTTGGGTCTGTGTTGTGCCCTGGCAGAAAGTCGGACCGTGAAGTTCCTGAAGTGAAATGTGGTTTTTTCCTGTGGCTGAATAATTGAGACTCTGCCAGACAAGAAGAGAGCTGCAGAAAATGAGAGTTTATCTTTAGCTCCACAGCTCTCGCTTTAGAAACTGGTGACCCCAATTCCAGCCCAAAGAGTGACTTCTTCCCTAATTAATAAATCCATTAATTAATTGTGTGCGTGCTGCAGCCCATTAGAGATGTATGTGCTGGCCTCCTGATCCAGTTTAGCGAATTGTCTCTGTGGCCTTGGAGGTGGGGGGGGAAATAGGGATTGTGACCGAGAGGCGAATAGGGGACAGGGATGGAAATATAATTTGATTTTGTGGGACCGGAGGGAAGGATATCAGCCCTGCCACCTCCTGGTGAGTTATCCAGCTTGGAGATGAGCATGGGGACAGCGAGCAGAGCGCTTGGGGTTGCTGTGCCCACTGAAATGGGGGAGAGCACGGAGGGGGGGTTCATGGGGTGGAGGCAGCTGCTTGGTGCCCCCAACTCAGGCCAGCCTGGGTGGTGGAGGAGCCTCTTGCATCGCGAGGCTTGATGGCAAGAGGGGAGCCATTTCGTTGGGGTCCCTGGGCTGCGTCGTCATCTCCCGCTGCCTTGCGGCCGTGAGTTTGGCAGGGCTTTTGTGCTGCAGGTGGAGCTGAATGTTAAAACGTTTGGTGATCCGAATTATTATTTATGACCAGATTAAGCAAACAGTACACTCCCAGCCTGTGAGTCCTTTAGGAGGTACTTGCTTAACTAGATAACCTCAGCAGAGCATGCGGAACTCGCTATTCATCTCCCTCCATATGTTGGCACAGGAGCTGCTCCCTTCAGTTAATTTTTCTTGCTGTCTGCAGAGACTTCAAATAAAAATGCAGGCATAATTGTTGTGCGTGCTGGTCCCATAGCTACTGTTTTCTCTGCTGAACAGAAAGTTAACTGTTGGCAAAAGAAGCACCATCTTTAAATGCAGAAGGTTTTGCTTGCCTGTGGATTTGGGGGCTGGAGTGGCTCCCCCATTTTCCCCTCCTAATTTTGCTGGTTGGAGAAAAGCAGTGTATGTGGGTTCCTAGGGGTGGCTGCGTGTCCTCTGGGATGGTGGCGATGCTGCTCCCCTCCTCCCTTTGGTGCTGGGATAATCATGGTGCTGTACGTCCCCGGCTGCGGGAATTCCCATGTCTTGAATTTCAGGGAATTATCCTGGGAGCTGCCGACACAACATGGCAAATTGAAAATGCGGGGCCATTGTTTGCAGGGAGGGAGGGCGATGGCAAGCTGCAACATCCTGTTCCTTAACAGCCTGCCTTGAAATGAAATTAATTTAGGGTTCAAAAGCAATGGTGTGTGCTCCCCGCCTTGCCAGATCTTGAGATAGAAACCACACCACAGCTTGCTCACTGAATTAATGGTGTAGCAGATTCCCTCTTGGATTGGAAAAGGCACATTAGAGGCATCTATTCCCCCAAAAAAGCCTGGATGAAGTTTCTCAGTACATTTTGTACCATCCTGCTCCTATTACCGAAAGATGTAATTCCCCAACTTGGGAGATAATAAGCAGGTATTGACTTCTGCTGGGGTCATTATCAAGATTTATTCAGTCAATATGGCTTCTCGGGTCAATAAATCTTGAGGTTGATAAAGGAGGAATATATACTTGCAGACTTTATTAAAAAGTTTTCCCCTTTCGTAACACTTTCTCGTGCATGTTGCATTAGGATCTATGACTGAGTTTTCTTTAATTACCTTTTTTTTGTGGTTCACGCTTTCCCTGCAGCTTTTGGTGTGTCTTGCTGAGACAGCAAAACCTGGGAAGCAGGATTCGGCCCTGTGCTGGGTCTGGCTTGCTCGACATCACTGCCTTGCTAAGAACCCCCTCTCCGGGCTTGGCTTTGGTGATGGGTTGGGGGGCTTGAGGGGGAGTGGGGTCTGTGGGTGCCTCGCCCCATCATCTCAGGGCTTGGTGGGCTGAGCCTGGGGCATTGGGTTTTTCTGCGGGAGGGTTAAAACTCAGGGTTCCTGTTCTGAGCCCACCATAAAATAACAGGATGGTGTTCCCTTCCCTGTTGCACACTGAAGAACGTCTGCAATTGAGGGTGGAGTGAAACAGCCATGATGCACTGGTTGAGTTCAGTCCCAGCACCCTCTTGTTGCTTTGGGCAGTGGCTTTGTGCCTCAGTTTCCCTGTTCCTGGGGCACAAGGGATGATGGAATATTCTTGTAAACCAGCATCTTGAGGCAAATTGCCCCCAAAACGGGCCTGGCAGCATCATGGCAGTTGTGCCCGTGCCCTGGGTGTGTGGCTGTGTGCTTGTCTTCTGAGGAGAAGGGCCCTCAGAAAGGTTGCATGTGCCATTTTGGTGGCCCTTGCAGAAAATCTTAGGGGGCATCTCTGCAAAGAGGTCCAGGCTGTATCGGTGCAATGAAGAACTGGCTCTGGAAGCCAGCAAGCTGCCAGCTACAGGGATCATTGGCAAAATCTAACCAAAAGGCTTAGCCTGGGAAGCTGAAGTGCTCGTTATTTACTGCAGTGCTTGTTAATGAGCAGAGGCACGGGAGCATCCACTCCTTCCCAGGCAGATCCTGGCTGGGGTTTGGGGTGGAGGGGGAGCCCTGGACGAGGGGGACAATAAATGCTCACCCCCCGCTTGCAGGCAGGAACCCTGTCAGAAGGGCGGCGTGTGATGATGGGCTGCTTCAACTTCATCTGTATATTTAATATGATTAATTTTGGCCATGTCTGCTGAGGAGCTGCTCTGCAGTATTCCTACAATTGGTGGTTTTTCTTTTAAGTTGAGCTTCACGATTTCACGCAGCTGAACGCGCCAACACCTCCTTCCAAAATGGTTTCAGTGCTTTTTTTTTTTAATATGGCCTTGCTGTGTAATTATTTTTTTGACTACTTTGGTGTAGCACTTAATGATTTCCCCAAAGCTGCAACAGGACCCCAGAGTATTGATTTAGCTGCAGTTTAAGCGACTCGCTGCTAACGCGTGGCCGTTTTAATATTAATTGCTTGGCGTGTGCGTGCTAGCTAGTTCTTCTGCAACGCGGATTTCTAAAAAAGTAAATAACCAATTTGAACCCCGTGTAAATATTCCTCTGGTGGGAGCTGTGCCGTGCGTCAGCTGCTCTGAGCACGCTGCTGTTGCCTTTGGTAACGCTCCTGCAGTTTTACACCGAAGTCAGGACCTCGGGCATCCTTTGTTTTCTTCCGTCGGGATAACATAATAAAGTATTACCTGGCGCTGGCAGCGGGTCTTGTAATGTGCGGTGTAAGCACAGCCGCTCATCGGCGCCGGAGCCGGTGTGTTATTGCTTAGCCTGGCTGCAGAGGACATTTATTCTTTATTAATCACACCGACGGGGAGAGCTGCCTTCGTCTGCGGCTCTCCGAGTGGTTTGCAAACATTGCTTCATCCCTGGGTAATCATTACCCCTCTTATCCCCCCCTGCCTGATTTCTTGGCCAAGGGGGGAGCGGTGGGCTCTGCCCCTGTGGAGGGTACAGTTTGGGGCAGCTAAAAGCCCCCTGTGGTGCCCGTGTGCAACACAGCAGTGTGGCAGCTGGGATGGGTGATGGGGAGGACGGTGCCCTCCAGGAGGAAGGCAGTTGGGGACCCCTGTACTGCAGCTCCCCATACCCCCAGGATGGCAGCTTACTCCCCTCCCTGGTGGGGCAGAGCACGGCGCTGGGTTTCATGAGGTCCCCCAAGCAACACCCTTGGGCCCCAAATTCAGCGCCCAAGTTGTCGGTGAAGGCTCCTCCACAGGGTTTCTCCCCCCGTGAGCATTTGCTGCTGCCACATTTGTTGTACTGGAGCTGGAGCAGGACGCCCTGGCCGTGCCGCTCTGGTTCCCTTCCTCCAGCACCGGTGATGGGCTGCGCTCTGCTGATCCCAACCACCTCCAGACTGCCCCCAACCCCAGCCCTGGCAGAGCTGAGGGCTGGCTGGGGCCAGCGGGTGCCCAGGGCACAGCTCCGGCACGTGTCCCGGCATCCAGGACGGTGGCCGCCATCCAGGGCCAGCAGCTTTGCCCGCTCCATTCTCCGCTCAGCGCAAGCTGCAGAGGTAGCGTCTCCTGCCACTGCACTTTTCTTTCAAATAAAAGCAGCTAATTAACATTATTCTTTAATTATTGCCTTTATCAACAAGGGGTCTGGTTTATACCAGCAGGATAGTCGCTTTCCCTTCCACTACCCAAGCGAATGCTTCAATTCCTGTTGCTTTTGAAATGAATTTGATGTCATCTGCCCATTGTCACTTAATGGGGACACTTGGGTAATGATTGCGCGCTCCAGCCCTGTTAGCAGCACTGCGAGCGTGTAATTTAGCCCCTTAGGCAACGGTACTTTTGAAATCTCTGGATAGTTTTGAACTCTCAGTTCTTAATTAAATATGCAATTTTTCACGGTAACCAGGTTAATTCTTTTGTGTTGTGTTGTAATACTGTTAGGAATTTTCATAGTTCTTATTAAACATTATTCAGGCATTGTGAATTCCATAATTAAAAAAAATGAAAAGAACAAAGCTTGATTCACTTCTTTCTTTTCCCTGGTTAATTTATCAAATGAATTTTGCAAATTTTTCTTTTTCTCCCCAGACAGCATGCCAAGTGTTTTAAAGGGGAAGGATTTAATTGCTCTGTAGGGATTGGTTGGTTATGAAGGATTTGGCTGTTTGATTAGTAAACCCTATTGGGAATGGTTTAATGCTCCATGATCTTAAAAATTGTCTGATTGTTAGGCTCTCCAAGGATGTTTTCTCTTTTCCTTATGTACGGCAACAGCTCCGCACAAGTGTGATTATTAGATAGCAAGGAGGGAGCAGAGGGGTAGATGGTTGGTGCTGGGTGAGCCTGCCTGCCCTGGCGGCGCCGAGGGAGCCGCCGTGGCCCCCGGAGCTCTGTGGTGATGATGATGATGGTGAGACAAGCCAGTGGTTGTTTACGTGCATCCCTGCAGATCGCGGGAGTGAATCGCTGGCTGTGCCAGGATGGGGCTGCTCCTGCACTCGCTTTCTCTTCCAAGACTCATTCCCCAATATCTACCTTGTAATGTAATGAAATTATATGGAATATCTGATTTATCAAGAGGCAAAACCCTGCTGTGTTTTCCATGTCTGAATCACTTTGGTATCCCACTGGGGGGGCATCCCCGTAAGGATGCTAAAGTGCATGGCAGGGTCTCACTGAGGGGCATCTCTACAGCCCTGGAGCTGGCATGAGGAGGGATGGGGGGGGGTGCAGCCTGCCGGGGGTTTAATCCAGGTACCCCATGGTGGCCGAGGGCTTGTAGAGCCCCTGTCCAGGAGTTATGTGGGTGATCAACCTCCTCTGACTGCAGAGCCTGGGGATGTCCAGCCAAAAGCCTTTAACCAGGCAGGCTTTTAAAAAAAGGGAAAAACAACACAAAAATGCTCAGCTTGTGGTTTTTGCTGGCGGGGGTGCTACCCACTGCCCAGTTACTGATGCTTTTTTATTTCTCCCACCCCTGCATAGGAGGGAGCTGTGCTCTGCCCTCACACCCCCAGCCCCAACACCTTCAACTGAGATTTGGATTCAAAATCGATGGAGGTGACGTCTGCGTGCTGACGCTGGGGCCGCGGGGCTGGGCTGCGTCTCCAGCCGCCTCGGCGTGCGGAGAGAGTGCACCTCTCCAAAATCCTGAAAGGAGCCTTCCAGGGTGGCTGCCAAGCATCCCCTCAGCCACTGCCAGCGGCTCTCTGGGTTGTTTTTAAAGTGCTTTTTGGACTTAATATAGGGAAGAAAAAAAAAGTCAATATCTGGTGTGTTTAGCCATACTAGTTGGTGTCCTCTGCGTCCCCCTGAGGTTGTGGGGTGAAGGATGGTGATGGGCTGACTGTTAAATAACTGAAAAGCCCCAGCGTGGCGCTGGAACCCAGTGGGATTTTCGGGGGGGGCAGGAGGGGTTTTGCCACCCCCCCCACGCGTGGAGCATCCCTGGGAGGTGCTGCTAGCTGGGAGATAGCAGCCTAGCTGGGAGATAGCAGCCAAGCCGGGATCGATTGCGGCCAGTCTGAGGGGGCTCCCCAGGGGTTATTTGGGCTTTAAGGAGAGGTCAGAGAGTCATTAAACTTATAAATATATTATGATTTAAGAGAAGAGCCATCGTTATCTTCAAGCTTGGTTTATGTGGCGCCAATTTTCCCCCATTCTGGTTCAAGCCTTTACGCCAGGTGGATCAACCAGCAGCTGGTCAGCCAGGCTAGTGCTGCCTGCAGCCGAGGCAACAGCCGGGCAGCTTGGCGTAGAAAATAAAGTGTTGGGCAAGGAGTCTTTTCCCCAAAAAGCATCAAAACCTGCACTTAAAACTGCCACTTTTTTTTTTGACTCCCCCTGAATCTTGCAGAAAGGTGATTTGCACATGTCGTACGAGGAGCGGCTGAGGGAACTGGGGTTGTTTAGTTTGGAGAAGAGGAGGCTGAGGGGAGACCTCATTGCTCTCTACAGCTACCTGAAAGGAGGTTGCAGAGAGGGGGGGGTGAGTCTCTTTAACCAAGTAATGAGCGATAAGACAAGAGGTAATGGCCTCAAGTTGCTCCAGGGACGGTTTAGACTAGATATTAGGAAGCATTTCTTTACAGAACAGGTTGTCAGGCGTTGCAATGGGCTGCCCAGGGAAGTGGTGGAGTCCCCATCCCTGGAGGGGTTGAAGAGTCGGGTCGACATAGCGCTGAGGGATCTGGTGGAGTTGAGAACTGTCAGTGCTGGGTTAACGGTTGGACTGGACGATCTTCAAGGTCCTTTCCAACATAGATGATTCTGTGATTCGAGGTTTGGGGAGGCAAGTGATGCTGCTGCGGCTCAGCTGGTGGTGGTCCTGGCTCACTCCAGGTTGGAGCCTGGGGTGAGGCTGGGGCTCCTCTGCATCCCTGGGTGCTTTTGGGTGAGCAGGGTTTTTTTTTAGCGACATATGAGCTGGCAGCACGTGAGTGCCCAGGCTTGGCACTGGGGCCCTGGCAGAGCTGAGGTTGGTCTGTGCCAACCATGCGTCCCCTGGGCATGGTGTGACCATGAAGGAACGTCACCGGCCCACAAAGCAAGATCCAAGAGGCAACCCAGCGGTGACATCAACCCATTGCGATGTCTCCATCATCGTGTTGAGCAGCGTGGGTGAGGAATGCAAGTGACGCTTAAAAATAATGATTAAAATTTTAAAAAATCCTAATTGCTCCTCCAGTTTCTCTGTTCCTCCCTGGCTGAAGCAGCAATGCTGGGCCACAGCTGAAGTGGGAATGCAAACCATTTGCTCTATGAATTTTGCCCAACGGGGACAACCTGGGGCTTGAGCAGAGACTGACTGTGCTCGCAGGGCTGCCTGCACTTCGCTGCTGCGACGGCATGGGGCTGTTCCCTGTAGTGCTGTGCTGAATCCAGAAAGTCATTTAAAAAGCAAAAAAACAACAAAAAAAAAAGGACTACACATTTGCAAGGCGAAGCTGAGCAGACGCTGGTAATGTATTCCCAGGCATGACACAGAGTGGCAGCGTGTCGTGAACCGCATCCCCGGGGACCCCCGGGTCTGTGATATTGGCTTTAACCCCCACCGGCTCCGGTCGGGGCGTAAATTCATCAGGCTTACGGGTATTGCTCTTGGACTACTGAATAATTTACAGTTGCAGAGCCCAGCCAGGTTCAGGTCATTGGGGTTCATGGGTTAATAACAGGTTTGGTTTTTGTTGTCAGCAGCTGCCTTGATAACATATGAAAGAATCCTATTCTGTTGATTAGATTTTGAAATGGATCAATTTTTAATCAGCAGAACATCTGACTCACTCAATAAGAGTAGCGTGGTGGAGACAGGACGAGGGTCTCGTTATTTACAGGATTGTTTGTTTTTACTAATACGCAAATCCTCGCCGGGGCTGGAGCCTGCCCCCCGCCTTCCCTCGCCTTGACTCCCCCAAAATAAATAGTCAGGATTATCTGCAGCCTCGCACCAGGTATTTGATTCATCTACTGATTTGGTAGGAAATCCATGATGCTGTTTAAGAGATCTGAGGGCACACTGAAGCTTTGATTTAGCTATCTGTTGTTATCAATGGAAAAACATTTACTTTCCAATCACCAAATCTTATATATAATAGCACCTTGGGGGTGCTTGGCTCACCCTGAGCATCCCTGCGGGGAGTTCCCCCCACTGAGAGCCAATGAGAAACACCTTCAAGATGAGCTTGTGGGTGCTGGGAGAGCAGGGGACAAACCCCAGCAGGATGCAGAAAGGTGCTGGCCAAATTCCTGGGTGTGAGTAAAGTTTCAGAGGGAGTAACTTTGATTTCATCATTAATACTAAAAGAGCTGGATTCCCATTAAAAGTTAAATACTGGCTGGGGAACTGGGCCGATGTTTGCTCTTTTTAAATTTTTTTGATTACTTGGGGCACAAAAAGCATCCTGAACTTGACATGTTGCATTGCATCTTGTAAAGACGTGCATAAAATACATTATTTTTTTCTGAAGTGGAATCCTCTGGGTCAAAATTTTGGCTCAAAGCAAGTGTTAACAACTGTTATAACAGGACTCTCTGAAAATGAAACTTTTTTTTTTTTTAGTAACAGAAAAGGTAAAAGTCTTGTAAACATAACTTTTGGAAGAGTGTCATGAGAGTACAGGTGACTGCGGTGGGTGGCTGGGTGCTGGTGGCTGGCTGGGGACAGTCTGTTGCTGGCGGATGTTGTTATAGATAAGAACTCGGTCATGATGGTAATTTGCATGGTTTTTGCCCTGGGTGCTTTGGGATTTTAGTTTTAAAACTTGTGCCTTCTGGCAGTCTCCTTAACCTAAATAAATATTTTCCCTCTTGCCATGGATCAGTGAAGATCATGGCTGTTGTGGGGGCTTGCTCCTGCAGGTTTATTTCTCCTTTTTTTTTTTTTCTAAATAGTTGCCTCTTATTTAAAATTGGGTGTGTTTATGAATTTATATATATAATTTTTTTGTTGATTTGATGAGGTAGTGATTTAAGCACCAGGAAGAGTGTGCTGAAGCCTCTGGCCAGCGATTGGAATGTGAGTTTGGGGATGAGCTCCCTGATCCTGCTGGGTGCCGTAGCCTATTCCAGCCCCACGTGGGCACCCACGTCCCCTGTTTTTGCTGACCTTTGGCCACGACCAGCCACGCTCTGAGGTCTCCTTTGTGGCTTCACAGTGCTGGGTGTTATTATAGTACCCAAAACCCAAGGGCTCATTTCTATAACCTGGAAATAACGCTGTAGGTAATAGGTGGTTGCTAATAGCCACAGCAGTAGCTTATGGGCTCTTGTGCCTGTCAGCGGGCACGCGCGATATATCAGTTTCTGCTAAAAACATTAGCAACATCAGAAGGTTAAATATGCATATTATATCATCCCTGGCGGTTTTATTTTCAGGAGAGCAGTGGGTGTCACAAGTTCACGACTTCAAAATTAAGTTTATTTTAGTGATGGAAAATGTGCTTCTCTGTTGAGTATCTGCTGGTTATTTTCTGAGATGAGCTGAAAGAAAAACATTTTTGCAAAGAGTAGTGGGGCGGCTGACCTGGGTTTTATTTAATAATGGGTGCTTAGAAAGCACCCAGGGAGGTGATCGGTCTTTAGTGTCCGTTGTGGGGCGATGGGGAGCTGCCCAGTTCTGGTGCTTGAGAAAGGCAGCAACTCCTCTGGTAACTTATTAACTCTCAAAATTGCTGTTGTGTTTAGCAACTGAGTAAATGAATTGCTGCTGGGTCCCTGGGTTTTAGTGTTGTTGCTCCAGACAGGATTGACCCAGAACCGCGCCGGGGCTGGCTCTGTTGGCCCTGTGGGTGCAGCGCGATGGGAGCCGGGTCCTGTGTGCGAGGGGGAGCAAACTGCTCTGGCGGGGTTGGAAATGGGGCTCTGCTGCTTCATTTGCAATTTAAGGGCATGCGAGGGGGTTGCTCCTTTGCAGCTCAGGGTTCGTTTTGGGTCTACGAGTTTGTACTCACGACAGTGTTGAGGCTGGCAGGTACAACCCCGTGTGTTGCTCGAAAGCTGCGCTGGTTTGATCTGGAGTTACCGAGAGCAGCACATCGTCCTGTCCTTTTTCCTCCTTGGTTTTTAAGCTAGGTATGAAGCGCCAACAATTTTGGGCACTGCAGGGTGTTTGGGTTTGTTAAGTCTTGCTCTGGGGGACGTGCGGATTGCCTTTTGGCAGCAGTCATCTTCTCCTTACCTCTCTTATTGAAGAACCCCCCCCTCCTACCATATAACCTGAGCCTGGAAGGGTTTCTGTGTTTCGGTCTTTTTTCAGGCTAATAATTAAACGATAACAGAGCCCAGCATCTCTTTATTTAAAGAGCAGATGGAGCATCCTGAATATTAGCATGGTCCTGGCTCTGACAGCGCCGGCAAGTCCTGGAGCTCGGGGTTTGGATGTGCCCCCCAAGGACTGCGTTATTGGGCAGCAGCAGGCAGGAGCCCCGCAGGCAGCAGCCCCGTGGGATGCCGCTCGTGCTGCTCAAAATTACAAAGGGCATCGTTAGGTAGAGGTGAGCCGAGATGCTTTCCTGCCCTCCCTTCCTATCCCATGGCTGAATCCCTGCGAGCTGCTTCGAAAAGCACTTTTGGGCCCCGATGGGTCGTAACTCCTTCCCGCCATCTGAGTCGGCAAAATCCAGCACGTCGCGGCTGCCGCGGGCTCAGCCGGGTGCCGGGCGACTCTCCCTCCATCCCGCCTCTGCGAGCAACTCGCGAGCGATCCGAGGAGCTGCAGCTTTTACGATTATAACCGGTGTGGGGGTTTTTTGGTGACAAATACTTTATAATGGATAATCCCAGTCTGCTACTTTAAAAAGCTATAAAAGAAAATAGCGCAAGCGCTGGCTGCTGAGCTTGCCCGAAGCTGGTTGCTCCCTCCTTACCGTCACCGATGCGGAGCCGCAGCGATGCGTTCAGGGCTGCAGATGCCGTCGCAGAGGGTCCAGATCAATCACCAGCAAAATCCCCGTTTTTTCCCCATTTTGTCTCTAATCGGCATCACCATCTAGCAACTGTGGTGTTTGCCTCCCACACTGATTTCTCATTGAAATGCCCTATTTTTATTTTTTTTTCTTAAGCAGCTACAATTGATAATTTAGCTCTGGATAAAGCAACCTTAGAGCTTTTTATTTCTCAGAGGCCAAACATTGATGTTGTGTGAAATGGGAGCTTTGAGGAGGCTTTGTATGGAACTTAGCTTCCTGAAAAATTTATTTACTGCAACTGTGATCTGCAGGAGCGAATTGATGTTTATCTATAGTAGTTCTTGCCAGAAAAAAAAATGCATAACTGCACTTTCTTGGGAAGCCTTGAAAGGCCTTTTAAATAAGTGTCTAATAGTAGGCTCTCAATAGCAAACAGCCAGCTTGATAGACAGTATACAGTATATTATTAACTATAAGCAGGCTTAATCTTTTTCTCATGTTTTAGAGAATGCTTTATAACCTTGTGGCCAAAGAATTCATGATCGCCAGATATTTGAAGCTAAGCAAAATTATACCGGCTGTTACAGCCGAGAGATCGATACTGCCGGGAAGCGCGTGGGGCTGCGAGCTCCTGCTTGCTCCTGCTCGCAGCCGGCGAGCTCCTGCTCGCAGCCCATGTCCTGGCGTCGGCCGCTGCCAGGCGGTCCTGGCTGCAGAGCTTGGATTTAGGTGACACATCCAAAATGGGGGGGTTTTCCCCGGAGAGGGATGCTCGGGGGCAGCGGGGGGGGGTATTTTTAATTCTCTTTTGCAGTTGTCAGGTGCGAGCTGGGGGTCCTGGCATCACGCAGGAGTCATGTGCGGGGCCCAGCTTGGTGATGCAACAGCATCAGAGAGCAGGATTTGGCCCTGGTGGGATGGAGCTGGTTCATGGGCATCTTTCTTTTTTCATGTGGCAAAAAAATAGCAGTTTTCTGTCTGGCAGCATTTGCCTCAAGACGAGGATGCTGAAGTCCCTGCTGAGCCTCCGACTACCACCTTTGCTTGCAGTCAGGGGCTTTGCTTTCGCCGGGGTGATCTCGGCCACGTGCTTCAGTGCCCTCATTTGCAGTTGTGTTTTTCTGCTTTTCCTGCCCGCGCTGTGTTGGATCCTGGGAGCTCTGGCCAGGAGTCAAGGAATCGATAGATGGTTAAGGTGATAAGTGGCTTTGCTAAAAACCAATTTTGCAAGAGGAGTTTGCAAAGAGGTTAGCGGAGAGGATCTGCCTCCACGCCCCAAATGACTCGCTCCAGCCAGGAGCTTGCCTCCGACCTGAATTAACCCGGGAAGCATCCTTGGTGTGGGTTGTGGCTGCTCTTCTGCTTCTGTGAATCCTGTGGGAGAGTGAGCCTGAGGAATAAGTCTCCTTCCTCCAGAGAGAGCGTTTGGGGAAAATCAGAGAGGTGAATGTACCTGAAGGCAATATAAAATTAAACAAGCAGAATTTGCTCAGCTGATAACTTTTAGCCGGTCTTGGAGCTGACGGCTCTGCTGGCATTACGGTGGCGATATTTACACAGGGATGAAGTGTTCCCATACGGCTCCTCCGGCGCGGCCAGGTCTAAGCAGGCTTTTCTCTAATCTCCACCATGGCTGGCTGCTGCTTCTAACTCTATTTTCCCTTGAACAAACATTCGTTGTACCCACTGTTGAGAAGATCCCATAACCCATTTATGGCATGCTTACTGGTTTTGGCATAGCTCAGTGGTGCCAGTGGGACGCTGCTGTGCGGGGGCACGTGCTGCCTCCTGGCACCAGGCGTGAGTGTCTCGTGTCACCAGGTAGCCCCCAACCACATGTTGCTGCAAGAGAAATAGGGAGCAGCACATCTCAGGGGTGTTTTACCGAAGCAGTTTTGACCACCAACAGCTACTACGTGGTCTTTTCAGAGGAAATGAAGCTGATGGCACCCAAGACCTTCCTTTCTAACTAAATTTTGCAACCAGTTTATGTCTGTTCCAAATGCAAAAGCACTCTGTGCATGTGATGAGTCCCTTAAGACATGATCCAACTTGTTGTCGTCTCCTTTGCTGTATCCAGGGGGTCCCAGCTCCCTCCTGAAGCTTTGTTGACCTGGTCCTGGTTTCATAGGTGGCTTCTTGTCTTCATGGAAACCCTGCCTGCTCCTCGGGGCTGCGTGGTTGGGGTGTTTTTGGTGGCACCTCATGGAAGAAGTTGGCTTGGGTTGCAGTTCATCAGGCTGGTGATTTATTGGAGGGCGTTGTAACGTTCCTCAGGTTCATCCCATCCCTCATGCATTCTCATCTCCGCCGTGCACGGGCTGCAGGGTGGCGAAGGTATGGGCTTTCCTACTTACGCTTTTGATTTTTTGTGGGCAGAGAAATGGGTGGTTGTTAGGCTTTCTGGCACTTCTCAGACTTGACTCACCTTTTCCCACCTACAAGGCCAGGGATATCCCCCAGACTCTGGCCTTAAACTTGCAGTGCTGGGACTGATGGCGGGATGAGCCGGTAGCAGCATCCCCTTCTCTCCTTGAGCAGCATTTCTTTATTTTCCCTCTGTTTTCCCATTTATTAGGTGGAATTTCCCCTTGGCTGGTGACCCCAGAAGGAGCATTGTGGGATGCTCGTGCATTGCTGTTGGGCTTTGCTTTCGTGCCGTTATTTATGACTACATTGCTTCATTACACAGCTGCAGTTCGAATGCTGTGGCTGAAACCACCTTATTTTATTTTTTTAATCATCGTGGGGAGGCTGTTTCTGGATGCTGATTGATGGAAACATCTTATCTCTAGTCAAAGTGTCTCCGCTTTGCGTGGTAATGAAATAGTTTGACACTTTGACACAAGTGTCAAACACTTTTCCAAAGATGCAAGCAGCAGAGACTTTGATCTAGGTGCAAACTGGTTTCATTACAACAAACAGGCCCCCCTTTCATCCGGAAAAGAAGATAACGGGTTTCAATCGGTGCTAACTAGCAGCTGCTCTTAATGATTTTAAAAATAAAAATAAGAAAAAACTATAATAATAGAATAGTTAAGCTATTGTGTCATGTTATAAACTAGCCCCAGTGCTGTGGAGCGAAATAAGGTAGGAGTAATACCAACAGTATGAACGAGAATTCTCTTGAAATAAAACAACAGAAATCTCTTTTGGGAGATGTTCAGTATTTTTTTTCCCAGTATTTCAATGAGGTGATGTTCAGAAATGCATTTTCTGGAGGAAATGCATCTTATTCTTCATAAAAGTGGCATTTTCTGTGAAAAATAAACCCTTCTACTATTAGCTTTCTTTTTAATCTCCCCCCTGATTTTTCTCTTGGCCAAGCCTGGAGATGTTTTAAGTCCTGGTGAGAGGCCTGGAGGGAGGAATCCTGAACATACCCCCAGGCTGACAGAATTCTGCTCAGTCATGAGCTTTTCTTTTTCAATAGACAATTTGGAGTAGAAATGGGTAAAATTCCTACCTGCTGTAATGATGTTGGCCGTTAGGCAGCCTCTACTGTGCCTGGATTTGGCCCAAGTATGTCTAATTAAACACAGCAGCACCTTTATTCTATTTTGAGTGCTGGGTTTGTGCACAAATGCCCTATGAGCAGCTGAGGAGAATTTACGTGATGTATGGAAATTGTTAGGTTACAGCAAATGTGAGGTTTACGTGAGGGCTTTCTCTTCCCTCTCCACTGTACGGCGCGAGCAGTGTCAGCCCGGATACTGCGTTCAGTCTTCTCACTTAAGGAGTTTTGCTTTTAACTGTTTTCTTATGAAATTTTTTCTCTTTGAACACCTCAGACTGGGTGATTGTTGGTAGGTCCCTTCCCATCTTTCCCCTCCAGGCACTGGTGCAGCAAGCACAGCCTGGCACCAGGAGCAGGATGTCCCTTAAGTGTAACACCACGGGACTGTGTCCCCTCTCCTAAAGAGTCACCATAGGTCCCAGGCAGCTCATCGCGGAGTTGGGGCGCTGGGGACAGTCCCCTCCTTGTCCATCCCACCCCATCACTGGCCAGGATCCATCCCATCCCCGTTTGCTGCCTCTGGTGTGACGCCTGGTGCTGGTGTCCCCGGCACTGGCTTTGTCCCCTGCTCTGCCCTTGGGCATTGTCCCCTAGGATGTCTCTGCCCAGAGCCACAGGGTGAGGAAGCGTGGAGGTGGTCATGCATGAGCAGAAGTGCTTAATTTAGTGCCTCCTTAATTAGCGCAGCAATTTCTGCTCCTTGCCCTCGTCCCTGCCCTCTCCACACTGGGGGCTGGAGCACAGCGAAATCCTCCCTGGGAGATGCTGTATTCGGAAATGACAGGGGATTTGGGGCTTAATTTTAGCCAGAGCATGTGGCTCATTTGTAGATGCTTCTCAAGGCAAGTCGAGGTGGCTTTGTTATAGTCGAGGAAAGAAAAAAATCCCCCCAAAACTAGAAAGGTGACGCGGTTTAGATGGTATCTCTCCACAGACGGAGTTACAGAATTTAATACAAGGAAGCTTTTGCAAGTTGCCCGGTCTGCGTCGGAGCATGGAGAGCCTGCGTTTGAGATTAAAACTCACATTTCATTTTTATACACTGTGCTTAATCCAATAATGATTCTGTGTTACAAACGGCAATAATATCTTTCAGCATAGTTAATCAGAAGAGACTTAATGCTGTCACTATTTATTAACCTTTGTTGAAAAGCAAGAAGTTTTCTTACTAATCTGTGATTGTTGCTCTTGTCAGGCTCTATCAAGTGCAAACCAGATTTGCCATTCGTTACAGCAGGGAGGATGCTGCCACATTCCCAGCATCTGCTGCATCCGACCCCCGTGCAGGGACGTGATCCTGTATGGTGCAGGGGGGGTGCTTTGGGTGCCGGGGGGGCGGCCAGGGTGGCTGCTCCCCTGTCTCCCATCCCCATACCTGTATCTCCCAGATGGGTTACAGCCTCATCTGCTCCTCCAGCAGCACAGACCCTGGTGCTGGGGTAAAGAGACAACCCATCAGGGTTGTTTTTTGGCTGCCTGATCCATGTTCCTGCACCCAGGTGTGTTGTGCCCCCACCCCGAGGGTCATTGAGGCAGCAGGTTCCCAGCGTGGGGAGATGCTCTCCTGGCTGCGTGGCACTGGGGCAGCAACATCGGTCTCAGATGGTTTGGGGGAGGTTAAGTGACTTCTAGCAACTTCCCCAAAAGCTCAGGGGATCCCCCCGACCCCACTGCCTGTGCCCATGCTGGCGGTAAAAGGGTGTTGCTGGGCAGACCAAGGGGTTAAGGGGGTTTGGCGAGGCTGCGGTGGCAGGGGCTGAGCTGAGGCACGTGAAGGTGGCTTGTCCCCCACATCCGAAACAGCGTCCCTTGCATCCGAGCATCACCCCAGTCCCTGGCAGAGGCAGGCAGGAGGCTGCAGGCAGCGCTGCCCTTGAAATGGTGGCCTGTGGTGGCATTTCCCAGGATGGTGGCTCGTGTGGCTTTGCAATACTGGCAGACGAAATGTAGGTTTTGGGGAGGAGAGCAGTGGAGGGTGCGTGGTTTTTTTTGAAGCTCCGTGGTGATAAAAGGTCAGTGCACGAAGGAATTTCAGCCTTTGATATTCTCCCGATTGTCTCCTGTTGCAGGGAGGCCGGTGCTGGAATTGGCTTGTAGGAGCACCTGGAATTAATGAGCCAGCTTGGTGCTGTGCAGAAATCGATGCTTCCTGCATTAATTGTGCTGTGTTCGAGCTTCAGCTTTTTATTCTGAGTTATGTAGTTACAGGGAGAGATGTCTCTCTTCCAGCCCTCGGTCCCATGGGAAAAGGTCCCTCTCCCCGTGCCTGCCCTGCCTGGGTGTGGGTGGCACATCCCATCTCGCTGCCAGCTGTGGGATGGGAATGCCCAGCACTGGCTAGAGCAGGAAAACCAAAAACCACAACAAAAATAAACCCTAAGTCTCTGCTACCTTCCTCTGTAATCGGCCAAACGAAGAGGTGGCTGGCGATGCTCAGGCTGGGTGTCTGTCTCAAGGTGGAAAAGCCACTGGCACCCAGCTCGTGGCACTGCGGGGTCCAGCTCCAGTTTGCAATGGGAGATGGGTGGGCAGGAGAGGGGCAGGTCTCTACAGAAGGCTGGCGTCTCCTTTCAGGTGGGTTTGCAGCAGCTTTTGCATTTATTTGCAAATTATTTTGCATTTATTTGCAATTATTTGTGATTTCCATAACTGAACATCCATGTGGATGGAGAACAAAGTCCCCCAGAACCTCAGGGCTTCTGGAGCTGTTTTGGAAGAGCAGGTGTTGCTGTTATTTTTTATTTTTAGGGTGGACTAGCATTGAGCACTAGTCTGATCTCAGCTTGGGCACTCAAACAGGTGCAGTTATTTTACATACAGCCATGAAGAATCCCACTTTGCTAATATCGTTAAAGCCTAAACATGGTATTTATATTTTTAGCAAATTGTTCTTTATGGTATTGATTTACATGTAATGTAGTCCTTGCATGAATAAATACCATAAATCTGGAAGTATTTATTATCTGAAATAGCTGTGAACTCAGTCAAATCCTTTATTTGTTAGACACGATTAAGGAGCTTAAACTGCAAGGTAGAGAGTAAAATGTAAACTGAATTTTCTGTGACCAGCTCAGAGTTTCTGCCAGCCAGCCCATTGTTCTGTGATAAGAGGTAAGGGTTAAGATAATTTGGCAAAATGAAAAAGTAGGGAATAAATTACAATAAATGGGATCTTTGATCTGGCCTGTCAATACTGGGGATGGTGCCTGCCTCTGCCTTCCCTACCTAGCTGAAGAAATTAACTTTTGAACTCAATGGCTCCAATCTTTTTCTCCTGACTTTCATCCTTCGTGCTGATGGGCAGTGGGGACAGGCGCTTATTTGTTATCCTATTGATACTGAGCTCAGGAAAGCCAGGCTTTGTGGACCCAAGGCTTACAAAAATAGTGTAAATCTTGTTTGGTATTTGTGAAACAGTGATCGTATAAAAAAACCAAACAAACAACAGCTCCCGAGCCCTCACTGGTGCCATGTGCCAGGTGTAGGGGGCTGGAGTTTGAAGGGCTGGAGGGTTTCTTGTTCTAAATTTTAGCCATTTAAAAGAAGATTATGGACTATCCACTTGGGACTTTTTAAAAGGCTTTCACAGTAACTCTTGAAAGCCTGATGCCTTTAATCCTGAACTTTAATTTAAAATAAAGAAATCTTTTCAACTTGCCTCTTTCCCCTCCTCCATCCCACTCTTCCAGACTGAGGTTCTTTCCAACTTGCTTACAGAGCAAAGATGTGCTAAGCTCTTTTAATTTCTTATGAAGATATTTATTTTTTAATAGAAAGAAAATAAAGTCAACACTCAAGAGTATACGCAGCAGTTTACCGCCATAGGAGGAATTTATCAGTCTATAAAGTTCAAAATGTACAAAGAGGGAAGAAAAAAAACCCCGACTGATCAAACACGAGGCTCTTCTCTGAGATGCGAAGATAAAAGCCTTTTCCTCCGCGAGCTTCTCCGCTATTGGCAGCCAGTGGGATCAAGATTATTTTTTTTTTGTTATGGAAAGCTCGAGATAATTAATGTTGTTGAAAGAGGACCGTTGGGTTGGCGTCTAGCAGGCTAGCCCCCAAGTCTGGCATCTTGTGAAGCAGCAGCAAGTCAGGGGGGGAAATGTTCCCCACCGAGGGAACTGCCAATTTAACGGAGCAATAAATAATATCAAGAGATAAAAAAGCATTTAAAAAGGGATGCAGTGCTGCTGTTGCTGGTTGAGCCTCTGTTCCCTGGCTCAAGCTATGAGGACCGTGCCAGTTTGGGATCTGGCAGCACCCACCTGCCATTACTCCTCTGGATGCTTTTGCAGGGCTAAATACCTGCAAACTCCTCCTGGATACTGGGAATGATCAGATGAGACTGTGTAGACCCACTTGCTGCATGCTTGATCTCTCTCGTCTCCTAAAGCTCGTTTGGATGTGTCCTATTACGGTGTTCGTGTTAAATCTGCCTGCTCTAATAATCAATAGACGTATGGTCACCCAGGCTGTTTATGTATCTCTTCTATCAAAGCCCTGACAACACAAGATCAAGATGCGAGCAGGCAGGCTCATACATCGAACGCTATTTAAAAAGCAGGATGAATTAATTACCGCCATTAATGACTGAGGAGAGACTTTAGGAAGGTTCAGCTGGTGGTTTGGAGCCTCGAGCATGAGACAAACTGAGTAGGTGGTATCTTACGGTGCTTCATCACTGATGTTTCAGCTCATGCCTGGGATGTTGTGGTCCACAGTCCCCACCTGCATGAGACCGACCAAAATTTGTAGGGTGTGATGAGTCCCTGCACATCTGGCAGGGAATAGACCTGGGGAAAAGATATATCTAAATGCTCTCATTCCTTACAAACGCTAGGGCATTTAGATATATCTTTTCCCCAATCCCTTGGGTCCTGAATCAGCAAACCTCCCTCCAACACCCCTGGCTGAGCATCCTTGTGGGATGGTGCATGATCCATGGGCTGTGATGGTCCCCAAATGTCCCATGAGCACAGCAGGACTGCATTGACATCATTACAGCACAGCGATTGAGGCTGGATTTGCCTCATTTTGAGCTGTTTGCTCAAGATTGTGTTAAGTTATGATTATTTTTTTATTTGCTTGGGGGTCTTTCTGTCCTTTCCCAGCCCCCTTTGAAGGAGCTGAGATGGCACAGCTGATCGTCCCATCCTCTGCCGCCTTTTCTTTTCCAGTTATTTATTATGCAGCATAACCAGAATTGCTCTCAGACAGGACTTGTCAGCTATAAAAGACACTGGCAAATTTTATTAGTTGACAGAAGGGTTGTTTTTTTTTCCTCCTGAAAATATTAAAAAGTCATTTTAGTTTAGAAACCTAATTTTAATTTAGTTAGGTTTTAATTTAATTTAGTTTTTAAATTCATTTTCCAGCAGAACTCAATTTTTCAAGTGTAATTTGATGCCGTCAGTGGCTATAATGTTTAATGTCCTACCCATAAATTGCAAGGATGGCTTTGAGATGATTTACAGGATTCAGGGGGATAAAGCCGTCTCCTGGCCCTGCACGTAGGAGTGGCTGGAGAGAAAATGGTTTTATTGTGGCAGCCGCAGCGGCCAGTGCTGTTACCTACAGAAAGATGGGAAAAACCTTAATTTTCCTGCTGGGGATGGATGGGAAGAGAGACAGGTGTGTGCTGGGGCTCTCCAGGGATATTCCTGGGTATCTGCTCTGCCTGTCTCTGTGCTGGGATGAGAGGGGACCCCAACGGAGGTGAAGAGGGTTTGGGATGGTGGCATTACCCCACAAACCCATCTGCTTTCCAAAAAGTGAGTCAAGCCCTTTCTGGGCGTGGGATGCAAGAGACAGCCAGCTGCTTGAGGGGTTGAAATTGGGACAGACCCTTGGAAAATCCCATGTAATTGTGTAAAATACCCTCCTGATTTCACCCATCTAAGTGTTGCATCTAATTACTGGATTACAGAAGTCTTCAGACCATGTATTGAACATTATAAATGGGGATAAGATGATTCTGGTAATGGCTTAATAAAACAGGGGAGGTGGTTGAGGCTGTCTGCGTACTCTTTGGGTCAGGGCCAGATTGATTTGGCAGAGGAGGAGAAACCCCATTGGCACTTTGGAGAGCATGGCCATGGGGAGGGTTTTTGTTGGTTTTGGTTTGGGGTTTTTTTTTCCCCCCTCTTGGTTTTGGCTTCTGAGGAGCAGCAGTTGGCTCTTTTCGTTATCTGGGGGATGTACTGGCCCCTGGGAATTCTTGCCTGGTGGAATTTCTCCTCATTTTTTTGTAAAGAAGCAGCCAAGCTGTGCGTTCTTGGGTGGGAAGGGAGCATCTGGGGACATCTCCCAGCGTGGGGTTTGGGGAGCCCGACAGCAGCTGTGCCTGCCCAGGCATCACCAAGGGGGCAGGTGGTTTTGGCCATGGGTCGGTGCAGCCATATCTCATCTCATAATGAACTTTGGTGCAGTTGTGGATTTTGCCTTGGTGGGACCTGAGATGTGTGGTTGCTTCCAAACTCAGTGCTCAGGGAGCGGATGTGATCCTGGCTCGCGCTGCAGATGCTGCTCACAGCTTCAGACCCACCACAGGCTGTGGAAACTCCTGGAAGTTGCAGTTTCCTCCTAGAGACGGTCAGTGGGAAGCAGAGGAAGGGTCTGTGTTGGCTGGTCAGACCTCAAATCTGTCAGCTCATGCCAAGCATGTGTTTCTCTAAACATATCAGCCCTTGCCCTGAAGATGTGTGCTCCCACGTCACTGTGCTGGGCAAGGGTCTCCATCCCAGAGGATGCGGATGGAAGGAAAAAGCTCATCCACATGGAGAGATGTAGCCATGGACCAGGGAGGTGCTGGGACCTCCATCCTTGGAGGTCTTCAGAGCCGACCGGGATGTGGCCCCAAGCAGTGAGTTGGGCAGGAGCCCTCCAGCTGACCCCTGATCGGCACTTGTGCGGGGTGGGATGCGCTGCCGGCCCCTCGGCTGTCAGAGCACCACTGGCCTGTCCCGTGTTCATCCCCACCGGCCCACGCCATGTGTCCTTGGGCAGGGAGCCCTGTCTCCCTGTGCCTGGCTTCTTGCAGGGCTGAGGCTTGTCCTCGGTGTCCATCCCCCTCAGTAATGTTGGATTCCTTCAGTTAATTTTAACCCAGTTACTGGAGGTGTAGTGTTTTAAGAGATATTCTGAAAACTTCCACGAAAATAGGCCAGAGAAAACCACCTTAAATGGTTTTCCTCTATGTAGAGAGGGGATGCAAGCACCATCATCATATTAGACACTGGAGAATCCACATGGGAGTGGTCTGCCGTAGCCTGGGCTGTGCCACCATCCTCTACGGCTTCTCCCGGTGTCCCCACACTGACTTTTTGGACTCCTGCCTGGTTCAGATGCTGCATGAAGGGGTCTCACCATGCGAACGCCCTTCCATGGTCAATCCCAGGGCTGACGGGCCGGCGCCAGAGGTGAAATCCCAGCGCCCCGCCGGGATGCCCGTCTCTCCCAGCGAGATGCCATCGCCGCCTGGCGTCCCCCGGGTTGTCATGGTTACTGACGCATGGGACCCCAGAGACCCGGCTGGGAATTAATGGCAGCCCAGGATAAAGGATTCCTGTCTCAGCCGAGTTGATGGATTACATTGATGTGCCATTTGTCATACCGTAATTGTTCTGGCAAATGTAATACCCACTAGTATAAACATTGTGCTGCTTTGCTAATAAAACTGAAAATAGGAAGAGAAAGGATGATGCAGTGTTATGGTCAGTTAAAGAGACACCGCCTCCACTCTGTGCCAGCACCAGGGGCTTCTGCCTGGAAACCCGCCCCGTCCTGCCCTCTTCATCCACTGAAAACGGGCAGAGCGACCGCCGAGATCCTCGTGCGATGCGTGTGCGGTCGGGGCGGCTCTCAGCATCGCTTTGCCCATCGCTGCCTTTTGTTTGGGGGGGGGGGCAGACACATTCTTTGCCCCCCAAATAGGCAGGCGGGGAGCCGGGGACCCCAAGGGTGCCCGTGCTGGGGGCTGAGCCCATCCCTTGCTCTGCCTTGCACAGGCTTTCATTGCCTCGTGAGACGTAAACGAGGGCTGCGGCACATTTGGCATCTGAGGGGGCTGCTCTCACCTTGACGGCTTTATAAATGTCAGGATTTATGGTACAGTGGGTGCTTGCCCCTCCATGCTACCCCCTCCCCTTATTTTGAGGGGCACCAGGGTCTCCCTTTGCCTGCTGGCTGATACTACCGGGAGCAGCCGGTGCCTGAATCCCCAGGTAGTTTTGCTTTCTGACTAATCATCCTGTGGATTAGGCACCCAGCAGGGATTTCAGCCAGGGCTGAATTGCTCATCCTCCTGCGAGCAGGTCCCAGTGCTGGCTCTGCGGTGGAGGTGATGGAGAGGGGTCAGAGATCCCCTCCAGCTGCCACCAGTCCTCGCCGGTGACACCCTCTGGGACCATGGGGTGATCCAGTGCATTATCCCAGCAGCCACAGGTCAGCTGGGCGTCAGGTCATGATGCCATGCCCATGTTTTGGAGCTCAGGACCATCTCATCCCTGTCTCCTCCCATTTTTCTGGCATGAAAAGCTACGAGGATGAGGAGGATGGAGGAGGAAGAACAACCCCCCTGGTGCAGCCTCCACAACCCTAAATCCTGGGGATAGTTCAGAGGCATCGTGGTTTATACAGTTGTATCTCCAAATGTTTTTAAAGTTTCTGGTTGACCTGATTCATAGAAAAAAAAAAGATAAACACCCTTTCTGTGTTTGCAGTCATATGTAATTTTTATCTCTTGACCTTTAAACGTAAGCAGCAGTAAAATGAAGAACTATGGCAGTCATTTAACACCCTGCCTGTACTAACTGGTTTCTGCCTGTGAGCCGTGGTTTTAAATTGGCTAATGCAGAATACTTGCAGAGCTAATAATAATTCAGATTACTCCTGTCAGCTATTCCGGTTTCATGGGTAATTTAGTAGTTGAATAAATTTTTAAAAAAATTCATTCGTTCCCATGCACTGTTATGAATCAGTAGATGGTTTACCATTGGCAGCAGTAACTGTAAGAAGATTTAAATTGCTACTGAAAAGGATTTGAGTGAAGGTAATGTTTTATAATGTTCTAAGCCATATGCACTACTTTCAGGCCTCATCAGTTTTACATTGATTCCTAGTGAAGTGTTTAATTGCATCATGAATGCAATATAATTCAGTTCTTTTTGCTAATATGGTATATATCTCAAAGTGATATACAGCACTGACAGTGAAGACTCAGGATTTTCTTAGGATTTGAAAATATGTGTCTGTGTGTGTGTTTGCACGCACGTGTACGCATCTGTGCGTGGCTGGGAGCTCTTTTCTTGGGGTAACCTCTGGGCTCCGGGTTGGGTGCTTGGTGCTGAGAGCTGCTGGCTCTCCTGGAACATCTGCATGGCCATCAGCAGGTAGGGGATTTTTATATATATAAAAATAAATAAATTATGTATTTAAAAATACATACGAAATGTGCCGATCTTACAGTGTGACTGCTCTGATCTTGACTGATGCTTGATGGGCAGCTCTGCTCCGACCCTGGTGCTGTTTTGGTCCTTCCCGGCGCTGCTCTCACCCGCGGTGGGTGATGGCATCTCGGTCGGAGGAGAGCAGGCCTGGTGCTCTCAGAGCCTCGTGGGCAGTGGATTAAAAGAAACATGCTTTCATGTTAATGCGAAGACAATTTATTTGAGTCCATAAAAGAGCTAATTAGGGATGCGGCAGATCGCTAGCTGTTACCCGCCCGCTCTACACCAGCAGTGGGGAGATGTGCGCTGGCGACGCAGCTCCGGAGCCGCTCATCCTGACATAAAGCCCATTCTTGTCCCGCTGCCAAGCCCGCTGAGCCCTGCGGGATCGGCTCCAGAGCCACTGCTCTGTGCCCACCGGCAGCCCTGTGTGCTCCCCCAGCCCCCTTCCCTCCCTCCCCGATCCCTCGGTGCCCCCCCATCTCCCTCTCGCCCTTTACGTTTGTTGCAGCTTCATCAGCTAATTAAGGACCGGGCCCTGCAGAGCCCTTTGCCATCCTGATGGGGAAACTGAGGCAGGCTGAGTGCTGGCTGGGGTTTTCCTACGGGAGGATGCTGACTTTCTGCTGCAGCAGAGCGAGCATCCCCCATCCCTGCTGTAACCCTGATCTGCACATCTGCATCCTGCTGTCTGCTCAGCTTTTAATTCCCAAATTGCCGCGGCTCGGCGAGGAGAGGAGCACCCAGTGCTGCCGGGGACACGTCCCTGGGGGGTGAGTGCTGTTAGGCTGCTGCTGTGCAGCTGCAGCTTTCACCTTTGGGAATCTTTTTATTTTAGATGAACGAGTTACTCGTTCAGGATGCAGCACCCTTTATTTTGGTTTGCATCTCGCTGTCGTGAGCGGGGAAATCCTGCCCTGGCTGTGCACTCAGCAGGGACTTCAGCGCAGCACCGTGGGGCTGGGGCACTTCTGGGGGAGGTCGTGAGAGCAGGATTTGGCCCCACGTTTGGAATATTCCCACTGAGGGCTCCTCCTTGGCCGCGGTGCTCCCCACCCGGCGCTGCTGGGGCCGGGATGCATGCCGGCGGTAGAGCCTAATGCGATATCAAAGTCACTAACATGATTATGCTTATATATCATATTAGGGAAAATGAATACTAATTCAATACAAACTACTAATTCAGTAGAACAGAAAATTGCTGAGAGAATAGAAAATTGCTGAGCGTGCCGAAGCTGGGCATTGCTCGAAGGAGATACGCTGCCTGCCTCTCTCCGTGCTTGAGCTATTTTCTGCAGCGGTTGGTGGCACAGTTGGCCGGGGCAGCGCAGAGCATCCCTGGGTGCGTGCCGGTGCCAAGCCGGGGAGCGGCTCTGGAGATGGATTTGCTGAGGAGCTGGGGCGAGAAATCCCCCTTTGCTTTCGAGCCTGAAGCTCGCGGCCAGGGGTTGGGAGATGTTACGTGGGACCTGTGGGAGAAGTGAAGCGGAAGAGCAGGAAAATGGCTCCAGGTGCTGGAGGCGAGGGGGAAATAAAGCTGGTGTGGGAGGATGAGCTTCCCTGCCAGGGCCGTCTGCCCCAGCCGGAGGAGGCTGCCTGATGGAGCCGGTATTTTAAGATGTTTGTTTTTTCTAACGCATGCATCATGTCTCATTCCTGGGCTGGTGCTGAGCTTGAACTCCCCGAGGTCTGGGGGAGCATCCCTGTCTCAGGGACCACAACACTCACTGGGGCTTCCTGTGGTCCAGCCTTCCTCCTCAGCCTAAGCTCTGAATGTCTTCCTTCTCCTCCTCCTCCTCCTCCTCGTGGCATTTCTGCCTGGGGACATTTGCCCCACGGCATCTCGGATGTGTTCCCCGCACCAGTTGCTGCCGCGAAGTGGCTCTGGAGTCTCCTGTTCCTTGGGACAGTCCCCGACACCACAGCTGCTCCCACCAGCACCACTGCGGGTTTGGACCAGGGAGTGTTGGGGGCTTGGTGAGAGTCAGCTGCTAACCCCAAAACTACGTGTCAGGCTCTTTGGTTTAATTGGATTTCTCTTTCAAATTAGTATTGCTTGCACGAGTTTTCAGGCCACGATGTTTCCCAGAGCTATGCGGTGTCCCTGGGTCGTGGTGGCTGCCTTGGCTCTCCATCCCCTGCCACGGCCAGGGGAGCTGGTCCCGGTGAGCCAGTTGCATGGTTGGGGGGGACCCAAATTTCACTAATTTACTTCTGAATAAGGAATTTTTATTGCAATTTAATGCATCTACTGTGGGTCATCTGCACAGCCGGGGCAGAGCGTTGTCCTCAATGCGTGACCCTGCACATCCCCCTGTCCCACACGTGAACCTTTGGACATGATGAAGGTGGCTGGGTTTGGAAATGCTGGGTATCTACCTGGTTCAAAGAGAGCCATAACTGGGACACACGATGTTTCTGTACTAATATGGTAGGAGAGTCTTATTGTATTAGTACTTTCCCATCAGATCATGTCATATTAGTATTGTATTGTATTAGTATTTGTTTTCACTAATGTGATGTGAAAGTTGCTAATGTGATAAGACTCCTGCATTGTATTAGTGAAAACAAATATTAATATGATAGGATGGAAAATAGCTAATAAGAAGCTAAGTTGCTAATCTGATGTGATGGATCTCCTAAAGGAATTGGTTGTAGCTTTCCTGTACTTTTCCAGAACCACCTTCAACCCCACTGAATAGTGACACTGGTGGGTTTTAAAGGGTTGAATCCACCTAGAAAGCGAGAGCATCTCTTTTGGGCTTAAATCCAGGCTTATACAGGGTAAGGGAAGAAAAAATTCCATGCTTATGGGAAAGCCTTTGTGTGCCGGGAGTCCTTCCCAAGGGTCCTGGGGCAAGCTGATCCCTGGAAAACTGGAGCAAATATGAATTTAGGGGGAGTGGAGCTGTTCCTCCAGTGTGCTGGAGGCCACCCTGAGCTGCGGTTACAGCACAGTCTTAACTATGACAAGATGTAACTAAGAGTTTCCTAATTTTTTTTTTTTTTTTTTTCCCAGCCACCGGAGCAAGATATCAATTTCTGACATGGAAAGCCAGGCTAGGTGAACCAGAGCTAAATAAAAATAAACATTAAACAATTATTGGAATTTAGGTTTATTTAAAAAATCAGCAGGGTTGAGGGAATGAGCCACCTATTAGCAGGGAAAAAGCTATTGGGCTTTTTAACAACATGCTGTTTCTTGGCGGAGGCTGGGATTTGGGCTGTGCGCACGGTGGCAGCCCTGGATGTTATTGATTAAAGATGATGTAGCAGCAGCGCAATTATATCACAGTTTGCGCTCGCTGCGGTGGTACCGTTGGCCTCTCATTTGTCTGTCGGAGATGGGTTTGTTTGCCTTGCCCTTCCCGGGCATCGCTTGTCGCTCCGGTGGGTCAGGTCCCCCGGCACTGGTGGAGGATGCTCGGGGCGGTTGGGGACTTGACTTGGTCTCGGTGGTGAAAACGTTTTTAATTGCTTCTCGACCCTCGTTATTTTTGCATTTAATGGTGATTCCAGATTCTGCACTCTCAGCCGCAGCGATGCAAGTAATAGGGGAATATTGTGTTTTGGGAGGAATCGAGCTGCCCGGGGCGGATCCACCATGGCACTCGCCCTGTGCCGGAGAGTCGGGCGTTTCCCCGAGGTTGGGGCAGATCCGGCCCTGCGCCACTGCAGCCGATGCTCAGGATGCTGTAGAGGGGAAAACCATGGGGAAGGGTGGTTTTAAAGTGTTTCCAGAAAATTCTGCACGGGTATCAAGAAGCCAATGTAGAGGCGGTGGGAACGGTCTGCGCGGCGCGCAGGAGCGAGCAGGTAGCTTGCAGGGAGCGTGCATCTTCAAATCAGTCTATAATGCAATCAATTCTGTATATCCCTAGTGAAACAGCAACATTTATTTAACGTCTTTTATAGAGCAGCTGAGTTTTATCACAAATCACATTCCATTTCTATTCATCGGGGACCCCTTGAAGGCTAAAACGCACTTACTTTCCTCCAAGGAAGTTTACCAATTCTTCAATAAAGCCCCATTTGCCTCTGTATGTAAAATTGACACATTTATTGAATATTAAACATTTGCTGGTTGCTTGTGTGCTTCTTTCGACTTTATCTGCTGCCCTTAAAAGTCATTAAGGGAAGGATATATCAAAGTCGCAATAAAGGCGTGTTTATGGATGGAAAGGGGATGCTTGATTCCGCCAGAGAGGCTGGTTTATCCCATTCGGTGGCTCCATCCTCGGAGCAGCCCTCTTTCCTCCGCTGTCTCTTGGCAATAACCATTTGGCAGCGGTTTTTCTCTGATTATTATGAAGGATTTTCTGTGCATAAAAGCGGTTTCGTGTCGGGTGCCGGTCGGGGTTGTGCCGGTTGCGAGGGATACGCTTTTCTAAGCCGGAGTCAGTCGAGCTAATTAGCAGGAGGTCCAATAAAACAAGTTTTTCTTTTATCACTGTTACTAAGTGCTGTTGTAAATCAATTAAAATGTATTCTAGTAATTCTATTTTTCCTTGGCGACTCTGTTTAAAGAAATACTAAGCCATTAACAGTATTTTGTGTATGTTTGTGTGTGCGTTTATGGGAGAATATCGAACTGTTGCTGTCGAGTTCGGTGCTCGGCGATGAGCGAGGGAGTGTGCCCTGCCCCGCTTTCTTCCCGCAAGCCGTGCGAGTCTCTGCCCATTTATTTGGAGAAAGGTGCAGGTTTTTTGAAGGTAATAAGAGAATCTCCCTTTTCTTGAAATGTGCATATTCATTCCAATGGTTATCCTGATTCTTAATTGCTAAAGATGTAGCTGCGTCCTTTGAGCGTGTTCCCAGAGGTGTTTTTTGGGAAGAGTTAACTTAGGAGGATGGAAGAGCAATGTGTGGTGGTCCAGCAGTAAATGGACCTTTAGGTCCACTCCCTAAAGACGTCACAGCCTCTGTGCAGTGGGAAAACCCTCCGTGGCCGGAGGAGAAAATTTGCCAGGAGCAAAAAATTGGGGATTCACACCCTTTCTGAGAGCCATCGCTTCTCTCTCTTATTCCTCACCTTTTCTCTGCTTTAATTCACATTATTTCAAGTAGAATTTACAAATGTGGGCCTGCTTGCCCTGCTTTGTAGATAATTTCTCCCAGTCCACTGGCTAATTGAGGATGAGTCGTTAGACGGGGGGGTGGCTGCTGGGTGGTTTCACTGACTCTTGAGTATCAGCCGAGCACAAACAGCCATTTACTGGTGGCTGGTTTGACGTCTCAGAGACCTACCTGCTCTATCAACCTGGAGAGATGAGGGGGCTACTAAATCCCAGATGGAGACAAACATCCTCCCCGCAGTGGGTTAACTCTTTAGCTCCATGTGGGATTTGTTTTGGCAGCCCTGGGGAGAAACGTCCCCAACCCATCCTGGTCCATCGGCTGTGCTTACAAAGAATGAACTTGTTAAATTACTCCTTTGCTGAGCGCTGGGGTGGGACCAAACTGCCAGGGTTGGGGTTTTTTTTGCTAATGTTACCATCAGGAATAAGGAGCACTAAATTTGCGATTTAGGGGTTGCTTGGTTGTTTTTAAGGGTTTCATTTTGTCCCTCCTTTGGAGCAAGGCGACTCTTGCATGCCGCAGGGATGCAGTTGGCAGCAGGATGGTGTCTGGCTCCCGCTTTGCCGTGATTGCGGCTCCATCTCTGAATGCTGAATTATAACGCTGGGTTGGAAAATTAAGCTCTCAGGGCTGAGACACCCCAAATTGTCCCAAATGGAAGAGCAAATGGGTGTGCAGAGGAGCAAGTTCGTCTTCGCAGTGGAGGCAAATTTTCAGGGCACTTGTCTGTATTAATTTATAAAAGAAGCTGGCATAATAAATGTCACCTAAACAGAGCTGCAGTAAACATAGCTCATCTTGAGTGTATAATAAAAATAATATACGGCTGCCTCCCGGCAGCTCCTGTCTCGCTGCTGGCCAGGAGGAGAAGCCCCTTTGCCGGGGATCCTGCTGCCCACACGACCCTCATCCCTGGCAAGAAACACCCAGCACAAATAACCTTTCCAGTGCACCGAGAGGCTCTTCTTTATGGGTGAGGGAAAGTGCTTAAAATGCTTAGAGGGAATAAACAGCTTTTAATGAAGTTACATTGCCACATAATGGGTATCATAAAATTGCCTTCATAGTACAGGGTCCCAGGATGGCTTTTATTATCGACTGAGCAGGAATCCTGTCTGTAAAGCTCCGGCAGCTGCAGAGAGGAGAATGCAAAGTCTTCTTAAATTACCTGATTGAAATAACCGGCAAATATTCTGCTTTGCTGCTTTGTTGAAGGCAAAGCTGCCTTTGGGGTGGTCTGTCAGACCTGGTTTGCAGCTTCTGAAGAACACAGGAGTTTCATTGCAGCAAAACAGATGTTCATCTTGTTTCTCTATCGGCTGTTTGATGAGAAATTTATTGCTCTTCTGCTGGGCTGGAGCTCCTCTGCTGTGGAGTCTATTAGGCAGCCCAGGAGCTGGCGGGGAGCCAGGGAAGCCGCGTTTTGATGAAACCCATGAAAAAGCCTCAGCTTCGAAGGCGCCAGTAATAATGCATCGGCTAGACTCTTCGGATCGGGCGATTGATTGCTGTGATTTGATTTATTGATCAATACCCTCAAATTTGGCGTCTGAGAAGCTGAACTAATCTTTAACTGCTGTGAACATCTCTGCCTGGTGGAGAATTAGAGCTGATAAGGAATGTATGAAAGGAATCTGAGCTTATCTTAATCACACAGTGCCCCGGCGCTGCCTGCGCCGAGCGGGAGTGGATGTGTGCAGAACACAATCACCAGGCAGAACAGAGCAGATCTATAAATTGATGGAATTCAAAGCCTCCAGCATCGATTACCATTATAACAAACAGTGGCGCGCTGAATGTCTGATTATTTTTAGACAAAGATTCTGTGCTCTCAGCAGCAATTTTGCTGATGCTGTCACTGTGTCAGATGTCTGTTGTTGATTGCAATTAGATGCGATACAAAAAAAAAAAATTTAAAACTATCTCTGCCTATAGTTTTATTTCCACTTATTAAATCTCCTCCTTTGTTTGCCTCCTCCTAATGTCTGCAGCTGGATGAAATATTGCATTACCAGAAGAGATCTCTTATATTCAGTTGGGTATAATCACTTTACAGATCATTGGATTATATCTGATATGGTTCAGATAATCCTGGGGAAATGTGGGACATTTACTCTGCCTTGGTTAAATGCGCCCTGGTTTAGGGTTTTGAATGCGAATCTGCATAACATTTGGGTTTCTGAAACAGGTCTGCCACCCTCCCAATGATCTAATTCTATTAAAACACTAATCAATTCCCCGTGACGTCAGTCTGCTTTCCTGCCGGTGCGGAGCGTTAGGTCCAACGTGGATTTATCCTCTCCTTTTTAAACAGCTTTTGGAGCTGCCATGGTATCAGCTTTAATGGTTTAAGGAATGAATACCCTGAAGCGGCAGCGAGGGGAGCACGACGCTTTGGGCACTGCAGTTTGGTTTGCTGGGGTTCCATGTGCTGGGATCCGGTTATTGCCAAGCGCATCCATCGGTTTGATGCTTTCCAGTTTCTCTCCAGTGTCGGTGCGTGGCTGAGCGCCCGCGTTTGGGACCGGTCGGTGCTGCAGGAATGGCTCTGCTGGGGAAATGTGGCTGGCAAAGGGCAGTTTCTGAGATGGGACACCCTCTGTGAAGCCCAAATGAGCGCCAGGGCCTGCAGGTCCACACAGGGGTGCAAAGGCATCAGAATTGAGGGGGGGTGTCCCTGTGGAGCCCCATAGGACCCAGCTGGGTTAGTCCTGCTGGGCACTGTGCTGTCTCTCCGCACCCCGCAGTGATGCTGGTGCAAGATATTTGGGGAATTTCACGTTTTTATTTCAACCCAAGGGGGGGCACGTGGGCTTTGCCATCTGGCAAAGCAGTGGCCGTGGCCCTGGCCCTGACCTGGCTGCCGGGGGAGCGGGAGGTCTCCTCTTGAACGTGACCTCATCTTGCGCAGACACGCACGGCTCCGGGGCTTGATGGAAAAATGCACCGCGGCGGAGGAGTTATGTGCTGCTGGCAGCTGGTGTTTTCTTTCTTTGGGAAATCTAATATATTGATTAGCTTTCTTCAGAACAGCATCAATAATGCGTATAATGGCATGGCTGGTGCCTGCGGCGTCTCCTCCCCTGGTCTGAGCCCCCCTGGAGCCGGGAAGGACCTTGGCTGCATTGTGTCAGGCTCCGTGTCCCGCCGGCTGCTCCTCCCTTTCCTGGCAGCCCTGGGCCCTGCTCTGCCTGGTCAATGTGTTTGATGACACCCTGGTCCTCTGCAGGGAGGTTATCCCGGGCAGCCTTCCTCCTTCTCCTCTTCCCATCCTGTGCTTCCGTGGTACAGCTGCCACTGGCCGCTTTGGCTCAGTTGGCTCCACCATGGAGTCATTTGCCCAAACCCTGGCAAATATCTCAAGGGTCCGGCTACACCGTGGGGCACGGCCGTGATGTGCTCCTGTCCTGGTCATCCCTGGGCAGCAAATGTCACCAGCAGAGCTACCATCACCCAGGGTGGTGGTGGTGGATGGTGTTGGGGGGCTCATTGCATCCTGGGTCCCTTCCAGGAGCACATGGATGCTCTGCCTGTGCCACCATGGTCCCCGGCACAGTACGGACTCTCCTGGCTGCAGCCTGGCCCATGACACATAGATTGCTGCTCCAGCCCCGCAGTCACGGCCGGGGAAGATGGAAGGAGAAACCTTTTCCATTAAAGCGTCTAAGAGAGTTTAGAGGGTGGTTTATTGTTGTTTTTGCGGTTGTGGTTTTTTTTTTTAAGCCGATTGATTGCAATAATGAATGGAGCCTAGAAATCGGCTGGAGCAGTGGCTCGAGGCCGGCCGCTGGATTTAAAGTCCTGTTTGGCTTCAAACCCTCTCAACTATTTCAGCTTTCATCTGTAAAATACTCAGAAAGCAAGCGGGATCTTATTTAGGGCTCTCCCAAGCCCAGATCTGCCCTCAGATGCCAGTGTCTGTAGGAGCGCGTGCCTTGCACTTGTCAAGAGCTGTATTATTTACTGCTGGCTTATTTATTTGTTTGTGGTTTGCTGGAGAGTGAATCCATCCGGGGGGATGGCCCGTTCCACTGTGCAGCACCTTGACACCATGCGGTGGGTGAAGACAGCACCATCCATGATTGATCCAATTTACGGATGCTTTTATTTTTCTTTCAAGTCCTGTCTACTTATAAAAGGGCTGGAGGAGCATCCCGGTCCCCCACCGCCCCGGGGTGGAGGTGGCCAGGCTGCATCCCACCAGCCGGGGAGCCTGGAAGGGTTTTCTCTGCTTCCTGAGCATCTTGCTATAAGCTCATTTCAGAGAGAGATTTTCAGGGAAAATTGACAGCTGATGACTATGGGAAGATGTTTTCAAAAGGAGAAACAATTTACAATAATTAGAAATTTATAAAATGTCTTTAAACATGGTGGTAATAGGGATAAGAAAACACTTGCTGCAATGTAATCAGTTATTAGCAGCTGATCATTTATCTCGATGGATAGTTGCTGCTGGTACATGAGACACGTAATAAAAGGACTCTTGATTAACTAATTTGAATATCTTTTGAGAACAAATTCTGAGTTCTCTTTTTTCTCCATTGTAACGGATCCGTACATCTGCGAGATAAACACTGAATGAATATGGTAATGAATATTATTCTGGAAGTGTAACCCTCGAACGCTGCCGTCGCTGTCCCAGCCCTGGCCTTGGGAAGCCTCTGTAATGGATGTAATAAGGAAGGGGCCTTAATGAAGCCGGCCGGGAGGAGCTGAGGCTGTGGGATGTGGGAGAAGCATGGCGGGGGGGTTTGCCAGGGGTTTTTAGGGATGTGGGGTCTGGGGGGGCAGGACCAGGCTGGCCTCCTCCATCAGCCCCTCTTTGGCCTCCGGTAGGGAGCAGGGTGGCAAAACTCCGGGGTGGTGGAGCTGCCCGTGAGCAGCCACAAATACAACACATGAGATAGCATCCCTTGATATATTTTTTTTTCCAAAAAACCCAGCCTTTTCCTATCTCCCCGGGAATGGAAATCTGATGTGCGTCTCAAATCTGTGCCCTCAGCGAGATCCCATTACGACTCTTTTGATAACGCGCTGTAAACCCCGATTCCATTTTAGATGCTGAGATCTTGCGGCTCAGCATCTGCGCGGTGGGACCACGGACATCGGTGGCCCTGGGACGGGGTCCCAGGGTGACCGATGGCAGCAGCGGGACCGATCCCTGCCCCCTCCCAGCTGCCCTGCCCACATGTGCTGGCGGTTAAAGGATGCGGCTGCACGTGTGGGAGCATGGCACGGCCAAAACAGCCGGGAAAGCACAACGAACCTGTATTTCTCTTTTCTGGCACAGCAGGCAAAGGGAGGAGGTGGCTGCTGCGTGGGTCAGGTGGGTCCGGTCCCAGCCCCGCTTGGTTTCTCCGTCAGCTCCCGGCCGTTCGTGCCAGCCATCCGTGACCTCGGCGGCGGGTCGGGAGCGGTTCCTGCTGCCTGCGAGTCATTCATCGTCCTCAGCCACTAATGGATTCCATTCAAATACTTCTCCCTCATTCCCCGCTCCCAAATATGATTCACATAGTAGCTGAAAGCAGATTTCTTTTGTCAGCAAGAGCCTCAGATATTTTATATTTACGCATCATTTTCTTCCCAGGATCCCAATTTTCCCCTTCTCCTATGGCCGCTCCTGCGGGGGCGGGAAGGTGATGCTCAGAGATGTTGGCACTGCTCCTTCGCAGTTGTATTTACTGCAGTGAGGAGCAAAGTCCACGTAGCTGTGGATGCAGTTTACAGGTAATTAAACTCAGCTTGGTGAGGATTTAAACATTAATATTGATGCTAAAGTTTTTAATAAAATATAGGTAGAGAGTGAGAGAAAGAGGTATCGATTCCTATAGGCTTTTTATTTTTTTCTTTTCTCCTGCTTTATTGTCACGGGGAAGCGTTGATATATTGGTGACCATGAAATAAGGATGTCCTGTGCTGGCACAGGGGTCTGCAGATGAGGACAGATATGATCCCAGAAGGACAAATCGGGACAAACTGTTAGGAAAATGCCTTTAGGATTGGTCCATATGGCGAGGCCGACCCAACCCTCCCGAGCATCCTCTGTGGGGGGCACAGGTTCAGCCCTGTGCTTGGAGGCAGCACCTTCTTCTTGGGAATGGTGCTGAGCCTCCGAGGTTTCTGTGTCCCACATGTTGCTCTCCATCACGGCCGGATCCAGACCCAACCCCTTGGACCATGTTGCCGTCTGTGTGTCCGGGCTGCGGCGCCGGTGTTGCTCCCCTTCCCGGCGGAGCCCCGGCAGGTCTGGGGTGGGGGTCCCCAGGGTCCCCCGCTCTCGCTGTGCCACTGTGGTCATCAAACCCCCTCCACAACCCGTGTTCCCGTACCACACCAAAGGCCGTTAAAAAGATGCTGACGGCCGTTTTTCACTCCCTGCTTCTCTGTATACACACAGGACTCGGGTTTATCTGCTTTCTCGCCAATATTTTTTTATATAACAGTGAAATATTTATATTGTCCAATAAAAGGCAGTAAGCTTGCAATCTTGCGCAAATTCATTTGAGACTGGGAGCTTCGTTGCCTGAATTTTACACCCAGCAGTGACCCCTGGTAATTGGCTCCATACATCTTAAGCATCGCGGGTTTACATAAGGCTTAGGGGGTGATTGATGGCCGAGGTCACCCCACCTGCCCCATACCAGGGGATGGTGGTGGCTGCCCTGCACCACATCTCCTCCTGCCCCGTGTCCCACCGTGGCATGGCTGGGTGGGTTTTTGGTGATGCCAGGGAGGAAGGAGCCGGCCCCTGGCGATCTGAGCAGTCGTGGCTGAAATCCCGGCAGTGCCGGGGTGCAAGGCTGGCTCCACGCTGAGCGTGGTGGTCACGGTGCTGAGGTTCTGGTGGGATGTGAGGATGGAGCAAACAGCAGATCCTACAGCCAGGACCAGCTGCTGATCCTCGAGGTGGTAGCTCCTTCGGTTGCAAACCCAATTTGCCCAAAAAGTGCTCGTTTTGGGACCTGAACGGGGATGCTCGAGTCAGGCAAGTCAGGGACAGAACGTGCATCACCAGTGGCCGGAGATCAGGGTGCAACCGAGCCCCACACAGACACCTCCCGACCTCCTCCACCTCGGCCCCCAATTTATCAAAAAGCAATTAATAGCCACTGCCCCCACTCAGGTTTTACCGTTTCTGTCTCTTCCTGCCGACTGCAGGGCAGTAATTAGAATCTGTCTAATGAGGTTTTCATGGCAGGGATATGTTCTCTCACTGTATCTCCCCATCAGACAAAGGCTTTGCCACAGTATATGGTGCCAGTGTAAATTTTTTCTGGCTGTTTTCACCACGATACAAGCCGGACAGGGACTGGGGCGTCCCCCGGCACAGCCAGGCTGTGGGATTTACTGGGGAGCACCCGAGAGGTCGCTTCACATCACATCAACCCCATCATTTTTATTTTATTTATTTTTTCCACATTCCACCAAAATTAAAAAGCCATCTATATCTTAAAAACCTTATTTATGAACACTTAAGCATAAGTAAGTCATCGTTGGACGGCTTCCCTCCCCGCTGATGGATGTAATCTGGCACCGGGGTGGACCGGGAGGGAAATCTGGCAATACAATATGCTGTGCTTGACTATTTTGACACTCGGAGTGCGATGTTTTTTTTACAGTTACTGATGAGCTTATGGCACTGCTCCTTTTGGAGAAGCGAGGAGGAGGCTGGGGCTGAGAATATTGATTAGTGAGCTCCTGATTATCTCAACAACCCTCTCGGCTTGCCTTTTCTTTTGCGGGGAATACAGAATTTCTTCAATTATTCATATAAACCCCCTTGTCGATATTGCCAACGCGCCGCGGCTTGTGATGCAGAGCAGAAACAGTCCGGGGGAATTATATTCCTGCAATCTTAAAACGCAACCTTCCTAAACCACCTTTATTTTATTTTTTTTCCCCTCTTTTTTTTTTTTTTTTCTCCTCCTTTTGTTTTTGTTTTCTTCCAGAAGGAGCTTAATTCTCTTGCTTTGACGCTGGCAGCGTGGCGGGGGGAAGACGCACAGTCTCATAAACATTTAATTGAACTCAGCTGGGAATTTAAGAAAAATGTACCTGAGGTACAGGAGATTTTGCTGTTAGAGAATTATCTTGGCAGGACACCAGATTTCCCTCCCCGGCAACTAGATTTTTGAGAACTGTAGATGTAAGTGACTAGCAAGAAGGAAAGCTAATTAGCCACAAAGACAAATTATAGCCCCTAACCTTGGGGTATAGGGATTTCTGGCTCTCGCTGCCTCCAGTAGCTCCTTTGGATGGGCAGAACTGGGTCTTGGGGGAGAACACTTGGGGGGACGCAGCATCCGCCTGGTTGTAGCATCCTCCTGGATGCATCTCGGCAGCGCGGGAGGAAACTTTGGGTTTCGAGGAGTTTATAAAAAGCAAACGTTGAGCATTCGGAGCCAAGATGCTGGCACCCAGCTCGCAGCCCAGATGGGGGGAGATGTGTTGTTTTTTTAAAAAAAAAAAAATTAAAAAAAGATGAGAAGGGAAAAAAAAAAGAGCAACTCTAAAATAGCTTTCCTCAGAGGCTGTGCGGGGAGGGGTGTTTTCTGCCTGCCTGGGTGGGAGGAAAAACTGGCAGTGTTATAGGGGGAAGCTCAAAGGAGAGGTGGGCAGGGGAGAGCGGGCAGGACTTTCCCTTGTCCCCCATGGTCCCAGGCATGATCCCAGCCCCTTTCCACCCTGTCGGCTCTTGGGGGGTTGAATGGGAAGGAGAGAGCCCTGGAAGGGACAGACTGGACCCGGCTTGGTGTGGCCAAGGCACAGTGTCACTGTCCCCAGCCCCTGAGGGGTTTCTGCAGCCGATAAAATCCATCTGCTGCGCCTTCTCAGCTGGTGCTGCGTGGTCCTTGTGCCACATGTGGGCAGGGGTACAGGCAGGGTGGGCAGCACCGGGATGGTGGCCCTGCCTGGAGAGCTTCCAGGTAGGGGAAGGAGCCATCACTGCCAGGAGGTGCCATGGAGTGGCCAGGAGATGCCATGGAGTGGCCAGGAGATGCCACGATGTGGCCGGGAGGTGCCGTGACGTGGCCAGGAGATGCCATGACCTGGCCAGGATGCACCAGGTGAGGTTGCAATGGGCGATCTGAGGAGCAGCCGAGCACCGGGGTGGGACGACAGGGTCCCAGCCCGCTGCGTTGCTGCAGAAGGCATCTCACTTCTCCATCCTGACCCAGGTGCTCCCAGCCTCGGGCCCCTACCACACCCCCAGAGGCTCCGCGGGTGCCTTGGCTTTGGTCCCCGATGCTGGCAAGAGATGCATTGCACTTCAGGATACCTCTTCTTCTCCCTGGCTTTTTAATGTTCTCTCTTTGGGGGCTGCTTTCTCTGCTCCTCTAATGTGCTTCGATGGAAACCCCTGGAGAGCTGCCGGTACTCTGAGCTTGCCAGCAGCGACACATTAGGATCTGTCATCTGCTGAGCATTACCTGATTTTAAATCTGTCTCTTTGGAGCTACGGAACTGCATGAGAAAATATTAAAGTAAACAATAAGTGGATTTACACAAATGCGACTGATTTCCATATTTTTCATCACTTCATTTTATTACTGGGTTTACTGATATGCTCATTTATTTATAGGGCAATCCAGTATTGATTCATTCCGATGCACTATGCATAAACACATAAAAGAGAGTGATAACAATAGGAATACATTTTCACTCTTTTAAATACTGCATTTTTTCCAATAGTCTTCATTAGATCCGCTACGAGAATATGAGCTATGTCCTTCGGGGAGCCCCAGCCAGTCCCTCCGCCCAAGTGGCTCTGGATTTAAGGGGGTGTAAGGGAGAGCGGGATGTGATTCCTGGCTCGGTGGCGGCCGCCTTCCTCCCCCGCCGGATGTTTTTCCACAGGAGATTTTGCAGAATTTTGTCCCAAAAGGTGGATTCCAGTGTCCTGAGTTCGGGTTTCTTGGCTACTTCTGTGCCAGGAGGTGTAGGATGGGCACCAGCATGCTGCTGCTTCTCCTGGGGCGAGGCTCGTGGGGGCCCTGGGCATTCTTTTTTCCCTCTCTTTCCCCCTCTTTTTTCTCTCCTATTTTCCCCCTCTTCCCCCTGTTTTCCCTCTTTTTCTCTCTTTTCCCCCTCTCATTTTCCCCTCTTTTTTCCCTTCTCTTTTTTCCTTCTCTTTTTTCCTCTCGTTTCTCTTTTCCTCTTTTTTCTCTTTTAAAATTTTTTTTTCCTTTTTTCCTCTTTTCCCACTTTTCCCTCTTCCACCCCTCTTTTTTCCCTCTTTTTTCCCTCTTTTTTCCCCTCTTTTTCCCCCTCTCTTTCCACCTCTCTTTTCCCCTCTCTTTCCTTCTCTTTCCATCTTTGTCCCTCTTTTCCCTTCTTTTTCAAATTTTAAAAAATACTTCTTTAATATATTTTTTCCCTGCAAAGCACACTTTTCAGCACTCCCCATGAATATTAACCAGGGAGAGCAGAGCGCTACATCATCTGCGTCACGGGAAGGAGCCCATAAAAGCGCGGTGATGAATGGCAAGCGTTCCCCCTCCGCTCTTTCTTGTAAATGGGAAGGAAAAAAACCCACATTTTGAAATATTAACCCGGGTGGCAGCGGATGGGCTTTTTGGGCTGTTTCTCTCTGCCGTTCCCAAATACATCTCATATACATTTAGGCTCCTACATCCTTCCTATATAATTTTTTCCTCAAGGAAGGAGGAGCAGTGCCAGGAGAATAAATTGTACCCACAGCAAATAAACCCAGCTTTTATTTTCCCCCCCCGATTAGCTAAAGGGCAGTTTCTTTCTCTCACCAAAAGCTGCCCGCGATGGCAGTTTAATGGCAACAGCTTGAGACGGACAAAGTTTGAATATCCTTGCGACGGAGAAAAGAGCAAAGCGAAAGCCCTGCTAATTACAAAAGTTGCTTTATGAAAGATAATTCAAAGCAATAATTTAGCAAACATAATCAAGTAGCGCAGATGGGGATTTTGATGAATAGTTTGCAACATGCAATTAGCAGCTCTTGCAGTTACATATCATTAACCCTCAGAGCACAAAAATTATTTTCTCATTATTAGATGAAAAGGTAAAATTAAGCTGACTAGACAGTAAAGGAACAAACTACAATTAATTACCTTCATTTATTACAGTCATTATTTTAAACTTTTTTTTTAAACTCTGATAGATAGATGAAAACATCTAAATTAAAAGTTTTGTTCTGCTAAATGGGAGGTGAAATTTTGCGATGCTCGGGGTGCGCCCGTGTGCTGGGGCCAGCCCGACTGCATCCCAGCTCCATCCCAGCTCCATCCCAGCTCCATCCCGAACCCGGGGACCAGCGGGAGCCCCCTCATCACCCCACTTCATCTGTGCCAGGGATGCAGCATCCCGTGCATCCCTGCCCATCTCCTCCGCCGACCTGCACCGCTGCCATCAGCCGCCCAGGGAGTTTGGCATAATTTTGCAGGAAAATAATTTTGCAGGAAAACAATCTTGTGGGTTTGCAAGAAATCCAGCTCTGCTGGGAATTAACCCGCCCGGGTGGCACCTTCTCATGCCGGTGGCTGGAAATTAGCCTGCTCCTTCGAGCCACGTTGGGTTCGATGCTGAAGCCTTTCGTTTCGGCGTGTGTGCCGTTAGCAGATGGTTTGGAGTTGCCAACTGTCAGCAAATGCACTGAAAAGATAAATAAAGAAAAAATAAGGGGGAAAAAAAAAAATTCAAGAAAAAACCCAACTAAACCAGCCAGTAAAAAAAAGTGTATTAAATTATGTTGGTGAGGATAGTAAAATAAGCTTGCAATATTTTCCCTGCTTGCTGCGTTGTGTGGCTGGAGGCTGTAGCTCACCTGGGGATGGGTGTTGGATGAGGCAGGAGGATGGTCCTGCCCGGCAGCAGGCAGGGGCTGGCAGGGCCAGCGCTGGTCTGGGGGCTCAGCCCAGGAAATCCTGCGGTGCAGAGAAAGGGAAGAGCTCGGGCACCTTCTCCTGGAGCCGGCCGGGATGCTGTGGAAAAAGGGGGGGAAAAAAATAACCTAATGAGCTGAACATCCTCTGACTCCGCTCTCAGGAACTTTGCCAAAGCATCATTGAACTTGTCAGGAAGTATTACAACAAAATTAAGAACCAGCAGCAATTTTCTTGTGTTCGGGATCCTATGCTTTATAAAGTAAATTATTAATGCATTTTTTTTCTCCGTTAAGCAGTTATTTGCAGCAGTCTCGGTATATTTCTCATTAGAAATAACATCATCTGAAGAACTTATATTGATTCTTCTTCTTTTTTTTTTTTTTTTTAATCTCCGAATCATGAACGTGAACAACATATTTCTATGACGTTCCCTTTAACTAGAATTCTCAGGCTTTATTTTTATATTATCGATCTTTTTGACATGAATTGCTTTTTGGCCTTGTGAAAACGTTGTGAGCTGCTTCTGCCTTCGGAAGAATGGGGAGGGGGGGTGAAAGAAGTGGGAAAGGGGTGGGCGTGCGATGGGTCTGTGGGTGTGGGTGATGGGTTTGTGGGGTGTGCAATGGGTGTGGGGGTGTGTGCAGTGGGTCTGGGTGTGGGTGATGGGTCTGTGGGTGTGCGATGGATCTGTGGGTGTGCGATGGGTCTGTGGGTGTGCGATGGGTCTGGGTGTGGGTGATGGGTCTGTGGGTGTGCGATGGATCTGTGGGTGTGCGATGGATCTGTGGGTGTGCGATGGGTCTGGGTGTGGGTGATGGGTCTGTGGGTGTGCGATGGGTCTGTGGGTGTGCGATGGGTCTGGGTGTGGGTGATGGGTCTGTGGGTGTGCAATGGATCTGTGAGTGTGCGATGGGTCTGGGTGTGGGTGATGGGTCTGTGGGTGTGCGATGGGTCTGTGGGTGTGCGATGGGTCTGGGTGTGGGTGATGGGTCTGTGGGTGTGCAATGGATCTGTGAGTGTGCGATGGGTCTGGGTGTGGGTGATGGGTCTGTGGGTGTGCGATGGGTCTGTGGGTGTGCGATGGGTCTGGGTGTGGGTGATGGGTCTGTGGGTGTGCGATGGGTCTGTGGGTGTGCGATGGGTCTCGGTGTGCAACAGGTCTGTGGGTGTGGGTGATGGGTGTGTGTAATGAGCGTGTGTGGGTGTGCAATGGGCTTGTGCCTGTGTGCGTGGTGGGTTTGTGGGTGTGCGATGGGTCTGTGGGTGTGCGATGGGTTTGTGCACGTGCGATGGGTCTGTGCGGGTGTGCGACAGGTTTGTGTCTGCATGCAGTGGGTTTGCATGTGTGTGCATTGGGTCTGTGCGGGTGTGTGCCGTGGGTTTGTGTGGGTGCGCAAGGGTGTGGGTGTGTGATGGGTCTCTGTGGGTGTGTGATTGGTCTGTGCTCATGTGCAGTGGGTGGGGGTGATGGTTTGTGTGAGGGGTTTGTGGGTGTCTGCAATGGGGCTGTGCACGCGTGCGATGGGTGTAAGGAGCCGGTGGGATGTGGGGCACCGGGAAGGCAGCAAAGGACCCCGGCATGAGACGGGGGCTCCCCGGCACACGGCTGGTGCCGCACGGGGGGTCCAGCCCCCGTCACCTGGAACTCTCCCCCGGGCCAGGCTCCCTCGCAGGCTCTCCCCCCTCACCCCTCCACAGCCCTCCCGCTCTCCCCGACTTCTTTACACATCAGCAAAAAAAGCGAGGAAAATAGCAAAGGCTTGAATGAATTTTTTCATCAGTTTTCTTCAACATTTGGGGTCTCTGCTGCCGCTTTCTCCCCCGACAGCTGTTCCTCTCTGCTGAAAAAGAGCTCATTTGTGGTTTACTGCCACCAGTATTTAGATGGAAATAACCCACTACTTATCCTGCACTTGATCTCATGGATATAAGAATAAACTCACCGCCGGTGCGATGCAAATCCCGCGCCTTTGGAGAGGAGATGTTCAGACGGTCGGTCCTCGCCGCTGTGCCGGGAGGAGGACCGGCTGCGCTGGGGGAGTTTTACCATTTTGTCAGTCAATTATAATAATATTTCTGCTTCCAAATGTTTAAAAAGTTGGCTTCGGAAGGTATAATCATGGCACAGAGGCCAGCCTGACAATAGTAATTAATTAGGCTATTACGCATTCTACAGTGATAATTGCTTTGCTGGAAAGTCACCAGCCATGAAAAGGACCCGGCGCGTAAATGTAATTTATCACACGGCGGCGATCCCGCGCTGCTGCCGTGCCTCACCTTGAGCCCGTGGATGCTGCGGAGGGAGACGAAGGGGGGTGGGAAAAATAGAAATTAATAGTACATCGATATATAATGCAGAGGCAGAGCTCGCCGCCGGCCGCCAAGGGCTTTGTGGGCGGAGGGAGAGCGGTTGGCGGCGGCTTTGCCGTCGCCGATGGACACTGCGGTGATGGGGGGAGCGGGGACGATGCCATCCTGACCCCACTGAGGCAGGGCTGTCGCGGGGATGTTCAGCTCCCCCATTTTTAGATTTTCTCCTCTTTTTAGCAGGATGCTGGTGATGTCTCTCTCTTGGATGAGAGCACAGGGTTGGGGCACTGCCTCTGCCCCAAGAAAGCAAGGATTTGGGTTTTTTTATTATAAAACCTTGATTTTAGGGCTGATGTGGGCTTTTTCTGGGTGTTTATTCAGCTCTACATGAGGAATAACAGCGGTTTCAGGGTTGGGGTGAGCTGTCCCTGTGCAGAACTCAGAGCTGCTCTGGCAGGAATCTCCCCTGACATTCTGGTGAATTGTCCCCATCCAGAAAATGTCGCTGAAAATTTTAAATATCTTTTTTTCACTGAGATTTCCTTGAAGTTTAGTGGGACTCTGAAAGAGCAGAGTGGACGCCTGGCTCGCCATCCTGCCAATTGGCCGTGCCAGTGATGCCCTGGCACTGACATGGGCTGAAATGTGCCGGCCCCGAGCCAGAGCCCAACACGGGGGGCTGGGGCAGGAGCCGAGGCTGATGAAATGGCCCCAAATGCCTCCTTGACAGCAAACTGCAGGTCCTGTGGCTTCAATTAAGATGCTGATGGTAGTTAATGGGTGGGAAGGTGTTACACATCCACGGGCACTCGCTGGGAAGGTGGGATGAGCGGCGGGTCGACCCCTTGTATGAACCAGATGGAAACGTGGGTCTGTCCCCAGTGATCCCATGGCCAGTGGCCATGGAGAAGCAAGGTCCACGGGACCACGACACGGGGATGCTGCAGGCTCCAGCCTGCCCCAGAGCCACAACGTTCCTGGTGGGGAGTCCTCAAACCTCCATCAGGATTGCCAAGGAGAGGGAAAAGCTTTAAAGTTTCCCTTTGAAAAATGCTTTGTCTCTATAATGTGACTTCAGGAATAAAATCCAGCAGAAACAGCCCGATTTGGAGGTCTGGGCCGGCTCCTCCCTGCTGGCACAGGTTGGGGCTGCGCGGTGGGTTGGCACGGGTGATGGAGAACACGTTAGGGCTGGCTCCTTGCTCTGCACCCTTTGGTTGAGGCTGTCCCAGGGGAGATGAAGCTCTTCAGAGCAGTTCAAGCAGGTCCAGGCATCCCCGTCACCCCGCGGCAGAGCCGTGCCGATGGGCCGTGCCCGCTCCCACTCCTCTCCCGTGCAAAATCCGAAGGATGTGGGAAGTGGGGGGGTCACGAAGGGTTGATGCCGTGGAGCACCCCAGCACCGCTGCGTCTCTGCATCCTTACAGACCCTCGGGCAGGGCTCCCTGTGCCACCCCAATGCCACGTGCCACTGGCAAGTTCGGCAGACGCAATGCTGTCCTGCTACAATACACAGGCAGCGCTGCTTGCTGTGTGCTTGCTGCCTCCCCCCTCTCTCCCTTGCTTTATTATTATTATTTTAAAGCACCCCGAAGCCAAGCATTTTTGCAGAACGCTGAAGAAAAGCCCCCAAATTCCTCCTCTGCTGGAAACACGGCGCCAAGAAAGTAGGTTTGTGTACGAGACGCTATAAAAAGCCCAGCTTATACAATTTTAACAATAGAAAAATGATCTTTGTGCTCCAGTGCCTGCAAGCTTGGAAGGAGAAGGCGGTTTGCTCAGGTGGCTGCTGGATTACAAATGAGCAGTTTGCTTTGGGTTTGAATGACAAGCAATCGCAATCTGGGCTGGCGGGGCGAGCTGGGAGCTCCACCGGCACGGAGGAGATGGGTGGAGGGAAAAAAATGCCCTGGTGTGGGAGCTGCCACTGGGCTGAGGCACAAAGTTCAGGCTTTCTTTGATAATTAGCCCATCAGTGGCTTAAGAGTGGTTTAATTGACTGGTCTGCTGTTGGTAATAGTGTGTCTGCCAGCACTGAGTGCCAGGTGGGCACCTCTTCCTCCATCACTGGGCGCCCAGTTTGGATCAAACTGGGCATTTTCCAGCTGGAAATGGGTCACCTCCATCCCCAGCTCCTGCAGTAGAGACACAGAGGTCCGTGTGTCCCACCCGCACCCCATCCCAACCGCTGCAGGTGGGGCTGGACGTGGAGAGGTAGCAAGGGCACCCTCAGCAAACAAAGTGCACCGGAGCCCAGTGGGCAGCAGCCCCCGCCCCGAGGTGTCATCGCGCCTTGAAAAATTAAGGGGAGTAAATGATTCATGCTCATAAATGTTGGATGGGAGCGCGCAGCAGATTAATATGTTGTTCAGTTATTAGCAATGCAGTGTGCTGTCTCCCTGCTGCCCAGCCAGCGAGAGTGTCACCGGCACCCTGGTGCCCCGGCAGCCGAGGGGGACAGCGACGTGAGCGAGAGGAGATGTCCCAGTCCCGGCCTGAGCATCGTTTCTGCCCGTACTGGGAGGGCGGCTGGGGAGGGCTGTGTGCTGAATCCGGCCCGGCAAAGCACAACAACAGGCAGGCTTCTTTATTTCTTATTTAAGCGCCGACATTAAATTATAATTTTCATTTACTCAGAGCGCATCAATGATTTAGGGCGGTGTGGCATGGCAGCGGCACGAGGAGTCTAGCCAAAGGCAGCGAGCGGCTGTGCAGGGCGTGGAGCGGGCGCAGAGCCGCGCCGGGGGGGACCCGTGTGCCGGTCATGGGTGACACCGGTCCCGGTGGCCTGGCAGAGCCGGTTCCCTCCTCCGAGCCCGTCTTTGACCCCCTTTTTCCATCTCCCTGCAGGTGATTGCACTTAGTAAGAGAAGCAAGGAGGCTGAGACGGCTTTCCTGAGCGTTTACAAGCAATTAATCGAAGCTCCAGGTAAGCAACGCGGTGGCGACCTGGCTGCCTAACAAGTCGCGCGCCGGCGCCGGTGCCGAGAGGAGCCATCGAGGACCGCGGCAGCGCTGCTGTCCCCATCCCCGGCGCGGCTGGCGTCGCCGACCTCCGCTCGCGCATGGTGCTCTGGAGATACCAGCCGAAGAGAGGAGTGGAAAGAGCTTTTGCCATCGCTGTGTTTCAGCCCCTGAGCCAAATGCATCTTGACATTAGGAAAGGAATACATTTGCTCAGCCCTTGTAATAACACTGCGGCTATCCCCAGTTGTCTTTTTGACGGTAAGTTAACCGAAACGACCGAGCGCTGGCTCGCACCACGGCTCCTGGCACCGGCCGCGGCTTGGGGACGGTTTTCCCCGTTTCACCGCCGTGCCGGGGTGTACCCCCAGTCCAGGGCGCTGCTCCAAGTCTTGGGAGAGGGAAACTGAGGCACAGGGCAACCCTGAGGCTTGTGTTGGCAGAGTCAGTGCTAGGGCTGGGTGAGGGGCTGGGACCCCCCTCCCCGCCGCTCCCCACCGTGGGCTCTGCCGCGCTCTGAGCCGGGGGGCGGCTGCGCTGGGCACGGTGACACGCAGCGTCCCCCGGCGCGGCGAGGATGGAGAGCTGCAAACAGCTGAAGATGCGCAGAAGGGCTCCTGCAGGGCCACTAATTCATTTTCCAGACATTTAGGAATAACAAAATGTTTTAATGATTTCTTAGGGGAATTAGGGAGACGTATTTTTGTCCTCATTAAATTTGTCCTGTGCTACAAGAACCAAATGTCAGCTCGGTTTCCAGAACCCAGTTATCTTCCCTCCCCACCTCCCCACGCTCACCCGCCGTGCTCCTCCTGCATGCACACACGTGCACACCCCAAAACTGCTCCCGTATGGTCTCTGCACCCCTCCTTCTCCTCCTCCTCCTCCTCCTCTCTCCCTGCTCTCCTGCAGCATCCACCTCTTGGTCCCCTCTCCCCTCCTGCTCCCCAAATCCTCCTGCCCGTCGTTTTGTCCCCGTCCGTTACATGTCCGTGTGTCTCTCGACAGGCGAACTCTTTGTGGAATACTTTACAAGCGCCACATAAGTCCTGATTCGACATTTTTTGCTTTGAATGGCTGCTGTCAACACAAATCTCTGGCAGAGACTCTAACGGAGCCTGATTGCTCAGCAAGTATTTTGATAAGTGAGCTGGCTGTGTGTCTGTAATTACGGGAGAAAACCGTAAATCTTTTGGATATTGTTCACACAGATGTGGCGTGAAGAGAAGGGGGGGAAGCAGTAAAATGTGTTAAAAGCATAATTAATGTCATTGTTGTTGGGGATGATTTGATTTAAGGCTGACTTTGACTCGTGGAGGGATTCGTAGGGCGCCGGTGGATGTGTTTGAGCAGGTTGGGGTGGGGTGGCCGAGGAGGTGCCGCCCCGGTTTGAGAGGTGATGGCGCCGCAGATGTGCCGTGGAGGTACCGCGGATGCACCGTGCATCCGTATGGGTGCGCCGTGGGTGTACCATGGGTGTACCATGGGTGCACAGTGGGTGCCCCGTGCTCCTCTCAGAGCTGGGCAGCAGCGTGGAGCAGATGCCACCCTTCAGCCCTTGACATGGAGACCTCCACCGAAGGCCAGATCAAGGGGCCAGGCCTTGGCCCAGAGCTGAGCTGCTGGTCCCCAGGGACATGGGTGCTCCCTGGAGCTGTGCACGCTCAGGAGAAGGTGCTGAGCATCCAGGACACCTCCAACCCCATCCCACCATCACACGGGTACCTCAAGCTGCTGCAGTGGGTGCGCAGAAGCTGCGCAGTGCTGTGGTGGGGGTGTCTAGGAGCAGGTCTGCTGCCAGCCCAGACCCCCTCCAGCATCGGGAAAGGCCCCTGGCCCCGCTTCCCTGTGCCGGGGCTGGGGACACTGGGAGGGATCCCGGCCCACCGCCCCCGGCCCTGCTGCAGCACGGCTGGTGCCACTAAAGGACAGCCAATAACGCCAGCTAGTGGCAGCACTTATTATATATATATATATAAAAAAATATATATATATTAAAAAAATATGTATATATATAGTGGGCGAGTATATGTAGCGATCGATAAGCACGTCTGGGCAGCGGGTTCTGCTCTGCAGCAGGGACTTGCCGTTTCCCACGCTGGTCACCGCCGTGCCGTAGCCCCCGAGCGTGCGGGAGCTGCCGCGGACGCAGCACCCCAAGATCCCGTTTTGGCACATGCCTCTCTCGTGTCACCCGTCACCCGGCTGTGCCACCGGTGCGTCACCACCACAGCGGGGCTCACAGCTGCACGGCCGCTCGGCCGCGGCGTCGGTGCCGTTTCCTCTACCCTGTTCCCACCGGGCTTGTGACCCACACAGCGGGGACTGTCCCCTGCGCCGCGGGCGGTGTCCCGAGCCCTCCAGCGTGGCTCAGGGTGCGATGGCACGTGGCATCCGTGGTGACTTGGTGCAAGCAAACGATGTGCTTGGTTTGGGGCGTATCCCTTCTCCAGCCCTGCGGCAGGAGGGTTTGTTCACCGGCAGCGCGAGCATGGCGCGAGCATGGTGTAAGCGTGGTGTAAGCATGGCACAAGCATGGCGCAAGCATGGCGGCATGAGCATGGTGTAAACGTGGCATGAGCATGGTGCAAGCATGGTGTGAGCTTGGTGTGAGCATGGTGCAGGCTTGGTGTGATCTTGGTGTGAGCAGGGTGCGAGCTTGGTGTGAGCGTGGTGTGAGCATGGTGCGAGCTTGCTTCCCAGTCCTGGCAGCCCCTTGGTGCATCCAAACACCTCTCATGCGGTGCTGGAGCCAGCCCCACAGCCCAGAACAGCGCTTTGCCCGGGGCTGGACAGGGTGGTGTTAGCACGGTGTAATAATCCAGCCGAGAGTTTTGCCCCGGCTGACGTAGGGAGCGGAGCCAAAGCACCACTTGCTCTTTTCGCTTCAAAAAGCTCCGCTCCCAACCACTTCATCCCGGGATGTTGGCTGCAAACAGGGAGCAGCGTGCGGGGGGATCGCGCCGGCTGTATTTCAGCCGTGGGGCTGTGGTTCACGGAAGGGGAAACACTGACCCAAGGAAAATCCCTGGAGCTTTATCGCTCAGGCCAGTCCCTCCCATATTTTTTCTCATCACGGAGGCGAGAGAAGTTGCCAGCACGGATTGGACGGGTCCTGCCCCGGGGTTTATCCCTGCAGAGGCAGCTCGTGGGCTGGCATGGAGCCTCCTGCCAACACCCCCAGGGCTGGGGGAGCACGGGGACGGGGGGGACCTCCGGCCCTTGCAGCCTGTGAGCTGAGGCCCTGGAGCACAGGGTTTAATTAACCGTATCGTTATCTCAGCTCGTGTACTTACGGTGTTATTAATGGCTGTGAGAGCATCCAGTCCGGTTTGGGGCCGTGCCTCATCGCCGCAACCCTCTTTGATGGTGCAGTCCCACATCCTTGGATGGCGAACCCGCCTGAAGGATGCTGAGCCACGGCTCCGGCGCCAGCCAGACGCCGCGAGCAGCCCGGGAGGGTCCTGGCTGGAGCTGAGTCACCGATTCAGTGCCAAAGCCAGCAGTGTGCCGGCAGGGCTCAGCACCCACCTCTGCTTGGGTCCCCATGGCTGAGCTCTGAACACAAACCTTTTATCCCAGCGTGTCCGCGGGGTTTCTGTGATGTTCAGCAGAAAAAAGGGGGAACGTTCCCTGCGGAGAAGGATGCTCTGGGGGCTTTCGGCGTTAGCGCAGGATCCTGGTGCTGAGGTGGCGCCCTGCACCCCACATGGCTGCGATGCTGTGGGATGGGAGGGCAGCAGTGGGTCAGGGGGACCCCCAAACCCCATCTTGAGGGGGGTCACATGTCTTGGCACCACTCGTTTCCAAGGAGCATCCATGCTGGGCATTTGCAGCGAGGATCACGGGCCAAATCCTGCATTTTTCTGGCAGGTTCACCCCAAAGATGCCCGGTGCTGTGGTTGCAGCCCCAGACCACCCCAAATCCCACGGCGCAGCCATGGTGGTGCCGGGCCCCCTTCATCCTGCACCGCTGCCGTCTCCGCCAGGCACTCACTGAGCAGAAGAGCTGCTCTGCATCCCGTTCAGAGCGGAGGCAGCCAGTTGTTGTGATTTTTTTTCCATCACCATTATTATTTTTTACCCTTGGATGTCTGCCACGGGTCCGTGCTGTACAGTAGCACTCCCAGCTCTGTCCCACTTCTCTGTTTGTCTAACTTTTTGACCCTGGAGAATTCAAATCTATTTTCTTTCCTCTTCTTTTCTAAAAAAAAACCCCAAACCTATATTAACCTGGCTCAATAGGAGGCATTTTCTTGAACTTATTAAAAAATCCAGACTTGTAAATTAATTTGTTCATGTTGTACAATGGCAGTGCAGATGGACTCATTAGCATGCACACAACAAATAATTATAGATGAATTTTTAGCTGGCCTGCTTAATGGGCTTGCTGGGTTAATTATGTCAATGTATAATTACATCAGCCCTGGGAGACATAATGGCACACCCTGCTGAGCAGACACTAGCTAATGATGGTGTAATGCTGACAGAGGGAAGACGGACGGCTCTGAATGCACCTGCTTACCTCGGCACAAACCGCCATTGTCTGCGCCCAAACGGGCCGGCGCTGGCAGCACCGGGGCCACCGGTGCTGCGGGTGCCGCCGGCTCCCTCGGGGAGGTGATGTCCCCATCCAGCCTTGCCGGTCCCTTGGGGCTGGTGATGGAAAGCACAGGACCGAGGGGGTGTCCCCATGGCACCCAGCACCCTGTAGGGTGCCCCAGGGCTGGGAGAGCACCCACTCTGGTTTTAAGCGGGGTGTGGAGGGTGGTTGCCCTAGGATGGGTGGCAAGGAGGGTGGGCAAGTCCCCGGGGAGGTAGGAGAGGGCTGGTGGTGGGCATCCTTGCTGCTCACCATTGCGTCCCATGTCCCGCAGACCCCGCTCCTGTGCTGGAGGCTGCCCGGAGCCTGGAGGACCGGCTGCAGCAGCTCCAGCGCCTCGAGCCTGATCCACCCCCACTGAAGGACCTCAGCCGCCCCTGGAAGAAGCACCCGGAGCTCATCGGCACCAAAGGTACCCCCCCCGGCGCCAGCCACCCTGTTGGACGAGGATGGCAGTGGCAGTCCCCAGCTGGGTCCCCCCACGTGCCTCTGAGCATCCCTGGGGGGGTGTCAGGGCCAGGACCCCTTTCCCTGGCCTGTGGTCCCCAGCAGCCACCGCTGGTGTCCCCTACGCAGCTGTGTGATATGTGTCCCCCCCGCAGAGCGCAGAGAGGGGACGTCACCGGCCACCGGGCTCACGTCAGCGGCCGAGCCCCTGCTCTCCGGCATCGACGGCAAAGCACCGTGCGCAGAAACCTTGCTGCAGAGAAATGAGGCAGAAAAGCAAAAGTACGTGAGTACAGGGATACGGGTTCATTCCGGGGTGCTGTGGGAACATGTGGCTCTGTCCCCACTCCTGCACGGGGGTGTCCATCTGTCCTTCCCTCACCTCCTTTGCTGTCTGGGTTGAGAGCAGACTCATCCTGTCCAGAACCCTGATACACAATCTCGGGCTCTCCAAGAGTCCATCCGTCTGTCCGTCCCCAATCCCAGGCAGTTTTGGGGCAGCGGCAGGCACAGGCAGAGCCAGGACAGGTCGATCGTGCTGGCCCCTCGTACCGTCTCCCTGGCACGTGGCTTTGCGCGGACAAATGGGTTAAAGCCAGGTCGACAGATGAACCTCATTAATGGCCTTTTAATTTGGAGGCTCCCGGCTTTCTCGGTGCCTTCATTGTTATTCCTTAACACGCTGCACCGGGAAACAAATGAGGAATCTTTAAACCCTAAATTGCAGATCTCTGCGAGTAAGTTCCTGGCAAGTGCAGGCTATAAATAATGCAGAATAACTTTTCCCTGATTGCTTCCCCCACCTCCAATTAATTACAGGCAGGGGTGGGCTGCCATCCCCCCTGTTGGAGGGGGTTCAGCCACAGGGATCAGGACCATTTTCAGCCCTAAGTGAATTATTTTACACCCGGGGCTGTAAACTCCTTAATATCGAGGGGTAACATGGCTTGAACACATCCTGGCATCCACCAGTGGGTCTTTCCCTGAGCGATGGGGATGCAGCGGGGGGGTCTCTGTGTTCCCTTGGGGGGTTGCAGGGTCGGCACGGCCGCAGTGCCACTGGCACGTGGCTGATGCCCGTCTCTTGCAGGGGGCTGCAGGAAGCACAGGTCACTTTGGCCGCTCGGCTGGGGGAGGCAGAGGAGAAGATCAAAGTGCTCCACGCAGGTAGGGGGGCTGGGGCAGGGGCCGCCGGCCATGGGGGGCCAAGCCTTCACCCCGTGCCTCACCCTCCTCTTCCTCTTCCCAGCGCTGAAGGCGACCCAGACGGAGCTGCTGGAGCTGCGGTGTAAATACGACGAAGAAGCCGCGTCCAAGTAAGTCGCCGATGATGCCTGGTTGTGCCCGGAGGCTGTTGGCGTGCCTGAGCCTGAGCCGAGCCGCCTGCGGCATTGCGGCAGTGCCGGGACGTCCCCGCGGTGCTGCTAAACGACTTGAGGAGCTGAGATGCTTGAAGCAACTTCAGCAGCACCCCAAGCCGTGGGGGGTCCCGCTGTCTAAGAGGCCCACCTGTGCTCTCGGCTGCAGCGCAGGCAGGAGCCCTCGCCGGCCATGGAGGGCTGACCTCTCGCTTTCTCATCACAGGGCAGACGAAGTAGCCATGATCATGACAAACCTCGAAAAAGCCAACCAGGTGAGCTGGGAGCTGACTTTCCAGCCAACTCAGGGCACGTACCCTGCTCCCCCTCCGCCGTGCTCAGCCGCGGGCCCCCCAGCCGCTGCACCCACCGCAGCACCCCGAGCATCCGCGTGGCTTGGATGTCTGTCCCCAAAATGGTACGGGCTGGCCGGGCTCCAGGACTGGGAAGCCCTAAAAGTGGGCTTCTGGTTTTCTTCGCCCAGCAGCTCCTCCGAACCAGCCCAACGGCACCCTCCTGCCCCATGTTGAGGGTTACTGGTGTGTTGGGGCTCCCACTGGGCTCTGCTTTGGCCACAGGAGCCAGCGTTTGTCACCTCTGGCTTCTCCCGGGTGTTTCAGGGCAAACACACACCAGCCTGGTGTTGGTTTCTGGCATAATTACTTCTGGTCCTATCCATTCCTATTCACTAGTTTTATTTAATTCTGAAAGCGTAGATACAAATAAATGCATGTGGGTAATAAAATAGGCTTAAAGAGCAATTTGCATGTAAATACAGCCTGTTGGGTGGAAAAAGGCAGTGTCCTGGAGTTGGGCTGTGGCCCGTGCCCAGGGATTGGGACTGGGAACTGTGTTAGGACGTGGGGAGACAAAATAAATTGAGGGGGGCTTATGGTGATGGTGGTGGGAGCAGGATGCCCGGCTCAGTGCAGACCCCGGGGCCCCACTCTGCCCTGTGTGGGGTGGGATGAGCCGTGGGTGCCTGGCCTGATGCGCTTTCTGCTCTCTTGCAGCGAGCGGAGGCGGCGCAGAGGGAGGTGGAGAGCTTGCGGGAGCAGCTGGCAGCCGTGAATAGCTCCCTGCGCCTGGCCTGCTGCTCCCCGCCAGGCGCTGCTGGGGTGAGAGCACCCCTTGGGGTTGGTAGCACCCCATCACAGCTGACAGCACCCCATCATGGCCTGGAGCACCCCCTTGGGGCTGGCAGCACCCTGTTATCACAATCAGGAGCATCTGTCCCAGCCAGGAGCATTCCATTGCGCTTGGGAGCACCCTGTCATAGCTTTGAGCACCCCGTAGCAGCCAGGGGCACCCCATTGTGTTCATGAGCACCCTTTTGCGTTCGGGAGCACCCACCATGTTTGGGAACAAGCCCGAAATGCCAGTGATTGAGCCATTTCTCCACCACGGAGGTGGTAGTGTTGGCCATGCCCTACCTGCCTCCTGCAGGGAGGGGGACGTACACCCCCATAGCACCAAGCAGACATACCTGGGAGACCTGTAAGGGCAGAGGAAAAGTCTGTCCCTGCCCACGGCTGCGTCACCTCCGGTCCCCATCCCACAGGGCTGAGTCCTGGGCTCGCCTGCTCCCCGTGGGGACACGTCTGACGGGGAGGGTGGCCCGTGTCCCCACGTCAGGCGGCCAGGAGCTGACGGTGTCCCCTCTCCCAGCAGGACAAAGTGAACTATTCCATGTGCTCAGGGTCGAGGCTGGAGGCGGCTCTGGCTGCCAAGGACCGGGAGATCCTGCGGCTCCTGAAGGATGTCCAGCACCTCCAGAGCTCGCTGCAGGAGCTGGAGGAGTCCTCTGCCAACCAGATCGCTGAGCTGGAGGGACAGCTGGCTGCCAAGAACGAAGCCATCGAGGTGCGCCCACGGGGGCTAGGGGCTTGCTGGGGACAGGGGGGCACAGGTTCGGCTGTGCCGGGTGTGCGCTGGGAGCCGGCTGCGAGGACTCCCCCCTCTCTGCTCCGCAGAAGCTGGAGGAGAAACTGCAGGCACAGGCAGACTACGAGGAGATCAAAACAGAGCTGAGGTATGGCTTGACCAGCATCCATGCCTGCTGCGTGCTTGTACCCCGGCTGGCCGGGTGCTGCCGGCACCCACGGCACACCAGCACCTGTAACGCTTGGCGCCTTGGCGGCAGCGAAAAGCCACGTGCACCGAGTCACCCCCCTTGTCTCCCTCCCAGCATCCTGAAGGCGATGAAGGTGGCCTCTGCCAGCTGCAGCCTTCCCCAGGCAAGTGCCACGGCGTGTGCCGACACGCTTGCCGGGCTGTGGCACGCGTGCCAGCCCTGCCGCCCGTGGCTCCGCCGCCCTTTCCCACCTCGGCTTGGCTCCTTGCAGAGCATATCGAAGGCAGAGGAGGCCCTGCTGCTGGGGAAGGAGGCTTTCTACCCCTCCCAGAAGTACCTGCTGGAGAAGCCCAGCCTGTTGGCCAGCACTGGTAGGGTCTCCGGGTCCCGCAGCATCCCTGGTCCCACCGGGAGCATCCCTGGGAATGTGGGTGGCAGGGCTAGATCCTGCCCCGGCTGTGAGAAGGAGCCCGGAGCCAGCAGAGAGGGGTGGAGGGAGGACAGGGGGTGGGATGCCACCTGGGGAAACTGAGGCAGGAGATGCTTCGCTGTGGGGCTGTGCCGGGGCCGCCGGCCGGGGGGACTCTAGTGCGTCTCCTTCTCTCTCGTTCACTTCTAGAGGAGGATCACTCCGAAGACGAGTCGGGGAAGGATTCGCTGGGCATGGAGCAGGCGTACCCATCCCCCCAGCACGCCCCAGCGGACGAACCCGCCTCCCCCACTCCCCTCCCGCCTCTGCCCGGCCCTGGCCTGGCCCCCGATGCCCCTCGGACTTTCTCACTGTCCCCCTTCCCGGGGGGCGAGCGACTTTCGGGGGACCCCAAGGCCCCCCACATCCCACCACACACCTATAAGAGCGAGAGCGCCGGTGGGGGGCCACCCTTCCCCTCCACCTTCTTCGGGGCCAAGAACAGCACCGTGCCCCCCAGCACCGCTCCGGCTGCCAGTGCCGCCAGCCCACCCGGTGAACCATCCGAGGGCAGCGCCGGCGGCTCTGCCGATGAGGAGCAGCTGGACACGGCCGAAATCGCCTTCCAGGTGAAGGAGCAGCTGCTGAAGCACAACATCGGGCAGCGGGTCTTTGGGCATTACGTGCTGGGGCTGTCGCAGGGCTCCGTCAGCGAGATCCTGGCCCGGCCCAAGCCCTGGCGCAAGCTGACGGTGAAGGGCAAGGAGCCATTCATCAAGATGAAGCAGTTCCTCTCCGACGAGCAGAACGTGCTGGCCCTGAGGACTATCCAGGTGCGCCAGAGAGGTGAGTGGTTGGGGTGGCCCCGGCCGACGGGTCCTGCCCCAGGATGCTGCAAGCGGTGCCGTGGCATCCCCTCCCGATGCACCCCAGCAGCACCCCAGGGTGCCCCATGCCACGGCAGGGATGCCCGCCAGCCCGCGATGCAGTGGCAAGACAGGCAGGGATGCGCACAGAGCCACTGGTGACACTCGGGGGAGTTGTCCCCGGTGGTCCCCAGGCTTGCTGCAGGGTGGGATGGAACCAGCCGCCCGGTGGGATGGATCCCTGGCAAATGGTAGCGATTAACAACAACCCATCGTTGCGGAAGCTGCATCCCTGGACGTGCTTTACTCACTTATTCTGACAAGTGCCATTTAATTATTCATTAGGCTGTTTCGTGGCGTATGAATCAATGTCCTCAGGAACGTTTCGTTAAAATAATGAAGTCTTAATGCTGCGGGATCTCGGTGCGGTGCTGACACCGCCATGGTATGGTAACGCTCGGCTCCAGGGATGGTGGCTCCCAGCTCCGGTTCAGTGGTGGCAGCAGTGGTGACTGGTCACTCGGGTCCCCGTGGTGGCACAGGGACTGGACGATGGAGGTCCACGTTCCATTCATCTGCTGGTGTTTCAACCCGGAGGGCTCCGATTGATCCCCTGGATCTGATCCAGCGTTAACCCTTTGCCTGCGCAGCCGGGAGGGCCCAATGCCAGGGATGGGGGACTTGGTCCCCGTGTCTCTGCTCAGCACCCTGCGCCCCAGTGGCGAGGGGGTGCCCTTGGATGGGGCAAGTAAGGTGGCTGGGAGATGCCACACCAGAGGCGAGAGCTGGCAGCCAGGGCTACCAGGGCTCCCTGTGCTCCAGCTAGCAACTAATCAGGAGTGACATTTGTCTTAAAACCAGCATCCCTAAAAATAACTGAACATGAGGAGCAGTAAATACTTCCTGACATACAAGCGGAGCTTGTAAAACCAGCGCCGGTGACAAAGCTGTTATCCTGCCTCTTTGATCAGGTAGCATCACGCCGCGGATCAGGACGCCGGAGACCGGCTCTGACGATGCCATCAAAAGCATCCTGGAGCAGGCGAAGAAGGAGATCGAGTCGCAGAAGGGAGGTGGGTGCCAGCATGTGGGTGGCAGAGCCCCCCCCGCTCTGCCCCCGTGGGAGCAGCACCCAGAGGGGTGCCGGTGGCTGGGTGCTGTGTGGCTGCGGGTCCCACGGCACGCCGGAACACCTGGAAAACCGACAGCGTCCAGCGCAGGGGTCCCTGCCTCCCCTCGGAAACGTTAGCCAGCCTGTGCCAAGGCACTTGGGACACAGTCCTGGGCCAAAATGGGCTTTATTTGTCATTTCTCCCACTGACGTTCAGAGAGGTTTGGAGTGTAGTGGGAAGAAACGCTGGTAACTAGGGATGGAGGACTCTCCATGCAGCAGCGGTTGTACCTGGGCTTTCAGAAACTTTGGATCTACTCTTTCCTCCCCCCCTGCCCCAAAACAGATGATTAAATGAGGATGTGCGATCCATCTGGCACGAGGAATCATTAAAGCAGCTGCGCTCACAGTCAATTACAAGAAATGAAATACATTAAAACAGGTAGTCTGCTGAGAAAGCAGAATCCCGGAGAATTAAATTAGACAGGAACGGTGGAAAAACAGACAGGGAAAACAAACATGTTTGTCTATTGCTGTTGTTGGTAATGGGATTTATTTTGCAATCGTCAAAAAAGCAGCTCACTTTGAGCTGGGGGTGTCACAGCTTTTGCTTTGTGGGTGCTGCTGGTCCTTCTTCTGATCTGCACCCATGTGGGGCATTGAACCAGGTCAGGATAAAATCCCTTTTCTCCTGCATTTTGAATTATGGCCACATGGTAAAGAGATGCGTGCTGCGCCTCGGGGCTCCCCTCACCCCTTTTCTTTCCAGGGGAACCCAAAACGCCATCAGCGTCGCAGGCGGTGGCCAATGGGGCGGGTGGCAGCAGCTCGGAGGACGCCATCAAGAGCATCCTGGAGCAGGCGCGGCGGGAGATGCAGGCGCAGCAGCAGGCGCTGCTGGAGATGGAGTCGGGGGGCAGCGGGCACCCCGGGGACACGCCGCCCGCCGAGCGCTCCACGCTGGCCGCCGTCAACCAGAACATCGTCCCAACCTATGTCAAGCAGGAGGAGGGGAGCGGGGCCAGCCCCGGCCCCCCACAGACACCCCTGGCTGTCCTCTCGCCCGCTGCCTTCGTCCAGAGCATCATCCGGAAGGTGAAGTCGGAGATCGGTGATGCCGGCTCCTACTTCGACCAGCACTGGGCGTCGGAGCGGAGCCTGCTCAGCCGACCCTACACCTCCGTCTCGCCTTCGCTCTCCTCCTCCTCCTCGAGCTACTCCAGCATGGCCAACGGCCGGGTCTGGCCACGGGGCGAGCCCAGCGAGGGTGGCACCAATGAGGACGAGCTGCCACCGGCGGACGACGAGCCCCACCGGCTGACAGAGATGAAGGCAGAGGGAGCCGGCGCGGAGCCGGTGGCTGGTGGTCGCCTCTCCTACTACCCCACCTACGTGCCACGGACCCTGAAACCGACTGTGCCACCGCTGACGCCAGAGCAGTATGAGATGTACATGTACAGGGAGGTGGACACGCTGGAGCTGACCCGGCAGGTCAAGGAGAAGTTGGCCAAGAACGGCATCTGCCAGAGGATCTTTGGAGAGAAGGTACCAGCCTGGAGAAGGGGGGTGCAGTGTCCCCTCTGCTCTGTGACTGAGCCTGGGGCTCATCGGTGGCCTCTGCCAGCTCCTTCCAGCGTCCCTGCTCTCCCCAGTGGGTTTCCCTTTGGAGGACACTGAGTCCTCAGGGCTTGACCCAACCCCAAGTGGTCTCCCAGTGGTCACCGCCAAGTGGTTGGTAGCACTTCCCACCAGGAAAACCCTGTCCCCTGCACAGAGCCCTTGCAGGGACCGTCCTCCCAGCCCCCTGGGTATCTCAGGGGGACCCACCATGGTCCCAGCACCCACGGCTGGGGCCAAGGGGTCCGGATGTGCCACATGACCGTGAGGGTGGCAGCCTGCTTCCCTTCCCTTGACATGGGGACAGAGGGCAGGCAGCAGCCCGACGCTGGGGGGAGCATGCCCCAGCCCTGGCGGGTGACCCCTGCGCTGTGCCTAGGTGCTGGGGCTGTCCCAGGGCAGCGTGAGCGACATGCTGTCACGGCCCAAGCCATGGAGCAAGCTGACACAGAAGGGTCGGGAGCCCTTCATCCGCATGCAGCTCTGGCTGACCGACCAGCTGGGCCAAGGCATCAGCCAGCAGCCGACACCGTCCCAGGGTAAGTGCCCCCACTGCTGTCCCCACCGTCCCCATCATCCCCATGTGCCATCAGTGCCCGCAGCGCTTCTACATCCGTCCCTGTATCCCGGTGCAGGGCGAGTTCGTCTTGCTCCCACGCCAGCACTGGGTAGAGCTGCCCCCACCACCGCCAGCACCCCCACCCGCACCACAATTCTGGAAGCCCCTTTGATCCCCCTCTGATGCATCCAGCTCATTTTGAACCTCATTAATTAGTCGCTTAGACAGTTTAGGGCTGTTGTACAGATCCTCAAATGTTATTTTGTCAGAAATGGGTTTTGAAAGTCATCTAGTTTAAAAAAAAAAAAGGAAAACCACAACAAAAATCTTTGGCTTTGTGCCTGACATAAAGTAGTAACTGGGGGGGGTTTATATTAGTGATGTTTTCCCTCTTTAATTATTCCACCGGCACCTCCCACTTTGCCGTAGTCGTCGGGGAGACTCAGCCAGCATCCCCCATCTCCGGAGGGCAGAGCCACAGGCATTCCCAAAATAACCTGCCTGTTCCTGCCGGGTCCCTGCCACTCTCCCCTCCCACCATCCCCACTGACCCCTCTGCCCCGGTGTCACGCAGCCAGCCCGGCGGAGCCCCAGCCGTCCCCCTCGCCGCCCCCCAGCCCCACCGAGCACGAGAAGGGCTGTCAGGAGCCCCTCACCTTGGCCTTGGAGAGCAGCAAAGAAAACCAGCAGCCCGAGAGCCGGTCGACGCCTGTGTTGGGTGGGAAGCCGTACCCCAACAGCCAGGGACCCGTGGGCATCCAGGAGATTGTCGCCATGTCCCCCGAGCTGGACACCTACTCCATCACCAAGAAGGTCAAGGAGGTCTTGACGGACAACAATTTAGGTGCGGACCCTCTCTCCGCCCGGGTTTTCGGGAGCTGCTGGTGAGGCTGCATGGATGCATCACCCCAATTCCCATAGCCGCAGACCCCCCGTGGTTCACTGCGGGTGCTTGGGGGGGATTCTGGTACACTGGGGGAGGATGCTGGCCGGGAAATGGGGTGCACCCGCTCCGCGGGGGGACTGTTAACGCCTGCCCCGCTGCTTTACCCCACTCTAACCACCTCTGCTTCTCCTCCGCCAGGCCAGCGGCTGTTCGGGGAGAGCATCCTGGGCCTGACGCAGGGCTCGGTGTCCGATCTCCTCTCCAGGCCCAAGCCGTGGCACAAGCTGAGCCTGAAGGGGAGGGAGCCCTTCGTCCGCATGCAGCTCTGGCTCAACGACCCCCACAACGTGGAGAAGCTGCGTGACATGAAGAAGCTGGAGAAGAAAGGTGAGGGTCAGGGCGATGCGGCCCCACCGGGTCTCCGGGGTGCTGGCTGAGCGGGGGGCTCCCCGGGCTGGGGGAGTGAGCGGCATGCAGCTGGATCTCCTCTCCTGCAGCCTACCTGAAGCGTCGGTATGGGCTGATGAGCGCCGGCTCGGACAGCGAATCCCCCAGCACCCGCTCCGAGTGTGCCAGCCCCAGCCTGCAGCCGCAGGACCTCAGCCTCCTCCAGATCAAGAAGCCACGGGTAGTGCTGGCCCCAGAGGAGAAGGAAGCCCTGAAGAAAGCCTACCAGTTGGAGCCCTACCCCTCCCAGCAGACCATCGAGCTGCTCTCCTTCCAGCTCAACCTCAAGACCAACACCGTCATCAACTGGTTCCACAACTACAGGTACGGGCACTTCCAGGCTTCGGACATCTGATGGTGGTGTCACTGTTCCTCTTCCAGCCTTCCCAGTCCCTCTTGCCTAGACAGGGAGGTGCAGACCCACGGGTGGTCACTGGAGGTCCCCAGGCTCAGGGTCGCAGCCGAAATGCTGCGTGTGCCCTGGCTGGTGGATGGTCAAGAGGTGTTGACCACCTTGACCAAGTCATGTTGAGCATCTGAAGAGGTTACCGTGCTCGTGTCCACCTGCTCACTGGTGCAGGACACCAAGCGGGAGCTCCCTGATAGGTAGAGAAAAGACTTATGGAGGCTCCTGGAACACAGGATCCATCCCCACAACAGCCCAGCCCTGGGGAGCAGCAAAGGCTTCATCCTCAGGCAGTATTGCAGGTGGACACATGACTCTGGAATCCTCCCCAGACCCACACCAAGAGCTGCCCACTCTGAGTCAACAGCCCAGGTGATGGGTTGTGTCCCTGCCCTATATAAACCAGTATAAAAAGGCGTATAAGTGCTTGTGTCGAGTTTACAGAGCCTCCGACTGCCTCCAACTCCCCCCGAGCAGCGTAAAGTCGATGGTCAATATTTATGGGAGCTGGCTGAGGTTTCTTGCACAAAGCCATTGTGTGGGGAGAGGTTGAAAAATCAGGCTTTTTGGTGAAATATTGACTAACAGGGTTTTTAAAGCTGCGACCTTTCCGCTTGAGTGGTTCCAGGAAAGCCCCTCCTGCTCTCAGTAAACACAACTGCCCTAAAATAAACCTTTGAGAAATGTTATGTATTAAACAACAACAACAAAAAAAGGTAGTGGAAAACACTTGCAAAACTGGGTTGGTTCGGCTGGAAACAGCCCAAAGTGTTGCAAAATCCATTCCCTGTGTTCAAGTGGCAGTGATTTTTCCCCCCCAAAAAAATGTTTTAAAGGCCGACAAGGTGGGGTTTTACATCTCAAGCGATGTCATTGCATTTTTCTGGCTGGAGATGCTTTTTCAAGATGCACGGTGCCCGCGACACGGGCCGATGGTTGGTGGTCACCGACCTTCCGCGGTTGTGTCCTGGCAGGTCGCGGATGCGCCGGGAGATGCTGGTGGAGGGCACGCAGGACAACGACACGGACCCGGAGCAGAGTGGCGGGGCGGCCATCCCCGGGCGCCGGGCCCCCCACAGCCCCGATTCGGACGCCGAGGACCGTAAACCCGTGTTTGGGGGGGGTGAGCACCCCTGTGCCACCGCACCCGTGAAGGTGAAGGAGGAGCAGGGGGAGGCGGGCAGCTGGGGCCGCCGGCGGGACTCGCGCAGCCCGGCCGGGGCGGCCGAGGGGACCGGACCTCCCCAGGAGGAGCGGGGGGCAGCCCCCCACGCCGCCGCCCCCAGCGCCGGCAGCCTCCCGCGGCGGGGGGGCCGTGCCGGTGCTGCCGCCGGGGGACCCCCACCGCCACCGCCGCCACACCCCGACAGCTCCCAGTCCTCCGCGGGGTCATCCCGTTGCAGCTTGGAGGTCTCCCCAACATCGCCCTCGGCGGCATCCTCGCCCGGCCTCGCCGGTTCAGCCTCACCGGGGCCATCCTCTGCCGGGCCGGTCTCACCGGCGCTGCCGCCGGCTCCCGGCCCCCGGCTCAGCACCAGCGTCCAGCGGCGCCATGAGAAGATGGCCAACCTCAACAACATCATCCACCGCCTGGAGCGGGCCGCCAACCGCGAGGAGGCCCTCGAGTGGGAGTTCTGAGGCTCCGCCGCCCTAAATATATATATACACACCCACACATATATATATATTTTGTTAAATGCAACATGCACCAAGAGGCGGACGGCACCATGGAGGGGAGCGCCCGTGGAAAGGGGGGGGCCCACCGCTATGAAGCTACCCCCCCTCCCCCGGCTTTGTTTTAAATGTGAAAAACTGGGAACAATTTTAGAAAAGAAAAAAACAAAAAATATTTATAGACCTCTTTTAGATATTTTAATAAAAGGATACTTTGGAATTTATTAACAGCTTAAGCTGCTTTGATATTAAAGATAGCTATAAAATCAAGATGATGTAGCAGTCGTGTCATTAAATGTACACTGAAGTCTTGTAGTTTGCCACTGGATGAGATTAAAAAAAAAAGAAAAAAACAACAAAAAAACCCCACAGAAAAGACTTATTGAGCAAAGCCATCAAGAAGCACTATGAGACTGACCAAATTTAAGAAACTTTTGCCGAGTGGTTTCCACCTCTGTCTGTAAGACACTGCATCGCTTCTGCCCCAGCCATAGACTGCGTCATAGTCCCTGAAGACTCTAAAGTGAAAACCTTGATGCCATCGAGTATGTATTTAGTTCTGGTGGTTTATGTTTTTTGAAACCTTTGTAACACAGAATGTCCCGTGCGGTTGTATATGTTGTAGAAATGTCTGCAATAGCCTTCTGGAACAAAATGTAGCATGGTCCGAACGCCGTCCCTCGCGCTTCCTCCAGCCAGCAACCGGTGGCAGCCCCGAATCGGCATGGCACGGCTCCTGCCAGCTCCCAAAGGAAGAGGAAAAAATAATGCAAAAGCAAAGAAGGCAACCCGTGCTTGCGATTTGGGGAGTGAAATGGGAAGAGGTACCCGGGTGTGATGCTTGGGGACAGCTCCGGCTCACTGGGGATGGACATCCGTGGGATCCTGGTTCCCCGCGCTCTGCCATCATCCATTTGGGAAAGAAAAAGAGATGGAGCCTCCGAGCTCTGCCCCTGGGGTACCAGTGCTTGGGGACGAGCACCCAAAAATTATGAGCCAGCCACTCGTGGGGGAACCAACCCTGCTTGAGGCTGCTCCCAGCATCACAACCAGCTCTTGCAGCTGAAGCACTTTTTTTCAGGGAGAGCGCCGGGGCAGGAGGAGCATCCCCCTCACCGCATGTCCCCAGGCGGTGGCTGCCGATGAAGCCAGGATTGAGCCCCGGGGTGTTGCCTGAATTGGGCAAGCTCAGGCCTAAATTGGGCAAAGCACCATTGAGCTTTGGCCTTCCAGAGCTGACCCCATGCAAAGATGCAGGAGCTCAGCACCATCCCGGCATGCTCCCCACCACCTCCCTGACCCCACCACCGCCAGCCGGCCTCTGCTAACAAAATGCCTTTAAATGATGTGGGGTGGCCCGTGCTGGGCTGCTCTGCCCTGTCCCCTGCCCACATGGCATCAGCCATCACCCACCAAGGCCACCGTCACCGGGAGGGCTCCCCTGCCAGGCTCCGAGGCTATGCATTGACTAATTTTCCACTGTATACATTTTTATCAGAATAGAAGGTATTTTTATATTTGGGTGGTAGGCGATGAGCGATGCTAGAAGCGGCTTTGCGAAGGCATGGCTCTGCTTGCCCACCTACCCTGCCCCAGCGAGCCCCAGCTTGCCCACGGCCGCTCTTTTCCCTGCCACCGCGCTGCGGAAGGTCGAGGCGTGACCATTGACTGCTTTTCTCCGTCGTGTGCTAGCGGGAGCTTTAGTGGAACGGGATTCGAGGAAGCACTTAGGATAGTCTTGAACGCAGCAATCCTGTTGTATTAAAGCTAGCGGGACATACCGGTCACGTTTTTGTTAGGCTCATGTACTGTACTTCAAAAGTTTCTATGAGATCGATGAACTTTGTTTAACAATTTTGGAAGGAACAAGTTCTGTAAAGAGCCACTAAATACAGAAGTTGGATACGACTCTGGCCTCGGGGTGTGTTTTGTCTGGAGGCAGCTGGGATGGGCACCTGGGTTGAACCTTTTGAAGTCACAGCCTTGCTTTGGGGTTGTGGCAAGAGCTCTCACTTCCATAAACATCTCCCGGTGACTGGGGTTAAAAAGAGGGCGTTAAACGGGGTTAGTCCAGCTCAGGGTGGGCTCCTGCCCCGTGAAAGTCCTGTGCTCATCCCTGGTGCAGGTTTGCTCCTGCCCCCGGGGTAACTCAGCATCCTCCAGCGTGAGGTTCGGCTCGGCATTTGCCCGCTGGCGCCGCACCCCGGCACAGCTCTTCTTCAGAGCCGGCCATCGCCGGGCAAGTTTGCAGCTTCCAACACGAGGCGGGGGTGTTTGCGTTTGATGAATTAATAAATCCATATGTTGCGTATCTGTTTAAGCTTGTTTGTCGGCTAACATGTTGGGAAGGATTTATTTTTAATGAATATCTGAACGTCTGGAGAAGCTGGGCTGGCTGCCATGGAAACCAGAATCTTCCTCTGCAGCCGACTGATGGGGCTGCGTTAACCATCTGGGTGCTGCGGGTGTAGCTGTGCCCCGGCTGCCCTCGGTGGCACCGCTCCAAATGCCGAAACACGTAGCGGGGTGCCATGCCCGGCCAGGAGCGGGGCTCCATGCTCTGCAGTGCTCTCAGCAAGCAAGTGACCCTGCCTGGCTTCGTGCCTCAGTTTCCCCAAGAGGCATCACCCCTCCCAGCCGGCTGCAAGACCCCATGTTAGCAAGAAGCTGGAGATGCTCATGCAGGTGGGATGTCGTGGGCAGGGACACGGGGTCGTGGTGGCTGCTTCCACAGGGGCAGCGTCCCCAGTCCCTCTGTAGCACCAACACTGGCCCCAGCAAGGGGACAGATATTTTGTCCCTGGCTAAGACCCCTTGGCAGAGGGCTGTGGATGTCCCACCGAGGGCACAGGGCCACTCGACCAGGGCCACCCAAACCTGGGTGGCATCATGCGGTGCTGCCTGTAACACAGGGTTTGGAGGGATGGTTGTAACACCCCATGGAGCCTGTAATGCACTGGCAACCCATGCTGGGGCACCCAGTGCCACTTCCACCGGTGAAACTGTGGAAGGGATGTGCTCTTTCAGCCTCCCAACTCTTTTCCAATGCCCAAACCTCCACGTTGGTCACTTGTGCCTGGCTGTTCAAGCTGTCATGGAGGCCAGAACTGTGCTGTACCTGCCATGGGACCACCCTGGCGCTGTGTGTCCTGATGTCCCCTGTGTTCTGATGTCCCCAGGGTGGCACCATCCTACCCATCCCATCCCATCCCATCCCATCTCACCTCACCCCATCCCATCCTATCCACCCCTTCCCACCCCACCCCACCCCATCGCATCCCATCCCACCCCATCCCACCCCACCCCATCCCATCCCTGTGGGCAGATGTGGAGCTCCAGGGCACTGCAAGACCCTGGTGTTGGCTGTGTCCCACTCGGGTGACACAGTCCCTGCCCAGGACATGGTGGGGACAGGAGTGGGATTAAAATGAAGAATTAATTCCCACCTGCGCCCCCCTCCCCAGAGGCTTAAAGGCACAAATGGGAACTGGAGCCAGGAGGGAATTTCTGAAACAACTTTTATTGTAGCAAAACCTTGTGCCTGTCCCAAGGGGACAAAGGGAGCCAGAGCCACCCAGCCCAAACCCGGGGCACCCTGACTGTTCCCTCCAAACCCAGGGTGGGTCACCCCACCTCTGGGCCAGCAGCTTTGGCGTTGATATAAAATGTTGGGAAAATAAAAGAGAAATACCGGCACGAGATACGGGCTTCACTCCAGTTCGGCACATGAATCATTCGACACCCTCTGCTGCTGACGCATACGTTCCTGTTCGCCACTGTGAGCGATGCTTCCCCTTAGCGAGCCGGACTGGGGATGATGCCCTGCCCCAAAATATCTGCCCAGCAAGACAGTGCCTGCAGCCGCTGTGTTCCCTTCAGCTCTGCCCCCCCAATGGGTTCACAGGGCAGCAATCGCCCCTTGAAAAACGCCCAGGGCTGGGTGTTACCAGCTCCCTGGGCAGCCGGGGTGTGCGGTGCTGCTGCCATTAAGGAAGGGCTGTGCTCGCTGATATTTTCATTTTCAAACCACATCCTGCTGGAGCAGAGGCATCTGGTAGCGCTCAGCCAACCTCAGCCAGTGGCTTGTGCCGGGCAGGGAGGGGAAGGCAGCAGCAGGCTCCCTGGCTGTGAAGCACCCACACAGGGGCTCAGGCAGGTGAGATCTCATCAAAATCCTCCTCCAAAACTATTGTCGGTGCATGATCCCACTGCAAGAGCACCAAGAGGCCCCACCAGATGCAGTGCAGCGGTCAGTTCCTGGGAGGCATCAGCCAGGAAGTGGTTCGTAGCTTGTCTGCGATGGGTGGACCACCCCACACCCGCAGCCGGGCACAGCCGGATGAGTTGCCCAAGAGCCTGGTAGCCCCGAGAGCCCGGGGGTTTCACACCTGGCTGGGCTCAGCATGCTACCAGTGCTGGGCTGGTGTTTCACTGGTGTACCTTGATGCTGGGCCCTCAATGGCACCATCAGCAGGTGTCCATCACTGGGCTGCACATCCCGGGGCGAGGAGGGGACTGATGTGGCACCACGGATGCTCACCTCCTCCCTGCCACGGGTCCTGGCGGGTCCCCAGGGCTCGGCCACTTCTCAGGGCCGGGGGCCACGCCGCCTCTCCAGCCAGTCCTGCCGCAGCCGGGCCACCTCCCGGCCGTACTGCTCATGGAGCCGGCAGAAGGTGGATGAACTCTCCGCCACGGCCACCCCGGCGCTGCCTGCCTCGCTGCTTGATGCCCGCCTGCGCGGCGGCAGCGGCGGCGGCCGCGGGTTCCCCTCGCTATCGTGGGGCCGGACCGCTCCTGGCGCGTTGTTCCACACTGCGCAGCCGTTCTCCTTCGGCAGGATGGCGGGCAGAGCCAGCAGCCGCTCCGGCGACTGCTCTGGCACTGAGGGCTTCGGCTTCCATGAGCTGGGCAAGCCCCGGCAGCCCCCACATCCACCGGCCGGCCCCCAGCGCATCTCCTCCAGCTGCTTCTCCAGCTCCCGCACCACCAAGCGCATGTAGTCAAAGCTGGCTCGCGAGAGCGACTTCACCCACGACTCCATAGCAGCCTGGCTCTCGGCTGCCAGCACGTAGGTACGGGATTTGGTGCCGCCGAAGCGGATGGCGAAGGCAAATTCCTCGGCCGAATCGCAAAGCTCCACGGTGCAACCCTCCAGCACGATGACGCCCACGGGCTCCCGGCTCTCCCGTTCCTCGAAGTAGAAGAGCATGTTGCCCTTCAGCACGAACCAGCGGCGATGATACGCCGTGTGCCGCTCGCCGCGCTTGTAGAGGAAGCCGGTGTTGTCGGCCGGGGAGTCGCAGGTGGCATAGAAGGCCAGGCTCCGCTCGTTCAGCTTCATGGCTCTGCGGGGCCAGCGGGTGCTCACAGGGAGGATGGGTGCACCTGAATTGCACAGTAACAAGCTGTTGGCTTTTTGTTTCTGGCGGCACCGGCCCTGGCACCCAGGAAATTGAGCCGGTGAATAAACAGCCCTGGGATAGCTGGGACAGCCCCGCTCCCAGCCAAGCTGCTGTGTGCAGTGGGTGCTGGGTGTGTCAGGGCTCCCTGGGGAGGGGTTTCCCCCCAGCTGAGGGTTTTCCCACGGAGGACCCCCCCCAGGCAGGGCTCGTCCCACTGCCCCACGTCACCTGGCACAGGTGACCTCCCCGCCAGCACCATGTTTGCCCTGTGCCACGGTGCTCCTCCCCACGGCACGCCGCATTTACGGCCTGCGCCGCAGATCCGGCTGCCGCTCCAAAGAGCCATGACCGTGAACCTTGTCACCCGGGCAAGGCCACCTCTCCCCTTATCCCCCACTCACCGGTGACCTCGCAGTGCCGGGCTTCCTGCTTATCTGGATTCTGCCTCTAACTCCGGTCTCCGGTGGCCACCAGCATCGGTGGCCGTGGGATGCGGGGTCGCCTGGTGTCAGGGGGTGCTGGGGACCTGGTGTCCCCACTCCAGCCGCTGTCTCCAGCACCGAAACGCCTGCGGGTTTCACACGTCACCGCAGCCCTGGAGCACAAGGCGGACGTGCGCCAGGATTATTATTTTCCTATTAAGCCACGTCGCAGGGTTCAAGGAGATGAGATGGGGGGTCTCAGGGCGCCCAGTGCCGGCGGGGGAAGCGGGGTCCCCTTTCCCCCCAGGCAGCCTGGGGACCTCTTTGGTGTCCCCAAAGTCTTGGGGATGTTTGGGAGTGGGGGAACCGCCCTCCCCCGGCACTGGGCGGCCCCGCTCCGGGTCGGCTCCTGCCCGTTCAGCCCCGCTCCGCTGCGGCTCCTCCCCCGCCCCCGGGCCCCGGGCCCCGCTCCCGGTCCCTCTCCCGGTCCCTCACGGCCACCTTTGTCCTCGGCTCCCCGCCGCCCCGGCTCGGCTCGGCCCGGCCCCGGCTCCGGCGGGCGGAGCGCTGCTCCCGCCCGGCTCCTCCTCCGCCACCACCCCTCACCGCGGCTCGGGGCGGCCCGGCGGGCGGCGGCTGCGGCGGGGAGGGGGAGGGAGGGCCCTTGGCCCGGCTAAGAAACTGCTCCGGCCCTCGGAGGGTCACACCTCTGGGCACTGGGACCCAGGTCCGGGCAGCGTCAGGGAGAGGGGAGCACGGATCTGGGGGTGCAGGGGGATGCGCACGTCCCTGGATGTGTTCATGGATGTACACAGGGATGTACACAGGGATGTACGTATGGATGTGCACATGGATGGATGTATGGATATGCACATGGATGTACGTGTGGATGTACGCACGGATGGATGTACACATGGATATGTGCATGGATGTATGTGTGGAGGTGTGCATGGATGTACACATGGATGTATGCATGGATGTGCACATGGATGTACACATGGATGTACGCATGGGTGGGAAACCCAGGAGCTTGGTGCTGAAAGTAGCTGCCCAACATTGAATTTTTGAGTCAGGTTTTTGGGGCAGAGAGTGGGTGCCCAGGAGCGTCTGGCAGGGAAGGGACGGAGGGCGATGGATGGGGTGGACGACACAAGCGCATCAGGGAGGGCTGGAGGTGAAGGCAGCAGGACAGAGCTTGGTGCTGCAGGGGTGGGAGATGCTGCGAGGGACCAGGCTGCATATCCTGGCTGCTCCCCTGGGCTTTCAGCCATGTCCTTGGGAGAGGCTGGGCCAAAAGCGGCCAGGGAGGGGGAAAAGAGGGAGCTGAGGCAGGAGCCAAGGGGCCTGGGTGGGCGGCCAGGGGAAGGTGACAACTGGCACAAAGAGTCAGAAAGCAAGAGGTGACAAGCCATTAGCCGGGCGCTGGAGCTGCCGGGCATTGTGCAACCACGTGGGCAGAGATCGCAGCCCCCTCGCTCCTTCCTGACCGCGGAAGCCCCGTGGCGCTCGAGCCACTGATGCGCTCTCGGCCGGGTGGCCAGCGCTTGCCCCATCTGGGCCAGGGGTGAGTGGGTCCAGCAGTGCTGGGCACTGGGGCTAGGACTGGATTTCTCGCTGCTGGTACCCACGTCCCAGGACAACCATAAACCTTTTGGCGGGGAGAAGCCTCCAGGCTGACTTCTGCTCCCAGTTGGCTCTCCACGCTGGAAGTGTCACCAGCCCGAGGACCACCTCGGCAGCGCTGCTGTGCTCACCCTGTCCCAGTAAATACCAGCGTCAAGGATTTGCTCTCCTTATTGCCGTCCCTTTCCTCCAGTTTCTTTGTTCCCCAGCTCAGCTGCACAGCAATGAGTATATTGTAGCAAATGAGGCCTTGATGCTCATTTTTCAGGCCCTCAGTAGAGAAATCTTGCTGTTGGTGACCTCTGCCACAACCACCACTGCCCGCAGGTTGTGGGCCTCACCGGTGCTCCCCGTAGATGCCCCCACTGCCCTACAAGACTTCTCGGGGCTTTGCAACATTCTGCTCGTGGCAGTGGTTTTCAGTTCACTGAGGGTTTTCCCTATCACCTGCAGACTTTCTCTTTCAGACTATAAAAAGGGATTTAAACCAACACTAAAACCATCTGGGCTTTATCTTCCCTCCTGAGCGGCGTGGCTCCGCTCAAGGCTGCTGGTGGGAAGTCTCGGGTCTCTCTGCACTGCTTATCTCCCCGCCTTGCTGAGAGGTGCCCTTTCACACGGCAAGATTAGGAGGGGGAAGGACTGTGGGGAAAAGCAATATCTTTACTAGACCAGCGGGAGTAATTGAAAAAAGGCGGCCGTGCTCCCGGCTCTGCCTTCCTTTGCTGGGACTCTAAAACCCTGGCTGCTTCTTGCAGCCCCATCGGCTGCTTTAGCAGAGGTTGCTCCTCCACTGCAGCCACTTCCCTTCAGAAGCTGCTTTGGAGAATACCCCCAATTCCTCAAAAACCACCAGCAGAATTCCCCAGTGGGTTTTTGCTTCCCGTTGGATCTCCCTTGGGACAGTCGCGTGTCGCTGCACAAGGCTCCAGCACTTCCCCTTCTGCGCAGCCCCGTGATATTTTCCCTATTTCCCCCCCTGGCGAGGAGCCCACAGCCTGTGCCTCAGTTTCCCCTGCCAGGTCTTGCTGGGCAAGATTGGAACATGAACTCCCATGCTGATTTTGCCCAAGAGCAGGGAAAAGGGAGAAGAAAAGGGTCTGACAGGAGGCGAGGGGCTGTCGGGTGCTGTTTTGGACGTGGGCTGCTCCGCTTCCTGCTGCTCCCATGACTGGTGACTTGGTGGTGCGGTTACGCAGCGGCGGGTGCTCGACGGCTCAGCGAGGTGAGCCAGGGAGCTCTGAGTCACTGCCAGTGCTGGAAATCTGGGGGTGCTGGGGGGGGTTACTGTGAGGCTGCTGGGTGTCCCCAACCGGCACGTGGAGGAGAAGGGGTGTGGGTCCCCATCGTGGCCGGCAGTGAATGGTCCCCAGGGACCCCAAATGAATGCAGAAGCTGTGCCCCGGGGTTCAGGGCAGACAAGTTGTGAGGGCCACAGCAACCCTGGTGGGGGGCTGGCGTGACACTCTGCGGCACATTTTGGGGTGCGGGCACCCCTGTCCCGCTCCGGGCCCATGGGAGGTTCACCGTCCCACGCAGGTCTCCAGCCTGGCAGCCCGGGGGTCGGGCACCGGGCGGGGATGCGCTGCCCCCGGGTGCCCCCCCCAATCCCCCGCCGGGGCAGGCGGGCAGGGCAGAGCGGCGAGGCCGGGCGGGGAGGGCGGGAGGCGGCGTGCAGTGCGGCGGGGGCCCGGGAGAGGGCAGCTGCAGCCCAGCGACAGCGGCGGGACACGGCCCATCGCCACCCTGACCATCACCGACCTGCCCATCACCACCCACCCTGTCCATCACCTCCCTGCCCATCATCACCCACCCTGCCCATCACCACCCTGCCCATCGTCACCTACCCTGTCCATCACCACCCCGACCATGACCTCCCTGCCCATTGCCACCCTATCACCTCCCTGCCCATTGTCACCCACCCTGCCCATCACCTCCCTGCCCATCATCACCCACCCTGCCCATCACCACCCCGACTATCACCTCCCAGCCCATCACCTCCCTGCCCATCACCACTCTGCCCATCACCTCCCTGCCCATCATCAACCTGTCCATCATCTCCCTGCCCATCACTGACCTGCCCATCGCCACCCTGACCATCACCAACTTGCCCATCACCACCCCGACCATCACCAACTTGTCCATCACCACTCTGCCCATCACCTCTCTGCCTATCACTACCCTGCCCTCTGAAGCAGCACCAGGCTGGGATTTTGGGGGGCATTGCCAGCTCAGCACAGACCCCCATCACCAATCATTTCCAGATGTCACCCCCAGACCCGCTCTGGGCAGAGAGGGGACACGCTCATCTCACTGCGGGATGGCAGAGGTCACCCACAGCCGATCACATCCCACCTCGGGGAAAAGCAAATGTGCCACTTCCAAACCACCCCACGCAGCCTGAAAACAAAGCGGGAGTTAAAGAGAGAAGTGGGAAGGGCGGTTGGAAGCTGGTTCAGGCTTTTACAGGAGCAGAAAGCAGCAATGGTTAAAAGCTGAACCCAGTGCAGAGCGGAAGGGAAGCGGCAGCCTCTGTGTGTGCGTGCACAAGGGCATCTGCGCAGCTCTGCATAAACAAACAGAAAAAGCAGAAGTCGGTGGTAGTGAATTAGCAGTTAGGGACTGTAGAAAATCCGTACAGGAAGCAAAACAAAAGAGAAATCTCAGGCCATGGGGGCTGAGGGCGCTGAGAGGGCGCTTTTGGAATAGATGAAGCTCATAAAGAAAAGTGTGCAATAGCTCCGAGCTGGGACGGCCGCCCGTGGGAAGGAGGACGGGCACCGGGCTCCGCCGACCGCTCCTCTGTGCTCAGAAAAAAAGCCAGAAGGTGCAATTATGCATAAAGCAACGGTGGGAGGAGTTAAAAAGCAGCTTTTAAGGTAAGATTTTATCTCCCAACCATTCCCTGTAGGGTCTGGGGAGGGCTGGTTGGTTGCAGAGCTGCCTGGACCCCTGGAGCAGGCGATGCCCAAGGGGAGCGTGGGTTATAGCCCTGCAGGAAAGCTCAAATCTGGGCCGGGGGGGTTGGTGGGGCTGGAGGGGGGGCAGCGGGGCTGTGTCCACACCGGCAACAACCCAGGTCTGTGGTCTGGGGATGGCCAGTCCTGGGGCACAGCAGCCCCGGGGACACCCGTTCCCATTTCAGTCTTTTCCTTGTTGGAAGGGGGTGGATTGGGAATGGATGGGGTGAGCGACTGGGCTGTATTTTAAAGTATCACCAGGGATGGAGCCCGCTGGTGGCGGCACACAGCTGCCCGTTCACAAACAGCTCAGCGTGCCTCAACCTGCTCTCCAAGGGCAAAAGCCTGCAGCTCTTCCACTTTCCCAACACCCACAAACCCATCGCGTGGTATCTGTAAAATCCCAGCTGCCGCTTCCCTGGGTTTCCTCGGCTTGGCATGCTGGGCAAGTGTCAGCCCCCTGAGCAGGGCTGCTCTGCCACAGCTCTTGCAAGCCACGGTGACCCGTGGGGGGTCTGTGGGGCAAGAGGAGCCCCTCCGTCCCCAGCACTGCTGCTCGGGGAGAACGAGGCCCCGGAGGAGCTCTCGGGCCAGCCAGTGACACAGGTGGGAGATGTTGATGGGCCAGGTGTGACGGTACAGACCACAAACCTGGCAAAAGGTGCCATGAAAGTTTATTGTCCTCCCATTTCCCATGGCTCTGCTGTGCTCTGCCCCTGCTCCCCCGGGTCGGGATGACACAAGGACAGCAGCAGGATGGCTGAGCCTGGCCCTGCTTGGGACCGGAGGGACATTGTGACCGCTCTGTCACGGCTGAAGCCCTCGCCCACGGTGCGAGACAACTGTGGGCCCCGTGGCCGTGACCCGCTCCGCCGGGTGTGGGCAGTGCCCTGCGGTGCCTTTCTCAGCAAGATGATTTCCTCGACTGAAAGGCGGAGGAAAATGATGAGAAATGGGGTTTGAGACGGCGGCTCGCCCACTGCTGCCACCGCAGAGGTCCCCTGTGTCCCAGCCCGCCGAGCCGTGGGAGGATGCAGCGTGGCAGGGACAGGAAAATGGGGTGTTTTCCTTCCGAACCCCCAAACGACCCCGTGCCCGGGGTCCCTCTCGACCCCCGGGGGGCAGCGGCCAGGCTGGGGCCGGGGGGGGGTGGTGTGGGTGGCTGCGGTGCCCTGACACCCCCCAATCCACAAAGAAAAAGTTGTAAAAGTCACAAAAACTTTTAAAAAATAAAACCAACCCCCACGAGCGCCGCCGGCCTGTTTATGCCGCTGCCTCCGCGGGCGCGGATGCGATAAGATAAAGGCACCAGCGGGGAGGGGCGGCGCGGAGCGGTGCGCGTCCGCGGAGCTGTCGGCGGGACGAACAAACGGACGGACGGACGGACGGACGGACAGGAGGGACAGACGGCGCGGCCCCTCCGCTCCGCACCGCTCCGCCCCCGCGCAGCCTCCGCCCTCGGCCGCGCCGCTCCGCTTTACATAACCCGCCCGGGGCTGGGGTCCGCGCCCCGCCGCGGCTCCGCTCGGCGGAAATGCGGAGCCGCCTGCCCCGGTTTCCTGCTTGAACCGAGCCGTCCTGAACCGAGCCGAGCCTTGCTGAGCCGAGCCTTGCTGAGCCGCCCGCCCCGTCCTGTCCCGACCCGTCCCCGGGCGCTCCGCCGCGCTCCACCATGGGCGAGCGGCAGCCGGTCGCCTTCTCCTGCAGGTAACCGCGGGCGCGCAGCGGGACCGGGGCGGGCGGGACCGGGGAGCGGCCGCTGCAAAGCGAAAGTGGCGGCGGAGTCGGGGGTGGGGGGGGGAGCTCCCGTCTGAGTGTTCCCTGGAGCCCCGGGCGCGGACCCTCTCCCCCCGCGGAGCCCCCCTCCTCTGGCAACCCTCGGCCCTCTCCTCACCCCCTCCCGCACCCCTTTTCTGCGGGGGGGACACTCTTAGCCCGGGCCCCTTCCTCTGGCTCGTTCTTCCCAGGGGCTGCGGTCACCCTTGGGGACCCCCTGTCCCCCCAGCACCCGCTTCCCCCGGGGGCACTCCCTGTCCCAGGGGCTCTGTTCCCCTCTGGGTGCCGCCAACCCTGGAGACCCCCATCTTTCGAGCACCCCTTTACCCCAGAGCACCCCCTCTCCTGGGATCCCTGTCCCCCTCAAGGTCCCCCATTTCCCACCACCCCTATCCTGCCCTGCCCCCCTCCTCTGCCTGCCCCCAGACCCCCGCAGCCCCCACCATGGGGGTGGCCCCTCTTGGAGGGTGCAGGACCCCGTGGGGTGATGCCCACCTGGCCCAGCTGCCGTTGTGGGGTGCTGCCCTGCCCGTGGGGGCCCTGCCCCACCTTCCCACCCCGCTGCCCCCTTCTCCTCTGCCCCCGTGCCCGCTGCCAGTGCCAAGCGGAGGTGCCAGCTGGAACTTGCCAAGCAGCTCCTCTGGCTTTCTGCTCCCTGCGGACTTTGTTGGCTCGCAGGCTTTGCCTGGCTTGGCAGCCGCCACGGCTCAGACCACGAGGCCCATGCACCGACGGGCAACGTCCTGGTGGCCTCCCCATGCCCTGCCAGCGTGCCCAGTCCTGCTGGTGCCAAGCCCCAGCAGGGTCACCCCCATAGAGCCCGGACCCGCTGGCTCCCACAGCGGCAATAACACGGTCATTGCTGCCCAGGCTGGGATTTACTGTCAAGGAAACCGGGACGAGTTGTCGAGCTGCGATTTCGATATTGTTGTTGCAAATTGATTCAAGATGTGCTGGAGTTGTGGGCTGGTGGCCCCGGGGATTTTTCGGGTTGCTGTGCTTAGGTAGAAAAGCAGCTGGAGGAAGAGGTGGCTGGCGTGGGGACCTGGGGCTGCCTGTTCTCGCATGTCCCCGTCTGCCGTTGGGCTTTGCTGACAGGTTACGGGATTGGAGTTTAAAGGCCCATGAAATTACTGGCAGGTTTCACTTTGACTTGTTTGGGACTAGGTTGACGTCTCAGATTTCTTTTTATCTCGTGTTCTGTGCAGGAGAGCCTTGTCCCTGTGCATTTCCCCCGCCTCAATGCTAGTTTTATTTTCTCCTTTGCCTTTATGTATTTATTGCATCTGAAAAGATCCGGTTTGATTTCGCCAGAGCTCGCAGGGCAGCGGGTCTGCTATTGCCCCGGAGAGATTGGGGTGCAAGTGCTGGTGGCTTTTGAGGGGTCTTGTGTCCCCCTCACTCAGAGCAAGCCTTCCCCACCCACGGAGCTGCCCGGGACTGACCCCGGCACCGTGATAGACATCAGGTCAAATCCCAGCGGGTGAGATGAAGTGAAAGTGCAAGAGCTCAGTGCTGGCGGGGTTTGTGGTACTGCCAGTGCTCACTGCCACAGCTTGGTGAGGAGGAAGAGCCAAATCCAGCCCTGGGGGCACCGCTGTGGTGGGGAGGGAGAGCCAGGTTGGTGGGGAGCTGAGCTGCTGGCTGCTCCCCCCCTTGTCCCTGTGGGTGAAGCTGGGGACCCCCAGCCAGTCGCTCCCCCAGCAGTGCTCCCCACGCCTGGTTTCTCCCACGCCTACACCACAGTAATTCATTTCATGCAACAAAACAAACCCTGTTGAAAGAGGCCACCCCGCTGCCGGGCTTTTCCCCGCAGGCAGTGGGTGTAAGGAGAGTGTGATGGTGTAAACTGGCCTGCAAGGGTGCCAGACGCCCCGGTGATGGGCGCTCAGGTGGACGGGAGCAGGCAGAGGGTTTCTGGGGAGCTGGGCTGGCTGCAGTGGCTCGTCCTGGTGAGCTCCTGCGAGCTCAAGCAAGCATGGAGCTTGCGTTTGGCCCAAGATAGGTTCGGGATGGGCTGTCTCCATCCCATCTCTCCCGGTGGAGCAATCAGGGGAAGCCAAACGGGTGGATTTCCCCTGGATTTAAAGTGTTGTGACATCACCCACATCCCCAGAGCTCTGCAGTGCTGCTCAGCCCACGCAGAGCCGTAGATTAAGGCCAGCTCTGGCCTTTAATACAGCAAGTTGTGTAGAGCCAGGTGGTCAAGTGAGAGGGGTGTGTATGTAAGTGGGGATAGGAGAGCAAAATCAGCCTCCCCAAACCCCACTGGCTTTTAACCCGATTTCTTAAGAAAACACAGCTTGTGTGGGTGTGTGGTGTGGGGGATGTCTCCAACTTGCTCCTCTGTTGCTTTTTAATTTGCCAGTTTGGTTCAACCAAAGGAGAGGGAGGGAAGATCCCGAGACACCCTGGGCTCTTCCAGCTTGCGTGGCAACAACCGGCAGGTCACAGGGAATGGTGGTGCTGTGCCATCACCCTCTACGAGACCCCAGAGAATCCACAATGCTGTGGGGGGCTGCTCCCAGAGAGCAGAGCAGGACCTTGCCGGACAGTTTCTGCTGTGGATTGATGCATGCGTGGCCTTGGCTGGTTTATAGCGATGCTGTAAATATGTGGATGTTGTTTTGGGGGGGGGTGATAGGGGTCTGGTCGCCCTCCGTGCCTCCCATGGAGTCTCTATGCTGCCCTGGGTGTGTGGGCTGGGGCTTTCTGTTCTGCTCGGGGATAAATCAGCAATAGTTACCCCACTGGTGAAAGTGGGCTGCTGGAAGGGAGAAGAGGCTCGGCTGAAGGGCAGCAATAAAACTTCATGGGGCTTTCCGTGAGCGTGGAGTCAGGACGGCTTCCCATGGCCGTGCTCGCTCTGCCCCAAGCCTGACCGGGAATGTGCCACGAACACGTCATGTTGTGACCCAGTTTGGAGGAGGAGGGTGAAATCGGGGTGCACCCCTCCATCCTCACCCCTTACCCCGCATCAGGAGGCTGCAGCCGGACCCTTTCCCACCTCTCCCCCCGCACCAGCCCCTCTCCTGCCTTGCTGAACGGTCCCTGGGGCATTGGGATGCAGAGGGGGGCTGCCACCAGAACTATCCCGGGGGGGGGGGATGCTCTACACCACCCAGTCCTTGTAAGCCCACCCCGGGCGGGCTGGATCCCCTGGGGACCCGCATCCCCTTGAGCACCCCGCCCCCCTCCATGGGGACCCGCATCCCCCCGAACCCCCCGCTCCGGATGCTCTCCCATTGAAAAGTGCTGTTCATTGTAACCCGGCCTTTTATAGCCGCCTCGCGAGCGGGCTGCGGGGCTGTGCCAAGAAAGGCTGCTGCCGGCTCAGAATAGCTCTTTTCATGGAGGACATCCTGGGAAGGAACAATGTTCCCGCTCTTGGGATTGTGGGAACTTTGTATTTCTGCCACTCGGGAAGCGGGGAGCTGCAGGGCCGCCGAGGGCGTCTCCCAGCCCCTCGCTTTGCTCCCTCCTGAAAATAGTCCTTGGGGTGAATTTTGAAGAGCCTTGTGCTTATAAAAGGGAGCTGAAAATGCCACCGGCTGCTTTTCCTCTGGTTGGGGAACGGTTGTTTCTGGGAGAACCAGCACATAAATCAAATTTCCTATTTATGTTGCTGGCATGTATTTTCCTGGCGTGGAGAGTCGCGGCGAGGAGTCCGGGGCCGGTTTCGTTTTCGGATCGCTGGTTGCGCTGCACATGCTCCGGGGCTGCCTGTTCACGCGCGCGTGTGCAAGCGGGGCTCGCTCGGCAGGGCACGGCGACACGGTCCCTGCTCCGTCACGTTTCCCTCCGAGGCTGGATTTGCAGCGCTGGGTGCTGGAGGGGGCCCTTCCCGCGCAGCCGCAGCCCCCTGCGTGGCTGTCGTGTGGTGGGAAGGCGGTGGGCCAGATCCTGCAGCCCCTCCATGGCAAGGCCGGCCGGCTCCGAACCGCTCATCCTCCGGGATCTGGTGGCAGAGCTGTGGCGCTGGGTCCCAGTATTGCCCTGGCGCTGCTCGGTGCTGCCAGCTCCTCTGGCTGCAATTAAATCCCAGCATTTACTGGGATTTTGGCTATCACGAGGGCACAAATAACCCATCACTGGATCCAACTATCCCAGCCGGTGCCGGCACCCGCTGCCGCAGCGATACTCGCCAGGTTGGGCAAGAGTCTGTGATCTCCCGGGGGCGGCTCGGCTGCAGGGCTGGGTCCTGCGCAAGCCGGGGCTCGCCGCCCCAGCCCGCATCAAAGCCAGCTCGTGGCCGGTCCGTCTTGTCCCTCTCTTCCTTGAGCTCCTGGCCCAGCACCCCAAAACAACCCCAACACCCCAAAATAACCCCAGCACCCCAAAACAGCCTTGAGACAGGGCAGGCTGGGCAATGTACAGCTCTTCCAGCAGCCGGGGCGGGGGACATTAGCCCCAACATCCCAACCAGCCTGCAGTGTGTCCAAGGATGGGCTGGATTCTCCATTCAGTGCCAATTAAAGCAATTAGCCGTCTTGACGAGTCGTTTGGCTCAGTGCTGACCTGCAGGACGGCTGGGAGCCCCTTGTAGGAACGTGTGGGGTATAAGGGATGCTGATGTAAAGTCTGACTTAAAGCGTCTGGCTGCTGAATTCCGGCATCGTGGAGCGCGATGGGCTGGAGCAGGGAGAAGCCCACCTGGCAACGGGCACTCGCATCCCCATGGCATGTCCCTGCCGAAACCCCAGGCGGAGGAGCAGGATGCTGCTGCGGTAGCTCAAGCGTGGATTCAGCTGGGATAACCATTTCCACGTGAGAAGTGTGCCGGGCAGGAGCAGGGAGGACAGCATCGAGGTTTGTGCCAGCAGGAGGAAGCACTGAGGGTGTATTCCCCATCGTCGTGCCGGTTGGAAAAACCACATTGCTACCAGAGACGGCCTTCAGCTGCTTCCCGCCGCGTGGCACAGGCGAAGCCCGACTTTTCCCGCGCCGCAAACCTCTCCCAAAGCCATCGCTGAGCGAGCCTGAAAACTTGGAAGGCGACTTCCCTGTCTTGGGAACCTCCTGCCAGCCTGAGGAGCCATCCCTGCGGGCATCCTGCGTCCCTCTGCATTTTGGGGGGAGCATCCAGCCGAACGTGCTGGCGGTGCCGGCGACCGTGGCGGCGATTCCCGGGTGCCGGGAGGAAGCAGGAGCGCAGCCGGAGGATGCTGAGTCATCGGCAGGCTGGCGGTGCTGATAGACGGGGGCCCCGCCGGGGGGTTCAGCCGGGCTGCAGCCAGGCGCACGCTCAGCATCGCCGCCACACCGGCCGGCCCCGAGCCTCGGGTGGCTCTTCTGAGAAGCCGGGCCGCGAGTGAGGCTGGCAGGGCGCAGATAACATCTCCCCTCGCCTAGAAACTTCGCAGGACGTGCTAGGAAGGGCGGCGGGTGGGCAGAGATAGAGGTTTGCTTCCCGGCGTTATCACCTCCCCGGCTGCAAACCAGATCCGCCGTGCTGGCGTGCTCCACATTGCCCCGCTCACTTCCTCCTGGCCCCTCTTTTATTTTTTTTTTATTATTTTTTAAAAAATTTTTCCTCCCCAGGACAAATGCAATCCCTTTTCCTCCCCTCCCAGCAGCCGGGGTGCTGTTGCCGAGCGGCCGGAGTTTCGGGGAGGTGGCAGTGCCCGTGCCGGCACGGCAGGATCCGGGTGGGTTGGCCGATGTTTCCTGCCTGAGCGGAGTGCACGGCCCCGATAAGTGCGGCGGGCGAGCACGAGGTTCAGCGGTAAGCAGCGCGGTGCAGCTGGGCCGGCCGTGGGGAATGGCTCAGCCAGGCACGCCGGGGCGGCTGCACGCTGGCCATGGGTGTCGTCAGATTGGCCTCGCAGCAAAATCTGCTCGGGGCAGAGATATGACATGGTTTGCCAGAGCCTGACGGCAGCGGAGCATCCCCTCGGGGACACGTCCTCGTCCCTGGCTGCGCCGGTGGCGCGGCCGCGTCTCCCCAGGCCGGTGGAGCTGGGTGGATTTGGCAGGCGAGGCAGCTCTGTCCCTGGATTTCTGCAGCTTTTCATGTTGTTTCCTCCCCTCCCGCCCCCACTCCAGTTTTATCAGCTCTGTTGAAATAGGTCCCTGGAGGGAAACCCATCGGCGCTGCGAAGCCTTGGCAGGAGGAGAGCGGATGCGGCCCGGCCGGGCGTCCCCGTGGGGTGGCGGGCAGCTGCAGGCAGCTGTGCTGGCAGGAAGCCGCGCAGACGCCCCGCTCTAGGACCTGCCTGCACCCCACCTTGCAGGTGGAGAAACTGAGGCACGGCCCTGCCAGCTGGGGATGGGGATGCGAGGCGCCACATCAGGGCTTGAGTGCTCAATGTCTTGCGTGGCCCGTGGCAAGTTGTTGTGGTGGCTTATGGGACTGGGAAGCCGGCCACCCTTGGCCGCTTGCCCCATGGGTGCGCATTCGGAGCGGCGTACGGCCGTGCTGGCTGGGGGCTACCGGGGCAGTGGGGGAGGTATTGAGGTGTGGGGGCCACCCTGACGCCGCCGGTGTGCTCTGTCTTTGCAGCGCGGCCGCCTCGCTGGAGCCACGGCAATGAATGGGCACGCTCTGCCGGCCGGCACGCCAGCGCATCCCCGGGGCTGGCATGAGTTCTGCGAGCTGCACGCCATCAGCACCGCCAAGGAGCTGGCACGGCACTACCTGCGCTTCGCCACCGAGCACCCGCACCATGACCTCCTGGCCGCCGAGAACTTCTCGGTGCAGTTCACCGACCTCTTCCAGCAGTACTTCTGCCATGAGGTGAAGGAGGGCTTCGCCATGAACCAGCTCCGCATCCTGCCCGCCGGCCCGGCGCGGGATTACCGGGAGACTCACCGGCGGCACACGGATGCCTCCTTGGGCACGGTGGCTGCCAAAACAGAGGTGGAGCCGAGCCCCCACCCCGAACAGCCCAGCCGAGCCCCTGAGGCCACCCCGATGGGGCTGCGGAAGTCCTGGAGCTCGGAGGAGTTGGCAGGGCCGGCGCGGCGGCCCTTCTCCCTCAGCCAGCTGCGCAGGAGCTGGCGCAGCCTCTTCCGACGCCGTTCCTCGGATGCCCTCCCTGGGGACGGGGATGGGGATGCGGCGGCGGAGGCAGCGGCGGCTCTTAAGCCGGGACTGGGCAAGCGCATCCTGCCGTGGGGGCTGTCGCGGGAGCAGCCCCCCGAGGTGCGCAAGGAGGGGTTCCTCAAGTACGGGCTGCTGGATGAGACCTCCCTGGACAGCGGGACGCGCTGGCAGCGCTGCCGGCTGGTGCTGCGGCGAGCGGGGACGTCCGAGGGTGAGGAGTACGTGCTGGAGCTCTTTGACCCGCCCAAGGTAAGGATGGGTCTTACCCGTTGCAGCCAGGCGATGCTGCGGGTCCCTCGGCAGCGGGTTGGGGACGGTGCCAGGGTGCCGGCAACGTCCTGTGGGAAGGTGCAGAGGCTGAACCCTGTATTTGAGACCTCTGAGGAGAGCCACTGCCACAGGCTCACGCTCAGGGGGCAAAAGATGCCACGTCCACGTGCCACGGGCGATGCGAGCACTAATTATTGCAATCGGTCGAGATGCAATTGTGTTTCTCCTTGCTGGGACCCCAAACCTGGCTTTTTTGGCTAGAGCGCCTGCTTTGCCCTCAGATTCAGAGCTGAGGACAGGGTCTGGTGGCCTCTGCACTGCTGGTTCCCAGCGCCACGGGCCCATCCCAGCAAGGCGAGGGGTCACCGGGTCTGGCGAACCCCAAATTCACCCTGTCCTGTGGCTTCAGCAGCCAGGGAATCTTCTCGCCTGGGCAAGTTGAGAGAGGAAGGGGAAAACAGAAATTAGGCTCTGTGCCTTCCCCTGCTCCCCATGGGACCTGTAAGGGAGTTTAATTTTACTTTTGTAAGTACTTTTGCGGCTAGAAATTCAGATCTCGGCTACCCTGGGGAGCTCCCGTGGTGCTTAGACGCCGGCTGGAGCGGAGATGATGCAGGATGTGAGTGAACGGGGAGCGGTGCGGGGGGAGCCGTGGTGTTTAATCTTTAAAAAGACAGTTCCTCCACATGGCAGGTCTTACGCAGGCATGATGGGCTGGGTTTTCTTTTTTCCTTTTTTTTTTTTGTGTGCGCTTGTTTAACTTTGACTAACTTGTGCTTTGGAAGGAGGAAGCCTTGGGTAGAGCCAGAGCCTTGTCCCTGCCTTCAGGCTGTGTTTGCTGCTCACCGTGGCAGCGGGGCCAGGGAGCAGCTGGCTAAATTCCTGCTATTTTTGTCAAACGAGTCCAGTATTAAATATTAAAAAAAAAAAAAAAGAACACCAAAATTGTGAAATCTGAAAGTAAAAGCCAGTTTTGCTCCGTCGAGTCAGGGTTGCGGTTATTTGTCCCCATGGGAGCGTGTGTCCCCATCCCGGGTCACGGGGAGTTCTGGCTCCAAACAGCATCACTTTGGGGCTCTTTGAGGGTGCTCCCAGCACGTCAGACCCCGCCTCAGGGAACAGCCCGGCCGGTGGGGAGGAGGCGTTGGGCTGGTGCTATTTCAAGCGCTGCTGCCAAATCTGTTGCTGGCTTTGCTCCTCCTCATCGGGGCTTTGCAAGAGACAAAAATAAAAGCGAAGCGAGGGGATGCCCTCCCGGGGCTGGCTGTGCTCCCCGGCACGGGGTGGGGGTGGGCTTTGGCTGCAATGGATTTGGCTGATTCCACACCAGGTAAAATTCCTGGTGACCTGGCATGGCCCCGGGGAGAGCCAAGTCGTCCTTTCTGTCGAGCTTTTCCCCCAAAGGTGTTTGGGCTCAAGGGAGGGAGCAGAAGCACCACTGGCCCTTGCACACCACAGCAGCACCTTTGTCCCGCAGGACAAGCGCTCGGTCGGGCCCCTACTGCATCCCACCTGCCCCCAGGACTTGGTGCTTGCGAACGCTGCTTTTTTCCCTTTTTTTTTTTTCTTTTCTTTCCTTTTTCCTTTATTTTTTTTTTCCCCTCCCTCCCTTTGGGAAGCAAGCCCAGTGCACAGCACATTCTTCCTCTCCCCGCAGCCCCTGACCGGCTTTGACCCACGGGTGGGAGGCATTTAAAACAAACATTTAGCAAGTTCACCCCACGCTCTGCACCATTATTCCTTCCAGTTTGCAACAAATCTCCGTCCCACAGAGATTTCCCGGTGAGTCCCTGTCACCACAGGCCGGGGACCCCGCGGCCCCCCAGGGCCCCAAGCAGGGGGTTTCTCAGCCAGGTCCACGGAAGGCGGGGGGGATGTTCCTCGTTGGATTTCGCGAGTCTCCGGAGCAAATTGCTTCCTGTGCAAATATTCTCAGGGCGGGTCCTTCCTTTCTAATTAACTGGGCCAGGGCCAGATCCTGTCTCGTTTACGGCAGAATCAATCCAGCTCCTTTCCCAGTAACTGCGGTTGAATTCTGGGGGTGGTGGAAAGCCCTGTGCCCTGCTGGTGGGTCCCATTCCCCAACCCAGCAAGGAGGCAAACCCTGGAGCAGTGGGAACAGAACAGCTTGCTAGTGGGGTTTTTTTTCCTTTAAAAAAACTAAATCATACCCAATAACTCCCTGGGGAAGGCTGTGGGATGCCCCTTCCCCTCTATCCTCTGGCCCCAGGATGCTCACAGGGTTTTGCCTCTGTCTCCCGCGTCATGGATCTGTTCCTGATCTGAAGATGCTGTTGATCAGTGTGAAAGATTGCTTTTAGATAAGCAACATTGTGAAGAAGTGGTTTTAAGTAAGTGACTGTAAAAACAGTCTTTGGGGGCTTTAATCCCTGGCGGGTCTCTGGACCATTAGGCTTGGTCACCCTCGAGGCCTCCCCAGAAGTGCCCTCCTCTTCTCCCTTTCTACCCTTTAAAAAATACAATGTAAACGGAAATTCGGCTCAGCCTCATGGCTTTACAGCATCACACCAAGCCCCCAAATATTCAGCACCTTGCTATGGCCTTGGAACGGCAGGGTGTGTGGGGAAAGGGAGCTGGCCCCACGCGTGCCCCGCCATGGCTTGGCTGCTGCTTTTGGCAGCTTTCATCTTATTTTCCCTGCTACTTTGCCCCCCCCGTGCGCTCCAGCGGGGGCCTCTCAGCCTAATCCTGTAACGTGCCCGGCATCAAAGGGAGCAGGGTGCTTTGAAAAGCCCTAATCCCATTTACTGCTTGGGTGGCTGCGGCTGGCGCTGCGCTGGGCGAAGGGGTGAAGGGATGAGTGTCGGCGGGTTGTGCAGGAGCCACCGGCCGTCCCTGCGGTGCTGCCCGGTGTGGCCATCCCATCCCCCAGGGATGTGCCCGATGAGCTCCAGCCGGATGAGATGGGGCTTCCCATGCTTGCAGCCGCGGCTGGGTTGGTTTTGGCATTGCTCCTTCCTCCCTCGAGCGCTGGAAAAATGATGTTGCAAAGGGAGGGGATTTGGAGAGGATTCGGATCCGGAGCTCTCCCAGGAGCCGCTCGCAGGGCACTGGTGGGCTCAGGGCACCCAGACCCCCACCCTGGGGACACACCGGAGGGTGCTGGTGTGTTGGGGAGCGGAGGGGTGCGAGGGGGTCGTGCCACCCCTCAGTGTCAGGGTGAGGTGATGATGCTCCGGGGTGTGAGACTGCTGGAGCTGGACCCGGCACACTGGGGCCATCCTGACATGCAGAGCGCCTGGAGCAGGGGGATATCGGGGTATCTATAGTGCTTGTACCTATGGGTGTATATGTACATGTGCACAGGAAAACCAGTGAAACCCTGGGTATGGTCCTAGTTGTGCAGCCCAGGTGGATTCTCTGATGTTTAGTATGAAGGCGATGCTCGCCAGCGCTCCCTGCTTTCTGTGGAGGCACTAAGGGCTTTCTCCTCTACCACGCCATTTATTCTCATATAAGTTGTAGACTTGGGTAGCTCCGAGGCCTCTCCACTTTCATAAATTTAAGTCAAAGCTGGCAAAACAGGTTTGCATGTTTCAGGGCAGCCCCTCAGGATTTTAGGGCTGTCCTGTTCATCAGCTGAGCCCCAGCCCCAAGTGCCTTTTATAGAGCCAAGTCCTAAACTCCATGAAAACTGTGATTTGCAACGGAAATGTCCTGAGCAGTTTCTGTTGACCAGATGTTTTTACAGGAAGGGGAAGGGAAATGGGATTTGCATTTGCGCTGGTTTCTTTATAGTGTTTTAATGAAATCCAGTGCATCCCGTAAATTGATGGCATGCCGAGACGAGTCGGGAAGACTGCTTCCGGTGAAAACCCGTGGTGCCTCTGTCATGGCTCGTACGTCTTCAGCCGTGGCCGCAGGAGGAGCAGTATTTTTATCTCTGCTCAGCGTGAGACTGCTTTGACTTCCTTTTTTTTTCTTTTTTTTTTTTTTTTTTCTTTTTCCCCTTCCTTTCACCTGAAGCTGGTTTCCGAGAACTGCCACCTCCTGAGCAAGCAGGTCCTATGCTGCTGGGCTCTGATTTTCAGCGCCTGGGGCTCTGTGTGGCAGCTGGCCAGGCGTAGGGTGGGGGACATCTCCGTGTTGTAGTCCTCATCCCCATTTTGGCTCCTCCTGGAGCTGCTTTGTACCTCCAGGAGCAATTGGGACTGTTCAAACATGGCCTTAAGTGACTCACTCAAGGATATATGGAGAGACAGTAGTGGAGGGGGAGCTGCTGCTGGTTCCTGCCCACAGGGATGGAGAGGCCACATTTTGGGAAGCCTTGACCCACAGCAGCAGCTGTGTTTGCATCTTTATCCCAGGCAGGGACTTGAGCAAACCCCCTCTTTTGCAACACAACGCTTTGCTTCAGATCCAAAGCACGTTTCCTCTTATTAGTGACCTATAACTATGCTTAAAAACTTGATGCGCCAAGTTGGATGCACAAATGCCCTTGTCGCCGCTGCAGCCCCATGAGCTCCTTTGTTCCTCTATTCCTGCAAAAAAACGATGCAAAATGGTCTTTTCCTCCCAGGGCCACCATGAGCAGGGCACCCCAGGGGGGTTTTGCTGGAGCCCACAGGCAACTGGTGCCCATGAGAAGGGGTTTGCCAGTGATGGGAAGCATCTCAGTGTCCCGTCATCACGCTGGCCTGGGGAAGAGCACGCTTGTGTCAGTCTGGTTTTCATTTGGTGTCCTCCATCCTGCAAGCCAGAGCAGGCTGGACCATGTGTGCTCCTGCCCTGGTCCCTATGGTTTGCCCAGGGGCGAGCCGGCTCATGCTGCATGTTATTTTCTCTTTTTGTTGTCATAAAAATATTAAACAATCCCAGGCTGGCGGGGGTTGCTGCCTTGATCCTCCGGCCAAGAGCGACCTTGTTGCATCGTCCCTCGGTGGCTGGACAGCATGTGGCTGGAGAGCTGCATTCCTCTCCTGGCATCCCTCGCTGGGCATCCCCAGGGCAGGAGCTGGGAGATCTGCCGTGGGGTAAGAGCCGGAGGGGTTTGGGTGCACTGCGAGTCCCTTGGGAGAAGCAAAACTGCACCCAAAGGTGCCCGGAGCTGCACCGAAACCCGCCCGCAGACTTTCACCGCTGAGCAGGGCGGGCAGCGCATCCCCTGCACGCTTGCTGTTCTTCGAAGGCGCTCAGGGCTAGGCATCCTTTCGTCTTTTTGAGATTTTGGTGGTGACTTTTTCTCTTTTTCGCACCCCCCCTTTTTTTTGGTATCACAGAGTGAGGGCACGCGGGGGGAGGGCAATGAGACAAAAGGTTATTTGTCATTTATTAACCACAACTTTTTCCATCCTTGGTCATGCACGGAAAAAACACTTTTAGCAGTGTAACCACAGCCCCGGCGTTAATTGCTGAAGAGCAGAGTTTCTTATTTTGGAAACTGTGTTGCTGGGATGGAGCTCGCTGGGGCTTGATTGGGTTGTGAGGGGAAGGGTGCGGGACGGATCCCCAACCTGCTGCTTCCCCGAGCACTGGGTTTTGTCGGGGTTTGCAGGAGAGGGGCTCCTTTCTTTTTATCCCCATCCTTTAAAATCCACCCTGCTGTTGCCTTGGGTAGGGGGGTTGTCCCATCACTGTGACCCCTCTGCTCACAGCAGTGATGCTTCGCTGCCTGCCAGCACTTGGCTGCTCACGGTCGGGGCCGTCTCCCTCACAGGGATGCTGCAGAGCTGCTCGGGTAGGAAAGCACCGCCTGCAAGCCAAGAAGTGAGTGAAAAATGGAGATATTAAGTGAATCACAAGAAAAGGGACTGCGAAAGCACTCGAGGACTGTGCTGCTTCCCCTGAGCCTCCCACAGCTGAGGGTGTGAGAGGCTGCAGGGTGCTGGTGGGTGTGGGAGGGTGCTGGGTCCTGCTCAGCCCTGGCAGCTGGTGTGAGATGCCCGGTGGTGTTTTTTTGCGTAGTTGTCTCTTGGGTTTTTTTTTTCTTTTTCCTTTTTTTTTTTTTTTCTATGGCCCAGGATGTGGTTGTTTCGAGGCTGAATGCTGCTTCTTTCAAAGGTAAATATTTATGAGAGCCTGCGCAGGCAGTGCAGGGTCTGGAAGGATTTATCCCGGCGGCAGGGGCTCTGCCGGGGCGGACCCCGCTTCTCCCCGCCGGGCAGCCAGTCCCAGCTCTGACTGATGCCTGTGATGGGCGTTGTAATGTTCAGCATCATCTTGAGATTATGTTAAAAATGAAGCGTTTTGGGCAACATCTTCCTTTAGCCAGGCAGGACGCAGCCCCAGGCAAGGGGCAGGTCCTGCTTTGGGACCGAAATACCCACCCAGGGGGTTCAAATGCTCCCACGTGGGCTCTTGAAGCTCTTGCGATTGCGTTGTCCTGGGTTATGCCAAACCCCTGGGTGACACCAAACCTTGGGGCGATGTGGAATCCTGGGACATTCTGGGGACCGTGGGGACTTTATGGGGTCTGTGCTGGACAGCCCGTGTTCCCCAGCCCTCCGGGACCAGGCTTTGGGGTGACTCAGTCCCCGGCTGCAGCCGGCTCCCGCTTGCACGCAGACACCTTGTTTACTTTCCGCGCTTGTTATTTATTCCAGGAAATTATTAAAGCAGCCCACGCTGGAAGTGAGTTTGGCTTAAAATAAAAAAAAAAATATAAAGGGGCTGGCGAACGCTGCCTGTTTACAGATCCTGTTTATAGTCCCCATCTTCCTAAAGCCTGCTGTGAACGTCAGCTGCTGGGCTCTGGTTTTGGGGTGGTTTGCTGGGTTTTGGGGAGGGAGCATTGACTCGTTTGCACGGAACCGGCAGTCACCGCCTCGTTTGGTGGATGTTTATCAATGCACAAAGAGGAGCAATCAGCCCTGAGGATGGGGCGGGGGTTTCTAGCTGGATCCCCCCAAATCCCTCCCCACGGGTCTGGATTTACCCGGCGGCTCTTGGGGTTGTGTTTCACAGCGCCCCGGGTTTAATTTAATCAGAAATAGGGCCTCAGTGGGTCGATGGGGGTCTGGGCTGTGTTTTCTTGCATCGCCGTTCGCCGGCGCTCGGCAGCCACTGGAGATGGGAACAGAAGGTTCTTTGTGCCCTGGCCGCCCCCGAGCCAGCGCTTCAGGCCGGCACAACGGTGCCTCTTGTCACCGCTGAGTCCGGTTCCCCTCAGGGACAGCTCTGTCCCCTGCCATGAGCTTTGGGGATGCTCAGAGATGGGGTCTCTTGGAAACTCTTTTGTCCCTCCACTCTTGGTGGGTTGAGGATGCTGGCTGGGGTTTGGGGTGGGCAGAGAGGGGTTTTTGGGGAAGTGATGGCCAGGGTGTGGGGGAGCTCGAGCTCACACAGTAGCCCGCAGTGGGGATCACCTCTCATGTTTCTCTGCTTAACAGAGGCAGGAAAGCTCCTATGCCCAGTGCCACAAGCCCAGAACAAAGAACTCCATAAGGACGCTCACTGCTGCTGTCAGTAGGTTTCAGAGTGAACAGCCTCTGCATGCAAACAGAAAGGCCAGAGTGTGCCACCCTAGGGTCCTCCCCAGTGAGCTTTGAGGGTGTGAGCTGAGCTGGGGGGGGCTCTGTAGTGGATGTGGGGTGCAGGAGGCACATGAGAAGCTGCGAGCGTGCAGGGAAATGGCCCAAATCAGTGGGATCTCAGAGCCTGTCCCCAACACCGGCATTGGCCTGGGGCTGCCCGGCGTGGACCTGTCCCCTTGGGAATCAGCTGTGGGGCAAACGCCAGAGGAGGAGCGTTGGGATTAGCTGTGCTACCAACCCCCCGGAGCACTGGGATTAGCTGCCGGAGGACAGAGGCTGGGATTAGGTGTGCTGTAAACCTGCAAGGCTGAGCACCGGGTTTAGCCAGGGTGCAAATCCCTGAGGATCAATGCCAGGATTAGCCAGGGTGCAAATCCCTGAGGATGAACGCTGGGATTAGCTGGGCCGTGCAAACACCCAAGGACACGTGCTGGGATTATCCGTGGTGCAAAGTCCCCAAGGACGACGGCTGGGATTACCCACAGTGGAAACCCCCGAGGACAATCGCTGGTGCAGCAGGAACCTCACACCCTCCAGCGCACCTCTTGGTGCCCCCTCCATCCCCCCTGGTGCCCCCCCAGTGCCCTACGCTGTGGCAAGTGGACGTGTTTCCCCTCCCATTCGCCCGGCATCCCCCGGCACAGGGCTTCATGCCTCCACGCTCCTGGGAAACTTCACAAAACCTCCCTGGGGCTGTTTGCACGGGATGTGGTTTTACGTTGGCATAACCCGGCGCTTGCGCCGCTGCAGATCGCGGTGGCCGTCCGTCCGTCTGTCCACCGGCAGCCTGGTGGGGCTGAGCCATGCCTGGGCACGCTGCAGCTCCGGCTGAGGTTTGTCCCTTGCGTAAGAGGCACACGGCGGGCTCCGTGATTTACAAGAAGTGACAAATCTCACCCGTATCCGTCAAGGACCTTGCACAAGGGCTTGTGGCGCTTCCCCGCCTCCCGCGGCGTGACTCAGAGTGGAAACGAAAGAGCCGGCGTGGGGAAATCCCCAGCGCGTGGAGGGGCCGGCGGCAGCGCCCACCGCTCTCGAAGGATTTGCTCTCTGCTCCGTGCAGGCTCGGCCAACCGGCCCCACCACCACGGCCGTGCCACCGCCGTCAGTCCCATGCCACCGCCATCATTGCTGTGCCACTACTGTCGTCACCGTGCCATTGCCATCATCGTCATGCCACCGCCGTCATTGCTGTGCCACCACCATCGTCACCGTGCCATTGCCATCATCGTCATGCCACTGCTGTCATTGCTGTGCCACTGCCATCATCACCATGCCACTGCCCTCATCGTCATGCCACCACTGTCATCGCTGTGCCACTGCCATCATTGCTGTGCCACCGCTGTCATCACCATGACACTGCCATCATCATCATGTCACTGCTGTCATCGCTGTGCCACTGCCACCGTCACCATGCCACTGCCATCGTTGTCATGCCACCACTGTCATCGCTGTGCCACCACCATCACTGCTGCCTTTGCCACTGGCCAAATCCACTGGGAATGGCAGGTGGCTCTGGCTCCTTCCCGTGCAAACCAGCATCGCGGGTGGTGGCAGTACTTTGGGGACCTGGCAGAAAAAGGCTGATCCCAGGGGTGCTGGGTAGGTGCCAGCACCCTGCTGGTGCGTGGGCAGTGCCGGTCAAACCTCAAGGCACCCGCGGCTCTCCCAGGCGTGGGCAGCGTGGCAGTGGGATTTCATGCTTGTTCTTGGAAAGCCAGCTGCCTTCCTCTTCCTGCCACTGAAAAACCTCTCCCAGCATCGGCAGCGTCTCCCGTGCAGCCATACACGTTGTGCTCCTCACGGCAGCACCTCAGAGCATCACAGTGAGAGCTTTCCCAGCATGTGTGGGCAGGCTGGGAGGAGTTTTGCTTCCAAAAAAAAAAAAAAAATTCAAAATATCCATATTGGAGAGGTGCCGGGGGACCCGCTGTGCCGAGCCAGCCCTCCCAGGCAGTGGTTTCCTCACCACCCTCGCACGTGAAAGCACGAAGGGCAAGCGGGAAGATGTGCTGTGGAGGCTGCTGGAAGGAGAATCGCCGCGGAAGGAGCCGGCGGTGCTCATCGGCACGGGCAGCTCGCCGGCACCGCGCCCGGCCTCGCCTCAACACAGGTAGTAAAGAAAGTGGTGGGCGAAGGAGCTGCGGTGAGAGCTGTTACCGGGGCTTTGCAAGGCGGAAACACAGCAGCTCCTCTCTGCTCCTGCAACGCCCCAGCGCAGCTGTGACCTTGGCCTGACCTTCAGCTCGCGCTCCCTGCACGACCACAGCCCCGAGCTGGCATCGGTCTCCTTCCTATATTTGGCAGATGCTGGCAAACCCCACTTTCTCCTGAGCGCTTGCCCTCCCCAGGTGCGTGGTGGCCACGGATGCCGTGCCGCTGCTCCCCGTGACACCCTTCGGGAACCCGCCAGGGGTTGGGGATGTGGGGACATGGGGGGTGCAGGGGGGTGTTGTCCGTTCCCTCCCCTCACCCCCCTGACAGGCTCCGGTGGGATGCTCTGGGCAGGGAGCAGGAGGGGGTTTCACCCTGGGGGCATTTTCCTCCATCTGCCAGTTTGTCCCGTGTCCCCTGACACTGGGGACAGCTCTGGCCTGGCTGAAGTTTCATATTTTTAAATGCTAGAAAAAAATCCCTTGCGGGGTCAGCAGACTGCGGGTGGGAGGACCCCGCTCTCAAGCACTAAATTGAAGTCCCCTCCGCCCCCAGCCAACAGGATCCTTGTCCCCATCGATGGCCCAATGTCCCCAGCAGCGCCCGGCCGCTGTCAGCCCTGCGGGGAGGGGGTTTGGGGGAGCCGGGCCGCATCCTGCTGCCATCAGCCCCCGGGGCTGGAGATCACCAGTGTCACACCCCAGGATGGCCCGTTTTAGGTGCCAGGTGGTGGGACTGGGGGGGTGCCTCCGAGCTGGCGCGGTGGCTGCTGTGTCCTGGGGGCTTGAGAATGCAGCTTTATGGGACAGCATGTCCTCAAGTGATTTTTGGGGGGTGCTCAGCCTTGCGCTGGGGTTTCCCCCGTGTGCACAGGATCCTTTGGGGAGCGGTGGGGTGAAGTCTCTGGGGTGGGAGCTGATGCTGGTTGGGCTGGGGACTGAGCTGGGGTAACATTCTGAGCATCCCATCCCCTCCGGAGCATCCCGAGTCTGGCCAGCAGCGGGGTGGGGGGGGGGGGTACCCAGCCCCACCGTGCTGCTGTGGCACCTCTCTTGCCGAGAAGGAGCCCATGGGTGCTGGGCGAACACGCGGTGTGTTGAGTGTGCAGTTTTCGTTACTGAGAAATCCCTTTCTCGGTACCAGCCGCCATCGAGCAGGGCATCTTGCGGTCAGGTGCGGCGGTTCGAGGGGCGGGGGCACCGGGCCTGCGGTAGGCACTTCTCCGAAGCCAGACTGGTTTTTCGGGCACTGTATCTCTCTGCTGCATCATTTCCTTCTCCCTTCGTGCTCCCCCATCTGCGCTCTCCCCAGGGAGGGACGTGGGGGGCTTCGCCGAACTCCCTTTTCCTGGAATTTCCCGCTTCTTAGGAAAGCGGGAGGCCGACCCCAGCGCCGCGATCAGGAGCTGTGCCGATAAAACCCGCCACGCCGGCAACCTCCAGGACATGCCGGACGTCACAACCCACGTGTGGGAAAGCAGCCAGGATGGGCAACCCTTTGCTTTCTCCCTGCAGGACTTTGCACAGGACACGGTTCTCTTCCAACGATTGCAAAAAAATTAAACTCCTTCGGGGTAAAGCCCTGGCGCCACCGTGGCGGCTCACGGCACCCCCCAGCCCCACCGGCGACACTGATTGCAGCTGCGGTGGCACCAACCCCATCGCACGATGCTGTTCGGCGAGTGACTTCTAAGAATTTTCTTCTCGGCACAGCTCGGCGCTGATAAGGGCTGATCCCTCTCACACTGCGTTTCCGGCCCCAAAGTACACCGAGTCCTCGGTCGAGAGTGTTGAGGGAGGGAGGAAGAAGGGAGGGGATGGAAAAAAAAAAAAAAAGCAACCAAACATAGTTTGGTTGGGTGACCATGGGGAGTGCTGAGTTGCCGAGCGCCTGGTGGGGACCCTCTTTGGGGTCACGTAGGTGGTTGGGGACATGGCAGGGGTGGTTTTGCCACCAGCATCACAAACTCAGAGCAAAATTCAGGCACTTTGGTTTCACTGCGGGGGTGAAGCGCCCGCAGCCTGGTACCCTTGCGGGGACAGTGGCCGGGGCTCGGCGAGGACCTCCGGAGCCGGCGCAGGGTGCGGGTGACTCAATGCTGAAGCCGCTGTGGGAACCACAACCCGCCAAAATTTTGTCACGCCGCGCTGGCAGCAAGCCTGGCGCTGGCTGAGCTTTGCCGAGCTGCATGGGGTGGCTCGCTCATGGAGCCCCGCGCTTGGGATGAGCACAGAGGGGGTTGGCTCCATCACCCAGCACTGCTGCGGGGGAACCCCAGGGGCATTTTGCACCCCAATCCTGTGCCGCAGGCTGGATCGCTGGGCGGCAGAGGAACTGAAAGCTGCTGGGAGGGGTATTATTAGCCTTTTTCTGGAAGTGTTTGCTCAGCGTTTTGTCATGTGCCTGTCTCGGCGCCAAACCAACCAGGTGGCTGCGGGGAGCTCTCGGCACGCCACCACTGAGCCCTCTGTCACCCCCCACCCCTGCACCCGTAACCAGGGTGCTCCCTGCCTGCACCCTGATTTCCCCAGCAGTGTACACAGTCTCCCCGGCACACGCTGTCGTGCTGGGAATCCCCTTCTCTCCCCCCCACCTCCTCCACCCATCCCTCCTCTGCTGGGTCCTTGGGGCCACTGAGATGGGTCCCCCGCTCCAGACACCGCTCAGCCCTCCCAGGGTGCCCTGACAGTGGCCGGGCAGTGCCGGGTGGGGTATTTCCTTGCCACATGGGGTATTTCCTTGCTGGTGGGGTATTTCCCTGCAGAGCGGGGTATTTCCTTGCTGACTGCTGTGCCTCGGGTGACTCCTGGCAGGCTCAACCCCCACCCCAAAAGCTGTTGGAGGATGTGGTGTTTTGGGGTGTTGGGGCTCAGCTCAGCTGCTGTGCTCCCCTCCGCAGGCCTCCAAGCCGAAGCTGCACACTGCCTGCTCTGCCGTCCAGGAGGTGCGGAGGTGCACGCGCCTCGAGATGCCCGATAACCTCCACACCTTCGTCCTCAAGGTAGGGCCCGGCCAAGGGGGTCCTCATCCAGCCCCCAGGGCCTTTCCCACCCTCTGGGACGCACGTGGCTGCCGAAAGCTCCCATGCCAAATTTCAGTTCCCCTTCCCAGCTGGAGAGGGGGAGCACGGGGGGGGTGCGGCATTGGGAGTGGGGGATGCTCTGCTCTGGCTGGGGTCAGGGTTGGTGCCCAAGCACAGGGTGGGTGGGAGGGGGATGCTCATCTCTCTCTCTCTGAAGCCCCCGTGTCCCTCTCCGATGTCCCCCAGGTCACCAATGCCACCGATGTCCTGTTTGAGGCGGGGGACGAGCAGCAGCTGAGCTCCTGGACAGCCGAGATCCAGGAGTGCGTGCGCAGGGGGTAAGCACCCGGTGGATGTCCCTGGGGATGGGGACAGCCACTCTGTGTCCCGCCAGCACCGTTCCCGTCCCCCGCCGCCGGTGCTCAGCCTGGCTTCTCCCATCCCCGGCAGGTCTGACGTGGGCGACCCCGAGCTCCTGGCGTGCCGGTACCCCGACCCCACGGCCGCCAGCCCCACCACCAGCACTGACACCTTCAGCCAAGGTGAGCAGCCCAGGGGACCCTGGGCACAGGGCAGAGGGGCTGGGGGCTTCCCTCGCTGCAGGGGGGGTGGTCCTGGCTGTGGCTGGCCAGGCTGATCGGGCATCCCCAAATGGCGTGGCAGGGGGGCAGAGCCAGAGGGGAGGGGGCCGGGGGCGGTGGGCAGGGTTCCCCATGTCCCTGGGGTGCTCATCCCTGTGCGCTGGCAGGGGCGACGCCGGGGGGCCCGGGGGAGGCGGCGGGGCCGAAGATGGAGCAGTTCCTCTCCTCCTGCCCCTGGTTCCATGGGCCCATCTCCCGTGTGAAGGCGGCTCAGCTGGTGCAGCTGGGGGGGCTGGAGGGCCACGGTGTCTTCCTGGTGCGGCAGAGCGAGACGCGCCGCGGCGAGTATGTGCTCACCTTCAACTTCCAGGGCAGAGCAAAGGTACGGGCGGGAGAGGGGCTGGGGCCGGGGCCGGCGGGGGGGGAATCTGGCAGGAGCCCCTTGGGCAGCCTCCTTGCTGCAGCATGGTCCTCATCCCATCCCATCCCACCCCACCCCACCCCATGGAGATGCTCGCCTTGCCTGGTCCCTGCCCTCACACCTGCTCCTGGGAGGGGGCAAAACCCCCTGCGGCAAGCAGAGCACATCATGCTAAGGCCATTTGTGTCCCCCCTCCCCCCCTACACACTCCAAATATCCCCGTGTCCCTCATCATCTCCTCCAGCAAGGCAGCCGGTGGAAGGATAACAGGTCTGTGCTCCTCCCCGCAGCACCTGCGGCTGGCGCTGACAGAGCGGGGCCAGTGCCGTGTCCAGCACCTCCGCTTCTCCTCCATCGTGGAGATGCTGCACCACTTCCATCGCTACCCCATCCCGCTGGAGTGCGGGACAGCTTGCGACGTCCGTCTGTCCAGCTACGTCGTCGTCCTGCCCCAGTCGCAAGGTACACGGGCACGGAGCGAGGGTGACGTTCCCACGGGGCACAGAGGTGGGGGGGTCCTGTCTCAGCGGGAGGGTCCCCGGGGTGGGTGTGGGTGCCCCGGGGCTGGGCAGAGCTGGGCCCTTTGGCCGCACATTGAGGGGGGGGAAGTGGAAGTGTCCAAGCAGTGGCACAAAAGGTGACTCCCGAGCTCCTGGCTTCCTCTTTCAAGAAAGGAGAAGCTGCCACCAGCCACTCATCGCTGTGGCTGGGGCGGGAGCTGCGGGATGCTCCCTGCACCCCCACCCCGATACCCGGCAGCAGGAGCATCCCACCGACCCGCCCTCTCTCCCCTCCACCCGCAGCTCCCGGCTCCGGCAGCACGGTCCATCTCCCCCTGCCCATCCCCAGCTGGAGCCCCGAATTCAGCCTCGGCCCTGCCGCCTCCTCCTGCCCCCGCGGCCCCGACGAGACCCCCCCGGGTCCCCCACCGGAGCAGATCTTCCACCTGGTGCCGCCGCCGGCCGAGCTGGCCCAGAGCCTGCGCCCCAGCAGGGCAGCCACGGCCCCCGGCCCCCGGCCCCGCGATTCGGACTACGAGGTGGAGGCACCGGGCCGGGGCCACGTCCGCGCCATCGACAACCAGTACACACCACTCTGACGGGCGCCGCGCCAGCACTGGGATGCACTTTTGGGTGGAGGAATCCTAGAGACCTTCTGAGTATCCCATCGAAAGAATGTACTAATTTCTTCCTTCTGGTTAGGGATGATTATTATATTTTTGCAAGGAAGGGGGTAATTTTTCACTCCAGTACGGGTGCGCTCCCTCTCTTCGGCCTGTTAAAGGGCCTTTTTTATTTCTTGTTGTTATTATCAAAGCTTTCTCGTTACTGTTTACACACGCCGCTCGTGCCTGCGTCCCTGCGTGCCGAGCATCGCGCCGTCGGGCTCGGCCTCCCACCTGTCCCTGACATGACAGCGCCCAGCGAAGGATCCGGGGTCTTGCATTACACCCATATAATTGGAGAAAGGAAAAAAAAAAACAAGAAGAAAAAAAAAAAAAGTGGATTATAAATTCATTGACCAGTTGCTGCTCCAGGCCGTGCAGGCAAAGACGAGCCCCGTCCTCCCGCCCCGGCACGTGCTGCCGCTCCCAAACCCTCCAGCAAAGCCCGACCTGCTGGAGCTGAGCTCCTGCGTTGGGCAAAGATGCTGCTCGCGATCAGAGTTTAGGCTTTATTTTTAGATAAGGCAAAAACTGGCTTTTCTCGCTCTTCTTTTTTAACCCAGCACAGTGGCAGTCACTCCCTGCACCAGCCAAATACTTAACACCATTAGCCTCGCTAATTAAGAAGTGAACACTAACTGCTCCATCGTTAATAATGTCACTAGCTGAGAACTAACATGGAGACTGACAGCAAACCTCCTCCTGGTGATGGAGGTGTTCTATCCCAGTGATGGAGGCGTTTTATCCTAGTGATGGAAACATTTTAGGCACAAATCGAAAGTGAGTTTTTCCCCCAAACATTTTTTTAACCTCGCCAGCACAGATGGCTGCTCACCCTGCTCTCGTTTGCCTTTTTTCCCCCTGCCTAAAACACTCTGTCACCAAGAGTTTGGCAGTATTTAAAGCTATGCAACGGCCTTTTGCAGGCGGGGGGGGGGGGGGGGGGTGTGTGTGTGTGTCCCTTTGGGGTACGCCTGATGGAAAAGCCTCTCCCAGCCAGCCCCTCCGAGCCCACAGAGGGTCTGTACCCCTTGACGTGCCTTGGGTCGGCATCTCGCTGGCTGTAAAGACACTCAGAGCGGGCACTTCAACCTGTTTGCCTGCCTGCAGCCCGCTCTCGGAGCACAGGTTGTTGGCACGGTGAGTCGCACGCCCAAGCAAGATGTCGGCGCTGCCGTAACTCCCGTGGGAACAACCATGCATCCAGCAAATCCCCGGGGCTCGATGTCCCCCCATCCCCGGCGAAGGCGCCAGCACAAGGAGAGCAGCTCCAGAGCCGGGAGTGCGGCCGTGCCCCCATCCCCGCTGCTGTGTTCAGGCCCCGGTGCAGCTTTACCTGGGGCAGCCGGCGCGGCCGCGCCGAGAGAGGAACCACTTCTTAGAAGCTGCTGTTATTTTAAGAATAAGGAAGGGGCTGGAGTCGTTGCGACATGCAGGAGGGGATGTTCGCAGCATTCAACTTGCAGATCTCTCAGCGCAGCCCGTGCAGCGCTCCCCGGGATTTTGGATGCAAAACTCGCCTTGAAATAGCCTTACAGGGCAGTGTCTTGGTTTTATTTTTCTTGAAATTTCAATAGAGGTGGGAGCCCTCAGGAGTGTTAACATTTAGGAACTAGTTTGAAAGCAAGCAGACAAAGCGCCTTGTGGGGCTGAGTTAGGGAGTTTTGCAAAAAATCCAGCCTCTAGGCAGGGTTTTGCCATTAAGCCTGGTTGGTAGGCAAAGCTCCTTGGGCTCTGCTCAAGGTCAGGAACTGAAGGCGAGATCACAGCGTTGTTGTGATGGGCTGGGACAGAAAGGGCAGCTACAGCACAGGCAGGAGCCAGGACTGGGCAGGGCCAAAACAGCCGGGGCCAAACACAGCCCAGGGAGCTGCCGTGAGAGCAAATCTGGTTTTATAAGTAGTAAAAGGATGAGGGCTGGGAGAAACTGGATCCCATTGTTTTGAGAAACCACTTAGGATTTACATTTTGTGCCTCCCCCACCTCTTGCCCCAGCCCTCTCCCAGGCTGTCTTTGTACATTCAGAGCAGGGAAGGTCTTTTTTTCCCCCCGTCTTCTGTTTAAAACAACTTGAAAATGGGCACGCAGGGAGCAATCCTGTCTTTCGGTGGGGATCGGTGTTTCCCGGCGCTCAGCACGCACCGGCACACACTCACTCTTAAAACTGGAGCATTAAGAGCAAATTGCACTGGCCGGTCGCCCCTCCAGCGCTGCCAAACCTGACAAGGCTGCCGGGGAAACAAAGGCAGCCCTGTCCTCGGCTGGAGCTCCTCGGCCGTATCCGCAGCCCGTTTTCTTCCCCGGACCAGCACAAAGGCTGCACCGAATGGCACGAGCGTAGAGCCAGGGCTGGTTTGTGCCAGGCAAGTCAGAGTCCTTCACTGCTAATAAATGACTCCCCATGGTGTTGCATTTATAGGGATGAAGAGGGGAAGGGGATGAAGCACAGCCCAAGTTGTCAGCTCCTTTGCCTGCTTGGTGCCTGGTTCCCGGCTCATGCACGCCTCAGAAAACACTTGCACATGCTCAATCTAAGGTTCAAAGTGCTGCTTTTTAGTCCTGCTGAGCTCCAGGCAGCCCCAAAAAGATGAGATCGTCTCACCCGCATCATCCTACGCTCAGAGCATCTGCAAGAAGGAACGGGCTGGGAAAAGGGATTGCTATTCACAGCCGGTGCAGCCCTTGCCAGATAAATCAGATGCTGCTGCTGCTGGGATGGGTTGTTTTGGCACACCAGGGCTTATTGTTCGAGCGCCAACAACTAAACATGCACGCGCATGTGGTATTTTTAACCTGCAGTTTAATTGCAAGGGGTTTCTCCGTAGTTTAAATGGAAATTGCTGCGCTTGATTAGCAAAATATACATTGAGTTCATTATCGCCCCATCAGCCACTTCCCCTGTGCAAACAAACTCCAGTGGATGCGAACTCCCGTTCTCCCCACTAGTGAGCAGTGGGAAAGTCGCTCTGATTATTTAATAGAGTTATTTCCACCTCAAACCTCCCCAACAAGGCAGCCAGGGGCTGTCCAGCCACCCAGCTCCACCATCTCCTCACCTTAGTCTGCTCTGCCACAGCTCAGACCTGCTGTGGTCCTGACCCCAGCTGCACCAGGACCTGAGGGGTTTTTTGGGCTCTTTCCCAGCTCCTTGAGGACTGAGTTTGAAATTCCATTTCTCCTAGAAAGCTTGTGACACAGGTCAGAGCCTGACACGCAGCCCTACCTCTGCTCCTGCCAGCACACTCAGCTAATTAATGCAGCCTGTAAGGTACTATCATAGTGGTGGGCAAAGAGCGTTAAGCCATTCCATTCTATGGAATATAAGCAACTCAAAGAAATTTTTAGATTCTTCTAGTAACCTGGGAAAAGAGCCTAGGACTTGGCAGGTTTAGTTCCCCAGCCCGTGTATCAGCGTTGAGTTTTGGGAGGAGGGGAAACCAAGGGAAGAGCCCCCACATGCAGGTACAGCCACCTCCTGGGCTCCAGTGGAGGAGAAAGCGTTTCTTAGACTGAAATAAAAGTCTGATGTGACCACCAGCGTGTGCTTTGGCCCTGGAGATGGGCACGTGCAACCCGAGTTTGGATCCAAGGGAACAAAGCCGTGAGCCTCGGGGCAGCAACCGGCCGTGCCCTTGCCCAACAACTGTCCAGCAGCCCCCCGAGGAGGGGGCTGGCGGGGAGGGAAGCCCAATTCCCACTGAAACCAGTTTGGTTTTGGCAATACAGATGCCGAACAAGCAGCGCCTTCGCTCTCTGTGACAGCAGAGTCTTGGTTTAGCGCATAACCTAAGGGACCAGCCAGACCTTCTCCCCCTCAGCTCCATTTTAGGCTTTGGAAACCACTTGCTGTTTGCTGACAGACCCCCCTCCCCACCCTGTCAGTGCCTTCTGCGTGTCCTTATGTGTGACAGGTTCTGAAGAAGTTCAGGACACGGAGCATTAATTAATCTCTAATCCATCCCTCCCTCCTGCATCCCAGCTCTGAGGAACGGCACCAGCAAGCCAGCGCAGGTTACCAAACACTGACACCGCCATTGCCTCACCCGTCTGTTTTCACTTTGGAATTATTTTGGGGCAAAGCTTCTTCCAGGTCCAGGGTGAGGCCAAAGCTTCTGGTTTTTTTCTAGTCTCCGGACCACAAAACACTGCTATCATCCAACCAATGCAGTTTTACTCTAACAAACATATAAAGCCTTGAAATCTTGACTAACAGGTTCGAGTACAGTATTCCAAATTTTAATTTAAGCTCGTTCGATGCGAACAGACCCAACCTTCGCCAGCAACTACCAGAGGTGGGGAGGCGACTGTGTGTTCTCTAGCAGGATGATTAAAGCCAACAATTTGTTGGATGAAAAGTGTATTGATTTGAAAGTTCTACTTTTCACCTGCACAGAAGAGTTGTTCTTGTATAGTAGGTTTTTCTATATATTGTTTCTGTATGTACTGTACAAGTAACTTATTTCTTGAATAATGCAGTTTTACCATAATATAAAAAAATCTGCTCTTAATAAACTGTTTTTAGAACTTGTTTCTCACTTTTAGTCTTTAGTCTGATTCTCTCTAGGTGCCTGGATACCATTTTTAACAGATATTGGATGCCATAGGACAGAAACGCTCCCTTAAAGATGAAACGCAAGCCCAAAGCCTGTGTGAACAAGCTGTTCCTCCGAAGACTCAGCTCAAGGAGTCCTGCCCCGAGCCCCCATCACTGTCTGTGACAATCTCGTGCCCCCTGCTGCCCTCCTGAACGTGGATTCATTACATTTTACTGCGCTGCTGGAAGGAGCGAAGACAGAAGCTGCTGCAGGATTTCTGTTCCCCAGCACGTTTTTCACCAAGCCACGACGTGCCATTAACTGCTGCCCACGTGAGCTGCTACAGTTGACTTCTCCTGCCTCTGAAGTGCAACTGTATAACCCAGTTTAACCAGCATCACCTTCTGGTTAGCCATCCCAGGATGCCTGCGCCGCAGTTAGGAAGCCCACAAGCAGCGTAAGGAGGCGACTGAAGGAGCTGGTAGCCAACTGCTTTCTCCTACCCTTTTCCCCATCTTGTTACCAGTCATTTTTTAAGGCGTGCTTACCCCGATTTCTTTCTTCCCTTCTCCAGCAGCACCACTGACTTGTAGTTTTATCATCAAGGCCCAGTTGTGACATCAAGGCTGAGGCATGAGGGAATCATTCCGAACACAAGAAATTGTTAAAAACCTACAGACCAAACTTCTGGTCTTGAAACCTTTCACTTATTTTCATCACGGCCCTGCAAGGCAAATACGATGAATTTGGTTTCATGGTGGGGGGCACACACGCGACACAGCAGAGCTTACCTGGCGCTAAATAAAACATGTGCTCCCATTTGGGTCGAAAGCTGGAGAGCACATGAAAGAAAGATACTGGTAAAACAAGACACAAACACTAAGTAGGTCAGTTTTTAAAACTTTTTTTATTTTTTAATTTTTTTTTAAGTTTTTATTTTATATTATCTACAAAGTAAAAGTTTTCTTAACTTAAAAGTTACATCACTGTCTCACGATAGTGATTCTCATCAAACGTGATTTATAAATAATAATTCATCAGTTTGACGATTAGAATTTTTTTTTTTTTACTGAACCTGTTTCAAGTTTAGTTAGAAGTAAAAGGGATCTCCAAGTCTTGATTTTTAGTGATAATAGCAGCAAGAATCACTCTTGTTACTTCTTTTGCTAGCTGATGAGTTCATAACTTTGAAGGGTCATTAAAAAATAAATAACTTCCAGTTTTCAGCAAGCAGAGTTGGGGCACTTGCAGGACTCAGATACAGTGCATGGAATTATGGAATAGCCCACAAGTTCCTAAATGCCTCTACTCAGTCCGAATCTCTCCCACTGCAAGATGAACTGTTAGCATTCCTAGTGGATGTTACAAGAAATCAATTTTTTTTTTTTTTTTAAACAAAATAAAATGAAATTCTAGTTTTCTGTGCTTCCAGTTGGCAGAAGCAGTAGAAGGAGGGTATTTGGCCTACAAAAGGTATCCAGCCTTTCAGTTATTCCAGATGAGCCTTACAACTGCTGTTGGTGGTGGGCTTGTACTGTAAAAAAAAAGTTCAAATGTAAATAATAAATTGGCAAGCCACACAACAGTTTGCTAGTAAAGTGGTCACAGGACAACTACTGAGCTGAACTTTTTTCTTTTCTTTTTTTTTTTTTAATTTTTCTTTTTTCTTTTTTATTTTTAGAGAACAAAACAAAACCCTGCATATCAAGATGTCCTTTGGATGTTTTTTTTCCCTACCTAAACCCTCAGATAGCAGCCTTGTTCTGCTCACACATTCCCCAGGAAACAAGAATCAGGTAACTAGTTCACTACAAAAGTTTAGAGGTTGTTTGGAAACGAATAATAAAGAAACCTAGGTAAGGTTAAATTTAAAGTGGAAAGAAGTCATACAGCACCTACTTTTCCCAAAAAGTAAAGCTGCAGAATGTTACTCTGAATTAAAGATTAGACTTCAGGCGTCACTTTACTTCAGTCATTAGAAGTCTAACAGCCCTACCCCCAAGCAACATTTTCACTCCTGTCCTCAAGACCGATCACTTTAAATTTAATAAAACCCCAGATCATTGTAACAGGCTACACAGTCCATCCCCCACGGCAAAACCTGGAAGAACACAGTCCCACAGTGCCAGTGTCTGCACAGTTATGTGTTTCTCTACTTCAGCTAGAGAGAAGCAAAGTCTTTGCTGAATTAGCTAAATCTTGCACGCTTATCTAGGCTCGCATTCGGGCTGGCAAAGTATAAATGCGAACTGCAGAAACGGTCTGCCTTCGGCAGCCTGCCACTCTACAAGGACATCTTAAGGTTGTTTTTGTTTGGTTTTTTTTTTTTTTTTGTTGTTCTTTTCCCCAAATCTGGTTCATAACAGTTCTCCTCACTCCCACGACCTGGCTCAGTTACGGTGCAGGTCTCCCGGGCACACACTCCTCACCTGAAGGGTGCGTCATATAGGGGAAATGTGTTGTTGTCGAGACTGGAATGGGCTGTAGTGCACTTTGAGCGATGGCGGCTTGGGGACCACCAGGTGGCTGTGTCGTCATTAGCATCATTGGAGCATGGGCAGTTGGGTGAGAAGGAACCATTCCTGACTGTACATGAGCCTGAAACAAAGAGCTCTTTAGTATAATGGTCACAAGGAGGCATCACTCCTGGCCACATGACTGTCAAGTTTTTCTCCAGCTGTACCAGTAAATCCAGAGATTTACTCCATTTTAACTAGATTAGCTATAGGGATTAAGTCAGAGATCTTAACACAAAAATAATAACTAAAAAAAAAAAATTAAAAAATAATAAAAAAAAAAAGGGCTCAAATCCTTACTGCTGGCTCTGAGTCACATTCTCAATTTTAGCCATTTGGATAGTGAGCGCTGGGAGAAACTGCCAGCGTTACACAGTTGGATATTTAAAAAAAAAAAAAACAGCTCAGCAACAAATCTTCAAAACATTACTGTTAGTAACCTAGATCAAAGCACTTCCTATGCGGAGAATGCACCGGGTACAGATAGGAACTTCACACGCACTGGGAGTCTGGCGTCCCTTCCTCGGCTGCTCATTGCACAACCCCACATTCTTCCACGGCTCCCTGCCCTGGAAACCACTCTCTCCAGTGACCTGTGCCCATCTAAGCAGTCACTCTACGATGGGTGATTTCATCCCTTTATACTGTTAGGTCAGCTTTGTTCTGTTTCCAGTTAAGCTCATCACAGTTAAGGTCCTTGTGTAATCTAAGCAATCATAGTTAAGTCTCAGCGGAAAAAGGAGATTAATCTTTATGATGGCTGATCACCTTCTGGCAAACAAGTTCAGTAACTTGTCAGGTGGCTTCTTTAGCTCAGAGCAGTTCATGACTCTAGAGGTCATCAATTTTTTGGTTTAAAAAGCTAGTAAACACTAGTTTCTTAAAAGCACAAAACATTAAGGAACTCTTAGAGCTCTCAACTGGGTTTCTCTTGAAGGAAAAAAAAAAAAAAAAAGCATTTGTATCTAAGGTTTGTTTTGTCCGTCTACCGCATCCCATGAACAGAGCACTATGGTGCAATAACTGCAGCCTCACAAGTTTCACAAGGCCAGTAAAGACAAATAGCAGATAGTGGCTACAATTTTATTTCTTAAAGACAAAAGGGTTACTTGACTCATCACAGACATTCCTCAAACTCTTTATCAGACTTGCACTGTATTAGTAGCACTCAAGAAGCCTTTACAGGCAGGAACTGCAATTCAAATCTCACTCTTGCTCTAAAAAAGGCTTAGAAGATAAGGCTGTGAAACAGGAATACCTTTCAGGATCAGCACCATTTTTACTTTGACAAACACGCTATTACACAGCCATCATTATAAAGCAGCTATTCATATAGCAGCTGTATTCAATACACACATTGGATAAAAATTTTCTGCTGTGGCTCAAACGCTTTGCAAATTGGCAGCTGACAGTACTCTGTAATGAATTTTAAAGTACTGTTTCTCAAGTGAGATATCTAACAGCTCGAGATTCATCTGATAACCTAAAGGGAAATTCAATTGATTGCCTGTGTTAGCCGAACTGAAATTCCTACTGCATGGCATTTCAGAATTGTGTTCAGAAGTTGGAAATGAGGCTGCTAAGAAACTGTTAAATCCAGTGATTAGTTTCCCCACAATGGAATAATTACATGCATTTAAAATTTCTTACAGAACTGTAGTTATTCCTCCATTAGAGATTTTTGTGGGAACTACTTCATTTTGAAAAGTCAGTTAGTTTGGTGTAAGTATCATGGATTACAGACTGTAGTTTTCATCCTAAAAAAATTACAGCAGAGACTGCGTAAGTCAAAAATCAAGGATAAAGCAGGCTTTGCCTGTGATTGCTGAAAAATCCTGACTGAGCAGTCAATTCTGACTAAAAGTTGCATCTGATTTGCTTTAGCGAGGTTTGCTTAGTAAGTGCTTGGCACACAGAAAGGAAGGCAACGGTCGCATCCTACGGCGCAGGCACGCGCCTGGCCATGGCGTGTACAGCACAATTTTACCTTTAAGCTGACCTCGAAACGTTGCATGTTCCAAGGCACGGCACTGAACATGCCACTAACCCAGGAGCTTGCAGCAAGACCCTTCCGAAGGGCTGCAGGCAAGGCACCCCCAGCAGCACTACAACCTGGGCATTCACACCAGTGCCATCCCACCAGAGCAGAGCAAGGACCTTGTTTCTGGCCGAAACCAGAGCCTGGGAGGACACGGCACGATGCCAGAGCAGTTGTCAAGTCTGGGCATCCTCTCCTCATCCTCCCACAGTACAAAAGCAGAGAAATTAAAAGCCTAATGGAATTAAAAAGCTAAAAAACTCAACATCAGTAAAACAATTCCTAAATAACTATTAATTCATTGGCTTAACTGACTGTGCCAGGGACCAAAGCAAAGATTTTATCAGAATTCTGCAAGAGACTGGACACCTATTAGACTAACCTCCCTAACTGCAGTTAGTCATGCTATCCCAAACTATCGTTAACCTGTATGAGAAGGCATAAGCCAGACACCAAGTACTTGGTCTGAAGAAGAAATTGTGCAGGCAAATTACTGATTAACGGTCCATTCCTTGACAAAGCACACTAAATCCATGAGATTTAGTAAACATCAGAAAACCTTTGTAACACTGCTTTACGCAGAGCTCTAGATTAATCAGTCATGTGCTTCCCTTCCCAAAATTCTTTTTTGAGTGAGTTGACCACAAGAGAGCAGTTAAGAGAAGTGGGTTTCTGATCCTGAAGCAAGGACTGTTGTTTAGTTGCCCAACAAGCATCGGGGATCTTCTGCATGAGCAGTCCATTTAGAACCACACACAGACACAGACACACACGCACACGCTACTCCCTAGTCATCCTGTGGAATATCCTTTACTGGATGTACTTGTATAAGTTTGACTACAATGCAGAGCCTAAAACTGCCACCAAAAGCAGCAATTCAGCCTTCCTCCACTCAGCTCTCCCCTCCAACCTTTCTGTATGCCAGCTCTTGCTGTGATCATGCAGTGAACCTGAGCAGTGAACTGATTTGACTGAGAAATAGCCTAAAATGGGGGTAGGGGAGGCCCACTTCAGCTGAATCATGTCCCCAGTCTGGTTTGCTGCATGGCCAAACAGTTCTGTGAGCAGAATGGTGGGGCAGGACAAGGATGGGAGCCGGGAACTGGGAAGAGAGCTCAATTTCTTTCAGTAGCAGTGCCAGCTTAAGATGTCTTCATTAAACTACAGTTGTAGATGCACTGGGTGTTGGAAGCTGAGGTCCAAATATCTTGTAAAATTCTAAATAAAGGCAATGTACAGACAGAAACCTAAATAACACAACAGGTAGTCTGTGCTGAGAGGTGACAGAATGGAAATCACTTCAGCAGGCCCGACTGTCCTAACTTTGTGGCATTAAGACATTTAGTCTTGAAGGTTGTTAAACTGTGTTTACCTGGGGGACATGGGCCATGTGTGGCGGATTGGTATATGCAGGTTGAACATGGGAGGGATGAATGGTGAAGACTGTTTGTTGTGCTGTAGGAAAACTATTTTGTGGAGACTGCGTATTGGAGCCTGGCGTCATGGAAGGTGGGGTTGGAGCTAGACCTGCGTGGTAAATTGCCGACTGCTGTTGTGGGTTTGCCAGGTGGAGTGCCTGAGCAGCCTGGTGCTGATGATGCTGCAAAAAAAGATAGAAGATCATTCAGATTATGGTCTAGAAGCAAGACGCGTTTATTCTGTAAACCAACATTACGAAAGGTTTGCAAAACTGCTCTAAATAGTGAATCTTTTAAGGGGCAAACCTAAGGATCACCATCCCTATGTTTGTGAGGAAACTCATTTCAATTCCACCGGGCTCATTTTCTCCTTGCACTAGAAAGTTGGTATGAGCAGGAGTCTGGAAAACAGCACCTAGACTGCCAGGTAAAAACAAGGAGAACCTGCAACCATGCAGCTGGACATACTTCACAGTTGCACTCCGCAGCCCAGAGTTATTACCAGTAGGTAGTAAGGCATGCAGCACTACCACGAGGTCTATTTTGTTTTCAGCTGCTTGTCGTTGACAAAATACAATCCAATGCTTCTCAGCATTTATCTGCTATTTCTGCTCGTAACTCCACTCATATTAAAGCTCTGACAAAATTATGATCCTTCCTTAATTCTAACACAGAAACAAGCTCATACCCTGTGAAGAGAGAGAAATGAATGGCTGGACTCTGATATTGGTCCTTACTACGGAAAAGGGATCGTCACAAGTTTCCCTGCTAGCTTATCTAACAAACTATGTCATGAGCCTACCACCTTTAAGTCCTAGCCACCCCAAGCAGAGAAAAATTAAATTACACAGCTCTGCTCCCTTCCTTCCAGAAAACAGGGGGGAATCCAGACAAGTCCTGCATGAGATCTGTCACATGCAGCGTGTCTGCGCAACTGCTCCATCCTACCATTTTTCCTCTCAAGGAAATCAATATATCAACGTCAAGCATCAGAGAGATGCAACACCTTCCAGTAGAGCCTGTTAAATACAATTTAAAGACATTCACTGCCTTGAGTGCTGTTACCTGCACGGGGCTAGGAGCAGGGTGGCTTCCAGCATGTTGGCTTTGCTGCTGGCCAGTTGGTGTGGCAGAAGGCTGAGGATGCGGAGGATGCGGATGCAGGGTAGCATTAGGGTGGGCATACTGCTGAGCAAGTGAGCCAGTGGAAACTAGGATGAAAAAGAAGAATATTTAACAACAGATACAGAATATGCATCTCATCAAGTCACCATCTGCACTTGAAGATTTCACTATATCTCAAACATACTGTAAATATACTCCCTCCCCCTTCTAAAAAAAAAAATATTTATCTTGCAAATAGCTGAGTATCTTACCTTGCTTTTGTGTAGTTTGGTTTTGCAGGAAAGTCTATAAATAACCATAATTAGACAGTTCATCTTCCCTAGTTTGACAATGTAACAGATACTACACAGAAAAAAGCAGTATTTCATCTTTTGTTTTGTCAAACAGACCAGTTTAAAATATCAAATTTATAATTTTCATACAATTTAGTTTTTCCTGAAATATACTTTTCAAAGGTGTTACAAGCCATTTTTATTTCCACCATCCAAAAAATTCTTTGGCCTTATACCTGGCTAACCTCACCATGCTACTCTTCTGGAAATTGCTCACAGTACAGTCAGTGTAAAGGTTATACACCGCATGTATGCTTAAGAGCTATAGGGACACACAGTATATATGTAACAGCTGAGAAAACTGAGGCTGCTTGAGCATCAAATTTTTGCTGAAGCCAGTATCTTGTACTAAAATAACATTATCTTGCCTCTCCCCTCAAGGCCAATTATAGAATCTGTTCTGGATCACCACCATTCTGTGAGCTTCTCAACATTGCCATGAACTTCTTAATCCCTTGAAACGGTAGCAAATAAGGTACAAAATTCCAAAAAAGGAAAAAACTTAACAACATAAAACTTTCACAACAGTGAAGCCACATCTGTTGCTACAGCCATACCAGTCTCCAACAACAAACTAGTATCAACAAGTCTTGCCTTGAGGGGTCCTGCTCTGCTCCAAAATGGGCCACACTAAATCTTTTTTTTTTTTTTTTTTTTTTTTTTACTTCTGAGAGAATCTAAGAAAGTATGAAAGGCCATAATGACAGCAAGTCTTCCTTTAAACACAAAGCATGCAACCGGAAAGCCAGATCCTAAGAAAATGAAGATGCTTTGCCTATTCCCCTCTACTGCTTTTAGATCTTGTGCAACAACCAGTCCACAGTTCGCAGCTACGCTTCTGCACGTGACAACGCACGCTACCCTCTCCAGTATTACAGCTTGTCAAGGCGGAGGCTATTTTTGCTGACAATGGTGCTAAAAGACAAAAACAGTCAAAGCAAACTATCAACCTGCTCCTGAGTTTTCCCTGCAAGTGTTCCTTACTTGTTTTGGTATCTTTTTGTCATTCTGACTGAAGTTAATTACTGCTCAATATCGGCTTACAGCTTTTTTACTGGGGTTTGTATTCTGTTAGCACTTGATGGCCCATGAAGTGCCTGTCTGCAGCATACCTGCAGAAGTGATGGGTTTTCTTGCCCTAGTAAACAAGTCTGCAAAGCAGGGCACAGGGAGAAACTTTCAGTGCAGCCGTTACTCCACAACCACCTGCCCCATGCATTCACAGCTAGTGAGGTGTAATCTCACTCCTGCAAGTAACTCTCTGCTGCAGCTTCTGAAGAGTTTCACTGTGCTGGGCTCTAAGTTCATGAACACACAGAACTGCCTGAGTGTATATAAAAGATGAAAGACAAGATGGGTGGAGAAAAGGGACAAAAATGTGGCTGCATCTGAAAGCACAACACTATTCAGCAAAAGCAAGTCTCAAAAAGACAGCAACTGTGTTCTGTTAACCAGCCCTGACACACTACCACCCTGTGCAAATACTTGGGTTTCCTCCAGTCAGGCTTGCTATAGAGCTTACAAATACTAGTTCTAACATATTCCAACTCACTAGAATGCATATAGACAGTATCTTTTTGCCTAATAAGAGATTTTTCTCCCCTGTGCAGGCCACTATTAAGGTCTCTGCTTTAGAAAATAACTGCCTACCACATTTCATTTAATCCCGCCCTGCTGTTTTGAAAGCTCTATTAAATCTTCACTGAGCAAATGGTCTAACAGTGATGTGCACTACGGTTTCAGGCTATTAATGCAGATGAACTTCACATACAGTTGTAACCCTAAATTCCTGCAGTCTGGAGTTGATCCTAACATACTTATGTGTGAGCAGGAGAGTACAAACATATCCATACACTATGAGCATTTCGGATTGAGAGGGGTTTTGAAAACACCTCAATATTTTCTATGTACACTGTCAAAATCACCAGTGTCTTCTGCCACAGCACTTTGTTACACTTTCAAATAGAAGTAATTTTTTTTTCCCATATCACTACTAAAATTTATTTTGCAGCAGCATCCCCACCACGCTTCTATTTAACTTTCAAACATCACTCCGTCTTATGACTATGTGAAAATTATCAATGGAAACACTGATCATTTTTACAGTATGATTGTACTGATCATTTTTACAGGCTTTCTACAGTAGGAAAATTTCTCAACCTCCTTATTATACACACTCTGAAGAAAGCCCAAAGTTATTATCTCTGTCAAAGTAATAGAAATAAATGCAGAGGGATTGACTTGCTTGCCAAAGGGCATGCTACCAGAAATCTTCTTCAGCTCTCATCCCACTGCCTCAGCCACAGAGCTGGCACGCCTGACTACAAATTAACTTCAACTCCATTCACGAGGTTTTAAAATGTATATGAAAATTAATTCCAAGTTGTAAGATATTCAAGGCTTCCCACATCCTGCCACATTACTTGTTAAGAGCCCCCAAAATAATGTGGTATTCCCTTAAACCATTTGTGCAATTCATCTTTCATTTCTTTATAGCCGAGAGAATAATAAACTAAGTTATTCTGAAGCAGATACATTATACAATAAAACTTCACAATGAAGAATTTCTCTCTTAAGAAACCAGTTAAACCGAGGAATAGTACCCTAAAGAATAGATATAGAAGTGGGGGCAGGATCAAGTTTTTGTCATAGCAGTAGCTCTTCCATAACTGTCTAATATCTTTCATCCATAGCTTTGCATTTAAAGTACCAGATTTTTTTATATTGAAGAATTTTTATTTGCCTAGCTTCTCCTCTCCCCCATTTTCTCTTTAATAAATTACTCTAATAAGCTCTACAAGTTTGGTTAAAACTATTTCAGATACTGCTGCAAATTATGTTTTAATAGTAATATTAAAGTGCCTTTCAAAAAATGTTATTTGGGCACTTATCTCAATCCTGTACAGATACTGCATACAGATCAAGAATGGTTCAGGACAAGTGGCAGCAAGTCTAAAATACGTGCACAGATCTTTGTTAGTTCAAAACCAGAGTTCAAACTTCAACTCTAGAAATGTAACAGGTTTTCCATATTTAGCTAGTGCAACTAATAGTCCATGACAAGCCAATGAAATCTATGAGACTGGCAAGCCTGTGAAAGAGGTCTTGCAAAACAGTCATGAGAAATTCACTCGCTTAGGCATAACTAAAGCACTTCCACGGTGACTTTTTTCAAGAATTTTTGCCTGTTCATCAAAACAGCTCACTACATGTATCAAATAGCAAACAAGATAAGACAGGTGAAAAACAGAAAAGAAAAAATAATCACCAATTATCCAACATTTTCCCCCAGTTGTCAGTACTTTGGAGATTTTCCAAATGGCCATCTAGTATCCAAGAAAGTGCTGAGAAAGCTCTAGGAAAGGACAAAACAGCTCTGCGTATCTCCTTGCTGCAAGTAACCTCAGCTCATGCCAGCAGAAATACACTCGTTTTCCTCACCCTTTATGCCTTAAGCTCCTCTCCCCCAGAAACACTCCCTGGGCTAACCTGCCTCACACTTCAGCATCTTTTCGATCAAGTTGGTTCCTAACGTGAAATATTTAACTGCACTAACCTTGCAGGGATACACAGTGAAGGTAAGTGATTCAGTAATGAAGCGAGCAAAAACATCAGATGGATTGAATTACTGAATTCAACTCTACAAAAGTGCAACTCATTTTCCTGAGAGGCAAACAAGCAGTAGTCAGCCATCAAACCCACAGAAGGAGCTGAAATCAAAAGAGGTCAGAGCAGCAGAAATCAAGCAGAACTCCCAGCTACGAGGGTATATGCAAAAACCATATAATGTAATTTCATATTTTCCCTGGTAGGAATTTCAATGCTGCCAATGCTGGTTATCGTTGGTCATCGTCCAAAGATGCACTGAAGAGCCTATTTTCAAGAACTGACCAGTGAACAAACTTCAAAACTATTGCCAGACCCAGTAAGATGGTGAGGATAACTACATTTAAAAGACCTGAATGGTAGGAAGCAAAGAAATAGCAAATGTTTCTTTCATAATACAAACATTTAAAGAAGTCATTTTACACAGGTAGAGTGGACTTCACTTAAAAGATTATCCACAAAAGGAACGAGCTTATTAAAGTTATTTCAGTGCACCAAACCAAGACGCATGAAAACAGGACAGGTCAGCATCCTACAACACTAGTTCATGCAGAACCATTTCTGTACAAGAAGCACAGGAAGTCTGTTTCAGAAGAGATTTTTGGAGAACGAGTGGTATTTCTCACATCCCTCTTGCATGAGCTAACTCAAAAAAATCCCAGCAGAGTGCCTGGCATTGGCTGCATGGACTTGCAGACAGACACGGCAACAAGTCTCGCTGCAGGACAGGAGCAAGTAGGAAAATACCCTGGAACTGCAAGTCCTCCTTTCCCATGTCTTGGGTGACAGCTACAGTTCATCCTGCAACCACACCGCCCCAAACCCCAGCTTCCTCAGAGTGCTATGATGAACGCCAACATACAAGGCAGTATTTTTTAGTTATCTGCCTCTCCCAGTACATGTACGTGGCTGAAGCCTGTATTAGCTGTTGTGTAGAGCCTGGAGAAGAGGCCCTCTCCCATTGCTTACACCGACGTAGGTCACCAGCAACACCACACAGGAGCACCGGAGCCAGGGAACGTAACTGGAAATGTTCATCTGACAAGGAGGAAGCACCCGATGCCACGCACCGGCAAGGAGCCCTCACCTCTCGTTATACTAATGACAAAGGACGTTGTTCACAGCGCTCCTCCAGCGGCACCAAAGTAACTCTACAGAGAGCTCCCTTCACCTCAGTTGCATCTCAAGTTATTTCCTCCCAAGGGCTCAGCACTTGAGCCACAGCTTTTTAAAGAGAGGAGGCACAAGATACTTCTCCTTTTAGGAAGCCGATTAACTTGCCAAGTTTTAAAAAATCCCGTTTGGGCCGTGAAAGAAAGAGAGCGAGGCAGTTCACCCAGGTTTTAAGTATCCATATGCAGTGCTCGCTTCTGGTTGCAGATGAAAACACTGCGCAGTGAAGCCGGAGATTACTCGACATGCAAAACACATTTTAAAAAACCGACAAATCAGCTTCCTGTGGTCATATAAATCTGCTCAACAGCTTCATCCCCCCCATCCATTGAAAGGAACCTTCCTACGTTTTCCACATACTGGTTTGGTGCAAGGAAACTTGTTCCCTCAACACGTCCCATTCCTTTAACATCTGTTCTTTAGAAAGTGCTTTTCTGTACAATCAAAATTAGTACAAAAAACCCAACTCACTGGCAAAGTAGAAAGAAGGGCCTGTCTCCTTGCTGTATGGTATTTTGGGACATGCTGAATTTGGGAAATAGAAAGGTAAATTAGCCTCTTGCCACGTGCATACTTCCCGTCTTCTGGAAAGGTCAGCGTCATTTTTTTTTTTTAATTTTTTTTTGAAGATTGTAGAACCATGCAGATATTTTTATTTACTTAGGTGCTATTAGAGCTGGATACTTAGTTTTACAAATGAGTGGAGATGAAACAACACAAGTCTCAAGTAAGCCTTCCTTCTTAACTGTGACACTGAGGTCTTCAGTTCTTATTTAACACAAAAACAAACTTTACGTCAATTAATGATCTATTACAAGTCCACTGTAATAAGAAGGTTAAAATGAAATTACACTAGAACAGAAATTGGCCCCTTGCTTTTTCAGCTATATCACTGTCATTCTTAACAGTTCCAAGACACCTTTGGTGACTGGTTCACTCTTAGTCCCTGGAGAATCCTCTGAAGTTTATATTATATCCACCATTGTACTATCAGGGTAATAGAATTTACTCTACTGCTGAGACAGAAACCAGATAAAGTTAGAGACAACACCAGACCAGTAAAACATATGCAGAAGGGGAAAGGGGAAGGGAGAATGGGGACAGGAATGAGAGCACAAAAAAACCAGGAAATGCATCTGTATAAAACCAAGGTCTGGTTTTACACGCGTGTTTTTAAACACAAAAGTTAAGTTTTTCAGAGGACTCCAGTTATCCGAAAACACAGGCAATTCAGCTACATGGTAAAACTAACACAAGTTCATTGTCACAGGAATTAATATATCCACCCTCTACTTCGATAACCAAATTTTCTACTAACAGCACAAGACAAGTTTGGGTCTTTGTGCGCCACAGACCAAGCAGTCAAACTGCAAACCATGGCCAGCAAACTCTGCGAGCCCAGCGACAGTGGCATCAGGGAGATCACACAGAGCCACCACTTGAGCCAGCCAGTAGGTTCTGAAACCAGCGTTCAGTTTAGCAGGGTAAGAACGACAGCTCCGCGTTCAGGCACGTGCGTGTGGCAGTTAAAGGTGTGGGTGCTGCTCTGCTTCAGCAGTGCCTGCACGTCAAACTCTCCTTGACAAGGACATCTAAGTGGCTCACGTCTCCAGAAGTTACGAGCTGAAGTGTGTAATAGACATTTTTATCGTCTGGCTGGTAGACGGGAAGAAAGATAGTTGCTTGAACATTGTCCTTCCCAATTGTGTTTTGAGGGGGGAAAACCCAATGATTTAAACACGCCTCCGTCATATGTTTAGGTGGGTCTACTGGTGACCACGCAGCTCAGCTGCTCTGCTTCTCTTGAGCTCTTGTCAACAGCGGGTTGTGAAACAGCAGCAGGACACTGTAACGACTGGCAAGGAAATCCCAGAAGTGCAGAAATATCCCATTAAACAGCATTAGACAAAAATACTTTTCTTTAAAGTGGAAGAGTACTTATCAACAAGTGTAGGTCACTGTATGTACTTTGGATTCAGCTATCTCTTCATGAGACAGGAAGGAAAACAAAACCCAAACTTTTGGCAGTGAGGGCAGTTCACTTAATGGATCAACAGGCATTTCTCTTCGCTGGCAGGTGGTTACTACTTGCCACAGACTTTCAACTTGTCCCAAACCATTAGTGAAGATGGAGTTTCAGATCTCACCAGAAAACATTTCACACCTTAAGAACACTCCATAAGCAGTGCCCCCCAACCCCCACGTCTCAGCACGGTTGTCCTTGCAGACATCTTCTCTCTACCACATACGCAGGAAAAAAATTTGAGTGAATTTTGCAAGAATTATCTCAAAGAAAGCAGCACTAGTACCTTGAAGGATAAAAGGGCAGTATAGCCCACTGAATCCTGATACCAATGGGAGAAAAAAGTAAATTTAAAAATAGTGGGTTTTTTAAAAAAATCAGATAGCAATTTTAAAGAGCCAAAAGGAAATCTGAGAACTTGTTTGAGCAAGTGCTCCAGAAATCAAAAGCAGCAGTGGTTGTTGTTTCTCAGGAAGTTGTTATTCTGTACTTTCAAGTTAGTTTTAAGAGAGGACCAGAATCAAAGGGCATTGGCATATTTAGTTCAAAGATAATGTGGGTAAACTTAAGATTCCCAAAATACAGAACATGAGTTATGGATACTTTCTTATAGTCACTCAATCAGATGTGAATGATTCCAGCATGTTGTTCTTTAGCAATGTACTCCACAAGCAGCTTATATTTATCACCTTAGGCATTTCTACATTTTTCCCAAGCATTCACATATCGATAAACGGAAGCTGAAGTAAATATGTTACAGATGGACACATTTTGAGGAACCACAATCCGTCTAGGCAAGGTCTTCAAGTACTCAGCACATGGAAGACTTGCAAAAATCTGAATTGAGACAGTGCTGCACTACATCAGAAGTCATTTCATGTGTAGCTAACTGTAAACTCGGTAAGTTAAGGGTACATTTGAGCCAATTCATGTTCACTAGGCAATAAACACGTCTGCACATGGCAAGAACATACTCTTTAAAAAAAGTGTCTCATATGGAGTTCATGATCCAGCTGGATTGAATGGTTTCAATAACAAGAATTTCAAGCGCTTGATCATTTACTGGGAAGGCGGGAGAATATTTAGAAGAGTCACCAAGTAGCTACTTGAAAGAACACAGGGGGACACGCAATTTCTGTTAAATTAGGTGCTCTTAGAAAAGTAGTATTTAATTACACGGCAGGAAATACCAAAGAATTCTCAAGTTTGACCCAACTTAGTTGTTTGCACTGGTAGGTAGTCACATACCTATAGCAGACAAGCTGCAAAACCAACGCAAAAGGAGATCTAGCAGTTGTAAGTTAGAATATCAGTGAAAAAACTATACAGACATCTGATCAAAGCCAACCAAGGGAACGGGGCTTGTACTTCAGTGCTGTAGAACCCACTGGTTACAGAAGATAAGGATGGTGCACAATGGGAAATTGCTAGGAAGTCACATGCAACCATTCTGAATCAAATCTCAGATTATCTCATGTTTGGTTTTATTTTAATTAGGATTTGAGAGGAGAGTTTTCACCAATAAAGGTCTGAAAGCCTTTGATCATTCACTTTATCGGAATTCTATTTAATCTAATGAAAAAGCAAACAGAAGATCTGTTTACATGGACACCTCAAGCACAAGAGTTGGAAAGATCAAAGTAATACAATTAGCAAGGACCTGTGAGAGAAAGACTTAATCTCTACAAGTAACTTTCATTTCAGCTTCAGCACAAATGAGCCGAAACAGTCTTCCTTCAAGCATCAAAAAGCTTTCCCTCTATTATTTTTGTTTCTTAGCTATGTTACCACACCACTGCAGAGATCTGACAGGATGTTTTCAGATGGGTAAGACACAGACTTTTTAAAATCAGAATTAATTTCACACTAAACTTCAGATTCTTAGCCTTGTAAGTTTTCATGACACATCATGGACTTCCATTAAGTAGCAGTGTAAAACTAAGCACCGGAAAACATACAAAGATGTCTAAAGGTACAGAAAATCTTTTATTAGAATCTAAGTCAATAATATACGTGACCCAATAAAAGTCTTCCTCAGATGCTATAACAAGTATTGAAATGCCACGTTTTCAAGAGACCATCTGCTGTTTTGACATTTTATGACAATTTCCAAGTCTTCTAGCAACCTTGATTCTACCTCTTTCAATAGCATGTTTTGCAGTGAGTTTTTTTTCCTCTGAATTGGGCATTGATTTATCATACATTTATAACGCTTTAGAAGTTCTTTCACATTTTACTTTGTTAACAAGGTAACCCACATTTTCAGCACTTCACTGTAAGTGAAATATGCCCATCTGGTAATGCTGGAGACTAATTGTCAAAGTCAGAGCAATACATGAGCTGTTTCATATACTTATTCTTGACTTACCAAAAAAGAAAGGTAAGCAACACATGTTTTATTTTGCTTAAACAGCAGTGTTCATACTGTTAATAATGCTAGTAGTATCATAAAGACAGCATTTCACTAGTTGTCAGAACTAAAGTCAAGTTTTGAAACTGAGGTCATAGCCTTGCAATAAAACAAGTCCTAATTATAATCAAGAAACAATCAAGGGATGTTGTGTCAAGAGCATCAAGAGAACTTGAGCAAACTTCTTTCAGCAGATATTCTTTAGCAGCTCCCAGGTTGAAATTTCATCTTGGTCACTGGCATCCTACTGAAATCAGCATACTTGAGTTTTCATTTTAACCAGGTGGCTCAGTTTTCAATGCTCTGCTCATCATCTTATGAAATATAAACCACATCTACTGGTGTAATCTGAATGATACCCACGTTTGAAGCTTGAGATTAAATACATCCCTGCACAACATAAGAACTTAAAAAGTTACATATAACACAAAACGTTTCCTACCATACATAGCATGCGTCTGTTCATGCGCACCATACTGTGTTGCAGAAGAAGATACTAAACCAGGCTGTGCGTGTGTTGGTGGTGCCATCATTCTAGCGTTGCCCTGTATTACAGGGCTATAAACATGAGGATGCTGCATTCAACAGAAATAAGAAAACAGACAGTTAATTGGAGGACTATTACAAAGAAACTAGTGTCAGCTAAACAATAATCACATACTTAGAAACTCTGTAATAGCTTGGCCTTACTAAAATGCAGAGCAAACTAAAGATTTCATACTATCACAATTACCCCAATTGTTTCTAAAAATTTAAGAACATTTTCTGCAGAAACTGGCAAAAAACACTGGCATATCTCATTTTTGCCACTCTTAATAATGTAGTAAGCTTATGTATGTAATTATATATTTATCCAATTACACATGTATATTTAAAAGCCTTTGAAGTAAGAGGAGTACACCAAATGGCTTTTATTTTTAGAACACGTAACTAGGAGACGTCCTGGCCATGACCTGAAAGGAATTCTTCAAAGTGCTAAAAAGGTAGCATCAACAATAAACGCCAACTTCTAAACTGACCTTAAAATTTGTTACAGGCTTTGAAGCACATTACAACACCCCCAAGTATGCTCCAGAACACAGAAACTGTTCAGAGTGACTTCTTATGACTGGAGACAACAGGGTATTCAGGACTGAGCCACTTAATTATTTCTGGTTTGACTTAGCACGTGGACTAAAAGGACTCTTACCTGAGATTGGTAGTGTGGCACATGCTGCACAAGAGGCTGATTAGGAAACTGTTGGGGACTATATGCAACATATTGTGTTGAATAAGCAGGTGGCGTAGCTACAATTGGAGGGCCTGCTGCTGAGGCAGGATGCATCATGGTGCTCTGGTGATGTTGGTCTTGCCGTTGCTGCGGCATATTTGGTACTACAAAGCAAAGAGTGCCTCACGTTAGAAACACAGGATGAAGGATGATGATCTTCCTGAAACGTTTTACGTTACAATGTCACTGTGACCAAGTGGAATATCCTCACCCCTCACCTTTAACCACATATTAGGGCTCTATCAAAAAGGAACAGCATGAAAAGGAGTTCCTCCAAGAAACATTTGATTTTCATCACTGCCTTTGAGACATGTATACGGCCACAAACCCAGGCCTGCTTTTTTTGTGAAGGAAGGAGGAAAGGTGCAGGGAGAGAAAGACTGGCAAGAATCAGTAACAGAAGAGAAAGGTTATACCAGGATACCTACATCAAGCAATTTTGATCCTGTCCCCTTCAAAAGGCTTAATTCACCCTCTATGGGAACTACTCAGCAACTGTTCCATCAACTGGAAAGCTGAGTCTGTTAAAATTACTCGTGCTTATGGCTGAGGAGAGCAGAATAAAGGTCTCCACGCAGCCGCAGTCTGAGGTATTCACATCTTTTAAGCTCTGTGCTACCACCCTCAGGATAGCAGAAAGCAACTTTTAGGTCACAGTCAACACTGAAGGGGACAAGTCAACCTATAAGAAGAGGAGGAGTAGGAATAATTAGACGGAAGAAAGATTAAGAGAGCAGAGCACTCCAGTGTGGGACTGAGCTATCCTGGTAAGACAACCAACCAAACCACAGCAGCAAGGCACTCAGAATAAACTAATTCAGCCTACTAAACAACAGGGCATGAGAGTTCAAGGTGAGCTCCAGCTTGCTGCTGTGAGGCTGCAGCTAGGAACTACGCTAACTCAAGCACCTCTAAACTCCACTGCAGTGTGCAATGCAGACAGAGCCCTTGAGAGAGAGGGAAGGAGGGAAATGTTGAAGATGCCAGTAAATTCACTCAGTGATGATTGTATTTACACTGCAAATCAACAATATGAAAAAGCAACTGGAACAGCGTAAAAGGCACTGAACTTTAACCCACGCAGCTCCTTTGGGACTATGCTGCACACAGAATGGATATGCAGAAAATAATGATACTTAAAAAAACGGAATTCAGAACAGGAGAGCGGCCTCACACGGCATGTGAGTACACAGCAATATATTTCTGATTAAAACAATCAGTGCTACCAACCAAAAGATTTCACGGGTCAGGCCACAGTAAAGTTAGTGTGCTTTAAAACAGAAATACATTGCAGGTTTTTGTCTTCCCTACATTCATAAAGGCTACTTGTTTATTTCTTAACAGCAGAACTGCTCTTTTCAACAATTTCCTCCTCCTGTGACTGGAGCTGCAGCACTGGAACCTATCATCATGAACCACTGTATAAAACTGCAAGAAAGCATGCACTGTGTAGAATTAGAGCATTATCTGAAATGTGACTATAAAAACAAGACCATCATTTTTCTGCTCCTTCGCTGCACTGCACAGAAGAGAGCACATCTCGCCACACATGTTCTCGTCTCCACAGCCACAGGTGTCACTTGTTAAAAACAGGGTATTGTTAGTCCAGCTGTTCAGTTACTGGGGCAGAGGGAATGCAAAAGAACAAACTGGAACCAGCAGTAAGCTCCTTCCAGAAGAGTAGCATGGCATACTCTTTCTGAAGAAATAGCAATTTTGCTTGTTGACAAAAAAAACCTCCATTTAAAGCACCATTCAGAGCTCTACTGTAAACCACTACAGAAAACCAGTACGGAAAGTTCCCTTTAAATAAACCAGTAACATTTATGAAATACAGGAGATGATCAGCTTACCCAAACATTGCAAGTAACAGAGATGTTTTCCCATTTGTCAAATCAGATTCCAAACCAAGCAACTCCCCATTACTCAAACTTATCATGTTCTGGCTGAATTACTTTGCCCAGAAATGCGTTACTTTTCCCACTTGCTTCCCTTTATTAAAAATAGCATTTAAAATATCAATCGAAAACAAATTAACATGGACTAGAAAATACACAAACATTTGTAATTTATTCATGCTGCATGCAGACTAAGAACCAAACAGGCAGTATTATTCTCACCTTTACCTGCTCTATATGTCTTGGCTTGGTTCACTGGCATGGGCGTCATGGGAATAGGATACAAAGGCTGAAAGAGAAGGAGGAGTTGAAGTGATGATATTCCTTTTAAAACTGAGTGTGTGTCTGGGTGGGGGCCCCACTCTGTTTTGAGGTGTTTTACTCTGTTATGTTACATGGTTTAGTGAACTCTGCCTGATCTATGATATTTTCTTGGATCACTGTGATTAAGTGCATGTACAAACAACTAAGGCCACGTGCTTTGTGACAACCAGTCAAGTAAATGCTGCTACTGCTACCTCAAGCAGTATAACCTCAAGCTTTCCAACAGTTAAGATTTGAAATCCTAGTAATCCCTAAAATGACCAGAAACTAGTGGGACACAGCTGGAAGCTAAGGATGAAGAAACAATAGCTTAAAACTTAAAAGACTATGCTTGGAGGACTGGGGAGGAAGTCTGCATGGACTGATAATAAATGGCAGTAAGAGCTGCTGGAATTTACAAGTGTTTGAGACTCTTAGAATATCTAGGTTGAGGGACCACTGGGGAAAGTCAGTATTTACACAGCTAAAACTTAATAACAATGCAACTGTGCCCATATTTACAATGGTAATGCATTTCACTGTTTTAACTTAGATCTCCTAACTCTCCTCAACTTGCTGACAATCACCTGAAAAGTATTAACAAGTTTGCAGCATGTGCTGTGCTTTACCTGCACGCCTGGACTCACTGGAACCGGGTACATCATATTTGGTGCAAAACAAACAGGCTGAGTGTACACTGGGGTTGGCTGCTGATGACCCACCATGGAGGGGCTAGGTTGAGCTTGCGGACGAGGGGAGGTTGGTGTAGTAGAAGGTTTTGGCTACAAACAGAGTTCAGCAATGCATATGCAAGATTAGCTTGATCATCCTCCAAGTAAAAGGTTTGTTTATAAAGATCTACTCAAATGCAATGTTAAACAGTATCAAACAACTTACTTGAGCAAAAGATCGAGGGTTGAACTCTTTTGCATTAGGATTAAGTGTTGATTTTCTAACTTGCCTAAACATAAAGAACAGAAGATGATATTCAGCATTATTCTTTTACACGCATATCTGCAGAACTCCCTAGCAATTAAAAATTTACAGAGATGAAATACCTCATTTCCATCTGTGAGTCAGATTTCTGAGAACTCAAACAACACATGGCATGCAAAAAGCCACTTACTGACAGTACTCTTACTATACTTATCCATGAAAGTTTTCCTACTGTTGATACTACAGCTCACATGAGCCAGGAAAACATTTAAATAAGCATTTAGATGTCAATTAGGCATCAACAGGACCAGAGTTCTACATGCAGCTCTGCCACTGACTCATGAGATGACTTTCAGTACAGTCACTTCACCTGTTTTCTCTGTATAACAGAGCACTTACATCAGCCATATAAACAGTAAGATATTACACATTCAGAATAGCTTTTTCTACAAATGGTTAAATGCTAATAACAGATGTGCTTATTCTAAAAGGCATAATTACTCACTCAGAAGTATCTTTCTTCTCCTCTTTATCCTCTTTATCTTGTTTACTTCCAGGCCCAGATGTCTGTACACCTTGTGAAGTTACCTCAGGCCCTCGCTTTTGCTCAGAACTATTACTTATTGAAGGAGAAATACTTGGACTATTAGGTTTGCTACTGCCACCGTTAGAGTTAGTATTACTGCCAGTTTCTATGATAGATTCTTTAGGGGTTGATTCAGTCTTTTCTTTAACTACATCTCTTGATTTTTCACCTTCTCGGGCTTTGTTTAGCAGCTGATCCACTGCATCTGAAGAGGAACTTGACTGTAACTGAAAAAAACCCAAAGAATATATTCAGTAAATTGATATACAGAATGAGGAAGAGACAATCTAATGCTATCACATTCACAGAGCAAAATACAGTCCCACAGGCCTCAATCATCTGGAAATGACCTTTAAAAACATACATTTCCATTTCTACTAGAAAAGAAATCTATGAACATTGACAATGTTTTAAGCCTACGCTGTGAAAGAAGCTATTCAGCGACTCAAGTGACCTATATGTTGATTAGGAAGTGACAGGAAAGCTTAAGACGACCCTCTGGACTCATCCCCCTGTGTGATTTAACAGTAACACTTGAAAAGCTAACCTGATTTAATAAACCATTATAACCAGGAAATAAGTAGTATGAATTCCTCAATTTTCCTCAGCAAAACCCTTTATTTAACTTTGAAACAGCTCTTCCATACGGAGCATAAATGTGATAATTATTTGTACTTAATGACCAAACAGTTTTCAAGTACTATTTTCAGTGTACAGTCAATATGCACATTTACATGTATTAGGCAATTGTATTAGCAAGAAATCAGCATTGATTTTATAGTATCTAGCATGAATTCTTATAGATACTTTCATAAATTAAGCATGAGTAGTAAAGACCTGTTTTCCTGTTAACACATGCAATATATTCAATTCATTAAAATAATCTGGAATGCACATACAGAGAAACTTACCCTAAAGTCATTCTTAAATTTCTTTAAATCATCAATCTGTTTTCTATGTTCTGAAACAATTGGAGATACACCTGCCAAACAGAAGACCAACATTGTCCAAGCATTTCTAATATAAGTTTTATGTACAACCCTTACATTTCTAAACTTGCATAAAGGTAATTTTTATGTACCTAAAAATGAAATACAGTGATATTATTGTATCTGGTAAAATTCCATGAGCTATGTGTATAAGCACACAAAAATACTCTGTGAAACCATGGCATTACATAACTAACATATCTATAGTTCTAATGCATCACACTAAGACAGAAGCCCTGAGGTGCAGGGACTGCAGAACCCAGCTGAACACAATCATCCAATAAAACTCTCAAAACGTAACATGCCAGCATCTCAAGACATAGCAATTAAAGGTGAAACGCTGATTAAGTTCAATAACATGGAAGATTTTTTTGAGAACTGAATGAATAAGCAATGCTGCAGAGAAAGCCAAGTTTAAGGCATAATAGGAAGAAGTACAGTTATGAAAAACTATGCTGACCACGATGCTCAGAAGTATTGTGAGCATAGCTCAGAGCAGAAACACTCACTCGGTCCAAAGAGAGCTAAAAAACAGCTTTGTGAACCAGGAAAAAAAAAAAAAAGGGAAAAAAAGAAAGAAGAAGAAAACAAGTAAAAAAAAAAAAATCACACCATCCACATGAGCATCTCTACACTTCATGTTGATGAAATGAGTCAAGAACAACATTTAAAATTGTAGGCCTGCCACTTCACAACTGCATGACCAAATTTTCACTGTAGAACACCCAAAGCCAGAACACCTCCAAGTCTTCCATAAAATGCTAACTAAAGCAGTCAATACAGCAGGTTTAGTGCTTGGAATTCCTACATTGCTCAAGTATATAGAAAAGCTTTCGATACAAACCTTTGTTTTCAGGTTTAGGAAAACTAGGAGAAGTCTCACTTGGCTTTATATTCTCCTTGTTTCCACTTGCAGAATTTTGCCTCTGGTCCTGAAGCCTAGTATCTTTAGCTAGGAAAGAAATTGCCAAAGTTATTCTCTTATACACAGCTCAAGCTGACCAGAGAGAGATGGCAAGACAGAAACAGAAGAGAGATTTAACCATGTTTAGCTTACAGAAGAAAAACCTTAAGTTACACATTTTTTGCTATCTAGTTAGGGCCTGGAGGATTTATCCTCCCCCCTTCCACACCCTACTGTCTTTAAGACAAATGAAAAAGTTCCAAACACATCCCTCTCATCATACGCAGAACCTTAACTAGGCTGAAAAAACTATAAAGTGAGCAAATTATTTTCAATAGTCTGAGCTCTTCATACAGAATGCTACAAAGATCTGAGAGTTCTTAGACATTTGACTGTGCTCTTGATGGCTTTTTTTTCCCCCCCCTTCCTTTCACTATGCTCAAAATATTCTTTCAAATCAGTGGCTTATGTTTCTTTAAATTAGTAAACAGCCAGGAACTCAGTTTGAAAACAAAAAATCCACAATTAAGTCAAACATCTATAAGCCCATACTCCTTAAAGGGCAGAAGAAATTAAGCATACAGACTTATCCAAAAGCCTCTCTCCAACCTTAGTTTAAAACTAGCCTCATGGGAAAAGCAGAGCTCGCTACACAGTCAAATTAAATGCATCAGAAGTTTTCCCATCATTTAGAAAGCAGCTTTGCTCTTGTATAGGTGTATTCATTGTCAGGGATTAGGGAAAGGGAGCACTGGCAAGCTAGCGAGGGTAACTTACCTTCGCTGGAAGGGGTAACTGCTCTGTTGGATGCAGGGCTGGCAGGTGTAGGAGAGGCAGCTGGAACAGGCATGGCCACAGATTCAGTGGGAATAGTACCAGGCTGAGGAGAAGGCAGAGCTGGTCCCGTGGGAGTGCTGCTCTGCCTTGGAGACCTAGGCCTGTGTGTTTTAGGGGATAATCTCGGAACTAGAAACAAACAGGAAAAAACAGTTATAGGATAAGTTTCCTCATCTGCTCAGCAGTTTGCTTATTTTTAAAATGACTAAACACATGCTTTAAAATACTTAGTGGAACTTTATATAGTAATTGAAAACCTGTTTACCTTTCAGGTACATCTCCTAGTTCTTTACAACGCAGCATTTCAGATAAGTGGTGCGATTTTTCTGCAGATTGTCCCCTAATATATACCACTGCCCTGTAGACCCACCATGAAACTGCAATATGCTCCCCAGCCCCCCAGCAGCCCAACTACAACAGCTCACATTAACACAGTTTCAGGTAGAACTGAAAAGATGGTCAAGGTCTCCATACAAACAGATGCAAAACATTTTTTAAAGGGCTGAAAAAACACATCCATTTTACAGCGTCCTCTTTTGGAGGTTTGCCAGCTGGAAAAAAAACAACATATCCTATTGAAAGAAGATTATTTGATGTATATTTTTGCCCCTGTGTTAAAGCAGCAAGGAAAGTTGTATATTCTTTAAACGGTAAGTTGTACCTCCTGCTTCCTGCTCATCCCACTGTGGCTAGTTAGTTGCTTTACGTCACATATTAACTTCAAATGAGTGAGGAGAAAGAGAGATTAAGTCGTTTAACAGTCCTACTTGCATGTTAATAATATATAAAGTGAGGGGTGGGGAGGGAAGATGAATCAGAGATAATGCCAGAACAGAAGAGTTTAAATCTTTTCCACAAGGCAACAGGTCTAAGGGGGTCTAATTCATACCTTCCTTCTAAGAAATGCATTCCCACTACACTCCTCTAGAATTCTAGCACTGCTAAAAGGTATCAGACTTCACACTGTCACTCGCTTGCCTTTCAATTCAAGAAAGCGCCCAGCTGCTGACAACTCACTAGAACACGGCCTCAACTACAAAAGCTCAAGACTAGGGCCTGTGTCACAAAACTGAGCTTTGAATTTGAAGTCAAATATTAAAAAAAATATCTTAACTGATTCAGAAGAGACACTGACTATATCTGCTACTACAGTACTTAGACAAACACAAAATGACCACTTAAAAACCTGCATGATTTTAAAAGAAAAAATATATCCAACTTGAGTATCATTTCATCTTCTAACACCAGCTTTCCTCTATCCAAACATCTGTAAACCTTCATTTGTAAACCACAACCCAGTTACACTGCCATTAACCAAATTCAGTGATGCAATGGAACGTATATAACTTGTCGTGCCTCCTTCAATACTTCTCTGAAAACTGCTTCTTTCAGCAACTTATTCCCACATTTTTCTCTCCTTTCTCTTCACACAGCACCTGACTTAACCTCTCTACAGTTAGGACAATATTGCACTTGGAGGACCGACTCACCAACTATTTTACTAAGCCAACTGGGAATATCCTTCTCCCACTTCATCTAAGCAAGCTAAGTTAGCAGACCAGTGTTTATTCAGAGCCTGAGTTGTCTAGAAACGCAGTGTTCTGCTTTGCATTCACACTCTAAAGTACCCCTGGCAAGCCATCTGCAATAAGCCAAGCTTTACCTACCCCCACTGACAACTGATGACCACGTCCCACCTGAAGGGCTGCCTCGTGCCACTGCAGTAGTAGATGCTTCCCCTGGTGCATTATGAGATACAAATTCTAAGCCACTTGAAATTGTACCCCTACCAGTAGAGACTCTGTGACCTCGAGGGTGCCGTTGTGCCTTAGGAGACATCCGTGGAGGCCCTGAGAAAAAGAAGACAACCCCACACAATAAGTACTTAACGTCCATCACTAAGAGTACCCAAACATACTATCCGTTTTTAAAACTGGATTTAATCTAACTCTCAATAATGCAGTAGTACAGTCAAGCAATTTACACTGACATCGACTAGAACCAGGGATCCACGAGACTAAAAAGGCCAAGCCATTGGTCCAGCCAGACTACCAACACACTCATCACCTTGCTATGACAGCTCACGTTCATTGATATTTAGAAGCTTTATCAGAATTGAAACAGGTATGCAAGTCCTGGATTTAAAATATTGGAATCCAAGTATCCAATATTGCTTACTGCAAGACAAGCCAAAAAGGTTAGTGGCCCAGCTCCCTCTGGATAAGCACAGTTCCAGGCTATCAAACATTCTCCAGAAAAGAAAAAATTTCCATCACTTTTTTTCAGGTGGTCAGTGATACCAAACGTTTATTTACAGAGTAGTCACCACTGGCTGACCAATGCTCTTGGGGAATTTCAGCAGAGCATTCTGAACCGAGGCTAAATTGCCTGCAGCAGGTCACAATTCATTTACAAGTCAGCAAAATTACAACTACACAAGTTATTGTTATCCCAAGGTTCAAGTCATGCATGTTTAACGCCAGAAGCTAAAGTCATAAGTGAATACAGGAATTCTGAACAGCTTATACAGCTGCCACAGAATAGTTATGCTCAAGTCTAAGCACCAATACAGTTTCTACATCTTAACAAACATTTTGTTTAGAAGATCAGACTCAATTGTTGATACTTCAAAAGGAAAAACTGTATGAGCAGAAGACAATCTGGCTGATTACAGTTTGGTTTTAATGTAGGTCAATAATAGAGAAAAGTTCAGATAATGGCTTTCTGGTTTCAGATAAAGTTCTAAAACATCAAGTACCTCTTCTGGTTACATAAATCTTTACATGTCAGGCTCTATTTTAACCATGAATCTAAAGGAGACTTCAATCCAAATTATATACAGGCAAGTATTTTAAAGAATACACACTTTCCAGCAATCCTCTTCTAGTAGTAGAAATTAGATGTTGTGGTAAGCAGCAGTTCACTGCATGCCTGACAAATCAATGGCAAGTGCTAAAAAGTAACTGAATTTGCATGTGGATTCTCAGTATCTCACCTCATAAAAAAAGCTCACACTGATAAACTGACAGTAGCACACCATACAGACATGCCCACTACCATCCACTTTCTGGTTATGGACCATCTTGAGCATTTATCAGGCAAGCTGTAGAACAGTGTTACTGATTCAATTAGTGGGACGACTGTTCTCTCTCCCGTGGCTCCAGGGGAGCCAGCTATGGCAGAGACTGCAAGTTTCCCGTGAGTTTATTATAACCAGTTTGCATTTTTCCAGGCTTGCTAGATCGTGTTGTGCCGGCTAGTTTTTAAGTGCACTTAAATAAAATAAGAATTTTAAAATGTATTACTTACTGTACCCTCAGAGGACAAACAAATTTAGTTCAGATACTTCTGCATGCAGTTACCGAAGACTCGTGGGTTAACCTTTCTCTGCATATTATTGACTTCTAGGGGGCTGACTTATTGTTCTGCCTCAACGCAAACAGATCTAAAGTCTTCTACAGATTTGCCTTTGAAGCAGCTTATTCTATCCCCTTCCACAGTGCACTTCCCATAATATAGTATTATTATTATTAATGGTTTTTTACAAAAGGTAATTCAATGAATTAGTTAAATTTGAAACTTCTTTTTGTGGAACAACTGTATTAAAAGAGTTGATATTTTATATAAATTTATATTCCTAAAAATGCCCTCAAAAGTTATCAGATCCTGCATGATGTTGTTGGTTAAGTTAAGACACTGAGCAGCGTTTACAAAGCTGAGTTTATTTCATACCAACTTGGGAAATGTCACAGCTTTATTTTGTTTTTGTAAAGTTCTTCAAATAAAAAGGTTAATAGAAATAGTCTGATAAACTAAAGTTAAACACAAATTATAGGTTAAGTAATGAAGAGGAAAAACAATTTTGTAATTAAACTCACAAAGGAGTTAAACAAAGACAAACAAAAACATGAACAAATTGTGGTATTGTACCTTCTGAAGACATGCGTTTAGGCATAGTAGAGACAGGAGCTGGAGAACCATGAGCAGAGGGGTGAGACGGGGGCCTGGAGGGCCGCGAGGGGGGCCTGGAGGGCGGCCGTGTAGGGGTGGCTGCCCGAGGTGGAAGAGAGTTGGGACCTGACTGGTAGCGAGAAGGTGGGCGAGAGGAAGGAGATGGGCAAGGCGATGGCCAGGGAACACCTGACAGAACAAATGATATGAAGGAAAGTATAAAAACTAAAGAAAAATTATGGGGAAAAAGGTCAACAGAAAAAAAAAGTAAAATATGACAAAATGATTTTTCATGTTTAACCCTTTGGGGATAGATTAGTTTATTTCTGCAACCAATAAAATAGTCTCTGCGAGGTTCTCTCCTCCACTGGAGGTCAAATTTAACATCTGAATGTCACAAACTCCCCAAAGGGTTAATTAGGATCTACAAATACTACTAAGGAATAGACAGTAAAGTTTGATCTGTTAGCCTATCATATATATGTTCTACAGTATGCATCACTCTTGACAAGGTCTTTAAATAGCTACCAGCAGTTCTCAAACAGTGTTTCACATATAGTATTGACTATACAAACTGCTACTTTCAAACCAAATGATGAGCAATATCAATTCTAGGAACTGTATCTTTACAAAAAACAGCGGTGTTCAGTGTCTGAATCCTGACATTTATGCCTTTATCAGTTATCTGAAGTATTAATGTAGTATTTTAATCTAGAATATAGGGTTTGTTGTTTCCAAAACAAAGAAATTGAATTCACAAGCCATTCTGAATGTTTTAGGAATATGATGTTCAGTCAGCAGAGTAATAGGATGACAGAAACCACAAATACTACAAATAAATTTCAAGGTTAGCATTGTTTGGGCAAGACTCAGCTGTACATCCTTTATACAGCTGACTCTACATTCAAAAAGGAAGTCTCACTTACCTTTAGGTGTTTCTCAGACTTCCTCTCCAGATAGAGGCACTTGAGTATTATACGTTTTTCATTTATTCACAGCCATCTCATATAATAGCATTTTTAACTTATAAAAATAATGCCTCAAGGACAGGCTACTGCTGAAATCCATGTCAAAAAATGGTGTCTGATTTATGAAACACCGATTCCTACAGTGCCTAGCGATGTCTGTTCATAAATATTACCCATGTGTATAGCAGAAAATACTCAAATAGCTATTTGGAGAGAAGGCTTTTGATTCCTTTCCCCCTAACACTTCTCTTACTTTCCCAACAATTATTCTTTTCCCAAAGTCAGTCAGTTGTTTTATTCTTTTTCATGGGAAACAGAATTGATCCATGCACCAGAAAGGAAGAGTGATGCTTCCTCGGCTGCCACCTCCCTTTCACTAGGTGTCAGCACTGCTACTCCTCCACACAGAGCTTAGCAGCAGTTAATACATAAAGCAATTTCTAAGCTTTAAAACCGCAGACTGCACCATCATCTAAGACAAAGGTGTTTGAAAAGGAAAACAAGTGACATTTCTGCTCTGCGAGGCTACATACAGTGCAGTCAAATGCGTGTTCCGTACGTTAAACCCAAACCAAACACAACCTCTGTGTTAAATGATGAATGCTACCCCAGCTTATGAAATACATATCCTACGACCACACCACATACGGTTTCAACATAATTAGATAATTGACTGCAATTTTATAAGGCACACTCGTTTAGACTTCAGATACTTGCCTCCGTTAACTACTCTCTGATCTCCTCCAGAGTTAGGACTGAATTCTGAAGTATGGGATCCAGACCTCGATATTGGTGGGCCTGATCCAGACTGGCCCATCCTTGGTGAGTTTTGTCTTCCACTTCCCCAGGACAGGACATCTCTATTCCTCTGTCCAGGTGGAATGTATTTATTTTCTCTGAAACACAGCAAATTTCTATCAGTGTTAAGACAGAACTGAAAGACAATGAAAAGTACCTGATCTAACTACTCTGCTGATGTTTTCTATCTTTCTCAAGTAAAGCTAAAGGAAAATTCTAAATACTATCAGATGTTGACCTAACATTCACCTCATGAATTGGCCACACAGTCCACTTTCTATGAGCCTACAGACACTGCATGATTTAGTACTAATGCCTGAAATTCTCCATGACATACCAAAACCACTGCCCTTCCCTGTAATTTGGTATGAATTCACCAGTGACATATCAGAACAGGGAAGTCTGTTCCACTGCAGAGATAATACAGGGCCAGGCAGAGGTGTACAAGTTACTGTAAGTGCCAAAAACAGCACAGGATTGTTTACACAAGGTTCCTAACCCAATCAGCCCTGCTGAAAAAAGCACAGTCTCAGTGAGTAAATTGCTACTGTACCAAAATATGTACATCATTTAAATAAAAATACTATTCATAGTGTATGCAAGTACCTAGTGTTCACACCATGACCTTCTCGTTCATTAGCATTTCTCTGAACAGCAGTATATTTTTCTTCTTCTGTTCTTTCATCATTTTCCAAGGCAACCCGAGCTTTGTATTGGGCACTTGATTCAATTTCCTCTGCTAATTGAGTTGCTCTGGCTTCCCGTTTTAAAAACTCTTCTGAATTATCTCTTTCTAATGGCACCCTAAAAGACAATGAAAAGGAAAAGAATCTCTGAAATGCATTCAAAAGCACAAAGGAGCTACAAAAATTACATAGCGTTAATTCTAACCAAGTCAGAGTAAGAAAATTTGCTTTTAAGCCAGTAGACTCGCTGTCTTTTTTAGTACAAGTATGCCAATATTCCTGGACTGGTTTGGTATTATGTGCAAATTCAGTGTCTTTTACCTGCCTAGAAAGCTGAGGTCAGGCTGCAGAGCTTTTCCATGTGACTTGCAAAATCCCCAGTCCCTAAAGCTATGCAAAGGCTCCAACTTTTAACACAGTTGAGTACATTAGTAATAAAAAGCTTTAGTCTGTTGTTTAGATAGGAACCTACCGTAAGAGACCAAATTTGAATTTCTTTAGCTATTTACACATTCCCAACAGACACAAGAATCCCCAGTCCTACTGAAATTAAAGAGTTACGTGCTTAATCCTTTGATAATTCCAGCCATAGAATTTCAGCTCTTCCTGTTATAAATAACTGCAGAAAAGATGAATGCAATACATTAGAGCACGGGACCAGAAACCCATGACTCATTTGCCATGTCCTAGGACCTCAAAACCATTCATTCTGTGTATCTATATTAAGTAACAGCATATTGCAAAAAGCATATGTAGCTCCCTTAGGAAAGCCACCAAGGAGGAATTCAATACACGAGCAATGGAATGCTGAAATACTAGAGATGGACATCATACCAGGCACATCCTTCTGTCCACCCATGGTTTTGGTTTTTACCTATTCTGATTTTTGTTAAAGTATCAGGTTTTATAAAACAACTTTGTGTTTCATCCCTCATTTTAGCTTTGAGTTCCAAAAGTTGTTTCATCCAACCTTACTTTAGAATAAACTACATACAAATACAGGACACAGTTGAGGCTTGGACCATGCTATGCTGGGCATTATATAATCACTATTGCACATATTTTGAATAACATAAAATGAAGAAAGTAGGTGGAGATACAAGCCAAGCATGAAACAATATATGCAAGATTACTCAAGTGTTGGTGGCAGAACTAGGAAAACAAGTGGCTTTGCCAAATTCCAAACCAGCACTCAGCTACTGCATCACAAGTTTTTCCCCACACACACATTTTTGGCCAGTCATCTACCGGCCTTATCAATGGTAACTGCAAGAACGTTAAATAAAAACCTTACCCTTCAGCATAAAGCTTCGGTTTAAGTAAGATACGCACGAACACAACGCATACAAACCTGAAGTCATGGGCCTCGCTTACCCTGTGTATTAAAAGTGCACACACAAGAAGGGAGAACACCCAATACATCCTCATTTATTTAAAGGGACTGAAAAAAATGAAGGGATGTATGCAGTAGCACTGATAGCAACCTAAACAAGCAAAAGAGTGATTTTACATTTTCTAACAGGGAAAAGGCCATTAAAGATGAAACAAAGGGGATGGGCAAGATACTGTTCAGAACCTGGTGATGAGAGAAGCACGAACAGCAGGTGACCAACACACTAATGCAGTACACTTGTACCTTTATGCAGTTTGACAAACTATACCTGCTAACGCTTAGCTCCAGGAAGAGAAAACAATCAAACAATAAATCCTTTACAATCCTTCGGTTGCACATATAAGCACTTCGCTACACGGCTGCTCATCACATACTTGGGAAAGCCAGGAAGAGAGTTTCCCAGTTTAGCAGACTGATAAGCAAAGGACGTTGCTTGACTAGGAAACAACAGAATTTGTCTGTGGCAAGTTAAAGCCACCTTCATGTTTTTAATCTGTTTCCATTAATATAAATAAAGCAGAAAGATGGAAGACTAAAGTTCAAAAGTACAAAAAGTACTTAGAGCAGTGAAGTATACGAAAGAACAGCTTCCCCAGGATTCAAATGTAAGCCGATTAAGACACTTTGATTATCACCATGTTACAGGTCTGTTTTAACAAAATCATAGAAGTAAAATAGTTGAACCAGAGACCCGTAGACAAGTGCTCCAATTCTACACACAAAAACCAAAACGCTCACTGCAATTCCTTGACATTCAAAAGTAAGTTTACACTTTGGGGGTTAAAAGAGTGGGAAAACATTAAAGACATTTCACAATGGCTGTTGAACATCTGCAATTGATTTGCTTTGCAGTTAACATTATGGCTGCAGACTACTGGGAACAGGTCCACGCTGCCAAAGTAGCCAGAGCAGGCTTTATACTACTTCTATATTCAAGTTGTTATTATATTGTAACTAAAACTTTAGATTTGGACAAGTCTGCTAAACAAGTCATCCGCAGCACACAACCCCCCCTTAGTTATCAGCAACAGCTCAACATTCCAATATCTATCTGAACAATTGTCTCGATAAAATTAGGATTTAGTCAAATTGTTTTTCTAGGTTAAACACAAACTGTACATATAGCAGCTATGTAAAGACAGTTTCACAAATGCGTATTTTCCACCCTATTGATAAAAGTTTTTGTAAGAAATAACCATTATTGCACGCCTAAATTCGGAAACTGTTGCAATGGGAATGAACTGTGCCCATTTAAGGGAATATAGAATAATTACTACATCTAACTATTCACAGAATGCTGGCAAGGTTTCTTAAGCACTATTCATTCATTACTTTTTCAGTTATTTGATTCCACAACTTTAGAAAGTATGTAAAATTATCTTCAGAATATAAAGTTTGTCAAACAAGGGAGAACATTAAATACAAATCTAGTAACAAAATATTTTGGAACTTACGTATAAGAAGATAAACTGCTGTCATAAGTTGATACTACACCATAATTTTCTTCATTGTAACGAAACATGTCATTGGGATCCCATCCATTAGACTAGAAGAAAATGATGCTTGTTTTTCAAAATGACACTGGAAACACATTCCCTTAAAATTAAGGGCTGATGGCAGAAGTTAAAACTTTTGCTCTTTTTCCTGGGCCTATGAATTCACTGTCCAGATAACAAAGTTATTAAAGCCACAGTTTTATTTCAGGGAACTTTGTCCTCCAGATATACAGATTTTACCTTCAAAAGGCAGTTTTTTGTTTGTTGTGTGTATTCGTCTTGTTTTTATGAGGGTTTTTTTAAGTACCATGCCCACTCCCTACTAGAAGATTACTGGCTAGCAAGAAATACATACATGAATGCCTTTTCCAAAAAGTGCAAATTGACACTTCTGAACATCAAAGTGCCCCTTGCTGTGGCAAGTGCTGAAACTTTTCAAATGCACTGCTAATGCAATTATCTGAGACACACACACCACAGGCAGAAGACCCCTGTTGATCTCTACAACTTCCCCATTTCAGTAAAATTTGTATTACAGCACTCAAGCACAATGATAAATGTTTTGAATGTTTTAGAAAAGCATTGACAGTATTAAGTATTCTAATAAATCTCAGCTGTACAATATGTACACTAAAATTGACAGGATAACTATTCTACCCAGACAAAGTTAATATGCTCCACAGTAACATGGCTAGACCCTCCTCTAATCAGCAATATTACCTTTTTTCTTTAACATATTGCAGTCTGAATACCTTACTAAAAAGAATGCATGGTTGAGTAAAAGCTGACTGCTATGATATATAAAGAAATGTCATTTGAGACCATATTCTTCATCTAACGATTCATAATCTACTGAGATTGTATTTGTGTTTATTAAAGTCATGGGTCAAACTTCCATCAGTTTCCTTCATCTTAGCTCAGAGACAGTTAGCTAAGCACAATTTTTTGCCATAATTTTCAAATGCAATGATAGTCAAACAGGAATGCTCTGATTAAACCTAAATCACTTCCGTGTATTGCTGAATATGGAGTCCTTAATAACAGCTCCTCTTTCAGCCAGCCCATGAGTCAAACACATCCCTTACCACAGCAGCTGCCATTTGTCAATATTTGCCAAAAGTGGCGTTTTAGATACAGTTATTCTTATTCAAATTGTAGAAAAGTACCATGGCAGCTGCTAACAAAGACTGAACATACACCCATACAATGTAGGCCAGCAATTTTAGTCAAAAGTTCATTATTAGATTAAAATTAAGGAATTGTTACAAGGCATGTCCAGAAAAATAGCTTATTTTCTACCAACTGTCATAGAGGATAAAAAAGCATTACTTACAACATCTGTCTCTAATGCCTCAAGCTCCTCAGTAGCGGTGGTCTCTCCTCCATCCCATGGTTCAAGATCCTTTTCCTTGTGTTCACCATTTACTTTAGCACTGATGGCTGAGTCAGTAAAAGCATCTACAACGGAGTGGGGAGGGACGGGGATGAAATCAATTTGGTTAAGTACAGGAAGACGTACACACTAGTTTATCTGAGGAACAACCAAACAGAGCTGAATCGCAGGCCCATTAAATATCATTCACCTTCTCTTGTAGCTGCTGTATTCAACAGAACTACATTAGAAAAGTGCCTACTTCATACTTAGAGTAACTATGGAAGTACAGACTAACTTCTAATGTATCAAAGAATAGCAGGAATTACTTTCAGTTATTTCAAAATATTTTCACAAACTATACGTATATTTTGGGGAAAAAAAACCCCAACAAAAAAGAAACTACCTGAGGATCCCCATTCCTCTAGAAAACCCAAGACTTGTATAATACACTTTTCCAAACAGCCCACACAACTGCACATTAACATATTATGCAAATATCAAAAAAGCATGACTGCAACCCAATCCCATTCCCTAAATAGGCAAAATACGAGTTTCCCTTCAAATACCGGAGTTGCTTTTATTTCCACAGCTCCTCAACGCACCAGCATGCATGCACACACTTTTACTCCCTTTGCAGCGTAACTCAATTATCCATTAGCTCGGTGCATCCGTTCGCTCTGACACGAACGGAGATGTCTTGTTTCCTGCAAGAGTTTTTTCAAGCAGCAGCTAACCCAAATCACGCAGCAAGATTCAGAAGCCCTCTACCTCTTGTTCTCGACAACATATGAAAAACAATAGCAGACCCTTACTGCTTATTTTTTATAAAAATTATGAAAACGTATATAAAAAAATAAAGATCATGAGTTTTTATTTTCACTTGTTCATCCTTCATTCAAGCCAGACTTAAGAAGGAATAATACTAGAATATTAAAGTGCTGTAAAAAAAATGTTCAAAGCCATTCAAGGAAGCCAAGCTTTTATAGTTGTAAGCAACTAGATCTCAGAGCTGCCATACTTAAACAGAAGGAACTTAAAAAAATTAAAATAAGCTTGTTATAAGCTTATAAATAAATAAATAAGCCTAAAATAAATAAGCCTTCAATCTAGAATTTCCTATTATCATTCTACTGATAAAATAAGGAGCAAACATTTCAGACCTTTATAAAAGATGAAATCAAACCACCAGTCAGTGCCAGATATGGAAGAATGTGGCTTAAATTAACTTTTGGCAAGATCTGAAATCTTACTGAGAAAAACGAACTTTAAAGCCATTACGAAAAGAATTCACAATATATGAAGTTGGCCACTGATTTTAAACAATCACTGGAGATTTTTTAGAGACTGCTGACATTATTCCTGTTATGATTATTATGCTGACATATTATTCCTGTTTCACCCAATCTCACAGTGAAGTTCTGCACATCTATTGGTACGATGTGTCATAAAAATTAACTGTGCTTAGTCTGTCTAGTAACATTCAGCACTATCTCATGAAATGCTCAACTCATACACAAAAACCAAAGGAACTATGGGTAAGCAATTAAGCATTGTTAATAAGCTTATATGAAACAAAATGTTATAGAAGATGTATGAAAGAGAAGTTTATTAGCTACACATTCATTTCAAATATAAAAGAATCAGTAAAATAAGAAAGCCAAATGAAAGACAAGACACCTAACGTGGCACACCACGGTTAGGGCTCATGTGAAATTGCAAAAACCTGCATCAATCACCTGGCGAGATGTCACAGTCTGCCAACCAAAGCTGTGACAGCACCAACACAGCTGGAGGTTAACACTTTCAAGTGAGATTATATTTTAGCTTGTCACTAAATGTGATGCCTTTAGCAGGCAGGCTCTGGGATTACTTGTAAACTGTTCTGAAACAGTCGTTTTGTTGTACTACCTATGTGCCGATGCCAAATTTCAATCGTTGCATTTTCAACTGTACAGAATAGGTAAAATCAAGGGTGAGAATAGAAGTCATCAACTAACTGCAAGATACTCTAAATGATTCTGTGAAGTTACGCATGCATGTTTTATAGTGCCATAAATGTGCGAGCAAAGGTATTAAGTTTCCGTTACATATTATGGTAACAAAAGCATTATGAAAGGCAAGATGCAGAGACAGAGTGACTGCCAAAAAAGTTACCTGTTTCTGAAGGAACTACAACAGATATGGAGAGAGAAAAAATTGGAAGACATCAGATATAAATACAGGTGGATTTTTTCACATTATATGGCTGAATTCAGGCAAAGCTAAACTCTTTCAGTCCCTCTCACAGACATATTCAAACTGATTATATTGCAAAGATCATTTCCACAGTAAAACCTCAGCAATGTTTCCCACCTATTAACAGCCCCATGTATTTCCCCATTTTGCTTCAAAAAAACTCCCCCTCCGAATAGCCTACAGACTTCTAAGGTATACAACTTGAAAGACAATATCTCTCGGTCTTCTTTCACACAAATGGCCTTCAAAATATTAACAGAAGATATGTTTAAATGTCATCTGAAACTACATAGTAACACAGTGCTACCTCAATCCCCAGTTAAGGAGTAACTAAACAGCACATTTAACAGCGAGGCAAAAGTAAGACACTTGTATTTGGAAACTCTGCGTTGACCTTATCGATACCCCGCAGCTAACACGGCCATAACCCAGACAGACCAGTGCTGCTTCTGTGCTGACCATTATTAATTCAGTGTTTCATGTCTGATTCTCTCAGGTTGGACATTGTACACCAAATGCAAGTTGGAGGCTGCTTATGTCACTTAGGAAACTGTGAAATTTGCTTCTACGTTAGTTGACTGGGAGTAGAGAGAACTCTTCTCCAATAGGATTAGATCAGTATGAGTTAGGAGGACTGATGGAGGTAATCTTCTGTATTTCAGAAGAGCGTTTCCTTAATTTCTATTAAATTACTTCAGACAAACTCCATACACAACTGTGCTATTTTGGATGCTGTGAATAAAATACTAGCTTAACAAAACTCATCTACTCAACCCACTAATTTTCTTATATAAAAAGCCACATAAACACTCATCAGAATAATGTTAAAAATTATAATGATACAGATGAACTGGGGGAAAAACAAAACCCAAGTCAAAACAAAAACTCCACTATCTAATGAATGCTACAGATCTGAGCAAGACATGTACAGTCAGTGCTGTTTCCCAGTAGAATCCAGTATATCATGGGGCACAGGAAGCTTCACTGCTCTTCATTTCTCTCTCACTTTAGAACTGAAGTCACAAGTGAGACTGCAACATCAGTTTAACCTCTACAACTCAAAGAAAATCCAGAGTTAGGAGAAATTCAAGCTACAAAGGCAGACTTCTAGTCAGACAATATGGTCTCATGAGCATCCAGGCAAAGTTTAAATGTAGCAGAACGGTACCTCAAGGCACAGATCACTATTTTCCTGGAACAAACAGCTAGGCAGGCACAAGAGACATCAAGATTAAAAATGCAGCAAGTCAAACCAGACTTCACTAAAATTAATGAGCAACAAAATTGAGAACATATGTAAAAAAATAAATTCTACAAATAATTGTTTCCAAAAGAAAAATACTGCTCTTAAGGTTATTAGTCAAGTAGAAGCTAAAACATAAACTGCTGATACAAGTGCCAACTGGCAGAGTAAAAACAGACAAGATACTACTGACTGCTCAGGCTCAGCCCCCCCCCCTTATCTGGTGCCTCATATCTCTGAGCTGTTGAATGAGCAATTCACATGACAGCTTGACATAGCCAAATTTTTAATCAATTACTTTTCTACATGGTAAAACTCAAGTTAAAGATCAAATGAAAACTGGTCAAACAAAGAGCTTGAGCTGTAACACTCAATTAGCCCCCACTGCCTCTGTACTTGCTTAATGTGACATCTCTGAAGTAAAGAAGTTTGATATCAAAGACCTCGCTTCTTGGTTTAAAGCCTGCTAACCAGAAAAAAAAAATCCCACAGGCAATTCTATGCAACAGAAATTCACATTAAGAAAAGGCAAATTAAATATACACCTTCTGAGAAAAAACTCAGCTTGGGCAAATTCTTCAAGTATGTGCTATTAAATGAGTTTGAGAAAAAACTGCCAGCATAGAGCAATTAAGAGTCCAGGTTTAACTAATTTCAGCGTTCAACATGCTTGTTTTCACAAACATATTTTGAGCTACTAATGGTGAAGAGCACAAATACGCAATTAAGTGCAACTCTGTAGTTCAAATGCTGTTAAACCAACTGGCATTATGTGCCAAAGGTGTTTGCGCTGCACGCTGCAAGCTTTGATCAAGTTTAGCGTGGCCCAAAGTAAACTGAGGTTTCATCTTGAAGGTTTCAACAGTAAACTCGCATTGTTTTGTAACTACTTACTACTGATTTGAAACATTAAAACCAGTTACCACCAGCTTTGCAGAGCCAAGGTTTCCTTCCTTTGTTCATAATATGCCTACTGCCATTCCCCTTGCAACACTTTCTCTGGAAGGATGCCACTCGCAGTGCTAATTCAAGGAAAAACTTAAATAGCCAATTCTCTTCTGCCTTTTTTCACTGGATTTGTAATATTTTTCTCAGACTGCAGTAACGGTGCCAAAAAAACAATACAAACATTGTAGAAGCCTTTTACTTTAACAGTAGTTACAATATTGAATTGTCTTTAAAGAGAAGCCAAGAAGGCAACTCTGAAGCCTTACTCCAATTTGAATCATATGCAGATCAGCACCGCAGACTGATCAGTGTTTAGGACGACAGGAAACACTCCTAGGAGCTCCTTCTGTAGAACACAGGAGATATTTCAATCATGCAGCCCAAGTAATGTAGCAACTACGAGATCCAGGCACTTGACCTTCGCCTCAAAGGTGAAGCAGAAAGACATTACATGCTAATGCACAGCCAAGGATTTCAACTTGCACATTGGAGCCCATTTTTAGCAGTCGATTTCCACTGCTACATGCAGAAGACGGTGCCTGTCCCTCTTTAAATGCAGACAGACTAGTTTGAAAGGGGGATGATGGATATAATACAACTTCACCTGAGCTTTCCAATGCATGTTTCATTCATCAGCCTGCCTGCACTGCAGAAAGCCCTAATTCTACAGCAAGAGACCCTCAGGTGACTCCTTTCCATTCCTTCTGAAGCCTAACAGGAATCTACACGAGCACAAAGCTCTACGCAGGCTGACAGAGTTGCAAATAGGGGCCCAGGAAGTACGGACAGATTTATTTTTTAAACATAAACTGTTAGAACGTCCCTATCTACACAGACCTACTATTTTTTCTTCCAACCCTGCCAATTTCTACAATCTGGGCAGGCACCGCATTTTCTCCACTGGTGCGTCTAAAGGTGCAATGTCATGCTTGGCACAAGCAAATCTAAGACTGCTGCTTCCAAATGGGGTTGTTTCACCCACCCCAAGCCTCTACTGTCGTTACCTCCCTTGCACTCGACTACTGATGTAGCTGCAGGACGAATTATCAGCTCACTGCTCCAAAGCTGCGCAAGCATGATAGCCATGAAAGGTGCTTGGCGGACTGTTTCAGACGGTTCTTTCACACACAACTGTATTTTCCACTCTTCTGAAAGGAGAATCCATCCCATCCCCTTTCTCCCCACCTGCTGCTCTTTTCCAGTGCTCTTCCAGTCTCTTGTCTGACCCGGTCAGACAGGCAGACAACGCAGCTAACATCTTTGCTATTCAAGTCTGAGGGCAAGTGAGAAGATCAAGACCCACAGTCAGGAGCACCCTTTGTCCACACTCCTCCAGCTAGGCAGAGAAGCAAATGCCAGAATAAAAATCCATAGAACTCCAGATACTTACACTGAACCAGGAAACACTAAAATTTCCAAAACAGTACCTTTTGCAGAAATTAAGTTTACTTCAAGGCCTCCTCAAAAGTCTAGTAGACTCCTAAGGGGTAGAAGAAACTACATACACAGACCCCAGCAAACCCTACTCCAGGTAAGCCTCTCCTGTGGCAACAGTGCTTCTGAAGTGCCTTTCGTTTGACTACATTTTTGGAGAAGTGAGAGCAAGCTGCCTTTCCAACCAACTATGTCCAAATTGCCTACTAACTTGTCTGTGAAAGCTAAGAAACATTGAGGGCTAGGCAATTTAAAAATATTTGTTCCTCGCTACATGAAACACTGTGAAACTTCTCTGGGCACCAGAGAGTAACCATTCCCAACACAAAGGCGGCAAGGAGCACCATCTTCTCACCTACGAGTTCAGACTCAGCTTTTACTGTGAATCACACAGGCTTATCTGACTCAGTACCATGAAGATTTGGGTTTATTTATAAGAACAAAAGGCCAGCAGTTCCTGCATGCCTGTTCATATACTTCCATTCTTTTGAATCTTCACTTATTTAATTCCCAAGAAGCAGAAAGCCCTTTATTGCTCTAATTTGCAGGTGTGATCAGAGACTGACAGACTTTCAAATGTCATTTCAAGATAATACATTTTTGAGACAAAATGGAAAGCAGATGAATTTACCCATGAGTTACTGAGTTTTGCAGCCTTCCAGTTTATGTTGCTTCAAGTCTCTATCACTTTATTTCAGCTCTCCTCTCCAGAGAGGAAAGAAGAGATTTAGATTCAAAGACATTCCACCTAATAAAGCAAACTGAGTGACTGTTCAACCTGAAGCAGTCATTTTCTTCTAGAAAACTTCCATTGAGTAATTATTCCTAGAAGTAGTAGTATATTCTTCATTCCGCCTGCTCAAAATCTATAAAGATTGAGTAACAGAGAGCCCAGTTTGCATTTACATTAAAGTGATGTTCATAGAAGACCCATTATAAACCAGCCCTCGTGTAATTTAAATTCAAAGTCCCATCCAGAACCTGGAACTTATCTGCATTTCAATGCTACATTTGCTCTGACATTATGCATCTTCTTCTGGGAAAAGCAAATTCCTTGAAACAACAAGCCTCTCGTTCTTCAGCTTTAAATCAGGCAAGAACATATGCATGTACAAACACAAGGTGAAAAGAGAAAGATCTCATTAAATGTGCCTTAGAAACGTGTAGGGACTGGTGGACTACTACATGCGAATAAAGCATGAGTGTTACGATAACCACTTAGCTCCCAGTGACAGCTGTTGATCAACCTGAAAATGTACACATATGTAAGTTCACTCCATGGCACAGAAAGCTATGTATTTGCTTTTATTCCTTAGCCCAGAAAATCAACACAGAAGCATAAAAACCCTTGAGATCTGCTGCCCCCCGCCCCCAATCTGTAAAAGAACTAGAGCTATCTGACTTATGTCAGAACTCTGAGGGTCCAACAAATTTAGCTTCTTGGAGGTCAGATTTAAAAGAAAGAAGGCTACCTAACTGCCTGTAAAATTGTTTAATTCTGACAGTTTCAAGCCATGACTTCAAGACTTTAAGACCCCACTTGCCTGCCACCTCACTAGGTTCTTCTGTGTTTTGGAGAGCCTCACCTACAGATCTACAAGTAGTAAAGCAAAAATTAAAAACACAAATAGTGGATTTTCTAAGAATTCTTAGCTCCATTTGCAGTAGTATTTTAAGAGTATTTATATGAATGGATGTTTAGAGACAAAAGTTACTTAACTAAATATAGACTTACATATACACTAAGTCTGAACAATTATCTTTTCATAAAGAATCTGTTTACTCATGTATTCTCATATAACCTTTAACAGACTAATTTAGAAAGACATTTACCAAAAAAACCCCAACCAACCTCCCACAAAATCTGTAAAATGTTTTGTAACACCACTAAGAATTTGCTTTCCAGACACCTGAACCAGCTTCCCAAAACAGTGCGCCCTCACAAAGGTTCTGCAATTTATTTTTAAAATTTTGATAAATTTCTGATTTCGGGAGGTACTGAGCGTCTGTTCTTTCCATCGACTTTAATGGGATATTTGGGTGTTCTCCACTCATTAAGAATTAAAGAGTCTAAACACAAACTTTAGTTTTTGGATCCTAAAGCATCTACTTTGAAAATCTTGACTTATGATCTAAGATACAGACAACTTTAAAAACAAGTATACCTCTTCTCGCATAATTGGTATCCATATCCTTAAAATGCACCATAACAAAATCTGAAGACTTGAACAAGATACTCTCTAGTATGTCTTCACGTTTTGGCCCCAAACTGGATTCTGCAGTTTTCCGATGAGCAGCATCAAGCACTAAATCACACTATTAGAGACATAAAAAGAATACGCTAACTTAATGCACAATAAGCTACTCAATAACTTCTCATATTTGCAAAAAACATTTACAATAGCTTACAAAAATGAATCTGCTTGTGTAAACCTAGACATGAATAGTCAAAATAATTCAAAGTAAATATTCAAATCTTAATCAAACATTGATTATTCAGCATTAGGATCTTTTAAAATAGGGAAGAGTCAAAATGAAAAAAATTACCTTAGGACTGTAGGTTTTAAAAACTCCTTCATATATACCACCATTTTTCACCTGTACTTCACATTTGGATCCCTAGAACGCAAGAAAAATGAAAATACAGCTTTCTACCAGCCTGACAAATGACATTTGAGTGATTTTCTCAAAGCTGTGCTTTTTACATAAGTACAATGTGTAAAAATACAGCTGGTTTTAGTCAAATCTATTCAATCAACGTTTGCCCATTTATAAATATGTCACTGTGTTCTGCAGATGCAAACAGCTGGGTGTATACCAACATTTGCTCTGAAGGGACTGAAAGATACTCCCAGAAACATATTTGGTACTCACAAAATTCTTGACCAGTTATGCACACAAATAAGTTTTTGTGCAAAACCAAAACCTGTGTGTATGTTTGTGTACAAATAGCGGTGAAGGCTTATCCTGGACTCAAGCAGATGTGGGACAGTCTGCCTTACTTAATTTTGGCATGTCAGGACTTCCCTTAAAATCTAGGGAGAAAGGCAAACAGACTCATATTTATCCATAATGTCTCTAAAGACAGAAAATTCAAAATACGACCAGTGCACCTAACAGATTTGTTATACATCTGCAAGTTGTATTTGAACCTTTCCAAGCCAAAAACACAGAATAGCTATCACTGTGATTCTTTAAAGTTCAACCTTGGCAAAAGATGTCTACTGTTAAAGTTTAATATTCACTCCATTACATTACAATGAGTGGACTAGTTAACAATTCTGTCACTATAGAAACTGTTTACTCTCCTTCCAAATATGAAGACTTACAACAACTGATGTAAGTATGTGAACCATTCTCATGTTTGCATAGATGCCATCGAAAGAAATCTGAAAAATAAAAAAAGACGTCATGAATATATGACAAACACTTGTAACAATTCAAAAAGCCAGCGTGCCAAAAATAATGCAGGCTTTCAGCAGTACATACTAGTTCCTAGAAACAGTGGTCCAAAACCTTACTTGGTTGATATACACAGAACTTAGGTCACATGAGATTTCCAGAGGACCCTTTCCCCTTTCTCTGATCATTACAGATCTGAACACCCCTCCAAACAAGAGAGGCATTACAGAGTGCCCCTAATGCCAAGCGATAAGGAAATCCTCTTGCTGGTTGGGTGAAGCTCGTATGCACAGACTCCTAACTGAAAAAGCCCTGCTAATATCCCTCTCTGGTTTAAGAGCCATCAACAGGATAAGGTATTTCAACTGCCGTAGAAGTAAAACGGTGCTTTCAGGGCCTGCTGAAGTACATCTTTTCATCTAACGGACCTGATTACAGGCATTAGCAGAGGCTAAAGTCATCAAATCATGGAACACCAAAGAGTTACAAAATCCATCATAAAATTAGTCAAAAGTAATTCACTGTAGTATCAAAATCTGTGATTCTAGGAGAGATCCCAGAAGAGTCAACCAAATATCACCCAGGTTGCTAGATGACACGCTCGCCCAAGCATCCATGAAGTGGTGAGGATGTCTGTGTTTTGTTGCAACATCCGGTATCTCTCCCTGTCAACCTCATGCTTGTGAAACAAAGAGATGCTGAAACATGCAAGGACCTCACCATATTTTGAGCTTTTTAACTGACAACGTATCTTTTACACTATCAGCTACTTAATCCACTTACTCCTGCATGTTAGCCACCTTCCTGGTCTGAAAAGATATGTTTAAGGATGCTCCTAGGGTCAACAGTCACTATGGAGGATGTAAAGACTAACACTTTTATGATATTTAGTGTTTGCCCATGACTTTCTTCACCACTCTTCCTCAAAGCTTCTTTATTTTTACTGAAGTCTTGATATCCTCAATAAACATTTACATAAATAAACTGTAGATCTTTTAAACCTTCCTAATTCTGTCCCATTCCCCAAAATTAGTCATCCTTGAAAACCAGGCCAGTAACAAATTAGCAAATATTTGATTACTGCAGTTCAAAGATCCAGTCTTTAAATCGAGATTCACATCTTTAGCTTTGGTAAAGTTGGGTTCCACAAGTCCAGCCACACCTATACTTCAACAATATATAGCCTCGACAATAACTAAAGCTAAACATTCAGGTTACTGATAATACTATTTACAGTAATTTATAGTAAAGCTAAACAATTACTATTTTATAGTAAAGCTAAACAAAATTGTTATTTTTAACTAAATGCTGTCTTACTGTCACCCGTCTAAAGGAGAAACCAACGTTATAATCTTCAGATAGGAACTAATTCAAAACCATTGCCTTAAGTTAAATGTTATCCGTATCTACAACTATCATTGCAAGAAAATGCACAAGATTTATATTAGTGTAGTCAAAAGTTTAAGTAAGCCTCCGCCTTCACCCTCCCAGGAGACTTAATGAGTGCAAGATGCTACACCTTTAGAAAAGCGTATCTTGGTCTAAAATATTCATCACAGTATCCAACGGAAAAAAATGAGTGAATACTCCAGTATCCACTATTCTTACATTCGTACTTGGGTTCACTGTACATAAGTTGTTTCCTCGTATTTAGAAGTGGTACAATGAGGAAAAAACAGGTACTTACTGTAGGCTGAGGCGGTCCTTTGCCACTGCTGCGACCTCTGAAATTAAATACATACATGGGACACGGTTAAAAGTACTGCCGAAACTGGTACATTTTTAACAAGTAAGAATTCAAAAACCCATCTTAATTTAGTGTTGTGAATGGGACCAGAGAAAAACAGCACTCCCCCAGAGCAGAACTTGACACCTACAGGGGCCACAGCTTTTATCCTCCAAACTACCTGCCTACAAGCAAGTTAACATCAGCAAGTAGGCAAGAGGGTTATCTACAATAAATTAAAGGACAAAATGAAGAAAATACTAAGCTTATGGCATTACAAAAATCCAAAAATATTCTCTCTTAAGCAGAATCCTGTAACGAAAGCAAATTCCAAAACTTACTGGCACACAAAACCAAAACCCACTTTTAATCCCTGCTTAGCACAGGGTCCCTTCTTTAAGACTAGAGGCTCAGCACATCGTCACTGTCGTCTGATTAAGGGCCACCCAAAGAGCTGACCCATGCTCAAGCTACAGAGGAGCCCCGACCGCAGGGCCCTACACAGAGGTTGCTTACAACTACTGTCACAACCCAGCAAGTGGAACTAATTAAGTCCCTCCATCCCCACGAAAACACTAACTACTTCTAATGCGACTCTGTCAATGTGTAGCACTCGGGACACTTCAAAAAGCTTTTAAATGACTGAGCTGTAACACTCTGTGCCCTCCACCTCAGACACTTGAGTCCCCACAGCATCCCTGCTGCTACCAAGTCCGCAACAGCCACAGCTCTTCAACGCTACTGGTGTGCCTTATTTCAAAGTTAATTCCTTGTACCAAGAAGTCCTAGTTTCAAATATTTCTCATAGCGATTTAGATTTGTATTACGGTGACTTCAGGAGTGCACACTGTAACATGAGGCAAAATGAAGTCTTCTGTTCTATTAAAAAAAAAAAAAAATCAATTTTTTAAATAGACCCACCTTACAGATGCACAACCATCTAATTAGAGACCTGAAGAATCATGTCTACATTTCAGAATATCCAAACAACACTGAAATCTAAATCCAACTCAATGTCAACTGCATTCAATTGCTTTTGAAAACACTATGTCGTGGTTGAATACAACCTTGCTCTCAAAACAACATGCCCCTTATAAATAGGGCTCATGAGTTAGTCAAGAAAGCAAAGGAACTTCTCCCAATGAACAAAAATATCCCTCAAAAAAATTCTGCAGAAATAAGCAAGTCCATCAGAGAACCATAAAAGGCCTTAATGAGGAGAAAATGAAAAACCACTAAACTATCACCTGACTCGTTGAAGAAAACAAGCTTCTGAAACAGAAATGTAGTCTCATACAGCATCACGCACACTGATGACATTTGCTGATTGGCACTAACTGCAGATTTCGGATGTCTAGCTGACATTTTCAGAGTACTTGCAGAGTACTAATCTCACGAAAAAACCCTAATGCAAATAGCCTTTATTTAATTACCTATCAGCCTTAACTTCCCATAAGGCAGCTACACAACTTCAAGCTTGCTCTGGAGACAAGCAAGTCTCACCATTTCCTAAGTCTGGCAGTTGTCAAATGGCTACCTACAGCACGGTGCTGAAGGGAGCCCTTCGTGAACCTGGAACATCATTTTTGCATAATATTCAGATGAATGATCCTCTTCTTTCCCCGAAAGTCATTTCACCAGATGTGAAACACCCAAACAGAGGTACAGGCCAGTTCCAATTTTTCCTTTTATTACAATTAAAAGTGTCAACAACACGTTCTTTCAAAGATGGTGGCTGAAGTTGAACAATTTCATCACTTCCCTCTGTTGATCTCAAAGATTTTAGAAGATACTCCTTCCTACCTCAGCTACAGAAATGGCCAAAAGTGAAAGAGTTTGGTGTCTTTGAAACAGAAAGCAGTCCCATTTTAATTACAAGTATTCTTAGAACTTAAATAACTGGGTTGCTAGACTGGTCAGAGAGTTTGGAATATTCCCTCTAAGCATCAACCTAGGTGTTCTAGATTTTCCATCTCTTACCACATTTCCAAAATTACTGTTCCTACCCACATTTCTTTAAGAAACAATCTGATTGTGCACATCCACACTGGTAAAAGGTCCTAACTTCTACATCACACCAAGAGTTAAGCTAACTGCAGAAATTCTATATGCTATTATGATCTAACAGGTCTCTTTATAGACCAAAGCTCTTGTTTTCCAGCTACAACTGTTAAACACAAACCATTAGAAAAAAGAAAAGACATTCACCAATTCTGCCAATGCTACAATTCAATCAAAATTCTGCATCTTCTGCTAAAACCAAGGCTGTCAACCTGAGGTTTATATTCCAACAGGTGAAGACTCAAGTTCAAACTACCCTTTGACACATCTTTGATGCATCATATGAAAAAAACTAAGACCTTTACAAAAGCAGAAAGTAGATGGTCTTTGCCAGTTTACAGTTTAAAACGGGAGAGTAACCCTAAGAAACTGGGCTGGGGGAAATTAGAAAGGTCAGTAGCAATTTGCACTGCTACCCAAAACTACATCTTGATTACAGTAAGTATGGTAAATTAAAAAAAATACATTTTGTACAGCAGAAATGTGGTTAAAGGTAAGCCTAGGAGAAGGCACAGCAGCCTGGCAAATCCAACTTGTAAACCCTTTGCTTTGGGGTAGCAAAGTCACAAAGTCAGAAAAATGCTGCACCAGACAAACAACCAAGCAATTACACTTCGTGGCCAACTCATTGCAGGCCAGCAGTCACACCGTAAGAGTGAAGTCTCCAGGAGGGCTTAATCCCAAATGCTGCACATTTTTCCTCTGCAGCAACTTGTAAATTTTTTTCTATTTTTATGAGCATTTACTATCCTATTCCTCAGTATCCCTCACCTCCCACCCTAATGTTTACATGCCAAGTAGCGCATTTGTATAAGCAAAAACAAGGTCACGCATTTATATTTTCCCAGTTAAGCGAAAACTAATGCAAGGGACACAAGTCCTTCCAGGATGTGAAAAGGTCTCAGACTTTCTCTCCAGCAGCATCTTCACCTTGAGACTAAGAAACAAACTGCAACTAATGTCTAGAGCAGAAGTGCAACTACAAAGACTGTTGAATTTATCAGAGTGAATAGATGTTTCTGCAGCACTGGCTGACATTACTAGAGCTTTGAAAACAAATCTACAGGATACTCTGAAGAACTTTCATTACAAGTGCAGAGAGCTAGTAAAGCTTTCTCTTAAGGGAGAAATCAGAAGTACAAAGTTTCATTTAAGTGCAGTATTTGTCTATAGAAGTCGAATGAATCGAAGCTGTCAAATTAAGATTATACAAGAAGTCCTGCAGCACTGTTTTCTGTAGTTTTTCCCCAATACTGACATTAATCATGTCAACTCCTGTCTTCTTGCAAGATGACAACTTCTGTAGCGTCTGAATATGTAAGTAACCTGACTCAAGTCTGACCCAGAGCACATCTGCAACCTGCTGATGGACTTAGTCATTGAGGAACTCTCTTTGTGTACATTGCTGCGAATCAGTCGTTAAATTAAAACTTACTCAAAAGCAGGTATATAGTAGCCTACTAAAGTGCATTATCAGTGATAAGGAGAGCGCCCTGCAGGTTATCCATTCATTTTGCTCAGCAGTTTAGGACAGTTGCTAAAACCGACACACACAAAGATGTTAGAACAAACTAGAAAAACTCTGACTGGCACGTGTGATCAGACCTCCAGAACAGTCACTTCCATTATACCAGGGCGCCTCAGCACTCAATGTCCACCATCACTTGTCTGAACAGGATGGACACCTCTCTTCTGCCCTTTCCCTAAGCCTTCAGTTAGGCTAATGAGAAAGGGTGTCAAGGAAAAAGGAAAATACAAGCAGGCAAGAAGTGTTAAGTCTCAAAAGCAATCTACGCAACATGGGATCATCTCAGTTTTAACTTTTTAATGAGCAAAGCCATTTATAAAAGACAGTAACTGAGTATTCTTAAAGCACTCCCAAGTCCAGTTAGGCAAGAAAGTTACCAAATGAAAAGGAAAAAGACCTTCTGCCACAATTGTAACTAGACACGTAACCATCCAAAACCCGAGTTTGAGGTGTTTTGCCTTCAGACAAAATAACAATGGGGAAAAATTGATAACAAAAAAGGATGCCATGCTTGAAGGAACACTGGGACAGATGCAACTTTCAATCACAGGACAGCTAACCTTCCTGTGCTCCTACAAGGGCAAAACTGAACTAAAACACAGTGAGTAGATATTAGATAATGTTTTGACTAGCACAGAGGAGCAGGTTTGTGTATGAGGTCTACATTTTCTCCAATTACAGTTCAACCTGCTATTGACATCCCCCCTACAGCCCGATTTCCCATCTGCCATATTGCACATGCAGTTGCGATTAAACAAACACAGCATTTCACTTAGTGCCTCTTTATATAAAGAGGTATTAATTCTTCTTGTTTGTTTTTCTTTTAAAGATACCTTCACCTGTGATTTTTCCCCTTATGTAAAACAAATTAATAATGTAATGAAAACAAATACTGGAATGTTCACACAAGATTTTACCTTTTCTAATACGAAATACATTTATCCATCATTATGAAACCATGGAAACAAACGTAGTGAGCAAAGCTGACCCTCCACTCACTATCAGTCCTAGCAGGACCAGGTGCTTAGCCCAATTAAATCTTACAGTAATAAACACACAGCAGAAAATTAGGTCCAGGACAGTTAACCATCGATGAGCTTTCTACCCAAACCTAAGCCTTTAAGAGCAACTTAGCCACGAAAAGTAACATTCTTTTGCATCTCAAGAAGAAAGAGAGTATTAGTGCTGCAGGGAAATGAGCTGCTAGGAAGAAAGCTTGGCGTGAACTGGAGATGTTTAAGTTTCTATTAAATAATATAATACTTCAAATTGAAACCAAGATGCAGGCCAGTTAAAAAACAACTTGATTTTTCAAACAGAAAAGCCACTCAGCTTTTCATTTACATGAACAGATTTGCAGCATGAACCATCTTTGAATTTGTACTCCCCAAAAGACAAGACTTTGCTTTAGGACAGCAACAGAAGTTCTCTGAAGGTGTTCCACAGGGCTCCATCAGCCCACCGACTGTCATTCTACAGACCCTCCATTCAGAAGTAACTTGAAAAACTGATTAACAAAAAAGAGTGTGAATACCTCTGAGGGAACATGTCAGTTGTTTAGCAGCCCCACTAGGACTCCCTAAGGAGTTCTGAAGTGGGATTTCTCCAACAAAACTAGAAAGGCAACACTGGTAGGAGAAATCCAGTGGCTTCAATCTTAAGTTTGGAGAAACTGAAGCTCACACCCCCTGATCTACAAATTAGTGCTCACCATCATAGTGAATTTTGTAAAAAAATGCTCTAGGTTTTGCTGCCCTTCATGTTAACCTCTACAGTGCCACTGTGTGTTGGCAGGGATAACTGTTTAGCAAGACACAGTAAACATCATGTTCAATCTGAACAGCCATATGCAAAACGTATTTAATCACTGAGATGAAGTGCTGAGGTATTATTGTCATTATTTGTTTATTCTGACGTTTTCAACTCTACCAAAGCTTTTCTGATTCCAGTTCCACAGACTGGTAACAAGTAAAACCCTATTTCCAGTGATGTCCAACAATGGGACCACTATAAATTGTGTTTTATTGCCAATGCACAAAACTGAGTAGGACTAAAAGTCAAGTTAAAGAGTAATATGAATAAAACTTGAAATGAAACTGCTCTGAGCGACTATGACCTTCAAAACTGTTACCATCCTGCTTTGACTGTTTGTTATGACCCCCACAGCACTAGAAAAATTCACAACACTAGAAAGTTTTGGGTTTTTTTCTCCCCCTTCCTCTCCCTCAAATCTGTGTGGATTTGTCTAGCTAAGGCTCTCCGAGCAGGATCAATCTTCCAGAGGCAGTATGAGACAGCAGGGCCTCCGCAGCGTGCGTGGGGAGGGGGAGATGCGAGGAGGGGCATGAGCCTGCTGCAAAACCCCGATTCCTCGCCCCCAAAAATCTGTGAAAAAGCGAAGCCGTGCTTGGAACCACCATCCACCGGCGAGGCCAACAAGCGCTCTGCGGCCTCCCTTCCCGCGAGAATTTTATTGCGATTTAAATTTTTTTTTTAATATAATAAAAATCCAAATAAAAATAAACCCCAGTAAGCTGAAGGTGCTCCGCCGCAGGCGGGCCTCCGCCGACTTCCCCAAGGCGGGCGGGCAGGCCGGCCACCCCCTCCCCCGCCCGGGACAACCCCGCCGCCCCCCGGCCCCGAGGCCGCCGCCATCGCGGCCGGCACCTTCCCGCCGCCGTCCCCCCGCGCACGTGCGGCCGCCGGCTACGGCGCCTCGCCCCCGCCGCCCCCCTCCTCCTCCTCCTCCTCAGCAGGCGGGTCACGTTGGCCCGGGGGAAGCGGCGCCCCTCGCCCCCGCCGCAGGCCCCGCCAGGCCGCGGGGGGCTTTGCCCGCCGCCCCGCCGCGGAAAATGGAGGTTCCGCCGTGCCCTCCGCCGTCCCCGGCCGCCTGAAGGGCAACCGGCCGCGGCCTGGCCTCGCGGCCTCGCCCCGGCGGCACTGCGGAACCGGCGGGGCCCCCTCGGCGGGCCTTGCGTGCGCCCCGCCCGCCGCCATGCCGGCTCCCGCCCCGCCGGGCGGAGCCCCCCGCGCCGGGCCGCGTCCCCCGCCATGCAGCAGGCCCCGCTCCCCCGCCCGGCCGCGCCGCCGCCGCCGCCCATGGAGGCCGGTGCAGGGAGGAGGAGGGGGGGGGGGGGTAGGGGGGGGGAAGCGGCGGGGGAGGGGGAGCGGCGCCCGCGCCGGGCTCTCCGCGGCGGGGCCGAGGCCGGGGCCGGGCCCGCCGCCGCCGCGCACCCACCTGCCCATGTTCTGCCTCCCGCCGCCCGCGGCTGACGGGAGGCCGGGGCCGCCGCCGCCGCCGCTGCCGGGGGGCTTGCGGTTGTTGCCGGCGGCCTGCGCCGCCGCCGCCGCTTGCTTGAGGGACATGACGAGAGAGGGGAGAGGGCCGGGGGTGCGCGCCGGGGCTGGGCGAGGGCCGGTCCGCGGGGCCTCGCTGCGCTGGCGGGGCCGGGGCGCCGCTGGCTCGGCCGGTTGCTCCCAAACAGTGCGAGCGGGGCGGAGGGAGCGGAGCGCGGCGCGGAGGGATCCGCGGAGAGAGGAGAGAGGGGGGGGGTGCGGGGGGAAAGGCCGGAGCGGGCTAGCGGGGGAAAGGAGCGGCGGGGCGCAGGGGGGCGGCGATCGGCCCCGCCGCCTCTCGGACACTCCCGCGGTGGCAGCGAAAGGGGGAAATGGGGCGGGAGGCGGCGGCGGCAGAACGGGCGGCGGGCGCGGACTCTTTACGGGAAGTCGGAGGGCGCCGCGGCGGTGCTGCGGCGGGTGAAGGGGCGGAGGCGGGAGGCGGGGAGGGGAGGGGGACACGTGAGGCGGCGGCGCGGGACGGCGGCAGCTCCCGCCGCAGCCCCGGCCCCGCTGAGGGGACGGGACGGGCACGGCCCCGCCGTGAGGCCCCCGCGGGCGCAGCCCCCCTCGCCCTCACAGCCCGCCCGCGCCTGCACGCACACACCCCCCACACCCCCCCCTCACCCGCCGTAGCCGCAAGGGCAAACCCGAGCCGGTGCCAGCCGGGCAGACACCCCCGGCGCGGCCGCTGCGGGCGGCCCGCAGGCCCCGGCCCCTGAGGGGAGCGTTCCCCCTCGCCCGGCGGCGCAGGGCCGTGGGTTGCGGCCTCCTCTCCGGGCCGGCCCGCAGGCCGAGGCCTGACCGGGGCACAGACTGGCGGGGCCGGCCCCGCCCGGGCCTGCCGCTGCCCGCCAGGCCCCGCCGAGGCCCCGCTCGCCGCGCCCCCCCCCCCCCGCCGCCCTCCCCGTGGCCGCCAGCGAGGAGGAGTGGGAAAGCGGCGGGCTCGGCCCGGCAGCGCATCGTTGAAAAGAAACCAGACATCGACAGACACCAAAAATCAGAAAAAAATGGCCGAGCCGCCGACTAGCTGTGAAAGGCGAAATGGAGAACCCCAGCCCCCTGCGCTCGCTAGCCAAGCTGCAGCCCGGCTCCTGCCTTTAACCACAGAGATACCGAACTGTCGCCAGGAAACACATCCCATCGCCCTCCTGGAGCCAGCTGCAGGAAAGCAAGATGGGGCCGAGGGGATTGCCACGTTCCTTGTTGACAACCCCTCAGTATTACAGATTTCTGGGTGGGGTCCCACGCCCCCCCCCCCCCAAATCACTGCAGTCCAAAGAAATTAAAATTTGTATTGCACTGACAATATTTCAGCCTGAGATGCAGCTTCTCCCCTCGCTCCGTGGTGTTGCCTGTCCCTCAGCAGAAATTTAAGGTGAAGTGACTGTTTGGTTCTGCCATGTTCGTGGTACCTGCTTTTAGCAGAGCGGTGGTTTCGCCAACTCACCAATACATAAAAATAAAGCCTGGTCTGGCCTGTTAAAAAATCTATGTACATATAGGATTAGTAAGAGCAGATGTAACTTGAAAAACCAAGAGCTAAATTGATTTATAGCCATGGTTACTCAAAACGCTCAGAGTTTAATCTATTCATAGAAATGCTCTAGAAATCCCACAGGATTCAAATGTAATAAAAAGGAGCGGTGCTCTTAGGCATTATTTATACACCTTGCTTGTAAAGCAACAGCTTTCCCATGCAGTTGGAAGAGTTGTGGGTGGCAACGCACAATGATAAAAAGATAACAAATATTTAACAGCTTTCTTAAATTAGCATTTTTCCCTACACTTTTGACTGTTAAACTGCTTGTTTTGTTTTACTTTACAGGCCCAGATAACCTTGTGGTTAACACATTATTAGCTAGATGACAGATAAGTAGCAGAAATGGGCTCAGCACAAAGAATTTTTCCATTGAAAATACTTGCCCTAAACAGAGCCAGGAAACTACGTTTTTCAGTCACTTTAGTGAACGCACAGGACACTTTGCTATTACACAGCCACGGATATCGAGGATTTCTGCAGACCAAGAGTTTCTGCAGGAGACACAGCACCTACAGAGCTGAAGACAGCACGGATTTTTAGGACCATTTACTGTAAAAGCAGAAGTCGGTTTCACTGCAAGTGATGGGATAACTAACATTACCTAAGAGAAGCTAAGAAAAGACCATATATATATATATACACATGCACATATGCATGTGTAAAATCCACTAGCATACAAGGCCCTGCATTTAACCAAACTCTTCAGGGTACTGTTTATAAGATCTTCTATATCTTTTGCTTGGTTCTACTACACCTCAAGCGGAGGCCCTCCAAGTGCTAACATGCTACGAGAAATACAGCAAGAAACCAACTTGAAGAGTCGAAAGATGCCTTGAAACTAGCTCGAGTAAGCTACAGCTAGCAAAGATTACTTACTCAATGGTGTGTTTCATCAGCGTGCTTTGCATTTTAAAAGCAAGTTACCAAGAAAAAGCACAAGGAAGTCTGATAAGAGACCGAGTATAACATATCCAGGTCACTTAATAGTTGTTTTATTTTTAAAGGACGTTACTTCAATGCTTTTTCAGCTAAGAATGTTTACAGTGCACAGCAATTAGTCACTATTTATGTGGCTAAAGGTTAAGAACTATTAAAGAGCCTGCAGCGTTTTGAAGTGGCAGCCATGCTGTGAGGTCTGCTGGCGGAGACGGAGCCCTTGATATTCAAGGATGTCAAAAATGCAGAAATAAGTTCCACAGGCAGAGATGGTTTCTCAGACATGATCCGAACATACTAAACTACTTTTTGGGGTGACATTACATGCCTGGAAAGCAGCGTATGAATAAGACTCGTGTTGATGTCTGCAGTAATGACTCAAGTGCAGTTGCAGTTTGACTTGTTTTCTCCTTCAATGTATTCTTTGTTTTGTTAAGCTCTGTTTGGCTTCCATTGTGCCCTTCCTTTTTTATTTGCCAAGCATCTTTGTAAAAAAACACATTAAAAGTAAATACAGAAGCGACCAAATTAAAATAGCTCCGGCAGGAACGACCACCAGTGAACCTGCAGGTTGGTTTCCAGTGGCAGCCGGCACAGACACTGCTCCTCACCTTTCTGTTGTGAGCACACGTCTACAGCAGACTACCCAAATTTCCAGCGTGATGGGATTATACTGCCAGTACAGCACATCGTCCCTTTTACTTCTACCTGCATGCGCTCTTCTTTGATAGCCCACAGTTCCCAACATTCTGTTTATTACGTTATGGCTTGGCTCTATCCATTTCTCACTTTTTTGCTCTTCCCTACCATCGCAGATGAGGTTGTGACAAAGGACAGCCAACAGTGGATGCAGTGATTCAGGATTCAAAGTTACTGTGGTCAAGAAAGAAAAGCAACAATTTCTAATGGAGAATCACATTCTGTTTTGCTCTTTCTGTCCACGTTCCAGGTCAGAGCTGCTCTTTTTCAAGACTACTATTTTCATTCAGATTTGTGACTACATGTGCAGGCTGTATTTGCATACGAAGATGAATGAGTCTGATAATATCATCACTTACCAGGAAGTGCTACGTGATGTAACATTTCCTTGATCTAACCTGCTGTTAGGTGGTATGCTCTCTTCCTGGAGCTACCCAGGGTGATCCTCAACAGCATTCGACAAGATGAAACATGCATGCCTACAGAGGGACAACCACCACAGGCACTCGGCGTTTATTTTAAACGAAATCAGCTGCTAGAGAAGCTCACCGAACTGAGCATTTCTACACGTGTTTTCTCCTCCCTGAAGACTTCTGCTATTTAGTCCCATTATCCCTAACCCTCTTCTTGGAGACTAAAGCTTTGTGACCAGTGCTGTGGGCGTGGGGATCTCCAAACACTTGGAAAGACATTAGGAAAACAAATCAGGTACTCTAACACACCAGCAGCACTTCCCAGAGGGATACAATATTAGCTCGTCAGCAAAACTGCCATCAGTTTTAACTGATTAACACACTACTGGCCGAACCAGAAAGAAGTACGCACACGACAATGAGCAAAACCAAAGCCCAGGCTCCAAACCAACCAGGCAGGACAACTGCTGCCTACCTCTGCCTTTTCACCTCACCCTGGGCTCTGTGTCCCTTTGCATTGCCTGCAGCCCGTCAAATTCACAGCTCAGTTCCAAGCAGAGACCAGCTCCCATCAGATACAGATTTTGATCCGCTTTTGCACTTTAATAGCCATGTCTTCCCAATTTAACCCAGCCCACCAGCATCCCTCTGCAGCTCAGTTCAGACAGGACGGATGACGGACGTGCCTGCTGAGCCATGTGTGCCAGCGGCTTCTCCTGCAACCAACAGGAGGTGAAGGGAAATGCTAATGTCCATGGAGCTCAGGAAGGAGGTACAGAAGTGCCAGAGCTCATTTTACGTATAACCAATATTTTAGTGAACATTGCTCTCAGTTTCCATTGGCCTCAGACACTAAACAAGGGCATTTCCTTCCTTGGGAGGCAAAGCTCCAGGAGCTGTACGGTGATGCTCTTGCTCCGTAGCAATTGTTTTGGGACAGAGCTGCAAATGGAGAGACACCAACAAACAAACTGCCACACAATCATCAACCAAGCACTTTACACTTTTAGATTTCACATTTTTATAAAAGGGAGGGGGGAACCCAGCCTGGCTCCTGCTAAGAAGCAGCACACAAAGCAATCGTTATGCCAAGATTTAGCTCTTAAATCCCTCAAGATCTGGTGCTCACAGAGCATAAACAACCTTTGCCTCACAGCCTCGTCGAGCTGTACCTCCACGTTTCCCAGGCGCAGCTACACAGACCCGCCAATACCCATCCTCTCCCCGTCCCTTTGCTGAGACAGGCATGCCAACAAGAAAGCCAGTTGCCATGGCATTTTTTCCCCCTACAGACAGATGTCCATTAAAAACCAAGTCAGCCTCAGGTTTGCTTCACAGAGCAGCTTTCTGTTATTATTACCAGCCCGCAAGGAATTTCCACTGTGCCCCTTCACCTCAGATGTTTCGATGCACTTCAGTATTAATCCCTGGGGATTAGAAGGAAACTACTACAGAACAGGCACAGGTACATTCAAAGGACAAATTTAGGATTATGATCTTGTTTTATGTTTTTGGCAGATGACTACCACATGACTGCATTTGGAAAGGGTTGAATTTGTTACCTCTGGCACTCTTTCCCTTGTTCACTAAGACTCCGTGCTAAAATCATCAGGCAAATTGGAAGTGAGATGCGGAGCTTTTCCCCTCCTCTGACACGTTACTCCCAGGGCTTAGATTCAGAATTTTGGCTTTAGGAGAAACCTGCCTGCCCCAGCCAGGAGCATCATCTGAGGCTCCATCCGTGGAGAAAGGACTCCCACCCCTTCGCACGGGAACCCCAGGCAGCCTCTGTGAGCAGAGCCAAAAGCTTCCAGCAAACACACGTGTGTCAAGGAGTGATGTCTTCTTCCTCGGTTACAAAACCACGTTTTTGTTTAAGATTGGAAAAACAGCCTAATGGATTCCATACTCCCAATACTTCCAATCCTGCCTGTGGTGGGGGCCAAGGGCTCGTCGGAGGTGTCCTCAGGAAAAGCAGGGGAGCTTCCTACTACAGTGCTGGCAGCGCATCACCAGCATCTCTGCAGGGTTGAGCTTCAGAGGGAACAGTCGGGCATTTTTATGTGGACTGTAACAGCACTAAATGCATGAGAAATCGATGTTGAAACTTTATTATACAGTGGAGTTAGTTTTGCGTGCTAAAACACCCCAGTGCTAAGACAACTGTTAAAGAAATCCTCTTAGTGATGTCCAGGGAGGGATCTCCCCTCTCACATCTGGGTCTAAACCTGGCAGGACTTCTAAAGTCTTCTCCGTTTAGGCTGTGGCACTTGGGAGACACAGGCCTTCCTTCTGCATGGGAGCTGACATTTTGGAGACATTCTTGCAGCTCGCAGCCCTACATCCGGGCTGGCTCACAGAGCGTTTTCCACAGGAGCCTGGGTCTTCATGGGAGCCAAGCGCCACTACTTCAGCTGTAGGAACGACAGCTCCTCGGCGCGCTGTAAAACAGCCGGCTCTGAGCACATACCCAGATGTGGGGTCCTGAGGGAGCGCTGCCTTCCAGGCTCAGAGTCACTTCCCAAGACGAAGCATTTGGATTTCTCCTCTCAGTTACAACTAGCGCAGCTGCAAATATGATCAAAAATATCTAATCCTCTTAACTGCTTCTGCAGTGTGACTCCGATCGCTGCAGAGGAAGATGCTGTGATTTCAGTGTGCTGCCTGCATTCCCACCCAGCTACCTATAAACCTTGGCTTTTACACCATTGTTCGTTTCTCCCCGTTGATTTCTTGGAAGCAGAAGTAGGTGTTTGGCTCCTTGTGATGAAGCTGCAGGGGTACGTCAGCGACGGGTGAAGGCCAGGAGCTCCCAGGTCCCAGGGCTGTGCTCAGCTCTTGGTGCTCCTTCACTGAGCAGGCAGGATCCAGTTGGGATTTCATCTTCGCTCCAGTGAAGCCAGAGTACATTTGAAAGCTGCCAAGGAGAATTGCTTGAAAAAAGTCCTCTTTGCTCCTCATACAACCATTGCACTTGCAGAGGGGAAACTCTCAGCACGGCTGCGCTCGACAAGACCGGCCGGCTTCCCCCTCCATCGGCACAGGGCCGCGGGCTGCAGCAGCACCTCTGTCTCCCGTGGACGACTCCAGCTCACCCACCTTGCTCGGCTGCATCTCCAACTCAGCTCCTCCAGCCCTCCCAGAAGGTTTTCCAACTGGGACTCCACACAGACCATGGCTTCAAGCCAACACCACTAGGAATTTCTCCAGCCTACATTAATTCTGCTTGGACTAAGATTACCAGTAGCGTAGAGGAATTGTTCTAGGAGATCTAGTCACTTTTTATACACCAAATGGATTTACTGTGGTTTTATTTTAGGTTTACAGAGCTCAGACCACAAAGCTGCCTTGGGAGCTTGCTCACACCTGTAGTGGGGGTCTTCCACCACCCCAGAGAGGAGCCCACCAAGGCGGGTTTCCTTCACATGCTTAAACCCCTCAGCTCTGTATAGCAAGTGGATGCAGTTCTTCACCTAAGAGCATCACACATCAATAGAGACTAATAAATAGTCAATCACATATAAATGGAGATGTGAGGGAAGAGGGAGACTGGGAGACAGAGGCATGCAAGCAGGCATCAAGAACATCATCTCTGTGTCCAGAAAACCAAGGTATGTCCTACACTGACACTGTCCCCCAAGGCTGCTGCCACCACACAGGGACACTGATAATAGGCAAGAAAACCAGTGAAGTTGTGGTCTAACTCCAGGAGAAGCTCTTCTTAAGTGCATGAGGGCAGCCTGACTGCTTGGGCTGGGGCAGCCAGGTGGGTTTTGTGACTTTTTTTGCAACCTCTACCAGCATGAGGTGGAGCGCCCATGGGTCGCTGCCCAGCGCAGGCTCCTGCACACCCCCAAGCACAAACACGGGGGTTTCACAGCTCAGCTGAAGGACTTTTGAGAGCACAAGCCCTTCAGCAGCTTGCAGAAGAGAAGTGTTGCCACTGAAGTGGCACCTTCAGATAACGAGGAGCATGCAAGGCCCAGCACCAGAAACCAGCACAGCCCCTGGGATCTCGAGTTGGAAATAAGGCACACGCTTAGCACAGCACAAGCTCGTCCTCACCCCCGCCCCATCCTCGAGCCCACAGACCCAGATAACCCCTACAACCACCAAACCAGCGCATTACTAAACCTGCACAAAAGACCAAAATCTGCTCAGAGTACAGCCCCCACCAGCGAGCAGCAAAGCTTTCCACGGCTCCCCAGCCTTGACGCAGCTCAGGAAATCCTCCACAAAGAGCCCCCACCTACCCCAGAGCCAGCGCCAGCTCCAGCAAGGCAGCAACCCCTCCAGGTGCAGCAGCTTTGTGGGAGCTGTTGGCCCTGAAGAAGGTTCAACAGCGACCAATTTCCTGGTAAGGAAGCAAACATTGTTCTCTCTGAGGTGTTTGATGTTTTTAACCAGCTTGGGATGGAAGGAGTTTGACTCTCCAGCTCCCTGGGAGAAGGTGGAAGGAAACCATGTGAGTGTCTTGAGGTTTGTTGTCTAACTCAATTAACCAATTACTTCCAGGTCAAGAAGGGGCAAAGCTATAAATGCTGCTTGCCACTATAAATAATGTTTGCTCAAGGGTGGTGCAGGAGCAGGAAGCGTTAGGTGGGGGGTTTTAACTTGGGCTTGAAATGAAAGCAAATATCATGAATTGCTTCCTGCTTCGAGCAAACCTGCTGCTGTTTTGCTGTTGCCCCTCGGAGGCTGAAGTGAACCAGTGCACAGCACTGGCTCTTGCCTTGGGAAACTGCAGGAATTCAGGCTGGGGAATGAATACACAAATATCCCTTTGGTGCTGCAAAACTCCCCTCCAAACACTGCTGACTGTCCTGGTGTAGGACCTGCTGTGGACCAGCTGGATGTGTCTGCCTTTAAAATACAATTATTAGACCAAAATGCTGCTTTTATGTAAAAAGACGGGGGGGGGGGGGGCGGGGAGGGGGGGATGGTGGAAGCCTAGGAGAAGTTGATGCGAATTTCTCAGAGCTCAAACAAGAACAGACAAGTCAGTTGGTGCAGATCAAAGCAGGAATTTTCCATGGAGCCTTAGGGAATGGGGCTCCGGTGAAAAGGTAAACGGAGCAGAGAGCGGGTGGTGGGAAGGCAGCGTGGCCCTGTGAAGGGGCCTGGGCTGGCCGTGGTGCGGGCACGGGGAGCACAGAGTGGCCGTGGGGTGCTCCGGCTGCTCGGGCAGGTGGACGTGGACATTTTCCTGCAGGGTGACTCTGTGTCCGCTCTGCTCGTGGCACTGTGCGAGGTTTTTTTAGGGCACAAACCAGAGAGATCACCTCACCCAGGACCTCGGCTCCCAAAAGAGCAGAACCAGCATTGTGGAGGGCATTAATTGGTGTTAAGGGACAGGTTCTTCCCAAGGGGTAAATTAGCCCACCAAAAAAATTAATGAGTCCCTGGAAGTGTGTGAAACAGAGCGATACCAGCCAGATGTCTCACCCCAAACTGCAGCACCCACGGCGAGGGCTCTGGAGGCCACTGCTGGGCCAGCCCCAAAAGGGCTCACGGGAACCCCTCAGCAGAGAGACCGGGGGCTGCTGGAGCTGGGGAGGCCGCAGGTCTCAGGTGCTGCGTTCCCCTCCCACCCCAGCAGACCCTGCTGAGAGCTTGGGCACGTACCCTGCAGGGGCTGGAGGTGCTGGGGGGGGGTGGGAAGCCCCCCCTGTGCCATCCAGCCCCACGGAGCCGCGCTGCTTTTGCCTCCTGCCAATCTGGATTTTGCCATTTGCTTATGGGGAACATCCCTGGTGCGAAGCAGCAACGGCCAAGCCCCAGCTCACGCCGAGCTGCCCTGCCTTCCCCTTCCAAGCAGGGGGGCACAACCCTTCCTGTCCCGAGAAGCCGTGCCGACCCCTCACCCCATGATACCACCTCTCCCCGCCGCTCGCTCAGGAACAGCTGCCAGGGTGAATCATTTCAGCATCCTTAAAGGGCGGAGGACTCTGCCAAGCTTCGTGCGACTTCTGGCTGTCACTCCGCTCCATCTGTGTTTCTCCCCAGCCCTTTTAAGTCCCACCGCCTTTCCTGGGGCGCCCGCTGACCCCCTCTCTGGAGCAGGTGGGTGCTCTCGCCACAGGGGTGCAGAGCTGACAGCGGAGGCTCTTGGGCGGCCTTGGGCGTTTTTGCCATTTTACGTAGAATCACAAGTTGTTTTGCTGTCGTGTTCCCTCTCTGCTAGCCTGTGAATCGGGGACCTTCTGCAGAGAGGGAACAGCAGGATCCAGGGATGTTCACAGAACGTGCTGGCCATCGGCGGCCCTTTAGGAGAGAGCAGGTCCCCCCTTTTTTGCTCCTGCTAGAACATCTCCTCTCCACTTCTGCCACGTAGCAAGCACCAGGGCAGACTTTGTCCTAGAGCTGCCTTTGATACCACTCCAGCCACCCAACACAGCACCAGCAGAGACACTAAACCCCTTTTGCTGTTCATCATGTTTCTTTCATGATCAAAAAAATAAAAAAAAAAAAAATCAGTCTATTTAAAGGTTTTTAATCATAGCAGGAGCTTGGCCAATCTCAGCTGTCCAGAGCTTGGGGGAAGTTTTATGCTGCTGCAACCTTCTGCTGTGGTGATACTGAGTCATCAGCCACAAAACTGACCTGTTGTTCAAGTTGCAGATGTCAGAACTTGACCGCAGGCTGGAGAGATCCATGCGCCAATGCTTTTTTCCAGGCACTGGGGTGTCCGGATGACGGGTAAGGAAGAGTCACGGGCCGACCTTCGCGGGGACTTTTCCCTTCACCACGAGCCACATGTGGGCTCGAGCCACACCAGCGGTCAGAGAGCGCGTGGTCCCAGCGCCAGGGAAGCATCCGCACCCTCGTCACCTGGGGTGAGTTTAGGAGAAGCTGGAGGGGACTGGAGGACTGAGGGGGATTTGGTTTAGTGCAAAAGTATTAAACAGGCATTACTGCTTCTGCATGAGCTGCCCACTTGGAATGAGGCAGAGATCATTACCCTGCCTTATCTGCTCTTTTCAGCTCAGCCAAACTTCCCCCCAACCCAAATATGACAAAAAGCTCGTTTGGACAGCTTTGTCTTCGAGTTAAAAAGTAGAAGACTTCAAAAAGAACAAGTCACATGTTTTGTTTTTCTCCCTGCAGTCTCCTCCCTCCGCTTCCAGTTGAATACACAAACAGAAATACTGCACGCTGGTTTAATTTTCAATCACATTTTTTGAAAATGAGTTCCAAGATACAGTACAGCATCTTAGTGTTCTACACAAAGCAAGCTTTCAGCAAAAGGTCAGAGGATCTTAGATGGTGTAAAAATATATCTTAAATAAAATAGTTTCTATAGGAGAGCAAGCCGTGTTGTACATCTCTAGGTCCTTAGAATAATTTACAGAAGGCAGAGGCCTGGTTGTACAATCCACACACTAGAAAAGAGTTAGTGTACATTCATGCTACAAAGTTAGAAAAGGTTGAAGTTCCCGATGGTTGGGGCAGGTCTCCAAACCCAAGCAGTGGATGCTGTGAGTGCACTAACAAGCGCCCTGTATTTCAAAGTGAGGAAGTTCAACACTTCCAGTCCATAAAGTCAGGAAGCCGATTATAACGACTCACCTTCCGAGAGTCAGCCTAGTGATTGTAACTCGTTCCTTTCAACTGGCCAAAAAGAACAACTTCTAGCAATAAAGGACTAGCTGTTTTCTTTCTTTGTTCCAGTTTGGAGCTGGTAAGTCAGAGCTGCATTTTCAGCATTACAGACTAAAATCACAGCTTGTCCCTGCAGTTTGAACGACAGAAAAGGATCCTACTATGGTTTGAAAAGACAACTGTGGGATTCCCCAGCCATTTTTAATCAAGAATTAGCCTTTAAACGCTCGGACTGCTGAGTGCAACACAGCAACCAGGACAGTCGCTTCTCCAACCAGGGTAAAACTCTTCCCACCCCAGAGCATCAAATCTGGTATATATTCTAAGTGAAAACCAACCAACAACAAAAAAAAAAGCCTGACAGATTTGTCCTCAAATTTCCTTTATGGATCTGCACACCTTTGAGGCAAATAACACACAAGTTTTGCCAGCTGAGAGCTTGGCCAGTGCCACATTTCAGAGCAGAACGGGCAGCGCGAAGCGATCCCAGTACCTGGAAACAGCAGCTGCATCTAGCGGCGAGGGCCCTGCGGCTGCAAAGCCTGGGCGCGGCCGCGGCGGAAGAGAGCTCTGAAAACGCTGCCTTAGTCCTTCACCTCACCTCCTGCCGAGGGTGGCAGCACCCCAGCTTTGTGCCAACACCCCCCCAGTGCAGCTCGCGGGGGGAACGCACCCACAGCCCGCTCCAGGGGGTGGGAGCGCTGCGGGAGCGTGCGGCACGTGTCCCAGGCTTCCCCGCGACGGCTCTATTTACTTTCTAGAAATGCCTGTAAAATAACCAGGTTTCCAGAATATAAAACTTTTCACGCTTTCCGCCCCAAAGGCGGCAAGTGCTGGCCTTGCAAAGGCCATCTTTAAAAGTGAAGAAACAGTAGCAAAGTCCCTTAAAGTGTTTAATATCCTAGATTACAAGCCTTTAGGACTCGTTCGGTTTCTTACACCACTACGATGGTTTATTTTCCACACCTCACTCCTCATTCTCAAACTACAGTTCTACTCCTGCGCTGACAGTTCTGCAGCGTCAGGACTGCACGTACTAAAAGGAGATGGATATAATCAAATTTACACTGTTTATTAAATAAAATCATTTCTTAATTGAGAATACTTTTAATCCAGGAGAACTGGAAAAGCCTTACACACTGGGCCTAGCCTACTCTACAGCATCCCCTTAGGGAATGCGATGTTTCACATGTACACACCCACCCACCCCAAAACAGTACACTCTCCAAGAAGAAAGTCAAATGCATGATAGGAGGGGCTCTGAAAAGGTAGGAAGGCAAAATGGTCATTAAGATCTGCCTAAAAATAGCTAAATAGTGCAGCGAAATGCTTTTAAATACCACAGACACCTCCACTGACTGGCAGCCAGGTTTATGAGCAGCTCTGAAGACAATTTCTAGCTGAGCTTTAGTGAACTGGGTGTTCCCAGCCGGAGTCCCGAGTGGTGAGCCTGGCCTACCACCAGCACGGCCAGTTCCAGTACGGGAGCAGGGCATTCTAATTTTCATTTGCCCCTCTTGCCACGGCCTCTCCTGGAAGAAGCTTTGCCTGTGCTCCCCGTGGAGGAGCTGGCAGAAGATGCCACCGCAATGTTGATCTGTCCTTCCTGAATCTCCTGTCGGGTCTCAGCGGGGAGGTGATTGATTTTCTGTTGCGTCTCTAAGTAGAACATGACATCCCGCAACTGCTCCTGGATCTCGGAGATCTGCAGGTCCTTCTGTTCGCAGGTTTCCTTTAACACTCTCTCCTCTTCCTTTAGTTTGTTCTGAAGCAAGGCTTGATTCGCTCGCAAACACTTATTCAGTTCTTGCTCCTCCTTCAGCTCGTTGGAGAGTTTAGCCACTTTGTTATTCAGCTGAGAACACCTTACAAATAGAAGCACAAGTCAGGAAAGCAGCACGCTACACCTAGATCAAACACTACGGCATCCTTTTGATTTCCAATCCTTAGGGCAACTGACCCCCAGCTGTCCCCCAGCCCCACCAAGACCACCTGGAATTTGGTTTTCTGGCAAAAGATGGGCAAGGGGAGGCAATGCAAGAGGACTCTGAAATGCCCCTGAGGATTTTCTACCCGGTTTAAGGCTTGCCAGCACTTGTTTGCCCTCATGGTGTTACCTGCACATGGAATAGGATGTGGTGAAGCCAAATCCCTTCCCGTGTCCCACAAACTGCACGACCTGGGGGGATTCCTCCCCTTGCAAGTTGGGCAACTCCATCTTGTACCAGCTGCCAGCAGGCAGGGTGTGTTGGGGAGCACGGGACTGTAACCTTGAACACGCATCTGCAACTTATTGAATAGGTGCCAAAAAGGGCACAGAGATACTCGGGGTCCTGAGAGCGCTAAGGGCAGTCAGGGACTCCCAGATGCTGGCACCCGCCACACTCTGAGTACAAAGCCTTGAAGATACCACTTCCCTCAGAAGCAAGATGCTCCCCCAAGGCTCTCAGTAGCCTCACATTTCACACTGTGCCTCCTTGCTCCTAAAAACTCAGCGCTTTTGCCCTGAAAGTTTGCTGGCATCATCCACAGGCTCCTTTCCCCTCAGGAAGGCGGGCTACAGGAACCACAGCTCACTAGCCACGGTTGCCTGCTCCAAGCAGGACGGCCGGAGAGGCAGCAGTGCCAGGGGCCTGCTGGGCTAGGAGGGACCAAGCATGCAGTCCCACCTAGGGAGCTGGAACACAGTCTGCACAGTCCCTGTGCTTGACATCTTTCAGCCAGGCACTTCCTAAGCTCTCCACTTCTCTCTGGGCTGGATGAGATGGCTCCGTGGAGCTGCCTTTCTTCTCTTTGGAGGTATCCGCCAATTGCAAAACAGACTGGCGTCTACTTCTGAGCAGGCAGAGGAAGGATTACTGAATGCTAAATATGCAGACCATGTAAAAAGAGCCAAGAGCCCAAAGGCTGTGTTCCACTCAACAGGCACTTTCAATTTGTGAACACCTACAGAAATGAGAGCTTTTTTTAAAATAAGCTGTGTTCTCAGTATACCAGTTTAAATAGCTCAAAACTGCCCAGGAATAGCAAGATTTTTTTTTCCTTTTGGATGTCAGTACGCGGAGTTTTAATGGCTGCATGGAACTAAACCTGGCAGCGGTACCCACTTCCTTTCGACAGACTGCTTTTCTTTGAGCAAGTCATTCAGCCTCTGTTCCAGACTGTCACACTTCTCAATGGTCTCTTTAAATTTGGTCTTCATGTTGTTAATCTGTAAAAACAAACACACAGGCGTTTCAAACAGATCAAAGTCCTCGGCACTTTCATTATGACATTCAATTTTCTGGAGAGGTTTCTAGACTTTGACCACTTACCACGTCCAAGTAAGCGCAAGTTTTGAGTCAAGAAAAGGTTTCATTTCGATGAAGACCCCCTGCATTACACTTTGCAGTACCCCAACAAGGAACCACGTTGCCGTGGAAGCTGCTCACACAGAACAGCAACTCAGGCTGCAGATCTGTGCCAGGCACCCCATTCAAACAAAAGCTGCATCAGATCCTTAATTTCTTATTGACTGCAGTTAAGCATTCATTTAGCCATTCTCTCGGACGTTTTTGTACCTGTCAGCAAACTTAAATTTCCATCTTAAGGCTTTACGATGCCAGGCTTTTGCTCATTTTAAGCTAAACCTCAAATAAATATAGTCAAAGTCTGAAAATTAACATGCTACTTTGCTCAGCACTGACTCAGCAGCTCGCTGTCATAAGGCACTGACCTACTGACACGAATATCTTACTCATGCAAAACGCAAACAGAAACACACGTACGTTGGCTTCCTCTTCCCCTCTGCTTCACAACTCGAGACTCCTACTGCTGAAGAAAAGCAAGCTCTCATTCTCTAGGCACGGCACAGAACGTGTCAAAACCTCCAACATAAGACTTACTTGTTTCTTCTGTATTAGGGTCAAAAGCACTCTTGCCTGTAGTGGAGGCAGGAATTTAAAGGAAAAATGCTTTCCTGGAGGAGCAATCTGGATAAACGTCAGTGTCAGCACACATGGTGCCTTCACTGATGCCAGAGTCGATGCAGAGCAGGTTTTAAGCCTTCCGGCCTTAAACACTGAATGTTTATGCAGCTGATGGTTCATTTGGGGAAGTGGCCTGAGCGCTGATAATGGAACACACTGCGCAGTGGCACGGAGTCAGACAAGACTCACATGGAGCAAGTGCCATGAGTAAAATTGTAAGGATCTTTAAACATGGAACCCCATTTGGGGCATATATCATAGTTGCTTCACTCTGAGGTTGCTTTGTGCATCATGTTTCATGGTCTCGTGCAAGATGATTTTTGCTGTATCTTTTCCTTTTACAGGGCCCACCATAAGGTTTTTGGGACTGTTCTCTAGACCAAGGTCAATGACCACTATTTCAATGGTCATAATTGCTACATTTATGATGCTACTTAACTGCAGATACTAAACGCTTAATTAGAAGTCATGTAGAAAGTTCAGTTCAGGACTCGACCTTAAATCCTGATGCACTTTAAACCTAGTTGAAAGGATCTACACAGAGTGAAAGGCATTAAAATATTCTCACTGGGTTTTTGCCCATGACATTTTGAAGCGGTCCTGCCCACAGGATGCTTTATAGGAGGAGACTCTGAACTTTTCCCAAAGGGTGATGAGGAGAGATGGGGGATCAAAAAGAAAGGGCAAATCAATATGCATTTGGAGCAGAAAGACAGCTTCCCCTTTCTGCAGCCGCGCAAATTAAAGTCATATTGTCTATGCTACACTAACCTTCCCTAGAGATACACATCAACGTGAGACGGATGGCAGCGGCAAGCAGAGATCCTGCAGCAGCACGGACTTGCTTCCACCACTGCTGCAGTTTCCTGAGCAGCCCATTTAAATCAACCTTCCATCTAGGTGGCAATCTACCTACTTCTGCACCACCGAGCAGCAAATTGCTAGATCTGAGCATCGAGATAAGGGATCCATCTTAGAGCCAATTTTCTCAGCTGGTAGTGAAACAGGCTACGCGAGGCCACGTCACGCAACGATCGGGTTGTAGGAGAGACTGAACATCTCCATCTCCCATTTAACTTCACAGCATCCAGGGGCCTGTTTCAGCAGAGTTTCACACGTGCCCAGAGCAGAGCTCACCTCTTCAGCTGTATCCTTTTCTATTCGGACAATCTTGTTTTCCCAATAGATTCGCTGTGATTCCAGCTGGCTCGTTAGCAAATACGAGTACTATAAACACAGAAGATACACACAGAAGGGTCAGCTTTTCCATCAGGATGGCTACGCTGATTAAGAACCCCAAAGGGCTCCAATATACAAATCAATTTAATCAGATGAAATTGAGCATACAGGACATTCTGAACATATGTGCAAACTGCAGATCCAGCAGATGTGTTTCACGAATTTGGTTTCCAAATCAAATCACTTGAAGTCAAGGAAAGCCTTTAGAGCACAACAGCAAGGAGCAAGTAAAAGTTCTGCCAAGCTGTACCCAGGATCATGCCAAAAACTTTTTTGAAGAGGAGAGATTTTTCAATGTAGTAGTAATAAATCTCTACAAGTTTCACACTCCACAGGAAAATGAAGCATCAACCATCCCCATCAAGAGTCTGAGATCCCAAAGGCCGAGCTGCTGCCCATTCCCAGCCCAAAACCCAAGGCAAAAGGGTAAATGCGCATTTCTAGCTTCACAGTAAGAACGTCCCTGGGAAAGCATCCTCAGCTGTGTACAACTATTCACAATTATTGTTCTCCAACATGTCTGGCCCCTTCCAATGTTATTTTGGCATCTGAACAAGGATATATGCCTTACATCCCCTCTTTTCCCTTCTGGTTCTGCAAATGAGTTATGAGAAGGTTGGAAAATGTGATCATTTCTTATTATCAGGCTAATAAGCACCAAATTAGGCATTCACTACAGATTAAACCTGTGGAAAAAGCCTTGAACACTGTCAGTAGTATCTGAGTGCCAAAATACACTGTCAAATTAATTCTCTCTAGAAATATTTAGATCTCATAAGCTTGGTAGAGAGCTCTTACATACTTTAAGCACCAACCTCCCAGAAAAAAGGGGTTAAAACCAGCTGGTTTTGCATCTAAGTATTACTCAGAGAAGTCACGGAAAAGCAACCAAATATTTATTTGAGCAATAAGCTTACAAAGCCTGGTCTCTACGGGCTGCTCCTCCTCAGATACCCTTGTGTCTAATGCGGCTGAAATCATGCTGCAGTATATTTGCTCAGTGGAGCACTAATTTTGAGTTTCCTCTCCTTTACCGTTCTAGTTCGGATAGAAGCAGCAGGCCAACAGGTACCAAAAAAAAAAAAAAAAAAGAAAAAAATCATTATCTGTTCAAGAGAAGGGAGCAGAACAGGGCTGGTGTCAGCCTGTTGGCTTTCTTTGACAGCCAAGGTAAGCACACAGCTATGGATTCCTACATACTCGTTCCATAACTACTCCACCTGACAGCTCCACACACATCCTGGCTCTTAAGCCAAGCCACAGATCCACGAGGAAAGCTCTGGTGAGTCCAGGCATTCAGAACCATTTCTCTCTCCGCTGACCCGAGTGTTTGTAGCAGCGTAACCAGCTAACCTTCAATCTACTGGTGAACACAGGACACAACTGCAGCCAGCTTACGCTTAGCTGCATTGGCTCTGCAGAGCCAAGAAGTTGGGTTTTTTTAGTTTTTTTTTTTTTTAAAAAAAAAGGCAGTAAAAACATCCTGCTTTTGCCTGAAGATGATTGCCTACATGCAGGGAGCAGGTTTGCTGCATAAGCTGATGTAATTTTCCTGTAGTCATATCTGGATTTGAAACACTTCCACACAGCAGCACAATGCAGAGTCCAACAAGCCAAAATATTTACCTCTAATTGTAAGGCATCAATTTTCTCTTCCTGACACATATCTCCCTCGCACTCATACTGAACTATCTTCCCATCAGTTTTACTTGCAACCAGTCGATGGACGTAGTTATCTGAAGAGAGAAAAAAATTCAACCACAGGGAGTTTTAGCTTAAGAACACCCAGGTTGACACCAGTGGAAATACTTTATGCAGCACAATTAACCATGCAGACTGCTGCAACAGCATATTAGCGAGGCAGAAAGCCAACAACAGATGTATTTGTTATTTAGCAGACTTCGCACAGACACCTTACAGGATATTTATTACAGCAGCCCATTCCCATACCTCAGGGCAAATTGATGGAAAGGGAGTAACAAACACATTCCACAGAGACTACGGGACCGCCCCGGTTCATTACAGAATCATGTTCTCCCTCCTCCATCTGCTACAGACCCACAAAAACTGCTATTAGAGAGGAGATGGATGTTCCCAAAAGACAAGGTATTAGTACAGATGCAAACCCCTTAATCTCCAAGCAAACTCTACGGCAAATATTCTTACTAAGGGGTCCCGAAAGCCGTTTTACAAACAAGGTCACCCTACAAAAGGGAAACCAGAGCGTTTACCTCCAGCATAGTCCCAGACTCTGTGGTTGGTCAACTGCATCGCGTAGGTATGCTGGGTCTCCTCAAAGTGTTTGTAAGCGTGTCGACTCACGTACCGGCCACAGCCTATGTGCCCACATATTAAACAGATCCAGAGGTTCTGTCGACAGAAGAAGAAAGCTCTGTACACGCAGCGCTGTCGAGCGGCGTGATCTGCCGCCGATGGCGCGCCGATGCTGTGCACACCCTGTCACTTCCTTAGGAAGCCAACAGCGTTTGCTTCTCCCCCTCCTTCTCTGAAGCTTTGCTCAGCTGGGAAGCTGAAGCCAAGGAGGTACCAGCTCATTACAAGGCTGCAGGTGCTGGGCACACTGACAGATGAGCACAAGCATGGAGGGAAGAATGGCCTTGACTAAGGAACGAGGCACCTCAGCAGGACAAGAGCAAGCTCTGAAGAGCACAGGCTAGAAGGGACCGCCAAGTTCAGTGCCAGTTTACCTGCCTGCTATCATACTCATCACGCACACTCTGATCAGCTTATATGCTAATACTTCTTTCTAAGAAACAAAGATTTGTCAGAACAGGAAATCTGTGAGGTAAGATCCCTTCCCAGTACTGATTCCAACTCAAAAGGAAAGCAGATACACCACTGTCTGGTAAAATCAGCCCAAAAGCAGCCACAGAATTAACCCCAAAAGCAACTAGAGCAGCTGTGCAGTCAGATCTGGTCTAGATCTCAGTCACCATCCACCCACCTACTTACTTCTTGAACTCCACACTCAAAACACTTGTTCTCTTCCACTGGCTCAGGCGTTTGGCAGTACCTGCAGACAGGACACCTGGAGGGCAACAAGGATCATGATTAGACACAAGGAGCTCCATCTTAATATTATGGTAATTAAAAAGAGAGCCAGAGAGCTCAAAGGAAACGCCTGATGCATTGGGACGCTCCCTATGTGCGTACATCTCTCAGTTCACGTTAACCCCACTCAAATTTGCCTCCGTTCCACACAAAGCTACTGTTTTTAACCCAGTAAGTGACAGAAGAACAAAGAACAGTTCTTCCAAAGCCATTTCACAGTCTCAGCTTGGTCTGGTTTTGCTGCAGTTCAAGCGTAGAGAACATCTGCAACCAAGAGCATCAGTGGGGCTGCCAGCAATGTCAGTCTCTGCCAGTGAGCGAAACAGCCACGGCCGAGCTCAAGAAACACCTCCCCACCTCAGCCATAAACAGTGCAAGAAGCAGTTGTATGGAGGTGTTACACATCTCTGAACATTGCTCCTCCAGACTGCTGCCAGCTGATATCTTCAGGTCTCCATCACCTGCAGGCTTTTATGCAGCAGCTACACACTGTTGTGGAAAGATGCTGTAACTACACACTGCTGAGGACAGGCTGAGTAACAGAGGGAGGTACCTACACTTTGCAAACATACCTTAGTATTTAAAACAACCCTAAAGAGATGAGGAGGTGCTTCAATTTCACCCCAACCCAATGGATTCAGCCTCAGCCCTTCCAGGAAGAACATCCCATAACTGTACCCCAAATCAGCAGCAGGCACCCTGCTATCATTTCTTTTGGAACTATACCACTGTGCTGCCGGAAAGACAGAAGACCCAAGAGCCAGAGGGTACCTTTGTCCAGACCCCAAGCCCTAGGAGCTCAGCTAGGGAGAGGGGGAACTGAGGCTGCGCGTGCTGCTCTCAGGACTGTTTATGTATTTTTCATTAGCTGCTGGATAAGCTACAGAAATATTCAAGGGAGGAGACAATTGGATTGCAGTCGGCTTTTTATACAAATTCAGGCACTTACAGCCTCTGTGGCGCCTAAGCAAAGTGGACAGGGATTTTCTTTTATCGTTCTTCTAGACCGGGAACATAAGTTCTACTTAAATTGTATATTAGATATTTAAGTGCTATTTTGGATCTTGCTCCTACACTGGCTAAGCTCCACTGCTTCAAATTTAAACTGGTTTTGATTTATGGAGCAAAGCAGCCCATAAACTTGAATAGCTACAAATCTGATTAATCTTACTGAGGTTCTGTTACTTTGGCTTACAAATGATATACAGAGGGATAAAATTTTCCTTACACTCCTGTCAAGAGAATCGGGCAATCAGGGGTACCAGTGACAGAGAAAAGACGACAGTGAAGACCAGCAGCCTTCTGCTGCACTATCTCTGACCACCTGATGCGCAGTAAAACAGCGTCCAGAAGAATGCAAAATACACACGACTGATAGCACCCAGGGGGCTCTGCAGTCACGAGCTCAGACGCCCTGAAATCCCCATCCACAGGGGTGTGAAAGATGGTAAGAGCAAGAACAGGGAAGGGTCAGCAGCAGCAGAAAGAGCTGCTTTAACGACAGACTCAGGTCCGACCCCCAGCCCTGCCCAGTGCCGCTCCCCTCACTCAGCCCACACCCACCTTGTACATCCTGCTTCCCCTTCCCAATTTCTTGTCCCCGTCCCCTCCTCCCTGTCTCCTTTCTGTCTCACTTTCCCATCCTGTCCCCCTGCACACCTGCATCCTCTAAGTGAGGCAGCAGCACTGCAGGGCTCCCCGAAGGACTCCCAAGCTCCAGCCAGAGGTGCAGATCTGCCTCCAGCGCAGCCTCAGCTACGCCGAGCGCACAAATGACTGAGTGAAACAGGGCTGTGTGTGCATCCAGTGCTGTTTGCCTCAGTATTTTTATCCTACACTATTTTAAAATAATCAGCATTACTCTACGACTCCCTTCCTGCCTTAGCAGTGAGGCCCATGGGAGACACTCTTCAATTAAATTTGGCGGGGAGATTTCTCTCTGAGAGTCCCTTAATGGGAAAAAAAAAAAAAGAGCATTAGAACTTGCAGTAATTCCTGCCCCCACATTCTGATAAGCAGAACCAGTCTTGTCAGCATGAAACCACCACACTCAAAACAGTTTCAGATATGGAAATAAAGAAAAGCCTCTTACGTGGTGTCCTCCCACCGCTGCAGACACTGGCTATGAAAGCTGTGGTTACACAGCGTGGTAAGGATCCCGTTCACGGACTCATCCATCCTCTCCAGGCACACCGTGCACTTCGGGAGCTCCGTCAGATCCATCACAGGCAGGCTGGCCCCCTTCAAAAGACCAAGCAGAGACAAATTGCTCAGCACCCTCCAATCACCATAAATGAAGCAGCCACATAAGAAAAAGTCAAAGTTCTCTCCCATTAGTGCTGGCACTAGGGTGCAAAAACACTACAGAGTAATCCTGTGAGTCTACACAGGGGTTAGAAATTTAGGGGAAAAAAAAAAAAACAACCAACAAACACAACATGATCCACAGCATTCAATAGACCACAGCCAGGATCCTCATCACACCACGGGCTCAGTGCGGTGGCTGCACCTGCAACCAGCCCCGTTCTGTTTTCTGGATTCACTCGATCTATTGCCCGTGGCAGGGTCAGGTCAGAGATGCTGCAGTGGTGAGGCACGAAGCCTGTGAAGTCACCAAACAAACTCTCCCAAGTAGCACTGGAATGGGAAACAGGGTTTGGGTTGAGGCAGGAAAGCAGTTCTTACAGCGTTCTGCCCAGTCCAAATCATCCTGTTCAAATTCTCTGAAGTGCAGGGAACACAAAACAAAAAACAAACCAAAACAAGCTTACATCTTCTGATTTGAAGACTTCAGCCCTTTCCACGTACACCAGCTGGCAAACATCCTCCTCTATAGAGTTGAACTGCCGGCCGTTGCACGCCATGTAAAAGCTATCTGCATCAGCCTGTGCACAAAACCAAGGAAACCAGTTAAAAAGAGAAAACTCGCAGCTGATACAACCCAGGAAGAGGAGGAGAAATCGGCTGTACCCTCTCTTCTCCCCTCCACCAAGCCCCGTAACACCAGAGGAGATATTTCAGCTCCTGCCAGCAGGCACTGCATTTTGGCACTGGGTTTAGCGGTACCACTTGAAGACAACAAGTGAAGTTCACGGCAACGACAGCTACTCTGACATTCGAGCGTTCGGCAGGAATAACGGATTTCCCTTCAGCATCCGATTTGCCCTTTGTCAGCAATTTCAGTGCATTTGCAAAGCAAATTTGGTCTCTGCAAAAATTTAAGAGGGCCACGTTGCAGGACACTGATACTCGTGTCAGGGAAAGAAACAGCAATTTAACTGTGGGAAAGAATCCATTTCATGGTCACAATTCAGGCACGCTCTGAACCGTGCCCGAGAGGCACTTGCAAAGAGGCAGAACCAAAACAAAACCTGTCAAATACATCACCCACTTTCACTCAGTAACCTCCCCAAACCCTTTCTCTTGTAAAAGATCGCACCAGATTGAGGCAAATTAGCTGAAGGCCATATTCCCATATTCCTGCTCACTCCAGCCAGAAGCATTAAGGCCCTTTGACATTTGCTTTTGCTACCTGCAGACACAGTCATTAGGGGTCACTGGGGAACAGGCCTTCAGGGAATTTCCTAAGAAACAGGAATTTCTGGGTGGATCGAGTCCAAGTTTACGGATTTGCTGCAAGGCTGTTTAGCACTAGGTATTTGCCCGTGTAATTTGATACAGCGAAGTACAAAATGCACCTTTGCAACTACTGCAAAGAGCACAAAACGCACACCAATACTACATCTGTGCCACAGGCATGGGAAATACCTCACGCAGCATTCACAGCTGGGGGGAACCTCTCCCCGAACCCCAAAATAAGTCATTTGCAGTTGGGAGAAGAGAAGGTACAAGTCCACATGGGAATTGGCAGGGGAAAAGCTTAAAGCTACATAGTTCAGGAGGACCTGTAAGCAGCAAACTCTGTTATCTGGTTATCAGTTCACACCCTAGGCTCCCAGTTTTGGGGGTGACTGTCCTTTTCCCACTGTACTGGCAGTGGCTGTGAAACCACCCAGCTCCTCAGAAAAGCAGAATAAGCCTTTCCTAAAATTCAAACGAAGCCCCACTGGCCGGGTCCTTTCTGTTCAGCATAGTACAATGCACTGCTCTCTTTTTTAATATGCTTTGAGACAGCAGAGAACTGTGTATCCTTACTATTTTTTTTAAATATCCTGCCAACAAGAAATAGGATAGCTAGAACGTGGCAGACACTTGCCTCCAGGTCAAGGTGTGGGACTAACCCTAGTCAGCAGCCCCAGGAAAGCCCTGGGCAACAGGACAGGACTGTTTCTCCCAAGGTGAAGCACAATCTTGGCTAACAGCTGGCCAGCGAAGCCCGACAGCGCTCCCAAACAGCGGTTCTATACGACAGCGCAGTCCCTTCTACAGCAAAGGGACTTCCAGCTCTTACCTGAGAGCTAAACTTTATCAGCACCATGTACTGGTTTGGAGTGGAATCTCGGATGATTTTCATGTGCTCGATTACTTCGTAGAAGGAGGCCACAAACTTCATCAGGTCATGGCTGGTCATGGTGGCAGGGACCGTGAGGATACACAGCATGGCGCTGCGCCTCACGTCTTCTTTCAAAGAGGTCATCTTGCTGATGAGACAACAGTGACACAACTTCATCTCAGTTCAGAGAGAACAAAGGTACAGCTGGACATATCGCATTTCCAACAACTGCAGTTACTACAATAATTTTGTTGTCGAGCTTAATCCTCTTTTGTATATTTGTAGATATTAAGAAAGAGAAGCAAGGGGCTGTGGTAAGAGTCCAACGTATCCACGTGAAACTATTACTCTTTAGCAAAGGGTTAAACTGGGCGGCTCCAATAAACAATGATTTTGTCAGGAATAATTTGACATCTGTTTTTCTATAAGAACAGCTGAAGTTGGCAAGCCACGGGTGCTCAGAACTACTCCTAGCACAAGCGAGCAATGTTTGTTACTATTTCAAATGCCCATTTTGTGTCTCCTGATAGCTTTCAGGAAGAGCCGAAATGGAAGTTCTCACACAATTATAGGGGAACAGCATGAAATTGTAATCCCTGAAACATGGGGTGAAACCTCCTGCCTCAGACAGCTCCTCAGGCCTGCTGCCAAGACCCCAGAGATCACAATTTCATTGTGGGATCCCTTGAGAAGCTGCTTTCAGCTGTCATTTTTAAGGAACCCACATTTGTCTACAGCCCCTGGGACAAGCCCTCTCGACCCGGAGCCGCGGGACCGGGGCCAGCCTCAAGCTCTACCATTAACACAAGGACCCGTCTGCCCTCCCGGGTGCAAGTCACCCTTCCTGTTTGTCCCAGCTCAGGAGCCACAGCCCCGGGGTGACAGACTCACCCTTCCGGGTGACAGCATTATTCAGGAGCACTTGTTCCTACTAGAGCTACAATTAGTCAAGCATTCTTACTTTGTTTTGTACAGATGCATAATGCCGTGAACAATTTCAACCGAGGGATTCCCACTGAAGAAGGAAATCTGGTCAGGGAGCTGTTTTGATGGTGAGTCTGGAGCAGCCTCACGCTCTTTACTTTGATCATCATGTTTATTTTTGTCCTCGGCAGATGCAGCCTCTGAAGATTTTCTTCCTTCCATGGCAGCTTTTGTTTCATCTTTTACAAACCAAAAGTTTCCACGTTACAAATGGCGCATCAGAAACCTGCTGCTCCCTAAGCACAGCCTGCACGTACACGACAGCACCCCGAGAAGTCAAATTACAACCCTGGAAAGCAGCAGAATGAGACACCTCTCATCTTCACTGTTCCAGGAGAAACTCCAGAGCTGCCAGACACCCACCACGAGCCCCCGGCAGGATCCTGCTGCTGCAGGTCAAGCCAGGAGAGTTTTGCACCGTGCCTGGTGAAATCCCCAGCAGGCACCAGTATCAACACAAAGCAACTGGGACAGGTTTGCTGAGCAGGGGCGAGGAGCAGGGGCGAGGAGCAGGCTGCCCCTCCTGTGCTGCTCCGCTGGCAGCTTGGATATTTGACAAGACTCGGTGCTTCCATCCTTAAACTGCTGCTTTATCAGGGAATTTAAACATCTGCAGAGCTGAATGGTTTTATAGCTACAGACCAGCAATGCTGGCAAGCAAAAAACTGACAAGCCCGCGGCACAGTCTAAAATAAATTAACCCTTTATGGAGCGGGAAATGTTTGCTAGGAGTAACCAGCTCTCCTATCCGGCCCCCAACAGACATTCCTTAACTTCTTTACTCGTTTTCCAACCTGTGTGACTGACTCAAGACCCTCAAACCCAGCAGCACCCCCACCGTCCCCACACTGACAGATCGCTGTCACCGGTGGGGCCGGCGCCTGGAAACCGCTGCGCTCCCCTTCCGCAGTGAGGGGCCGCCCCACAAGCGGGGTGGGCGACAACCACGGCCCCGAAAAAGAGCGTTACCCGCCCCTGAGGCCAGTACCTGGCCGCGGCTGGATGGTCTCGATGATCACGTCGGTCATTTCCCTGCGGCCGAGGTGCTGGTGGAGGATGGCCGCCCGCTCCCCGGGGCCCTTCCCTTCCAAACAGGACGGCACAGCCGCCGGGGCCGCCCCGGTGTTCTCCGCAGCCATCTCCGGAGCTGCGCAGGGAAAAGGAGGCGTTGGGACAGGGCGCTGGGAGCGGAGCCCCGGGACCGGGACACAGCGGCAGCACCGGGACGGCGACCCCGACCCCCTCCCCGGGCGCGGACAGGGCAGAGCTCCCTCCCCCGCCACGGCGGGCAGGGCTGCCCCGCAGCCGGGGCCCAGTCCCCCGCGGGGAGGGAACCGGCCCCGGGGGGAACTCACCGGCCGCGCTGTAAGCGAAGCCCGCGGGCAGCGGCGAGTGTTCGGCCAGCTCCAGCCGGATCACCACCAGGGACACGCTCATGGGCCCGGGCACCGCGGGCCGCCACCGCGCTCCGAGCCCAACGGAGACGAAACACCGCTTCCGCCTCGCGCGCCTTTCCCCTCTGACCCCGCCGGGTCACGCCGGCGGCGCGATGACGTCACGGCGGCGACGACACCACGACGGCAGCGGCGGATGAGGAGGAGGCGGCGGCGCGGGGGCTGCGAGCGGCTCCCGGCTGCTCCTCGCGAGACTTCCAGGTGTGTTCTCGCGAGACCTGGGGCTGCGGTCAAAGGGCACGGTGAAGCCTGCCCTGATCCTGGCAACGCCTGGTCTGGACTAGGCCAAGGGGGGGCCGGGGAACGGAGGGGACCCCCCGGCACCCCCAGGTGTGATTTCAGGGCTGAGAGAAGGGGTGGGACACTGGGGGGTGGGGGGTTTAGTGGTGACAGTCCTGCCTGGGCAGCCCCGCACCAGAGCCACAGGCCCCGTTACCATGGTAACAGAGCCACGCTGGAGAGGCCAGGCCCCATCCCCTTAGGCTGAAGCCCCCTCCCAAAAAATAATTAAAAAAAATAAATCCATTTCTTCCTTTCCTCTGACACCCACCACATTTGTATCTTGCAGCTCGGGGCTGTGCCAAGCTTTGGTATGGTTCATGCTTAAGAAAAAGAAACTGAAAGACAGCCCAGCCCTGGAAATAAGGACTTTGCTTCATGGCACAGAGCTGTCTGTGACGGATAAAGGATACCCCTGGGTAATCAAGGTAACACCAGCATCCTATAGCTGCTCTAACATGTCTTTGAAACCATCCCATAATTGTCTGGCAGCATAGAGAGGTAACTTTAGCTGACTTCATGGATATCCGGATCAATAGACAAGCAACAAGAACATTGCAAAAATGCAGTTGCTTTGCAAAGTTTTGCTATGATTAGTAACCAGTAGTGTGCGTGTTAATGATTAGTCAAATCGTGTTGTACTCAGATGTTTGAAGGGCATAAAATAAAACCATATTTGGGGTGCCCTGATTTGGCTGGGGCACTTCACGCGCATGAATAACTATTTACCCTTTTAATTGCACGTTTTTTGTCCTCGCCTCTCTCCTCCATCGGCACAGGCCAGTTGTGAATTTTCCTAGCGCCCTCCAGGCAGCTCACAGCATGTATCTGAGGAGTGTTGCCCGTGTCCCTTCCCTGCTCTGTGCCGGGGTCTGGCAGCACCCGCAGGGGTTAATCCAGCGGAGGCGATCTGGATGGTGCCGATATAAAGCCGTGATCTTTGACGCAAGTGGAGTGCTCCTCCCGTCCCCCTACAAGACAGCTGCAGGTGTGTATCCTCATTTGCTCCCATTGTTTCTATGCATGGAGGGAAAATAAATTGCAGGTGAGCCTGTCAGCTGCCTCTGGTTGTGGTAAGATATTCAAGAACTTGCGATGACAACAACGTTACGCCGTTGTGCCACCAGAACTGACAACAATCAGCAATGGTGTTGACAGCTCCGGGTCAGGGCCTGAACCCAGCTGGTAATGAAACTGTGCTGTGGTGGCTGATACCACCCGACGTTGGTACAGTCCTTCAGCACGCTTTAAGAACTCCGTGTTTCCACCCCAAGGGTAGCACACCAAAATTAGAGCGAGATGCTTCAGTTGGGGGACTGCCCAAACTTCCTCTCTCTGTGTCTGGGTAAATTACCCCAGCCCAGCACGTCAGTTCTCATGAGTGCTGGTCGATGTATCAGACCTCAGAATGGTTTCAAGCTAATTTCCCAGTTCTGATGATGCCGTATGTGCTCTCTCTTGGCTTTCTCACTTTTCTCTATGTAGACTGGGAGGCCCGGAATTGTATTCCAGCCAGCACCGTCCAGCAAGCTATACTCTCTGGAGGGGAAAATAGCCCCTCTCTGAAGTACACAAGAGGAGAGCTGACGTCTGTGGAGTTTTTGCAGGAATTGGGACAGCAGTGCTTTGAGATTGTAAGCCAACTCCCCCCCTCCTCTCTTTGTGCTTCCTGACTGCAGGGAAATTGCAGGGATCCTGCAATGTGGTGGTTCAGTGAGGAAAGAGGAGCTTTTAAAAGAAATCCTTTGATGGAAGGGTTTGGGTTTACCATGTAGGAAGCATTGCTGTCTGATCAGGGCAGACTTTTCACTGCCATCATCATTCTGGTACCCTGCCAGGATGGTCAGCTGAATTTGCCTTCACTTCCCCTGCATATCTCATAACTTCTTTTTTCAAGACACCTCTAGGATCAGCCAAGATGAGAAGTCAGAGAGTCAGAGACCAGCTGAAAGGCTTTTGCTGTTAGTTCGTACGTGGACACGCTCAATGGCTGGAGACCATGGTCTCTGGGGAGGGTTCTTAAGATCTTAAGATCGGTAGAAGCCCCTCCAGGAACACAGAGCAAGAATCCTTCTTTTAATGAAGTCTTTTTGAAACAGCTCAGCCTAAAATGCAGATTCCTTTCCTGTCTGCTGAATGGTAAAGCAGTATTTATCTCTAACCTGCCTTGATTCCATGGCAGGCACAGTCCTGGTGCATTCCTCTTTCCCAAAATCAGCCCTTTATGTCCACTGCTGCTTCTGTAGAATTAGCAATGTGAGAACGCTGGTTTATTTGGTCTAAGCAATTTAGCTGGGAGATTCACTGACTGCCTTCTGCTGCCAAAGGAAGTAGGACAGCAAGATAAGATGATCGGGCAACCTGCCTACCCAACCACTCTTATATTCCTCCCTGCTTAAAAACCATTTATGGCTAATTACAATTCTTGGGGTTTCTCTGGTTTCTTAGGCAAATGTCTGTGTTCCAGTGGACTCTTTTCTCTCAGACTTAATCAGAAATGAGATGATAAAACAGCTCCCCATAATGGCAGAAGCAGTACAGTGTATCCGTGCAGAAGGACTTAAGACAGCTCTTCTAAGCAACAACTTCTGCCCGCTGAATGTGGAGAGCTTTCTGCCCCTAGACCGAAAGCACTTTGATGTGGTAAGCCTGGATGGATTCCAAAATGCATTTCTGTACCTAGGTCTATAGAAAGCAGCAGCTGAAATTCTTTACATGCAGGTACCAAATGAACAGCCACCAGCAGCATATGTTAGCAGACGTAAATGTAAGAGTCTGTGGGCATAATTCATTGTAGTGACTGGGCCTTGAAGAGGGTCTGAGCGAGTGGCAGGTACTTGTGTGTTTGAAAATTCATTGCAAAGTGCCCACACAACCACAAGTGTACGTGTAACAGGCATAGGTAGCGATGTCGATAAAGGACTTGGAAGCTGGAACACTACAAGAGAAATAAATGTTATTACCCAGTGCCCCTTCCTGCTTTATATTTAGCCCTTACTCTTTTAAAGCTTGTTTCATCCTGAAGAATTGCAAAGCATCCCCTATACCACAAAACATCCCACTTCCCCAACATGTGGATCTGTCTGAGAGCCCTCTCCCAGCACGCTTCACTTGTCAGAGATGAAGCAGAAGATGAGCCATGAACCTCGAGGCTGGTTCAAGTGGCTTCACCTTAACAGGCAGCTACAAGGACTCAACTCAGCATGACAGAAAATTTGCTTTTTTATGTGCCCCAACTCACAGAATCCCAGAATCATCTAGGTTGGAAAAGACCTTGAAGATCACCTAGTCCAACCCTTAAACTCACATCTTTGAATTTCAGGAGTAAGTTTGCTTTATAGCCTTGATTAAGACAGTAAAATATGCAAAGAATCGTATCGATACATTTAAAACCCAGGACTGTTTAAAGTCATCTTGTTAACATTACATCATTATCGACTCGGCTTTCTGTGCCTTGTGCTAGTGGCAGAGGTGCCTGTGAAGTTCTCTTAGTGGAGTGATGCTCTTGTTGTGATGCTCTGTGGTACCCTTCATCTCAGACTGTTTCAAAGCACTTTAATAACCATGGCCTATCCAGTGTCATCACTCATGCGTGTAGCTCTTCTCTAACAGCAGGCAACAGCACTGCACCGTAATTAGTGGGGAAAAAAAGATTAATTGAATGTGGATTTCCATTAGCATTGGCTTTTATATCTATCTAATAGATTAATTTCTATTCCTAGAGTGTCTATCAGTGCAGGGGTGAAATACTGCTTGAATTTTTTATGGTTTTGAGGACAATGTGAGTATTCAGAGACTGACCCAAGATATTTTTGATCCGAATTTGGGCAGATGATTATGGTCAGCATCTCTGCTGCTGTGCAGATTGCTTTGGCGTGGTTGGGAGGTGTGGTGGTCAGGACACTGCTTTTCCAGATCATTTGGAAGGTGGTGCAATCCAAGGCTTTCTTGGACAGCGTTGAGCAGTGGCTTCAGCACGGTCTGGGACATCCAGCGAGTCTCCCACATCGTGACATCTCTTTGGATATCTTCCATCCAAGGACTGGCTGATCCTGTTTAGCTGATTGGAGCTGACAGAGCCACAGCCAAGGCAGTTGGCACCCATGCAGTCGCTTGAATCACGTCCCACCCAGCTCTGTCAGCCCTCCATTCCCGGTGTCCTTCATTTCACATGTTAATTAGACTGTCAGTCTCTTTCCCACCCTCCCATCCTCCACTTCCAACACTGCACAGATGTTTGTGGTCACAGTAGGCTCATGCATAATCCATTTGTTGTTGCTGTAGATGGTTGAATCTTATCGGGAAGGAATGCGCAAGCCAGACCCTCGTATCTACGAGCTGTGCTTGGAGCGCTTGGGTGTTCAGCCCCAGGAATCCATCTTCCTCGACAACAGCAGCCAGAAACTAAAAGCAGCAGCCCAGCTTGGCATTAAAACAGTGAAGGTACAAAGCAGTGCAACCAGGGCGGGCTTTGGGTATGGTTTTTAAGTCCAGAAGCCGTGTTTGACTTGACTGGTTCAGGATTTTCAAATGGCAGTGGCAGAGTCGTGTTGCCAAGCCTTTTGTTTCAGCCTGTCCTTATTCCTACAGGATGTGGCGGGGTTAAAAGGGAGGGTTCCTGGCAAGGTCTGCACCGGCCTGTTTCATTCACAGCTCTGAGCCCTACTGCCAGTGTAACCTTGGAGAAGTCGCTTCTCCTTTGTGGACCTCAGTTCCCTATTAGAGAAACAGCCCTAACCATATGGTTGAGACAACCACATCCACCTGATGGGAGAAAATAAGACATATTGAGTAAATTTCTAGAAGCTCTGAGGCTTCATGGATCTGTCAGCTGGGGACTGACTGGTTAACCCCCCCTGGCTTCGGAGGGTTTTACTTCAGTGGGGACCACTGGGGGAAGGACAAACATGGGACTGGTGGGAAGAGGGAGCTCTGCTCCCCTGGCCTGCACACAGGGAGTTCCAGCTCTTAGCCCAAGCTCACAGTGCCTGTGCCACTATGACTGGGACAGAGACCAAGGCGGGAGGCTCAGCGAGTACTGGTCATGGTACTGGGCTCTGTGTTGGCCGGGGAGGACCTGTGAATTCCTGTGTGTCTTAGTGGATCAGTGCCGTTGGACTCACAGATAAATGCATCGCACGTGTGCAGAGCTCTTTCTTTCCTGGGCAATATTATCTTCTAACTATCACCCAGCATTACTCTCTCCCCCCTGCTTTCAGGTCGATGATCCAGAAGTAGCACTCAAAGAGCTCGAAGCCTGTCTGGGTTTTCCTTTGCAAGGGTTTGTTCCATATACTCGTTCAGTGAGACCAAGCATGGAAATCCCTAAAGATCATCTGCAAAAGTACCTTGAAAAGGTTCTCGGTGACCACACAACAGGTACTGCAGTGCTTTTTGCTCTTCAGCTTGTAAGCTTGATTATTCTGAAGCCATTGGCTCTTTCTATTGTACAGCAGATGGATTGAAAAATAATAATTAAAGGCTCCTAATCTCCAAGCAGATGTTGCAGCCATTCAGGTTTCAGTGATCTGTCACTGTTTCCCACAAATGGGAAGCAACACTTTAGGACTTCCTCATCTGGGAGGGGTTGAACGCAAGTTGCCAAAGAGATGCCAGGAATATTCCTGGCCTGTGAGCCATCTATGAGCTTCCCAGGGATTTGGGACACAGGAGCAAGGTGTAGGTTGCTGATTACTGTGAGTCAGATCTCAGAGCCGGGCACAGGAAGGGGAAGTAGAACCTGGAGAAGTGATGAGAAATAATCCCAGCTCATGCTTCTGTCTGCTGACCCTCTGCTCTCAACCCTTCAGGCCCGCTCATGGTACGGCAGTTTGGCCACGGACAGTCTTCCCGGACCTATTCAGTGAAGTTTGGAGATCGTTTGCTAGTGCTGAAGAAGGAGCCCTGTGGCAGCCTGCATCCCACAGGCCCTGCCATCGCAAGGGAATACAGGTGAGAGGGCAGCTGTGCTCCTCGTGCCACCTGATGGGGGAAGACTCTTGCAGGAGATGCCAAACAACCCCATCCTACGGACATAGCTCTATTCCAGCCTTGGCTTTTCTGTTCCTCGTCACACACACCTGCCTCCCTCACTGCCATCCCCTGCCCTTCGCACGGCTCCATAGCCTGATCTGTGATCCGTTTGAGTGAGCCATCCCGCATTGAGAGCCGAGGCTGTGCCACCGCCCTGCAGCTGGCGGTGAGCGTGCCGTTAGGACCCTGTGCCTGTGAAAAGCCCCCTCCCCGCTCCTGCACCCTGCTCCTCCCAATCCACAGGGCACACCACAGCTCTCCCAGCGCTGGGAGACGCGGGATCTCACTGCTGCGTCTGGCACCTTAGGTGGGAGAGAGGTCGCAGCACAATGCTGCAGCTGAGCCCTGCGAAGGGCTAGCCCCGTGCTGGGACCAGTTTCACAGAATCACAGAATCATCTCGGTTAGAAAAGACCTTGAAGATCATCCAGTCCAACCATTAACACAGTTTGTTGTGCCAGAAGTCTCTGCCTCAGCAGCAGGATGCTTGTGGGGGAGCAGCTATGATCCCCCCTTGGTTTTCCAGAGTGTGTTGGATAGATCTCGGGGCTCTGGGCCTTACGAAGGTTTTGATGTGCTTCTTTCACTCAAATAACATTTAAAACTGAGCACAGGACTCTAATATTGCGTGTCTGCCTAGCAACAATGCAGTTCTAGTATTGATTCCCTAATGCCTTTCTGTGCTGACACGGCTCTGACTCGCCCTGGCAGGGTACTGAAGGCACTCTCTGAGGCTGGTGTTCCTGTTCCCACTGTGCTTGCTCTCTGCCAGGACAGAAGGTAATCTCAGCCCTCAGCTTTCACTCTGTGCTTGACAACTTCAGCCAGATTCCCCTAAAGACAAGGAGAGGAGAGAAAAAGGAGCCAGACCTCACGAGGTGCACTGGTCTAATTAGTGTTTGCCCAGTCTGGGGCTAGAGGAGACCCTAGAAGTTCAAAGGACTGTAACACTTTTATTTGGCTTGTTTTAGGTATGTCCTTCTTTTAACAATTAATCAAAATGCTGTCTTCCTTTGAAAAGCTGCTAGAAAACAAGTGTTGTAGGGCTTCCCGCTGACTCGGTATGCTCAGATTTCCAATAAGGAGGTGATTTTTCTAACTGCCAGACCTCAGACTTGCCCCAAGATCTACAGCCACGATAGCAGCAAGTCTGCGACCACGACACCCTGTGCAGCCTGCAGCCAGCACAGCTACGCTCAGATCTCTGCTGGCTGCAGTAATAAAGTCTCTGCACTGCAGCTAAATGTGTGTCCACCGTTCACGGTGTTTGTGTGCAGTCTGAGAGCCCAGCAGGGTGGGCAGGGAGATGGTTTATGGTGTAGCCTGGCCTCAAGCTCAGCTTCCTGGGGCTGGAGGGGCTGGGACTAATGGTGCCACAGCTGTGTGCCACTGCCTGGCAGCCTGAGCTGGGCTTAAACCCAGGCCACAGCCAGGCATGAAGGCTCAAGCGCTGTTGAGGCTGCTCTTCACTGTGCAGCTGAGGCCTGGGGGCACGTTCAAGGTGCAGGTGAGATTTGAGGGGTGGGAGGTAGCAGGATTAACCTCAGACCCACTGGTTCCACCAGCACCCTGGGCACACCTTTCTACCTGATGGAGCACTGCGCTGGCCGTGTCTGCGGCGACGTCTCCCTCCCCACCCTGCAGCCCAGCCAGCGGAGGGCTATGTATGCTGCCATGAGTCAAGTCCTCTCCAAGATCCACTGCGTAGACCTGAGAGCAGCTGAGCTGGAGGACCTCGGGGAGCACGGTGAGAGAAGGCTCTGTATCCTCTGTCACTGTTTTCCTCTCCTGTGCATCAGCATTTCAAAGGATAGGCTCAGGTACAGGACTTGGGCTGAACTTGGGGGCAGTCGTGAAAGCAAAATGGGCAGCAGGGTGTCTGAATCCCCAGAGCGTGATGGGAGGGTGTGGAGAGCTGCTTCAGATCCTCCTGGTCTGTGTTTCCTGTTAGTAATCCCCAGAGTTTCCTGCCATGAGCAAGAGCTGCGCTGTGGGTGCAGGAGTAACTTGTTTGCTGCCACCTCTGACCAGACTTCCTCAGTCTCTCTGCAGAGCTATCTCAGCTTCTTGGATTTGGTAGAAAAGTTACGTTTTTGTCCAGGACCTGTTTATTTTCACCCGAATATCAAACCCAGTATCCAGTTAAGAATATATGAGACCCCCTGGAAATCACAGTTAAACTCTTGGAGCTTATCTCAGGGTGCTGGACTGAGATCTGCTTGGCTGTTTGACTTTTTCTGCACGCACCTTTTATGCATCTCTTTTGAAGTCTCTTTGTGGCCCTTCCTCTCTCCCTGAGAGCCTTCGTTCCTCTGTTACAGGCAATTACATTCAGCGGGAAGTTGAGACCTGGACAAAGCAGTATCGAGCTATGGAAACTCACGTTATCCCAGCAATGGAGAGACTCATCGAGTGGCTGCCTCTGCATTTTCCTGAATCTCAGAAGACGACAGTGGTGCACGGTGATTTCAGGTACTGCCGGGCTGACAGCAGCGCCCTGGAGCACATCCCAGGCAGGAGAGAGGGAAAAGCAATATGCAAACTCCAAAGAGATGCTGAGTTGGGCTGGTGCAGCAGCTTCAGAGCAGTCCAAAAGCTGGGCTCTGGGTCAAGTTTAGCATCCCCCAGGTAATGAGATCTAGAGGGCACAAGCCCTTCACATCTGTCATGAGAAACATATCCCAGGAGCTCTGACTGGTGCTGTCTTGCACCCAGAGCTCTCCTATTTTCCCCAGCGTTCATCTGCCTCCTGATCTGTGGCAGTTTAAAGCAGTGCCCATTTTAAAGCAGGGAAACTAGGGGCAGGAACGGAGAGCCTGGGCTCCTGATGTCCGATTCCAATCTTACTGCCTCGCTGGTGTTCCAGTTTCTTCACCCAACCACTGCAAACTCTGGTCTAACACTGGAGGATCATCAACTCTTTCTGCAATACTCAGAGATCAGTCCTGGTTGCTAATGGTATTTGGTGCTTAAAGCATTTGCGTGGCTGGTGAGATGCTGCAGGATGTACAGCAAAACCTGCCAGGGCTACAGGCAAAGTCCTGCAGGAGCGTGGTGCCTCGGGACCGAGGGGAGGGATGCAGAGAGCTACTTCTGCGTTGCCAGGCCCTGGCTGCCAGGGCTGTGAGGCTGCAGCGTGGGCGTGTGCCAGTGCTGGGCCAAGGCTCCTTCCCGCAAGGTTTAGCGCCCAGTTCCAGTGTGACTGGAAGCTGGTGAGCTCTCTGCACCCTGGCAGGGTGGCTGCCCTCTCTGTTTTCCTCCTCAGTAAGCTGCTGCCCTCTCCTGGGGCTCAAACTGGTGAAGGCTGTAAATAATCTGCAGCACACAACAGCGCAGGGCCTGGAGTTATTGTGTGCCTTTGAAATGATCCCCCTGGACCAGTGACTTGCCCACTGTACATTTTGGCTAGCCTGTCCTGTAACATCTGTTAATAATCTGAGGCCCTGAATGACTTTGTTTCATTCTTCAAAGTGCAGTTCAGTTCATCATTAACCAGGGAGTTCACTATTGAGTAATCTCAGTCCTCTCTGACCTATGTTTGCAGAAATTAATTTGTCACTTGTGCAGCCTCCCAAAGGACTCAGCAATTTTTGCAGAGAGTGAAGAGCACTGGAAAGCACCTACTGCTGCTGAGCGCTGGGATTTTTTCCCCTCTCTTGAGACTTTTCTGATCTCTTTTTCCCTCTGATACAGGATGGACAACCTGGTCTTTCATCCAGGCAGGCCAGAAGTCCTTGCTGTCCTTGGCTGGAAGCTTTCAACTCTAGGAGATCCCATCTCTGATTTGGCGAATAACTGTATGGCCTACTTCCTGCCACCTCACTTTAATGCACTGAGAGGTACAGAGAGGGGCAAAGTCACGTTTGACACACGTGAACTAGAGTTCAGAAACAGATTAGCTCCTGCCTAGAAAGCTCAGCAGACAGCTGGGCTCACTGCAGCTGGAAAGGGTCTCGTGCCGTATTCCCTGCTCTGCCCTTTCTCCCCTCCCTGAAGAGAGATGTTTCCTACCTCCGGGGTGGAAACATCTTCCTGCATGTGCAGTAATCACCATGCACGGTCGCCCCATCCCCAGTTTGTCTCGTATCTGCCACCCCTTTGGGGGATTCTCTGCCACGCGCTCCCCGTCCTGGTTGGAACCGTCACCCTCTTCATGCACACGGATCTTCATTAGCAGTCGCGTCAGGGATGGGCCCAGAGAGGAGGGCCCTGCTTCACAGCTTGCCAAACTGCGTTTAAAAGTTAATTTGGATTATTTTCCATCTCGCTTCAGCTGTAAAGCCAGGGAACTTTTCTGGGTGGAAAGCTGTGAACCAGGCCAGCCCAGAAGGGGTTTGTCCACAAAGATATACACTTGTTTAAAAGAACAGTATAGGGGTAAACAGGGAGGAAAATTACTCCATCATTTAGGAGGCAGATCCATCAGTTACTGCTTTCACAATCTCACCCCAATGAAGAAAACTGCCCCATGTGCATTTCACCTACGTGGGTTGGTGCCAAACCCGCATTGTTATGTATGGAAACAGCACGGCAGCCGTGCCGGCGTTGGATGGTGCAGGTCCCTCTGCTGCATGGCTCTGCCACAAGCCTCACGGCATCCCTAGAAAGCTCTGAGCTCCCCACTGGCTGCTGCTTCACTGTTGCCTCTTCACATCTTCTAGGCTTGAGGAAGTGTGATTTGGGGCACCTGGGGGTCCCCTCAGCAGAGGAGTATTCCCAGATGTACTGTGGCCACATGGGAGCAGAGCACCCTGAAAACTGGAATTTCTACATGGCCTTTGCCTTCTTCCGACTGGCTGCAATGCTGCAGGGACTCTACAGACGCTCTCTGGCAGGTGAGGGACCCAAGCACGACGGGTCTGTTCTGCACAGGTCTCCAGTCAGAGCGCAGCCCCAGAGGCACCGGCGTGGGGAGAGCTCTCACGCTGAACCGCGGAGGCCAGACGGGCAGCACGTGCTGCAGGTGAATCCCAAGAGCTCCGAAATTCTGGGTGTTACAGCAAAACGTGGCATGTCTGGCAGTCTTGTGCTTTCGGCGTAGAGCTCTTATGGGAAATAAGGCCTCAAAATGAGAGATCTTGTTTCACCTCTGCATTTGGAGATGAGTGACCTGGAAGCAATCATTCAGCGAGTTGTTGCTGTGTGGAAACAAGAGGGATGGGACTAGAGTGTTTAAAGCACAGAGCTCCCTCCCTGCTCCCGCGCAGGCTCCGGAGGGTGTGAGGCCTCTACAGCTGTGCTGTGTTGTCAGGTTGTCTCCTGCAAAGAGAAGAAAGGGCCAGGGGGAAGCACACACAGGGCACTTCCCCAGCGGCTGCTTTTTGCTGGATGCAAGGCCTGGTCTGTTCCCGTTTGCTGTTTGTGCCGATCAGAGGTTGCTGTGTGGTCTCTTTTCTTTCACGGGAGAACTGAGCAGAGCTCAGAGCCGTGTCCTACAGGTGGAGCTCTCAGACCTTCAAACTAAGCACCCGCCTTGGCAGAGAGATTCAGAAGCAGGGAGGTGGTGTGAACTCTCAGTGCGGTTTATCTGCATACATCAGGTCTGGCCTGGGAGGCTTTATCACAGAAAAACAAGATGTTATTCTCATATTTCTTGCCCGAGTCCTGCTGGGCTGGCCCAGACAAGGACACATGGCGCTGGTTGGGATGTAACTATGTAACATGGGCTCTTTCAAATAAAAGTGTCCTATTCTTTTGTCCCCAGAGAGGCCAGCCCCAGGTGACAGCAGCCCAGAGGATGCAGAGTTCGTGGCCGACCTGGCTTGGGAGTTTGCCATCAAAGAAGGATTCCGTGTGTTCGACAGCCTCCCCACCACAAAGCCCCTCGCACGACGCTACAGTACCTGGGCCAGGCGAGGGCCATTCCTCAGCAGGAGCTGTGCTGCCTGGCCACGGCCTGGGGCAGCTCCTGTGCCCAAAGTCCCCCTGGTCATTCCCCCCACCAGCCTGCTGGGGATGGCCCAGGGTCTTTACTGCAAGCTGGAAAAGATTGTGGCTCTCCAGTGGGGTTTTCTGATTTCCCAGCCCAGATGGACTCCACGTCCTCTTCTAGAACTGAAGGTGAGGCATCTTCCTCTCTACACTTGCTTTGCTGCACCTGCACCGGGGTGGGGGATCGTGGCGTGCCTCTGAGTGCCTTTGCCTTTCATCACATCAGACATTTGGCATTCATAGAGTCCAGCAGCTCGCAGAAAGGGAGCTCAGTTCCCACTGCTGGCTTCATTCAAGGAACAGAGTTCCTATTCTGGGAAAGAGCAATTTCAGAAGCTGGCACTCCCCTCCAGGATGAGCAGATTAACGCCAGCCCAGCTGTAATTAGTGGTGCCGCTCCACCAAGGTCCTGCCATCAGTGGGGTCCCAGAGCTTGGCTGGGCTTGGCCTTTTCAACACCTGGCAGTCCCTTCCCCTCTCAGGGGAGGCCTCGCTGCTGTCTCTGTGTGGGAAAGGCTCAGTTAATTCTCTTTGTACCTCCCGGTCCTTCCTTGGGAGGTCCGTCAGGCAGGGCAGGGAGCTGCCTGCGCCTCCACAGCTTCATTTCCTCCTTTGTGTTCTTTTATCCTCCTCTCCCTGGCAGGGACTGGCCCTGCAGACATCCCTGGCAGCAGTCGCCTGCCCAGTGATAAGATGGGTGTGATCAGGGCCTCGGCCGTGCGGGCTCTGGGAAGCCACTGGGACATTGGCCCTGCCACCATCCTGGGCTCTCCTGTGCAGAGCAGGTGCTGCTGCACCCCTAAACCCTCCAAATGGAGGGACATGGGTCATTCCTGGTCTGGGGGTGAGGAAGCAGAAACCAGCTCCCACAGTGATGTGTCCACGGTCCTGTGGTGGGTCAGTGGTGGAGATGGGAGTAACATCAGCTCTGGAACTGCAGAGTTTTAATTACACATCTCTTCCTTCTGCCAGAGCAAGGCAGGTCAGGTCAATACAAAGATATCAGGACACCTGAGTCCCCTGCCCAGGCTCTGCAAACTGGTTTTTTTGTGCTTCCACTTCCCAGTGCTGCTGGTGGCTGCGGTGCAGCTCAGTGAGCCCTGGCCCTGCAGCTCTGGGCTGGCTGGTGTTGCAAACAGATTTGCCGGGAGCGGTGTCGTAACTAATCGTTCACAGAGTGTGTCATGAAAGCAAACATCCCTATCCTTGGGTTGCTACCTAGATTATATTCTTAATGTATTCTAGTGGCATTATGAAATTCTAGTGCGTTACTTAACCACCTTTTAGCTGCCAAAAAAAAAAAATTCCCATCTGTTGTTCAGCCCTTCGGCAGCATTTCCTTGTGCTCTGGCAGAAACCAGCAAACTTCAGCATTTCAGGGTGTTTAGCAGCTGATCCACTGAGCAGGGGGAAAGGACGGGGAAGCAGCAGCTCTGGGGTATTTGGAAGTGCTGAGATGAGCAGATCTTCTCGCATTTCTTCAAAACACTCATCTTGAGAGCTGCGAGAGAGTCACCAAGCCTCCAAACATCAGGACTGCCACTGTCTCGTCCTCTTCCATCAGGCAGAGAGTGCCAGGACCAAAGCAGCAGCTCTGACGATGACTGTATAGGCCATGGATCAGCATGGCCTGGTGATCAGGCACCTGCACCCAACCTCTGACCCTTCTCTGGCCCAAATAAAATGGCACAGGGACACGTCTCTTCTGACAGGGACACGTCTCTTCTGGGGCCTCCTTTGCACCAGGAACAAGGCTTTGCAGCCTGGGGTCTGTCTGTGAGCACGAGGGGTGATTTGTCCCATCTGTCGTGGGATCCCAGGGGAGGACATTTCCCCAGGGCGTTTGGAAGGGGCTGGGGCATTTGCTGCTGTGCTTCCCTGATCCTGCAGCCCCCGACTTGCCCTGCGTGGGCTTCGATCTCACTCTCACACAGGTCCCCAGAGTGGAACGTCGCGGCGGTGCAGACCCCAGCCTGGTGCTGCGCTCGGGTCTGAGCTCCATGTCTGGCTGAAGGTCCCACGTGGTTCACAGGACAGCGCTCTCCAGAGCTCAGCCACCGGCTGCTGCGCTGGGGAGCCTTGGACGTGAGACTAAACCACGCTCTGGCATGAGAGAGGCCATGCTAACGGCAGCCTGGGAGCTTTGGGATTTCAGTGCTGGTTGCTGTTATCTTGTATCTCATTATCAGTGCCTTTATTGCCAGGTTCAGTAGGTATGGAGCAAAATCCATCACAAGGCTGCAGACAGTCAATACCAGCCTGGGGCGGGGGGGAGTTGGTCAGGAATTAGCAGATGGGGGTGCAAGACTTGGTTTTGGGAATGAAGAAAATGGAGCAGGGTGTCTCTCCTCCTTCAGCACAACACCTTCAGCTGCCTGCGGATGCGAGAAGGACTCCAGTCAGTGCGGGTGGGGAACTGAATTGGCTGCTCAAGGACTCTGACCTCAGGGGGGGCTCTGGAGCTGAGGCACTTCCTGGCCGCTGGGAGGAACTGGGAGGACTCCACGGTCCCTTGACTGCGGGGGGTCTTTCTGGGTTTCTTCAGGGACCCACAGGATTAGTGGGGTCTTCCAGAGCTTCACAGAGGCCAGCAGCAAGGGGAGAACTGTGGGAACAATCATGGTAATTCCTGAGCTCTTTGTGCATAATCTAGGATTAATTCAATATTAAAGCGATGGGCACACTTTTCTGAATTCTCCTCCAGTTTCTCCAGCGCGGGCACAGCCTCACATCCCACTTTCACAAGGCCACGTCGGTCTGCTCAGCGTTGCCACCACACCCCTGCTCTCAGGCACACGGGGGAGCCCCGGGGGGGGCGTGCTGGCTGCTCAACACACTGGGCAGCCTCGTAACCTGATCTTTGGTTTCTCCCAGGCTCCAGGGTGAAATTCTACCTCAACCCCCAGCACTTGGCTGGGCTGTGGAAGGGGGAGGGAGCCTCTGTCTGAGCCTCCATCTGCCCAGCCCAGGCACTTGGGTGATTTCCTAGCAGGCACCTGGTCTTTGCACCTCCCACCATCTCATCTTTCAGGCAGGCTTAATCCCAGCTGGTTTTTGCAAGGCTGAGAGTCCGAGGCTGAGCTGGGTCTGCCATGAAGGTGTTTCCTCTCTTGCGTGTGGTTTTTGTGCTGCTGGGTTTGTCTGCTAAGCCCCGGGGAGGGGAAGAGCCCTGCTCAGGAGGAGCAAAAGCATTAGCACAGGGCGAATGCTGAGTGTTGTCCGTCCAGGTATCAGCAGAAGACACACAGAGGACATCAGCCAGGAGCTTAGGTCTGAGCAAGGCTGGGCTGGAGCTCAGCTCTGAGATGTGCCCTGTGGATACCCAGCCTGACCCCGTCCCTCTGGGAGACACGGTGGGCACAGGCACAGCTCTACAGGCAAAACAGCTCTTCCTGGCATCTCCCAGAGTTGGTTTAACACACGCAGGTCTGTGAGAGGAGGGAGAACATGTTGAAACAAGCAGTCGCTTCCCAAAGGGCTGCCCAGGACCCACTGTCTGGGGCGACAAAAAGGGACTCGGGGACCCTTCGGGGAGCATGGGCGGCCAAGGACGAGAGAGGGTGAGCTCCGGCGCAAGAGGATTTCAGTTGATCGAGGAAACCCCCAGCTTAATCTCAGTCCTGCCGGATAACCTTGGGCAGTTGCTCTGCCTCTCAGGGCTTCGCCGTTCCTCCGGACAAAACAGGGCTGATATTCCCCTCCTGAGGGAAATGCCTGGAGACCTGCAGATGCAGGAACTTCCCCCATGCTGCCTCCTGGGTCTTCCAGCACAGTGGGTTAAACTATTTTTGAATTGACACATTCTACAATTTTTCTTTAATAGACCAGAACCGCCCTTCCCCAGTTACCCTTCACAGACCCATCACTAAAGGAGCCAAAGAGGTGCTGTCAGACACAGGGTAATTACCACAGGTTTGCTTTGGAGGTTAAAAACTCTTTGTGTTTTTTGGTCTGTGGCTTCCTTAGCGATGGTGCTGATAACTGGAGAGCAGCGCTGCTCACTGCGCCTGAATTTGCACTTCGGCACGCTGAGCTTGCACGAGGCGTTTAAGCAAACGCGCAGGAAAGGCCTTTAGCCATTGTTGGGAGCGATTTTACAAAGCCTCTCGTTTGTCTGCACTGAGTAGTGTTCCTGTGGGGAGAGGACTTTGCTGGCTTTGTTCCACTCCCCCTCCACACGCTGGTTTCTTTCCTGGATTCCTGGGCTCACACTAACGGCAGCGTGTCCAGGTAAGCGGGGTCCCCGGCCGATTACCTCATCACACCACCACTGCAAAATGAACCAGAGATGTTTCTGGTTTTCCTCTGTCTTTCCCCTTCTTGTAGCTGGCACAGATTCCCTGGGTGGGGTCAGGGTCAGGGTCAGGGACAGTCAGTGCCAATGCTGGACACCGATGGGGCACCCCCGGTGCACCAAACCAAGTCTGAGCTGAACTGAGCTGGGCTGAGCTCAGCCAGGCCAAGTTGATCCAAATGGGCCAATTCGATCCAAATGGGACCCAGCTGAGCTGAGCTAAGCCAGACTGCAGTGCCCAAGCCGAGCTGAACTGAGCCCATTCAGTCTGAACGGGACTTAGGTGAGCCGAGCTCAGCTAAACTGCAGTGCCTGAACCAGGCTGAACCGACCCAATTAGCTCTGAACAGGACCTAGCTGACCTGAGCTGTGCTAGGCTGTGTGCTCAAACCGAGCTGAACTGAGCCAGTTCAGTCCAAACAGGACCTGGCTGAGCCGAGCTGAGCTAAACTGCAGTGCCCAAACCGAGCTGAACCAAGCCAGTTCGATCCGAAGGGAGCTGTGCCAAGCTGGTTCGACTCTGGCCGCGCTGATCCGGACGGAACCGAGCCCAGGCGTGCCGGACCGAGCCTAGCCGGGCGCAGCCGCGCCGGCGGGCGGAGCGGAGCGGGGCGGCGCGGGGGCGGTGCGGGGCCGGCCCGGAGGAGCGGGGGCCGGGCCCGGCGCAGCGCAGCGCACCATGTTGCGGGCAGCAGTACGCGCCTCCCGGCTCTGCCGCGGCCCGGCCCGGGCCGGTGCCCCCTTCTCGGCCGCCGCCTCCCCCATCCCGGCGCCCAACCCGCGCCCCGACATCGCCTGCAACAAGGTAGGAGCGGCCGGGGGCCGGAGCCGGCCGCGGCCCGGTGGCCCCCCGGGAGCGAACTGGGCTGAGCTGGGGGGGGTCTGGGGCTCCCCCCCGGCCTGGTACAGGGTTGGGGCCACCCCGATTTAACGCTGAGCCGGGCAGGCCCCGGAGCAGCCCGATATTTGGGCCCAAAGCCTCGCGTTGCAGGTAATCTTGCTGGAAAAAAGCAACTCCAGGTGCAGCAGCTGGTGCGAGGCGCAAGGAGCGTGTCCTGCTACGGTCGGGCTTTATCCGGAACCCCACGGGTGTTTCAGCCACCCGCTGCCACCGGTGCAAACAACCCCAGAAGAGAACTACGGGAGAGGACGGGCGAAGGGAGGTGCCTGGCTTGGTGCTGGGTGTCCGCATGGATCAGGCCCTGTGCTCAGCAGCCCTGGGGAAAACACTGTCCGATCATCCCTGCGAGGTGCTGGTGGAGGATCTGGCGTTCCTCTCCCACGCCCCGGCCGCTCCTTCCCAGCGGCCCTGACAAGGCCGTTGGCGGCTGGCTGAGCCTCCAGCACCACGATCTTTGCACCGACGCTTGGCACAGACCCGAAAAAACAAATCTGCCCTTACTGAGAAAGAAAGAGTGGGTGAAGAGCTGCTCTTAGTGCCGGGTTTTGTTTTGGAACGGTGCCTGAAGTTGGTTAACCAGGGAAATGCTGCAGAAGCTCTCGTGCTGTGTACAAAATCATCTGTATCGTCCGTGCCCGAAGCATTTTCCCCCTGTTCAGTCTCCTGAGGCTCCCGGTGTCCCTGCGTGGCTCCAACCAGGCTTCCAGGCCTTGCAGGGACCTACCGGGACGGGAACCGCTTCCAGTTCTCGTGCCGTTTGCTGAGATGTGAATTCTTCTTATTCACTTTGAGGCTGTGTCTTTTGGTGTGTACTTTTAGGCTAAAATATCTCCTTCATATTGGTGCAGTTCTGGAGCCCACACAGGTTGAGTCCCTTCTAATTAAACAGCCTGCTAAGGTGCTGTCAGACGAGTACGGCTCTTACTGATTTCACCTAGGTCTGGCTTTAAGGCTTAACGCTGTTTTGCTTTTTTCATTGCAGATTTTCATAAATAACGAATGGCATGATGCTGTCAGTAAGAAAACTTTCCCTTCTATCAATCCAGCAACAGGAGAAGTTATCTGCCAGGTTGCTGAGGGTGATAAGGTAAATGTTCTCTTGAGGAGATGGGTTTGTTTTCTGCGTGAGCAGGTAAGCAGGGACGGCAGAGGAAGGCATCAACTCATCTCCCACCAGGGCAGCTCTGCTGTGTGCTGTGTTTGCAGTAGTAAATGTCTGAGCAATACAAATACCATGTTGAGTGCTGCTTGTGTTCTTCCTTAACTACTGCTTTCAACAAAAAACCCTCTGGCTTTGCCTCTTACCTTTGCCAAACTGGGGCTGGAAAGGGCAGAGAGGAACAGCTGTGGTGTGCAGCGGAGCCTGAGCGGGGAGGTCGGGGAGCAGCCGTGGGGGGAGGTTGCTGGGGCAGGCAGGAGACACCTTTGTGGTCCTGTGGGTGCTGTGCTGGTGTTGTGACCCACAGGAGACCAAAGGGTAGGATTCCCCTGAACAGCCCCCACGTGCAGTGGGAGACTGTCCCCAGCCCTAGGAAATTAAAAAAAGAGAAAGAGATGGTGAGGAATAGAGTCGTGTAATCATCCCATGCCTTATGCAAGGCCCTCCTAGGAGTCTGCGGCAGAGCTGAGGTGGTGTTTCCCAGTAATTTGGGGTTCTTTCTACTGTCTGGAAACTTGTTTGTGTTCCCCAAGGGAGGGGTGAGTGAGGGAAACCCTTTGTTTTTGCTTGTCTGTGGTAGCCTGGCTTGTCCTGGCGAGACCATTACAGCAAGCTAAAACAGAGAACCAGCTCGAAACCAGTTAGTGCCCTGACAGGACAAAATGATGGATTAGACATACCCGATCAAGACAAAAAAACTCCTTCAGAGTGTGCTGGCGAAATCAAGTCCTGATTTGTGTCAAAAGCACATTTGTGTCAAAAGCACATTTCCAGAGCTTTTTCCATGCCTTGTTTTAGGATGCAAGTATTAACCCAGCACGTGACATTGCGGAAATAACTTGACAATATTTGCACTCTGCGTAGCTGAAATGACAGAGTAAGCACAGGGGGAGGTGGTGGCTGCACAGCTGCTGCACCCACCCGTCTCGCTGCTGCTTCAGCTCCCTCTTCCCTGCGGGTGCAGCCTGGGTGAGAAAGCTGCGGCCGGCTTGATGCTCATGGGGCAAGTGGCCCAGGGGCCGCAGCCCCTGCGCTCCCCTGCCCTGGGACCGATGAGTGTCTTTGCAGTGAGGCAGCTGTTAAGGCTGCAAGTTCTTGCCCTGAGAAAGGCTGGTATTGGCAGCCACTTGTGTTTTCTCCTGGAGATCAGGGAGGGCTTCAGCGGTATTGCGAGAGAGCGAGGGGGGCTGGTTGCTCCTTTCTCACCCCCTTGCCTGGGCTCCTCCGCAGGCAGATGTGGACAAGGCCGTTAAGGCAGCCAAGGCAGCTTTCCAGCTGGGCTCGCCTTGGAGGAGGATGGATGCTTCTCATCGGGGGAAGCTGCTGAATCGTCTTGCTGACCTGATCGAGAGGGACCGGGCTTACCTGGCGGTGCGTATCGCGCTCTGTGGTCCCCAACTGGGGGGAGCGAGAGGCGGAGATGGGGGCATTTGGGCCCATTGGGTGTGAGGGGGAATTCAGCCACAGCTAAAACTGTGAGAGAGACCTACAAAGGATGGGGATGTATTTTTGGGAAGCTGAAAGCGAAACGGTCAACATGCAGAACTGATCCGAAGCACAAATGAAGAATCAAATCTGAATCTATACGCGTGACTCTCCCCACCTCGCTCTTCAGGCAATCTCATTGGTTTTTTGTAGGCCCTGGAGACTCTGGATAATGGCAAACCCTACTCCGTCTCCTACCTGGTGGATTTGGACATGGTAGTCAAGTGTCTCAGGTAGGCGTGGAGGCCGCAGCGACGGCGCAGTAACTCTTCCTGCTCCATGCTCCGGCTCAGCTGGCCCAGGGTAGAGACCAGAGACTAGAAGGCTCCGATTCAAGTGCTGTGGGTGACAGGGCTGGATGGTTTCATTCGGTCCATAACAGGGTGTCAGACCCCTGGTTTTCCTCTGTTTTTGCTAAGAATGAGGCTGTAATTCTTGTGGCTTTCCAAAGGATTTTTGTTACACAGACGTTTCTCTCTTGCTGTATACAGGACTCACAGTCATGGAGGTGATCTGTGTTACAGCACGGGGATGACAGAATTTGTTATGCAAAGTGCTGGCAAAGGCGGGAGAGACAAATATTTATTGTCCATTCTTAAAACGACCTGTTTGGGAAATATTTGTATTGGTATGTGTTTTATGAGGTGACTGAAGAAGGGTGGAAAGCAAATAGCTGGAGGAAGTGTCTCTTATTTTCCGTTGACAGAAGACGTGTTATTTTAAATTCCATGACCAAAATTTTATTGTTGCTAGATACTTTGCAGGCTGGTCAGATAAATTCCATGGCAAAACAATCCCGTTAGATGGAGACTTCTTCTGTTACACAAGACATGAGCCAGTGGGAGTTTGTGGACAGATAATCCCGGTGAGTAAAATGTATCAGTCGTTCCTGCAGCATTTCAAGAATTCAGTGTTATTGTGACGAGTTGTCTTACAATGCAAGGTGTTATCTGTTGCTAACCTCTGCTTCCTTCCCGTGGTAGGGAAAGTGCTTGCGCCAGCTGGGAGGGCTGATACTTTGCTCTGGCAGTATAGAACTACCTGTTGATTTCATGGGCTCTGAAGGAGATTTACTTTGTATCTTCTGATTTAAAAAAAAAAAAAAATTAAACGCTTTTATAGGAGTTATGCGGCTCAGAACCACGGTTAAGTTTAAACTACTACCTAGCATTAAAACCAAAATTCTGTGGGGTGAGGACATAGAGAGCTAGCGTGCAAAATTCAGCTGTACGTACGTGAAATTATTTGGGTAACTGCAAGCATAGCAAGGGGGTTTGTTGACAGCAAAGCCATATTTATACAACAATCCATGTTACCTCTTTATAGGAGTAGCTGGATTCTGGCTGTTGCATACTGGATTTGCATGTTTTTCATATTTGCATTGAGCAAGAACTGACTGTAAACGCCTCACTGGTCTGTGTGACTGCCCTGTTATTACGAACAGGCTTTCTTTTAAAATGCTTCAAAAAAGCATTTAAACTGACAGTAAAGATCAATTCCCCCAAAAGATGGGTTTTTGCAGTGGTACTGAGACACCTCACGCTTCAGAGTGCATTTTTCCTGGACAAGCAGAAGGTAGTGCTTGAAAAGGGGCCAAACGTTGAAGAGCAGCTAGGGAGGGATCAAAGACTGCTCCCACGGGTGCTGCAGCTGGTTTGAATGAAGCTCACTGACTGATTAATCGGAAACTTTCCAGTTCAGACCAGCAAATACTTTCTTGTTTTTCAGTGGAACTTCCCACTGCTGATGCAAGCATGGAAACTTGGGCCTGCCCTGGCTACTGGGAACGTGGTTGTGATGAAAGTGGCGGAGCAAACCCCCCTGAGTGCTCTCTACGTGGCTAATTTGATCAAAGAGGTGAGCGGAAAGGCTGCGTTTCCATCCGCTGCCTCGCTGTCGCTGCTGGAGGGGGGTGTGGTGCAGCCAAACTGGTGAGCTGCGAGGGTGTGGGACAGGGACAGAGCAGGGCTGTCTGTTCTGAAGAAAGGCTGGATTGGTTCGGGTGTTTTAGCATTTGATTTAGCAAAAAACCCCATTGTCCTTATAAATGCGTATGCAGAGGATGTCAATTTTGATGAGGGAAGGACTCCCTGAGGTTCAGTTAAATAACAAACTTCAGGGTGATTAGAAAGCTAACATCTAGCTCCAAACTATGGAGCTTAGGATGTGGGGTGGGGAGAGGTGTTGTACGCTTTGCAATAACCAGGGCATTAAAACTAAAGACCTGGGAAATTAAAGTGAAGTAGAAAAAGCTCTGTTCTTCGTGGGAGGCCTGCTGGAGCGTTCCTAACAGCTGAGGGTGGGTGAAATCCTTGATTTGTAAAAGGAATAACGTTGCTGTCTCCTGCTGTGAACCGGCAGGCTGGGTTCCCACCAGGCGTGGTGAACATCATCCCCGGCTACGGGCCCACTGCGGGGGCTGCCATCTCTTCCCACATGGACATAGATAAAGTGGCCTTCACCGGCTCCACGGAGGTAAGGGAGTACCTCCACCTTCAAGCCCTGGGATACAGAGGATATCTCATTGCTGTAATACCTTTTCCGTGTAAAATACGGGAGGTGCCTTGCCTTCTATGCTTCTTTTTAAAAATTACAGCTGAATTCAGGGTGTGACACTTATTTTTACTTTACATAAGGCTCTTTTTAGGTGCCCTCTTTAGAATACTTCCTATTGTTTCCCTTGAGCTGCTTCTTGGGGGTGAAACTCTGGGCAGACTTCAGTTGTTCCCTTGAAGCCCTGACAATGAAGGGATTATTATTAACTGCTGACAGATCTAAAACCAGCCGCCCTGCCAGGGCTTGCCGTATGTAGGAGTTAATTCCTAATACCTGTTCTTCTCACAATGCAGGTTGGGCATCTGATCCAGAAGGCTGCAGCAGAGAGTAACCTAAAGAGGGTGACGCTGGAGCTCGGAGGAAAAAGTCCCAACATAATCATGTCTGATGCAGACAGTAAGCACCTGCTAGCGTAATATTTGATCTGTACCTTTTATGGTGGCTTTCTGTGAGCAGAGCTGGAGGGGAAGGAAACCTCTCCTGTGTTGTGTGAGTCTCCTGCTCTGACACTGCCTGACTGGTGCTCCCAGTGAGCTCTCCCTGCTCCCACTGTAGCTGCTGTATTTGTGTATCAGCACTTCTTCACTCCCACTTCTTCCCCAGTGCTGTGAAGAAGTTTGGTTATCGACAAATGAGAATTGTTTCAGTATCTTCCTTCGGTCTTAGTTCCATTTTTGTTTTCATTTCTTTCTCTTTCTCATAGTGCATATTCTTAGAAAGTTCTGGTTCCCTCATCTCTTGCATATGGACTCGTTTTAGGTCTTGATGAGCCAACACACCTGCTTTTATATGGCAGTAAGGAAGGAAGTCCTTCTAGGTCTAAAATAACTTGTCCTTAATACCTGATAATTTCAAATGAGAACTGTAATCTGCCTCAGATCAGATTTTTTTCTCTAGTATGGGGTGCTTTAATAGACCCTCATACTAACTAAATCTGTATGTAACTTCTGTCCTACCAAAGCATGGAAAAAGCCTGTTAACGGAAAGGACTTCGTATCACCAGTACTCCAGCAGTCTGCACGATACTTGTTCAAAGGAAGTCACGTATGGACTCTGGTTGGTTTTGTTTGCTTATTCGTTTTCTCTCCTCTCCCCAATCTTAGTGGACTGGGCTGTGGATCAAGCCCACTTTGCCCTCTTCTTCAACCAAGGGCAGTGCTGCTGTGCTGGATCCCGAACGTATGTCCAAGAAGATATATATCATGAGTTTGTGGAGAGGAGTGTTGAGAAGGCCAAGTCCAGGGTGGTTGGAAACCCGTTTGACTTTAAAACTGAGCAGGGGCCTCAGGTAAGAGCAGGAAATGTCCCGAACTGTTATCTCATGAAATAGTCCCAATCTTGAGACATCATGCATCAGTAGATTAGAATGAAAGGTATCCCCCAGTCTCTTGATTAGTCAGAGAGTCATAAAATCATAGAATTTGGGTTGGAAGGGATCTTAAAGATCATCCAGTCCAACCCCCCTGCCCCGGGCAGGGACACCTTCCACTAGCCCAGGTTGCCCAAAGCCCCGTCCAACCTGGCCTTGAACCCTTCCAGGGAGGGGGCAGCCACAGCTGCTCTGGGCAACCTGTGCCAGGGCCTCACCACCCTCACAGGGAAGAATTTCTTCCTTAGATCTCATCTAAATCTCCCCTCTGTCAGATTAAAACTGTTACCCCTCATCCTATCCGTACTCCCCTGATCAAGAGTCCCTCCCCCCTTTCCTGTAGCCCATTTAAGTCCTGGGAGGCCGTTCTGAGGTCTCCCTGGAGCCTTCTCTTCTCCAGCTGAACCCCCCCAACTCTCTCAGCCTAATCTCCTTTGAACAGTGCCCATTACCTCCTTGCTTGTGCAGGAGAGAGAAGTTAATTAACAGTTCTGATTATTCCAAAACCTCCACTTGCTGCTGGCATTTAAAAATTATCATCTCCCTTTGAAGCTGGCTTGGCAGTCTGTTGAGATGAGGAGTTGTTAGAACACAGTCTCATGCATAGCAGGGTATAGTTGAATCTTTTTTTACCCCGAGTAAAGGTGAAGCTGATTTGTCTGTCCTCGTGGCTCTTAGGTAGATGAAGAGCAGTTCAAGAAGATCCTCGGTTACATTAGCACTGGGAAGCGTGAAGGAGCCAAACTGCTGTGCGGTGGCAACCCCGCTGCAGACAGAGGCTATTTCATCCAGCCAACTGTCTTTGGCGATGTGCAGGACAGCATGACGATTGCCAGAGAGGAGGTGAGACCTGCAGCGCCTTTCTGTCTGTCAGCTTCTCACTTCTTTGTCGGTTTGCCCGCTCTGATGCAAAAAACCATGGGCCTACAAGCACCGGACACTCACGAACTGCGAAACTTTATGCTTCTTAGAAAGTTAGCACATTAAACTTCCCTCCAGATTACATCCTGGGCACTTCGTAATATGGGAAGTGATACTCTGAATTTGATGTGCTGTGTGTCTTCCAGCATACGTGCATAACTCCAACATCAACCACAACCACTGTGATGAGTTTACACCAATTTTCACATGCTCCGTTTGGATTTTGCAGATATTTGGGCCGGTCATGCAGATTCTGAAATTCAAAACAATTGAGGAAGTCATTGAAAGAGCAAATGACTCCAAGTACGGCCTAGCAGCAGCAGTCTTTACAAAGGATCTTGACAAAGCAAACTATGTGTCACAGGGCCTGCGAGCTGGAACAGTTTGGTGAGCCTCAACACTTCCTTCTCCCTAAACTGCTGGAAGCTTCCTTGTGTGCTGCTGTTTCTCGTTAAGCTTGATTTTTGATAGCCTGTCCCTGCTTTGGATCCAATTTTATGGGTACTTCACTGACTATAATGTCAGACCTTCAACTGTAACGCTAACTGTTGGTAAAATTTAGGTATATTAAGCTTCCATGCTCCCACTGTGGATTAATGAATGGGAAAAAATCCGGTACTGCAGCTGGCAACGCAGCAACTGCTGCAGGGCCCTGAGTGCCAGCAGCGATTAGATCTCTGAGCACGTCTGCGGTCTCAGCTGCTGCAGTGGATGTTCGTCTGTGCTCTGAGGCTGATGCCAAAGGCAGTATTTCATCACCGCTTACTGTTCTAGCACAAGAGATTTTGGAGATCTGGTATCTCACTATCTTTTTTTTTTCTTTTTAAATGGTACAGAGTGAACAAGTAGATGCTTTTGATATCTATCCTCTGAGGAAGGTGTGGGTGGCAACCTGGATGCTTGGTCCTGTGATAGAGATGTGAATCAATTTCATGAAGTTCTGTTTCCAGATTGATGAGGATAAGGTTTTAGTATTGATTAATTGACTGAGAGAACTGAGAAATATGGAAATCCTGCCTAGAAATTCATCCGTCCCTCTGTTGTAAACAGCTGAGATGTCCATTTGCTGTGAAAGGGCTCTTCCATTAAGCAGTTCTGAAACTACAGGTGCTTAATTCTTGGTTTCCATTTCAGGATAAACTGCTATGATGTGTTCGGTGCACAAGCCCCCTTTGGTGGCTACAAAGCTTCTGGGAACGGGCGAGAGCTGGGAGAATATGGTCTGGAGGCGTATGTAGAGGTGAAAAATGTGAGTATCCCTCTGTCCACGGACTTCCCAACCCTCTGCCGTAGCTCCAGATTGTATTTGTGCCTGTTGGTATAGGCTGGCCTGAGAGTTGCAATTCTTCCTTCTAAAAACAAAATTGGAGCTGCGCTTCTGAAAGAAGCACGAACACCACTCCATGTAACTGTATTTAAAACAGAAAGCTGGCCTTGCTTTATACTGCTGCGGAGAACAAGGATATGTGACCTAACAGGTTACCAGCTGCCTGCACTGCTTGGCACCGTTTAGCTCTTTCTCACTGTAAAGAATGCAAGTGTGTGGACTTCTCCGTGAGTTTATTTTGTGGGGAACAGGAAGAGCATGTGCTGGGGGTGCGTGCCTGATGGGTAGAAGCTTCTGCAGGTATGAACTGGCAGATGAACGCTGAGCACTCATCACTCAAAAAGGGGAATCTGAGCAGTGACCACCGGTACTTAATGCCACTCATCTTGAGTTGATAGGCCCCTGGGTCCATGTGCAAGAGCAAGGTTCCTGGTGTTGGGCCATCCCATCACCACAGGCTGAGTAATTTCCTGTAAGACAAGGCAGAAGGGCTGTCACGCTCTCCGCTTGCAGCTGCAGCGTCTAAAGGGTGACGGAGCAGCTGGGCAGAGGCGGTTTGCCCGTGGCCTCTGAGTTACAGTGCAGCGAAGCGCGTAACGGTTGAGGGTCCCCAGCTTGTGACTGTGGTACGGGAGAACAAACGAGTGTGTCTGCTCCCGCCTCTCAAAGAGCAGCGGAGGTGCTGTGACTCAGCCTTTGAGCTTCCCCATCTCTTCAAGCCTCCCAGATAGATCTCCAGACCAAGGTGTGGATATACTGTCCTCTGCAAGATGCTGCTGCCTCCCGGCCTTCAAGTGAATATAACTGAACATTGTCTCCAGGATAACTTGTGACTTCTCTTTTCCCCCCCCCCCCCCCCCCCCCAGGTGACAATCAAAATTCCACAGAAAAACTCCTAAAGGACAGTGGCCTCTCCATGCGTTTGGAAACACCTGTGCAGCTTCATGAGATACGAAGTGAGGAAACCTCTTCTTAACACACACAAAACGAGGTGGAGAATATGTAACTCTGCGTTAAGAAATGTTTCTTTAGAAGGTGCCTGAAGGAGCTTTTGTTAAAAAATGCTACTTGGCTTTATCTTTTTAAAATACCAAATACAGTCAATTTAGTACTAATGCATTACATGGGTGTACTCTTGTTGCACCTGTATCTGATGAATATGCTTTTTTTCCAAGAAATTTAAATGCTTGTTTAGTCTGAAGTAGGTTTTATAATAATTTTTTGTTGGCTTACACAGCTAGCTCTACACTCCTTGTCCTTTATACCCAACACGTCCCTCTTCTGTAAGCGAAGTGAACCGAGACTCAGTTGTGTAACAGAGCAGGAGAGCAACGTCTCAGCCTCAGTCTGAGGTAAAAGTTTGTTCTTGGCTGCTCCCACCGGCTCTATCTATTAACAATAAACATTCTTGCCTTAGTGAAGTTAACGCCACCTTTGTTGGAGCGGTTTGTGTTGGTGAGCGAAGTACACGCACAAATTTCTATTTTCTTCCACACATCAATTACCAATATCAATTTGCACCTCGATGACTGGGTTCAGTTTTGGGCCCCTCACTCCAAAAAGGCCATTGAATGACTCGAGCGTGTCCAGAGAAGGGCAACGGAGCTGGTGCAGGGTCTGGAGCACAGGTCTGATGGGGAGCGGCTGAGGGAACTGGGGGGGTTTAGTGTGGAGAAGAGGAGGCTGAGGGGAGACCTCCTGGCCCTCTGCAACTCCCTGAAAGGAGGGTGCAGAGAGGGGGGAGGAGTCTCTTGAGCCAAGGACCCAGCGGCAGGCCAAGAGGGAATGGCCTCAAGCTGCGCCAGGGCAGGGTCAGACTGGATATTAGGAAATGGAGGTGGTGGAGTCCCCATCCCTGGAGGTGTTTAAGAGTCGGGTTGACATAGCACTTAGGGATCTGGTGTAGTTGAGAACTGTCAATGTTAGGCTGATGGTTGGACTAGATGATCTTCAAGGTCTTTTCCAACCTAGACGATTCTGTGATACTCCCTGCCTCAAGCAATTTAACGAAGTCTGCTTTCCCCACATTGCCTTAACGTTAAAGGAAGCCCTAGATCTGTAACTGTCCCCAGCAAAGCCAGAAGAGCTGCCCGTACCACAACCCAGCCCCGGGAAGGGGGGGATGAGGGTAACCGGTGCCGCAGGAGCGCGCTGGGGCTGCAGTGGGAGACATCTTTATCAGATGAAGAGCGGCGCTGGAGGGCAGGTGCGCTGTGAGGGGGAGACGCTCCCCTTCACGAGTGGAGGGCACAAGGCGAAGGCTATGAGGAGCTTTTCCGCGCCCGTCCCCACGGCCGCCGCGAGGCGCCGCTCCCCTCAGCCGCTCCCGCCCAGCTCTCGCGCGGTTTCCCGCCGCCCCGCTCCGCTTTGCCCCCGCCCTCGTGACGTCATTAGAAGGCGCCCAACATCTCGAAGGTCCGGTGGGGGCTTTGGTGGCAATGTCGCGCTTTTAGGGGTAGCGGCGGTCGCCTGTAAACCGCGCCACCGCAGTGGCGGAGGCTCCTAAAATTTCCCGGTGGGAGCGGGGAGGAAGCGGGGGACGCGGGCTGGCCTTCTGCGCGGGGCGCGGCGGGGGCGGCAGCGCTGCGGCGGGGCGCGCCGCCCGGCGGGTGTGCCCGGCTCAGGGTGCCGGCAATGCCTGGCTCCCGGGCGGCGCGGGCGGCGGCGGCGCCTCGGCGGCGGCGTCTCCCGGGCTGAGCGGCGGCTCTGGGCCCGCCCGCGCTCTCCCCCCGGCGCTCCCCCGTCTCCGTGCGGGGTCCCGGCCCCCCCCCACCCCCGGCCCACCCGGCCGGGGATGAGGCGGTGCGGCGGTGGCACAAAGGCTCCTCCGGGGCTGCCCGTTGCCTAGCGCGGCCCAGCGCCCCCGGGACGGCCCCGCCGCTGCCCCCGGCCCCCCTCGCCGCCTCCCTCCTTCCCTCCCTTCTGCCTCACCGGCCCTTGGCCCCCGCAGCCCCGTTGTCCCTCGCTGGGGCCGGGCCGGTGGCTCCCGCTCCCCCCGCCCCAGCCGCCCGTAGCCCCGCGGGAGGATGTCGGAGGATCACGAGATGGACAAGATGATCAAGGTAGGCAGGAGGCAGCCGCGCTCCGGGTCTCCCCGCCACCGGCCCCCGATCGTCCCCTGCCCTGCGAGGGGAGGTGGGCAGCCTGGGCAGGGCCCTGGGGCCCGGCAGGTCCCGGTCCCCCCTTCTCTTACACCTGCGGCTCTGCTCCTCGCTGCCCTGGCACCAGGGCCTCGTCACCCGCTGTGCTCCGGTGTGGAGCCCCAGACACCGGGCAGGGATATGGGAGCTGCAGGCAGACGGCTTCCACAGGATCCGGCCTTGGGGGATCGGTGCTGTGATGTTCAGGCTGTGGGGAGCAGAACCGGGGCTACTCGGGGCGGCTGGGAGCTGGGGTCTCTGCCTCACAGCAGTCCCCGGCTGCAGAGCCAATGCTGTCGCCTCGATCCATCTCCGAGTTCCTGTTCGGATGCTGTCATGAAAACAAATCTGGCGTGTGGGATGTTTGTGTTTTGAGTGGTGGTAGAGGAGCTGAACAGATTCAGGATTTCTTTTTTTACAGCGAGAATCTGTGTGTGAGCTTCACGCTTCCCAGTGAATCCTTCTGTGACCTGGCTGAGCGGATTTCCTGAAGAAGCTGGGGAAACCCTTTTGAGATACAGTGACAATAAAACAATGTTTTAAAGACTCTCTGCAGGTTCTTTACCTTGTGCAAAGCATTGGCTGTCACAGATTCTGGATGCCTTCCTAAATGCTAATTTTAATAAGATGAACAAATTCCTTAAGGATGTAGAGAAAAGATCCTGTATATTGGCATTTGCCACCCTTCCTTAGCCCTGCTGTCTGCCAAGGTGGGATTTGTCCTTACGAAGCTCATTGGGGGCAAAAAGCAATGCAAGTGAAGTAGCAACATGGTCTTGTGTTGTTGAAATCGGGGTTGATTTAAAAATATGTGGGTCTTGCCTTTTGAACTAAAAAAGCCCAAAGTAGAAGGAAGTCTAAGCACTGTGTTCAGACAACCCAGATTGTTATTAAACTATGAGATCAAGTATCAAAATTGTATGCTGTCTGTTCCTGCTTTGTTATCAGCCTTGGCACGGTGCGGGTGAAGTAGCTGTCCAGAAGGTTTTCAAAAAAGGTTTTTCAAGTATTTCTATGGTATTTCATGTGAAGGTAAAGATCTTCAGAGCTCTTGGTGGTTAAAAACAAAACAAAGAAACCAGGGACAATCTTGTATCTGCCTCCTGCCCCTCTCAGTTTGGAGGGGTTCTTACCAAGAATGGGTTCTGGGCAAATCTTTCTGGTTATAGGCATTGTCTGAATCGAAAACATGATTTAGTACTTTTACATATTATGCTGATTTCTCTGCTACTCAAATACTTGGTTATTGTTCAAGATTGATTGGTTTTCACCTGCATCTGCAGGTTTAAGGTCTGTGATTCAAGATAGTGATTGCTGTTTTAAGGCAAACTAGCCAAAGTTGAAAGGCTGTGTGTTGGAGCAGTGGAGGTGGAGTTACACATGTTGGCATTTCACTTGTTGAATACGTGGAGTTTGTCCAAGCAGCAGTCTGTATATTTTTAATTGTCTGTAGTGAGTATGCGTTATTCTTAAAGTACCTTATTTCAAACCTTTTCCCGTTGGTATTCAGTGGAAACTGAGAAGCACCTGAGCTTTCCCCCCCTGAGCAGTCCCACTGCCTGCCTAACCCTGTCTGAAAGCAGCTTGTTGGAGATCCAGCTGGGAGAAATCTCGGCCCTGCCTTTCCAGGCTGTTAGCATCCCAGACTGCTGACTCTGCATGGGAGGATGCTTGAACCATTGTTTTAGGTACCCTGAGCTTGCTGAAAGGGAATTGTGCTGTTGAAGTGAACTCAACTCTTAAAGTTTGCATGAAACCTTTTTTTGTAACTGATTGCATTTCAAATTCGTTTATTCCCTTTGCCCACTAGAAATTAATGTAAGGAGCAATTGGAAGTTTGAAATTCCTTTAACAGTAGGAGCGAAAAGGTTTACTGTAGGAAATTGCACCGCTGCAGATTTTTTTTGAAAGCGCTCTCCCCGGCACTCTTCTGCCTCCTCTGTTCCCAGCCGCAGCAGATTAGTTCTGGCTGACGGGTCAGCCAGTCTACAAGTTCAGTGCTGTGCAGCTGTGCTACTGTCAGGCATTTCATTCTCCAGATGTGGAGCTAAGTACAGGATACTGTACCCTCAGCTGCCGGCATCCACAGTATGTTAATCTCAGTGAAGAGGCGAGGCATTTAGACTTACCAGTGGAACTGGATTTTGATATTTTTCTGAGGGCAGTTTTATACCTGTACATTTTACCAGCAGAAGCAGGGAGGTGATAGTCCCCCTGTGCTCTGCACTGGTGAGGCCACACCTGGAGTGTTGTGTCCAGTTTGGGGCACCTCAATACAAGAGGGATATCGAGATGCTGGAGCGAGTGCAGAGGAGGGCAACGAGGCTGGGGAAGGGCCTGGAGAATAAATCCTGTGAGGAGAGATTGAAGGAGCTGGGACTGTTTAGTTTGAGGAGGAGAAGGCTGAGGGGAGACCTCATCACTCTCTACAGCTCCCTGAAAGGACGTTGTAGAGAGGTTGGTGCTGGTCTCTTCTCACAGGTAATTAGTGACAGAACAAGAGGGAATGGCTTTAAACTGCAACAGGGGAGGTTCAGACTGGACATTAGGAAAAAATTTTTCACAGCAAGAGTGGTCAAACAGTGGAATAGGCTGCCCAGGGAGGGGGTGGAGTCCCCATCCCTGGGCGTGTTTAAGGGTCGTTTGGATGAGCTGTTGGGGGATGTGGTGTAGGGGAGAACTTTGTAGAGTCGGGCTGATGGTTGGACTCGATGATCCCAAGGGTCTTTTCCAACCTGAATGATTCTGTGATTCTATGATTTTAAATATTTCACGCTGTTTGAATGTTATGAACTTGTGTGGATTTGCAGCTACATCGTCTTGGCACTAGATGTGGAGCTCCTGTTTTTGAACTAGAAGGAGACGTCAGTAATTCTGTACATCAAGGGACATCAGAGTTCTCAGATGCTGTATTTCATATCATGAAGAAATGCTGAACAGTGTTTCCAGATCACTAGATTATTAATTTTTACTTCTAAGTTGTACAGCTACTTTGTAATGAAGATTGGAATCCAAATACAAATGCAGAAAACAAAAATGTTGGCTTTCTCAGTTAAAACCATGGTAAATATGCAGAATATGAAAGAGGAAATTAATTTTTATTAAAAATGGATTTATTTATCCTTCAGGAGTTGAGAACCATCGGATCTTATTCTCACTTCATTTGGTTCACAAATCACAGACTTTCCAATTCCTAATCAGCTCCTCTTCCACTTGCTCAGCTGAAATGAAGCAAATGGTCTCTGTGCCATCACAGAAGTGGCAGCAGGTAGCAGAAGCTATTTAGTCAAGAGTGGGCTTGTATGTGGAGACAGTATCTCTTTTTAGACCAACCTGTGCAGTTGAAAGGGTTTGGTAAGTTCTGGGGCAGGCAGGCCCTTCTTTGCTTTTGGAAGAGGAGCAGCAGACTTCAAAGCGCTATAAAAAAATAACGAAGAATTGTTGTCACTCAATCACACTGTTGCTCTGGAGTACTTTGGCTTTGCTTCTCCATTTCAGTGGTTTGACTTCACAACTTAAGATGCTAAGTGTGAGCTTGAAAGCACATGCTGAGGAGGTACTCCTCAGTTCAGAGAAACCTCTTCTAAAATTGTATTTTCATTCCACCTATGATGCCTTCAATTCTCTGTATCTGAATATCAGGAAAACTAAATTGGCTTTTCCCTAATACGCTTCTCCTGAGTGAAATTTATGTCGGTTAAATTAATAAGAAAACTTTGTGCTTCTACCTGAAAACAACAAACCGTGTGCGATCCACTATGCTTTTCTTCCCCTCTCTTTTAAAACCCTTCATAAAATCCCCAGTTAACTTTTAACTTCTTCCTTTACACCTTTCACGCTAATCATTTATGATTTAGGTGATACCCACTCCAGACTGTGTTAACAGGCAATTTTTCTTTTCATATCTGTCTTTTTTTACCCTCTAATCCCTTCAAATCTTGCCTTAAATATCAGCTTTCCTCTCTTGCTTTGTTTTCAACCCATGTGGCGTGAGGTCTGGCTCCAGCCTGGCCGTGTTCATCCACGACTATTGGGGCAGAGGCCAGCGATCCCAGGTTAGGGACTGCCATTTTCCATACCTCGGTTGAGAGCACGAGTGTTCTCGGTTTTCTCGTAGTTTGTAGCATGAGTGAGTCCTGAAATGCTGCAGGTTTTGAATGGAAGTTAACAGGAGGGGAAAATCTGATCAGAATAAAGTTGCTTTGCAAGCAGTGGACTCTTCCATTTGTTTTCAGCACGTTTGGGGAAGGGTTCTAGCTTCTCCAGTGCTAGCTTTTGTTACCAGCTCCTTTTCTTGCAATTTATCAGAAATCATGGCTTTTTGAAAGATGTTCCTCAACATAGGTAGCAATGTTCATAAAAGAACAAAGGCGGAATTTTATGGCGTGTGTTACGCGGTGACTGGAGCTTGCACACAACGTTTCCAGCGTTGAGCCCTGCTCTGTTGTTAGATCTGTGTGACAGCACAGGGCAGGGCATTAATCAAAACGCCGTGTGCTGAAGCTACGTTTACATCCTGCCTTGTGACATGTTTAAGCATGATAGCACCCAGGCTGTGTCATAACAAAACCGAACCCTGTTTATATGGATGTGGACAAAAGGATTATAAACATGAGGCTGGTTCATTATCAGACAAGCTAAAACTAGTCGTGCAGGGTTTAATTTACAGTATAATGAATCCAAAGGTTTGAAAACCCTAAGGAAGCAGCAAAGTCATTTTCCATTGTACTGTATGACCAAAAAATACATCATAATGCTGAAATTGGTCCTTTGTGTTCAGTTGTGATTGATCATTTATAGGTAGGAAGCTGGATTTAAAGAGTCAGGGGGGGAAAGGGCCCTTGATGTGCTTTTTGTATTAAAGGCACAAGATCCCGTTTACTGTTCTCAATAATCCTGTTTGAAAATGCCAGAGTGAGCAGTCTCAGCTGCAGAGAAATAATTTTAAACTGAGATATATTATTATGTTAGCATTTGTATTTATGTTTAATTTTCTTAGTGAAGCAAAACTCCAAAGCAGGCTCTTTCTCTGCTCGGGTATCTTGCAAATCAGGTCTGCTGAGCTGGTTTTTTTGGAAGGCATGTAGTAATTTTTTTATTTTTTTATTTTTTTTTACTCTCTTTCCCCTCCCCCTGCTCCTTCTTGAATAGGAAACCTCCATTTTAGAGGAGTACAACATTAACTGGACTCAGAAGCTGGGAGCTGGGATCAGTGGTCCTGTTAGGTAAGACAATACACCTGCGGATTTGTATGTATTCTCAGCTTGTTTCATTAGCTGGGGAGAAGTGAGTATGTATTTTAAGTGTGCTAACAGCAGAGCGATGTGATATGTGGAAGACTCTTTAAAATAAATAAATGTCTTTACTCCATGTGGGTCGTAGCTGCTGTGCAAGCGAGGTATTGTCTTTTATGGGGTATGTTTGACGTAAAAACTCTCCCACCTCTCTGCCTTGTCCTGTCTCACTGCCGTATTTCTGAAGCAAAGTGGGAACAGGAGTCGGTTGTGACACAGTGGTGGCAGAAAATGCTCCTCCAACACCTTTGTCCTTTTGATACTAGTGTCAGTGTGGTGCAAAGGTCGCTGCTCCCATCTACGGTATCATCACTTGGGGCATCAGCACTGCGTGCCCATTAGCTATTTTTACCGGCTATTTTTTTCAGATCATCATGTGAGGCCAAAGCAGATAGTGCCGTGAGCTCCGCATCTCAAACCAGACTTTGCCCATCATGAATTTCTAACCCCTGTAGGAACTGGATGCTTTCTGTAAAGCAAAACATATGTTCCCTTGTCAACAAGCACTCTCCCTCTTGGGAGTGGGAGCGCTGGAAAACAAATGTCTGTGCCTCTCTGTTGCTGGGCGTTTGACAGGACGATTGTCCTTTGCTGCCATTTATCTTCCTGTCCAGGCAGTTGGCTTCTCATCCATTTTGCGTTGCTGTGTTGCCTCTGATCTTTATTAAAATATCCCTTTGTGCTTTATTCTTTTAGCTGCCTGTTAATATGTGGGCCCTTCCCTCTGATGCAGTTCAATTGTTAATGCTAAATGGGGGAAAGAGAGAAAAAACGTGTGCGGCACAGTTGGTGGCCTTGCCAAAACAAGGATTTCCATTCACAAACCCTTTATTTATTGCAGACTACACCCTCCGTGGGAGATGTTCAGGCTGCCACTGTGTGGTTTGGGTTTTTTCATCAAAAGCATCTCTTCAGGCTGAATGTGTAGAATGCATTCTGCTTGTCTGCAGTTACCCAGTGTGCTCTAAAGTACTTTTTCTGCATTGCTGAAAATATGATTTTGCGTGAGGTGTTTCTGCATAACCTATGTGATTGTTGTGGAAGGCTGAAAACTGAGGCTTTCAAGCTGGGACGTGGTGACGGGTGCCCTGTATATTCCAGATTGTGGGCATTCCTGTTAATTCCATGTGGAGAGCAAACTCATAACTACTGATCAGTTGCTTGAAGTGTCTCTTTAACATTCTTGCTGACTGAATAATTTTGTTGCTGTAATACCAGAGTCTGCGTGAAAAAATCCTCTCAAGAACGCTTTGCACTGAAAATTCTTCTTGATCGTCCAAAAGCTAGAAATGAGGTATAGTTCCTGTTTATACTGTCTGCCTTCTGACACGTCGCAAAGTCTCGCCCTTTTGGTGAATTGTTGCAACGGTTTAAAATAAAAAAACCACCACGTGTTCTGCAGATCTTGCTATGCAGGATTCCTTGGGTTTGATCCTCCAGCCTTGCTGTGCTCGGTTCCTATAGGATGAGGTGGTGGGTGAAACAGAGGGTCGTTCTAACTCTGAGTTTGCTGGAGTTGCTAACTGTATATGTACAAATCTAATTTATAGAGCTGCATTTCAAAGCTGGTATTCTCCCTACGTCCTGTGTAATGTAACATGAATAGTTTAGAATGAATTTTGTTTCCCTACATCTCACTCTTGGATGTCACTGCTCTAAGAATTGCCAAGAATGCTTCAAGTTGCACTCTAAATGGTTTATCTGTGTATGAGAAACTAAATAAGCTCACTGATACCATTTGTGAATCGCTGTGGCTGGCAAGAGCGTGCCAAGGTACCAAACCATCAGTATGTTGAAAATGATGGGCAGTTCAAGTTGTGAAAGTGAAAGAAGTGTTAATTGTCCTCAAGGTTTAGGCAACTTCCATTTCTGCTTACTGAGCAAATCCTCATTTAAAATTCCCAGGGAAAAATAATCTGTTTACAAAGAGCATAAGGCCTCGGCTTGATTTAGCAGTCCAGGTAGCTTTAAACTGGGGAAAATGTCCTTAGGTGCCTGTTTCAGAAAATCGGAACAGGAGACGAGGTTTTCCCATCTTGTGAGTGCTAGATCATCAGGCCATAAAAGAAGCCAGATTATGGAGTTTCATGTTTTATTCATGAATTTTTCAGTTTCAGTCATATCTCTGTTGCTACTTTAAAGCTGGTTCTAGCTTTTAAATTTATTTTAAAAACACAAAGAAATCAAAGATTGGGCTTTTTGTGGAACTCTGGTGGGTTCAGTTCCATGGTCTGTAACAAACACGTTGGCAATATATGATCTTTTTGTCTTAGTCTAAGTAACGTAATGGCTGTTGGTCACTCGTATAAACGCTTGTAGGCATTTCTTATTTTTGGAATAATTTGAAATGGGGTGTGACTGGTGCTGAGCACAGCTGGCAGCGCGCGGGCTCGCGTGTGCCGTAGTCTTGGGGGCAGAGGGAGGAGCAGAGCTGGTCAGGTGCATGTCTCTGTGTACAGTAACGTTTCTTCCCTTCTCTTCAAGGTACGTCTGCACATGATGTGTGCAACACATCCAAATATTGTTCAAATTATTGAAGTTTATGCTAACAGTGTGCAGTTCCCACATGAATCCAGCCCAAGGTAAGATTACATAGGGTGATTCATTCCCACAGCTTGCTTTCCATGTTTAGGCCAAGGTATAGTGGAGTTCGCTTTTTTTAAATCGCAGTATGACCAAAATGAATATTTATAGGGGGTTCCAGATATGATATTTATATTTCAGACTAAGCAATGCTTGCTTTTTCCCCTCTCAATGCTCAGACCTTTGCACATTTAAATGAATCTGCGTCCTTCATTACTGGTTTTGAATACATCTTCATTTCTTAGGTTTTTCATTGATTCAGTCTGTGATACCTGCGTTGTCTGAGAGAGTATATTAGCTTCTAGCTTCTGTCCTGCTTTGATATTGCTTTAGTAGCTTGAACTGAATTGTAACCTTTGAGCCTCCTTCTGCTTTCAAAGCGCTGTTAAAACAGGATTGGAGAGCTGTGACCTTTGTTGCTACCTAGAATCCTAAGTGAGATCCTTTTACATAATGGTGATGCTTGTGAGCCACAGGGAAACTCAAGAGTGCCAGTCTTCATTTAAAAAAAAAAAAAAAAAGGGAAGAAAGAATTGTTTCTAAAAATAGTAGGTTCTGCCCTGTAAACTCTCAATACACTGTCCTGCTTAAAATGAATACAGCAAAACATGAAGCAGACCATTAATATCGCTTGGGATAAAAACATCTTCTAATTGGATGCTAGTTGAGTCAAAAAAAATTACAGCTGGGAGAATTAAAGAGCTGAGACCTGTCTTAGTCTCTGATATATCTGATTTTGCTGTGTGGCGAGAACAACTAGGAGTTAGTTTCTTGAGGATCTAGCAGTCCTGATCTCCACACTTCCTATTCATTGTCCTTCATAATTATGCCAACTCTAGATTAAAATCATGAGGTACCATAGAGTATCCAGACTCAAAAGCATTAAAGATAATTCCTCAAACTTCTGCTTCTGAGTTGCCATGAACATCTTTAGCACCGAGGCAGACAGCTGGGCCGATCGGCACGTCTGCAGGGATGGGTGCAGACAGGGGTATGCTGTGCTCAAAGCCAACTCCAGCCTGGAAGCTGTTTAGCCTGTTTAGTGCAAGTCTCTACCTGCCATATTATTCTTTAAGGGCAGAGTTATACATTGGTGTGTCTAAATGGCTTCCAGGTCCGACCTGGCTTGCTGGTGGAAAGCGTGGGTAGAGCTTGCGTGTATCTGTCTGAATGCATCCATGTAGACATGTCCGTGGTGTTTGTTCCAGCTGAATGTGGGAGCCCAACATGAAGAGCAAACTGTAGATTTCTGGCTGACAATCAGTGAGTCAGATTGTGCAGGGAGTCAGAAAATCCTGCAGCTTATATGCTTAAAGGCAAAATTACGGAACCAAAATAGTTCTAACAACTGTAGGAGAAGCAAGTATATGTCTTTCTTTTGGCCTGCATCAGTAGATATGAAGTATGCATTATTAGCTTAGCAATTCTGTTATTTTTTGATTATTTTTAATATAACAAAATGAAATGCTTTTGAACAGGGCTCGGCTCCTAATTGTAATGGAGATGATGGAAGGGGGAGAGCTATTTCACAGAATCAGCCAGCACCGGCACTTTACTGAGAAGCAAGCAAGCCAAGTAACAAAGCAGGCAAGTTAACACCCATGTATAAGCAAATCCATGAATGATAACGGCTAAAGTATTTAACAATTTCTTGGGGTGGGGGGGTGGGAAAAAAGGAAGCTAAAATAATCCTCAGTTCTGATCCGATGATCATTGCCTGCTTTGTTATAACCTGACAATGCCAAAGTTTTAAGAGAAGCAAAGAATTTGAAGGTGTGGGCTAGTTCTTCTGGGTTGGGACCCTGGTGTCTCTGCTGTCCTTAGCAATGGTTTTCCTAACCTGGTCTACAGAACCCTTCACCAAAGAGAGCTCTTTTCTTGCACAATCTTCCTGCTGTATCCCTCGCTGTTGTTCTAAAAGTGTAACCTCCAACAGTCCACAGGCTCTCACCAGACCTCACGTGGCTCCTGAGCTCCAGTTTGAGAATTGCCCTTGGCCATGACGCAGGCTCGGCGTTTCTCTCGCCTCTTGGGCGGGGTAGCAGATAATAATGTACGTGTGTCCTGGGCCGGTGGTTTTCAAGCCGGGTTCTGTATTTGGTTTTATGGAAGTCCTGCCTATCATGGAAGATAACAAGAGGAATGTACCACTATAGTGCATGTTTTCTGTGCTGTTTGCTCTGATGTCATGTTTCCCTCTCCATTTCTCTACGCAACTCACTCCTGAATGTTGTGTTTTATAGCCTCCACGGTATTTATTACTAGAGGTTTTGGTGTCCATCGAGCTCTTTGTTGCTTAGCAGTGCATCTGGTGTGACTAGCTTACATCCTACTAGAGTAGGCAGGATGATGAAGCAGGAGGGCCTCCATGGCATTCAGTGCAGGGATCCCCAGTGTCCGTTCCTCTCAGTTCTGGGGTGAACTGCAAAGTTCCAAGCTGTTGGATGACATGTGGTGCCCAGTCAGAACGCTTGGATCAATGGGAGGGTTGCAGGAAAGGTGGTATGTTGCGATAGCCTGTCTAGGGAGCCACAGCAGAGGACCAGCAAAAGGATCTTGCTTTCAAAATGGTTGAGTTCTTCTGTATGGGAATTGGCACCACGGCATGAAGCCGAGGGTTGGAGTTGCCATCGTTTTCTTCTTGCAGAGGTTATATTGGCATTCCAAACAAAAGATACACAAACTGTAGGTGAGAGGCTATACAGGAGATATGAATCAGTAAATGTCCTGCTCCCACACCAGTGATCACTGCGGTGAATAAAGGAAAGAAAATGTGAGACAAGATATTACAGCGTTTGTCGTAAATTGACACAACTGTTTGTGAATAATCCATACCCTGACCACTTGCTTCCCCCTCAGCTGGGGAGATAATGTGTGGTACTGAGGCAAAAGAGGGCCAAATCATTTAATCTTACTTTTCTGTCTTGTGCTTTGACTTGTTTCTAATGAAATGCTAATTGTGCTGTTACCTATTTGGTTTCATCCAACAAAGAAATTAGGTGGAAGTACAGAATTATTCTTGAGTTTGTTTTCATGTTCTTTGGACTGTTTGATTTTGACAATGCAAGGCAGTCTCCAGGATTAACATGTGGGGAAAGTCTTTTAAAACTATGTCAAAAGATAAGACTTTTAATTGAATTCTGATTGTGTGTACACTTGGGTTATTCATGTCCTAAGTAACTCTGCTTTAACGTTTATAAAAATGAAGTTTGAAAGCAATGTTCAAGTCTTACTCTTTCACCTAGTGATGGTTCATCATTGAGCTACGGGTCTTGGTCGTTGTACCCAGTAATAGTTAAAAACTTGTCACAGAGCTGCCTCATTTTCTCTGGGAATGCGTTTGTATTTGTTTCTGAGCTAAGTTAATGCTGAAGTTCTCTTGCCACAGTAATTTTCAGTCTTCTAAGGACTTAGCACATCACCCAGGGTGCTGTGTATGGGTAGGATCCTGCAGAAGCCAGTAGGAGAACTTTCAAATAAGGGTCATGTGTCTTTGCCTTACTTTCGTTTCAGTAATGCTGTTCAACTATTTATGCTTTGATTTTCTTTAAGTGCATTGCACTTTCATACATACAGTCTGTAGAGCTTTCCTGACTGGGTTACAGGTTTCTAAACCACAGCAGTGTCTGTGAAAGAATTGAGTAATACATTTCTGTGTAATATCCCATGAAATGAGTAAATTGCTGGCAGTACCCTCAAGAATTAAAGAATAAAACTGCCTGAATGTTGACTCTTAAGTCAGTAACAAATGCAATAAAATACTCACTGAAATATTGAAGCAAGAACTTGCTGTTGACTGTTAAACAGCATGTAATTAAAGCATGTAATTACAGAATGTAATTGCTGGAGAGCGTGCAAGCAAGTGTAGTGACCTCTAGGCCTAGCACAGCTGTACTGGGTCTGGCCAGCATATAAAAGGACACTGTCATGATCTGATTCACTTCTGGGGGGCTAATGATGCCCTGAGTTAGTCGAATGAAGGTGGTTGGGAAGCCCAGTACAACTTAGCTTTTATTTTCTGTTTGCTTTGAGTGAAATGCAAGCTATGGGTTTCATTCCCAATTGTTGCTTTACTGCACTATTGGGCAGTACAGCCAGGCTTGTCTTAACTCCGAATTGTACCCAAGTGGCATGAAAGTGTTTGGGGTGTAAGCTGTGTTGGCAATGTCCTTTTTAAAGCTAAAATTACTGTCCAGGCTAAAGGAGGAGTTCTGTAATTGTGGTTGATTTATTGTGCCCTTTTTCAGATAGCTTTGGCTTTGCAGCATTGCCACTCACTAAACATTGCACATAGAGACCTCAAGCCTGAGAATCTCCTCTTCAAGGATAACTCTCTGGTAAGATGAAGACTTGGTATTCTTTGTTTACTGCTGAATTCTGTAAAATGGCTCAATGGCGGATTTCAGAATAGTTGTAAAATGACGTTAATGCAACGTTTTGGTGGCAAAAATTAATGACCTTTTTTGGCTTCGTGCTTTTCCATACTCTGATCTACTTGGAGTACAGGCTGCCCGTGCTGGTAAACATGGGTCAGGTTCTCCACCTCAACACAGAGCCCTGCTTTGCAGAGAAGATCCGCTCTGCCACACTTCCTCCCTAGGCATCCTCAGGATGTTCTAACGTGCATTACAGGCGCTTTGACATATCCGAGCACTTGCCTGTTTCTTCTCTTGCTCATAACCACCCTGCATATGCAGTGACCCCCCTACAATGTGCATAGTGCTTTCCAAATCTGAGAGGGTGACCCAGAGCACCCAGGAAAACAAAAATTATTGTTGCAAAGATCAGTTTATGACCTTTTAGGTGCTTTGTGGAATGATAAGGGTATAAATACAAAAGAGGAGTACGTGTGGCAAAGGTAAGATGAGTACAAGGCGAGGAATGTGTGTTAGAAAAGCTGATACAATGAGATTTTGTAATGAAGCTTCTTCTCCTTGTTTTAGGATGCACCTGTTAAATTGTGTGACTTTGGATTTGCCAAAGTAGACCAAGGTGACTTGATGACACCACAGTTCACTCCATATTACGTAGCACCTCAGGTAACAAATTATTACAGTTGTAGGCTAAAGGGGAATCATCATCTTTGTTGCCTGTGCCTCCATAACCACATCGTTTTAAAAGCCTTTGCTGTCCTACTAAGGGCTTCTGGGTGCAGGAATCTTGAGTAATTGTATAGTAGCCGCCTTCCAAGATGGAGTGCCACGGTGATCTATTGATTACAGCAGGAGATCGTGAGGCAAATTTCCCAGACTGTGTTCTTACCACTGGTTGAGTGCTGATGCCTCCTGAGTCTCCCAGGCCCGACTCCCACCAGTGAGACTACTCCAGGATTTTGACAATTGGCCTTTAACTGCGTTAAAGCAGTTGGTTTGGAAGAATCTCTGCTTTGCAATCCTTCTTCCAGCTGCAGCTCATTCAAGATGACATTAAAAAGGACTCTGCTGAAACCAAAAGGTTCTGGAAAGGCAATTGCTCAGAAAGAGGGCAGTGCCAGAAGGTTACCTGTTCACCCTTGGCTCCCTCGTCAGCATGCATTAAGACATAATCTATAATTACAGACAGGCTGTTTTTTGTAGTGCTGCTTTCCCTGCTCTCTTTTGTGCTTTGTGCTGGAGTCCTGAAGAAAATTAAAAGAAAACTGCAGATAGATGCTTAATTGCAGTACTGGGCATGTCGGCAGCCTTTAATGACTAGGAAGAGCGATTGCAGAGATTGGACCACGCGGCCACAGTCAAGTGCCCTGAAAATGCCTCCTCAACTGGAGCCTGCTGGTGAAGGGCCATGTGTGCTACAGGCAGGCTTTATAAAACAGGTGAACTACCAAGCCTGTAGAAAGCTTTTCCTGAGCATATTTAAACCAAGATTTTTGTAGAAACCCAGAAACACAGATTTGATCAGCAAGGGACAAATTTGATGTGATTTGTTCATGGGAGAGGCAAAAAGGGACATGTCTGGAGCTAGGGTTACCCTCCAAACATGATTTAGGTTCTAGTTCCAAAGCATGGAGAGATGTGAGCAATTGCTTTAATTCAGGCAAAACTGGAATTTTCATCCAAAGCAGCAAAATATTTTAGCTGAAATTTTCCCCATGTAGAAAGTTCCAGTCTTTCTTAGGAAGAACAGTTTGAATTTGGCAGAGTCTTGAGTAGCTGGAATAAGTCCATCGAATGGAGAAGCATCAGGCATCTTTGGCATAGGCATTGCTGTTTGTGGTGTCTGTAGATGAGATATATTTTGCCTTTTATTTTTTACTCCTCTCCTAACAACAGGTATTGGAGGCACAAAGACGGCATCAGAAAGAAAAATCTGGTATTATCCCCACCTCTCCAACACCTTACACATATAACAAGGTAAGCTCTGAAATAGTCCCCAAGTCAAGATCTTTAGAGCACGGTGTCTTCCCCACCCCCCGATGTATCCTCTGTAGAAGTAGTCTATAGACGTGGTTTATCACCTAAGGCAATAAACCTCGTGGCCCTGAAATGACACACTTATGGGCAGGAGCAATAAAGTTGTTCAGATCTCTGTGATAGGAATACATCTAACTAGCCAAATACCTCACATTGAGTAAAAAGCAGGATCTACAGGAAACAGCAGGGAAATGTCACAGTGCTTGCTATTTTGTGTACACGTGTGTTTTCAGCTGTAAGGACGTAGTATCCTTGGGGCTGTATTTCTCAAAAGTGTGGTTTCTTTGGCTTTTCTAAAAGGAGTGACCAGGTATGCAGTGGTATTTCTCCCTGGAAATGTATTAGTTTCAGACCAGGTTTCATTCAGTTGAACCAGCAAATTAGAAGATGGTGATCTGTGCAGGTAGCTGTCTTAGAGACATGCTAAAAGGCTCTGCTGGCTCTGCTTTCTTTCTGATAGAGCTAATAATGAAACGCACATTTGGTTCATGAAATTGATCCTCTAATTAAAGGGAAAATATACAAACACTGTTCAAGAAGCACTAAATATCAACAAGATTTTGGAGAGAGTAGAATGGTTCTGCTGGAGTGTGACCACGTGGGAAGTTCTTTTCTGCTGTCAGCCAGAGTTTCTGGAAGTGCAAAGCACTACTGAGGCTGTCTTGTTCAGGCAGCTGGGGTGGTACCTCGTTGGTGTCGGGGATCTTCTGCAAAATAACCAGTATTGTGTTGTCTGTAGCAGGAGCCATGGGCAGTAACTGCTGCTAGAGTCTTAGGAGAGTTATGACAGAAAGTGTCCTGAATGGTTGTACTCCTTTTCAGTCATTCCAAAACATTTTCCTCCATATTATCATCACTGTCACCTGCTGGCTTAGCAGTCTTTGAACCCTGAGTATTCTTTGAGTGTCAATTTTGATTAAAGTTAATTGGTTTCTGATTGCAGTGCTAAGTAGCTACACTGATTCCAGCTTCAAGTTTAACCCACCACATGCTAGAGGGGGTAGTTTGATATACTGTGTTGTGTTTTAGTAGCCTTCTGCAGAGACCTAAAGCAAAGATGGGCAGAGATAACTTTCACTGAATTAGTCCGTAGGGTTTCCCAATCACAGATCTGCCTCCTTCAGGGTTATGATTATCTCTTCTCCATCCTGGAGAAGCAGATTGATGACTGAAGCCAGGTACTTCTTATAAAAAGAGTTCTCAGACAGGTCTTTTCAATACGGAGTTTCTTCTGCCCTCTCTCCTGTCAACACCGTCGCAGGGAAAGTTGGTTTTTATAAATTTGGAAAGTCTCACAAGGCAGGGTGAAGAATTCCACTTCTGTGGATTGCAGCATATTTATTCTCTGATAATAGCCCTCTCCAGTAGATGCCATTGCAGAGACACCCAGGATGTGGTGTGGATGTGGATGGTTGCTCCCTGTTCATGTTGGCAACAGTTTGACAGCTGTTTTGTTCTTTTAATGAACCAAAAGCCCTGGCCATGGCACCTGAAGCAAAGTATGAGTTATACTCTTGTAGATAATGGAGGAACCTTGAAAACAGATACCAACTGGTGTTAACTCACGTACTGAGAAGGTTCAACTGCCTTGATCTTATGGAACTTATAATGTGATATAGTGATTCTGTTTTCATGTTTCATTTAAAGAATTGATGGGTCACTCAGAGCTGCTTTCAGCCATGGTGGCACTAACTGGAAAGGCCGCTGAAAGAAGCAGCCTCCTCCTTACCTTGCCAAGTGTGACTCATCCCCAGAGCAGCATCTGGCATACGCCTAGTTCCCTGAAATAGCCTGTGATAAACTCCCAGGTACACTGTCCTTCCACAGCAATTCAGAGCCTGAGTGGAAATGCCTGTGATCCACCTTCATGATCAGCAGCACTATCCCACAGATTTAAATTGGAGGAAACAACACATCTCTGAGTATTTTTTATTAAGTTGTGTGTGTATTGGATCAAATATGTGTCTGTGTGTCATGGCTGGAGGGGGCTGACTCTTGAGAAATAGAATCAGGGAACCTTGTCCACGAAGAACTTAGACACCTGTTTCCCACTTACATGCCTAAAGTCCCATGGATTTAATGAGAAATTATCTCTGGACAGTGGAAAAATGATGAGAATTTAGGTATCTAAATAAAAATTTAGACTTCTAGAGCCATCTGAGACTTCTTTTCAGCAAGTTGTTTAAGCCATATATATGTGGGGTAACTCCATGGGGTTTCTTTCATTATCAGCATCCACATGTTTTGTAAAAGCCAGAAGCCAAGGGTTTGATATAATGATCAGTATGAGCTGATCTAAGTGTATTCCCTCCAGAAGGAAACAGTCTCACCTTTGAGACCTCCTTCCTGGATTGGTGTTGATCCAGTCAAAAAACAGTTATTGGAGTCAGGGTTTCTGTGTTTGAGTTCATCTGTGGAGCTTCATGAATGCCAGCGCTGTCCTAGAGTAGGTGGTGAAATATATAGTCTGGGGCAGAGAGGGTGGTGCTGAGGTTGCTTCAGTTGGCAGCTCTGCAGACTCCTGTCTGTGTAACCCCATCGCAGAACCTGCCCAGTTCCCCAAATCTGCCCTTCTGTGTCTTTCCACAGTCACCTGAACCTGGCTGGAGTTCAGGCTTCTGCTTACGCTTGGCCGTGTGTTCCTGTCCATCCTTGTGCTGGCATAGACCTTCAGGAGTCCTCTGGAGGACTGGTAGGGCTGGAAGCCAAGCTAGTGAAAATCAATAATTAGCTGTACAAATGCTAGTGTTGGCACCAAAGGAATATTGGGAATGGATGGCCAGGGTCAGAGCAGGTCCTACCAGCCCTAGCCTGCACCATGCCATAACCAGGTGATAACAGAGCTGCATCCTTAAGGATGTACTCCAACGGAAGCATGAATTGAAGTCTAGGCTCTTCCCTTCTTCCCGAGCAGTGTCTGTTGCATGAACGCAGAGTGATCCAGACGGGGAACGGCTCTGGCTTTCAGCTTCTTTACTGAGCTGGTGGTTGGCTGGATCCACTCCTGGGTGAACTCGTTCGGATCACGTCAGCAGTAGCAGTGGTGCAAGGGCAGGGAGGGGGCTCCAGGCTGGGGTGGCAGGAGGATGCGCACCAGAAGCGGCTGGGAAATGCTGCTCCTGCCTTTCTGAAGCTGCTTCATCTCCGTGGCTTTCAGGACGTGTGGTTTTTTTCATTACAGATGGCTCTGATTAAGTATCTCTGCTAGCTCATTTGTTCAATGGTGTTTCTTTTTTTAGTCTCACCTTCTGAAAAATGACTGTATTCTGGTTTATGTTCTGATATTGAGAGACTAGGGCTCAAGTATCCTGAGAGATGTAATAAATGTGCAGCTTCCTCACGCCTCTGACGCACTGGCTGTTTCCATACAATTTACCATTGCATAGCACAGGGACAGGAGCGCTTTCTGTAAACAGGCTACTTCTGGGTACTGGAAGTAGTTTAGCTTGGCAGCATGGAGTTATCTTGTGCGTACATACTTGCCATATTTATCCATGAAGGTCCTCAGATGGACCTTTAGGAGGAGGCTGAGCTGGGTTCCTGTTTTCTTAGGGAATCACATAGAACTTTTAACATAGCTACACCACTGCTTGCTGCGAATTGCGCCCCAAAGTGATCATTTCCTTGCTTTCAGAGCTGTGACTTGTGGTCCCTGGGTGTCATTATTTACGTGATGCTGTGTGGATACCCTCCGTTTTACTCCAAACACCACAGTCGGACAATTCCAAAGGACATGCGGAAAAAGATCATGACAGGAAGTTTTGAATTTCCAGAGGAAGAGTGGAGCCAGATCTCAGAAATGGCGAAAGACATTGTGCGAAAGTGAGTCAGTTCAGGAAAATGTTGTATTGCTCTTTGCTTATATTAAGAAATTGGAAAATCACTTGAAAGTGCGTTATCACAAAGGGCTTATTTATTCCAAAGGCGGGGGGAATTGTCTTCAGCACATACAGCTGAAAAATTTTCTGTCATATTCAGCACAAATGAAGTCTGGTAAATATTTTTCTTTCGCTCTCTTTTTTTTTTTTTTTCCTCCCCAACTGTTGTGTTCAATTTTGGATGTCTCCTGTCTCTGAAGTTGCTAGACTGCATTGTGCGTTTAGTCTTTAAGGGGAGTGGGTACACGACCTTGCTTCAGAACAATACAGACAACTGGCTGCTGCATCTGCAAGTGCTCTCTAGGCACGTATCCCCGGTGGTGATGTTTAAACTCCTGTTAAAATCAGGGGACATTTAGGTGGTGTAATAGGATCTGGTAAATCTGTCCCTTAAAACCCTGTGCACATAATACACAGTCTAAAAGGGGACAAGAGAGAGGCATGGAAAGGGAGGTTAAGATCTGTCACAAGGTGTCAGACTATGAGGTAAGGTTTTGCCTTGATATTTTATTCTAAATGCTAATGGAAACTTTTTCATGCAGTGCACATCTCTCAATTGCAAATATTTCAAAGACTGTGATCCTGTGGTCCTGTTTGAAAGCAAGAATGTGGCACTGATTAGGTCTTGACCTTGCTTATTTTTTAAAATGTGAGAGGGACTTACTGCTTTTGCTTGTATCACCAGAAGAACTGGAAGGATAAAAGCAACATAAATAGAAAAAAAAATCAGTTAAATAATCTTAAACTGTCACTGTCTCCTCTGCCGTACTGTAAAATCTCCAAGGATTTAACATTGTTTGGAAAGGGTGCCAGGACCTGTTTATAGCAGTGCAGAAGAGCCCACAACCTTTCGCCAAATAAACTGCAGATTGTGTTGCAGTGAAACTTCTGTTTATACCAAGGTCAACTCTTTATTCTCACTCAGAAGCTCCACAGTCAATAGGTTTCATTGTCTTTTAAAATGGCCATGAAACTCAGCTCACAGAATGTTGTTACTTGGATTCAGTTCGCTTCACTTAATTCTCTCACTAATGTTATCAGGACTCCCTCTCCTGCTTGTCTTTTCCAGTCAGTGAGTCTGAATCAGTGTTTATGGTGCAGGAATACATTTAGACTTTATATAATTCTGGATAAGTTTACATTTTATTTATGTAGACTGCTATTCATATGGAGTCTTGCTTCTGGAGGTCATATTTTGCATTCAGGCAGCTGCTTCCTTTCAAGCATGTCGAGCTGATTTCTGACCTCAAGCTTTATGAGCTGCTGTGCTTGATAATAGCTTAGGACTTTGAAAACCTTCGGAAAAGGAATGCATGTGTCTTGGGTCTTGCATCAAAACTGAGCTTACGACCTGTTTGGCAGCATGGCCTTACAAGTGCAATTTATAAGCTAGCCTGTGGTCCTGCTGACATTTTGTAAAAGTTATTTCCACTTTCTTGGTACGTTAAACAATTCTGCTTTGCAGACAGGAAGCTGATTTAGAGTATTGTCTAAAAGTGTGACAAACTCATCAAGTCATTCTGTTTCTAATTTAGACTCTTGGGGTAACTTGTCAGCACTTTGTGAAATTTTAACTTTTTTATTAAGCAGTTGTGATTATCAAGAGAACATGAGTTGATCTGCAAAATCTCTTTCTGGGATTTCATCCTAGTAAAATTTAACTCCATGGAGTTTTCAGAGATTGCAGAATAAAGTTCCTTCTTATTTTGAGGTGCTGTAGCCTGCCAAAGTGTCCATTATTTGAGGCTTTTGCATGGAGAGGAAAGCTAAGGAGGTGCATGGTGAAAGCATTCAGCAAACAGGTTTCCAACTTTGAAACTTGGCCTTATTTCACCACACCCTTGGTGTGGGTTTAGAGCATTATGTGGGTGAGCTCTAGACGTGCATTTCCAGAGGGTGTCTGTCTGGATCTTTTCCAGTTCGTCTGGAAGATCACATCCCATCTGGGAGGATGTGAATCTAGAGCTCGGCAGTACACAGGTATTATTAAAATGGCCTTCAGTGCCTTTCTTTTACACTGTGTTGCTGAATATAACTGAGGGAGAGCTGTGATGGCGTTAAAATATCACCACAGCAAGGGTCAGTGAAGCTGGTGGAAAGTCAGACTGCTTTTGGGTCAGCTTAGTGTTCTAGTTGTTAGGACGAGTTCCTTTTTTCGCCCCTCTAATGCTTAGAGAATGCTAAATGCTCTGATCGCAGACAGAGCAGCACACTGTAGATCAACAAAGAGCTCGTTACGGACTGATTGATTCCTCTCACAGGCTGCTGAAGGTCAAACCTGAGGAACGGCTGACCATTGAAGGTGTGCTGGACCATCCCTGGCTCAACTCCACCGAGGCACTTGATAACATCCTACCCTCTGCCCAGCTGATGATGGACAAGGTCTAAACAACATTTTATTTTATCAAGAATGTTGCCTAGGAGAGCTGGATAGCTCTTGGATGGTTGGAGTGTTTTCTTTCACGTGGTGTTATGCAGAGGAAGAGCTCCCCTTCTGCCCTAATGAGCCTGAGATCTCTGTAAGAAAATGGAAGCAATTCCGTTTGAAATTGGGGCTAGAAGATGCTCCAAAATTGGTGGAAAGAGCAGCCATGTGCTAACAAGTAGAGAACAAACTATGGCAGTAGACATGCCTGAGGACTCTTTTGTAGGTCTTTTCTCTTTTTTCCCCCATGTTTTATACCTGACTACAGCTGTGACCTCATTAATGAGCAGCAAATGAATAGCCCATCTTGCTTCCTTTAAACTCTGCTCAAAGAGGAGTTCAGTCAGTGCTCTTAAGCTCGGGAACATGAGAAGCAGAGGTGATCCTTTGTCCTGTTCAGCCCCTGCGAGGTCGGGATATACTGTCCCACAGTCAGTGACTGCAGTTCTAGTCATGTCTTGCAAACCTGATTTTTGTTACACATCTCTGAAATAAATAGGATTTTGGTGCTTTTTTTTTTGTTGTTGTCCATGGCTAACATTGTCCATATGTTGTTCTTTAACTCACAAAGAAGCTAATTAAAACATCCCATGCAACTCTTTTCATTCCAGGCAATGGTTGCAGGGATACAACAGGCTCATGCAGAACAGCTTGCGAACATGAGAATCCAAGACCTCAAAGTCAGTCTCAAACCCCTTCACTCCGTCAACAACCCAATCCTGCGCAAAAGGAAATTACTGGGGTAACTCTCTAAAGCTGGTTTTGAAAGATCAAAGTGTAGGCAGAATGATTTTAGGCATGTTGCAGGTTCATTCGATTGTAACCATGCTCCTGAATTTCTGATTTGGTTGACACTCTTCCTGCTGAAGTGGGTAGTTGGAGTCAAGTAATACTTGCACGATACAGTGTGTCTTCCAAAATATGCCAGTGAGGGCAGGAGGGGGGTTGGATAGTGTTACTGTATTACACAGGCAGTGGAACAGATCCCTTATGAAAAAATGGGTCACGTGTTGAGTAAGATAAGGCAAACTGGGAGAAGGAATTCCAAGATTTTTTTTTTTTTCCTGATCCTGACATTTACTGAAAAAGTCTAGTAATCTCTCTCTCTTTGTTCGAGTTACCTATCTGAAAAATAGGATAATGCATTTTAGGATTACCCTTACCTGAATGAATTTAAAGGAATATTTATTTTTCTTCATATTTAAAGGGGTCTCATAATACAGGACATAGTTAGAATTACTGCTAAATCTAGCTCCCAGTCCCAGCTTTCCAGAGAGTGGAAGAGAGCGTTATACTGGTGCAGTTAATGCGAGGAGTAACTATGGTGTAGTTGGGAACTGTCTGTGTGAGGTTAATGGTTGGACTAGGTGATCTTCAAGGTTTTTCCAACTGAGATGATTCTGTGATTCTGTGAGCTTGAGTTGCATTCGAATTGTAATTGTTTCCCCCTTGTTCTTTTGCAGCACTAAGCCAAAGGATGGTGTTTACATCCATGACCCTGAGAACGGAAGTAACGATTCCAACGTGGCTCTGGAAAAGCTGAGAGATGTGATTGCTCAGTGCATTCTACCACAGGCTGGTAAAGGTTGCCACTTTTAAGAAAGTTACGTTTCTAAATATGCAAGACACTGACTTTTGACTGTGCCTCAAGATCAGTCTGTGTCAGTGGTGAGGAAGGATAAACAAAACTCCTATTGTCCTAGTCAGTCTCAAGAGGAAAGTGTTGTCTGTGGGCTGTAATCTTGGTGCATGCATAACATTAGTGTCAACAGTGACATGCAGAGCTGGTAAAATAACTTTCAAAGAGGTGTGTCTGCTTTCAAACCCATTTCCTAGTTTGCGTGAGGCGAGGGGGAATAACTGCACATGCTGTTTACTAAAGCTCTGGATGTTGCTGCGAGGCAGAATGACAAACTTCCTGTTTATCTTTGTTCTCTGAAATAGGAGAGAATGAAGATGAGAAGCTGAATGAAGTGATGCAGGAGGCGTGGAAGTATAATCGAGAGTGTAAGTTGCTGCGAGACACTCTTCAGAGCTTCAGCTGGAATGGTGAGGAATTCCTTCTCTTCCACGGAGAATGGTGCTAATGCCGGGTGAAAGAGGGGAAGCGGTCACCTTCTTATATGGAAATAAAACCAAATTTCTTGAATTTGTGCCAAACTGATTTAGGTTTTGACATTGTTTCGGCCCTTCTGCCAGCATGGGTGCTCGAGAAATGAGGTTAAAAGTTCTGCTTTAAAATTTCTGTTTGAGGTTCAGGGTAGAGTTTTCAAAAGCACCAAGTTGTGTGAGAACGTAACAGCACAAATGGACCATCACTTCACAAACGGCTTTAGCTGTTTTGAGCTGGTTTCCTTCCAGCTGTTTATGACCCTCTTTGTGCTGGAGGCTGCTGCCCTCATCTCTGTCAGCACAACATCTCTTCTGCTTGGACAGGAAACAAAATTAAACTAGGCCAGCTGCCTTGGGAGTGTTCAGATGGCTCCTTGACAAAATGGGGGGGCAGAGGTGTCAGCCCCCAGGAGCAGATGCTGATAAATAGGAGGGGACCAGGGACATCAGCCAGGTTCACAAAGGCTTGGTCGTGCCTCTTCCCTCATTCTGTTTTGTCTGTTTGGTTTTAATTTAGGTTTTTAAATGCTCAATTTTTTCAATGGAACTAGAGATTGTAACTCGTTTTGGTTCCTTGCAAATGTTGTCCTGAGTTTCTGTGTGGAGCGTTGTTTTGTGTTCGGTCAGGGTGTGACTCCAGCCGTCATTGCTTTCCTCCTTGTGCCTGGCACCAGCTGACTGCCTGTTCTTTTCCTTTCAGGCAGAGGATTCACAGATAAAGTGGATCGACTAAAACTGGCAGAAATAGTAAAACAAGTTATCGAAGAGCAGACAAACTCCCATGACTCTCAATAGCTGGAGCTTCTTAATCTTATTTTTTTTACCATTTAAGATTTATTCTTTAACTGTAAAAAGTATTTTTATGTAAATTAATAAATCATAATTATTTCATTAAATTTCCATACTGCTTGAAAATGCTGTATAGTTGTAGATACAAAAAAAAAATCATTGGTACTGTAATATTTTTTTAAAACTCAGTTCCTTGAGGTATATATGATCACTTATGTACTGTTAATCATGAGTCCCCCAGACAGGGGAAATGATATTGTTAAAGACCATTCTTTTTCTTAATAACCAGTTGCAGAAGCTGCCTTCCATCTGCTATACATACAGCCAGCTGCAATGACTATGTATGTGAACGAGACAGCCCCAGTTTCTCAACACCCTGCTCAGTAAGTACTTGAAGCAAGTGCTGTGAAACACAAACTTCATAGCTGCCCTTTGCGCCTAAATTCTGCGTCTTTACGTAGAGGCACCTAAATAGCCTCCTGTTGCCCAAGATGACCCGAGAGCCACGCTTGGCCTTGCCAAGGGCACCTGAGGCCATAGGCTTGCTGTATTTTTCAGTTCTGATCAGTAGCCCTCTGTTTTTCTTCTTCCCCATCTTCCTCGTACCTTCTTTAAGGCTTAGCCATCTTTTTTTTTTTCTTTCCTCCATCTTCCTCAGACCTTTTTTAAGGCTGAATTGGCCATTCAGCATAAGACTTCTCTTTTTATCATCTTGTTCAACAGCAGAATAGAAGAATGTTCTAGTTACTTATGTACAAGTTGCTTCTATTTTCATGGTGGGATCTTCTACGGACAAAAATAAGCGTGGGGTTCATTTGCTTCACCCCCAGGTCAGAAGTTGTGTGTGTTCCACCCGTGTACTCCGTTCTTTCCTTTCTAGAAGATCCAACACTTGGTTTCAAACTTGTCCTCTTGTTTGAAAGAGATCATCCTGGCAAGGGTCATAGTGCTGCTGTGTGAATCCACCGGTGATCCTTCTCTTGTGTCACCCTCTGGAGTCCAAGCTCCTCATCTCTTCGATGCCTTCGAGCTCCTCCTGGGGGAGCGACAGATGCAGGGCTGCTCCTCGACACACGTCCTTACGCTGCCCGGACCACGAGGCTGCCCAGGGCAGATTCTTACACTAGTCTGGAACATTGGCTCCAAAAGCTGCTTTTTTAATCTTAATTAAACAAACAAATGAGAAGAATCTGTACATATTTCTAGTTTTCTACCTTCTGATGCTTTTCTTTCTTTTGAGACCGGTCGAAGGCTTTTTATAGAGATATTTTGGTACTAAACCTGTGCAGACGTTGAATGAGTTTGGTCTGCAGACTGAAGTGCCAATTCAGGGCTATTAGTAATGACTCTTGAACATTATTTTATATTTCATAGCTCATTAGTTTTGGGTTTACATTTACAAACCTGAGCCATGAATCTCCCAATTTACTCTTACAGCAGTCCAGCCTTGTTCTTTTTTGTCTTTTTTCTATACCAGACTTCCTTACACCATTTAGCTTGGATGGCAAACCAGTGTCTGACTCTTTCTATAAACTTTTGTAAACAGTGACTTAGTTTTTCTACATGAAGGAGATACTTCATTTCCCATTCTTCGTCAGAACCTTGTCAGCTTTCTTTTAATCCTGTTGACAGTTTTCCAATGCCTGATTTATTGCAGAGGAAGAACCACAGTCCCTACTTAACCATCACTTTCTCTGATGGAAACAGGGAGGTTTTCTGTAAGCCAGGATTGTTCCTCTGACACTACATGGAATATTTGTGCACTGACATGTATTGAGGACAACTGTAGAGAATTAGCAAGAGACAAGAGTATTTGTTGTTTCTTGGTAGTAGCAGCAAGCTTGCAGGCCTTATTACATGTGTTTCTGTCCTTGCCCTAAATTCTAGGTCATGTCAACATCCACGCAATCTTTAAACGTAATAGATCATTTCCTTTTTAACTTGAAATCCATGTTTTCTGGGAAATCTCATTGTACTTGAACTTTTAAGTATGGCAAATAGAGAAATAAACCTGGAACTCACCTTTGTTTGAATGAGAGTGCAAAAAATTCCCTACAAAAGCACTTTGCAACTCTGCCCTCCAAGGAGGAAAATACTCGGGCAGTTTCTTGCGAGCCAGAACCTCTTAACAGAAAAATGGATCAAATTGTAGCTACTCTCATGGTCAACACCCAGTGCAGTCAGCAGAGACCACTGCCACGCTGCAGCCTGGTACGCCTCAAGCACCTTGGGAGCAATGCGGGGTGTATTTTTTTTCTCTGTTAGGTGTTAAAAGATGACAGCAGCAAGGCTTGTGTGCTGTTGTGTGATGAGCTGTAGGAGATGGCTTCGGGCTGCTTCTGCAGCACTGGGGTGTGTTTGGTGTAGCGGGGAGCACCTTGGGGGGTGAGAGCAGCTGCTGCTCGCCGACATCCACGGCACCTCAGAAATAAGCAGAGAAGATGGGATCTGACTGTGCGTCCGAGGGTCCCGCCTCTCTTCATGGGCCCTTCACTTACAGAATAATTTCAAGCTGCTGCTGATAGTGAGGTGGGTACATTTGCGGCTGACTCTGAAGTGTTTTGGTGTCTGGAGAGAAGTCAAATTTCTAAGGGCTTTTGTGATAAGGAACTGCTTTTAATGGATTTACTATAGATTTTATTGTCTGTGATTAATAAGAATGGCCTGATCTAAAATGGAGGTAGGGAGGGACAGATTAGGAAAACACAGTTTGAAGATTCAAGGTCAAATGGTTTTATTTCTATGAGAAAGTTGACTTTTTTTTTTCCTCTTTAAAAAATTATAGTTTAGATTTCAAAATTAAATACACTTCAATTAATTAATTTACATATTTTAAAGTAGTATTTTACTTTCTCCTTCCTGTGTTTTTTATTTTTCAGTTGACCTAATTGCAAGATACCTTGTCTGGACCAGACAAGGTTTTACTTGGTAATAAATCTACTGACCCTTTATAGCAGACTGTGAATATTGTAAATATCTTGAGATGGAAGGGTTGTGTGGGATCAAAGAAGATACTCTTTGTACAAACACTAAAAGGATATGGAAAAGCTCTGTGGGTTTTTTTTAGAATTTTATTTAAGTGAAAAATCTCTGAAATCATTTGACCTTTTCAAAATTTTATGTATATCTGACTTCTCCTGTGACTTGATTACTCTAAGCTATATATAGAGGTATTAAAAAGTTAGAAGGACTAGGCAAAAGAGTTTTCGATTGGAAATAGCAACATGTCGAAGTTTTGCTGTCATTTACTTCAGGTTTTTCTTTTGGAAATCTGAGTCTGTCCTCATGCCATGTTTAACTTCTGTGCATTAAAATGTTTTCATTTCTCCTTTTCAGTGTTACCTGTAATATGTTAGTTTATTTTGGATCAGTATTATATTGTAAATATGATGCATTGGTGTATATAAATGATTTTACTAAACTTAAAAGTTACTGCCTGCTTTTGTTTGGTTCCCGAGTCCCTGCGGTACAGAAGGGAGGAAGGACAGGCGTGGCCTGGAGGGAGCAGCACCCCCCTTCTCCTGCCACCCCCAGACCTGTCCTGCCACGCGCAGTCCTCCCTCCCGCCTGCCTTACAAACGTGAATAAGCACTTTGCTTTATAGTTTTTGTCCTGGTTTGAGTGACTGATGGGGTATTTTTGGTAGCAGGGGAGCTCTCTGAGCTCAAACTGTGACAATTTTGCAGGAGTGCTGGGAGGCTTTGAGGTGAAGGAATGACTGACATATGATAGGCTGGATAAAGCCTGAAAAAATTGTGTGCTCTGCCTGGCAACATAACCTGAAATTGCCTCTTTTAAAAACTGCTTTCCATTAGATGGCAGCAGTACATGCCCAGTGCTACCAGTTAACCCCCCAAGGTCTAAAGGATTTTTCTTATAATACCACTTTGGGCAGAGGGATGAGTTGTTCTGTGTTTGGTGATATTTCCCGTCAGGTCTAACAGCTCCATTCTGCCACCTGTGGTTTTTGGGGCAGGAACTAGGAACCAGCGTCTTTAGGGTGCTGATCTTTGCGGGGTGTTGTGCTTCGCTGAAGGTGGTTGAAGGAGGAGCCCTGCAGGGACTCATGACAGGACTGACAACGTGGGAGACCCGGGTAGCTGAGAAACAGGTCGGCCTTTGTTTGGGCTGACAGCGTGCTTTGCCAGTGCTGGAGTGCTGCTCCTTGCCTCTTAGGCATGCTTCCTGCATCTGGAAATATTTTTATTATCCTCAAGCATGGTTTGACTGGCTTGTTGACAGCAACCAGATAGACCCTTGTCACATGAGCATTTCAGAGCAAAAGTGGCACCGAAAGGAGGCAGTGGGGCAGCTGTGAGTGCCCGTGTGCCCCAGGCCAACTTCTTCATAAGAGTTAACATCCATCTGGTGGTACTTTTGAGGAGTTAATAGTGCGCTGGGTGGGGAGTGACTGACTGAGCATCCATAGTGTTGGGAAGGGGAGTGAGAGAACAATTTCCAAGCATCCTGGGAGTATTTAAGGCAGCCAAACCAGCTGCCACCGCTCTACAGAAGTGGCACAACAAAAGACTCTCCCCTACTCATAGAAGGATGTGTGGCCCAAAGAATGTCTCTCCCTTTCCAGTGAGAAAACTCCCCTCAAATAGTTAAAACATTGTGATGTGCTTTGCTGAGTGAGGAGCCCAGCAAGAATATCTGTCAACAGACACTGAAGGCTCTCACCACTGCAGCTGAAGGTCCCATTAGCAACCAAATCATTGTTTCCCTGGTAATCTTCTATTGCTTTCCCCTTATGAACGCTTAATCCCCTTTTAAACAAATTGCTGCAGCAGTGCTGGCTTGTCATGCTCTCCACAAACGGGGTCAGCCCAAGCAGGGTGCAGCAGGCTCTTAGCAATGAGAGGATGTATTTAATGTGCCGCTTGGTCCCGCCTGTGCTGCTGTCAGGGCGTCCCTAGAAGAGTACAGACAGATTCAAGCCAAGTCCTGCTCACCTGGTTCATGAGAGGTGCTCCACTGGGCTGAAGAAACTTATTTTTCTGAGTATTGTAGCTGAGCGAGAGTTGGCACGAAAGACAGAAGGGAAACGTGCGAAAAGTCGAGGCATGGAAGTGGGGGCTGATTATTTTATGCTACTTTGCAATTTTTCATTCCTTGCAGTTGGCTATTAGTATGGTATGTGTTCTTATTTTTATAGTGAATTAAAAGTCAGAAATTGAAAAATATTCACTTTTGCTTTACTGTTAATCTGTAATGACAAATACGTAGAGAAGTAAAACATCCTTTGACCACCTGCCCTCAAAGGGGCCGTACCAGATCTCTTAGCTGTTACATATAATTTGCTGCATTTCTAGAGATATTTCCATAAGGAGAAAGTCTCTACTAAAGATTTACCATGTTTAAAGAATCCATTTACAGTCCATACAAACCTGTAAAATAAATAACTATCTTCACTGAAGTGTCTGTGTCTGACAGACCTGCTCAGGCTCCTCCAGCACTACAGCTAACTTCGCTGCTGGCAAGACAGTTCGCAGCAGGCAGATTGCTAAAACACGACAAGCCCTTGTTAGGACGCTGCCTGTTCTCTGTCGATGCAGGGATTTGTCAGAGCAGGGTGGACGTGGACCCCTCTGCGTCCGGCGGGCTGGCGGGGAGCGTGCTGGCGTAAAACTTCTTCTGGGAGCGCAAGAGAGGGGTCTGAGTGTCAACGTCCCGGCAGGCGTTGCGTTTGAGGGAGAGGAAGATGTGCTGGGTCCAGCCGTAGACGATGCAGTTCAGAAGCCCCTGGGAAGCCGCTGTCAGAGCCTGGGGGGGACCACGGGGGAGATGAGGGGGTCTCTTGTCAGCCAGCACAGCACAGCACTCCACAGCCCCCGACCGGGCTGTCAAACCCGGCCCATCACGCCAAGCCTCCCACTTCCAGCATGATTATATCTATCTGCACCCCCATGTGATACAGGAATCTTGTGGTTATTTTAATAATCTTTGCTAAATGCTGCCTCAGGCACAGCAAGGAGCTGGACAAGTGTTGTGGAGGAATTGCATTCAGAGACTTTCACAGAAAGGGAAAAAAACCTCCCTGATTTCTGGGGATCCTTTCTAGTCCTATTTTCTACAATTTCCATGATGCTGTGATTTTGGTTACTGAGACCTTTTCAAGCCTGTGAAAAACATAAAATGACTAACAAAGATCTTTGCCAACCAGAAGCATAAATCAGACTTAGGCCCACAGAGCAGTGATCTTTGTGGCTTTGTCCAGTGGAGACAAGAAGCAGGCAGACACTAATATGCCTGTTCAAGCAGAGAAGGCAAAACCCAGGAGGTTGCAGAGGAAGTCATTTACCTGGAGAATTAGAAGAGCCATGTAGATTTTGCTGTTTGTTGAAACAGTCAGCTGCAGTATTCCAAGGAGGACAGCTGTGAAAAGGGATGGACAAGAGGGTATTGCTTTAACCCCACCTCTTCTGAGCTTCCTTGCCAGGCACTGTGTCCTAGGGGAATGTTGTGAGGGTAACTCAGCTCTCTGCTCACCTGGGGCCCAGCAGCAGAAGAATGCGATGGGGTAAAAAATCACTCGTTGCTCTACCGTCTTAATCATGGCCCACTGCTGATCCCCCAGGAATCCTGTGGCGTTTACAAACCTTTTGTACAAACCTCGGGCTTGACTGAGTACAACCTAAAAAAGAACAAGCATACGTCACTGTTCGTACTTTGTGCACATGCTCTCATCTGGCTTGTTGATCTAGGACAGGGTATCCCATTTCAATCTATCAAACCTTTTCACGCAACAGTGTGCTCCCTGGGGCAGACGTGACCTTTTCTGAACTGAAGACTGAATTGATTTGGGCTCTTGTTGACCCATGATCTCTGCTCCCATGCTCTGAGCCTTTCTACCTGCTAAATCCTTTTTGGGGTGGGTTGACAGAACACAGGGCTCCAGATGGATTTATATGGTGGCACAGTGATATTTTCTCTCCCCTCCCACTCCTTCCAAAAGGGAAGCAGCACCACACAGTTCTTCCCCTGCCATTGCCTGGCCTCCGGTACCATCTAAGCAAAGATGTAAAGATGAAAAGGGGAAAAAAAATCTTCTCACACTGATCACCTGGGTGCAACATCTAGTGCGCAAGGACTATGTTTCTTACCAGAATGGCTATGAAGCTGATCAGAAAGGAAATGAGGAAGACCCCAATGCCATAGAAATGCATCGCACGGCAAACAGAGCCACTCAGAGTTTGTGGCTCGTTGGTGGGCACGGCTATTTCTGTGTGCATCAAGAGACATCTGCGGGGAGAAAGGGAAGAGCCTGAGCTCCTGCTGGGAGTCATAAGCAGTGGGGCTGTTTCAGAGACGCAGGAAGCTTACCCATGCTTCTGGCTGAAGTTCTGGTAGCAATTACTGCTGTTGCCCAGGCAAAACACAGGCACCATGAGAAGGAAAGGGATCAGGCTAAGAGGAGAAATGACAGTGGCACAGCTATTAGTTATTGCACTGCACTGCTCCCATCCCCAACCAAACACTACTGGGTTTTTCTCCTGTCACTATAGAGGACTTAAACATTGTTTTTACTGATACTGCTCTGGAAGAGTATTTTATCAGCTTTGCTAACTTCTGCACTCTCATTCATGCAGGCAATACATTGGTGAAGGAAGCACCTTCTGGAAAACTACACATCATTAACACAGTTATAACTAACTTGGTCGGAGAAAGGCCCTTACACCCAAAACCTCTTACTCTGAGTTTGTTAGGTCACTCTGCTCTGACTGATGAGCTTTACAGGTTTTAGTAAAACTTGCTTCAAAATCAGTAGGAAGCAGAGATCAGCACACTACAGTTTACCAAAACCACATCATTCTGCCAGAGAGAATTAAATCTTACCTAGATGAGATTGTTGCTATTCGGCCAACGCAACTCGCATAATCTACAACCTGCAAAATCCAAAGAGCTCAATGAAATGATCGTTTCCGTACAGCCACCGGTTCACAGGAACCAGCTCCCAGGGAGCACTTCAGCAGCTGAGGGCTCTTCAAATGCTGATTAATCCCCGGACTGAGCACAAATGTTTGTTTCCGCTGTGCACTGAATCAACACCGCCCAGTTCAGTCTGTGCTGATTTGCACCAGAAACAACCGATGCTTCCACCCTCCTACGGCCTTGTTCTCCTTCAAGACTAGAGGATTTGAGAAGGGAACTTGGAACTGGACAAGGAGCAGGCACTTGATGAGCACTCTGGTGTAACTTACTCATTTTTTGTATTGCTTATTCACTTAACCTGGCCCTGTTCCTCAGAAACTTCATGTTCTGGTGAAGAAAGGCAGGTGATTTGGAGTGTCCTGGTCTCAGCTCACCAGAAAATGTACTTTGGCAGCTGGGATCCACACACCAGCTATGGCAATACACCGTGGGCACAGCTGTAGTGGTGAGGAATTAAGGTAGGTGTTGTGTTTTGAATGGGAGTCCAGCGAGAAGGAAACCAGTCCTACAAGTGGATCCAAATCCTGGGGACAAGAGCCCTTGAAACGTAGACTGATCTGCCCAGCCTGCTGCTCCCAAACCGATGGATGGAATATTTGGGATACAAAGTTTGCTGTGTAAATTTGCAAATGTCTGAGGAAGGAAAAGGCTATATACAGAAATGGGGCTGATGGGTTCAACGTGAAGAGCTACGTAAGGAATCCGTCCTCTTGCAGCAACACATCAGGAACAACACCCTGGTTACAGCGATGGGGAGCCTCAGTGTTTAGCCAGGGGTGAGGAATGAAACAACTGCAAGGAGAGATTTTAGTCATGCGGTTTGTGAAGTGTTTGTTTAGCCTGCAACATAGAGAGTATTTTTCTGAGTACTACGTCCTTGTTCCTTGGTTCCCAGCGATTACACTGGTTCCCCAAAGGGCTTTTGTAAAGGCCAGCGATGATGAAGTGAGGACTGGCCACTGTTCACAGAGCCAACTGGTCCTTTTATCACTAGCTCACCCCTGTCACACCTACTCTCTCAAATTCTTACAATACTTACTGATGCTCTCAAACGCTGTATGACACCTGGGAAGGACAGAAATTGTCAGTTCTCAGTTCCAGGCTGCCCAGGCCCCCCCTGCTTTCCTGTCCCCTCTGCTGTGCACTGGCAGAAGGCAGTGACAGCAACAAACCAGTTACTCAGCTGGTGCAAATTACTGCTGTTCTAACTGCACAACAACTTCACCAATATCCAGTTCTGAGCCTTCTCTGCTTTGAGACGTACACTGCCACTGGCCTTTGTCTGCTTTAGTCTTGCAAGCCTAATCTTCTGCTGAGATGCTACAGCAGACCCAGCAGTAATTCTGCTGACCTCAGTGGGCAAGATAAGTCAATTCATACAGTGAATTTGCGGTGAGATATCCTGTTACACATGCACCTCCTAAACCCCACAGTTAGACCTTGGAACCCAACAGTTGTTGCCCATCGGTCCTACTCACCTGGGGGGGCATCCTGAAAAGGTTCTGATTGTATTTCATCTTTAGGTCCATGTACAGATGCCAGGTGTAGTTGACAGTGTATAGAAAAGAAGCCACGTAGAATATCTGAGAAATGCAAACAGTATTTCAGTCCTATAATAATAGTTCCTGTAGCACTTCTAGTTCATGGCTGATGAACCCAAAGCCTGTGGGCCAGAGGCAGGATGCTAAACAGCGTACTGGACTGCCAAAGGTGAGGGTCCTGACACAGCCCCTGTGCTCATGTCTACTGGGTTTCCAGCTGGAAAGAGCCAGGTAGAGGAGGTGTTCCCACCTCAGACCACACAAAGGCAGCTTCACTTTGGCCCCAAACCAGGGACAGGAGAACTAGTGACAGCAGACTGGCTTAAAAATACAAATCTTTGTGACTTGGCTCATTTTTTGGCCCAAATCCTGGCAATAAAGTGTTCAAAAGCACTTGGACCTTCTCTATGCTACCTCTGTTAGGAAATACAACACAGATGTGGCACTTAGATTTGCTTGTCACATAATGAGCTCACTAGACAGTGAATTCACGGAAACACAAAACAATACTATATTTAATGAGGAAAGTGGGGACAGAGAATACCTGCGCTAAGCCTGAGCTAACATCGCCCTTTTCTCTTCAGGGGAAAAAGGAGGAAAGAAAAGATACAGAACACTGTTTCCCATGGAATTTCCAAGTCCTGGATTCCAACTTGAAGCGAGGCCAAATATCTAAAATCTCCTGTAAAAAGCCCACTCAAATCTTTCTTGCATTTCCTTCTGAATCCATGGTTGCTCCAGGCAGTCAAGTATAAACAGCGCTGCCTAATCATACTCTATATATGCATGTGCTGTGTTTGTTACAGGAAACACATGCTTCAGTGGCAAAGACAAAGAGGAAGGGCTGGACAAGTGAATTTTTATGTGGATTTGCTATCCTTTGCCAAAGAGGCACAGAGCACCGGTTTGCTGCCCTGATATCACCCAAGTCTGGGAAAGTAGTCACTAAATAACCTCGGCCTCCTTCACTGAGGTTGCAAACGCTCTTGGCTGACTGAAGAGGCTGAGTCCAAGGGGCTGCTACATTGCAGCAGGAATATTACAGTGACTTTCCAGCTCATTAGGCAAGGTTTAATGAGGGTTTGTTGCCCTTCTTCAATTACCTCCAGGGAAGGTCATCAAAACAGCCCTCAAAGATCATTCTCTTGCACTTCAAAATGCCTTAGAGAGGTTCACAAAATGTCAGCACTGCCTCTGTTTTTTGGAAGAGGGAACCAAAAGCCACTTGTAAAGTTGCCAGCAGAAAGCGAAGGGAGTTCTGCTCTCCTGAGCTCCAGCTTTGGGGCTGCGAACAGCCCTGCAGCACTCACCATGAGGAGATAAAAGCAGGGGCTGGGAGACATGAGAGTCCCCCATTATAACGCTTCTGTGGCTCCTCATTGTGCTCACCAGCGTGAGCGGAGCCTGCCAGGACATTATTAGGCCACTGGAACTGAACTGGAAGAATGTGGGGGAATTGTGCAATTATAACCACAATCCCTGTTTTGGACTTCATTATTGTAATGCAAATGCAAGGCAGGGAGGAGGAGAGAACAAAGTCAATGGACAGCAGAAGGGAGCGGTATTTACATTTAGTATCAACCAAGAGTCTGGGGCTGAAACAGGGAAAGTCAAAGAAACAAAGCGATCTCCTGCTTTACAACACAGTATGGATGCTGGGGGAGTTCCACCTGCTGTAACGTCAGCCCTTGGTGATAAAGTGACTGTAAATAGGCTGAATAAAGCAAAATGTTGTCCTGCTCCTAAGGCAATCCCTTGAGACAACCACATCCCATGGCCTGTGGCGTGAGGCTCGCTGAGGGCTGCCACCTGCAAACACCAGTGCCGAGCAGCCCTGAGCCTGTCCTCACCCTTGTCGGTCAGTGCATTTTACATCTTCTAGGTGTTTGTGTGCAAAGAACCTGCCCAGAAATGCAACCCTTGAGAGACTTCCCCGCTCAGCGTGGGCAGAATGGGGCCAGGAGACATTTACTCCTTTCATTCGGTTACAGATCACTTATACTCTGCAGAAGCTGCTGGTTAAACCTGTTACTGGCTCCTACTTACGCACAAGGTGTTCCCACCAGGCAAGGGCATTGCTGGGGTGTTTAGTAAGGAGGTGTCCTGCACCGCGTCACGTGCACCGTGCGGGCACGGTTGCTATGGCAAGTGCTTCATTTGTTTTAATTTCTTCCAGAGCAAACAGCAGCAACAGCAACAGCTCTTGCCAGACCCAAGCTGGCTCTGTCACCCTGGCCGTCCTCCTGCCGGGGCTGGGCTGCTGGTGGCATGCAGGACAAAAGCCCAGTGGCCCCGTGGCTGAGGTCAGGATGTGGCAGGCACCTTACACACCCCACCACAGCCTCCTGACTGTCCCCCATGGGGCTGAGGCCAGCTCTGCCTACCCACATTGCCTTTCCCAGTGTGAAAGCGAAGCTCCCACCTTGCCCCCATCCCTTGCTGGTGTCCCTGAGAAGCACAGCCACAGGCTGGAAAAGCAAGGGCAGGAAAGAGCCAGAAATGATGGGAGCACAGCATGCTCTGAGTGTCTCTGCTGAGAAATGATGGTGTATTGTCTATATCCAACCTACTTCTCCTCTAGCAGAGCAGCCTGTCTTCTCCAGGCCATAAAAAGATCACACCAACATTAAGAAATGTTCTCCAGGCAAAGCTGCAAGGGAAACAGCTCAGAAATGCCTCAGTCCCACATGCTCTTTCCACCTGACAGCTCTGAAAAGCCTCTCCCAAGCTGTCATGGTTTGAGTCTTCTCATTTTCCTCTGTACTATCATCTAAAAAATATCTTTGATATTGTCCTGCATCATTCCCAAGTGGCCAAGTTACCCCCACCCCACTGCTCCCTCTCGCGACATAAACACACTGCGGTGCTTCCACAGCAGAGCCAGAGAAACTAGAGAGAAGCCAGGAGTGGAACAGCTGCTCTCACCATCACGAGTATCATGGTTTTACCCACAAGAACAGCTGCTGAAACAACCTTGGGCTGTACACACCAGCACGAACACTTCCATACCGCACACCCAGGGACTTCCCTGCCCTCTCCCGAGGTTCAGGGAGAGCCTCTCCAGCTTCAGATGTGAGGATGTTTCAGTTCCCATCTGTGGGTACCATCCTGCTCCCAGGGAGCTGCCCGAGCCCACAACACACATCAAGGCTCCCGACAGCCACTTGCTCTTCCCAGCCACGTTTTTGTGGGTCCTTTAAAAGGAAACTGTTAAGCTCAGAGGTCACCATTTGTGAACCACCGTTGTGGCCCAAGCTTGGCCATATCCTGCAGAACTTTTCGAGAGCAGTGATCTGCAAAGCCTAATGCTGAAATGGGAACTTAAGTGAGACAAAAGCAAACTGTCAGGAAAACGGTGTTTCACTCACTCCAATTAGTCTCCAGCACACGGAATTGGCTGGAAAGCAGCCGAGTCGCTGGGGCATGGGGCTGAGCTTGCGCTGACAGAGCAGCCCCTGAGCATCCTTAGGATTGTTTGAGAGAAGATAGGGCCAGGTCAGCAAGAGCAGGGCTGTTTATATGAGTAATGTTGTAAGTCTGAGCTCAAGCAAATCGCAGGATGTGTCTGTTCCTGCCCAGGATGGAGGAAGCATGAAGAGGAATAGAAAAGCTGCCGTGTGAGCGGCAGAGATCATCGTCGGCACGGGTCCAACAGGAAATAGATTAAAACCCATCTACTCGCTTTACACAAGCAACCCAAACGCAGCAACCACAAAATCCCATGCTCTCTTTGCCTTCCTCATTGCCTCTCAAAAACCAGATGTACCTAAACCCAAGCCTCGTTATCTCCGTTTTGCACACAAGGCAAAGAGATCCAATAAGTCAAGTTCACAAGAGGAGTCTCTGTCAAAGCCTCTCTAGAAACAGTCCCCCACGGCCACACTCTGATCACCGGCGTGGCTAATTATGGAGAAGGGTGCATGGGAACAGCACGAATGGTGACGCCAAGGCTACTCACTTGTCCTGTCGCTTGCAGGTTATAGCAGATGAGATCCTGCTTGGAGGTTGGCGTGCTATAGAGAAGCGCTCCGGCGAGCCAGCACATGCCCAGAAATAGGTCGGAGAGGCTCAGGTAGAAAAGGGGACGAACCTGGGAAAAGTGAAATTGGTCAGCAGGTCTGAGCGATGGTCACAACACTCCCACGACCACCTACAGCAGCACTTTTACCCCGTCATCTAAATAAGCTTTTGTTCTCCAGCTCTTCTGGTAGAATGAGCAGCTCTCCTTGCGCACAAAACCCATGCTGATGCTGGCTCTCAGGAGCTGTTTCAATGCAGATACCCTGCTCTAATCACCCTTTCTGCCACTAGCAACATCCCAGGATCCAAGAGAAGCATCAACTCTTACAGGAAATATCTCAAAGGTCCCGAATGTTACAATTTTGCAGAATGGGACAGGTTGGCAGGGAGAAGTGATGTTATTTGTTAAATCAACTGATAGAGAAATCAAACTTTTGGTAAACACAAACCCTCCTTCAGGTCAGAAATAACTTAAAATGAGTATTTTTCCAATATGTTTCATGTCATTTCAGTTGGTGACTAAGGCTGAATCTATTTTACATGCCAGATTAATTTTCACCGTGAGTCTCTCTGCTGCACACTGCATCTTGCTGGAACAGAATCGTGTCTCTAATGGCAGTTTCCAGCCCATTTCCAGTTTGCATGCACTGGCCAAAAGGACTGTAAACACTGTATGAAAACATTTGTGCAAGATTCTGGCCAACATTTAAGTTGTTAGTGGGAGAGCAGACACTCTGAAAAAGCAGCCTAATTATCTAGATTCTTAATTGTAGTCTTTGGTGCCTAATTTTCAGCATCCTGGAGAGAAAATGATGGCATTTTTTTTTCCCTACAGGAAATTATAATGCTAAACACAGCATGGAAACACTTCGGGAGACCTTGATTTTAAGATTTTTTTTTTTCATGGAACAGAGCTTTTGGTGAGATTCGCCTCAATATCATCCCTTAAGTAAATGTCTGCCACGCATGGTGTTGTGTGATACTTGTCTTGTTCCTGTGAGCAATGAGAAAGAGCTTATTAAGACTGATAAGTGGTAAGGTAGATCTGATCAAACCAGATCTGTCCTTATGGAATAGTTTGAGGAAGATCTGCCTCACGTCTTCCTGGGCCCCCCCCTGCCATGCAGCAGCGCAGTGGGTTCTCTGCCTTCTGCAGAATTTGTCTCCTCAAACATTCTTGTCTCTCCAGTTCCACATCTGTACCATCCAACCCAACAACACAGTAAATCAAACTGCTGTTTCTAACTAAATATCTGGAGCTACTTTGTAGGTCACTGCCTTTACAAATGTCTTTTTAACCAGGCTTTTCCTTGATGGTGAGTTGAAGCCCCGCAGGCAGCCATAGGCATGACAGACTGGGGATATCATCCAGTTTGTGAGCATGGCAGGTTAAAACCAAGCAGCACCGAAATAAGCAACTTTTGCAATCGAACAGGTGACCCCTTTCCCTAGCAAAAAGTGTCCTTGGAGCGAGGCACGAGTTTGGTTGAGGAACTATTTTGGCATGGACCTAAATAAAGAAGTAGGTGACATAGTGGTAAGTGAAAGGCAGCATGGTTCTTACTTGCAAAAGGAAAAAGAAAAAAACCAAATGGTATTTATAAAATAGAGGAAGGGAATGTAAAGACGTAATGATTCAGATGAGCTGCCAGGCTGGAGCATACATGTTGCTCTGTCTGGCCATTGCCCAGGACATCTGCCTGCACAAAACCTGTTGACATGACAGAGGAAATTCTTGGTTCACTGCTTGCCATCATCTCTTCTGAATGATTCAGCTCAGGCTGAAGAGTTTTATTGACCCTGTAGAGACTGAAAACAAGCTTCAAGAACGCAATATTTGATTTCCTAGGCTGGGGGCAGGAGGGGAAGTGTTTATAACATTGTTCTCCTCCCAGCCTCCAGAGCTGTTTATTTTTAAACATTTTACTCTGGAGCCTCATGACTCAAGGAATAAGCTGTTTGTGGCAAGCTTTGATATGGATCTCTTCCAGCCCCTTTGTTTACAAATTTCCACTTAAGACCAGAAACACGGGGACAAGGCAATGGGGAAGTTACTGAAGATTTTGCCGCTTTTGAAACACCACCAGCAGATCTCCCCTGGCAGCAAAACAAGAGCCTGGAAGCCTGATGCAGACAAATCACTCCAGCTGGTCTCCATCCCTCCTATCTGGATTTGCAGAAATAATCTGAGCAGAAACAGCTGGACTCCCTCAAGCAGGAAGACTCCATCTGTGCCCTGGAGCCATGTGTGGCTCCCAAGCAGCTCTCAAGCCACAGCCACATCATATGACTAACAGCACAAGGGCTCCTGAGTAATGCAGACTTCTAGTCATGGAAGTAAACGGGCTAAGGCTGCTGAGTCACATCAGGACACCTGCCAAACCCAGCTCCGTATCATACCAGAGTGGAGGACCCCAGGAGAGAACCATGTCTGGAGGTCTCCAGGCGCAGGAGATGTGGCAGAGGGAGCCTTTGATAGGCACCTTGTGCACCACAAGCTCAGGCAGGTTTTCCATCCCAGCACTAAGGTGAAGTCCCAGCCTTCATTCCTCCCCGGGAACGCACAGAGATCTCCGCAACCCATTCTCCGTGTGCTGGGCAGAGCATTTCCAGGAGGCTGGTTGCCTGGGAGCAAGACTGCCCTGCATGTTGTAAGGGGTGTGAATTTCCCCTGCAAACCTGGACTCACGTTCTCCTCCCCACCTTGCTTCATCCAACATGTCAGTTGTTAGCTTGACTACACACCTTCCTTCTCTGCGGATAACTCACTGCGTTCCCTAGAAGTCCTGTTCTCTGGGCTGCAGATCAAACCCACGGTGTACAAAGAACATTGAAGACAAGGGAAGTACAAATACAGCTTTGTTACAACACAACTGCCAGCTCTACTGTCATGCTGCTCTTAGTGGGAACCTGTTATCTGCGTGGTCCACAGACTGGGCTGCCAGACATCTGCAAATCCTGGACAAGGAACCCCAGCTTCACCCTGACCAGCTCCGTGTCCAGGAAGTCCTGGACAGACAGAGGGACTGTGTGTGGACAGCAAAAACCTGGCAGGTTTGGGATGGAGGTCTGGAGTTACTGTGCCAGTTACTGTGCCAGCCAGCTCAGCATCTCCGATATACCCCAGGCACACACGATCTGCACGTGTGATGCACTCGGGACGGGCATTCACGTCACATCTGTGCGGACAGTCCCACCCCGAGGGAAGTTTGCACCCGAGTCCTGCTGCTTCAGCGTTAGAAAGGTTTGTGGCTCCTGCACGGGGCCAGGGTGAATCTTCCAAAGCCCCACGGCAGAGCCCAGCACAACAAACTGCTTTTCAGCCTGGCCTCTTGTTGTCTGAACTCTGCAGCATCTTTGAGCTGTCTCAGGTGCACCTGCCTGGAAAAACTACCCAGAGATGCCCAAAGACCGACACCTGTAAATACATTTCCTACAAGGACATCTCTAATTCACACTTCAGTGGCTTTGTTCACAGCCCTCCTCAGCCCTCCAGGCGTTTTGCCCCCCAGAGAAGGACACACTCACAAATCCCCATTCCAGGAACAACTGGAGGAGTTTCCCAGAGCAGCAGAAAGTGTGGGGCTAAGGAACCTGCTTCTCACTGCGTGGGTACAGCTCAAGGTTAGTCCCTTCAACTCCTGTCACAGACCAAGGGCCAAATTCTTGGCAAGCCCTTGCCTCGCAGTTGTTAAACAAGGTTTAACCACTTTAGACCTGCAGCTGCTCCTAGCAGAGTGCCTGACCCACACGGGTCTTTGCTACACGCGTGACCCCTCTGCAAGGTACCAACACCCCGACTTAGGGAGGGAAAAGGCGGCTCAGACCTTACCTCGGGGGACCGCACTGCATTTTGAAAGACGGCGTAGGCAATAATTGAGCTGGAACCTATAACACTGCGAAAACAAAGCACAGGTTGGAACGGGAGCGCATCTGCCTCGCTGGGATAAGCGATTTCTCTTTTTTTTCTGGAGAAAATCGTCGCTGCAATAGTAACTCCATCCCGGGGACGGGGGTTTAGCAGCGCGTTGTACCTGAGCATGGCCATGGTGAACTGTATCCACTGGAGAGCCGAGTAGACCTGGGGAGAAGGACGGGTGGGAGCTCAGCACCCCACGGCCCCGCGAGGGGCTCTGCGGGCAGCACAGCCCGGGGCGCCGGGGCAGAGCCCGGGGAAGGGCTGGCCGGGGATGGGGGGTGAAGGGACGCGCAAGGAGGGGACCACCGCTGCCCCCGGGGGTCCCGGTGCCGGCGGGGGTCGCTCACCTCCTGCCAGCCCCCGTCCAGTCGGGCCGCCTCTGCCGGGAGGGCCATGGGTACCCACCGCCGCCGCCGCACCGCTCCCGGGGCTGCGGGCACCGCCCGCGCTCCGCCCCGGGGCCACCCCGAGCCCGGCCCGCCCCGCGGCCAGCCCCCGCCGTCGGAGCTGGCTACGGGGAGCGCCCGGTCGTAGAGGAGGGGAGAGAGCAGGAGCCCCGGGGGAAGAGCGGGGCTAGCGGGCCGGTAGCCCATCCCTACCACGGTGCAGCACCGGGGCCTGGCGGGGGCGAACCCCTGCGAGAGGGAACCCCTCCAGGAGCCGACCCTAAGCGACCCTGCTTAGCTTCCCGCCCCTCAGTGACGCCACTAGCGGCCGGGGGCGGGAAACCGCTTTAAGGAGCGCGCGCGGGGGGCGGCGGCGGCGCCTCTGAGGGGGCGCGCGGGGCGGCCTCGGCCCTCAGCGCCTCGGAGGCTCCTGGGGCCGGCGTGAGGCGGCGGCTCCTCTCCTCAGGAGCCAAGCGGGAAGCGTCTTCACCCAGGCCTCGTAGAGATTGTCCCCCGGCGCCCGCCCTGCTTGGGGTCCTGCCTCTTCCCCTCCAAACGGGGAGAGAGCGCCGGGCCCGAGGGGCACCCTCCCACCGCTTCTCGCTTCTAGGTGGCATCTGGCTGATCAGCCTTTGCCTTCCCCTCTAACCACTGACACCGGCAGCACTTTCTCTAGAAAGCAGTTTAAGAAGCGGCTATTAACTGGAACCACTTTTTTTTTTTTTAATTATAGCATTATTAATACATTTTATCTCACAGCAGTATCTGCTTCCTTGTACCCACCCCAGGATTCAAAAGGCAGCAAAGCTCCCACAGAAATCAGTTTTGCTTAGCTTAAAGCATAGTCTTAATGGAAAACACTCGGGTGTTTCTCTTTTTCAACTCTCTATAACCCTGATCAGGAGTTCAGCATCTTCCAGTGGCCGTCTGAATCCACACAGCGTGAACAGCACATGCAGCAAGTTTTGAGGACTGACCTGATCCCTGGGCCAGGCATCTCCGTTAAAACTCTATAGACGGGGCTTCTAAGGGCACAAATTCTTCTGCTTCCTGTTACAAGACTTCATTTTCAAATACTTAAAACTACCAGATGCTGATGCAGCTTTAGTTCGACAGTGTCAATCACTTCGGAAGAGGAGGCTGGAGAAAATATTTTGTTCGTGTTAACTATGGCTTGAGACTTTCCAATGTCCTTATTGGTCTCACCCCCCTTATTTTGAACCTGGGAAATGAAGCTTGGACAGGAAGGACAGGCAAAACACACAGGCATTGCATGTGCTCTTCAGCCATAAGAAAACTCACCCAAATTTACCTCTGAAAAAACACGTTTTTGCACCAACTGGTGAGACTAAGTGTAATAGCACCTGAAGGAGACTCTGCCCTTGCTCAGAGCTCAAATTACTCACTCTGTCAGGGTACCACTAAGGATTTCAGGAGAGTGTTTGCTGAGGCGACTGCTCCGGCCAGAAGATGAGGGGCAAGTTCTGATACGCGGAGGACCTGTCTTCACTGTGCCTGCCAGCATCTGGCTGATACCCAAGCCAAACAGAGACAGGAGCCACTGAAGAAGGCAGAAAAAGGAAACTTCAGGTCTCTTAGTCAACAACAGGTAAGGAGACCAAGGCTCAGAGAAGGAGCCCTATTGGGAAAACAAAAGGTAGGAGGAAGGGTAGATTAACGAGCATAAAACCCAAGGACGCTAAGAACAGGGAAAGGTGGGGATGTGAGGGGCACCCGATCTGTACCTTTTACAACACATAAGATGGAATGTGAGACTGAATTTTGTTATTTGTTTGTCAGAGAACAGATGTAAAAACCACCAGGAATGTGCTTCAGGCCAATCTAGTGCTTTTTTTTTTTTTTCCCTCTACTTTAACACTGTTATTGAATAGTATTACACAACACTGGTGTCTTGCTTTAAGGTGATTTTCCCAACATTTAGAATACTGTGTTTTTAAGGAATGTCTTCCTCTTGATCTTCTAAACTGAGAATACCAGAAGGAAATCTGCTGCTCTCTTGAAGTCAGCGGGAAGTTTGCTTGCATAAGGAGAACTGGTTAGGACTCTTGACAGTGTTTCACAGCTTGTACAAAGTTCTCCGACATATTAGAGCTCGTCTTTTTCATTATTCTTCTTCAGGAAAGAAGCAAGGATATTGAGGCTTTTCTGGAGCTCCTCCTTTTTTCCATCACTCATTTTGTTCTTCTCGATCAGTTTTGTGATTCGGACGACTTCATTAGCAGCAAACTCTTCTCCCTGCTCCAGTATCTTGCTCATAATTTTCAAGTATTGCTCAGCTGACTTCTTCTCGGTTTCCTTTGTTTTTTCTAAACTCTCTTGCCCCCTTTTCAGGAGGGACTGGCGTTCTGATTTCTCAGTGGTGCTCACAAACTTGCTGGCCAGCATGTCGTACTCTTTCAGGCAGCCTGGCATCCCCAGATAGATGCCGTTACTCTTCAGCCAGCGCTGAATAGCCCCGGCCTTGATGTGGCCACTGTAAGGTAAGGGATTGTCAAAGTCACCATCCTGGAACAAGTAAAAAATAGGAAACTTCTCCTTATCCAGCTTGTACTTTTCTCCCAGCTCAGTGTTCAGTTTATCACCATAATCTGCCATGAGAAAACGAAACACAGAAAAGCACAGCATGTTAATCAAAACAAAAAATTAATTTAGGATTCTCTCCTACACAAACTGATAAATATTTGTCTCCAGAGTTTCAACACGTCCTAATAACTTCTTTGCCAGGAAATGCCATACGGGGAAACAAAAACACCCCAGAAAATCGTATGTGCAAGGCAAACCATCATTAGGTTTTCCAGAGAAAAATACAAGATTCTAATGGTGCTTTGCTGTGACTGTGACAGCGTAAGACATCGGCAGGACCTCTACATACAAACCCCAGCCTCCTTATGGGGAATTAATCACCTTTTTTTTCCTTGTTTTCCTCTATCCATTCATTTTTGTTTGGTTTTATAGTTAAATGGATTTTTTTCCTGATCTATGTGCGGAGAGTTTACACTTACATCTTTTAGTTCTGACAGCATGCCAAGCTACAAGACATTTTCTCATTTTACATAAATCGCATTTACTCTTGAGGACAGAAAACATAACGAAGAGATTTCAACTATGTTACTTAGCTAAATCCATGTGTGTTTAGAGATGTCAGCGTGGGTGAAACTTCCCAGTTTGACAATTCCTGTAAGCTTAAATTCTTAGTTCTACCTACAAAGCAAGAGCGAGTAAGGTGACAGCGATCCACTCTTTTCTCTTAAAGCCAATTACAAGAACATCAAGTTACACCAGCCATAGCGCAAGGACCACTTTCTGTGCTTCACCAGCAATTAACGGAGGGTTTGCCACAATGAATTAATCACATCACATATGCTTTGTCTGACCAGCCTTGTGCCTAAAGCGTGATTCTGTTAAGGCCCGTTCCCTAGAAATGGACAAAAAGGTTTCTCTCAGCAAGGAAAGAAAAAAATAAAGACAAAAAGTGCTATGAATGAGGAGGGTGGCATCCAGTTTAGGAGCGTGGGCTGAGTCACTTCACTAACCAGCCGAGAGGAGATAAGCAGCGCTCACTCCCACGCTCGTGGCGGGTGGCAGAGCTCCGCGCCCAGCCAGAGCACGTGCTTTGGCCTGACAGGGCCGGGCCCATCTCAGCTCTCACTGTCAGAATTACCTCAGAGCCTGTTTGCATCAGAAACTGCAGTGAAGTTTTTTCCCTCCACACCAACCCATACTGCACTAATCTGTCCAGAGTTCCTCACCTGATATTCCCACTTCAGCCACCAGAAGATCCTCACTGGAGCCTGAGCTCTCTGCCAGCTTTTTAAACTCATCTTGTTTCTCGCCGTACGGATATTGTGTATCGAACTTCACAAGGACAAACTTATGCTTTGGAACTACCTAAAACAAGAAGAAAAAAAAAGACAAAACTTTAACATTTCAGGCTTGAACAATCTCCAAGTCACCTCAGGTTGCTTTAGCTTGTTCTTTTCCCGTGCAATGAGTAGATGCAGAGGGAGAAGGGAAATTTTATAATTATGGCCTTTCAAAAATGACTCACTGCAGTGTGGAGGGAAGACTGAGCTTTGGGCGTACGTATTCCTACACCAGATGATAAAGATGGGACGTGGTAGGTTTGGGGGATCTGATAATGCCTTTAATGATACATGATTTGCTTATTGCAAATCTGATTACAATCTTGGAGGGAAATCAGCTAAACAATTTTCAGTGGGACATTAAGAGGAGAGAGGCCAAATCTAATGTCACTCAGAAGGGTCCCGGCATGAGAACTGCAGCTCTTCGCTGCGAGGGGAGGGAGCGGAGGAGCTGGAGGTGCTGTACTGCTTGTAAACTGTTCTGTAAACAGAGAATTCCTGTTTTAATTGATTTTGCTTCTGAATTTTGCTCTGCTCGGATGATGCCCTTTCAAATGAGCTCGGAAATTTTAATTGATTTCGCTTCTGTATTTTGCTCTGCTCAGACAATGCCCTTTCAAATGAGCTTGGAAATGGAATCTGTCACCCGGTTTGGGATTTTTTTTTTTTTTTTTTTCTTCCTCCAGGAGAAGACCTTGCAAAATCTTTTTTCTGGCGAACAGAGCCACATTGCAACACAGGTCTCAACCTACAAAGTGCACTGCCAGCACCGCTCAGGCACTGACACAACAGCTCCCTGCAACAGCTAACAAAATCTTCAGCCCTGAGCTTGCTGATCACTTTATTTACTGTCCTGGTAAGCAGTGAGCATGGCGAGTCTCACTGCTTTGACATTTCTGCTCGTCTTTTAGAGTCCCTCTTGCAGCATTCTGCCAATTACTTCAAATTCTTCTTCTTGCTGGAAGCTCCTAAGGGTTGTTGAGTGCCGGAGCGTGGAAAACACCAAAAATGGTTTTGTCACAGCAGAAAAATCAAGCAGGGGGCTGGCATGTGGCAAGAAGCATTTGCTGACGCCTGAGCGGTGTGTTTAGGACAGACACTTTTCAAACGGCTCAGCTGATCGTTGTCTCTTCAGCTCCCGCCGCCGCAGCACAGGCTTTAATCCCGCCACCCGACCAGTCCCTTTCAACCGGCGCCTCGCCATCTGCCTGGGGCTGGGCCTCGGCACCTGGCACAGCACTACTGACATCAAAATCCTGCCAGATATACCTTCATTTCGAAGCGATGTAATGGAGGAAAAAAAAAACCAAACCAAAATACCTCTGCAAGACCTCAGTCTGGGAAGCCTGTTGCTTTCTCTTTCATGAACAAAAAAAAGCTGCGAGACCGGCCCATGTAGAGTGAGCCCCGACCCGCTCCCCTGCGCGCTCCTGCCCTTGGGTCACCGGCAGCGGCTCTTCTGCTCCCTGACCGGCGGCCGGGGCCGCGGGGAGCCGGCCCGGCGCTGACCTGAGGAGCCGCGGCGGCAGCGGGGCCTGGTGCCGCCGGGCCGGGCCGGGCCGGGCCGGGCCCCCCGCGCCCCTCGCCGCCGCGCTGCCCCGCCGCCCCGGCTCCACTTGGACTGCGCTGATTGGCTGCCGGCCTCGGCCGCCGCTCTCCTATTGGCTGAGCGCGGCGGGCCCACCGCCCCGGCCCTTCCGCCCGCCCCGCGCGCTCCCCCGCGCCGGTGCTGGATGGATGGATTTGGGGGGGGGGGGGGGCGGGGTGCGGTGTTGCCCCCGTGGCCCGCTCCGCACCCCCGGTTCCCCCCTTCCCCCGCCGCCTCCCCGGCCGTCCGAGGCTGCCCGCCTGTTGCGGGCGGTGCACATGGCCGCCGCGCTCCTGGAGCGGCGGTCCGCCAGCTCCCCCCCGGCAGCGCCGCCGGTGTGGGCCGTACCTTGTAGAAGGTGATGGCGTCGAGGGGCACGGAGCCCTTGGTGTGCAGCGCACTGCTGCCGCCGGGCAGCGCCAGGCCGAGCAGGCAGAGGAGCAGGGAGCCGGCGGCGGCCGCCGCAGCCATGGCGGAGCGCGGAGGGAGCGGGGCTGCCGGGGCCACGTGATCGCCGGCCGCCGCCGCCGGGGGCTCGCCCCGCCCCGGGGCCAAACGGGGCCGGACCTAGGGAGGGGGGGGCTAGTGGGGAGCAGCGCGTCCGCGGAGGTAACGTGGAACACGCTTCCACGCCGCACAGGGAACGGGCAGGGCGCACGGGCAGCCCCTTCCCGCGGGGGACACAGCCCGCGGAGTGGGAGTCGGGGTGGGGAGGGCTGCTGCCGCCAGCAAAATAAATACAAGTGGGCAGCTTCCAGCTGCAAAATGAGAAAGATGAAGGCGGGCGGAAGGGCAGAATGCGGATTCGGGCCTTCGGGACAGCCTGCAGTGCGCGGAGAGCGGCTGGTGGTAGATATATTCATACACAGCAGCGGGCCAGGCAGGGTAGCCCCTGCCATCGCACTGCCACATTTTTTTGTGCTGCTGGAGGAGATACCTCATGCACTGCCAGCCCTTACTTTATACCCGAAAGCCAGGGTTAAGTGCACGCAAAACTGCACAAAGCCTGAACAACAGCTTGACAGATGAGCATGTCAAAAGAACAGACACATCAAGCTCCGTCCCCCAGCAGACAGCATTCTGAACCCAGGCTGCAGGCGGAAAGCAAAGAGCATTTCTCCCCCGCCCTCTCCATCCTCCCTCTTTGCAGGTAACTGGATTTTCTGCTTGCCCTGCACCAGGATAATCTGGCTTCACCAAGGGGCTGGCAAAGGTAGAGAGCATAGGTGAGCACTTCCATCACTTCCAGAGCACCCAGACAGAAAAATGAGAGGCAGCAATACTGATTTGTAACGAAACTGACTTTTATATAAATTATAAACCCATCCAGTTTAAAGCAGATCAGTTGCAGTTGTGTCACTTAAGTCCGTAGAAGGCTGAGGCATACATATCTTCTACAGTCATAAATTAACAATGAATAATCAAGGAAGAGAAAATTCAGGTAAGGCTGCAGATACAACAAAAAAAAGTCCCCTCTAAGCTTACTAGCGGTTAAAATAAAGTCATGATTATCAATGACTGCAAAATATAAATGCAATTTTTGAACAGTTAAAAAGTACAAAAATGATGGGCAACACAAACAGGCATCGTACATTTTGTCCTGTATGTAGACAAAGCAGGGTAGGAGACTTCTGACCTTTATCTACATCGGACACTGATTTGAAGCAAAGAGAAGAGCTGAGGAAATCTGTAAAAGGATCGTGGCTCATGATCCCAGTAGTATAAAAGCAGTATTTTTTCAGTCTGTAAACAGTAGTCTTGGTAGCTTCTTCTAGGTATGTTTCTCAATTCATCACCCAAAAAAAAAATAATATCTGAAACAAACAAACAAAAATCCCAAGAGTGGAAGAGGGGGAACAGCAGCAATGGGTTATAGCTTGAATTTCCTTATCAGGTCCCTGTGGGACATATTCTGGAGGGGAAATGCTCTTTTGTAAGAAATATATAATATATTTAACTGTACACAATTTATAGGGGGAGAGAAATTCTCCCTCTCCCTAGCCACCAAACAGTCAGTATGTAGTCATTTTTGTACATGGTTTCCTCCTATAGAGAAACTACAGCTGTGAAGAGATGGCATCTGGTTTTATAAAACACAGAGTAATCCAAAAATTTTATTTGTTTGACAAGCTCATCGTTTGCCAGTGGCTGGAACTGGAAAGGGGCAGCAGCTAACACTGAAGCGCAGTCAGTATTCCCCCATGCTGGCCCGGGGATGCCTGGAGTGACCAGCCAACGCTGGGCCTGTGCCGTGCCAAACGCTGCGACGGGAAGCGAGAGCGAGCCATGGTTCCATCCTCTCTCGGGCTTTGCTTCAGATGACACACATCCACACCCCACACCCCCCCAGCAGTTTCAATTCTGCTTTTAAGGGAGCTGATGCAGAAAAACCTTTTTTTAAAGCAAAGTTCTGCTTTCAGGCACATGGGAGGATTTAAAAAGCTTCGTTACGTTAACCTTACACTTCACTTACATTTTCACCATTGCTTATTGATACGACTGGTTGAGTTCAACCTGTTGTAGCAGCAGGTGGAAGGAAACTCCAGTGTAACTCAGCCCCTGCACCGTCCCCTCTGGATGAGGCTCTGTCAACTTTACATCCAGTGCTGGTGGCCGCACTGCCACAGGGGAGAGAGGGGCAGGAACCTCAGCAACAGCAGTTTGCCTCCGAATGACAAGGGGCAGTGCAGATTTCTGGCTCAGTGCTTCTCTAGGAACCGCAGCACCTCAGCAATGGGACTGTTTCCACTTACCCTACACATTTCAAAGCATCAACTCAGCCATCAGTCTTGCTTTAATTTAAGGAGCGCACCCTTCTTTCAAAAAAAGTATTTCTATACAACATAGAAGAGTTCAGTTGTTGGTTTGTGGGGTTTTTTTGTTGTTGTTTTTTGTTTGTTTTTTTTTTTTTTTTTTCTTCAGGAAAAGTATTACTATAAAACAGACTTAACACATTTTGGTATTCCTCCAGCCCAGAGCACTTACCAGACATTGCAATTAAACCATCAGGACATCCATTACAATTTAGACAACCTGCAGACATTCTTCTTTCCCTTTCAGGATGGGGGAAAGCAAAACTAAATCCAGCAAGAGCAGCTATGTGTATTTTTTTTTTTTTTTATACAGGGGATTTATTTTAAAAAAATACTCTCATCAACATTCTAGCATTACTAACAAAACATACTCAGAAGAGATGACAAAGGTAGGATTGTCAGCTCTCTTAAAACTTTAAATATAGACTTCAGATACTAGCTGCTTTAAATCAGAAGATGAGGAATCTGTAAAGTCTGACCTGTCCCTTGTATTGCAGGTACATATACCTTTTTTTTTCCCCTACCAATTTTAGGCTGCATTACTCCTTTAAAATGAAAAAACCCAGCAGAAATGCAGATTCAGTGGGAGCAGATGATGCGATTGCACTTTCTACCAGAATGCCTAATGAGCTAGTACTTGAATAATGAAAGATAACTGCAAAAAGCAAGCATACAGTTACAAAAAGTATTCTCAGCCTCATACCACAGCGGAAGCAAAAGTTACCTCTGCCAACTTAAAACCAAAGCCAAGAGGATTTAATTTCTATTAAAATATTTAAGTCTTAAAGTTTCAGTAATCTAAATACACTTTTTAAAAGTCATGATTGCTGTTTTACATTAAACTGACACGAAATCAGACCGCAGTGTCAGACTTCACTGCACCTATTATATACAAGGTCTCTGGTTTTTGTCTTTTTTTTGCTGAAACACTGATTCCCAACTCTCTCTCTAAAGCTTAATGGCCAAGTTTGCTCCTCATCAGGTTTGCAAATTTTTCCGAACGGTGAAAACAACCAGCGTGTACACCGACAGCACCTCTTCCCTCCTGCGACGGAGGGCTGGGCTCCGCTGGCAGGCTGGACGCAGAGGGTGCTCCTCCAGCCCAGCCTCGCCTCTCCCTGCTCCACCAACACACTGAATTCATTCAGTGGGACCAGGTGGCTTGCGGACAAAATAGGCAGCTCCAAAACGGGCTCATTTCACCGGAGATGGCCGAATGCGGGCATCTACAATTTCTGCATTTCTAAGGCAAGGACCATACAAAAATTATAAACACTGTATGGTGATGAAAATACAGCTCCTTTGAGATATATGCTTTACACTGGATTTCTATTGCTGCTTCTAAAGACCATCTCCAGTTGTTTCTAGAGATCAAAAGGGAAGAAAGTTAATTCTCTCCTGTTGCAATAAACTTATGAACATGTATAAAAAGTGGTCAAACCCCGATAAGGGTCCCTGCTTCTCATTTATGTACAATAATTTAAATCAGCTCAATACATCTGTAATACCTAAAAAAATTGGTTTATGATTTTAAGTCCTTCATGCATTATGAGGAAGTTCTGGATTAAAGTGATGGTATATTGGATGTTGCTTCTGCCTGGGACTCTGGTGTCACTCCCCTGTGGAGTCTGTCAAGGATGCATTTCTCAAATCTTTAGTTTTTTAATGGTATCGAGTCTCTTTTTCAGCAGCTCTCCAATTTCCTGAACTGAGTGATGGTAACTGCTCTGGACCTTCCCTTGCACAGTCTTTGTAAACTTTTTTTCTTCCTGCAAAATGCAAAAGAGAAATCATTCACTCCACAGCAACTCTTTAAATCCTCCCATTAAACTTCCCCCACCACCTCAAACACTGATAAGAAATTCATGAGGACCACAGTGCAAGTTTACAAAGTGAACGTCATCAGCACAGAAAAAGCAGCACCTCCTCAGCAGCAGTAATGCCTGCAGATATTGCCCAGACAGGGCTGGTAAAACATTAGCTTTTCTTCAAAACTTCTGGAAATATCCTCGTGCAAAGTATTTGTGGCTGAAACCGAGAGCGCGTGTAGCATTTTATTGTAGTCCGCACTTATTAAAGCAGAGAATTTCTTATACAGAAAACTGAAGTCAAACGCCAAATGAACACTGACCAGCAAAGAGGCTCTTACACCAAATTCCAAAGCACGGTGAGCTGCGGCACCTGGGACAGGTTCTAGCCCTCCCAAAGGGATCAGATGCCCTTTAACGTGTTGTTTTCTAAAATGCCCATGGCTAAAAGGCTTTTAGGAGCCACCACCGTGCAGATTTGTTGGTGTGGCTCCTGCAGGTAGAGGGGAGGTTAGCACTGACCCATCATGAGCGATGCTGTATTTCTATATGCAGAAAGAGCAACTCCTGGTACCCACAGCAGCAGCCATAAACACTGTCCTGTCAAGAGGTGACTTGCTATCAGGACGCCATTTGCAGACACAGATAACGAACAGAACAGTCTGTGAGGCACAGCCCGAGTGGGAAAAATCTCCCATCAGCAGCAAGAGGACTTTTTCAACAGCTCTAAACACAGAGCTGCAAACATAGCTCCAAGTCTGAGCAGAGCTATACAGAGTGCACTTATCAGGATTTACTGCAACAATGTCAAACAACAAACAGAACAGCAAACACCGTGGACAAACACAGGAAAAGCTGCAGACTCCCACAGATGCTTCTGCTCAAATCCATGTGCTAATGGTCACTTTTTCCAGATCTGCCTTGTGTAGTAGTAATTCGATGCTTTGCATCAAAGGGAAGATGGAGGAATTTGCTGACTCAGTGAGGCACCAGAAATTACAAAGAACAACAATTACCTGAAAGTGTCTTACCCCTTTAAAGTGAAGATTCTTTGATGATAATAAGAAAGTGTACTTTCTAGGTTTTATTCAAATTTGCATTAAATACAGTCTAAGGGGATTTCCTTGCTTTCTATCAGGTTTTGCAGTATGTTTTTTTCAATGTGTATCTGAGATACTTCTACATCAGCCTCATACAGCAATGAGATTAAGGGAAATTTTAAATAATGTGCTATGAAAAAAACCAGGACAACCTAATTGAAAAAAATACAAGCTGGCTAACAGCAGCTTAGGTAGACAGAAGTGTAGTTCTGAAATAGATGGGTGCAGCTTTTAAATCCTTCCCAATTCAAAAGCCTTCACATCTCCCACCTAGACAAACCTGAACACCAATGCCCTATAGGACAAATTTCCCATTTTAGATAAATATACCGGAGACTTGTTTTTGTCTTAAATGCTGATTCCTAATTGAGTTTGTAGGGGTCCTGGGTAACACAACTTCTGCCTCTGCCTTCTCCTACTCAGTCTCTCCTACCCTGCAAATTAATACTGGTGAGGAGACAACTACCCTCTCAAACCTCTCTCCTGGAATCCGCAATCCTCCTTCGACAAGGGCACGACTCGCCACCCCCCAGGCCCTCTCCCCTGTCTATCAGAAAATGATGCTTATTCCACCACTTTGTTACGTTGCACCTTTGATCCCCACCTGTGTTTCAAGTTCCAGTTCTATGCTTTCAGTCACCTCTAGGCTTTTTAGCTGGACTCTGACACTATTTCAAAGATACTTTCAGGATCTCAACCGCTGTTTTAAATAAACCCAGTCATATTAAGTACTGAACTGTTAGAAGATCCCTTATGACAGTAACATTAACTTGTCTACCAAAGTTTAACTCTGATTGCAATGGCTTAAAAAGCCAAGCTTCCTCATTAGGCCCATGTTTCACATATCTAAATGTGGCATAAGGTTTGGCGTGTGTAGTGCCTACTACTCCTGCCTTTGGTTTTCCCTATATAGCTAAGGGGTGGGTGGGGGGGAAGTTGTCACTTGCTTTTCTCTAAAGATCAAGTAATTGTTTCCAGGGAAGTGACTAATCAGCAGTAGATGAATCTCAAATCTTTCCTGGAATAAGTATTTTACATCCATTATGGCACACAAAATACAGACAACAGAATAAGTCATATCACAGACAACAAAATGTTAAAACTCTAAGTTTTTCTTCACTAATATATCACACAAAATGAAAATATTTTAAAATTCCTGTGTTGGGATCTCATTTCTTGAGATTATTCTGTGCAGTGAGCTGGAGCTGATCAGATGAGGCAAAGTCACTGTGTCATGATAAACCCTCCCCCCCCAATTTACCAGTCTAAAACTAAGCTTTCTAGCAGTCTGGTCCCTAACCTCTGGTTAGGAGCAATGAAGTCAATCATAACAGGTGCTTTTTGTTCATTTTCCTTTTTTTTTTTTTCCCTTCCAGTAAAACATTTTCGCGAAAATGTTTTCGCTTTCAACAAAGGTATCCCATAAGCGTGTACGTACAGGTCGTTATCAGTCACACACCAATGCAGTGAGCACACAAACACCACCACAAGTTCTTACCTGTAAAAGCAGAGTGTCCTTGAGGGACAGCTCTTCAAGTTTTAGTGCAGTCAGAATTATTTCAAGCCCTTTGATGTGATCTATTACATTGGAAGTTAACGTCTGTAGTTCAGTAACATAATCCAGAAAATGTGTAAATACAGGTGGCTACAAAAGCAAACACATATTTTTAATTTATAGACACATATTAATGTCTATTCAAATGACTATTCTATATGACAACTCATTTTGTGATGTCTATCATTCTATTCCTTCCCCCACCGTGCTAAGCTATAATCTACCCACCCAGGTAAACATCACCAGTTAACAAGTTCACTGCAGCGCATTCAAGGCCTGTGATACTCTAAACTGTTCCCTATTAAAAAGCTGTCACATGATGTCAGAGATGTGGCACGTCACCATGTGATTTTAAATAGAAAAGGAGTTTCAAAAATTAGCACTGAGTAATCTCTAACCCACATCAGCCTTACAAGGCAAAGTTTATGAAAAACAGCTTATTAACACGTTATCTATCCTCATTTTTCTTTCATTATAAGTATGCTGTTGGATTGAGGGTGGGGGAGAAAAAGAAATGTTGTCCCTACCATAGCTACACTGCTTTCTTTTTTTTTCTTCTTCTTTTTTTGCAGGTTGGATTTAAAAGGTCGGAGGACACTGTCACAGTAACTTGATACCCACAGGGCAATGGAGATCGTCTGGAAAAAAGGTACAAGTATGTTACAAGTTGCATTTACAGGAGGCTTCTAAACTCGTTTTAGTGTTCCTACTGGTAAGACTCAGAGTAGTTAAAATATGCAACAAAAAACCCCTCTGCTTTCATGAATGACTGAGATCAAAGAACTTTCACGGTGTTTTCGTCCCAACATTTCTACCCTAAAGTACTCCAAAATTTCTAGTTTTCAAATAAAAACAGAATACCTCAACAAAGAAGACTAGGTTTTCTAACAGGTTTGGATGAGTTTTCAAGGTGTCATCTCTGACTTCAATCAAATCACCTTTACATTTATTGAACAAGTCTGAAAAGAAAAAAGAAAAACCTTATTCAGGACACAGAGATCAACTTAAACGCATATTTTCTGTACAGTATGTATCTCAGGGTAGCGTGCAAAGCTGTCAGAGGGCTGAGCACTAAGCAGTTAATGATGAATTTGGCCAAAGCCTCTCGAGAAGGTCTAGCTCTGAAGTTTCCTCTGAATTGTATTTCATTACAGACAGTATCTCCACACCATTTATTATTAGCACACCTGAACCAAGTCCCAGGGAGACAACAGTTGGTAAGACCAGGCTGCGATAGCGAAATGACAGGACATAACGACATTCCACGGCATGCAACAGCTTCATGATCGGACAAGCCAAGGGCAGTCTCAGCCTTGATCTCCAGTATCTCTCAAAGGGATCTGCAGATGCATTAACACACTCCCCATAACTGCAGCACACTCAGCAGCACATCCTCACAGCACAGTCACCAGTGTTTATTCTTGAATTACCATTTACCTGTTAGTCGTTCTACTAAAGACTTGAAACTATTCCCTATTCTCTCCTGGATTTCTGCTGAATCTTCTGAAAGAAAAAAAAAAGTAGCTATAAACTACAAGTTTGTGTATTTTCTGCTTCCAGAAAACCACGAGGCATTTAAATGTAATTTAGTGTTAGCAGTCACAGCAAATGCAACTGCTTTCAAAGAGGATCCGGTATTACATTGACATTTACTGTACAAAAATGAAGACTTGCATAAAACGTTAAATTAAGGCACTGTCTCCCAGATAATTTTTTGAATGACACTAAGTTAACACACAAGTAACAGTTTGGGTCCACCTCATCCAAGGCCTAGTAGTTTTCCAGCTAAATGGAGACCAACCTCGCTCCCTCCCACCACACATCATGACAATCTGGTTAAACCCCTGCCCCTCAAACACTTACCTAAGCCATTGGTATCTAGTTCATAAATATCACTAACAAGATAAAACAAGCTAGTCTGGCACTGACAGCTGCCATTACTGAAGAAGCCAGCCATTCGGGTAGGAGGAGGGCCAAGGACAGGATACTAGGCAAGAAGCAAAGAAAAAGATAAAGGTGTTGCAGCTTTTCCTTATCGAGAACACAGTGTTTTGTCTCTGGCACATCTCTCAGTCAGATTCATACACTACAAACTCAGGGTCAGTTAAGAGCATTCTGCAGCCCGCTGGACGTTACAAGATGCATTCAGTTTCTCTGCTTGCATTCACGTTCATTTAATATTTGGGGATAGCTTTTTCCTTAACGGGTACCTGAATTTTTTGTTCTAGAAACTTCTTCCCTGAATCCACTGCCGCTTCCAGCTGCTGAAGCAGGGATCGAATTGTATCAATCTTGGATGAAACGCCGTTCTCTGCAGTCTTTTCAGAGTTCTTTGGTTGAATAGTGTGACTAAGAGTTGGGAGTCCGCTTACTAGCCTTAAAGTTAAAGACCGGATTCGCAACCACATGGTTTCTTCCTCCAGGGAGAGTTTCCTATGTTCTTCAGAAATGTCCCTAGAGAAAGGCACCAAATGTTTTCAGGCAAATGCTTCAATTTTGCAAAGTAGCAAGCTTCACTCAGGTACAAAAGCCTACCCAAGGTTATCAAATACTGTATGAAGAGAAAGGAGTGGTCAGAAATTCAGAAAACTGTATTAATACGTAAAAAGGCAGCACTGCTAGAAGTGATGAATGATGCTTGTTAAGTTTGCAGTTAGCCAGCCTAGAGAACATTTAAATACAGAGGTTGCCCTAAAAGGATTTTCTTTGCCATGTGTGCTGTAGGTAAAAGGTGTGACTACAGCTGAGGATATTTCTACTCACCTGTCTTTTGGATCCCAGTTAAACAAGACTGTCAGGTCTCTGTTGTCACGCAAATCTTTCCACGGAATGTCATCCTCCTCTGGGCTCAGACTCATGGACTTTATACTTTCTTCTAAGCTGGTTGATCTGTACGTAAGAACAAGCAAGATTAAAATCAAACATCTGATCAGTGGAAACGAAAAACACAGCTCACTAACATCACATTCTCTCCACTGTTCGACTCTTCTGGTGTCAGAAATGTTACACCATTGGATGCTGAAGGAAGCAGAGACATAGCTCACAGGTTTCAGCCAAAGACCTGCAAGTGCAACCAAGCTCCCACTTGGCTGAGGTTCTGCTTATGCACAAATCTCCAGTTTTTTTTCCACGTGCTGCACTTACTGCTGCTGTACTTACATGTTTGCTTCAAGTAAGAGGTCTAACAACATCCGCTCTGTGCGAACTTGCGCAAAGTGAAGGGAAGAGTTCAGCCTATTTCTAAATGCAATGAATTCTGGGATCTTCTCAAATGCACCGTACTTGTAGGCTTGAATGATATATTCTGAGGTCTGGAAGAAAACACACACCATCGCTGTATTAGTTACTTCCATAAATTCAGAATAACTGGAGTTTAACAAGGTCACTGCCAAGAAATTGCATTTCTGTGGCTGTGATGAACCCAGAGGTACTGAATCTGGCAGAAGCTCAAGCCCTGGGAGCAGCTCGCACTTTAGCTTGTCCAGGTCACCCTGGCAGTTTGCTACTTTAATTTGAGAATGCCCAGATGCTCCACCGGGCAGTGTGATTTAATAACCAAACCAACACTAAAACATGACGCTCCTGTCACCACTGAAACTGAAAAATATTTAGAGGGGAGAGATGATTTTAGAAGACTTCCCCCCCGCCCCGTCCCCCTCCTCCTTTTTTTAAAATTTTGAGGTGCATTATTCAAATCATTAAATCATCGTTTCATTGTGAGATGTACTTTCAGGCAAAATAAAGATATCCCTGATTTTCTGGAGCTGACTTGGATGTGCATCACATATTACCGCAACATATATTAAAAAAATTACTCACACATTTTTTGGTTTCTTTTTTTTTTTTATTAGATTTTTGAATACAGTATCACAAGATAATATCACGCAGTGTATACACATGACAATACAATCTAAACACCAAAGGAAACTCAGGGTCCATGGGATAGTCTGCTTCCCCTCAGCAGCAATAAATACAAGGCACAGAACTAATATTTCACATCAGTCCAAGCAATCTCCAGAAGGAGATTAGTATGACGAAGGAGCCCCCCAAAAGCACTATATTTTATTGAAAATTTCTAGCTGTAGAGACAGAGTGAACTATTTATGCTCCCAGTCAAGACAAAAGGCTATATTTTTTACATCAGAATTGCTCCACAATTGAGAAATTCTGGCAAATCAAATATTTTCTGCTGAACAAGATTATGAAATGCACTGAAGACGAGAGGCACCAAAAAAGGCCTTTGGTTAACTGAACTTTATATGGTACTAACAGACTTAACCTGTCCGGAAGGCTCCGAGAGACTAGAAGCTAGCACTCACAGATGAAAGCCACCTTTTTTTTCCCCCTCCAAAATAAGAAATGTCCTCTAGGTAGCTCTTTTTTCCCTAAGAAATTTGGTTATTTGCACTGTATGAAAAAAATATGCCAAATATTCAACAACATACCCTCTGATAAACAGCCTTGCAGAGTTCATTGTCAGGCTGCGGGGTTGCGCTATGGGTGCTAATTCAACTGCATCGACGTGGTTTTTAAATCCCCATAGGACACGTTGGTGTTCTGTTTGCCTGCAGTATCTGGAGAAATTAAAGACGGACGGACACAAGAAAATTAGAGAGATTACTTGTGATTCTGCATATTTAAAGGCGGACTATCTTGAGAAGGATAAAGTTGCCTTTTTAGTTTTGGCCAAATATAGCAATACTGCCTTCTCTCTCCTCCCTGTCCTTGGCATCCTCTCCCAGAGCAGAAATACTGTGGGGACTGCACAGCATCCTAGATGGCTGTTACTCATGAGACCCACTCTTAAACAGGATTCACTCCAGGCTGTTAAGTTCAGCAAGTCAGAAGGAACACGTACTTATCCAAAGCAATCAGTCTGAATCAGCAGCTATATTTTTATGCCAGACCACTTCGTTTATATCCCACACTTCCTGTTCTAGGCAGAGTCCCACGCACAGCGTGCCACAGGACACGTCCTCTGCGCTGTAGCAGACGTGCCAGCTGTCTTAAGCACCAACCTAGAGAGGAGCAGGCAGTATCGAACCCATGGAAAAGGTAACTTTTAAAGGATAGTCCTCCTTTAACATTGCAGCTAGATGTCATTAAGGGACTTGAGTGGGAAGCTGGTATCAGGACCCCGAGTACGAAGGGGCAACCCCAGCAGAACCACAGCAGCACAGAAACCGGTAGCAGATTCTGACCTTGTGATACTTGGGACTTATGGTAAGGAATCCCTTTTTTCATCTCCACTCTTGCCATGCCACCATCCCAGGTGAGCAGTACCCTGAACTGAGCCTTCACCTCCTGCAATTTGCACCTTATACAGTTGGTTTAAAGGTCAGTTGCTATTTGCAAATTAGTACGGCTTTTGATGCTTTTCCCAACTAAAAGGATCTTAAGGTGATAACCACTGGAAGCGTCCAGAACACACAAGAGGTTTGGCTACCCAAGATCAACAATGGCTCATGGTCCTTCGGCTGCAATACTGTCTCCAAGATGAGACATGATGTGAGTGGGTTCCAGAGTCACGTCCTTATCTTGTCGCATGAAGAACTGGATAATGCTGATTGCACCACTTTTGCCCCTCTTGCAATTTCAACCTTCTAAGGTGCAGTAGCGAGGCAGGTCAAAGCATTCAGGCACTGCCTTGTCGGGATTTCTGGAACACGAGCCGAGCAGCATTCTTCTGGCAACAGCACTTGGAACGTGGCTGTCTTCATCTGGGTACAGATGTTGAGCTACTGGAGACAACCAGCTCTTCTGTGCTGCAAGCACTTTTATCATTCATGCCAAAGGGAACAACCTTCTTCCACGGTAACCTCACCTGAAGTTACTTCAGATTGTTTTCCACGGAAAGATGATTTCTTGATGCTCCCAAGCAGACAAATCACACCCAATCATTTTTTCGGTTCACTTTTTTTCCCCTGGCACCCATCAGTCACGCGTTTTATTCAGACAGTTGGTTCCAGGTATGCTTTTCATTAACATCCACCGAATGACTTTTAAACAAGACTGAACAAGTTACTCCTCATTTTAAAAGAAAAAAAAAGCTGTCACTACCAACAATAGACATGTAGGAGAAAGCTGTCTGGATCCAGGGCTTCACTCCAGCACAAAACATCGCACCCAGGAATGCAAAGACTCTTAGCAAGTAGAATCAGTGCTTAAACAACAAGCAAATGAGGGAAGCAGACAAGAACGAGCTCCCATCGTACAATCCACGTGCTCCTCTGTGTATCCCGCTCCCTTCAGTAAAATTTCTGCATCAGACACAGGTCAGTAACTCAGCATCTACCTTCCAGGCACAGGTAAATGGCAGCTAGTATCTTGTACATGGGAATAACCTGGGCTGCCAGCAGAGGAAGGGTATTTTTTGAGGCATTATCGTGTGAACACCTTTAGCATCTTTACTATTCCGCACAGACAAGTCCTGTGTTTTTATCTATTGCTGGGACAGTGGGAAAGCAAGTTGTATGACTGCAGAGCCTTTGGAGCCAATGTAGCCAGTGGCTGACTGGAAGAGTTACAACTGGATTGCACCTTTGTTTCTTAAGTAAAAATAATTTTCTTCACCTACCTCTCAACAGTGATCAAACTGTAAATTATGAATATACAGGATATATTCCCACTTCTCAGAATGGGACTGCCTTGCAAGTCTTAGGGAGATGGACTGACATGCATATACTTCCCTGCCGCAGTTCTGGACTACTTTTGTTCCTATTTGCCCAATATATTTCCATCAAGGCTTCAAAAATGTGTTGTTCCACTGTTCTCCTACTTAGCCCATTTTTCATGGGTTCCTTGGGAATTCTGAAACAGAATTGCTATTCTCCCTATGAATGTATCAGTGTACTTTCCAAGTAAGATTACTGACAAGTACAGTTACTAATCAGCAAGCTACAAGCACGCTAGATGCCTAGAGCATGGCGCGCATTTTAGGAAGCACCTGAACTCTTTGGAGAAATTCAGGAACTCTCTCCTCACTACCTCCTCCATTCCAGTCCCAACACTCTCATTCAAGACAATTTTCTTTTCATTCACATCATTTTTAGGGGTAAACTGAATAAAACAGGTAGTTCCCATTAGCACAAGACCAGGTTTTCAAATTCAATCCCTATCACTTCAAAACAATGCAGTTAGTCATGGGCTGTGCTCTACCTTCAGTGAAGCTGAGACTTCAAGGTTCAGTTTTTACCTTCTGAAATCCTCCCACCTTGTTCCTTCTGCTTCCCCTACCTTTTAAAGTGATGTGCATTCCCCCCCACCCCTGTGTGCCCAGGACAGCCACCACTAAAACACACTGCCTCGGTGACTGTCATAGAAAGATTCATAACTATGCCATCATCACCTTGACCCACCATCCTGGCTGCTGTATGACTTTCCCAAATGCTAGAAGTTGTATGACACCAGGACTTATTTTTCACATGCCATTTCACTGAAATTATTGCATAAAATCACAGTCCATTCATTTAAAAGTAATCATACCATAATCAATTTTTTGAGGAGCATTAAAACTGGCTTTTATAAATAGAAAGCTAAAGCAAAACCATATGTAACAGTAAGTTACAAATTCTTGTAACGAGAAACAGAGGTTGAGGCAACCTTTACTACAAACACGTATTATTCCTCTTTGTTATCACGTGGTTATCATGTTATCAACCACTACATTTCTGCAAGCCCATACTTAGGGCACAGACTTCTGTAAGGCATCTTGACATACTGCTCTCTTACACAGACACAGAGGTTTCTTTCAACTTACATCTTTCTGGTTGGAGTGGAAAAACCTGAGTGCAAAATTGCAGGATTGGGATGCAGCAGCATAATGGCCCAGTGCCTCTGCATAGCGCGTCAGAAGATAGCTGCAACACAACACAGCACAAGTCAGATATCAGCACACAACCCTGGGGAAACCTGAATTTCAAGCACAGCTCTGAACAGAGAACTGCAGCACAGTCCAGCTTTAATGAAAAGACTGGAGGTTGAACAGAGGGCATTCACAACATTTGTACTAAAATTCAGGCCTTTAAAAGGAACAGAAGGAATTCTTTTTTTAAAAACAGTATGTGGGGGCTCAGAGTTCCTCCATCCACCTTGTTAAGGGTGCAAGAGCTTTACCTAACCAAGGCAAGGCCATTTGGTGTGTTTGTTTTAACTAGCGCTTCCAAGCTTTGCTGAGCAGTTACACAAGCTGGAACACCAAGCTATGACTGGCATCAAGATACACATTTCACAAGTTTCTTTCAGATTCCCCCTAGTTAATACTCTGAAAACTCAAAACAGATTAAAATCATACAGGAAAGATACTCCACAAGAAGGGGAGCATACTCTAGTAGATGTGTCTCACAAAATTCCAAAACACTTTTACAGAAAATCTGATCATCTGCTAACTTTTGGTAGCAAAGGAAACTGCAGATCTCAGGACTGGTTACTGGAGGGTCACCACCACCAATTATTCTCAGTATATACTACCCACCCGATGGTGTCGTGCTGTATGTGTTTCGCATCAAGGCTGGAATACAGCTCTGCAACAGGTTCGAATGCACCAAGCCTGCAGTAGATTCGAATGAGCAGCAATTTAAACTGAGCGTTAGAAGGACTATGAGACAACCCTTCTTCTAAGAGAGTTAGGCACTGCCACACAGCCGTCTCTTCACCTGGTGACAAAGACAAAGCACACAGCCAGGCATAGTCAGAGAGAGGCACTGGACACCAATGGCACAATTCACTTCGGCACTGATGCTTCCTTACGTTACACACCTCTCAAAATGGTTCCATGCATTTAAACATGCAGATGGCGTTCGTCAGCCACGCTGCTGCCCTTAAAACATATCACCCACCCCGGCATTATAGCTGCCCTCTGAGGGAAAGGTGGAGGCATAATTCTTCATGGGGAATATCTAGCTCACGTCTGCAGAGAGCACAGCCCTCACACATGAGCCCACTGCAGAAGCAACCTGCCCCGATGAGTCCTGGACTGTTCAGGATTTCTAACTTCCATACAGAGCACTCCCAAGCATTATGCAAAAAAGCAGAACAGAGCCAAGAATTCAAGAGCCCACACGCCACCAGTGACCAGCCAGGAACCTGACGATGGATTTATTCAGGTTAAAGACTAAATCTTCCTTGGCAAAGACAAAGGCGTGACTGGCAGTTACACTGAAGGGCAGGAATATAAACGCTGCCCACAAACAGCCACATTGGAGACTGACTCTGTGGGATTAGGAGACTAACAGGCAGAGCAGATGTGGCGTACAGGAATACTCGGGACAGGGCGACAGGTCACAGCAGAAGGTCTAGAAGCAAGGGATCCAAAAGACAAAGTACATCAGGGAGGGAAAGAAATGCTCTCAAAACACCTCTGATATCAGAAGGGAGCTGTCAGCAGAACTCGTGCAAAGGGAGAGAAAACATTACCTACATGGGAAACTCGGAACGAGCTTCTGAAGACAGCCAACACTGAGCTGCGAGAGTCATCAGCAAAGCTCTGCCAGGACTTACAAGGATTAATCAGAAAAATTAAATCCCTTTAGAGGTCAGTGAAATTCAGATCAAACACCAACTGAACAGAACTCCTGAAATACCTCATATTGAGAAAAAAAACCCCAGGAAGCTATGGGCCTAACAAGCCATGCCAGGTCCACACTGGCCACAGAGACACGGTCTCCCCATCACAATCATCCAGGGTGGTATTAAGCAAGACACAACTTTAGGAACATACCTTCTAGCCACAAATCGAGCAGCAGGTGAACTGCAAGCAGGCAGTAATAATCTGAAAACTGCAATTCAGTTTTCAAACAAGATTTCCCTAAACAGAAAAAAAACGTTACCCTTGAATTACTAACAGTGCTGTCAGCTGCTTCTCACATTGTCAGCGTTATTAAATGACACAGCTATCTGGCAGATGATAACCACAGCTTAGTTTATAAAATCCAGAGTTGTCTTAAAAACTGAAACAACTGTATACATGCTGCATTTGCTCATCGCGCAAGTGGACTTTGAGCCACTTCATACGTTGACATCTGCTGAAGAAGAAAAGACTCTCCTACAACTGCAAGATTTACAAATTAATATTATTGCCCATGTATTTGTCCTATGTACATCAGTGATGATAAAGCCTGGCTTTGCTTAAAGGCACAGGCAATTTTGCAAACATACAAATGTACCGTCTGAACTATCCAGGAATGTCTCATTTATCTTTAAGATACACAGTATCTTAATCATAAAGGAGAAAGCCAAAGTATTATCTAGCAGCATGATGGGTGCCGTGCACCAACAGTGGTATTTGCCATCAGAGTTTGTGGTGTTCTGCCCCCCTGAAAAAGCTCTGAACATCAAAAGCTGCATGCGAACTGCAACGTTTGTTTCAAGATTTTTCTCACCAAACTCCAATCCATGACGGTATCTTAACATCAACTCCCGGACCACAGTCAGCTTTTGCTTCTTATCCATGGCGTGATAGATCCCGAGCAATCTTGAGAGCTGCACCACACACAGATGTTGCTGCAGAGCTTTGATATCGGCTGGCAGCGCGATTTCACTCTCTGCTGTTGCTGACAGAGGGATTACTTCCAGCAATTGACTGATGAACTGAAAGAGAAACACTGTTCTTAAATTCTGCAGGGCATCTGCACAAACAAAGCATCATTTCCTCCCTCCAATCAAGAAAAAAAGAAAAGCAAGGTGGGAATGTCAGCATCAACCCCACCGAAATCAGTTGCTTAAAGAGCTGGATTCAAAATTATTTTTTTCTCTGGAAAGGTGGTGAGCACCCAGTTCTGGTTGCGCTCAATAGCTTTTACTAAGTTTCATCAAACAGATGGAGGAAAAAAAATAAATCACAGGCAAATTTCCAATACATTGACACACAAGGGAGTTCAAGCACCTGTTAACACTCACAGTAATAACATATGCAATTAAAATAATTAGCTACTGAAAGGCTTCACAGCACACTTCCAGGAAACTGGTTTTGTACTAGCTATTACATTTTCTCTCAACTCTGAAGTAATGCGCTGTACTCAGTGAGGTCATCATCTTTGATTAATGACTTATTTGTTGAATTAAGTTGTAAGGAAAGCAGCCTCATTGTTTACAATTTTAGAGAGCAGACTTCTCACTACACACAGTCACGGCTGGACAGCAGTTTCTTGTTGCCCTAAAATCCAACAGTGTTTACAAACTGAAAACTGAGTTAAAGCCAATGAATTCAGCTTTACTACACTTGGTTGAACACAAGAACTGCATCAAATGCATGCCTGAGGAAAAAAAGCATGACAGCTAGACAGGAGGAACACACAGCACCACGCACACAAACTCCAGTTTTCCCACAGACTTTGATGAAGACTGTGTTGATGAATCTTTTCAGTTTGAGATTTTGCCAAGCTGAGCAAGGTCAACCAAATCACTAGGCTGCATACTCCAATTTACACCTCCAAGAAGTCAAGAGCGATGTTACGATGATTATTTCTGGAATATCTTGTGTGTCTAGTGGCCCAGCAAGATTGCCACATTCTCAGCTACTGAACTGTAATGCTATTCAAAACTCTTAAAAAAAAACAGACCCCCCCCAGCTGTGTATAGCCTCAGTGTGACCCTGCTACTTTATCTAGGATACAACAACCTTCAGCATCTTTTGCTGTGAAACAAGAATAAATCTAAGACAATCTATAAATATTTTAAGTAACTTAAACTCTCAGATTTCAAAAACTCATCAGCACTTCAGCACCACTAAACCTCTTCAGCTACAAGTCTCCTTGACCGAGTTACACCTGCAGATGCACGCTTCTGAGAGACGACAGCCAGAGGACAGCCACACACTGGGAAGCCCTTCTAATATGCCAGTATGATACGATCTATTCATTAAACCAGCAGCAGTTTTGAGGCCAATCAGAACATTTTAGAGAACTTATTCAAAGTCATGGTTTTACAAGCACTGCGACAAAACTGTAGCCTAAACTATCATCATTAAATATCATTCTCCCTGCTCCGGGTTTAGAATTTGTTTCCTGGAAACTTAGGATTAAACCTGTCCAGTACTTCAGGGTTACCTTACAATGGTATCACCGTTTCCAGAACTACAAGTTAAATATCCTTCTGACCACATCTCTTGCCAGTGGGGTAAAAACATACCTTTAAACATAAAACATCAGCAGCAACCCATACATGCCAGGGCCACCATTCCCATTAGTAGTGAGGCTGTGGAAAGAGCCTGCATCAGCAGACTAAAAATATTTTCATAAACTAAGAAAACAACAACATTATCTCCACTTTGTTTACAAAACAACAACACTATCTCCACTTTGTTTACAAACATTTTATCAACAGCCTCTGGCTGATCCAGGATTCTCTGTCTAGTCCTCCCCGGCTCTGATAATTCTACACAATGGCTTAGAAAAACAATGGGGTGAGTGACAGGATTCCCAGCTGCTGAAGTCATTTAACGAGCTGCTCATGACTCTGCACAAATAGTCTTTTCAGCTAAAGAGAGCTTGTTTCAGAAAGAGATTCTGGAAAAGTTGCAGTAGGTCTCTCGTTCACCCCTTGATCAGTACCAATGTGTCCATTCTTTAGCACCGCAGCAGAGTCAAGCAAAACATCTACGTGACACCCTACCTGAATCGGATGAGATTTTTTCCCATTAAACACATAACTTTAATGGGAAAAACCAAGTGATGGGAGGGAAGAGAGAGGGGAAGATGTCTTTGTAAAAAATTGACAGGCCACAGCAATGAGAACTGCAAATGAATGAACAGGGTGGCCTTTCTGTAGCATTATGTTACTCCATTTCATAAGCTGTGATCTATAAACAAAAGCAGAGTTTACTCATTTAAAAATGAGCTAATTGGGTACTTTATCAACTGCACTACAATTCCTAGGGAGCTTTTCATTACAAGATACGAGCTCATATCTTGTAACTTGCATCAGCATTATGAGCTTTTCATTTTCGATACAAGAATTCAACCAAGACCCTCTCAAAGTACCCCGACACCTTGAAATGGTAATAAAAGTGCCAAATGAATACTACAGCTGGGTTTGAGACTTTGCAGGATCAAACGTCATTTTTAGTCTCCAGTAAAAATCCTCTGAATGAAATTGCTCAACGTATTCAGATATTTGTTGTATTTTCTACAGTGCAAAGAGTTTTCTGAATTTCTACAGAAGGTAAAAATTTGATGTTTCCAGTCTTTTAATATGACCCGCAGGCATTTTAAGAAAAAGGCACCAGAGTGCAAACGAGTGCTGCAGTTCCTGCCACCCCTTCTTTATCTTTCCTTACCTTCGTGTATTGGCTGGATGGGAGGAGATCCACAAATACTTTGAGATCAGTAAAACAGCAGGGTTTGTCCCCAAATTTTTTGAAGTATTGGAACATTAGTTCTTCTGGATCACCTAGGAAAAAGGCCAGTTCATCTTTTTAATATGCTCCATCAAAAGTTAAATCTGCCAAATCTTCAGTAATGCTTTCCCCCCCCCCTAAGATTACACAGCAATTTAGAAAAGGGATAGCTGCACTACTGCAGATTTTAACAGAGGCTCAATGTCTTTTGTAACCAAGGACACATTGAAAAAAAAAACAACCCAAGAGCTTCATTCAAGCTACTTTGGCAGAAAATAGCGTAACAGGCATGCATACTGTCCTTGTTTTGGCTGGGACAGAGTTAATTTTCTTCCTAGTAGAGGGTACAGTGCTGTGTTTTGAGTTAGTGTGAGAATAATGTTAATAACACACAGATATTTTCGTTGTTGCTAAGTAGCACTTACCCTAAGTTAAGGATTTTTCAGTTTCCCATTATCTGCCAGCGAGCAGGTGCACAAGAAGCTGGCAGGGACCATGGCCAGGACTGCTGACCCTAGCTAGCCAAAGGGCTATTCCACACCACAGGCTGTCATGCCCAGTACATGAACTGGCCGGGAGGAGCAGATCACTGCTCGGGCATCCGTCAGCAGGTGGTGGGCAACTGCATTGTGCACCACTTGTCTTTTCTTGGGTTTTATTTTTCTCTCTTTGTTATATTCCTTTGCATTACAATTACATTTTATTACTATCATTATTATTATCTTTTAATTATGAAACTGTTCTTATCTCAACCTGTGAGTTTTTTCCCTGATTCTCGTCCCCATTCCACTGGGATGGGGGAGGAGTGAGCAAGCAGCTGCGTGACGCTTGGTTGCTGGCTGGGGTTAAACCACGACACATACACAGCCTCCGCTTACACTTGTTTTTGGATGGAAATACAAAAGGAACTAGTAAGTAGCACAGATGTTGCTCTAATAACATTCTCTCCTTCACCGATTCCCTAAATGCGATTTTTAAACGCAAGTTTTCAAAAAGCAAAACCTGGTACTACTGCCAAAAAACTTAAATGAGAAACCACCCAGAGATTACAGCGTAACAGCAGGACTTCCTACAAAAGCAGCGCATCAGGAATGCACTTTTCATTACGATGTCAGTGACCATATGCTCCTAGATCCCACAGGTCCTTTTCAAAGTTTCTCTGCTTGCTTTTACAAGCCCTGGAGTAGTCTGGAACTACCTGCCTTTCTTCAAGGCTCATCTTCTAATGCTTTCCCAATTCTTTACCTACAGACAGCAGCACGTACATTTTCATAACAGGCATTGCATTTAACTCAGTGATTTAGCAAAGAGATTGTTCAAAGTTTGTGTGCTCTCTCCAAAAGATTAATTCATCATCCAGTTCGTGGCTCTTACCTAGTTTATATTCATCATTACAACCTCTGTATCGCAAACGTCTGATCAGCTCCAGTTTAGCTAAATATGGTCCCCGAAGTGGCCGGGAGCTCTTTGATTCTTCCGTTATCCTTTCTTCTATGAATTTCACAGCTTGCTCTATAGAATAGTGTACCTCTCCTTCCAAAGAGCTGTGCAATTGAAGAGACAAAAGGTTCTTTATTTTTCCCATTGCTAGGGCATTGATAACACATGCTCAGCATACCCCTGGGATACTCTTAAGGAAATCTGGCATGATGGATTCTCTCTCAATCACCGTGAAAAGTATGAACTGGAAGAGTTCTATAGCGTACAAACCACTGTTTATACAGCTGTTTCCAATAAACTATTGCCAGCCTCCAAAACAAAGTAGGGAGAACACATCACTGGGGGTCTGATGTCAAAGAGTCACCCAAAGATGCAGACAGCGCTGTACTAAATGTATCAATGCAAACAATTTGCTGTAGCACAAAGGAAAAACAAATCCACAGCAAAACTGTGAACTTACTGCTCTTCTTCTGGTGGAGGTGTCCAGGATTCATCAATGAGTTGAAACACTGAATCAAAGTAAGTTATATAAAACTGCCAATCATCTGAGCTGAAACAAAAATCAGGCACAGGACAAAGTTTAGGGAATTGCCAAAACAGTAACTCACTTCTAAAACTGCATTCCTTGCAACAGCTGAATTTAAGAAATAGCACATATTCATATTACAGAAAAAACAACTGTAATAAGAATCATTTTTCCTTGAAAAGGTCTCACATCCTAAAGAATGTCATCATCCTGAATTTCTTGAAACGTATTAAAGGAACAATTTCAATAAAGAATTGAGGCAAGCTACAAATTCTCCTCTTAACATTTACATTTCAATCAGAGCTCGTTAATATCCCCACAAAATGCTAAGGCAGACTTTTCTCCTCTGTATTTAACTTACATTTAAGATTAGGGCACAGCTAAACACAAGAAAAGCAAACAACAAATCTCTCTTGACAGCTCCAAGAGACAGATTTGATCATACTAGCATGCTCTCTCCTGATGCATCTGTTCAAAGCATTACATGCATCTCCCAGTATGAAGTCTGGCCAAGTGAGAGAAATGAAGTTCCAGAAAATGAAATGTAAATGCAGTTCTCCTCTCCCACCACGAAAGTTAGAGCTGGACAATCAGCACAGCCTTTAGAAATAAGGAGGGAAAGAAAATTTTATTGCATTAATGTGTTGCCCAAGTCAGCCTTCAAAAAGAAGCAAATGCAGTCCTGACACTGACTCTCCCTGCGACCTTCACCATGTCCCCTGCACATTCCATTCTGCTGCCCTTTTCCTCAGGCTTTGGAGTGCTGGAGTGTGGAGCCTGGACATGCTTTGAGAGCCTCTGATGTTCTTCTATTTTAACTACCATTTACAAAAGCCACTAAACAAGGCAATTCACAACCAGACAGGAATTTTTCTTCAGTTTTTCAGTAGGACTGCAGAAATATAATCTCACTTTTTCAGCAGCAGCCTTCTCGACAGCGCATTGCACTCTGGCCACCTACACAGCTTCTTGTACATTGCCATACACTTGTTCTCGCGGCTTTGGAGCTCACTTGTCAGCTTCTCTAAATTAAAAACAGAAGGGCAAGTTTATTTAATCAATGCATTTCCTTCTCCACTTTCTGCACAAAGCTTCTTATTATAGCCCAGGATGCAAAACAGTAAGTGTAAGAACAGAAGAGAAGCCCTCAGAGGATAGAAAGGACAGATTTCCTACGGAAACCTTCATATCCCAATTCCTTAAAACTGCAAGTGCATTTTAATTAACAGAAAGACTCCTCAAAAATGCAGAATATTAAGAATTTTTTTTTTTTTAAGATGGCAGCTACAACAAACTAACATGCTATTGATTTACTACTGCTAAGCATACTTCTGCAGAGTTCATCACTGAATAATGCTTAAATACCATAAACAGGTGGGTAAAACCAGTCTGCACCTCCAAAGTTTGCATCAATTTTTAAAACTGGTGCTAAGAGTCAGGCTTCTTACAGCCTTTTTTTTTTTTTTCTCTTTTGAACCACTGGACAATTCTGAAGCAAAGGAGAATTGTGTCCTCCACACAACTGCACAACTGTGATTATTAATTGACAAGAGTTAAGTTACCTCCTAGTTTTCCTCTCACAACATCTAAAGCTTCCTTATACTTCTCCAAACGTTCCAGAATCATGTAGTACAGTTCGACCTTAAAAGAAAGATTAGACTGCAATGAAATTTGCTAGTAAAACAATACACAGGTGTGCCAAGAAATAAAGTGGCTTGTGTTACTGTCATTAGAAATAGGAGATAGCCAGGCCTGCAAAGCTATCTTTAGCATCCCAGAGGGTGGAGCAGTCAGGAATTTAGGTCTTTTTTCCATTCTCAGTCCTGAAGTTTCTCTTGGGGCCTCCCAGGGAGTAAAACCAAGTACTTCATCCGTCAAATCAAATGCCAAAAAATTTCCTTGGCCACACAACTCCAAATCCCTCTCAACCCTCTGCTCTTGGTTCTCCTGTCCCTACATTCACATTTACTTCCAGAACAGTCCTGATTATTATCTTGGAAAACTTAAAATAATCAACTTCCTTTAACAGTGCATTCCTTGTCTGAATAATGTTCAAATCAAGCTGAAAGTATCTGCAAGCCTTACTTCAGCCTCAGCTTCAATCTTATCCTCTTTCACCATTTTTTCCACCATTCTCTCAGCTAGTGGCAAAAACATCGTCTTTGAGAGGTTTTCATCCTGTGCTGAAATAGACTAAGGAAGAGAAGAATTATTGTAACAGCTCATCAACTATTTGTGTTATCCCGCCCACTGCTTTTTTCACATTAGAAGAGGAAAAAAGAAAACTTCAGGTGCTTCAATCCCCCCTGCCCAAAATCACACCTTCAGAGCTGCCATTTGCCATGTGCAGAGAGCAAATGCCCTGTTAAACGGCAGCAATAAAACCAGCGATACATGGAAAAGCTCACTCTTAATTACACTGGCCAGAGACTCACACACCTAGGCACATGATACCCAAGGCAAGTAACACGTAGCGAGAACATATTTGTGTTTTCCATGGCACAGTAGTTTAGAAAAACGCGATTAACGCCCCCATGCATATTTTTTGTTTGGCCAATGATCTGTCAGGCCATCTGATCAGTGCCTGACTCCGTGATCTCAACTAAGAGCTGATCTGCTGTCTCTTCCTGCAGACTTTCTGCAGTCTTAACGACACGCTAAGTCCAGAGCTCTCATTCATTTCCTCCTAGAGCCTTTATAACCTAGTTAGAGAGGCACAGTTCTGCCTGAGGAGTTGCAGCTATTTGAGGTTTTATTCATCAGCTCTCTAACTAAAAAGACAGTAGGGTACTAGTCCAGGTGAGAGAATAATTCAAGTTGTATAAATGTGGCAAGACAGACCAGTTAAGTTGCATTATAAAAACACTACAGTGTTCATTCTGGACCACAGCAATAGTGATACTTCAGGAGGGCTCAGTCCCCCCAGCATAATACAGAAACAGTTCAAACACACATTTTACTTAAAATAAACTAGTATTCTCACTCAGAACATTCCTATATTTGCATTATATCTGCAGAGAAAGTCAAACTCATTTGCAACACTGTACACACCTGCATAATCAGGCTCATCACAGACCAAAAATAGTAAGGATTTTTGGGTACAATCTTATAAAGTGCCATTCCAGCCTGAAAAACATAAGACAAGGTTTCATCATTCCTGAAACATAATCTGTTTGTAAGCTCTCGTGACAGACAACACAAGCTAGGCAGCAATGATGGCAGGAGACAACACAGAATTAGAACTAGACGGGAAGACTTTTATCAACCCATGAGCTCTTCCATCCTAAACACACATTGCTGAAAAAGAAAACAGAGGGTGAAAACATTGCAGGGAGCAAGTACTTTGTGTAGGTCTGACAAGAAACAGCGATAAGCATGCGCATGTACAATTGCCTCAACAGATGACAGCTTTAATTAGAAGCGGTAACTACACCAGGAAGCAGAAGACTTATTCTTTAGGAGCGAGGGGGATATTTCCAGTGCTGATTTTCACTAGCATGTTCAGTCAGTGCTAAAAGGCACACCAAAGCACATGCCTCCCTCATGTAAGCAACCGCCTTTCAACACTCATTTCATACATACACATACCCAGATACCTGAAACATGAGGTCACCTTTATGTGCAAAGTGGTTAAGCAAAGGTTGAGCTGAAAGCTTGCCCGTATCAAAGCAGAGCCAATGTATTCCAGATTTTCTAGCCTAACACTGTTATTCACACAATTCTCTCACAGATTTCCACTGCCTGTATACAATGAAGGACTTCTACCCATATTAATTTTAAGAAATTACAATTAATACAGCCTACTACCACAGATGGACTTTTGGGCCAATTTCCTGTCTGCAGTCTCAATTTGCATTTTCCAGTACTTTCAGCTGAAATACCCCAGAACACAGGATGCTGAAGTTTATTTTCACTCTCCAATCGGTCAGCATCCACGTGCTCTTTGCACGTCTAAGTCCTTAGGTCGAATGCACAGGCCAGTCTGGAACACCCTACTCTGACAACGTCTGGATAACTTCACTAGATACATGTTTGTATGACATTTTAAACATACAAAAGGTTACATAAATGTTAAATAGCGTTGTCTGTGTAAGACTTGCATTTTTTCCACTTGTGGTAGTAGACAGGATTACAGTTAACACACAGTCACCTTTCCAAAGTTTAGATTGTCATATGAGGTTTGTAATTTCATGTACATTAATAACTTAGCCCCCATCCTCAGCTGGAGCTCAAACAGCATACAAGGTGGGCTACAACAGAGAATAACATTTCTGCTGTTCAGTTATTTAAACCAAACTTGTACAAAAATTCAAGTCACCTTAACACAGTGGGAACAAGAGGGAGTTTAGGACTCATTTACTTGGCTCTCTGTGCTTTTTTATACAGAAGAATGAGCGCGCATGCTTTGAAAAGAATCTTCCATTTATAGGCATTCTCCAGGCACCTAATTTGGAAGGGATGAAAACAAAACTAACCAGCATGACACTGTTCTGCCAACTGAGAAGATGTACGTAAAGGAAGTGCTTTTTAGTTTTTCTTCACTGAATTACAACCAATACAAACCTAGTTATATGTTAGATTCCAGACTTAAGAGCATGAGCAAGATTACTTTTTTCTTCCCCAAGACAACAACAAATTAAGGAGTAACGCAAGTTTCTAAACATGGATCAGAATATCTTGCTAGATCTTTTTCTATCTATTCCAGAATTCCTTTATAATACACCTCCTCATATGTAACCACCACACTGTTCCAGACAGGTTGACAAAAACCTCCCAAAATAACCAACATATTCTATCAGACCAGATATGCACACAAAAGGCTGTCCTATTCCCGGCAAGGAAAAGAAAGCATTTGTCTTCAGATAACCCACCCCCTAAATAACGGTCTTTTAAGCCTTTCTGTAAAAACTAACGTAACTTCTGCATTAACTCAGCTTAGCATTCTGGTAGATTACATATAATATGAAAAGGCATTAACAGTAGGAGATATCGAAAAAGACACCTTAAAATAACCAATAACGCAAGTTGTTGATCGTACCTGTTGCATCTTCTTGTATTCTCCAACCCTGGCATAGGCCATGAAGAGATGAGAGTGATACTCTTCACTGTTGGGAACCTTCTTAACAGCTGCTTCATAAAGTTTAGTTACCAGTTCCGCTAAACCAAAACCAGATGCTTGAGTTAAGACGAATTTGGGAATAATTTTAAAGCACAGTTCCCTAAAGATAGCATCAGTGATACTCTGAACAGCAATCCAGTTACACTCATCAACCACAGAAATGGCCCTCTCTCCTCCAAGACCCCAAGCACTACAAACATTAGGCAAAGGAGGAAAGTGCTTAAAAAACCAAACCTCAAAATAGAGTTAACAGCAACAACTGAACTGCTCAGAAGCACTTACGTCTTTTTCTCAAGAAAGTTTATCTATTTTGGAGCATTAAACTGACCGAAGATTACTGCTCCTGGCAGAATGACTGCTCCATGTGAATTATGTATCAAAACACAGAACATTTTCGGAGCCTAGTATCAAATTAGTTACTCTTATTGCAGGTTTACGTATGTTAGTCATATCCTGTTATTTCCTAATTGCCTATTTTAGTACCCTTAACAACTAAAATACTTCACACTACACTTTTTAATAATAGGTCTATAATGACTAAATACTTATAATATGCAAAACTTCTTACGTTTTTATCCTTCCAGATTTTTTTTCCTTACACATACAATTATATCTCAGCGTAGTATTAGAAAACTAAATGTAATTTGTCTTTCACACAGTTTACATACACTCGACACATACATAAAACATCTAATTACAATTTTCTTGCAGGACTACAGGTGCCCAACACCCACTATTTTCTTTCTGAGTTATAAATCTAAAAGTTAGAAACCTGAGCTTAATGCTTATGCAAGTTGTTTAGCATTTGTTTATGCTGTAGTCACACATAAACACAAAAATTCTGCATTATTCAAGAAATGATGCTTTAACTCCACATGTACATACACACAGACATAGAGAAAGAAATAAACTAGGAGAGCATAAGCAGCTGCTGTATTGCAGACTGATACCAAATATCTACTTCTACAAAAGTTGTTTCACCCCACTGCCATTGCTCCAGCAGTTCAACAATAAACGTCGCTGCTACCACCACCAAGAACCACAAGAAGCAGCTAGAAACAACAACTATTTAGAGCCACAGTTAAGCAGTATATAAGGTCTGGCTTCTTTCAGAAAAACATGTGCAATTTTACTCAAATATTCATGATTTAGTATTTTTAAAATACCTTAACACTACAAGGAACTGGACTAAAAAAGCTAGCTGTCAAACTGAGAGACCAGGATTTCCCTTCTGCTTGTCACACAGCTTCTTGAGGCCTGAACCCCTCGACTACAGTCTCAGCGTTAAGCACACTCCAAACCACAGACCATGTGATCTGTCATCTCCACCACATCGACTGACAACAAATTCCAGTAGCTGTCATTAAAAACACAGTAAGTGAAGTCATAGGCTGATCGTGATGAATGATTATTAGCACGCCATTCATTTAGGAACTGCGTACACAATAACATTAACGAGAGAAGCCTAAACAAGGTTCTTTGCTTTATGGAGATCGCTAGAGCCTCAGAGGCATTTGTAACAGGCATCATTTAAATTCTCGGAGTCTCTTAACACACCTATACACGAGCCCTGGACTTTACACGTTTTCCATGAAACTGGGGGTCACGCATACTTCTGGAAGTACATTAGTAACTATGATTTTTAAGAGAGGCAAAGGAAAAAGCTTACGTCTATGCATTTCCCGGTAAAGAATAGTTAGTGCTTGCAAGGAATTATCATCTGTGGGTTCAAGTGCTGCTACTTCTTGTGCCAGAGCATACGCTTCATCTTGCTTGCCAGTTCTCTGCAAGCCAATTGCCTTTAGAACCTATTGACACAACACAGAGGCAGCTGTTAGAAACACAGTTGGCAGTTACCAGTGAAAATCCTCTCATTCCTGGTGAGGAGAGGCAGTGCCCAACCACCTCATTACTTCTACAGAACTTCAGGTTTTGTTAAGCGTCTAATCCATATGGTTGTAGAGGAAAACTTCCAAATGCAAGCTGCATCAAATAGTGTGGCTTTGCTTTCTTAACAACCACGCAGGCTGCTCCAAGGCATCAGCTGCCACTCAGTTTTCCCTACCTGCAGACTGAAAACTGACCAGTCCTGCCAATTTTATTATCTTTTTTTTTTTTTTTTCTTTCAATAAGTGGCCAGAGAGAAGTGACATAAATGAGATTCAGGTCAATGACACTCGCTTCAGCTTGAGAAGCTTCAAAATCTAGAAGCTGTACGAACTGTAGAGGAAAACCCACAGGGAAAAGAGAAAAGTAGAAAGACAGTCATATGTTCAGAAAGCCAAGGAATAGAACTCCTTTCCCTTCAAGGGGGGCACGGCAAGGAGGGCAGGAAACAAGAGGCAGAAGAGCAAATGCCTCCAAAATCACCTTGCTATGTTTTACTAAGGACTACACCTCCCAAGGAAATGTTTTCGTCCAAATTACTACAGATGCGTATTTCAACCTAAGGTCTAAAAAGAGGCGTTTTTAAGGCAAGTCCATCCGCCATGGTCACTTGCAGTGGCTCTGGCAGGGAGCTAGACAATTAGCTCAGGTGTAACCAATTACACTCCAGTCATTAGAGGCACCTCACCAAGAGGATCCGTGCAAGTTTTCAGGCAAACGTGATATTGTGTGAATTAGAACAGCCAGAGATGTTCCAGAGGGTTCAGAAAACACCGTGGTCCCTGGAAGATCACGGACCCTGCTCGCAAGGCACAGCGAGACACTCCAAGTCTCGGAGCTTCGCTCACCACACGAGGTCAGCGCACTGCAGTCACGCTTACCTTTGCACAGTGAAGGTCCTTGTGTTTTTTGAGCAGCTTATCCGCTTGCTGGATTGCCATTTTATTATTGCCATTATCGAGATAATCTGCATAAGAAGAACATATTTAGCATTATAACAGAACACAAGACCCTTCTGGAAGCTATCTCTAATTTTACCGTGGAGTATGTGCCGTTAGGCCAGTAGCGCAAATTGCATTTTTCTTGTACAATTGCTACTAAGCCAAACGTTCAGGAAACATGTCATTTTGTAGATGAAGTATTCATCTCGCTGTACTAGTTTTACTCATTCAAACAAACAAGCTTTTGTAATTACTCCACATAGATCATTACACCAACAAAAGAGACATAATAGAGCGGGTTCTGCAGCAACAGCTCTTTGCTAGCAATGGAGCTTAGGCACTTTGCTTCAGTAAAAGTAGAAATTAATTTGGTGTGCCCTTGGGAGACTTTCAATGACTTTTAACAGGCAATAGGTTAGAAACTAATCACTCGCAATGTATTAAAACATCAAGTGAGAAGTCCTACTTGTCCACACCATCCATACTTCAGGCAGAGCAAATCTGTCCCCCGACAGCGTATCACTATGCTTTCACCAGGCTGGTTTTAAAGACAAAAAAGTGAAGCTCCCCCTGAGAGCTTCCCAGGGGGATATCCACTATCCAGTAAAACTTCAGCTATAGAAAACCCCTGCCTCAAGACCATTTTCTCCTTTTTTCAGCTCAGTATTACACTTTCCAGCTTAACCTACAGTGCATCATCATGTTATTAGACAATTACGGAGCAATTTTAAATTAGACCGTGAGCCCCATATGCTTCCCCTCCCTCAAACATTCATACTTACTAACCAAAACCCTGCAGAAAAGCTTAGGGGCACCTGACATGCCAACAGGGAAGGGTCTCTGCTCACACTGTTCTGGCCTCTCCAAACTGCGAACAGAGCTAACACCAGTTAATTGAAATTATGTTACACATCTTTTATTCATAGAGACTGTAGTTCTCATTATGGGAGAGAACTCTCTTACCAAGTAGAGAGGTGACCTTTAGTAATTCCCTAGTATATGGTACAAAGTGTGCATCTATACTAATGAGATTTATATTCGGCAGCTTTAACATTTGCTTCCATGGCCAAGTAAGTACTGCAGATTTAAAGCAGAGCTAATTGGACTCCTGAGACCATACAGACAAAACCTCAAATGAGGCAGCCTGCCCACACTAACCAAAATGTTGCTGCATAGAATTTAGTTTGAAACTGTAATATGTTGTCTTTACACAGGTTAGATGGCTTTTTAACTTAAGAAAACCTGTGCATCACCTTTAACATTACAACTTCAGCAGCGATTTCTCTGTGAAGAGGTTTCAAAACTCTCTTCATACATCAGCAAAGACTTCTTGATTTAAGGATCTGTGTTGCACGGTTCACTTACAAATTATCTGCCACACTGCACTACCTGTCTTGGGATTGTTTAACAGCTGTGCCGATAAGATCTCTGCTTTAGGTCTCCTAAAGTAAATCAAATAAACCACAAACCTCTCTAAACTGCAGCAGAATAAAAAGATTGTATTTTGCTAACAAGTAAGTTTGTTGGAAGCCAAAGTAGCTGGCAACTTCCAAAGGAATTCAAGCTAAAGGAAAATAAACTTAAGCCTGCATTAATTGCAAGTCTGTAGGTGGAGGTGTTCAGCGGCTGGAAATGCAACACGTGAACCTTCAGGTGAAGGGAGAACAAAGCAAGATGAAAGATAAACATAGCTGTCAAGGAACCCTGAATAACCAAGACACATGGTGCGAACTGAAAAGCACCGGTTTAAGTCAAGGATCGGACCTTCAACCTCACGCTGTGCGTCTCCAGTTGATGACTTTTGTGAAGTTGTGTATTTACCTCTTTTAAGGACATATACTTTATTTCAGATTCTGCAGCACCAAAGCCTGAAATCAAATCTTATACCACTGATAATCCTTTCTAGAACCAGCAGAAAGCTATTTTAAAGCTCCCTCCCCAACAGCTATACTCTCTGAAATTAATACAGTGAAATACCTCTCCGTATCATCTGCTTTAATATCGGTTGAATTTAACAAGCTTTTTCCTTTAAGAACATTTGAGATGTTACACAGGTCATAACACAAATAACTGCACCTTAATAAGAATGCCAATCACAGCATGTACAGAAAACTACGGAAAAGACTTAGAATTGTTACATAAAGACGAACTGCACTGCCACGCTCGTAATTATGCAACGAACTTTAAGACAGCTGTGTGCTTACACTTTTAGTCCAACAAAACTATCTTCCTCCATTTCACTGGAACCCATCACGGATGCAAGTCTACACCGCACCGTCCTCGCAGCAAAGGACATTCCCAAAACACAGCTCATCCCAAAATGAGGGCAGCTCTCCACTTGTTTGCAGGGAGAGATTTTTTTCCCGCTGTTGAAAAAGTTGAGAACGTTTTCTGAAATCTCTATTCTTCAATTTTAGGGTCAAAACGATACATAGCCTGGGGAAGTATTTTTCTTTTTCTCTGTATTTGCATAAACAGAGACGTGCTTGTCTACAATCTCTTAAGCAATCCCAATTGCACGTAATACCCTTGGAAATATTTGGGGACACCTTAAGACAAGAGGTTTCTTAACAAGACCATCTTCTTCCAACTACTTCCCTCTCGCCTCCCCATTAATTTCCGTAACACCGTAATTAGTCTGTGCCACAACACACAACTTTAAAGTTTCCCTGACTTTCATGAATTAATCCATTTCTAACTTCTCTGCGGCACAAAACAAACGCCGACCGAAGTTACTCCGACCGAGAGACAGCGGCACCGCGACCACCCCCGCCGCCTGCCAGCGGGCTGCGCGGCCCCTCCGCGCCTCCTCCCGGACGTGGGTGGGGGGCTCCGACCGGGGAGACCCCCCCGAGCCAGGCAACGAGGTGGGGGGGCTCAGGGGAAAGCGACGGAGCCCGGGTTCCCCCCAGCGCGGCCAAACTCCCACCTCCAGCCCCGGGAAGGGGGTGGGGGTGGGGGAAAGCCGTGGCCAGGCTTCGCGGCATCCCCCCGCACACTCACCCCGCGGGCTGACCGGGGCAACGGCGCCCGCGGGAGGCAGGACGGAGCGGCGGGAGGCCGAGAGCCTCCCCCCGCGGGGAGGGGGGTGTGTGTGGGGGGCGGCCGGGGCCGCGCTGCCCCCTCGTCCCCGGCAGCGGGGGCTGCCCCGCCGCCGCGGGGATGGGGCAGGAGAGGCGGGCGGAGGGCCCCGCCGGGGGAACCAGCCAGCGCTGAGCCGGGCCGGGCCGCCCCGCGGGCCCCTCCGCGCCGTCCCCGGGCACCACCGGGCCGGGCCGGGTAACCCCGCGGGGCCGCGGCGGCGGCGGGGCGGGCTGGGGGAGCGGGGCCGGGGCGGGGGCCGCGGGGTCCGTACCGTAGATGGGCCGCAGGCGCCGGTCGTTGGGGTCCTGCACATGGCCCCGCGCCGCCATGATGAGAGCGCAGAACCGCAGTGCGCAGCCGCCGGCCGGGCCGGCCCGGGGGCGGGGGTGAAGGGGCCGGTAGGAAGCGCGGGGCGGGGCCGGGCTCCCGGGGAGCCGGGGGAGCAGGCACGGAGCTTCCCCTTCTCGGGGCTGGGGCCGTTCCTCCCCGCGCTGCCGACGGTGGTGGTGGTGGGTGTCTCCTCCCCGCCGCTCCCCTGAGGCGCGGGTCCCTCGGCTGAGGGAAGGGAACCGCCGCGGGCCCCCGCGCTGAGGGAACGGGCGCGTCTTTGCCGTGAGCCGCTGAGGACTGCGGGGAAGCGGGGGGCCTCTGTCAGCCCCCGGACAAAAAGGAAAATGGCTATAGCTGCCGTGAGCGAGGCGGAAACCCGGCTGTGTGGCAACTGGTAAGAAACGAAACCGAGCGCTTGGCTGGGGTGGCTGTGGGGGGGTGCCTGGCCCTCGGGCAGGCAGGCTGGGCGATAAGCACGCAGTATATATTCCCTTGAAATGCTATGAAATCCTAGAAGGTGCAAATTAATAATGAACGTACTATCTTTTTAAAAACGTTTGGGCTTTGGTTTTACCTTGTGTTAACATCTTACAATTTTCCCAGCCTTTACCCAAGTTTCTCACTGAACAGGCAACTGGATAGAAACCAAAGTGTTCAAATAGAAATAAAAACTTGATTTTCAATGAGGAACACGTGAAGTACGTGAATTCAAGTTTTCCTTTAGCAGCCAAGTGGCTCAGAAGCAGAGATATAAAAATAGAATCAATAGACACGTATTGTGGCGGTTGTTTCTCTTTGCTAACAGTTCTCTTCCTTCAGAAGCTCGAGTTGTTGGTAATACAGTTACTGATAATGATGTCATCTCAGAAATTGCACCTTGAACACAAGCAACTACAGAAATTAATTTTTTTTTTTCTTTTTCTCAAAGAGACATGAGAATCCAAACAGTTTCTTGCAACATCAGGCTAGTTTGTTTGCAAGCAGCGAGTGTGTGCAGTTCGGACACTGCTGCTGGACTTTGTTGCTTTGCCAGGCTGTTGGCTGCTTGGGATCCGGCAAGGGAGAGAACTGAACAGCTGTAGTGTTCTTCCTTTGTGACACGGAGGGCGCTAAGCAATAGGTTAAAAAGTTAATTTTGGTGTTTGGAAGGCTGATTTCTTGGGGGGAGAGATGATACATCCATCTAGAAATGATGTTACCTGCTTGAGGCAGGAGTAAGGGCCAAGCTCCTAGTGCCTCAGTTCTTTTTGGACCTTTAGAGTTTGTAAGCCTTGCATCCTCCTCAAGACAGGAAAATGAGTATCTCAGAAATGAGGCGAGTTGCGGAATTTTGGCTACAGAGTAATATGGTTACTGCTATCATTCCTTGAGCAGATCTGGCCTAACAGGATCTGGTATTTATTTTTTCCAAGCAGAGTGCTGTTCAACCTCTCATAGCCAAGTTATTTTCAGGAAAAAATTTATCTTCTCAGATTAAAACTAAACTTGAACCTGGTGATAACTTACTTGTCTTTCCCATAAGGAAATAAATGCGCCTTGATTTTATCTTAATGCAGTATGAAAATTGTGACTTTTGCATCCTCTATATGTTAATATCCCGCCTATAAAGGAACACTGAGGCTTGGTCGGGCTTGCTTTTCTTTAGTTACTCAGTTCTCTAAACCACAAATTCATAGAAAGCTTTCTTAGGACTTTTTTTGTTATGAAAAAGTGCTTGAAATTGTTGTTAGTGTATTTTCTGCAAAGTAACCTCTGACTTTCTCATAGCAAAAAGGATATTCCTGCTGCTAATTTCATCATTCATGAAATCCACTGTAGCAGAAATATTGAAGTATGCCGCTACTGCAGTGAATCAATCCCAAAGTCTGAAATGAAGAACCATATTGAGTCCGAACATGTGCAGGTGAGAAACAAATTTGCCCTCTAAGTTTCCTGATTTCTATGGCAATTAATCTAATGAGGTCTGTTTATTGTAGGTTACCTGCAAGTGTAGGATGAAGATGGAAAACAGCCTCTTGAAGGATCATGAGGTTGGTGGACTTGATATTATTAGACACTTGGAAGATACTCTACGGTATTTCCAAGCACTGATTCTAGAGCCTTTCTGTCAGCCAGGACCTGGATTCCAGCCTGTGATTTGTGCATCCTTTTTATTGAACCATGCTTGATTAAATTCACATCCTCTGAGAGAAGGTGGTTGGAAACTGCCTTAAAGCTGCTCAAGTCTTCATATCAAAGGGGTATCTGTGGTAATTGGTGATTTTGTCCTTATTAGTGATTAAGATGGAAAATGGTATGCTATTTCAAAATATGGTTAACTTGACTTTTTTTCATCCCTTTAACATTACGCATTCCTGACTCTGCTGCAGTCATTATGTGAGTTTTAATAACTCATTATGTCCAAACAAACTTTTAAAATAGCTTGTAAAAAAAACTAAAATAGGACGCAGTGGGATTTTCTGAGTTTCTGAATCCAGTTGGCTGCTGTCACAGGCAACCTTGTTACAAATGTCAGTACCTTCCCTTCCTATGGGCTCATTTAAAGTCAGCTCTAGAAGTGCCCCCTAAGTCTGCTTATTGCTGAGGAAAAAAGGAATTTTCTTTGAAGATACCTCCTGTTCAAAACCCTGGAAGTAGTTTATCCTGCATGTTTGTGTGTAGTGCTTTTAGTTTTGTTTGTAAAGCAAATGATGATGTATTTTTGCAGCATCTGCAATTATAACGGCTATGCTTAATCCCTTTTGAAGGGCAACTTACCTGTCATTCAGTGTAGTGTAAAGGACATTTGCAAGCAATTCTTGTTGAGTAGCAAATGAGCTGTAAATCTGTTCCCTAATAGAGCACACACTAACATGTTTTTTAGCAGCACTCAGTGAAATGTGATTAGTACTGGATTTCAAGGCTGTATCTAAAAGCTAACTTCAAAAAGCACTATGTGGATCTGCTGTCCAAGCGTTACAGATTTAAAAAAACTGTTCTGAGCATTCGGAGTGCTCCAGCTGGCATGTTTATGACTACAGAGGTTATACAACACGTTATTCTTACATTTCTCATGCGGTATCTTATTCCAGGCTATTCTTTAGTGTAGCTTTGGATCTGGCTAAAGAAACAATAGACCGCTCAGCTCTTAAGGAAACTGAGAACCTCCCTCCACTTTTGCCTCAGTCTTCCATATGTGAAGAATAATCCCTCTTTCTTTTTCCAGGCGTCAGCGTGCCCTCTGCGTCCTGCCCTCTGCCAGTACTGTGACATACAGCTTACTTTCAACAAACTCCAGGAGCATGAACTCTACTGCGGAGCTAGGACTGAGCCGTGTGCTGGCTGCGCTCGTAACATCATGCTGAAAGATCTGAAGGAGCATCCTTGGGTCTGTGGGCGAGAGGAGAAACGAGAAAGTGGAAGTGGAACGGTGCCTCGCTTGGAGGAGGAGGAGGAGGCAGATTTGCACGCCCTTCGAGCCATCAGAAACCGACTAAGATCAGGTAACTACGCTGGGCCTTTGTGGAGGGTGCCCAGGGTGCTAGAAAAGCAGATTTACAGCAGCTGTGTAGGAGACAAAACCCTTCAGGACATTAGCAGAAGAAATGTTTCAGCAGTACAAAGAAATCAAAAGCGAGGTGAGGGGTAGAGAAGAGCAGTAATTGGCTTCTAATTTGGCATTTGGCAGCAAATCCAAGTGTAAGGTTTTGTAATGTGAAAATACTGAATAATGGAAGCTCCAGAGGCGCTGTGAGCGGGGCTGTTCTACCGTGGAACAGAACGGCGAAGGTGTAAGCCAGCTGAACAGAGGGCTGCTGAGGTACCTGGTGTGAAAGCCCAGTCCACTGCCTGTCCTGTCTCAAAGTATCTAGGTGAAACATGAAATTGGAGTTGTTTGCTCACTGTAAATTCTGTCTGGTTTTGTTTAGCAGCTGCACTCCTCTTTCCTGCAGTCAAGCAGAAGGGTAGATAAGGTCTGGATGTGGGTTCACCTCCATAGTGCTGCACGTTTCTGCAGTGCCATCCTGTTTGGACTTAGCTGAGACTATTACCAACGCCTCTGCTTTTTCCCGAGGCTCTAATCTCTCACCTCCACGTGCAGGGATCACGTCACCCTTAAGACATGGCCTTGCCGTGGGCTCTTGGCTGAATCTCTGCTCTGCTCTATGCCCTGGGCTGCTCAGAGGATTTAACACTGCAGACTACTAAAGTACAGTCTTTGCTGTAGAAGGCTGCCTGGCTTGTAGAAATAACTTCTGGGCTTAGTTAATAAAACTGACTAATCGGGAGAGCTGTAATTTGTAGGACACTTATACTAACTTCCAGAGACTACTCACAAGTAGTGTTTTTATGCACGTGTAAGCTTTGTTTAAAACTCCCATGTGATCAGTACAAATGAAATACCAGAGAGACTTGAAACAGCCAGCATGGGTGAGGAGCACTTAGCCTGTCTTCAGGCATCATCAGTTGAGTCTTGGGCCCTGTTCCCAAAAACTGGTTTTCTTTTCGGTGTAGCTTTCCCACCAGAAAACATTTCATGGTTTTCTTCTGTACATGTATAGTTCCCACTGTTGTCAAATGTGGTATCATTAAAAGGAATTTGTTTTCCCATTGATATGCTGAAAAAACAAAGCTGAAGTGTTTCAGCCTTGTAAAAAGGACAAGACTACAGTATATTACTTGGACCTTGTTCACAGTGTGGGTCACAGAAGGTTCCTCAGTGACCTCGTAAAGCTCCCAAGAGGCTTAAGTTCAACCTTTTGGAGTAAGAGGAACGACTTCCTTCTTTTTCTCCTTTTTTGCTTCTTAGAAACAAAAATAGGGTGACTGTTTTCCTTCTTCCTCCCGAATTTGATACAGGTGTCCTTCTAGGCTTTGAAACGCTGAACTCCGTGAGTGTCCACGTGTGAACCCCTCACGGCTGAGCTAGCGTCATGGCCAGAAGGGAACTGCTAGTTGTAGGCTTAATGTTCTCTCAAATTTATGGTATTTATCTTTTGAAGAGGATGAACTGGAGCAGCTGGAGAGAAATGAAAACACTCATTCTTCACTTTATGAAGAGTGGAACGCTGATTTAGACTACGTGTTGGCTCTTAGCCTGCAAAATGAGAATAATCCTCACAGTGATACTGCAGCTGAAATTCCCAGCGACTCCTGGGAAAACTACTACACCAAAGGGTCTGTGCCATCTGCCCATCTTAATGAAACAGACGAGTCGAGTATCTTCTGTGACTCTTTAGTGTCTTTTAGCACATCAAACCACATAAAAAGTAAGTATAAATGCTGTTGTGGTGGTGGTTTTTTCCTTAACGTTTGAGGGGAAGGGAGAAAGAAAGAGAGGATTCTTGGATTGGGACTGTCAGAGATTATCTAGGTATTTTAAAATGTCAAAGTGAGTCTCTCTGAGACTTCCTCTAAATCATTTTTAGGCAATTAATACACAGGAGATTAGACTCTCCATGAGTACCATTCTTCCTTCCTTTCTTAAATTTTATCTTCTGCTCCCTCAAAACTTAGCAATATTAGTGTTTAAAATAGTTTCTTTAAAAGAGATATTGCTAAAGCACGACAGCAAGGGAAGAAGAAATAAAAGCAGCAGTGAATCTCTGACCTTGATATGTGGCGAGAGCTTCACAACAACTGGGTAGGTGACAGCTCTCCTGTCAAAGTAAACATGGTAGGAAGGGAGGATCTGGGGGAGACCTGACGTGCCAGCTTATTTTGAAAGGAGAAATGGTACTAAAGGGTTTACTGAAGGCAGTAACAGGCTTTTTTACCGTTTGATGTATCTTTGACCCCAAGACATTGTTCTCACTCTGGGTGCCGTGAATTTCTGATGTGAAATTCGGCGAGTGGGACTCGAGTAGGTGTTTCCTGAGTGTTTGCTAGGGAACAGGAGCCTGTTCCGCAGGGATTCTGAAGGCAAGTAGATCCGCCTGCCTCAGGCTTCTCTGTGGTAGAGGATATAACCATTACGTACTTTGCAGGCGATGAGGTCGTCATGCTGCCATGTGAATTTTGTGAGGAGCTCTACCCTGCCGAAGATCTGATTCTCCACCAGGTGTAGTACTTTCTGGTGTTGTATCTAGGGGGTTGCAGTAAGGACCTTTTTTCTGTTACTGCAACTGAAAAAGGGTGCAGTCGTCACTCAGCGGTACTGAGAGAACTCTAGCAATTTGGTCTTTGGGTGGTGTTGAAAGTCCATCTTTGCTCAACAGGAGAGCTAATTTTTCCGTGTTGCTTGTGTAAACAGACAGGTTGTAACCCAGCAAGTGCCTTTGCCTCATTCAGTAAAAGAAGTTCTTCTCCAAACCTGCGAGAATACGATGGCCTGCGTGCTCTTGGGTCCAAAAGCCGAAGGTCTCTCTCTTCATCCCAGCCCCGAGCTGTCCGGGCAAAAGGAAACATGATGTTTCCGTGTGAATTTTGTGGTATCCAGCTAGAAGAGGAGATGCTCTTTCATCATCAGGTACTAATCAGAACTTGATCTGCTGTGTCACATCCAGTTGTTCAAGAACTGTGCCAAGTCCCACGGCCTCTTGCTGTGGCACGTTTCAGGAATTCAAGTAACTGTCCCCTGTGTCAGGTCTTCCTCACCAAAGCTTCTTGGGTCCCATCTAAAACGTTGTGCTATGCTGAGGCTCTTACTGAAAAATAACAATTATTTTGAAAGCTCTTGTAACGAAAACGAAACAAAAGGCCCTGAAATTGCACAAGATACTGTTTGACTTACACATAAAGGCGGTGTTGAAACCAGGATGTGTGAATCACAGCTAAGGTGGCAGAGGAGCACAAGCATAAGACTGAGAGAGAGGAAGCAGAGAACAGGCTATGAGTCTAGGGGGTGGAGGAATGTCTCAGAGGGTAGATGTAGAGACAGAGAAAGGTTAAGGGCGTGACTATATCAGAAGCTCAGCCTAAGGGAGACGTGGTGGGTTTATGAAATGGTGGGCACTGCGGAGTGCTTACTAGGGTGTTCCAGTTCTTCTGCTGGGGGATGCTTCTCGTATGGGAAGAACACCAGGTCTCGGTACTGCTGAAGCTGTTGCCACTTTTGAGGAATGCTGGGCAGATTTGGGGAGTGGCTGCACCACCAGGTACACATAGAACCAGGTAAATGTGCTGACATGTCCCCAAATCTGCTCCAGCTGGTATCTGCCCACTCTGGACTGGGCTACTATAACAGACAAGTTAGGGAAATGCTGAGCTTGCTTATTTTCTGTTTCACGGTTCTTTCGCATTCTTAGTCCTAACTAACAAACCAGCAAAGCTGTATTTTGTTTGTGTTTCTGGGCCTTTCCTCTCTAGGTGACAGTAAAATCAGTATTAATAGAAATGAGATCTGATACAATTTCATAGCTTACCCTTTGCTAAACAGTCGTGCTTGGCATGAAGGAGAAGTCCCATCCACTTCCTATTACAGTTGGCTGGTGGAAGACTTTTTTTTTCCCCCCCCTCACCCTATCTAACTATTTTGGAAATGCAGAATGCAGAGACTGCTTTATCTACCAGCTTCTACTATTTTTGGTGAAGTTTGTGTACGATAATCAGGACTTGTTAAGAATTCGTGATGGGAGCTGAGTTGCAACAATATTGTTTGTTTGCAAACCATGAGAAGGACACCCTGTGTTTAAAGTTTTGTGTTCCACGTTGTATTCCTGGTATCTAACAAAGGTAACAAATATTTTCCTTTCTAGTTCCTATTTCTGTTTTGTGCCCTCTGGGTTTCTGTCTCGTTTTGTTGTTCCTTGCTGTAATTAACCTGCTGAAAAACATGGCTTTACAGCCAGGATAGCCAACAGGGGCATTTCTGTGGGCAGCGTGACTTGGAAATCACTTTTAACTTGATTTTTGTTGCTGGGTTTGGTTTTTATGATGACACTGATACCAGGTTGATACCGGGAACTTGATCGGAACTATAGTGACAGCACCTCAGGGCTGCTGTCCCCCAGCTTGGGCCTGGCTTTGCAGGGCCCTTTTTAGGTGTGAGAGGCAGGAGACTGGGTAAGGCAGCGCAGGGCTGTGGGCTGGCGGTGAGGCCCCAACACAGTTCCATTTCTGTTAGGTCCTGTGACAGCCAGTGATTGTCCCTCAGCTCTGTGTCGTTGGCAAGTGATACCCGCCTCTTCCGAAAAACAATCCCCTGCTGACCTTCATCGTGCTGAGGGGCGATGCTCTGCAGTGTTTTTACAGGAATAAATCTGAAGGAGCTGTGGTTTAAGCAGCCAAATGTGTGTTTTGCTGTAGCATCACTGCGATCTGCGCCCGGCCAGCCCGGCTGCCGCCTTTCCCCCGCCGCCTCCAGCCAACAGCAAGAGAAGAGAATCGCCAGAGCCGGCTCGGAGACGGACCAGACACCAAGGTGTGGGCAAAGCTCGGCCTTACGCACGCTCTTCTCCTTTACGTTTGCAGGAACACGCTGCGTGTTCCCAGCCAAATAGATGTTGTTACTCTGTTGAGCGTGTCCAGAGAAGGGCAACAAAGCTGGTGCAGGGTTTGGAGCACAGGTCTGATGGGGAGCGGCTGAGGGAACTGGGGGGGTTTAGTCTGGAGAAGAGGAGGCTGAGGGGAGACCTCATGGCCCTCTGCAACTCCCTGAAAGGAGGGTGCAGAGAGGGGGGATGAGTCTCTTGACCCAAAGAACAAGCGCCAGGACAAGAGGGAATGGCCTCAAACTGGCTGTGTTTGCTGTTCCCATTAAGCGCTGCATTCTTGTCCTCAGGAGACGTTTCTCCTCGATGCACAGAAGGCTTCGGGCAGCGCAGGCTGAGCTGTCCCGCACAAGGGACCAAGCCACTGACTAACGTGGCAAACGCCAGGACCACGCCGTCGGCCTCTTCAGCGCGAGCTGGGGCCGCTCCCGATGCGCGAGGGAGGCCCGGGCAGGGGCCTGGCAGTGAGGGGAGACCCAAGAACAGAGCTACAAGCGGAGCCACAGCAGGGACAATGCCACGTGCGAGACCTGCTCGGAACTTCCCGGTGGAAGGTTTCGCATCCGGCTTCTCCAGGACTTCTCCAACCAGACCCAGGTGACGCCTTTGTTGTCCGTACAGGGCTCGGCTCAGCGGCGCTGCCAGAGCAGGTTTTGCTCTGCTGAGGGCCCCTCACTCCAAAAAGGCCATTGAATGACTCGAGCGTGTCCAGAGAAGGGCAACGGAGCTGGTGCAGGGTCTGGAGCACAGGTCTGATGGGGAGCGGCTGAGGGAACTGGGGGGGTTTAGTCTGGAGAAGAGGAGCCTGAGGGGAGACCTCATGGCCCTCTGCAACTCCCTGAAAGGAGGGTGCAGAGAGGGGGGATGAGTCTCTTGAGCCAAGGAACCAGCACCAGGACAAGAGGGAATGGCCTCAAGCTGCGCCAGGGCAGGGTCAGACTGGCTCTTAGGAAGGATTTCTTTGCAGAAGGGGTTGTTGGGCGTTGGAATGGGCTGCCCAGGGCAGGGGGGGAGTCCCCATCCCTGGAGGGGTTGAAGAGTCGGGTTGACCCAGCGCTGAGGGATCTGGTGGAGTTGGGAACGGTCAGTGTGAGGTTCATGGTTGGACTGGAGGAGCTTCAAGGGCTTTTCCAACCCAGATGATTCTGGGATTCTGTGAAAGCAGGGTGAGGCCTTGGGCCAGGCGCGTTCTGATGTCCTCAACAGCAACAAATCCTCTGCCTCATCTCCTCGTGGTGTGAGTGTGGGGTCCCTTGTAAGGTTTCACTTGGCTGAGTTGGTCTGGTGCCAGTTTCAAACAGCCAACTGAGGCTTTTCTATCAAAACAGAGCGGACAAAATGGTTGCTGGAAGAAAATGTAGGATAAGGCCTTGTTCTCTGTCCGGTGTAGTGCGCTCAGCTGAGCTTTTCCCTTCGCTCTTGGGATAAAATCTGGTTCTTCCACTACATGAATAACTGGCTCAGGAGCATGAAGGGCTCTTCCCCGGCCTCCCTGGTTGTATGGAGTGGGCAGAGCGTGACCGGGGCAGGCTCCCTTCCTCTGACTGTCTCCCTCCTCTTCCTCTCCAGCCCCAGCCACGCAGGAGGAAGGCGCCTCGGGACCGGTGCTGTGGGCTGCAGGCGCGGGAGCACGCAGGTGAGGCAGCGCGGGAGGAGCACGGCCAGGGCCTGGCTGGGACCCCGAGGAGCTGCAGGGAGGCTTTTATTAATTACTTCTTATCAAGTACTCTTTGAAAGCAGCATTTTTACTTTTTTTTTTTTTTTATCCCCTTTTCCCTTGAGGCAAAAGCCCAGAACCCAGTGTCCAGAGAGGCAGAGGAGGAGTGACTCACCGCTGAGAAAAATCCACGTTTAGCACTCTCCGCACTCTAGCTACACCCTGTAGTACTTATTTATCTGAGCACAAGTAAATTCCTGTATTGCTGCGTCATTGAAGACTTTCTATGAATTTAAATTTTTACAGGCAGTGATTGTTTTATATATATATATATGTATTTTTAATTTGTGAGAGTATGCTACAGGTTTTAACTTCCGTGCTGGATACTAGCACCAGCCCAAGGCAGCAGCTACACGTTGCCCTCGGGAAGCACCTGGGTTCTGTGTCCGTACAGGCTCTTTGTGACACCGAGTGACAGAATTTCAGCTGTACGGAGCTCGCAGCGTGTCCTGGGCTCCTTCCTCAGCTCCTTCCTCGCTCTCAGCAGCACCAGGTGAAAATCAGACGCCGCTGGCCAGGCCGGTGTGGGGAGAGGGGGACAAGCTCCGAGCCCCTGGCTGGCTGGCAAATGCTTTTTAATGCTGGATTACCCCATGCTTTTAAAATTCCTTGTAATAAAATTTATTTAGTGCTGTCCCAGAACGTTGAGCAGTAAAAATCTGTTCCCTGAAGCGAGGTGGGAGCACAAGGGCTCTGCGAGGGGCCGCTCCCGCCCTGGCCAGCGCAGAACTGCGGGCAGGGGGCTTGGGTAGTTTGTGTTCCACTGGTATTAATTACCTCCACTAGGTCTTTGTTAATTTGCAGCCCTTGGGCTCTGGGAAGCAGTAAAGCACAAGCTGGAGCAGGCAGGGCCAAGATAATGACTGTGGGCATCAGCCTAATTAGCTGGGTACAGCAGATGGCATTAGCAGGGCTATTTAGCCCATCCCTGTTCTGAGGCAGAAGGAGAAGGAGCCTGCTTCTAAAATAAAGACATTTTACAGGTTTAGTTGTACAAGAAAAGGAGAATAAAGGTATTTAAAAAGGGGTGGCAGCCAGCCTTTGCTGAGGCTCGGGCAGGAGACAGGATTCTAAGCTGCCTCCTCAGGTGAGTGATAGCCAAGGCCTTGGTGCAGAAATCATCAGTGTGAAAATTAACAAACTACAGAGCAGGGAAAGGGGCTGAGGCTGCACCATTCCTCAGGGGCAAGAAATGCTGCACTTCTTCAGCGAAATACTGGCCCTCCTGTTCTTGCTTTCCCTTCTATACCAAATATTTACATTTCTGGTCTAAGTAACTACAACTGCCAGTATATTAACCCCTAAAAAACGCACAGCTCCCACTGGGAGGACCAATCTCAGCCTTTCCAGCCTCAAAGAAGGACACGACACAGGCGAGGGGAGGGTGAGAATCTCCTTTATGCAAGTGCACACGCCATGGCCAAGAGCACGTCACAGGTTACTGCTGTGTACGGAACCGAGGGGACACACACCGCGCTAGAACTAAGACCCAGCTCCAGAGGTTTGGTTCATTTGTTTTTTTTTTTTCCTCCATTGTTTAGTATAATTTTACATTCTGAATGAATATATATTAAAAAAAAAATAAAATCACAAACCAATCTTTGCTTTGACAAACAAGGCTATTACAGACAATGTCAAGTTCATTTAAAGCACAAGGAAGTAATGATGATTTTAAAAGCTTTAATTAAAAGGCCATTTGAGCTACAGTGGAACCACTGCAGCGCTTCCTTCCTAGTCATGTAGAAAAAAAAAAAGCCAACCCCCCTCAACTCATTCTCGTATCTTCATTCCTCAGAAAAAAACAAAGTTGATGAAGGTTGTTTATTGGTGTGACATTTCTCCTGTAGAAGAAGCTTCATTTACACAGCGAGGTGTAAACAGCATTGACTAAAAGTTTGTTATCTGTAATCATAAATAATTAATTGTAATAAATATGTATCAAGTCACTTTACAGCAGACGTGTCAGGGCCAGGCCGCAGGCAGGCTCCACTCCGGGGGGCTCTGGCAGGAGCAGACAGGCAGCAGCAGCAGTTTCGGCCTCGCAGCGGTGATCAACAGCCCTGGAAACCGTTGGCACAGCGAGTTCTCCAGCCCCCGTAAGTCCACCCGAAGCCTTACGGGCCCAAAATGGGCGATTTAAACCCCAAAACCAGCCCCCAGCGCGTCACCTTCAGCAGCCACATCTCTGCCATGAAATTCAGGGGAGGTCCCGCGTGGCACCGAGGGGCCCAAGCTGGGTTGTTTTTGTGGTTTTTTTGTTTTTTCCTCCTCCCCCTGCTCTGGGCAAACTCTGTGGGTTTGCGCTTCCGCCGGTTTCTGAGCTACATCTACGCTTCTACCAGGAAATGGACAAAATTCGAGAGGAAATAATCTTCCGCCCTGGGGCTGTTCCTGCGGATGCAACAGAGGGGGAAGAGCTTTCCCAGCCGCGGGCTGCGGGGACTCGGGACACCAACAACCATCTCGACAACGGCCGCACACACGTTTCTCCATTCGCTCACAGAAGAACAAGAATATACACACGTGTTTAGGCTTTTCTCTTACTCACACCTTATCTTCCACATACCACACACTCACCGTTCCCAATATTCACAATAATATACAATAAATACAGCTTTTTCAACTCCCATCACCACCGACAAGCCCGATGAGTGTATGTTGTCTTCTAAAGAGACACGGAACACCAACCTCGAAGCACAGTTACACCCCAGCGCGGAGCCTCGCGGGGCAGCGGAACGTCCCCCCCCGCGCCGCCAGCTCGGGCTCTCCTCGCCGTTCTTGGGGCGCAGGCGGGTTCTAAGGGATCGACAAAGCAACGCCCGTGACTTCGACAGGCACCCGGCGCAGGGCAACCGCTTTTAGAGGAGCAAAGGAAGATCCGGGTGTTGATGTGGTGATTGGAAACCACCCCAGAACGGATTTCACAACATACAAAAGGGAAACTTGAGAGATTTGTTCGCTCTCCCTAGTCCGCTATTATCTTTCCGTAGAAAACAGAAGCTTTGTCTTCATCTGCGTAACTCTGTGCCTTCTCCAAACCTCATCCTCCTTCTAGGATCATTTGCTCTTAGATCAAAGATCATTTTTGAGTACAAAAATGAGTTACAGGTGTTGAACCACGCATTGATTATTCTGAAAGCTTGTTCGGAAATAGGATAAAGTGACAGATTAGAAGCTTGAACTGTGGTATCTTACACCATACAGAGAGAAGCCATTTTATTTCTGCTAATATTTTAATTACAATAAATTATTTTGTTACTAAGCCAAGCAGACATTCAAGAACATCTGGGGCAAGAACCCAACTGAATTACAGCCCTTTCACTGTTCTTGCAATTACAAATCTTCCTAATCAAAGAGTGAAATGTGTCAAGCTGAAACCCCAGATTAACTGTGGCAGCGACCCGTGTGCTTGCTCAGAGTTTAAAAAGTTACGAGAAAATGGTGGAGACGTAACCACGCAGGTTGGCAGCACGTTTTCTGCTCTAAAACTCAAGTGCTAGAAATCCTGCACGATCTCCGCCTGCGACAGGAGGCACCGCGCTCTGTTCCTGCGGCGATTCCCTCCCCACACCCAATTCTTTCCATTTTTGTACTCAAAAATGTTTCAGGGGAGAGCGAGCGACGAGGCTTCGCCTCCGAGTGCGACCGCACTCAGAACGCCCTCACGTTTGTTGTGTTTGCGTGGGTCGTATCGCTCTCAATTACAAAATTAGAAATGTACATGTTGAAAGGTTTTTCAAAATTAAATTATACACAAACTGGTCTTTACTAAACTATCCTACAAATATTCCACAAACAAGGCAGCAAAATAACCAGTCCACCACAAAGTCTACAAATACAAAATGTAAGTCTTCCAATAATTATTGTAACGGGAACAAAAGTTCAGAAAATAAATTAACCTCCAGCTCGTCACACAGTGTTACAGGAGGTATTTTTACGTGAACTGAAGGGTTTCCAACGTTAGCGGAGTCACGAAACAATCCAGAGTCACCTCGAGGCGTCCCCCTCTCCCCCTCAGCCGCTGAGCGGATCCTCCCGGTAGTGGATGGCGTAGCGCAGCTTTTCCAGCATGATGTCCAGCGAGGAGTACTGCGGCAGTTTGATCATAAACATGCACGTTTCCACACGGATGTACCGAGAGTCGGGGGAACCTGCAGGGAAAAAAGCAACAGAAAGGGTCTGAACACGCCCGCCACATCTCGCCTCCTCCTCCCAAAGCATCCTTCCCCCCGCTGAAGGGAAAAAAAAAAATATATTTCCTGCCTGTCATGTGTGTCTCAAACCTTAAATCCTGCACTGCTTCTCCCTCAGTCCTCAGGCCAATATATTTCTGATAGCCAAGAGCTTTTTTTCTGATGTGGTGTTTCGAAACAACCCCAGAACGGATTTTGCAACATACAGAAGTTAAACTTAAGAGACTTCCTTTTCTTTTGTTTTTTCTGATAGCTGAAAAATCAGACGACTTTCCCATCATTTGAGAAGTGTATGGGACAAATATTACACAAACTCTCTTCCTGTCTCTAGAGGGCAATATTTTAAGCAGTTAATTTCAATTTTTGTTTTGACATGGTTTAAAAACAAGTTCTCTCTCTTCTTATTTACAGCCATAACTGCCTGCCTCTCTCTTGTCGTTCTTTGTGCACAAAACACAAGTTTAAATTAAAACAAAAGAGGGAACTGCCGGCTAGAACAACACTGCAAGAACTGATTTTGCCTTAACAGGGCAAACAGACCTGCAGCCCCGTCGGGGGGGGCGATTTTCATGGGGTACGGCGGGACATGGGCCGTGTCGGGGCCTCCGTCCTTGCAGGGGCAGGTGAAGGGGATCCGCTCCTGGTTACAGGCGAACTTGATGAACTTGCAGAGCTCCTCCTGCGTGAACATCTCCAGCGCGCTCCAGAAGAACTCGATGTGCTGGTCGGTCTCCATCAAGCCCACCTGGTACATGGTGTGCGCCTGGAGAGGAGGAGGAGGAGGAGGCACTATGGCCGCTTTCTTCTCCCTGCTTCCGCTGTAAGAGGCTGGAAGGGTCCCGACCCCTCTCCCCCCTCCAGACTCTCCTGCCTTTGCAGAGTCATTAAGAAAATCCACCCACAGGAGGGTGTTAATACACGTGGGTTTGTATCTTTTTAGCCCATCGGCTTCTGTAACGTCTCTGCTGCCATGCGTGGTGCCGCTTCGTTCACTAGGCAGGACAGGGGCAGTTCAGCACTAACACCCATGGTTGAGCGTATTCTACAACTTCTGGCACAAGAAAACAGTTCTTTTTATGGCCTAATTCTTACAGTAACAAAATGAAAGGATTTAGGACCAGAACGTCACAGAATCCGAGAATCATCTGGGTTGGAAAAGCCCTTGAAGCTCCTCCAGTCCAACCATGAACCTCACACTGACCGTTCCCAACTCCACCAGATCCCTCAGCGCTGGGTCAACCCGACTCTTCAACCCCTCCAGGGATGGGGACTCCCCCCCTGCCCTGGGCAGCCCATTCCAACGCCCAACAGCCCCTTCTGCAAAGAAATCCTTCCTAAGAGCCAGTCTGACCCTGCCCTGGCACAGCTTGAGGCCATTCCCTCTTGTCCCGGCGCTGGTTCCTTGGCTCAAGAGACTCATCCCCCCTCTCTGCACCCTCCTTTCAGGGAGTTGTAGAGGGCCATGAGGTCTCCCCTCAGCCTCCTCTTCTCCAGACTAAACCCCCCCAGTTCCCTCAGCCGCTCCCCATCAGACCTGTGCTCCAGACCCTGCACCAGCTCCGTTGCCCTTCTTAAGTTGTCTGTTTGTCTGTTACAGATTAGTTTTAGATTTTCAGAAACTCTTTGCAATTCAAAATAAGAGCTATGTCTCTTTCAGCCCTTAGCTCAAGTGGCAAATAGTGAATAAAGCTCAAGAAAATAGAGACAGATTTAAAATTTGATGTTAAATAGTAAATTCATGATTCCCTTCAGGAACAAGCCCCACCCTCATTATTTCCTGAATCCAGTGAAAACTTAAAAAACCTCCTTGGGGGTGGAAGTGGGGCATCTGAGTACAGGCCAGTGTCCACAAGGACCATCCCGGCTGTACGACAAGCAGAAGGTTCTCCCCTAACACCTTCCCCCCGGGAGGGTTCTCTCCTCTCCCTCTCAGACAGGGAAGTTTTCCCGCAGGACCCGCAGTTGTTCGCACCTTGAGGAACTCCAGGTTGATGTAGGGGAGCCCGCACGTCCTCAGCTCCATCTCCAGCGGGGTCAGCGTGGTCAGGAGCTGCAGGGGGATGATGGAGCCCAGCCCAGCGCGCACGGCCGTCATGCACTCCGGGGTCTGCAGCTCGCGCATCCGCAAGCTCCGGATCGCCGTCGCGTACACGTCCTTGTTCTCCCACCTGCAGGGACAGAGATTTGGGACAAAAGAGCACGCAAGAGCCCTCTGGCCCTTCCCCGGACCGTGACACATTTTTTATGGGGAGATTCTGCTTTTGAGTAATCGGGAGTGAGCATGAAGCTATTTGCATTCTGATGCTTCCCCATTTAATTCCACTCTCCTCAGCTTCCTCCCTTCCCCTCACACTCGCCCCTTTCTCACAGGGCTCCTACCCGGGGGGTGTTTACTAAAGCCAGCAAACACCCCATCAAACCGCTCCTTGCTCTCCACTTCCAACAGAAAAAAAGGCAGTAAACAGCACCAGTGATTCCAAGCTCCTGCCAACAAACATAAAGCTTCTCCAGATTGTTCCAGTCCTCCGCTTGTTACCAAAGCGCCTCTGGAGAGTCTGGTGCTTGGTAAATTATTCCAGAAACGCTTCTTTCCCACATAACCCAGCACAATGTCCTGCCAAGGCTGTTACTTACCCCACGGGAATGTGCCTGCCTCTGGGACAGAGCTCCACTTCCTCCCCGGTCATGGTCAGGTAGGTGAATTTGCAGCAGGGTTTGTTGGGACAGTCGGGGCTCTCCGTCGCTAGATGCTGAGAAGCGATTTCTGCACACAGAGCTTCCAGTTCTGTCTCGTCATTTATCTGTCATGAAACGCAAGACCAGCACGTCACAGAATCACAGAATCATCTCAGTTGGAAAAGCCCTTGAAGCTCCTCCAGTCCAACCATGAACCTCACACTGACCATTCCCAACTCCACCAGATCCCTCAGCGCTGGGTCAACCCGACTCTTCAACCCCTCCAGGGATGGGGACTCCCCCCCTGCCCTGGGCAGCCCATTCCAACGCCCAACAACCCCTTCTGCAAAGAAATCCTTCCTAAGAGCCAGTCTGACCCTGCCCTGGCGCAGCTTGAGGCCATTCCCTCTTGTCCTGGTGCTGGTTCCTTGGCTCAAGAGACTCATCCCCCCTCTCTGCACCCTCCTTTCAGGGAGTTGGAGAGGGCCAGGAGGTCTCCCCTCAGCCTCCTCTTCTCCAGACTAAGCCCCCCCAGTTCCCTCAGCCGCTCCCCATCAGACCTGTGCTCCAGACCCTGCACCAGCTCCGTTGCCCTTCTCTGGACACGCTCGAGTCATTCAATGGCCTTTTTGGAGTGAGGGGCCCAAAACTGAACCCACTCATCGAGGGGCGGCCTCACCAGTGCCGAGCACAGGGGTAAGATCCCTTCCCTGTCCCTGCTGGCCACGCTAGTGCAGATACAAGCCAGGATACCATTGGCCTTCTGCTGGCTCACATTCAGCTGGCTGTTGATCAACCGCCCACCCCAGTCCCTCTCTGACTGGCAACGTCACACCGCGTTGTTCTTGCGACTCATTGAAGGTGTCGCCATGAGGTACAAAGTGCTCGCTCTGTCGTCTGGAGCCATCACGGACAGCAAAAGCCAATAACTGCTTTGGTGGGTTGTTTTCTGGTTTAGCCCTGCCAAGCTCCAGTAAACATTTCAGAAGCCTTAATTCCACTGGGCTTGGCAGCAGAGGAGACTGAGCAGCTTTTCCAAGCCATCAGGATGTAAAATCCTGCACTCAAGATGAGTTAAAGCACTTCACGACCCTGCTCACTTGAAAAACATCCACTAGTCATGAAGCCAAGCACCACCACTTAGGGCAGGCAGCTTAGCTGCTACTACAGCAACATACCTGTGGGGGAAACCCTGAAGAAAAAAAAAAAAAAAGATGAGGGAAAATAAAAAAAAAGGTGACTTACATTTTCAAATTTTTTGACATAGTTGTAGGTGAGGATGTCAGCTTCCTGGAGATCAAGGTCAGGATCCAGTGGCTCCCCCACCAGGGTCTTCCAGAAGGAGGGCAGGAGGTCGAGCGGCAGAGGAACATCCGCCCGAATCGCGATACCCAAGAGCTGCCCGAAGAAATGGAAGAGCTGCTCCTCTGCGTAGGTTATAGGGCTAGGCGTCAAAATGTACTTCCCCTTTAGGAAAAAAAAACACAGAATAGAGCACACAAACCAGTATTTAACGATCGACGCACACCCTGTGCGTTAAGTTAAGAGGCTTGTGACAATATCGATTTGAACGTGGTGGACACTGGTTAGTTGGCTACAAACGGATGACTCAGGTGTGGCCTGGAGTCTGTATATATTATACAGAGATATTGTATCGCATCATCTTATCACTTCGTCATCAAAAGCGATACCATAAAGCTGGTTTCCTGAAGAGCCCTGCTTTTACAAGCTCTGTTAATCAGCGTTCACAGGACTCTTCTGTATTTGTATTATCAGTTCGATACCCAAGTCCTTCAGCTGTGGGATGTTTCTGGAATACAGTCTGGATGTGCAAAGCCAGGTTTGTTACGTAGTTGGTCTTAAGTTGAGGGAAATGAACTGTTTCCCTACCCTGTCAATATTCCTAGGAAGGAACTATACCTCAACCACTGTAAATTCTTTGGGCCGTAAGCTTTATCTTGTTTCTACAATACATCTACTGCACAAAACAGGAGGACACTAAATACGCATTAAATAGCACGGACGGAGTGTCTTACTCTACCAGCAATGCGACTGACTTCCCTGGTGACATTCCTGGAGAAATACCAGCAAAACGACTTCGCTACTTTGGGATGGACAATCTCTAAATCAGACAAGTGAACCGGATTCACTCGAAGTGACCTTTGACCAGGAGTCTTAATTCTGCTACGCTCTGCAGTTTGGACTACTTGGCTACTTCAAGTACCCGCAGCACCACTGGAAGTGCCACAGGGGCTTCATCAACAGCCACTGTCAGTTCTGTCGGCACCTGAGGCCGAGCTGGTTCGATCCGCAGGCAGGGGCTGCTGATCTGAAGCTGCTCTCTGCGTCGCTAACTGAGTGCGTTCTACTCCTGGTCAAACACATGCATTCAAAAAAGAGAAAAGCAACTTCAATTTCTTGCATTGAGATATCACACCTTATTCTTATTGACTGCAGAGCTCGGGCACAACAGGAGAAGGGAGAGCGAGGAGCTCTGTAACTCTTTACAAACTTGCCAAAGGAAGTGACGGAAAGATCCACCTGAAAAAGAGAGGGGCAAAATAATGAAATGCCCTCTGAGGCTTGTTACCGCTGCCTTTCAATCCAGAATTTGCCATTCTCCTTGAAATCACGTTTCATGCCTTCGATTACACGCTCAACCCCTCTGACTGCACAGACACGTGGCTTAAATGAGGCTGGGGTAGATGCCAGCCACGCCGGCCTACTACTCACGTGCAAGCCCACACTGAAATAGTTTAATTATGTGCAAAAAAATATTCATTGAATTGCTTCCTGCTGAATTCCCAAGTGCTGCTTTGTCTTCCAGCCCTCTATACGTAAGCCTAGCACAAACATTTGCTACACCAGTTGGCCTGCAAATGGAATTAGTTACTTGATTAGGGGATGACTGGTGCTGCTTTCATAACAACGGAGCATTTCCACAGCTAAAAGCAGCGAGGCAATGCATCAGAAATCATTACAGATGCTGTGCTGTGGACGTAACATTTATCTCTTTATAGATACTGTCAATAACCACCACGGACCTTAAAAAGAAAAGAATTCCCCTTGAGAGAAAGCATCAAGGAGCCCTTTGTTCAGCTAATAGGTGCACACCGGCAAGAATTTTCCTTTACACAATTTGATAGGTGACACCAGTTGGTAATATGAGAAGCACATTTGGGGCTTTTCTCCTCTAACTCCATATATCCCCATGAAACTCCAAAAAGGACCTATTACAATCAATATGCAGAGACTGCATTAATTTAGATAACGGCAATCAATTTTCTTCTTTGACACACAGCTGATATTTGCCTTGATACCTTATAAATTATTCAACAGATCTGCAAAGCAAGTTTTTCTCTCAGCTCTTGGTTAAATCAAGTCTTTTCCTGGAGGACATGGAGCCCACGTAGCAGCCACGGCAGCCAGCAACCCCCCTGGGTCAATACCCAAATGGGGCTGGACAGCATCCACACAAAGATCTTACAGAATGAACCCTCACAAATTAAAATATAATCTTGTTTAATAAAGATTATTGCTTAACACCTCCTGCTGGGAAGCGGTGCTCCTATGTCACGAGGAGTCTGTCTCTGCACTGGCTGGGTGAAGTCAGGACAGTTAAATGCTTATTCCTTTCTGTGGTTCATTCTTTTAACCACTCACATGAAAATTATTAAAACAATTACAAGAAATATTGTACGTCTCCTCGCAAAAATGAGGAAGGTGCAATTTTAATACTGTTTACTGCAAAAATTAAGGGCAGTTTTTAAAGCAGCGAAACCGTATCATACTCACCATCTCTTCAGCTTGGCTGGGACAAGCTCAGATTCATATTTCTGATGCCAAGTTGAAAACAACTCTTCAAACCACCTCATTTGGGCATGACTGTTTTTAACTGTTAACACTTGCATACTCCTTGACAGCCACGTTTGATAACGTATCCTGTACTAGTATTTAATGTATATCTTAAACCTACAGGGTATATTAATCTATTGATATCTTAATTTATTGGCTATATGATCTCAGATCACTTTAACAATAAAAACCACAGTAGCATTACCCAGCTCATTACTAACAAGTACTTTAAAAAGTCTTGGTCATCAGCAGAGTCTGGGTTTACCACGGCCGAGCATCAAAACAACCTGAAGAGACATCCTTACTAAATGCTCTCCCTGTGCTTCAAACAACTTATTATGACTTTATTTACTTGCTCTAGTTAGCGAAGCTGCACGCCCAGGCACGCACCCTTCCTGCTGTATTAGCTAAAATATGAAAATGAACCATCTGGCTTGCTTAATTCTGGGAAGCTTCATTCTTTTCCATCTGCAGGAGTACAAACACCCCGAAGGTGATGCTGCTCCTGAAGGCTGACACGAGCCACGTTCTGGTGAAAACCTGGATTCCACCTGGAGGAAGTTCTCACAACTGCACCCGCCGCCACCCACGCTGGTAACTCCGTGATCCCGACTTACTCGTCCCATGAACCTCCTCCCCTGTGAAGCGGATGTTGAAAGCGTACGTGGGGTCTCCACCGCTGGCAAGTTTAACGCAGAGCTGCGAGGAGGGCACGCAGGCGAGCTGTCGCGCTGCCTGGCAGAAATAGGAATTTTCTGAAGAACGGATCTCCCCTATTTAAAAACAAAAGAAAAAAAAAATAGAATCCCCATACTCAGAGGATTTCGCATTAATGAGCATCTGAGCTTGGTTAAAACAGATCTGACTTACTGCAGTGGATTAAAATAGATTTTGAGGAGGATAAATGCTTCCCTTACCTCCAACGATTTCCAAAGGGTCCAGGGTGATTTCTGGGGCTGCGTGATCAGCAGTTCTTTGGACAGTGGCATTCAGCACCCTGTTCATTACCGTTACTTTTGTGTCATAAAAGATTAAACCTAAATAAACAAACACATTCCAGCATAGTTAATCCATCCTTCTACCACCTTATTTTCTGCAATTCTTTAATGGACAACAATAGAATAATAATTCACCTTCATCAGGTAGGTAAAATAGGGCTAATCCACTTTTTTTTTAAAAAAGTATTTGTTACTAATGTTCAGTGGAAGAAGTGCGTTGGGTTAGAACCCTGATGAACACAATTCTCACATTATACAAATAGATCCTAGCAACTCCACCAGAATCTCTGTAAATCACACTTTGCCAAATAGCTTTCAGAAATCTGAGATGTTTTGACAGTAATGCTACAGGCAAGAAAACATGATAAAAAATAGGGCTGTCACACTGCACCATAAGTATGGGCTCTATAAAGACAAATCACTGAACATTCCTCACTTCCCCAATACTGGGATTACAAGTTTTTTTCCTAGCTGGGCCAATATAAAAGCCTATTTACACACATCGATACCTTTGGTGAATTCTGTATCGTTTAGGAAATGTAATGACCTAAATCTTGGGCTTGTATGCTAATGAAGGCTTGTAAAAACTATTTTAAATGCTGACACACGGTAAGTATTTTCTTGATCTCTCTAATTCTACAACTTCAATGACAATGAGGATGCCAACATGTCCTGGGACTTTCACCTGATCTGCTGCTCGTTGACTAACAAAGAATTTTCATCTACGGATACGCCCAAGAAGATAAAGGCACATTCAAAGGCCACCCACAGACAGAAAAGATGGGCTGACTCCCTCCATGGTCACCAAAGGTGCACAGTGTCTATTAACTACTTGCAAGAATAATCCCCCTCGCCTTTAAAAAACAAAGCAAGAAAAAACTCCCACACTGAGAAGTGCCCTTGGGTTAATGCCATTTTTTGGCTGTCATCTCAGACCCTGCGCCAGCTTATCGGGCTGAGAATGAAGCCAATAAGCCTTCGTTAGCGCACTGAAACCACTCCTTATTCTTGCTGTCCCTCTCCCCTCTACGTTCTCCTTTCTGTCATGTGTACACACGCATTAAAACCTTCTGCAAAATATACTAAGGAATTCCACGTGGTGCAGAGTGCCCCCGTTCAGGCAACCACCCCATTCGCCCAGGATCTGACCTTTGGCCTCCTGCAGCAGCGCAGCGATGCTGTTCGCGTACATCTCGGTCTGCCGAAGCTCCACCAGAGGCAAGAAGAACGTCTCCAACGTTGTATTGAGAGACTGAAGCAGCGCAAACCGTAGGCGGAGACTTTCAACAGGAACATCTGAGGTGGGAAACATCCAGTCAGAGAGAGAAAGAGGTTCCCTACCTGCTGCAAAGACTGTTGTCCCAGCAGATTCAGTCCAGGAGCCACACGAGCTCCCTTCTAAAGGAGCCCCACCTGCTCCCTGCACATCAAGAGGGCTGAAGATACAAGAACAGTGGTGAGCTGTGATGATCCTTCCTGGATCTTGAGTTTCTGGGTGTCTGAGCCCAGCGTCTTTCACCATCACTGAATCTGCGTTATCTGGAGACCCTCTTAAAGGAACTTAGTGCTTAGAACAGGATTTAGTTGACTAAACTCTGCCTAGGTCCAGAACTGAAACCTGACCTTCCCTCCCCCTGCAAGCTAAACTCCCCAGATATCTTCCTGCTCTGGCCTGACCCAGAAGGCACGCTCGGAGAGTGGAGAACAGATGCAGCACATTTCTAGCGATGCTGACGAAGGTACAGCAGTACCCAAGCACACCCAAGGAGAGAGAAAAACCGAGGCTCGGTGTTCCCCTCAGCCCATGTCTGCCACCTCCAAAGGAATGGCCCAACCACCTGGTCGACAGCCAGGTCCTTCAGGAGCACTCCCCAGCTCTTCCACTGAAGAAAGCCTCTACACAAACAAATCTATACATACTCAACAGACAGGAGATTCTGGGATCTGCTGCATCAGCTGGATCCAGATAAACTTCATGGGGATGGAGTCGTGCTGGTGTAATCGCAAGGTGACGACAAAGCCTGTTAATGTACTGGACGAGGGCTACATCCATTTCCAGTGTCCATTTCCGGGACGCTTTCTGAGCATGTCGTGCATCGATGCAGGCACACCTGAAATGTAAAAGGCGTGAGACCTGTTGAAACCTACGTGCAATCACACTGCTCGCTAAGAGCACGTGGAGCACAACACCAGGTAGCTTGTTCTACTTTTCTCCCCTTTTCTTAAGCAGAGATGTTCCATTACAAAAATTCCAGTTTGAGAATAACAACTGATTCATCACCTAATCTTGCCTCACTGTTATTAAATAATAAGAAAAAAAGGAACTGCCTATTGAGCTCACTTACCACACTATCTTCTTTACGCTCTGAAGCGGATACAGGGGACGGAGATGTGGCAATTAGCTTGTGGCTTGACACAAGGTGATAAGGAGGATTCATTTAAGGGACTTTCTTCCTGTACAATATTAACAAGGAAGTAACCGTTCCCTCTTCTACATTACTTCTGACCCAGTAACAACACTGCCAGTTTAAACAATTACCCAGTGCACAGAAGAGAAAGCTGCTGTGGAAGGAAACCAGAGACAGCCAGATGGATCTATAATTCTCGTTGGGCCAATTTATTATACAGTTTGGAAGCTATAAAGGGCAGTATGGCATATGATTTTGTTAGCTATGTTGTTAGCTATGCAGGAACCTGTATTTTGACAGCAGAGTGACTCTTTTAAAGCATGTTTTAAGAAAATAACCAACAATTTTCTCTACACGGATAGAAGTTTGCATGTTACTAACACACTGGTTAAAGCTACTTGGAGTAGGAACAGTGGGATCGAGTGTTTTTTAAAGTGAGCACAATTAATCAGTAACACGTTTACAAAAAGATTTGCAAAATGTACCTTTCAAAATGCAGATCATACCCACAGGACAGAATAGCTCTCCACACACTACGGATATCCTGTTTAGATCGGTCAACCACAAATCTGTGAAATCCATCCAGTGTCAAATACTTCTCCTCAGGAACTGAGCAAAGATAAGACCATCAAATAATTAATGACTTACTATAAAGTCTACACACCACACAGGAAAATGGTCGGTGTATGAGGTGGCTACCTGCCAGCTTCCTCCTGGTTCTACCCATCCCACCACGGCTCGTTTCTTGAGTAGTTCTACCCATCACGCTATTCAGGTCCAGTCTGGCCTTCAGTAACCGACACTCATCCTTTCCTCTCAAGGACACAAATCCCCCAGCTGCCCTCTGGAATCGCTCCACCAATGTATCTAACCAGGTATCAAGGATCCATCCTTGGCTGAACGCTGAAATTCCCCTCTTCTGAACCAACCTGGCATCTCCTACAGTGAAGAGCAGAGTCCAAGCTCGTGTCTACTCACTCTTCCGCCGGACTAGAGAAAAAAATATCAAGCAAAACCCTGGAACTAACCCCTGTCATGGCACGGCTGTGCTGTCTCCTCCACAGAGACTAGTTATGAAGCTTCTCTTTTGTCCAATTTTTCTCTTGTAACTTAATAATTTTGCCACATAAGTTGAGAAACACCATTTAAAACCACATAGTTCAACCCCACAATATCCTAATCTCACACTGTAGAAAAAAAAAGCCTAGAAACTCTCTATACCTCTTAGGAAGCCAGTTCTCTACCCAGTGGGTGCACATGGCCTACACACACCGTTGAGGGAACTGTGTGAGCATGGTTTGCTCTCACTTACGTTGATGAGTCCAGATTTACAGATATACAAATAAAAGCAGCATTTTAATCGCTATTTAAAAAAATTAAGTTAGCCTCATTAAAAACAAAGACAAAACAAATCTATGATGACATCACATAAGCATGCCAATACAAAAAAAAAATGTATTTCTTTTCTACAACGTAACACTACAGAAAAATTCTATACAGCTATTACCTTCCTGTTTCTTTGTGGGAGACTTTTCAGGGTCCTTCTCTTCAGGTTTGCTCTTCTCAGGAGATTTTGGCTTTACGGTAGGTTTCTTCTCACTTAAGGCTGTTCGGCTAAGGGACAAAATAAATGTTAGGATAAAAGTTTTATTTTATTAAAAAAGGGTTTTTTTTAAATTCTATTAAAAAAATTTTATTTATTATAGTCTGTTCAAGAAACCAAAACATTCCTTGGGGGTCTTTTATAATCTCAAAGTCGCATTTCCCCCCTCCAATCCACACATGGAAATACAGAGGGAAAAATAAAAATCTGGATTCCTAACGAGAAATCAAATGTTTTGCAATTGTCAAAAGGCTGAAGACACCAACCTGACACTATTGAGCATAGACTTTTCCTTCGTAGGTGGTTTAGTAACTGGGCGCTTGGTGCTCACAACTTTCACTGGATGCTGTTCTTTGCCCGCCTTGTTGTACTTGCTCTTGTCAAATTTTGGCTTGGGCACACCGTATTTCCTTAAAATCTTCCAACACAGAAAGTGAATAATTACCCAAGGCTTTCAAGTTACACAAAAAAGATGCTGAAAATAGTTTTCAGAGCACTACCTGAGTAAGCTGGTCCTCTAGTACTTTCTTTGGAGGGCGGACATTTGTGAAGAACACATGAAGAAGGTTTCCAGGAGTCTGAGAATTTATCTGCTCTTTACTAAGATAGATATCCGCAACCTTAATGGGTTTTGCTGGAGTTAGGCTCAGCATTTGCTCAGAGTGGATGCAGCTTTTAAATATTTCTGTGAGGACTTCCCGAGCACCTGGGACCAATTTCTCACCTAATTAAAAAAAAAAAGAGCAACATGGTACAATATACCATGACACCTGTTTCAAATTTGAAACGTGAAAAAACATTTTGCATTCAGCTAAAATATTGCATCACATGCCACTTGCTCTGAGAGAGAAAAATCACTTAGAAAAATTCTACTAGCAGACCTTTCTGCACTCTAATACCCCATTTATGAGAGAGAATTGAATGCCTTCTCCCATTTTGGCAACATATTGTAATTATTATTTGAGTGACCGCAGTGGTAATGAAAGAAGTAGATTATTTATGATGCCAGTATAAAAACTATGTTGTGTAGGTACACACCAACACCTATCCATTGAACAAGCAGTCAACTGAACCTCCTCCAAGTATTATCCCTCTGACCCCTGATCCAGGCCCATTTCAAGCGTATTAGGGTCTGTAAAGCTCTCATGTTGGTAGAGAATATAAATTACTAGCTGTTCTACTTGAACAGTTTCAACTCTAAAATTATGCTGTGTCTAACAATGGTAAATTATTACAGTGGTGATTTTCTCAAAAAAGTCACTGAACAACTCAGTAGTTTTCTGGGTTGGTGGGGAGTTTTTTGTGAGTTTTGTGGTTTTTTTTTTTTTTCTTTTTCTTTTTTTCTTTTTTCTACTGTTTGACTAGCTGTGAAGACAGTTGAGCAATGTTCAGGCTGCAAATAGCTGCTTGCCCACTGAGGAGAGGGAGGAAACCTGCTCCCTGGCTCCCCCTCGTTGTCACCCATCAATTAGCGAGTCACACTGAATTTACACCAGTGAGGAGAATCTGACTCCTCCATGTTCCCCAAAAAATGTACAATACAAGTGAGATAATATGAAATATTATGCCAATACGAAAACCACATACCTTTTATTGACTTATCATTGAAATAATCTTCCAGTGCTGGGCTCCCTTGTGTGTCAAATAAACTCTGATTTACAGTAGAAACAGTTAAAATCTCTTCAGTTGACATTTCCATCAGTTCATCTTCACCATCCAGACTTGACAAACCAATGAGATCACTACTATTAAATAGACTGGCTCGGATTTTCTCTATTTTAGCTCTTGACCTTATCTGTACAAATAATGAAATTAGTTAACAGGAACTCTGACAAATTAACTTCCATTTATATGAATTTAAGTCTTAAACCTTCTCCCCCCTCCCCATGTAGATAATCATGATCACATCTCTTCCAACATTCTACATCAATAATTGGATACCAGAATTCAGGTTCAGCTTAGGAAACATCCTTTTTAAGAACATCTGGCCACTGAAATCACCACGCTGCGAGTTAATCAGGCACAGCTCTGAACCAGCTATTCCATTTCTTAGTCTGGATACAGCCTTTAGAAATATCAAACAAAAAGCTGAAAGTTTCAGATAGGTAACCTGTCATTATTTGCAACTCGGCTGTCCTTGCTTCCATTCTCCCTTTAGAAAAATACATCTAAATTAGCACAGGCCTTGAAGTCTCAGCTACACAAACTGGGAACAGGAACAATAACTTCCTTTGATTCCCAGAATAACCACCATGCATCATTATCAGAGCAGCTACAGACTCAGCGTAGGTTTCAATGCGAGTACGCCGACAGCTTTCTGTACACACTTGATCCTTTATTTCAACTCTAGTGACTTCATGTCAATTAATAGCTTAAGAATAGCAACTGAAGATTTTCTATCTGAATAAGCTGATTTTCTTCTGAAAGGGAAACTGATACAATCCCAGACTATGCAAAAATGTCCCTCTGCATTCACAAGCTATCAGAAATGGCTGTGCTTTTGCAAGCTTCTGATAAATCTGCAGCACGCAGTTCGTGGAACAACAGGGAGGAAGGGTTCTTGTGTGTAGCTGAAAACCTGGAGTGATCTGGCATCAATGACAGCCACCCACAATGCTTTTAAAAATTAATCTGGAACCAGACAGCAACAAAATTTATCATCTCTTCTGAAGTAACTTTATAGAGGAATAGATGGTTTAAAATACGTGAAAATGTAGTCATTAAGCATTAATTGCCTTGTGGGTCAAACCAAAGGGCCACCTATCTGTAAATTTATCCCCAGCAGTGGCCAGTAGCAAATCTTTGAAGAAAACTACATAAAAGAGGAAATGAACAGATTTTTTCCTTTACATATTTTCTCAGCCTCCAGAAATCATCAGCTTAAAAGATTTCCTAAGCTGAAGGCTGCATTGACTGTTATGCTTAATAGCTGCCAATTTGCACATCCTCCATGAACTTAATCCCTTCTGAGTTCATTTACACTCCCGGCTTCCGCAACACCTTGTGGCAATGAGCTCTACAACTTGGAAGGTGCAAGAGTACTTCCTTCTGTTTTAAAATTGCTACCTGGTAACTCCACTACCAGGTCCCCTCTGTCCTTTGAGGGACAGCGAATGCTTCTAAGGCTGTGAATGGTACAGGGAGACTCAATGGAGAACAAGCTTGGTGTTGCTCAGCCATCCTGCCCAGACTGAGAATTCCTAATGTCCTTAGTCTCGCATGCACATCGACATATATTTATTCTGCAGCCATGACCTGTGCTGAGCTACACCTTGCTAACAGTGCCTTGTGCTCCCCGTCATTCAGGTTGTGGCCTCAACCAAGCAGGAGTATCTTTAAGAAGAAAATATACAGCACATTTTTTCCTTGACAGTCAAATCAAGGTGTTACAGAATCACAGAATCATCCGGGTTGGAAAAGCCCTTGAAGCTCCTCCAGTCCAACCATGAACCTCACACTGACCGTTCCCAACTCCACCAGATCCCTCAGCGCTGGGTCAACCCGACTCTTCAACCCCTCCAGGGATGGGGACTCCCCCCCTGCCCTGGGCAGCCCATTCTAACGCCCAACAACCCCTTCTGCAAAGAAATCCTTCCTAAGAGCCAGTCTATAATATCCATATCTGTTGTTACACACAAACCACAAGAAGTACAGTATTTCTCAAAGCCAGAGGTTAGAGTAGTTCCTAGAATCAGATCTCATTCTTTCAGAAAAAAACTGACCCAAAAGGCACCCTCTCCCAATTGAAAGCTATTACCTCTACTACAGCAAAACCTTTGATCGGCCGTGCCAGAAGTGGCTGGTTGTCCAGAGATGTGACCGTGTACATTGATCCAACGTCAGACACAGAAGCTGTTTCTACATTGTCAAGTGGTTCCCCGAGGCTGCCAAGGCTGCCAAGGCTCCCGGTACTGCAGTGTGAGAGATCCAAACTCTCCTGGCTGGAAACAACGTGTGGTTCTAGCAAGCCTGGTGGGATGGCCAGTTCCAGTCCAGCTTGAAACTGGTCAACGGAGATATCGCTAACGGTCCGAGATATACCCTGCGAGCTGCAGAGGGAAGCCTGGCTGGTAGAGGCTGAAGCACTAACGCTCATGGCAGGCGTGACACTGCTGGAGCTGCTGATATCCAAACTGTCCGCGCTGCTTGAAACAGTCGGTTTTTCCAGTTCAGTTCTGCATTCTCCTCCTTCCGCTTTGTCCTTGATTTTTTTGGGATCCTCTTCCTGCAGAGGGATGTAGATCTCGTCTTTGAAGACCCCACCGTGCGCGTTACAGGCCTTCCTGATGGCACTTCTGACAGTGCTCTCCTCCAAGTGGGTTGGTATTCCAGAGATGACAAGCAAGCGGCTGTGAGCCGTGGGACCTACTAGTGCTTGACATGCATCTGCCACAGCATCGTTTGTCACACCCAATCCTTGGGGGTCCTTTTTAGTCAGGTGTCTGAGAATTATCAGCAGAGTCAGCGCTCTGTGAAACCATAACATGTCCTCAGGTTTGCTTCCTCCTATACTGAGGATCGCAGCGTCCGTTTCAGCCGCTCTGGATGAAGACCGTTTGCCTGAAGATGATGTCTTTTCCCGCTTCATTTTGACTTTTTTCCTCTTTGACAGCAAGCTTGGACTCTGCGGCGTCTGTCCTGGAGAAGATGAAGACGAGGACGAAGAGTCACTAAGATTTGGGGCACTTGTTGAAGACATCACAGTAGCTGTGACACTCATATTGATAGGTAAGGTTACTTCTGCTACAGCAAGGCAGACCTCCATCAGAGCGTGGAAGTACGTTGAAAATCTTCCTTGGTCAGCCCCTCCCACACCAGAACCACCGCACGCGTTTCCAGACACCCAGTTTTGCGTTTCTTCATCATACAACTTGTGAAGTTCTGACTGCAGAGCCATAAGCATAGCTAGACAGGGATTTAGCTGAAGGGCAATAGAAGATGACAATCCTGCTGGGTTTTTTTTCTGCTCCAGATTGTGAATTTTGCGAAGCAACTCAGCCAAGAGATGAAATATTAATTCCTTCACACATGCTGCCATGTCAGTTGTCCAGAGAAAGTTCCCTGTGTGAGGAAGGCAGGAGGTGGGAGTCAGTGATATTTCACTCTTAGTAGCTTCATTACATGAATTGCAACAGTAACATTAAATAAAAGCACAAGAGAAGGTCATTTCAATGGCTGTATGTCAGCAGTAAGACAGACAGGAAAGCTATTGCATGAAGTGCATATCAACAGAAAGATTCTGGAGTTTGAATAAAATTTCAATGTAATGGAAGAGCTCAGAAATACTTTGTAACTGTAATTTTTTGGCCTAAACTCTCCATCTAAGCCAGCCCATTATTGGTGCTCGTTACTAAGGAAATACTGCATTCTCACCTAAAAATTCCACTACTTGCAAGAGTACTGAAGCAGGAATAGTATCCAGTTCATCTTCTGATTTTCCATCCCCATCTTCCAATTTCCAAGTTAACAGCTGTTCTGCAAATGCCATTGCCAGGGGGAACTCAAGAGGGAGAGAATGCAGGACCAACACAGCTCCAGGAGGAGGAGACACTCCTAAGCAAAAAGGTCAAAGAAAATACTTATCATGACTCTAGGCATTTGTGAAGTAAAAGTAATATCATATCTCTTAGGATTTTTTTGAGGCTAAATTTATGCTAAGTGAGAATTTTCTCTATTAAGTACCTTGTAATAAACAAATAGGAATGTTTATCTATAAGGATGTGTTGATATAATCTATAATTAGAAGAGTACAGATAACATTTTGTTTACATGACATATGTACAGCTAAAAATAATCTTATTTCATATCTAAATACATATAGGACTTTTACAAAACCATTTCTTTGTAGTATGATGTGTGTGATCAGTATTGATAAAAACATCAGAGATGCTGTCGTTCAGCAAAAGAACTTAAGGACCTCCAGTCAAAAGTTTTAAGAGCTTACTGCAGCTCAGTCACCTTCACTGCTCTAAACAAATCCCACTGTCTCTCCCTTAGGCTGAAAGGGTAAAAAGAATATTAATGATTGCTCTGACTTGAGAAGCTGGGATGACCTATGTATTACTGCATGTGTATTACTCTGCATAGTAAAGGACCCTACAATCACCTAGAAAAGCAAAAAAAAAAAATTAATCTCCATCTGTAACACAGCATCTCAAACAGCACTAGCACCAACTTGAACACTGCAGAAATATTCAAAAACACTGCTCTGTGAACTCATGGAAGATGAAACTCAGGAAAAAAGCAGATACTGACAGATGTAACAGGACTAACAAAATCAGAGTCAGATGGCTTGCAACATTTATAAAACCATGTTTTCTTGCTTAAGAATGATTGCATATTTCTGCTAGGACACATTTCTTAATACCTTGTACAGAAATACTGTCCTAAGCAACAGCAGGACTGGTAACATAGGAAGCTCCTACACAGAGGCAATGATGATGCTTGTCTCACTTCTGAGAATACAGTTAAAAAGGTTTTTAAATTTTTTTTTTTTTTTACCTAATTTGATGTGGACCTTGTCCGTAGGGGTGATCACTGAAGGGTACTGATTGGTGGTTGGGGGAGGCGTTAGGCCTGTGTTGGTTGGAGAGGCATCTCGAGGATAGCACACTGCTTCAATCAGGTTTAACTGACCATTCCTTTTCACTTTATGCCCAAGCCCGTAGACCAGCACTCGAGCCCACGGAGCTTTATACAGGGATGAACTGAGAAAAAAGGAAGAACAGTTTGGTTAGACTGTAACCAGCTACTGAAAATGCCAACCCAATCCCAGAAAGATGAAACACTCTGTGGTATTTATCCCACCACCCAGAAAATGAGTCTCTGAGAAGAGGAAAAATCTAAAAAAAAAAATAAAAATGAGCAACTACATACTGAGTGTTCACAGAGGCTCAGCGGCACATCTTTAATCTTTGTCACTCTTGGTCCCTCAATACTTACTCTTTGCGGAATCCAGACTGACTTTCCTTACAGGACACAATTACAAACGCAGCCCCAGGAAAATTAACATCCATATTGACTTTGGATTCTGAAATTGGGAATTCTTCAGCAGGAAACTGTTCTGGTGCCGTCTGTAACAGAACATTTCATAATGAAAGCCCCCAAGCAGCAGCAAACCACCTCCCTCTTCTTTTTTCAAATAAAATATAGCATTGTAAATAATGACATAGTGTGAGGCCACTTTGTTTTAATATGATCCAGAGTACTGCTTGTGTTTTCAGCGTGCCCACTGTGATAAGAATAGGAATACAATCCATCCAGTGAAACAATTCAGTGAGAGGGACAGTATTATGGAGTTTAGAATCACACATAAAGCAAGGGCTCCTTAGAAAAACACCACTGCTCATACAACATTACTAAATATTTTACCTGCAAAAAGGAGCAGATCTGTTTAGTGAGTTCTAACAAACTCTCCTCTCCTTGATGGAGTGTCCGAGTGATGGCAACAGTAAGCCACTCTCTGATGGCTTGTGAATTGCCCTGGTAGAAGAGGTCTGTGGCAGCACAGTTCTGGGAATGGACACAGTGTTGCAGGGACTGGGCCAGAAGAATTGAACTTGAACTGATTGTTCCATCTGTAATAACAAGCAAGATAAGACAAATCCGAAGATCACTTCTACATGTTTACGTAGCCTGTGAAACAGATAGTGGAAAGAGTTTTAAAACACTTGGAGGATTACAAGCCTTTATTTTCACTCCTGAGCAAGTGCAAAACTCCTCCCAAAGGTCAGCAGTAGAAAGGATCCACCCAAACTAGACTTGCACCCCTGACATAGTTGGGTGCAGACGGGGTGGCTCTCTAAATGCCAGCTGTGTTCTTCACCTCCCTTAGGCCAACCCTGAGGGAGCTTTGCCAGACACACCCTGAGCTGGGGGGTCACAGCAGCCTCATCTCAGCCCATGTATGAAGGCAGAAATATTTCAATTTACTGCAGAAGTACAATGAGGACAAGTGACCAGAAGCGCTCTCTTCCCCATTCATTCTAGATGAGGTGAAAGCAGCTTTATCTGTTCTCAAGCTTTCCCCATATATAAACAAAGCTTTTTGGGGGCCCCAAGTGGGTCACGAGCCCCGACATCTCACGGCTGTCATTCTGGAGCTAATGGGAAAAGTCAAAGAAAAACAAAGTGAAGTGCACAAAGGAGTTGGTAATTCACCAAAATGGCAGTTTGGAAACCGTACATATTAGCAGGACTTGAATTAGACATATTCTAAAGAGGAAAAACTAAATAAAAGCTTGTAAAATTATTCTCAAAGCCATGCAAAGTAGTGCTGTACTCTGCAAAAGGATCTTTTACAATGCGGCATCTGTTAGAGGTAGCCAAGTTTCAAAGTAATTGGAGGAGGGCACAGGACTCTTTCCAATGGTAAGTAATTACTTTTAGTTATTAACAGCCTATATTTAGCACTTCCTACTTCCTCCTTATGCTCCAGCCACGTTACACACATTTCTTGCATGCAGAATAGCTTTGTCACGATAATTGTCTTTGTTAACACTCACATGAATTAGCCAAAGATTCTTTTCCATGATTCAGCACATACATTCTCTAATCAGATCTGTGATTCCAGTAGGAAAAGGACAAACCACTTTGTGAAATGAAGAAGAATTGAATTTTGCAAACTGAGACCCAACTGGCATTTAGTTTTACTACCCTGGATTCCAACTAGAAAACATTCTCAACTCCCTACAACCATCCCATATGGATATTTCCCCCCTCCCCAGACAGAAGATCACCGATGGCGAAGAGACAAATGCACACTGAATGGAGTCTTAAGAGGGATTCTGAACACTCCTGAACACTTTTCATTAGATCATTAGCAAGAATTTCAGTTTAGTACCCTACCACTAAGGCCAGGAGTCCATTGAGATATTATTTCAAATCCCATTATTACTAACTAATTAATCAGTAAGTGACAAATTAATTACTTTTTTTTTTGTCCCCAGAAAACTATTGTACCAAAAAGGAGCTGTGATAAAAATTAGTGTTTACCAGGAAGAGGTGGTGCAAGAAGTTGGTTGGATAGCAACTGCAGGTGCTCCAGAGTGATATCACGGATGGCAGGAATATGGAACAGACGAGTAAACATATGTGGAGATTTGGGGGCAAAAATATTGAGGAGCGCCATGCGGCAGTACAGCTTGGCCAGAGAAGCTTCACTTCGTAAAAGCTCTCTAAAAAACACAAACATCAAAACAGAAAATTACCTCACCATACTTCAAATAAACCATATCCAGCTACCTCTGAATCCAAACATATATGCCTAATTTATTCTTATTTAAAAGGTTCAGGTAGACCCAAATCTTTCTTATTCACTTGAGATTGCACTCAGCCCATCTAATTCTGGTACCAAATTAAGGCATCTGAATTAGAAGCCAACTCTCCACAAGGTCAGTTCAGAGTTCCTGAGCTTTTAGATAGCAACTGACTGATGGTACAAGAAACCTAAGCTTCAAGGAAGGTACCTGTTAGACCAGCATGTACGAAACCACTTTCACATGACTAGGTAAAATTCTTCCAACAAGACAATTATAATAAATTTCCTGTATTACAAAAACCCTCTAAAAACTCCAAACCAAAACCCCACTACTCATTCAAACATGAAGATTTAATGAACCTTTGTCAGCTTTAATACAACTACAGTAAGATTCAGAAGTTTGCTACTGCTCAACACAAGGTTGCAGTAGATAATTGTACTATAGGAAATACTGTAGGTCAAGTCAGATAATACAAATGCCTTCTAACTACATTTTTTTTTTTTACCTGTGGATTTGGATATTGGTGTTATCCAGGGTAACCAAGCCATTGGTTGCAGTCCTCCTATAACCAGCCGGTGGCCTTTCTAACATGTCAATAGGATACCAGTACCTTACCAGAACTCCTTCACTTCTGAGATACGTCTCTACTTGTACCAGCTCATTTACCTGGAACACCAAAACCAACACTGTCAATCAATAATATCATCTTTTTCCTTCCAAAAGAGCACCAAATACGCATTCTAAGTGGTTTAGTACACTTAATGATATTTTCTCAGAGATGTGTGATGCCGATACATTAAAAGCCTCCCAATGTATCTTTACTCACTGAATCAACATCCAGAACAACACCATGAAGACCAAATGTCTTCAGCATCCCACGAATAGCAAACTTGGGTAAAGCGGTTCCAACAGCACTACTGGTAACGTTGTTACTGTCAGGAGAGCGAGTCACCACTGTCAGACCTGGACAGAAAGGGACAATGCAATTTTTAAGGTACAGTATTTTCCTCAGACTGATAATTTATGCAGTAAGTCCCAAGTACCAGAGCCCCTGAACTTTTATTTTCCCCTCAAGATACATTTTGCTGACCTTACCTTTTCGTACTTTATCAATTGTAAATTTGTTTGCTTCATCTTTGATATCCTCAATAGTAGGAAGGTAGAGGTCTCTTGGGATGCCACCATTTTCCTCATAGAGGAATTCTACAGTTTGTCGTGCTATATCAACCATTCCTGGTAGACAGAAGGAAGTGCTAGTTATTTTCCCCAGCCACCTGAAATAAGTTCTTATTCTTATTACATCATAAGCAGATGAGCTAATTACTTAAATATTCTTTCAGTCAAGCTGATAGATAGGGAGTGAAGCTTCCCTGAGACACACTTGTATGCTTCTCATTAGGCCTCAGATTTCTTTCTTTGCTCTTACTGTGACTTCTCCACAAACAGGTCGTCTTGCCAGAACAGTATTCGTTTACAAATTCCCCCTTATTAAGAAGTTCCTCAAATGTTTTGCCTTAAAATACTCAGACAGAAAATGCACGTAGATAATTTCTTCCCCAACTATTATTCCAAAGTATTTCTGCATCCACATCACAACAGCACAAATTCTGCCACTATTTCTGAAAACATTTTCCTTATTTAAATTGTCCAACTTAAGACAAAACAAATTCTAAATACTTCACTAAAGGCAAGTGAATTTTATTTTAACTTTTCCAGCCCTGAATACAGTAAAACATAAGAAACACAGGTTCACACTTATTGCACATCACATAAAACAGCATGCATGAAAGTGTAGCCGTACCTAACTGTAAAGCTCCTTTAATCTGATCCAGCCCAGACTTCCTCTCAGCCTCATTACGAAATCTTCTTCTAATTGTAGGGAAAACTTTAGTCTCCCAGGCTTTAACCAACAGGGCATAGTGATCCTCCTACAAACACAAAAGTTATTTAGAACACCAAGAAGAAACAAAAGTTAACAACACCTATATTTTCCTTAAGGAAGCAGGGAAAACCCTTGTGTGGCTAAACTTAAAAATCTGAATTACAGGATGTGTATTTAGACTACAAGTTGCAGCAGGCAGAGCTTGCCATGCTCCTCACCCGAGGAATATCATCATCGTCATCATCATCGCTTTCATCATCTGCGATAGGAGGAGGATGAGGATCGGGGCCCGACGTGATGAAGTTCTCATAGCTTAGTTCCATTTTATAGTGGCAAGATGTGTCACTGTCGTACTCTGCAAAATATATGGAAATACGGAGATCATAATGCACTGGAAGGCATGCAAAAATATTCCAGGAGGTCCTAGATATACTGCATTCCGTTTCCAATCCTCTGTGGAAATGTGATGCCTTTTGGCACAGCGTAACCAACTGGCTGATTCAATCTCATATAATATCGTACTGTATTCAAAGCCCTGATAAGGTAATTTCTCATTGCAGTTGCATTAATTGAGAATAATTTGTGCATCCATATAAACAAAGACCAAAGTAAGATTTTTTTTTTTTATTTGCTTTGTCTAAAAATCAAATGAGCAATTTGACAACGCTTGTTGTACTGCTTTACCTAAACAGGCAGTACCTAAGGACTGCAGCCAGGATGTGCTTAAATCCTATTTACTTAATCGAAATTTCTCCTGAAAGAGATTAAAAGAAAAAAATGCTAATCATCACTTTACGTTGTTGAGCTGTAGCAACAGCAGCGATTCTACAAGGAGGTCCATGGGTCCCAGGATCAGAAGCTATGCTGGTGCCAGCATCGTTATCACTATCAGAAGCCATGGCAAAAGGCAACGCTTCAAAGTTGGCGCTTATTTCTTCTGCTAGGTCAATACAGAGATCGGCAGCGTTCCTGTGAGCCTGTCCCTCAGCGTAGGCAAATTGGCGAGATCCAAAGTTAGCCCGGACTTTCGTGTTCTGAAAGAAGACACATAAAAGCATTAGAAGTTGTGGATTGTTTTGATCCTCCTCTTTGCTCTTTTTAAGAAACTCAGCCAAAGGGATAAGCTGATGACATCTCCCTGCCGTATAGTTTTCCCAGCACCACTAGCTATAAAACTGGATGCAGCAGGGAAATTATTAAGCTTCTGAACACAAACTTTGAACTTGCCCGTTTTCTAGCTTCAAGATACAGCATACTTAGCTAGTATACTTTGAAGCAAAGTCATTGTTGGGAAGGAATACTAATAGAAGGGCTACTACCACAGAATAAGGCCATCTCATCAAGCCAGCTGCTCATTAGTGTCCTGATGGGCAGAAAAAGTTCAAAATAATGACAGAACATACATGCACCTGCAAAGGGTAATGGAATACATCAACCTAACTTAATAAAGGTAAAAACTATCACTCTACTTTTTTTATAGATAGGTAAGCAGGCTCAATACTGTCTATATAATGGTTTTAGTATTTCTGGGAGAACATATATCAAGCAACATAATTTTGTTAAGAACTTGCCTTTTTCTGAATGTGGACAACTGGCCACATTCCACCAGAGACATCTTCTAGATACGGTCCAAGTCGCTGCCCACAATATGTAAAATAAACTCTGCCTTTAGCTGGCTGCCCTGGAGGGGGTGGAGTTCCTTCTGTTCTTTCCCATCCAATTCCTGCTACATCACCTGTAGAAAAATATAATCATCCAAAGAACATGGATTTATGCTGATTTCTCAACCACCATTTCCCTTAGAGGATATTCTGATTTACCAGATGAGCAAGTTAGCTGTACTCTTACATACCAGGAGAAAGAGTCACATCCAATCTCACACTCTTCCACTGCAGCAAGCTGGACCCATTGTAATGCACTGCTCGCCCATTGCTGAGAAGTAACACAAGAAGAAAATCAAGAGCAGCACTGAAACAAATCAGGATTACAACTCGCTACCAGCCGAAGTCAAGGCAGCTGTGATACTCACAAAAGGTAACTCAAGATATTCTAGTTCAGCATTTTAACATTTCAGTTAAAACATACACGTTGCCTACTACAACATGCTCACAACTACTCCTCCCTAAGGAGCATGCCGATGTACTGAGAAAGAGCAGGATTGCTGATGTACTTCTCCAACGTACTTGTGAAAAAGACAGGTGCCCACTGGGTTTGTCCAAGCACCATCCCGTTTTTCAGCTTCTGTAGCAAATCCAAATGAAACTATCGGTCCAGTGTCATCATCTGTATCTCCATAGGAAACTATTTCAATTTCCCAGTAGAATGACGGTGCCTAGAAGTAACAATAATAACTTTTTCAAAATTATTTACAAAACATAGGTAAAATAGAAAATTTTCTTTTTCTTTTCATGTGCTATTGAATATTAAACGATGCAGACTGTTGTACAGTTATGAGTTCTTACCTGTACTGGAACTGGTGAAGTGGCATAGATAAATGTGCCCCGAGGAAGTCCCCCACCTGCACTAGGATCAGCCAAAAAGGTCACAGCTGTGAGATGCGATGAAAACATGCATGCTCGCACAGGGGGAAACACTCTTGATGGGCTCCAAGTGATTTCTTTGGGCTACAAACAGGAACAGAGCATTTTATTCTACCAATTCCACTTGAAGTCATCTACTGAAATCCAACGACACACTCTTTTACGAAGTTCACATTTAATTTAACACATGCAATTACCACAACTGCAATCACAAATCACATCCCATTACAGAAATTCGTATTAAATTAAATACTTAAATGAGAATTTAGCCAGTCTGGCTCCAACACCACAGGCAGGCCCTCTGCAGTCAGTGGCTGCCTTCATTTGCAAGGGGCAGAAGACTCAGCAGTGTTTCTGTGCTCACCTGTCTCCTGTCCGCTTGGAGGGGAGGAGGGGGAGGTCGAGCACAGTCACGATACAACATTCGTAACCTTTCACACTGCATCTCTACAACAAGGAGCCTCTCCCCTGTAACAAAAAACCAAGTCATGAGGTTCCAAGCAAGTCTAGTTACTCGAGTCCAACAATGTAATCTTAATACCAGTAAATAAAAACAAATATTACATTTGCATGTTAAGAGATCTGATCAAATAGTCTCACCTAACAAACAAAACTAAGGACAAAACCGAATATATACAAGCAATTGTTTTCCTCATGTTTAATTCTTATTTGGTTAGCAAAGACACTGTTACGTTAATTAAGATATAAAGTTAGTGAGCACGTTTATGACCCAGCAAAAGCAGGAAGTCAAAAGAACTTATGCCGACTGTCAAAAAAATCAGTACGCTCCCTTTTACACTGGAGATCATACCAAAATCCACTTGGTTCCTACCCTAACACCCTTCACTTCAGCCATTCCTCCAATGAACAGCTCGGACATGTTCCTAAAACTTGCCTTGAACTAAGGCTTATGCTGGGCCCACTGCTTATTCTTAAACAAAAGGGAAGGAAATCAAGAACTCAACGATAAGGAATATAAGAAAGCATTGTAAAAAACAGTAAAAAGGTCATAAAAAGAAAACATACAAATGATAGTGTCATGGAATACAGAGTAGGTTACACTGGAAGCAAAAGGGGAGAGCTTTCAGAAGAGCAGTAGTAGAGAGCTAGCCCTGGGACTTGCATCTTTTGTGATCCACAGGCTAATCATGTTCTGGCCTAAAATTTATGCCTAATGTTAAAATTATTTGGTCTGATTATCAGCTACTCTTACGTTAACAGCTCTGCAGCTATGACAAGACATGCTGTACTGTGCTAGCTATCAAACTCTTAAGTAGCTGGAGGACAAAGCACTGAAATTATTTTAAAATCTGTTATGTCTCTGAACTGAATATGACAATGAAGCTGCACAAACATGTTGAATACCCACCAGGGCTGCACTCCTGCGCTACCAAATTAAGAACTTCTACAGCAGCTGGACACTGTTGAATGAATTCTTCACAGAAAGAGCTGTCTTCTAACAGCTGAGCCATCACCAGGCATGCTCTTAATGGAAAAATAGTATGTTTAAAGCATTACAAAACTGTACGCTGAAATCAAAGTTGTCTTTACATGTACTGAATTCAAGACTGTTTTAAAAGACAGCACACCAACTGATCTACTTCTTTATCTGGTTGCCTAGCTATCCGTTGGAACTTCCACAATGACAGCTTCCTCCTGCTTCGTAACACTTACTTATATGATGTATTTGCTCAATGCATTGTCAGTGTTACAGGGGGCACTTTATTTTTGGTGCTCATTTTAACACCATCCAGACATTAAATGTACTTAAGGAAGCAAACAGTAATTTTTGCATTGTCCCCCGCTGTCATATGTCAATACCCACAGAGAAAGAAAACAAAACCCCATGCGATTTCCTTGAACATTTGAGTACAGTGTCAAAACAGACTGAGGTGCTGCACAAAAACCAGCGACTCACCTGGTTCTTATTTCAGCAAGAAGCCGGACCACTGCCATTACTGGAGTTGAGCCATCTCCTGTTGCAGGAAGTGAGGTGTGAATAGATAGACTTCCCTCCTGAGGAAGCAACATGGACTGGACTGCCTGTACTACCTTCTCAGTAATGGACAGTTTATGAAGAGGCAATGCCTGATGGTGGGGGGGCACGGTAAAAAGTTAAATTCAAGTAGTTAGTTTCTAAGAAATGAGGGTGTTTTATTACCTGGAGTTAATTCTTATTTTGTACTATCACAAAACCAGCACCAAACACCAGTCAAAAAAAGAAAGAACAGAAACAAAACCAAAAAGCCAACACAGTATGCAATGGAAGATCTTTAAGCACCAAAAGATGAATATTGATGTTACTCGAATGAGAACTTAAATATAGATAGTTAAGCTACGTTTAAAATAATGAGGCAAACTTTACAAATAATATTTAAACCAAGATGAAACAGACTTTTTACATGCTGTAGATTCATTGCCAGTATGCTGTGACAAAAATATAAATAATTGATATTATACTTAATATTGGAGTCTTAAAACTACCATACCTCAGATCTTGGAACACAGAGCCTAGATAATGGAATAGTTAATGTGTCTGATGCTTGTGAGGTCTTTCTACTGTCTATACTGGTAGGTGGAAATTTGACCGTTGCTATACCTTCTTGTTCATTAATAGATGCCACAACTCCAATGCTTCCTGCTATTCCTTTACCTAAAACCTACAACCAAAGAAGGGCTGCGTAAGATTTAAGGCTTTACAAACAATAAACACTGAGCATTTAAACACCACACACCAACTCAACACAACTAGAGCTGGGTATTTTAGGAAACAGGAATAACACACAATAGCACGTGTTATTGCAACTGCTTCACAATTGCAGGCAAGCTGCACGGTGCTCCACAAGTACATCGATGCAGGCAAAACATCATCAAAAGCACCAATTCTCATTTAAGATATAAAATGTGAACGGTGCTAAATTACCTGAACTTCAGAACCTATTTTAATCGTCTCCTTAAAGCCACCCAGGGCACAAAGGGCAGCTACTGCCTGCCGAGCAATTCTTTGAAGTTTAGCAAGTTTCCTTCCACTGCTACTCCCATTCTCCAAAATACTCTCTGCATATTTCCCAAGTTGGGGAATGTACATCAGAGCCCGAGACAGAACCTGAAGACAGAACCAAAAATACCAGAGAATGACTTCAAAGGACAATTCAAACAAAAACCAACGCCCCAAGCCTCCAGCCCACACACAGTCTCAGAAGAATTATTTTTGTTCTTGAAGAGAATTATATAACTCAGAATATTCCAAGTTCTCTGAAGTGTGAACACCATCAAAGCCGGCTCCATTCCCTAATAACTTTTAGAATTGCAGAGTTACATACGTAATCTTAGCAAAAGTCTTTGCTCAAGGATTTAGCCTAAGCAACAGATTAGGTGCCACAGGACTCAGAGGAACATAAAAGCAATGTGCTCTACTTTCCAGTCAACGCTTCAGACCCTCAGAGGTCATGGCAAAGAGGGCTGAATGGCAAAGGCAGAATAACTACCTGGCAAAGACAAGATAATTCCCTAAACAAACAGCAAATTACAGAGTGACAACGCATTCCCTAAGGCTGGGTAATTTTTGATTATTTATTCCACCTTAAGACATCAGATAGATACCATCTACTACCAGAAAGGGCTGCTTCTGTGCAGTTACACATCCCAGTCTGAAGTATTAGAAGTAGCAAATTAGAAAGGAGTAGCTTCAGAAATTGCTAATAATTAAGTTCTCTTAGCTACTCAGTACATGCTTGGTGTAGAATTTGATACTCAATCTTCTGCTTGCTTACTTTTTCAGCAGTTGTTGTCCATATCTGAGCTGCATTTGATTCTGGTGCCATCAGCAAGCTATGGAGCAAAGCGATCACCTCTGCTGCCATGCTGTTTGCAACATGGCCACTAATGAATGGCCTCACAGGATCCGTCCTGTACAGGAGTAGAAAGCAATTTGCCTATTAATTTCAAAACAAGAGAAGGAAAAGAAGCTTCAATTGTCAACAACAATATACAGCAGAAAAAAGGGAAGTTTATGAACACCCGGATTATTTTTCAGAGCACTACAAATATTGGTATTCAGAAAAGCAGAATCTAGACTCTTAGTATAGAATCAAAGTGACTGACCTGGCAAGCTCAGAATTCCTCTCTCTGCAAATAGATGTTTGTGCAGTCTTCTTTTTGTCCCCAGTGGACAACCCACTAGTAGTTTCTGGATTGACAGTTTCTATGGGTGGCCCAACACTAACTATTAGACCAGACTGTGCCCACTTAGTTGCCTTTCGAAGAGCTGCAGCAGCTTCTTCTGTAATAACTTCACAGCAGCCACTCTGAAAATAAAATTGCCATATAAGACAAATACTAACGTTAGCTCTATTTGGCCACACTGCGTGATGCATTTAACTCTCCTCCCTCTGCATATGTAAAAGTACTAAGAACACATCAGAACATCCTCCTGTGCACGTATTAGTCACAGTCACAAGACAAATTCTTTCTGTTGCTTTTCCTCATCTACAAAGAGATCTGAGATCAACATGGATTCGTTGCCTCTAATATCCCATTTTTAACTTAACAGTATTGTTTCTTTTCCCTGATCAAAAAGCCACACAGGACTATGTCTGGTGCAAATGCTCAAGAACATGTCTGAAGATATACAGGAAAATTTAATTTAAATATATGATTTAAAATTCATACTATCAATGTGCATTAAACACTTCAGGAAAGAGAATATTAAAGTGACTGAAAGATGATCTGCAATGGTTGGAGAAAGTGTTAGCTGAAATTCTTCTTCGTCATTTACCCCTGTATTTACATCAATAACTATGTAATGCTACCATTACATATAAAGCTATCTTTCTGAACAGTTCTGTAAACTAAACAACATTTAACCAACAGGGATTTAACATCAATAAAAATGAGAATTCTGACTGGCCACCAATTTTTACAATGTTGAATAATTCTTTAGTTATTCCTTTTCTTACTTTTGTCATGTCTCGATCCATTTTCACCACTTTCTCCATATTGGCGCCAGTTCCCAGTCGGAATGGACGACCTTCGGAGCTACTGTTAAAGTGAAAACAAAACACATGAGCTTTGTTTTCACTGGTGGAAAAAACAGCTGAACTATACAGTCCATTTTATCATATTATGCATAGTTTGAAATTATTTGAAAGCAACCCATGCAACTAAACTGATCAATAGTAACAGAAATACTCGCTAGTTAAGGACATACCCAACTGCACTGTACTTTACAAAAGGAATTTAATACTATTGAATGTAGTTATTTGCACAGCAATTTAATTCTTCCCCTCTCAAAAAGAAGCATCATGAAATTGGCTTTTACTGAACACAAATGCCCAAGGGCTCCAAGTTAACCTTTCACCTCAGAGCGCCCAACAGCTGTACCTTTTAGTATCATTTTTAGGGCATGGGTTCAAAACCAAGTTGGAGTGGGGGAAGAGGAAACAAATAGTACAAAATGCAAGAGATGATAATGTTGTCTGTTTGACATTCAGAGGTCTCAAAATCCAGGTGGGTATTAAGAATACTAAAGAAGCTGTAATAGTAAATTATTATCCAGTGTATGCATTATTAAAAGCAATGCTTTTAAAGCCATTTTGCTTTGATAGTTCTATTTGTCAGTCCTACACAGACTGTAATATCATAACAAGATACTCCATCAGAAAAATTTAATGTATCATTTAAGAAGATAATTTTTCATGTGATTGTTTTCAGACAGATTAAAATACTTTTTTGTTCCTTTGCTAGTGGCTTACATGGCTTGTAAGGAAGCCAAAACCAAAACGTCACACTTCATATCCCCCTCCACCTTTTATAAATCTGTATAATCTGCTCTGTTTCAGCTTTGCTGCCCTCATCTTTGCTAAACAGTCTTCCACAAAGCAGACAAGTCCAGGAAGCATTGGGATTTAGATTCTTTCTGCTGCTGCCTCACCACAAATGCAGTATAGTGGTATGCATTTTTATCCAGGTAGCATCACGCTAAGTATCAGCCCTATAAACCATTTTTGCATTATCTTATTGTTTTGCCAGTAAACACAACAAACTGGGAAGGCATTTTGCTTTCCCATTTACTGTTAGATCTAGAATGCATTTTTCTACAGCTGTAGCACTGAAAAAAAGAAGACAGTTGCTAATTCCAATCCACCAAGTTAAGATTACCTTAGTAATGGCTGAAGGACTTCATGGGATGACTGGTCTTCCCGTTTATGAATGAAAATTGAAAGTTTACCATCCACTGCCTCGCTTTCTTCTCCAGGATCTTTATCGCCTTTTATGGAATTTTTAGGACTGGCTTTTGCCAAAGTAGTATCTGGCTCAGAGGCAGTTGGAGAAAGAACTGTCTGGCATCCTTGAAGTAGAAAGGAAAAAAACAGAGCAAAGAAACACACAGAACCATGAGCTCTATCAACAAACTTTCTTGACCTTGAAACTAATGCTAATACACCCGAGATGCATCTCAAACATCACTGGGACACACACTTTCGTCTGAGAACAGTTAAATTAAGAGGCAGATGGAAAGTCACAGAAATATCCTGTCTTTCGACACTGACATATCATGTACCTTTTCCTACTTGAGCTTTCTGTCAGTACAAAAGCTCCTTGCAGAAACATGACTTGCTTGGCAATTTCTCAAATTAGCATGACATCAAAAAGATGCTGGTACCTGGTACTACGTAATCCGCCAGCTTTGCCAAGAGCAGAGAGGCAATCTTGGAGGCTGGGTCACTGGGATCATCCTGTTCGCTGTTCAGAGAGGGTACTGAGTAACTCCAGGGAGGCAATTCCACATTTCCACAGTCCTCAACACTCATGAGAGGCAGTGCAGCACGACACAACTGGAGGATTATAAGGACCAACTTTGGAGAAGGACGTTGATCCAAGAGAAGCGACAGAAGCTTGGACACACAGGCAGGCTGGCTGAGGATTGCTTTACCTATGTGACTCCTGAAAGGGAGAAAGAATAGGTAACTGCTGTTTGAAAAAAAATAAAATTGATTGTTTGAAGATGCTCTTGGAATTAAAAACAAATTAATTTATAATTTAGAAGATGTAATTTAAAAAAATCAGCATCTGACAAAACTTTATCTGCAACAATTCTTATGTAACAAGCTAACAGTGATTAAACACTAAGACTGAGTGTCAGTTTACAACCAAATTTTAGAATGGTTTTGAAAGTTACTTACCTACACTACTGTAAAAAAATAAAAATAAAAATCCCCAAAAGAGCCCCCACCTGCTTTCATACATAATTAAAAAAAACAACTCCAGAGACAAAGGCCTAGTACCTTGACAGGTCATTAAGAAGACTGAGAACATCTTGAAGCGCGTCATTTCCTGCAGCTTGATTACCACAACACTCCGTAGCTCGTGCGAGGTGGTTGGTAAGAAGGCTGGAGACCTGACGAGCCAGACCAGAGTGAACAGCTTCTGTTGAACCACCTTTAAAAGCAATGCAAGAGTACACAACCGGAATTAACAAAAATGAATGTACACGTCTACAAATTCCTTACCCATAAAGTGAAAATAGTAAAAAATTATTCTGTTCTGCTGTAGCAAAACTTTTACATATAAAATGTCTTTAATTAAAAATGAAGCCTGACACAACTTCTATGTCCCATTAGCCCATAGCCACGTGCCTGTAAGTTTATGTATGTTATGGGTGAATCCTATCACAGGAGAAACGCGTAAGTGATCACTCAGGGTCTCCCGGTTCTCTGGTTATTTCTAGCCAGAACCAAGTGGCAGACTTTAAATTATCTGCAACATAAACACTCCCATGAGGAGGAAAAGCAGCTAGAATTAAAAAAACAACAAGAAGAAAATCAACTTATTTTTGTATCCACTTCTGTGCTCTTCAGAACCCACACAGCACTGAAGTCGTGGTGAGCGATGCCCTATTTTAAAAACATTTATACCACTTCCCAGGCACCTGGGCAATTCTAAAGCACACAGCAGAAATACATCTGGCAGCATTCCTACCTTCTTCTTTCTCCCATTCCACACACCGATTGGCTAGCACCTGGAAGGCAGCCCAAGCCATGGTGGCCACCTTCTGTTTCTTAGTCTGTTTTTCATTCGAACTGGATTCTGTCTGGCTGCTCAAACTGCAAAGCCGGTCCATGAGCTGTACCAGGCCACTGCGTACCAAACACTTCTCTTCGCTCCTGTGTAAGAGAAATTCAGATTTTACTTAAGTAACTTTTCAGTCACTAACAACAGACACAATGAAAATCCAGAACTTGCTCTTAACTCCGCAATTAATTTCTTCACTTTGCAGAAAGACAGTTCTGCCTCTCCCTTGCCCTGCCCAGATGAAATTCTGTATTCTGAAAAAATTTAACGGCTGGATGTTCTCAGATACTCCTCATTATGAAGAAAGGGAGTACAATTATGCTAGATAATGCTTTTCCTTAAGGCAAAGCCTAGTAAGGACAGCTATGGATGCCCTCTTTCCCTTTCATATTCACTATTTCACACTATTTTCATACCTTGTGTAAGGTATAGTGCATAAGAGGCCAATGCTATTTGCACAAGCAATGGGGTAGCGAGCACACAACGAGACCACAGAAGTCATAGTCTCTCCAAAAGCTTCCTGGACTTGTTCCACCATCCCGCCACACGTGAGCTCTTCAATTCTGTTGGCAGTTAGAAATTTGAAATGGTAAAGCTTTCTAGCTTAAATAAAGTGAGCAAACTTCCAAATACAGCTTTAAAAAAAAAAATAATAATCGGCACATATTAAGAGTTACTCAAGAAAGATTTATAAGCAGAACTGCAAGTCACTTAATGTTTTAGTATGAAACATAGGTAAACAAGATAGTATGGTAGTTTTACCTCAGAGACGATTGAAATTTGACTACAAACAAAATACTTCTAGAATATTTATCAAATTTAGATGACTGTATTAGTATCAGCTAAATCTATCACTATTACCTAATTAACATGAAGTCAGAATTAAGTCAGGAGAGTGAGATACCATATATAGGTATCTGTGGACACATCATCCCAGTATGAAAGGAAAGTTCATCTACTGCCAAATTAAAGCATTTCCTAGAAGTTTCTGCCTGTTTACCCCACAAGGGCCAAAGTGGCTGTTGCAAGCTTTGTTCTGCAAACTTGAGCCCTCACAGCTAGTCACTTCTCAGAGTTTTTCTTTGCACAAAACAACTTACTACCTTCTACAGAGACCAAAACATTTAATTACTTTGAGAGAAATAAACAAACCTTGGTCCTCCCTGAAGTACCATGGTCACCGGGCCTACAAGATGCGTCACACCTCCAACCCGAACCGCTGCCGTCAGCAGCTCTCTCATATGCACTAGGGCTTGTTTCCTTGTATTGCCACGCCGCCATCTCGTCTGAGCAGCCAGCAGAAAACTGCTGCTGGATACCTACAAGATTTTGTTTGGTTTTGTTAGACACACAACCACTTTCCTTCTTTGTGAAGGTCTAAATTTGAAAATAGAATAATTTAGCACATTTAAAATGCCATACCGCTTGGTCAGGATTTGTTCCAATGAAAGCGAACAGTTGTCCCAGTAAGACACTGTACGTGGGTTTATCTCTGCTGTCCTCAATGGTCAGGGACTGCAGAAGAGTGAAGGAGCTACTTCTGTGGCTGGTGACGTGGCGGCGCCTGCGAGAATATGGGATAATTACACCTGGCACCAGCAAGCTGATCCCATTTAAAAGCCAAACGTGCTAGGCTTGCAAAGTTTATTGATGATTTTAACACAGGCCACGTTACTGTAAAGCAACTTAGTGGAATAAACCCTTGTATACCTTTGACTTGATCTAGCAAACTCGAGATCTTCGTTACCAATCATTTCTAAGTCAGATGGCGCTGACATACTGCGAAGGAAGACGGGCTGGCGGACTGCGTGAGATATCACCTTTGTTTCAGATGCTGATTTACAGGCTGCAATATTATACAATATGAAAGAATGTCACTCTTGGTGTAGGAGGTTATTTAAAAATTGTTTTTATAAAATCACTGTGGACACTCCAGCAAAAACTAACATAGGGTGGGAGAAAAAGAGTCTAAGCAAAAACTTGCAATACAGGTCTGAGGACTTTCTTGTTTTCAGGTATTGTTTCAAGTTAGTTTTGTTTTGATTAGGTTAAGCATTTTTTCCCAATAATTCAGGAGACTAAGTTTAAATTCCACATATTATTACTCAGACCTTAATTTACCATCATTACAGCAATCAGAAAACGAAGACTCAACATCATTTACTGTAAAAAAAATTAATTTGAAAAAGTAAAAAAAAGGTTTCTTTTTAATTTAAGTGGAAGAGGGAGAGTAAGAGAAAAGGAATAAATTCTATCTTTACAAAAAGAGGGAAAAAAAAGAAAGTACAACGCTGGTAATGAAATATATACCTGGAGTCTCTGCAGGGGTACCAGATATACTTCTTGTGATACCAGACTGTGCTGCAATAGTGACATGTAATAACAGCTCTGCTCTGTTCATCAAGCTCTTAACTAATGTTTTTGTTTTTGCTAGGGGATGAGACGTCTTCTGTATCAGTGAATTCACCTCTTGAAAAAACTTTTCCCTAAGATTATGAAAGAAAAATAAAAGAAGTAAACTCAATTACTTTAATGTGTTCTGAATGAAGTGTGAGAAAGGATATTTTAAAGAAGACATATGGCATAAATCTATTCTACACCAATAAAGTAGAAAGCAGAAAAACTGAAGAAATCAACAAGTGATTTGATAGTAAGTACTGGTAGCTGTAGCTACTAGCATTAATACATTTGCAATTTTAATCAGGTATTGCTAGACAGACAAGAAAATTAAGTTTTGAAGTATCTGCGTCCCTGGTTAGAAGTTCATCTGAATGTTCCTCCTCCCAAACATTGTTGTCTTTCTACAGGTCTACCAGCCTTTAATGGAATTCAACATACAATGTTTTTGAAATATTCAGTGCCAGCTTCTGTTTCACATCATTAACTGTCACAGGGTACAATGAGATTCAAGTGCCTATTTCAATAAGCATTTACGTACGTGTGCAACTTTAACCCTGCATAACTACTTTTGGAACTCGGTGAAATTCTACAGCTGCTTAAAAGTTGCCCAAATGGTACACTCCACAGCCAGCTACTAACCTTAATGCCAGGACCACATTCTCAAGATCACTTCCATCAAAAGAAACTTCCTTCATTGAACACAGAAGTTCTAGTTCTTTCATCTTGCTCTAAACAAAGTGAAGGAAAATGATGAACAGGTATCGAGAGAGCAGCATGAAGCATGAGCCCACACAGCAGCCACAATGCTTACCTCATTGAAGTGATAATCATAAAAGAATGGGACATTGTTCTCCAGCTTCCCATGCATGGCATCATCTACCTCACTCTGCCATTTCTGCTCCAGCTCGGCCACACTCTAATAAAGAGACAAAAATAACACTTATTGCAGTTGTTCATCTTAAGGAGTAGAAGAGATCTTAAAAAGAAGAAATCTAAGTACATTTTGTGTTTCTAGAATGCTGTTAACACACCTTCATTCCCACAAGTAGTCTTCTGTTTTTTTTATGTAATTTTATTTTTACCTGCAATTGTCTCTCCATGGCATTTAGCTTCTTAAAGGTCTCTCCCATAATTTTACAAAGTAAATCATATTCTTCAGCATGTTCTTCCTGATACTGGAAATTTATCAGGGACTGGAGCGCATCAACCAAATTCAGATGTTTAATCACACATGAAACTACCATCTCCTCCATTACTTCTGGCTGAATCACTTCCCTAGGGTTATAGGTAAAGCCAAACTGATTAAGTACGAATAACAAACAGACTTTGACAATTCATACTTACAACTGACCAGATGCCGCATTCACAAACAAGTATTTACAGAATATTAAATGCATACCACCATACATGACAGGCGTGCTGCTTCCTCACCATTGCTTTTTTAGCTCGCTCACTTTGGCACCAAACATTTCAAACAATAGAAGTCAGAAAAACAGAGCAGAACAATGACTACTTACTTTATACTAGGTCTAAATTGAGGCCGAGCACGTCCAGAAATTTCCCTGAGTTTTATCATGATTCCTGGAGGCAGCCTAATCCTAGGCAGATCAAAATAATGTCCAACAGGAGGCACTAGAACATCAGAGGGATATGTAAATTCTCTATCTTCATCTATAGTAAGAGGCAATGGAGAAGGACTTGGTGTAAGGGCTGGAGATATTACACCATTAGCTTCCACCTGCCACTGGCACCTGGAAAAATAAATAAAACCAGATGAAAAACATTGGTTTTCACCCCGCTAACTCTCCCCCCTCAGTCAGAAAGACACATTAGTCAACAAGATATACAAAGACAGACATACTAAGTGTGACCTGTACCAAGCATAGCCCAATCCTCCTCTACTTACTCTAAAGAAAACCTCTATTCTAGAGAATATTCCTTTAGTTTTAGGCACACAGAACTGCTGAACAAACTCTGCAGGAAAAATTATCAGAACATCATCTTAAAACACAAGACTTGAGCATAACTACAAAAGTCACCTTCCCTCAGAAAAAACCCACATGGGAACTCAGAGAAATTATTTTTTTTTTTACCTTTGTAATAGTTTAGATCTTAAAAGCTCTTGACAGGTTTCTTCATCTTTGGTAATTTCTGGTCCATTGTATAATATTCGCAGCATAGAACAAGCTAACACAGAAAGGCCAAGGGCCAGGTCAACTAAGAATGGCAAGCCTCCTGACACATCCTCTGAAGACTCCTGTAGTAGGAATAGTGATAAGTTGCACTAATCAATCAACCATGAAGTCCTTCCCCAATATACTTCAAGACAGGAGATTTTATATTTTTATATATAATCTTATATACATAAGATATAGATATATATCAATCATACATCTCTTACACAGAGGTATACCGAAAAAATGCCTAACCATTAAAAGCAATATATAAGAACAACTCAAGACAAAGAACAATGGGTTTCAACATTATTTTCCTGAACCAAGAAAGAAAAGAAAAAGTAAAGTTATTTTTGGTTCAGTCATTCTTTGGCCTGCAGATCTGTCATCTCACAGGCCTAGTCCTAGCTTCCTGGTAGTGGGATTCAAGTTTCCTTTTGTTTGATCCCAGCATCCCTCCCCTCTCTTCTTTATAGGCTGGAAGCATTAATCCCTCATTAAATCTCTGATTTCCAGGTTGTTACAGGATACCCATCTCTCCAAAGAAATCCTGATCTACAAGCAGCAAGAGACATTAAAGTGACTTCATCCAAGTCCAGTGCCAATGACAAGAGACAGGGTAAGACATATTTGGTAATAACTATCTTCATAAACCCCTAAGCATGCTACAGACCATGCCACAGGCTATCTCTAGCTAAGGAAGCCAAATGTCTAAAACTTAGGTCCTTTCCATTGTAAAAAGATGATTTGTCTTATTGCCAAAACAAGTAAGCTATTACTGCTTTAAATTTCAAATGTTAACTTCCAATTTTGAAGTACATTTCTATTTGATCCGAAGTGTGTAACAGACAGAAGATAAACTGAAGCTGAACCTATCCCATGGAATCTGTCATGTTTGAGTACCTGTGCTCGAACAGTGCAAGCAAAGCCCCACATAGCTTTGTCTGGAGTGTTGTGCTCACGACCACTCCGCATTTCAAAGGAGAAGGTGACTGTATCTCCTTCCACCTTAAAATTTTGATGGGAAGGAGGGGAAAAAAAAAAGAAGATACATTTAAGAATTGAGGCAAACAAACAGGCTTTTCATAAAAGTGGCTTATTTTATGGATTAATGTTTTTAATGACAGTTATCTAAGTATTATTTTTATCTCAGATTATATACTCTGATTTAAGATTCTTCCCTTTTTCTAAGGATATATATTTTAGTGCACAATTTGATTTGAATTTTGCTGCTGGCCAACTACAGTAAAACAAAGAATACCACCATAGTTGTAGAATCAAAAGTAGAATTTATCAGTCTGTGTTACTTGGCCTTGATTTTCATCAAAACTCTTTTCATTATTTGTCTGCAAGAAACCATGCAATAACCAACAGTTTTCTTCCTGAAGGAAGACAGACAAGCTCTTCAAGGAGAAGAACGTCAACACATTAATAGAAGAGTTTGCTAAAAGAGCAGTACAAAAAAATCTATGTCTGAAAAATAAATGAAGTTCCATTAATTGTGAACAACTAAGCGCTTGTCTGAAATTGCTTGACGGTTTATTACTTCTTGAGGGGAGGTTTTTAAGTTATATTTTGTTATGTATATTAGCCCCATTTTAGTGTGGGGCAATGTAGCAGCACAAACATGTAAGAAAAAAAATGATACTGCATACAATCTGAGGGAACATACTGCAAAATTCTTGAAATATTGAAGTTTCAAGAAGTTCGAGGGCTTTTTCTGTCTTAGTTTTACTGCCAAAATGTAATTCTAAAACCCAACAAATGGTTGGAGAGTCGCTACACTTACGACTTGTTATATTTGTGGGTTACTGTTAAAAAAATGCAGTCATGCCCATGGACCTTAAGAAAATATGCACAGCCTCAGACTGTGCAAGGATTTATTCCTAGGAAGATATACTTATGAGAACAGCAGTGCCATTAGAGACTCCAGGACTGAAACACACCAGTAATGAAATCCAGTAAGACATAACAAAACAAGATAAGCTCAAGAGAGAAGCATCACACATAACATACAGTTGAGTTTAAAGTCATTCCCCAAGGACATAACAGCCCACTTAAGAAGTGATCTCATCATGGATAAACCGTACACTTAAGAGCTTGGACTTCATCGCTATAAGGGTTAAAATGGACTTGACATGGTTTCCAAAGGGGATTTTTCTAGGTGAAATATTGTTGGATTATAATACTGTACCTTTACTAAGTCTTTCGGCCAACCAGTTCCTAAGACACTACGGCTGCCATATCCCAGTGTATTGCCTCCATACTCAGCAACCTTCCTACTGTTTGTGTTAGGACCAGCATAGATCACCAACTTCAAAACATAAAATACACTGTTAGACTGTAAGAGAAAAACAAGAAAATCTAATAATAATAATAATACTTAGCACTTACACCGCGCTTTATATTTTCAAAGCGCTTTATAAACATTAACAAATCCTCACAACAGCCCTGTGAGGTGAGTAGGCAAGTATTATTATCCCCATTTTACAGATGGGGAAACTGAGGCAGAGAGGAAATTGAGTGACTTGCCCCCGAGGTCACACAGCAAGTCAGCAGCAGAACTGGGAGCAGAAATCAGGAGAAATCCTAACTTCCAGTCCTCGTGCTGAGCTAACTAGAACATATTGCCTCTCTATTAATAAATGGATTGATCCTGCTCCCATCAAAGTTAATATTTAGTCAGTGACTTCTGTGGGAACACGATGAGGCCCAAAGTCTCCTGGAGGAGTTTAACCAGTAATGGGTGACATTAATATTAAAGACACTTATAAATAATAATCAGGAGTGAGTATCACAGGACTTGCTCTATATCAAAGAATATATGTCAACAATTAGTAAGCAGCACAAGTAGCTCTTGGATTATACAAAGTAAGTGCTATTAGTTGTGTTCTTGAAATTGAGAATACTTGTTCATATTAATCCATGTAAACAAGCCATTTATCATCAGGGAAGAAAAAAGTAACCTTTCCAGTTCTGCCCAGTTTAAACACACTGGGCTGATCTACAAAGGAGGCAGCTAGATTAAAATTTGAGAAATAAGGGACACAACAGCAAAAATGAGAAGGAAGTCAAACTTTGACAATCTGAGCCATCATGAAATGAACTTTAAAAAAAGTAACAGTTGGCATGAATTTTTAGGGGGGGGGGCAGGAAATCAAACCCCCTTCCCCCCACCAAACCCCATACCTCTGGAGCCTACTATATTTCTATTTCATAAATACCACTACTTCTGACACCTTTTCAGGAAACTTCTTAATTACAGAGCCTAACTCTTAACAAAAGATCCTTGTAACTGATAGGTTTTAAATATTGAAGTAATCTCTGGATATTACATTCTGAAGCAATACACAGGAAGATTTAAGCATATATTCTTTTCAGATTGTTTCTTCAAGAATAATGTAACGTAAACACAAACATTTATCTTCATCTTCCTGCCTTTTCACATCAACAACTCTTTGTACATTTTCTATCATTTTGCTAATCTGGTCTTAAGGTGAAACTCAAGAATTGTTTGGAAGAGTTATTCACACTCATGCCACACAAGGAATAACCCCTCTGCATCCCAGGACTTTACAGCCTTGAAGTAATTAGACTGACGTTACAGTGCACACTAATAAGCTCCTATCAATAAAAGCCTCCTGCATGATCCTGAGCACTGGAAATAAGGTGCCATGAAAGACAAGGGACAGAAAAGATGAAAACGGGAACTGCTGCTGACGGAAATATACACAAAAGAAAGAATTTCTGAATTGGCCCTTGCTTACCTTATCGTAATCATATTGTGAAGAACATCTGTTGTCAAATCTAAGATATAAACAGCGGGCTCCTGGAATATGTACAGTTTCTTTAAATTTATAGTTATCCCTGACGGGATGAACTGTTTCTACAGTCTTCCCAGCAGCCCAGGGAGCAGGGATCTTCAAACCCGTAAGAAAACCTGGTTCTTCTTTCTCTTCCAACATTCTGTAATTAGAGTGAAAAATTAGTCCTAAAATTCAACACGCAGACTTCTACTTAATAGTTTGATGTTTGAATATAAAGTACTTCAAATCACCTCTCATTATTGATACACAGCGACACAAAGTATTGACTCCTCATTTTAGGTGTAACTGTATTGAGGGAACACACAGAACTTAAACAGCATGAACTCTGTACGTTAGAAATAACTATGCCAATCTCTGACCTGTAAAATCTGAACTTTTCCCTATGCTTTCCAATTTCCAAATTATGGTAAACAAGCTAAGTAGCACCATAAAAGAGTAAATGGTATTATACATGGATTCTAACACATGACTGGTAGCATAAAAAAAAAAAAAAAAACTTTCCTCCTGCGACAGCACCCAAAACTGATTACACTGTCATAAAACAATATGCCTAATATTTCACTGAAGCGTAGAATTCAGAGGATTTAAAATAAATTCTTCAGTATTCACACAGTATATTATCACAAGTTGTTTAATACTACAAATTCTGCAACACTGCAAAATAGCTCCGATAGCATTTTTTATTTAATTTAGCTGCATGTTTCTGTTTCCAAGCAGAAGCTGTATAATTTTGAGCTGAGACACAGGATTTAAATGCAGAACTTAAAACCACCATATTTCTCTATGTAAATGAAACCATTTAATATCTTTCCAATGGTTTTAATACTGTATCTCATGCTGCCAGAGCAATTTACATATTCTCATGATGGCTTTCCTTAGCCTAATTTATTGTAAGAGGAACATTAAGAATTAATTCCTAACGCTCGAGGCAAGGGAAAAAACAAAACAAACCATGCCCTGTGCAAACAACCTGAAGAAATTACTAATTTAATTCTATATGCAAAAAAAATACAGAACTAATTGTCTTTTGTAAAGGCTTATATATCTCTTAAGACAGTTGTACAAACCAATACAGCTTTGCCTTTAAAAAGAAAAAAATTAAAAATTGCTGCTTTAAGATTTATCCCACAGCAACAGTCAAATGAACATTACAGCTAAGATATTTTACCCCATGAAAAGACCCAAATGTAAAGAAAATCACCTCTCATCAGGTAACAGCTTCCCTTTCTGTTCTGATGCACCACTGGGGGAACTGTTCAGTTCTGAGAAAACTGGGGACTGAGTTTTAAGCAGCAGTGCAGTCTGTGGCACAAAATACAGAGTGTTAGAAACAGGCAAATGGTAAATCATTGTAAGATCTTGTTACTGAAATATCTTAACAATCACACTGTATGTTGTTAATGACAATAAATCATTACTGTTGTACCAAGTCAAATTTAATATTCAGCATTATCAGATTTTGTAGCTGTTGAGCCATTCTTGCATGCGACATCTTTCTTCCTCTGTAGCCAACTGCTGACACAAAGACCATACCTGACTTGTGTAAAGAACCAGCTGCACCAGCTGAGGCATCAAGGCATCAGCCATAGTTAGAGTTTGCAAATTTGGGTGCATCAGAGATGTCAGCAGGACGGGAAGCAGATGACCAAGCATAGTAGCCTTTGTAATTTGCTCCAGGCCTTTCAATCTGTAAGGAGAATCAAGGTTTACATAGTAACAGTTATTTTCAGAGACTATCACTACTATTTTAAGTCATCTGTTTTATCTTGTAACAGACTGCACAAGTAGGCAATACAAAATCTAGCAGAGAACATTTACATTATACTAAAAAAAACCAAAAAACAAAAAACTTAGTATTTTGAAAACACTGCAACTTCTCCAAAGTGTTAGCATCCTAGTTTTTGCTATCAATTCTTACTAAGCAATGATAGACCAGAAGACAGTAAATCAAGAGTTTAATAATTACTTAGAAAATTATAAGCTCCCATGGGCAGGGGATTAAAGTCCACATCAAACACAAATGTCTTTGTTCAGTATGTACATCAGGCTCCTAGCACACTTAGCTCAAAGTACTTTAAGAGAATCTGCATCTACAAAAATCCATTTGAGCATGAAACCCATCTGAAAACATCTCAAAGGAATTGTGTATTGCCAAGAAACAAAACTAATCTTGCGGGCACTGAAAAGCATAGAAACTGAAACCTGAAATGCAAGTTGGAGAGGAAGGTGTTTGTTTGATGAGAGAAAAGGTTCACAGCTTTTGTTTATGCCCCATTCCCAACATATATTTTTAAGTGGAGGAGAGACAGGGAAGGGCAAGGTGACACAATCTGATGAAACATGAAGGATATCATAACAACATCCAGGACCTGTCGTGGATAAAATACCTAGTCCAGCTACCAGAGATGTATTAGTCAGAAATATAAAAATAAAGAAAAATTGCCCCATCTTACAGGAATATTCCCAGCTGACAGGAATATTCCCAGCTGTAACTACAGTTTGTTTCCAGTCACCCTGCTCACAAGTACCACTGTAATGGATTAAAACCTTACCAATTTGAAGTTTCTATAGATTATCAAGCTAGTAGTACTAACATGGAGAGTCTGAGTCTAAATTCTTCAAAAGGTAAGTGCTAAACAAATGCTATAGTAAGAAACAGTTCCTATACATTCAAAGCTCAAGTATGAAGTTATAAAAAGTAAGTAATACTAACTGTGCTTGTACAATATGCCACAAAAAGCAACGGTTTACAAGTTAGCATACTCATACTTGTCTTACCTTTGCTCTCTATCAGAAATGTCACTGTTTATTAGTGCTGTAGTGACTTGTTGCAGCATTTCTAAGACTTCATCGCATCCTGTCAGAATTTGTGTAGCAAGAGACAAAATGCTGGCCTTTAGCTCCTAGGTACAAGAAGAGTTATAGAATACTTAAATTCTTAGAGAATATAAAAAAGGACAACAGAACAAAACGATGGATTTCCAAATTAAAATAATGATAATGTGACCTGGCAGGCCTGCAGCAGTAGATTCATCCAAGACTTAAATTTGATTAATGCTAAGCCCAAAGTGCTGGGAGAAACTAGGTGCATATTTTACAGGATGCACATCCAGTTTCTAGAGGGAAGGAATCCCCAAGTCCAGCACAGGAGAGAGAGCTGTCAGCCAGCCAAGGTACAGCATTGGTGACAGAATGTCCTAGCAGGTATGAGGATCACTGTAGAGAGAGAAACTGAACAATGAAAACATGGGTGAATACCGAGACAAGAAAAGTACTACGATATTTTAGCATTTACTCAATAAGCCTGAACAAATAACTTTTAACTGCAGCAGATTACAAGCACACAAAGTCTCAAAGAGCAGCAGACAAAGCCAGCTTAACAAACAATACCAGGAATTCAGAAGTCCATACCATTATAGAAGAATTGTTACTGTTACAAAAACTGCTATAAGACAGCCTGCATGCTAGGACAAGTCTGGCTTCTGTGAGTTCATTCAAGACTATTCCAGCAGTAATATGAAATGACACCATTTTAATAAACCTTATACCAACAAAACAACCACTGTCTGCAAACCTTCTCCTCTAACAGTTTCCTTGCCACAAACATTATTCACGCTATTTCAGAGAACAGATGTAGGTGGCTCTACATAAGATTTATAACTTAAAACTGCAAAAAGGCAGAAACCAGGTGAGGCAAATGAGAAAACTCTTTCCTATTTAAATCTGAAACACATTTTTTCAAGGACCACCTAAGTGATTTGGAGAAGACAAGGTGGTGGGGTTATGTGTCAAGAAAAGATTCCTGGCACGCACTTTTTCTTACTAGCACATATTAATTAAAATACATTTTAAACCTCCTTATACTATATTTAGAAAGTGAAGTGTCTGCTTTCACTGACAACACAGAACCTAAGTTGGAATACTGAACACAGAACAATTGCAGACTTCAGCTGCAAAACAAGAAAAAACTGTCTACAGTAATTGAACTATACCAAGAGAAAAAGAACCAACAAAACAGTGTAAGTAGAATGCACTGCAGAAACAAGAGGTGTCACGGGAACACTGACTGTAGAGAGCCATACTAGAATAAAACTCGGTGTTTACCTGTACCTTCAATGTCTCTCCCTGCAAGGAGCTGTCACTGTCATCATTTTCATCAGGTTTTATCAAAATAGTATTACTGAGGAGGTGGTTCTGTACAGCCATCAGATACCGCAAACACGAAGATGCAGCCTTTAACATAAATAAGTACACTTCACATTATCAAAAGCCTCTAATCAACTTTGATTCAGGCAATCCTTGTACTTTGAAATATAGAAGAGGAAAAAAGTTGAGGGAGAGGACAAGCAAAATCAAAAAATAATTTCCCCTGAACAAAAGTTTTTTTTGCTGATTTAACACAAGCTTGTTAACACATCCTTAAGAGAAGAAACTGGCTGCAAAACACTGAATTTTGTGAAATAACTAGGAAAACATATGAAGAAGCAGTACCATTTTATTCAACTATGTAATGTTATGGTAATATTCAAGTAGTCTAACATTAATTAATTCTTAAAAGAGAATGCCACCACAGAGCTAAATTTAATCCACGTTCCTGAAGGTGGTGGTTCCATGCTACTAATCCTTTCCCATCCCCCTGCAGCACAGGCCATGACTTCTTCCCCCCTCCCCAGTGTTTGCATGCAAGCTCCCCTGCCTTGGCCATCAGCCAGATCAGGGAGCTGATCCTCTGAAAACATCTATGCATACCTTTACCATTAAATAATGTCAACTTTCACTCATTTTCATCTGTAAATGATAATCCGTCCTGCTTGTATGAATCATTATACACAACTGTAGAAAGAGTTTATTTTGGTTTTTAAGTTGTTGTAAGACTTTGAAGACTGAGATACACAAGCTTCCTTTAAACTACCAGAGCAACTGGAAAATATCCCCACATATAAACCTGTTTCAGAATTACTGTACAATTTACTTCACTGTAAGAAATTGCTTCTTCCTTCCCTGCACAGCATAAACAAAAGACACTCTTCCTGTATTTGATAAGACACACAACTGTAACAGTTTCACCTCTACGTACTCAGTGAAGACGATGGATTTAAGGAGGAAAAGAAGCCAAAGGCAAATATACTTTATCAAAATACATTTTACTTACAGGCACAGTTGAAAGAAGCCTTTGAAAATCATCTTTAGATACAGTTTGGCACTTGGTGATTAAGACACAAGATTCTCGGACAACAATCTTGAGAATGTAGTGCAACAGCTCATCATTTAGTCTTCAAAAAATGCAAGGAAGATGTAAAATGTTAACAGTCTAATTATGGTGTATTTTGTATAGCTCATCTCAAAGGTCACTGCAAGCTGTATCACAAATTGTGTGAAATCCAAACAAACATCTGTTCAACTTCAAAGATTCTGACACAAAGAAAACCAAGCCTGAAATGTTTAACAACAATCAATGCAACAGACTGCCAGTGATTTCCTGCACTGGACTGATATAAGTCTACGACAGCAGTGTCGCATCACACTTATGAATTATCATCCACATTTACCATATACGTGGCAAGTAGCAGGGAATTCAAAACTAAGTCTGTGTGCAAAACTCTAAAAACTCTCTAAAGTTTCCCCTATGGACACAAAGACGGTATTTCAGGTCACACAGCCAGTGAGATAACGAGCAATTTCAGCAGAATTTTATGCAAGTTTACCTAAAGCAAATAACAGAAAGGTACATTATAAATGGGAAGGAGGGGAAGCGTATTGTTGCATTTTACCTATAATGATCATCATCTTCACTTCCAAATCTGTTGTTCTGAAGCTGTTCAGCTAAATTAGTCAGGATAACGTCGCGAAGTTGAGAGAGACCACTATTTCTCTCTCCTAAAATGGAATGCAAAAACTTTTGCAAAACAGCATTTTACAGAATTAATTTAATTTCCTCAGATATCTTGCTTAATATATGCTACTTCTCAGAAATTACTGTATTTACAGTGTAACCCAATTTCCTGTTGATATTACAGACTGTTAAAACTTACTCTGCACGTAGCACTATCTTAAATTCCAAAGACTCCGACACATGAACATGTTCCTATGAAGTAACAAATTATTGCACATCAGCTGCTTCTAAATCCAGACTCCCATTTCATGGTGAATGCAAGTAGATTATTACTGTTTCACTAAGGACTAAAATTACCTCTGTTAACTGTGTCATTGCCATGGGTAACATTAACTGCTAACTACATGTTCTAAAATACAACCTGGACAAGAAACATTACTAACAGTGACTAAAGAGAACTTTAATCCTTTTCAAACAGCTGTCTGATTGAGACAAATTTTCCTTTTCTACACCTAACATACGTTTGACCATGGAACCCTTCAGGAGGCAGAACCTGAAGCATTCCATAACTTCCTAACAGGACTAGTGCTCAATATTCAGAACTGTTCTCCCTCCACGGGTTGAGAAGTATTTTCACTTTTTGTTTTCAATTAGAAAAAACACACTCTCACACGTAAATAAGACATTCTCACCTTCAGTTAAGACCAATTTCAATAAATTATTGATTTCTGCTTCTCCAGGATACAGGATATTTAAACCAGAGCTAAAGAAAAAAATAAAACCATGTATTACTTAACGTTTTCAAAAGTGAAAAAAATAATTTCAATGCACATGAGAAAAATGGCACCACAGAACCTCAGCTTAGTATCCAATGCAACATTTAGAATGACTACATAATAGCTTCTCCCAACTTAGAAAGGCATCCTCCATATTTTAACATTTATATTAGTCATATAGTAAGCAGTTGCTTTCTCCAGAAATCTCCTGTAATCAACTATATTTTATTGTTGAGGTCCCAAAGCTGCTTCAAGAGCTATTTGCTTCCTTCTGAGAAACTCCACATTGATGATTTGTATATACGACAGCACAATCATTTTTTCAAGAAACAGACAGATGTCAGAAAAAAAATGGATGATGGCTTAGAGAACGACTCAGACAGCTCTGGTAGAGGGTAAGAGCTGTAGCTTATCTGTGACAAGAACAATGGAAAAAGCAAGAGACAGTAATCAAGAAGTCACTACTGTTACAGTTTCGTAATTAAAGACTGGCTCCTTATAGAAGTCTTAGTTTAAGCTAAGCAGAAGATTCTAGAGGTGGCGTTTCAGAAACACAGCTATGCATAAATACTCCTTCTGGAGATGTGTCTCCCCTCTACCTTGTGATGAACTTTGTCTTTTCTACAGGAATTACCACATCAAGAGAGAAAAATCACAGTAACTTCAAATGAGTACTTCGTGTCTGTCTTAAGAATTGACACTATTATGCAGACCTCTTCTTCTTTTCTTTTCCCCTTTTGTTTTTAAATAACACTCTCATAGAAAAGAAAACCAGTATCTTTTTCAGCTTCACACTGAGAGATTATTGCAGCTTCCTTCCCTCTGGCTCATGCTGACCAACTTGTGATATAAACATCAGGAAAAGTTATCATACATTGCAAGCTAAGTTTGAGGTTTCCATTGGTATCAGAATCCCCCAGTGAGAAAACAGGAGGAAGCAGATGTTACCTAAACCCCACCTCTGAGGTTTTTTTTACAAGTCATGGGAGGATACAGGGTTAAACAAGGGAAAAATGCAGGAGCTGTCCATACAGCTGATGGGATACACTTTTCTCTGTCAGAAAGTAAGACCCTGAAAATGCTAGCTAATCATACTAAAGATATGCTGTTCTTCCTTCACCCAGAGTTGCATAAAGCCACTGAAATTTGGAATGTCATGATTCACACAAAAAAAATGCAGGTTGATCTTCAGAAGGTTTTGTTCTCAACCTTTGGAGCACTTCCCACTTGAAAGCAGATTATATTTGTACTTAGGACGTTTGAGACAGCATTCCTTGTCCTTGAGATTTACATTATCTTGTTTTCGTGATACACAATCACACTTTTTGCTCGCTTCCCTGTACTTAGTCATTCTGCTATTTTGACAAGCCGGAGAAAGGAAATTGCACAGCATCAGGTTCAAGAGACACAGTAGCTAATATGATGTGGAGCTAAAGCAACCATCATGCTTAAGTGTTTGATGACCTGGTGTACCAGCCCAGAGACATAATGCCCACCCTTCTACCAAAAGAGATTCCTGTTTTCTAAACATAAACCCGACTTTCTCAAGACAGCCTTACTACCCTGTCCGTGTTTTCCCCTGGGCCTTCAATACTACAGCATTCCTCAAGTATTATTCATTCTGCTTCCTCTTACATTCCTTTTGTTTGGGAAAATTTTAGTATTGTCGCTTGAAACACTGGTATAAGCTGACATTAGCTTTGCCTATTCCAGAACACCAATAAACTATACAAGCTAAATACTGAAGTCATTCTAGCCATCACTGAAATGAAGAAAACTCTGCTTGAATTTAGCAGCTGTATTATAGTAAACATTTTTTTAAAAGCTAAAGAAAACCAATAAAAAGCAACAAATGAAAAGTATAGGAAGTAATTACTACCTGTTATTTCACTGTCATGACAAACACATTGCATTTCCTTTCTTCCACAGATATAAATACAATGCCAACCTAAATTTAATTTTAAATTAAACTGCTGAATACAATTTGAATGTTCATCTGTTACAACATTTTCAAATAATCTAAAATCTAAATTAGGTTTAATTTGACAGAACAGATATTTACCTAATAGCTAGACAAACCTCCTTCTGGATTTCAGAGCAAATCTGATCCCTTGGTGCCATCAGTAACTGCCAAAGTAATAGGCCAGACCTTCTAACAATATCTCTGTTTCTTTCGGTTTGTGGGCTGAAGAAGAATTTAAAAACCACCTAAGAAAAATTAAACACAACAATATTAAAAACTTGAACATTGTCCACATTAACTCTTCTTCTCCAGTCAGTTTCTCAAACTATTTATCTAGGCCACTAAAAATCTGAGAGTCAGAAACTGACTTTGGGTCCAAAAAAAAGGAAAAACCCAAAGAAATAAGGAAGTAACCTCTCTGGATTTTATTTTAGTGTGTAAAGGTGGCAATTACATTTATAGTAGGATACTTAAATGGGTGTGTAAGATACTGCAAAGCCACTGCTAAGTCAATCTCCATTAAACTGAATGAAACGAAGAAAAAACCAAACTCTAATAAAATCGAGTGGTTGCCTGTATTCTAAAGCAACTTTTTTGTGTTTATTGTGAAGTACATTTAAGATGCCCTTGTACCTGAAAGACAACAAGGATGCAGCGTATTATACAAGTATCTCCATTCACCATAGCTTTTTCCATAATGTCACAAATACTGCTGAGATGATGTGCTTCAATTGGATGTTGCTTGCCCAAAAAATTTGTTATGGGAAGATTGTTGCTGACTGCAAGCAGGTTGAGTTGGTGGATACACATGGCACCAACATGGTGCAGTAACTGGTTAATAACCTCATTTGTGGTCGTTGCGTCCCCTAGAAGAAAAGCAGTTCAAATGCTGTCTGCAAACAGACTACAGCATTAGGATTTGCTTCTGAAACGCAGCACATCATCATCGTCTCTAACTTCAGGACACCCGCCCACATGATAAACAAAAGAATTACCCACATCACTTTTTTTAATGTGCTAAAGGTAGCAAGAATCTGGAAGCTTCCAAACACATCTCACTTTTTGCTTTTTTCTTTCTTAAAGCAAAGATAAACCATGACCAATATTTATAAATAACTTTTCAAGAATGAAGGCAACTTTTAATAAAAAGTTTCAGAAGGTAGTTTCTGTATATTTATTCTATGATAACCATACATTTCACTCCTGCTTTGTATAAAATGCTGACTTGTAGGTTCACCTCACCTTTGGGCTCTGTAATGACATGGCTCACGCCCAGTCTCTGACAGACACAATGGAACGCCTGGTTCCCGGGATTACACCACTGATCAATATAATCATTAGAGCATGTCCATATCATGTTATTCATAGTATCATAACAGGCACCTAAGAGAAGGAAAATATTTTGCACATCAAATTTTAGAATATTTGTTAGAAAAACAGACTGAAATATTTTTATAGCAGGTATAAATCCAAGTTATTTGTTTTGAAAGTTCTGTCATGTGACAGCAACTTAATAACCATGCATGGGAATGAAAAACATTAAAAGGAGATTTCTTAACAAAGGAATTAAGTCAATGCACATCCCTTTTGATGTTTCAAGTAAATGTACAACATCTGTTTCAGGTAAGTACTCCAGTGCTCATTATCTGTAAGTACATAACATATATCATTCCTCTGCAAACCTCTCACACACTGCCACAGTGCATCAACTAAAAATAGTTGAGTCTGGCATCAGATAACTTCTAACTTTCTAACTTTTTCTATACAAAGTAGAGGAGAAAAGGTTCCAAATTTATTTTACTAAAGCTATTGACAATTAAGAACCTTAGAATTTGTTTTAAAGGCCTTGTGGTAAAAACATAATAGCTTTAATAAAACTGACAGTTTGCACGGTGCAACTGTAAAAAAAAAATTTATTAGAGACTAATCTCCTAAAAAGCTTAAAGCCTACAAACACAAGCGGGTCCAAAACAATAAAAGGAAAGGGATGAGTGGATTAGAGACACAACTGTTGTACAATAGAGGCCTTTACCATACTTTAAAGGTTCAAAAATAACCTGTTTGTCTACATGTTTCAAATGACTGAGGTAAATCTCTAGTAACAAGCTAACAGGTTAATATACAGTTATACCTATCCAAGCATCCTAGCATTTAGAATATTACTTAAAACTATTTATCTCAAACATTTTAAAGAAATACATTCTTTCTTAGGCCACAAAAACACTGCTTATTAAAATGCTAGCAATGATATGCAGTGTTTAAGTAGCACGGACACTGTTCAGAAGATTATTTTCTTATACCAAGCAGGTTTAAAAGAAAAAAAAGAGTCCTGAAGAAAACACTCATGAAGTTTCAGTCATAAAGCAATATGGAAATCAGAAATACCTACAACATCTTTCCAGCTAAGATGCAGTTATGGATTTTCAAATATAGAGACAAGACACTCAGAACTTTGTAGCACCTTAAAGCATAAGCAGGGTATAAAAATCAGACTTCTTTCAAGATTCTTTTCTGCTACATAAAACACTTTTCTTGAGGTTGTGTGCAGCTGAAACTGCCAAAGCAAGATACTTCAGGGAATTCTGAACCTTCCAAAATGTTAAATTTAAAATTTCACCATAGACATGAAACTCCAGCTGCAGAGTTGCTCACTGCAAATTAAAATCCAGACAGACTACTCAGAATCTAAGGGTTGGGGTGTCGAGTTCCGAAGTACTCCCAGAAGAGAGATCTAATTCTTACCAAGCCCTGGAACTAGAGCACCACGTCCAAGCGAACTTCCTGCAGCATCGATGAGATCTGCTCGGCTTGTGAACTGTCCATCCGAGATATTGAACACCAAGCTTGAAGCAAGGACTACATAGAAAAAAGTCTCCAATAAATTTCTGAGACGTTTATTATATTTCAAAAAACCAAGGACTTCAAATCTGCCCCAAACATATCTGACTTACTTTTTAAAGATGACAAAGCACTTGTTCCTCCAAAGAGCGAGCGTGTTGCAGAACTGCCTGATCCCCCCGGGGGTGGGACCAACATCACCAAGTACGTTCCACATGTGTATATCGGAGTCTTCCGTAACATTTTCAGTGGCAGCCCACAGCTAGTGTTTGCAGCTGAAATATTAAACAGAAAAACATAACACAATCATGTATATCTTCCTAACATTAAAAACTCATAGTAACAGGTAGCAAACAAGGCAGATTTTTATTTACGGCTTCAAATAAGTCAATAGGGAAATTCATTGAAACTTCATTTTGCAGCATTTAGAAGTTGCATTAAGAAGTTGTATGTAGGGGGTGGCCTCAATTCCACACATTCAGCACCAATCCCCAGCAGCACACAAACAGTTTCACAGGTTATTTAACTAAAGAGAACTTAAAAATTTAGGAAAAAAAAAAGACAGCAATCTCCAATTTTCAAACCAGGAAAATTAGCAGCTTAAAATTTAAGTATAAACAAAACTGTTTTGAGAATTGTATGATGATAAACATATTGAAAGCAGTATCTTAGAGCCAAAAAATCTTTTAGCATGAAGAGATCATTTGAGATTCACTACGCATTTACTATTTTAAGTTCTCCTGCTCCACATGAAACGTATACAGTCATAATGATCTAGCCCCTGCACAGCTGATCAACACTTTTCTGAGCACTGACTAAAGAATTATCCAAGAATAACCACTTCTTCTTCTTCTTCTGTAGCACTCTAGTTGTTAACTGGCAAAATACAGCCTTTAAAATAGCTCTTTGAGCTACCTCTTTGCCAGCTTCCCTGTAAACATATCCATTTCCTGTATAAGTTATTTTTATGGAAATACCTTTAATTGTTTAAAACTGAAGAAAGAAAACGCATGTGCATATGAAGGAAGAAGAGAAGTAATGAGGATAAACGGAACAGAATCTCATCTTAAGATAAATCTTACAAAGCTAAAGATCATCCTGAAAGCCATCAACACTGTTCATTCAAGATTCCCTAATTAACTTGGGTAGTTTCAGCAAGTCAATAAAAGAATACCCAAACATTGCACAAATTACCTCAAAAAAGCAAAACTACCTCCAATTTATAATACTATATAATTATTATATAAATATAAATACAGCATAAACCAGTCCTGTAATTGAATACACAGAGAAAAAAGGGTGCTACAAGTATCCTTCCCAGTTTTCATTCTTAAACTTTTTTCACAATAAATGCCTAATTTAGCAAAGGAACTTGTTATTCAAGCATTAAGCAAATACTGCACATATATCTCAAACACTTATTTTAGAAAAAGAAAATGGACACTTTTTTTAATATGTCCTAAGAGATTAGTAATTACTAGAACTGATAACTGTATGTGTTAAGAAACAAACCATGAAAAATTACTGAGAGTCAGTAAAACCTCTTCTGACCTGCTTGGTCCTCTTTCAACGTATTGGAGATTGTAGAGCCGGTGAGAGCAGCCAGTGTTGCTGACGGGGAGGCTCTGTACCTAGACAGCCTACTCAGGAGCATCTCGTTTATACTCTTTGCAGATTCACCCTCTTTTCTCATCAATATAATTCGTTCCTGTAGAGGATTTGCTATACATACGCCATTTTCTACCTATTAAAATGGAGAAAAAAAAAAATTTTTAGATATTAAAGTCTGTAGGAGACAGATTACCTTAACTGAACAGTAAAATTGAACACCACAATATATCAAGTAGGGATACAAACTTAAACCCTGCTGGCAGAATTTCTCACGAAAAAGTGTTATAAAAGCTAGACAGATGAGTATTTGTTTTGTATGCAACTCTGTGGTTCAATATAGTATCTTCTATTTTGTCTGTCCTCAAAGTCAGAGCTGCTTGTCATAATTTTAAATTTATTTATGGAAGTCTACTTAAAAATATTTAACTTCCCTGTATTGTTAATGATGTTTCACTGGCAAGTTTTGTAAAAAGAGGCCTTTAAATCATTTGCCAGCCAAAAAGCATAAGCAATGATTTTCTTAGACCATAGTCTTCAGAGGACTTGTTACTAAAGAATGCATCTCTTAATGAAGATAAGATCTGATTTACAGCTTTAGGCATTTTCCAGAAGTTGTACTACTATAGCCTACCACTTCTAGCTGAGCAGATATACAGACACTGCGCCCAAAATAATCCAGCAAAGCTCAATCCTCGTACAATTTCAACTATCAATATTAGAGGTCTATGAATTGCTGTAAGCTCTGCTGTATAAAGGAGTAAAATTTTAGACCGAGGTGCTTCACTGTCAAAGTACACACACACACAAATGCAAGCATATATATGTGTATATACATACACACACATATGTAAGCCACTGAGATAAAAAGGAGTTCAAACTACTGATACATGTCTCTAGACTTAGTATTTTGAATGCATTTGGTTTTACACTAAAACCAATGGTAGTCATACAACGTAAAAAAATTTTAGGCTATAAAATGCAATGTAGACTAAACAATTGGTTTTGGCTGGCTTTTAAACACAATGAAGCAGATCCACAGTGAACAACGTTTTAAATCCTAATATGCTGAATTACTGTCCCAGCGTAAAACTTAACTGCTAATTATAATAAAACATTTTACGTTACAAGACAATTCATACTGCTGGAGTATGACAATCGTACGTCCTCTGAAGACAGAGCTGCACGACACGCCTTCTGTTCGGTTAAAAGTTATTTCATAAACACATTACAAACAGCTATTCAGCCTACACATGTCAATATTCAAACCCAACATGTTGATTTGCAAGCACTGATATTTAATTAAGCAGTAGTCATGCTACCAACTCCAAAGTCAGAGAAAACACATAATTTTCTTACTATAAGTTCAAAAATATCCATAAAGACAGAGTGGCCTTTTGGTGTTTTTTCATTGAGGCTTGCAGGAGACCAAATCCAGTAGAAATATGTACCATCTGAAGAAAGATGCACGGTAGTCATGGTACTGCCAACTGGGAAGTGATTTACTGGCATTGGGATTATCTGACATACCTACAAGAAGGAGAGTATCTTAACAGTTCTTATTTTGAAGTCTGTTCTTATGAATATTAACAGCGTACTTAAAAATAAATAAATTAAGATCAAGTGCAGTTAGTCCAGAAGAGGTTTACTGTTGGACATAATAGTACTATTACATTTATTTGTTACAAAGAGGTATTCTGTAATGCTTGCCAAATGGATCTACTGCATACAACACAGCTTATATATCTAAACATTTAACATACCTAAAAAGGATCATCTCCTCTCTAATGACTGAGAGCATACCCACAGTACCTTAAGGAAAATATACATGCTTAAGAGTTATCTGCTTTCTGCAACTTCTCTGAAACATTATTCAAAACTTTGGAAAAAAAGCAGAAACATTCTCAGTTTCAGGAAACACACTGGACATAAATGTGCATATCCATCCTTAAAACCACAGCAGGAGAAAACTCAAAGCAAACAAACTATCCATTTTTTACAAAGGATGACAGTTATTTATCTACAAAACACAATTAGACCAGAAACAATACCTGAATTTTGTTACAGTAGAAGAATGATGAGCTGTTCAGGAAGATCATGCTTTCAGTTTGAATCAAAGTCCATTTTGCTATTGTTTGATTGCTTTATGATGTGACCATACTATATTTTAGCTCTTGCAACACTACCATAATACAGCGTAAGTCTGTATATGCATATACATGTACGTATATACACACATACATATACATGCACAGATATATATACACACACGCTCACGCTCTAGCACATGGAAACAGGAATATCTGTAACATAACTTACAAGTTCCATCATGCAATGCTTTCAATGGAGGTTTATAAAAAGGCAGTTTCACAAGGTAAAAAAAAGCAACTTCAAGGACAAAACTAATGAAAGCTAGAAATGGTTGTGATTAAGAACATCTCCTTACTCTACTATAACTCTGCAATGAACTGTTCCTTTTACCTGAAGGGTATGCTGATCCACGACCTGGAAAAGGGAGTGAGGCTTATTATCAAAAGAGACGGGCCGATGGAGAAGTTTGCTGTTGCCAAAAGCAACCCACCCGGTCTCCAGCTCCTCATTACGGCAGTACACAAAACCTCTGGTAAAAAAGCAGTATATTAAAATGCTTTAAAACCCTGTGATATTTTTTTGTTTTTCTACAAACAACTCGCAACCACATTCTTGAACTTTGAACATAAATTCAAGTCAGCGTAAGGCAGCAATTTCTACTGTAAAAGACCTAAGGCATAAGAAGCCTCATGACTTCCAAGCAATAAGGAAGCAAGAAGGTACAGTGAGTCACATCCACACTAATCATTTATATAATGAATGACGTAATTAGAAAACAAATACTTACAAATTCAGCAATTGTACAACTACAAACAAAAAGGTCACAGAACCAGTCTACAGTATAACCCTCTCAGCAAAAAAACAAACCAACTTACTACACCTTTAAAAAATTAAATAAAATTTAAAATACCAGCTATTCTGCTAGTATACCTCTTTGCAGGAGGTTGGACTGGATGGCCTCCAGAGGTCCCTTTCAACCTAAATTATTCTAGAGATCTAGAGAAAATATACTCGAGAAGAATTTCAGATGAAAAAAACAAAACAGTAAAATAGCATTTAATGAAAATGCATAATATGCTCTAGTCTTGTTGCACCTAACATCTGAGAGAGGTTTACCAGAACAATAACTTTTTTTTTTTTAAAAAACAGATCTGCAGAATAGCAAATATTCAACTGTCACTTACCGCAAAGTACCATGTAATCCAGATCCTAATTTGCTTATTCCTCTGCCCACTGAATTCGTTGTATAAAGATAGAGCCCATCTGCTGCAAGACAGCGCCCTAAGTCTGCATCTGAATTGGGAAGGAAGAATAGAGCAGAGACCTCCTCTGTAATATGCCAAACTGGAAATTCTCCGTGGTCATTAACGCTTCTGTGGTAGCTACCACAGCAACTGGAAACCAACAGATGCTCACGACAGATCGTCACCAACGGGTCAGAACCATTTTTTTAATACTGAATGTATGACTTAGTGTTCCGAGAGGTACTGTAACATAGTCACAGTCCACTCTTTTTTTACATTTCTTTCAAGCCTTACAGAGGTGCCCAGATCACACGAATACTATTCACTATTTAAAACCTCCTGCTGTTGCCAAATAAACTTAACAAGAATTAGATGCTAGTCACTCAGCTTCTCTTTTGAGATAGTAAGTGGCATTAGCGCTGTTTTTTCATGATTCAAATGTACATCATTCATTTATCCATAATTTATTTTTCCTGTGTTGTGTTCTCATTTCAGTGTCAAAGACCTGTCTTTGGGTATTATGGCCCAAGCTGCTGTAAAAAAAAAAAACCCAAACAGTAAGTCTAAACTTGCTTTTTCTGCACACTATTCAAAACTATAGATACAGTAGGAACTAGACCAGCATACCCAACCATGCTCAGGAACACAGGACTATTCAATGAAAGCATTTCAAGCAGAAAATTCCTTCACTACAATATAAAACAAGTTGAGTATTTGCTATTAAATGCCTTCAGAAAGACGCAAATGAGCAGAAGACCATTCTCTTCCAATTTTGCAACAGGTAATGCTGTTCAGAACTGGTAGCAAGATAAAATACAAGTAAGGCTTATGACTATGCAAGTCTTCTTGCTCAGGACTGCTGGTATAACATAATTGTTTGTGAGGAAGGAATAATCCAATATTGAGCCTTGATCTAATTCCTGGTACAACTTTGTGCTTCTCTTAAAGCTAGTAAGCAGACCCTTCCACCTCTGACCGGTTAAATTAAGACAAAAATGTACTTTGAACATAGCTTTCTCACTCAAAGTAGTAATTATTAACAATCAAGATGGTACACACAAGGCAAAGCCTTGTAACAGGGATGTCAATAAATCAGTCCAGTCAATCTATTTAAGGTTACAGTTTCTGAACAGTCAGCTAGTGAAAGGGAAAAAAAAAAATACATCTAGCCACTCTCATAGCAAAACCACCTCTTCAAAATATAGATGTCTTCATTAAATTTGCAGATAGCCTAAAATGACAAGTCAGCTCTGTAAATTCCTATGGCTTGCATTAAACTTAATGAGATGTCATCAAAGCTTGAACTAGTATTTCTGAAACAATATGAACTCTCATTTAGTGCAAAAATAGCAAGCAAACAAAGCAGCAAAAACTGAGAATTAATTCAGGGAAAGAAATACAAGAGAAGGCATAAAAAACCCCATATAAAACACTGGACAGAAACAAAAGTAGAATAGGAAAAGGGAACCCAAAAAAAAGAAAGCAATGAACTTGTACTTCTAAAAATAAACATGCTCTGCCAACGATAGCTAGCTACTGAATACAGTGATACTGCACAGGACAAATAAGTTACGCTTACTGAGAGACTAATGAGTGGATAATACCCAAACTCAGTTTGACCTCTCTGCAAAATTCCCACTGAAGTCAGGGTGGGTCACTGGATCTACGGCTTTTGATCATTTCCTACAGCCTGATTACCAGACAATTTAAAATAGCATCTGATCTTCAGCAACTGAAAAGCAATGTTTTCTGAACCCCATTATGCTGTAATTAAAAAAAAAAAAAAGCAGCCATACTATCATTAACACACCAGACTTAAGATTTAGCCTCTTAATTTTAATATAAAAACAGGATGATGTTTTCTATCTGATCCCCAAATCAACTTTAAAAAAAGCAAACAAATCATTTACATATCTCGTTAGATTAACTTAATGAGAATAGGTATGGCAAGCCAAACAATGTAAACAATTTAGTACTCCTGTAATTTAGGTCCATGATTTCAAAACTTCAGTTTTGAACGTACAGACTAAGACAACAAAGCACCCAGAGAGCTGCTGCCCTCCCTCTCATTGTATATCAGGCTTTGAGACACTCCTGTGATGCCCAGTTCTCTCTCCAGATGGTCCTTCCAAACCCTTCAGCTTTCAGTTATTTGATATCTACTGTACTTGCTTTTACATTACTTCCAACAGAAAAGGAGAAATTCTTTCCAACTCCAAAGCCTTACATTAATTTTTAAACCATTATCGTCACTAAAAGCATCTTGTCCTCCCCTGCTAATATTGACAGTCATGAAATAATTCACCTTTATTTTCACTGCTGGAACTACTGTTGGCATCGGGCGCAGGTAACATGTCTTCAAAGCCCCAAGACACTATGTGCTTTCCTCCAAGCAAACAAGAGGGTGAGCCAGGTCCTCCCTCCAAAAGCAACAACCTTTAAGCAGAAAATAAAGTAAGATGCATAGAAAATAGTGATAGCTGATAGCAAAAACTAGCTAAATCAAAAGTTGAGATGAAGATATAGTTCAAGTAATTACTCTCCGTCAGAGTTCATAAGCCACTTAAAGGAATCATCAATATTTAAATTAAAAAAATTAAAACTTAACACCCCAAAACAATTAGTAGATCCTTTTAGATTTGACTTTCTAATGTCTTCCTTCTGCAATTGACTAAATTTTGATCTTTCCTAGAGCTTTCAATAACTCTAAAGCCTTTTAATCACATTTAAAGACATTTATCTGTAAATGCACTTACATATTTTCAGAGCTGATGTAGAAGTGCTACAATTAGAAAAGTCACTACAAACCTGTACAATACATCAGCCACAGGCAAGGATCCTAGATCAGTCTGTTTCTGTAATAGATGCACTGTATGAACAAAGGTTTTCAGCGACCCTCTAAAAGGATAAGAAAAACATGAATTAAAGATGTCTATTGAAACAAGACTGAATGCACACAGACAACAGCATCTATGTAGAATATAACATCCAGTACCATAAAGAGAGAATATCCAAGATATGTCATCAAGCTTCTTTCCTAATTTGCATTTCTTTTCTGGATGATTTTCATTCTTTTGTGGAGGAAGTGAAAAGAGGAAGAGAGGGTAACATAAAGGAAGAATGCTGGCGAACTGCTGGTCTAAATCACACCAGCTTTTTGGAAGAGGATGACGCACCGTGCAGGTAGGGAGATCAGCACCCATGGGCTGTGTCATAAACACCACGTACAGGAAAGGCAATCTAGGCACGTGATAAAATACCTCCATCTTGCGTCTATTAGACAGCTACTTTCACTATTTCTTGTAGCTGATTAATCATATTTAAATCTTCAGATACAAGCTGCGGGTCTTCCTGGGGCTGAGCCAAAGTATTAGTAAGAGCTGCTGCAGACATAGCTAGAGCTGGCTTTCTTGACTAAAATAGAAAAGACCAGACTAATTAATTTATTACCAAGATGCTGATTACTTTTACTTCCAAACATAAATTTGGAAGCTTTTCCCCCTTCTGAAATGATGCATTTAAATGTATATAAGGACTAGATACTTCTGAAAACAAAATCAAACCGAAGTAAGAGTTGCTTCTAATCTTGCCTAAAAGTGTGTTGCTTTAAAATTTTTTTGTGGTATTTACAAATATACGAAGTTTGTAACTATAATTCTTGTTCATTCATAAGTTGAATACTTTTTTTGGAGAATCTATGAAACCTGTACATAAGTATAGTGGAAAACACCTGTTTTTTGTAGAAATACAGAAATACAGAGGTCTTTAAAAAATATATTTCACAGTTTCTGTTTTAAAGGTTGGGGTATTAGGAAAAGTTATTTTCTGGAAGATGTGGTGGCTTTATTTCCAGGTATAATAGCCTAGCTAAATATGAGAAACTTGACTGTATCTTCGGCATGACAGTAGTCAGTTATGAACTGATTTCTTTAGAAGCATGACTGATCAATTGAAGAGGTCCTTTCCATGCTCCCTGCTGAATACAGCCTTTTGCTCCCCGTCACACATGGTCAGCCTTAGCTCCTTAACTTTCCTCCTCCACACCGCAAACTCTGTTTCCCCCCCACTGCCATTTTCAGCTCTATGCTTCCACTGATGAATCTCAGCTTGGAGACAAATGACACTGAATACTTCAAAGCGCCTCAATTAATTATTGAAAGCAATATTTACCCTGTTGTTTTATTCTTAGTAATATGAAGCACCCAAGATTGTAACTAGGAATTTCAATAATAGTCTCATTTTTAAGGCTTTTTCTTCATAATGGCACCCAACACAACTTACATATTTAAAGGAAAAATGCAAGGCTTTCACAGGTGAACAAAGCACATCAGGATGTTACAACTCTGTAAGCAATGCAAGACAGATTTGCAAAGAAAATATAAGATCAACCTTCATATCAAAAGGTGTATTCAAAATTTAGCTCTTTTACAAATTCAGCTGTAAAAGAACATCCCATACCTCCTGAAAATTGACATCTGGAAAAAAAATTAATGAGATCGTGTTTATCAAATCCAATTTATCTGAGCTTTGTTCAAGTACACTGCCTTTTAGATAAGGCGGCTGTCAGTGCAGAAGAGTTTGCCACATACAGTAGATTTCTCATTGACTTCATTAGAACAAGTACACTAGAAATTAAGTGTTCTTCATTTGAATAAACCTTTTTCTAAAGCAAATCATGACATCTCCTGAGAACTTAAACATCTTAAATCAGAGTTAAACTTGACAGACAAGATTGCAATCTGAGAAACATTAAAGCCAAGATTTTCAAAAGGCTACTAGTGACTTTAGACCCACGTTCATGTGGCTTTGCAGAAGATAAGCTTTATATACTCCTCCCCCTCTCCCCACACTTCATCCCCTAAAAAGCACCAGTTTTTATTAAAAGCAATTAAGGCCACTTTGTCCTCAATCACCTGATGCTGTGCTAAACCCATACAGGGCACGGGATGGTTCAACCCACACTGGTTGAACTCTTCACTAGCCACAAAATGAAAAAATGCCTCCAGATGTCTCACAGGTACCACTGAAATCTGAAATTAATTGCCCTGAAACTTGGCAGTAATGCCTTCTACAGCCAAATGAAGGTGCATAAACTACGGGATTAAAGGGGCAGTACAAAGGGAAAAGTGAGACAACTCTCCTCCATGATAAAAACATTTGGAACCATTCCTAGAACAGATCACTGCAGTAGAAGCAGCAATATGCACAAGAGGCATTTCTAACCTAGATCCTTCTGTTTTTACATATGCTAAACACATGCAAAAAATAAACGCTTAGCTTATCAGCTTCACCCTTTCCAAACCAATATTTAAATATTAGAAAGAAAAACACTAGTGTAAACCAAAAATTAGTATCAACAGTGTGGTCACATCATTTTTGATTCTTATGTTTAAATGCAAACACTTACCACCAATATCAACCACAACATGTTTCAGTGCAGCTTCCTTACCTTGCACAAGCCAAGGCAACTAGGGCAGCAGCAGCATTTTCTTTTTGCTTATATGGAATCTGCTGGCCTGAAGCAGAAGTGTCTTCCAGCCAGGAGCACAGCAAAGACTCTATCCCATTAAGACAGTCAGCTGGTTCCTTAGTCAAACTCAAAGGCTGGCAGTCTCGAAGGCAATTCAATAGCACCTCAGCAGTTATGTTACAGAGAGAAGGGTCTGTTCTACTTTGAGACTGAATGAGGGGAAAGACCAAAAGAAGCCCCATCCGTGAAGTAAACGGTGCCTGTTCAGGCTGCTGTAACAAGCCCTGACGCTTGAGCAAGGCCAGTGCTTCTTCGTCCCCCGAGCTCTCCCGGTCATGCTGCTCCTCCAAGGCCAGCTGGCGCTGGGCGTTCCAGAGTCCCCGCAGAGCGTTCAGGCGGTACTCCAGCAGTCGAGCATAAGCATTGCTCTGGTTTCCACACACAGATCGCAAGCGCTCAGCCAGCTCCGTCGGATTCTTGGTCTCAAATGTTAGTATCTGAAAGGAGGGAAAAAGTTGCTATTTATATAGGTTTTCTTCTTAAAGGAAAAAAAAAAAAAGTAACGTATGCCTGCAGTGTGATTTCTAGATCAGCTGTCCTCTACAATAAATTGTGTAATCATTATTATTTTTTAAATTTCTGAGCATGAATAAAGTAACACTGGAGGCCAAAGAGCACGCAAGCGGTACAGTCTGTTACTGCCGAGTCAGCACTGTCACTGAACCCCCCCGCCTTGGGGATTGCTGACAGAGATTTTTCAACTTTCGATTGTGATGCTAAACCAACAGTAATATAGATCTTAAAGAAAAATACATACAAATAGTTATCTTTGAAAATAAAGCCTCGCCTTCCCTGGAGCATTTTTTTTTTGTAATCAAGGCAATTTTGCTAAGAACTTCAAAAGGACTGAGGGGGTGGAGGGTCCCAGGGGCTGAGTTTAGAGCCCTTCTACGGAAACTAATAGGTCAACAATATTTTGTAGTAAGAATGTGTATGTTCTAGTTTTAGAGCTTTCTCAAACAAACAAACTAGTTCTCTGAAATGAACCAAGAGTTGTGCTGTAAGCAATCCCTCCCATTTTTTTTTTCCTCCTCAATTTTATCACACTGCACTTAGCTACACCTTTCTCAAAATATTTCCAGTTGCTGCCATAGTTTAAAAACCTAAAAGTCTCATCATCATCATTTCAGACAGAAGAAAAAAGGAAAATTGGAGACAAAGCTAGAACAACAGAAAACAAGTAAACCATGACAGAAAGAAAAATATTTATGGGTTAGTACCCAGCCTGGTACTTGAAAGAACTCAGACTGTTAAGTAATTACAGGCAGCTTTTCTCCCTACAGCATACAACCACAGTTGAGATCAGCAAAATCACTTAAGCTACGGCAACCTCAAGGAAAGCAGCGAGCCAAACATTTTCTGATACTTCGGATCCAGTGTCCAAAGGCCTTCTGCCTGCATGTCACACTGCCTCATCTCATCCACCTCCAAACACACTCTCTTTGGCCCATCTTTATGCTGTAAAACTGTCCTTCCCTCATTTAATTTAAAAAAAAAAATAAATAAAAAGGAAGAAGAATGTGAGAGATTAAGAGATGCAATGGGTAATTTCATACAGGGTTGTTTGTTGGTTTTTTAACTGTAGGCAGTAGTCATACAGAATACGAAATAGATGTTTATGTCTAATTGTAGAATTTTGAACAGCTTGATAAAAGGCTTCAGGACAAATCACATCTGCCATTTCTACAAACACCCTTACTAAAGTCAATGAAACAGCTTTTCAGTAGAAAACTTATCATTAGAGTCGTGAAAAGTTCACTTTAAAGTAATTCACACAATAATTACACTTGAATAGATGCTAGTATCGGAGCTTCCTAAAATAATGAACTTTTAATTAATTTCTTAAAAGAAATTAAGAATATTAGTCTCTAAACCACATATACGTTTAAAATAACCACCTCATGTTAATTTGTGTTCTATTGCCACAAAAATAAGTTTAATTGTTTCCTGTTATAGATGCAATCACTTTCTAAAACAGTTTGGTTTTGACTTTCTTGAACTAAACTAAATACATGATGGATCCTCTACTAAGTGATAACAAGCTGCAGAAATGGAGGAAAAAGAGAATTAATGTTTCCATCTTGAGAATTACATGCTGAAGAAAACAGGTTTATGGTCTTTAGCTATACTAATAACAAAGACACCACAAAAGACAAGTTGTGGTATGCTTAGTTGGCTTTCCCTTTTAGATTACACTTCCACTGTGGGGGGAGCTGCTTATAGTCTTCTCCCCTTCCTATAAATATAGTGGAAACCTGGAATTCATGCCAGGTAATATTTCAAAAAGTTGTGGCCACCTAAATTATAACAATTAATTCATAAACTTTGTACAACCTCATGTGGACTTTGAGCCAAATCTGTACCCAGTGTGTAATAACAAGTGGAAGGTTTAAATATTCAAACACATGGGAACTGCTTTATTTCAACCAAATTGCAAAGGCAACCAAAGACTGAGTCCCAATTGCAACTGATGAACATTTTTTCCAGTTTCCTCCAAGTTACCAAAGTTATGTTTGGTGGGTTCTCAAAAAAACCTGTAATCAAAATTGCTGCAAAGGTGCACATTTTGGATATAATTTAACCTTGCAAATTTTGTCACTCATTAGGATCCAACTGAAGGCACACTTACGAAAACTAGTCACACTGTCACACGCTCTCGTTCCTCAGGTCCCACAGTTTAGCAGGAAGATGGATTTTTTGTCTTTGATATTGCTCTACATCTCTGAGTCTGTCTTGTATAAATCAAGACAAGAAGCCAGTGTCAAGTATTTGCAGATATGCTGATGAAAAGCCTTTCCCTGCTGAAGTTTTATTTTCTCACTGTTCTCACAGTTTGCTTTATAAGCATAGTATGGTCTGTCTGGAACTGTTAAGAGTGTTTTGCTTTGGTCTTTCATAAAGGAAATATGCATTAATTTGGGTTAGCGATATATGAAGTATACTGGATTCTAAAATGGGACTTACAGTTTTTTGAAAATAAAGCCATTTACATAATCTGGTTTTCATACATGGCTTATGGATCCAGTGAAAAAACCTAACTATTCAATGTCATCTAAAAGTCTTAAGTAGGCATTTGTACTTCCAGAAAATAACAGGATATTAGGAGAAAGGTGTAAGGTCAACTACTATACAGGAGTCTTCAGAAAATTTTATTTAAGTCTGTTTTCTTCAACAGACATTTTACTGACTAGAGGCAAGTACTCAGAGGTACCTCCAAAAAGGAGTCTCAAAAGCCAATTTTCACAGTGACTGGCCGTCACAAACAACTGGGGAGCTTTCAGGGTTCAGACACGCTCCTAAGACCTTGTCGCACAGGAGGGAACCGTTCTGGTTCTCGCTGGTTAGCAAAACACTCCTCTAACCCAACACATTTGGCCCATGCCACATGCACTGCTTCCCTTTGGATAGTCTGAAGGCTTCACAAAGGAATCACAGCCCTTGGCAAGGTTTCCTCAGCACACTACAGTTTTCTCATATCTTCAGGCAAAGCTTGTTATCTTGAAGCTACCTGAAGTCAAAGCAAGTTAAAGTAAAATGCAAGAAAAAAAAACCACCACATTTATTCACAGATTCGGAAACAGACAGTACAACTACCAGTGTTCATAAAAGACACAGGTGAAGAAAGGAAAATCTGTGCTAAAATAACTTGTACTAAGATTGAATCAGAAAGCTATTCCCCATCCTTTACCAGCTGATTTACTGCAGACCTCCCTGGCACGTGGCTGTCGGAGGCTGCCATTCAGAACACCTTTTGCCCCAGGCTGCACCCACTACAGGTGGTTTCTTCAGGCTATAAAAGCTGGTGTACTCTGCCAAATCTCTCTTTTTAAATCCCCCAGAAAAATTCAATCCTTCTCCCCCAGATGAGTTTATTCTCTTCGTATCCAGGAGATGTGACCATTCTCTTTGTTACATTAAGCACAGATTCATTTCCCTGCAGATGCACATGTCTGTTACTCAAGCTGTCCTCTCCAACACTTCACTGAACAACTACTCCTCATTCAGAAAGAGGTAAAACTCCCTTTCCCCTGCCTCCCTGATGCCTCAGTATTTACACTTGAGTATTTACGCTCTGATTTAGGACTGATCTCCAGCATCCTTTTCTTAGTGGTGTTTGGGCACCCCGCCTCGATACACAACACTTGGGGAGATCTCAGGCACATCACAAGCAGTCACCTGCACCAGTAAATAATCAGGCACTTCACAGCACCAAACATTTTTGGCTAACAAGGCTTAAACAGAATCTAAGAGGATGGAAGGATATAACAATCACATTGCTTTGCTATGAAACAAGTTACCCAAGTATCTACTTAGATCTGAAAAGACAACCTCTAACAGAAATAGCAGCGTAACAGTCACACCATCAAGCTAGAAACACAAACAAACATATGCTTAAAGGAAGAATACTAAACAAAATCTGAACATACAGATTATATTCAGAATTAGCAAAAGACAACTAGCCAAGCTAGAAAAATGATACTATGAAAACAAGGACATGAAAACGTTAAGATGCTTAGTAGCAGTTAAGATGTAAAGGGAATTGAGAGAATCTACCTTATGTACATCGGTGGTGGTAGAGCAGTCCTTCTGCTTTAGGTAAGGCATATTAAGATTTTCCTTAGGAACAATCAATAATATTTACCAAAAAACCACTTTAGAACAAAATACAAAGGTTTAAAGAATAACTTCTAAAGAACAACAACAAAAAAAGCAGTCAGTGCAAAAAGTGTAATTTAATGTAACCAAGTAATCCTAATATAAATTCTAAAGTAACCAGGACACTAGAATTAGGGGAAGAAATAAAACTTCACCACTTTTTAAGAAGATCTTTTTCTGTATCTGGTTTTGCAAATAGGGTATATACATCACACTGACAGTTTTGCAAATGAGAAACTACTCTTCAGTCACTTTGAAATTAGTTCATACACTATGACTGTGATCATCACTTAATTTGCCAACTTTGTCTACTTCTAGTTAGTAAAGACATTTGAAAAGTTCTGATTTTTAAAGTCTCACGCTTAACAGCCTGAAGTTACATATAATTAAGAACTGTGTTAGTAAAAAGTCTGTCACTGTTCTAATTTTGCAGTATCTTGTCCTTCAAAATATTTTAAAATAAATTTCAATAAATATTTTAATTAGAAAATAGTGGATCCAAAGTTCAATCTCTCTGGTTGTTGACATCAACATTGAGAGATACAAAAGGTATTTAACTTCAGACCGCTGACTATGCAGAGGATGTCACCTTTCCTGCCATATTTTTGTCCTGTTTTCATCCTACTACGTGACCTTAACCAGATACTTCTTCCCATTAAACAATATTTTTGCCAATACTGCTCCAGAAAGCAGTCACTCCCATGCACTATTATTAGGGTAAAGTGTTTCTCTACTGATATTAAATACCAGATGCACTACAATTAAGACATGCTAATCTACACGAAAAGTTTTAGCCTGAGGTTTTGTGACCACATTAAGTAAATTTAAGTGAGCTGCCACTAAAAGGCACCTTTTTCCTCTGGCTAAAATTCCTGCCCCTTCATCCTCTCCCTGGTGCTGACAGTAATGACTGGGGGCGGGGGATGTGTGTGTTTGGGGTTTTTTTTAATATAGATTTTTGGTTTAGACTAGTTCCCTGGTATGGAAGAGCAGGTAGAATGGAAAGAATTAGAATGGAAAAGAAAGAAGAAAATGCATGGCCAGTGACAGATGTGAACAAGGACTTTTTGCAACAGCTCTCCCAGTCAGTAGCTTAACCAACAGTCTCGGGCTGAATATGCTGGTTTCATTGATCAGTTTTAATTCCACTACATAGGGAAATGATGAGCAATGAAACCGTTCACAAAGGGGTATTTTTTCCTAAAGTTACATATTGCAGGTGAAAGACTTTAAATCTCCAGAATAGCATTTAATTCTTTCTCTACATAATTAAATTGGCTGAACTTCACACAGAGAGACGACAACTTCTTGAAGACGGTACATTTATTACCAATATCAATTAGATCTGTAACACCCCCCTGAGTATTAAACAAGTATTATTCCCATCTCACAGGAGGAACAAACCAGAAACAACCTCAAAACCATAAGGTATCTTTAACAGCAGCATGAAAAAAACTTAACTATTGTACTTTCAACACCATGTTACAGCTATAATGTCATTCCTCTTGTACTGCACAGTTAACATATACAGAGCACCACTTGTTTACTTGGTTCTTTTATCTCCAGAAATACAAATGAAATCATGTAAAAAAGACTGAATTACAAGATTTATACATTATTCTATAAGAGAAATACCAGAATTGACAGTTTTAAAGGTACCCTGAAAACTGAAATACACATCAGAATTTAAACCGCTCCCATAAACAACACTGTGTACCTACTCCTAGTCTTCCACTTGCTGTTGCTCTGCTGGGTAACAGCGTTTCTGCTCATGGCAATTTCTGAAGACACACAGTAGGAAGCGATCTTAGTGCAAACACTGCCTTGATTTCTTTTAAAACATTTTTCTAAACCTCTGTAAGGCTTTTTGTTTGATATGCCTGTGCGTTTGTAAAATGTATAAATATGTACAAACGTTTTCATCCTGATGTCTTAGGTATTGAAATTTTATGGGTTCTTAGCAGCTGCTGCATGCTTTACATTATGCTTTTACTGTTGCAGTTGAAAACTAAGTTTTGAGATTGTTCTGATTTTTTCTGCTTCAAGAAATGTTAACAGTATCACCTTGTTCAAAGCCTCTACTGATTCACAATCCTGTACATGGAGCAGCACAGCTTTTTAACAACTCAGCTAAAAGCATGAGCTATTTTGCCTTGTGAAAGCATTAGAAACCTCATTACTTGCTCAGAAATAAGCACTAAGAAACCTGTATCTTTCACTGCACACACAATATTGTACCAATTTTTTTGGTAATAAATTTACCAAATTATGATGATCCCTGAGATGAATTACAGAGTACAGGCAAGCTGTAAACACACAAAAACTGCTATAAAAGAAAGTATTGTTTCTTTATTTGTTCATTTATTAAAATATTTTTGGCTTTTAAGTAGTAGATTAAAATGTCTGTGAAAGGTAAAGAAAAAATCTTTGTCATTTAAACATCTGAGAGTGCAGATCACTGAACTTATCAACTGCAATCGGTAATAAGAACTATATTTGGGAAACATACTTGCAAAATCATCCTTTAGAAGTTTTCTAGTATTTCTCTACTAGGATAACTAAAACATGACTTTAAAAAGAACAAGTCAAGAGGCATGGTAGTCCATATTCTAGAAGTCTGATAAATTCAAATGTGCCATTTTATGACAATTGATGATAACAACAGCAACTCTGCTGGAGATTAAATCACACAATATTGGTGGTTTACACTATATCTAATGAAAGTGAGCTTAAAAGGAAAGCCATAAAGATTTCCAAGTCCTCTCAAAGGGCAAGTGAGAGATTTACAGCAATGCCTGAAAGAATGCCACCAATTCCTGTGCAAAAGAGCGAGCCAAGGCTCAGATCTGGAAGGTTGTCTTCCTGTGCAGATTAACTTCAAGAACTAGATTAATCTGGCGTTACTCTGAAAGCTATAAACACGGTCCAAGAGGAATACTGGAGTATTTGACATGGAAGGGGATGCAAAAGGCAGGACTAGGAAAGTTATAAGCCTGATGTACATGCCTGGATCAGCAGTTCCCAAGCTAGAGGTTGTAACCCCAAGAGGGGTCATCCACTTAGTAAAAAGTCAATTAATTGTTTATGCTGGTATCAGGGATTTCTGTTTTGACAGAGGTGAAGCTTGTAGATGGAGGTAAGGTCACAACCAGAAAGATTGGGGAAGCTCTGACCTAGATAATTACAGAGAACTACTCTCTCCTTCAGCAGTCAGGGAGAAGTGACAAAACATTTCTTCTAGTCCATCAGGAAAATGGGTGAAAGCTTCAAGTTTAGCAGGTACCTTCACATCTAAATCACTTTGACAGAGAACACAAATTATTCACAAGATTGGCACATGCTGCTAAAATAGCACTGGACTTCAGTTGTTCAACTTCTCCCTAGAGGGAAGACCAGACCATACAGGGGGGAAGATGAAAGGACACCACCTTTATTTTATTTTTTTACACTTACATTTGATTAAAAATACATATCTGCAGTGCAGAGTGACAGCTGCCCAGTGGCATCTCATACTTTGTCCTATAATAAGAGCTTGATGAGAGTCAAAACATCAGATGAGGACAGATACATACATGATCCAGACAGCTACTGAGGGAGGAGCTACACTTTCAGCTCCACATTAAAAAAAAACACTAAAGAAAAAAAAAACACACTAAAGAAAAAAAAAAACACTAAAGAAAAAAAAAAACACTAAAGAAAAAAAAAAACACTAAAGAAAAAAAAAACACTAAAGAAAAAAAAAAACACTAAAGAAAAAAAAAAACACTAAAGAAAAAAAAAAACACTAAAGAAAAAAAAAACCAAAGAAAAAAAAAACCAAAGAAAAAAAAAACCAAAGAAAAAAAAAACCAAAGAAAAAAAAACCAAAGAAAAAAAACCAAAGAAAAAAAAAACCAAAGAAAAAAAAAACCAAAGAAAAAAAAAACCAAAGAAAAAAAAAACAAAGAAAAAAAAAAGAAAAAAAAAAAAGAAAAAAATATTAAAGAAAAAAATATTAAAGAAAAAAATATTAAAGAAAAAAATATTAAAGAAAAAACCCCAACTTTTCCAGGCTATGAAAGAGAGCAGCAAGAACAGATATCCAAATGCCTATTCCCTCTGTTGGGCTGTTATGTAAAAGAGAGCGCTTACGAGTTACGTGGAGTGACACATAAGGTTGTTCTACTTTATACTGTGACTATATACTGAAGATTTGTCTTTCTTCCCACTTATTTCCTTGTGGAAAAAAATAACTGAGCCTATCTCTAGTTAGTTGAAAAATTGACGATACTGCAAATTTAAAACTAATAAAAATACCAGCTACAAATTTGAAGATCAGAACGAGGGCCTCCTCCAACGGAAGGATCACAGTGGTAACGTATGGCAACCAAACTAAACGGCCTAGCTACGAGCGAATGCCTTTTGGCCATCATCTGATGGCTATGTCATAGGCAACGTTAACAATCCCTGTTCAGTTATGTCCTTCTTAAGTTACCAAGGGTTAACACATCAATTTATATTGCTGGCGCTCTCATAAATTGCGGCACATTGACTCTGGTGTAGTGGCACATTAAAACGACGTGGTTTAAGGGACCTCTACCTTCAGACATGCCTCTTGCCCCACTCCCAGGGGTTACTGTCTCGGTGAAAGATGTTTGATTGGGAGGATTCTGGAAGTGCTGCAGTTTCCATTGTGGCACATTAAAGAACAGCTCATCTTGCATTAAGCTGTCCCTCCTGTGCAGGCATTGACATCCAGGGCAGAGACCAGACAAAATGTCATGGCAACAGCTTCAGTTGTTAGTCACATAAGGTTGGCTCCAAGAAGCAGAAGACTTTGCACTTTGAAAGTCATTTCTCTGTATGAAAGGCTTTAAAATAAGGGTGCAAAGGCTCGCATAACTGCTAACTAATCTAGGTCTCTTGACCAGAAGATTTTATTGGGAAACCCATAGCAGGAGCAGCTTTTGTATGCACATCATTACAAAATTCTAATCAAATTAAAAAAGTGCCCCTTTTCTTTTTGGTAATAGATATTCTTTGTAAATATGCTGATAGACAGCCTAAGAAGTTGGCATACGTGTTTACATCACATAAAAACTAAAAACAAACCAGAAACCCCCACTCTCTTTAAACCTAAAAATACTCTTTGAACAAATTACCTTCACGTGAAAAAGAATATTAACACTTTCATAACCTATCATTAAGGAAAAAATAAGTATATATATATACACACACATATATATAAATACATTAAAAAAAATTAAAAGTTGTATGGGAGTCCAAACAAGAAAATAATAAATTTTCATAAGCCTTTTTTATACCGTACCATAACATTTACATACCTGTACTGTAACGTTTTTTCCTCTGCTTTTCTTTTTATAAATAGACAAAACCTTTCAACAGAAAGACAAAGGAAACACATCCAAATACATTGACATTATTCACCAATAAACTCTTTAAAGAGATATGCAAGCAAAATAGACCAGAATGATACTTCCCCTTCCCCAAAAATATCCATTTAGGTACACTACATCTTTTAATTAAGCACATCATACCATAAATTCAGTCAGGGTTCTCACCACCATTGATGAAGCACAAGAAGTATATTAAAGAAGTTTACTAATCAAAGCAGCAGCTGCAGCATCTCCTACCCTTGTCCAATAACATATCCCAAGAGATTTCTATTTGGACCATTTTCAAGTATATTTATTACATTGCAAGTAGGAGTAGAAACAGTGCAAATGAGCTATTCAGTGTATTAGTCGACTGCATGGCCACACTTCAATAAGATGCATGCACCTATTTCCACAAAATGGCTCCTCAAAGCCATTCCAGTTTACCAAGGTAGCCCTTTATTTTAAAAAACATTAACAAAAAAAGGCAGAGAAAAGTTATGAGCTGAATAGTTCACATTTACACCACTTGAAATTTCACTTTTTTTTTTTTAACCCTCCCCCCTCAATACCAAAAACTATAAACCATTTTACAAACAAGCTCTGAAAAATAAAAGTCACTTGTGGTCATCATTTCTTTCAGTGGAATGAAATAAAATTCTTTCACATTCTGCCACTTAAGACTATAGATCAAAATAAGTACCATAGCAAAAAGTCTTATTTATTTATTTATTTTAAAGTTTCACATTGCAAACATGCACGACAGCAAAAAAATCTCTGGCACAGAAAAAATTATGTGAATCTGTGGCACTGGATTGCTGAAACACTAGAATGAGTGTCATAAAGGGCAAGACACAGTAATACTAATTCCATCCCTATCTCCCCCAAACAATTATAGTTTTACAGACATTCCTAGCACTAACAAAAAATTCTCCAGAGCTGAAGTGTTTGTCAAGTGAAGCTGTGTGTCAAGTTTCATGCTGGAACATACTTCTGGTCTAGGTTGCAAGATCTTAAAAATAAGGTTTGGTTTGGTTTTCAGTTTGTTTTCTAAAGGATATCCTCCTTCATTACGATATAACAAGAATAATGCTGTGGGAGCACGTATTTTTCTAACACAGTTATTAGACTTGATGCTGCTTCTAGAACTATGTAAAGGAATTGAAATATTTTCTTGAATACAAGCTGCATTGAATACCAGAGTGGACTCTGATCACAAGGGAGAATCATTCTGTGTTTATACACATAGAGATAAGACATCCACCTTAAAAGTCTCTCTTTGCCTGTTCATGTGGTATTTGCCAACATCCATTTCATGGGAGCAGCTAATGTTCCCATCCCAATCCCCAGTGTCACATCGCACAGAAAAGAAAATGCATGTTCAGCAAAAAATATCTTTCCTTAGATAAGGCTGTGGGAAGTTTTCAAAAACACCATAAAGACCTCACGTCACAAGGTGAACAATGATGTTCTCAGAGCTGCAAGCCTGGCTCATGGGTTCCTCTTAGCAACACCCCAGTTCGCAGCCAAAGCTTCACTAAAGGCTTTTGCGGCCTAAATGCTTGTGACCTAACGTAGCACACAGATAAAGCTCCTGCTGAACCATCCTCTCTCAGCTCACACCACTCAGCTCCTCTGACAAAGACCCTGTGTCATTGCAAGCCACATTGCTGGAGAAGAGGGCGGGGTGAAAGAAGAGAAGGGAGGCACACAGGAAAAAAAAAAAAATGCAGTCTACAAAATAGATGCAACCTACAATCCGTGACATTCAGTCCTTCACCATTTCCTCATAAAACAGCTGTACCGTCTGCCCGCAGCCAAAACCCCAGCAGTTTTGAGAAGGTAAAAAGCTGGAATGAAAATCTCAGCTGCCCTCCGGGCTCTTTAATAACAATCACTGTCAACAGCCTAAATAAAACACCCAGACGCCCCAGTACCCTAAGCATCTTATTGTAAGGCTGATTAATTACAAACCATCTAAAAGTAACAGCAAAAAGATACAAAAGCATAAATAAAAATAAATGAGCCAAAAGCCACCTTGAAATACATGAGCGTGGTTCGGATTTCCAAACCCTACTGATTCAAAACAAGGAGGTAGCACCAACACTTCACCCTCCATCTTCATTAGCGCCTCACCACCCTCCTGCCCAGCTCCACTTTCACCATTATTTGAAAAAAAATTCGATTGACTTAGAACACATAGAACTGCCTCAATACCAGCTGGCTCCATACCCCAAATCCTTCACCCTGCGTCCGCATCCACCATTCTCCACCCCGGCCCCCCCGTCCTCCCCTAGTCATCCTCCCTGCACCCCCCCCCTTCCAAGACCATCCTCCTCCTCGCCTCAGGCCCTCACAGCCACTGTCCCTCCTCCCCCGAGGGCACCCTCCTCACCACCCCCGTCCCTCCCCTCAGCTCGGGGGAGGGGGGGCCGCGGGCCCGACTCACCTCCAGCTCGGTGTCGCCGGGCTCAGCCACCCCAATGATCTCGCTGGGCAGCTCGGCCAGGTCGGTGACCCGGATCAGCCCGTCGTGCAGGAAGATGGTCTCCTCCTTCACCGACAGCCACTGGGCCGAGTCGGTGGCCGCCGCCGCCGAAGCGCCCGCCGGGGACCCCATGGCGCGGACGGCGGGGGGGCTCCGCAGGGCTGAGGCGAGGCGGGTCCCGCTACCCCCCCATGGCGGGGGCAGGGCGGGGGCAGGGGGGTCCCCAGCGGCCTGGGTGCCGGACAGCCGGAGCGCGGTGGGCAGCAGCGAGGAGCGGCGCGTTGCCACCGCGGCGCCAGCGGAGCGGGGACCTCCGGGAGCCGCCGTGCCCGCCCGCAGCCACCACGTCCCGCTCCCTCCTCACACACACAGGTGACAGCGCGACGCCATGTTGGGGGCTGAGGCGGGCCCGGCATGCACCGCGCGAGGAACAATACACCCTCCCCCCCTCCCAGCCCCGCGGGGCCACGCCCCTCGCCGCGCCCCGCCCTCGCCGGCCCCGCCCCCGGCGCCCCTCGGTGCCGCCCCCGGGCCCGGGCCGCGCCCCCCGACACCCCGCCCTCACGGGCGGCTCCCGCCGCGCCCCGCTGCCCCCCCACCCCACACCCCCGGGAGCGGTTCCCCTCAGCGCCTCGCGCCGCACCGAGGGGCGATCCCGCCGCTCCCCTCAGCGCTTCACCTCCGCGCCTCTCCCCGGGCCGCTCCCCTCAGCGCTTCACCCCCCTCAGGCAATGGCCGCTCCCCTCAGCGCCTCACCTCCCTTCCCCCAGAGGCCGCTTTCCTCAGGCCCTCGTCCGAGAGCTGCTCCCTCAGCGAGTTACCCCGAGGTGAGGCCGTTCTCAGCTTCCTTCTTCAGCCTCACCACCTTGGCTAGTCAGAGCCCCTCCAAAACTACCCGTTTCCCTCAAGGACTGATCCCTCTTGGTGCCTCACATCTCCCACAGGGTAGTTGTTCCCCTCTGGGCACCTCTGGTCACCCCTTTTTTGTCTGCTCCCCCCTCTTTCCAGAAAGACCTCTCTTTCTCCCTTCCCCTGCCTCATCCGCCCCTCCGTCACCTCCTCGAAGGAATTCTGTCACGTCTCAGGGACCCTTTTCCTGAAGGCCTTGTGAGCAACCAGGTATGTCCCTTAAAATCCACACCTCCAGATTTATCTATGTAATGAGGATGCCACAGGGAGTGAAGCAAAAGGTTCGCAACACCACAGTGTGTGTGGAAAAAAGGAGATCCAAAGAAAAATTGACCCTTCTCTCCCTCAGCCTCTCTTTTGGGCAGCATCGTGTAACCTTGCCCATTTGCCATCAGTCTAATTCCACACTCGTTTGCCTCAGACTTCCACCCGAGCCTGTTCAGAGGCGCACAAAGTGTCAGAGGCAGCTGTACCTGACTGTTCAGCAAAGTAAGTGCTTGTGAGACAAATCATGTTAATGAGAAAGACATGACGATAAATGTTAAATATTTTTAGTGTATAATTACTGTGGGGATTCCTGTTGCAAGTGGCTGCTTTTCATGAAACAGTGACTCTGCACAACAGAACAGAGATGGAGCGCTACAGATTTATTTACCTGTTTGATCAGATTAAATTGTTTAATATAATCATGCATTGTAATAGAAGTGCTGTGGTACTGGAGGAAAAGTGTGTTCAAAGCTGTAGTTAAAATGAGGTCTACCACCAGTGCTTTATGACCTATTAAATCTGGTTGGGAAGAAGCATTTTTCCCATGTAATGGACCACACTCAACTGACGACCCACACAAAGTGTCTTTGTATTGCTGACAGAGCAGCATGAGCATTCACCCAATGGTGTAGTTTGTCTTTGAGGCCAGTTCAGGCAACATAGGGTTCAGGTAAGTTCATATGAGCAGTTGTTCACAGATCTGTGTGATAGCTCAGTGCACTATATTTGGTGGGATATCGCTGTCATTCTTATATTGGAGAGCAGAAGAGTCTCCACGCTTGGTTTTATTATAGAAATTGGTATTATTTGCCTCTGCTCTAGAGCGTGTAATTTTTGAACAGGGAGAGTGTGGAGAGTTGGTATCAAAGGTTTTTGTAAGGGAGAGACCGTTCATGGGTGTCTGTCATTCCTGGTCAAGACATGACTTAGAGAACAACGGCTGCAGATGGACATATCCATAGATAGAAAATCCACCCTGATCCTCCCGCGGGAGCCCTGCTAGTGCTCAGCAGAGAGAGAATGCCGAGATTTGAAGATTTGATGGCAGGTGGGACATGGCAGCTGAGTTCTGGTAGTTGAGATAAGCTGTGCTCACAGGGTCCCCTTGGAGGAATGGGAAGGCTGCTGAGGTTAGATTAGTCACTATATTTCATTACAAAATAGTCACTGGTGGTGGTGTTTTGTTACCAGAGCAGTTTTACATTGTTTTCATTCATTCACATGAGACAGGAACAGAGGAAGAGAAACACAAAGTGTGTATACATTTTAGTGGGAGTAACACTGAAAAAAATTCTGTCTTTAGATTTTGTATCATGGTACTAGTTGAGTATCTTCCACAAAATCAATACAAATAGCAGAGCTGGGAATGAGACGTTCACTTCACGAGCAACAGTCATACCAGGAAGGCTTCTCAACAGAGAGGATTTGCAGGGTTTTGTAGAGGTGGCTGAGTTTTGGATGTATGTGTTGTTCTCCAAAGGACTCTTTCATAGGCTGGGTGTCCCCCAGCCTGAAAATTGATTGTCTCCAGCTTTCACGTGCCCTTTCCAAGGCCTTCTGGACTGCTTTATCCCAGAGGAATATGGTTGTCACAGCAGCTCCCAGATGGAGAATCGGGGTTTGATATAGCTGTCGATTCAATCCACTAATTGCTTTGAAATACAAACCAAGGCCTCGTATTTGAATAAGGAGCTGACTCAGAGGTAGAGGGAGGTATGTGTAACTCGGGATGCATGCACAGCAGGCTAAGCACAGAAAGAGGTGCATGGCTGAATTATATACTGGCCAGAGGCTGTGCTTTGTCATTTGACTGGGGGTTGGCAAACAAGTTCTCACGGCGAAGATCCTGATCCATGCGGTTTTGTGTGGTAGGTAACCTGAGCGGGCCCTGAGTGAAAAGCAGGCCACTTAACTGTGAACTGGAGCTTGTGCGGATGTTTTAGAAATCCCTTTCAGCCATATCTATGTGACGACATCCCGAGCTGAACACAGGAGGTGTTTACCATTTTACAGTTATTTATTTGCTTATTTGGCGTTCTTCTGAGCTGTACTGATTTGACAATTCAAAGTTACAAATCAGTTATTGAATTAATCTAATGCCATAAAACTGAGAAACGTGTCCCGTCCTGCCTCAGTGCAGGTAAATAAAATAATTACTAGTAAATGTAACATTTACTAAATTATCTTACGTGCCTGCCACTCAGGAATTAACACTATGTCGTACAAACAAAACAAAAGTTTACATGGGATGGAATGCTGACATAGCATGAATGCCACATGAAATTTTTGCTATTAGGGCCTTGATCCTGTAATGAATCAGTAAATATAATGCAGTTTGTTTGGCATCTTCTGCAGAAGGTGTTGTATAATATAATGAAAAAAATAATATTATTTTTGTTCTGCACGTCACCAGAAAACGTCAGCCACTGTAACTTTAATGTAGCATTCAGAGGTGGACTGCAGGAACTACAAAGTCTTGTACTACGTTATGGGAGATGGTGTGCCTTAAAAACCAGACCAGAATAACTTTGTGACACAAATCATCAAGCGGAAGAAATAAACCCCTTAACTTGTAAATAGGCTTGTGCAGAAACCCAGTCTTTTGCTTTCATAATTTTGGAGCAGATGGGTCAGCAGCCTCACGCTGCTGCGGCCGTGGTCGCGTCTGCCTCTGGTGGCCGGATTCCGGAGTGAGGCGCTTCGTGGGCAGGTCCTGCAGCAGAATGTGCCCTTGTGCTTCCCTGGGCATCCCCGTTACTGAGATTTAGCAGAAGATCCTCACGGTCTGCGAGCAAAAATTCAGCCCTGTGAGCTGAAAACGGAAAGTCACTATTCATGCTTCGAATTGACCATTTGCCTATTACGTAATGGAATTTAAAGGAACACTGTCTCGCCCTCCAGTTTAATTTTATATTAACAGCTATAACATATGGTGGAAATTCTTTTCGTCCTAAGGCTTTGCTGTACATCTTTCTGTTAATTTAGAAATGGCAGTTTTAGTTTTAATGACCATTGTGGCACTGAGAAATGTGTGAAACAGAAGAAACAGTTGCTATTTTTATGTGGTCTGCAATAACCAGATTTCCATACCCTGAATTCTGGCTCCTCTGCCTAGTACATGTTATTTAGAAAGCCCGAATGCCATCATTAATAAGACCACTATGCAGGGAATACTGGCATTTCTTGGCATGCTAACTATGATTAATAAGTACAGTTTCTTCATATTTCTCCAACTAAAACTTAGAAAGGACTGAAGTGGGAAAAAAAATCAGTATTTGACAGAGGAGAAAACAAAAACTAGACTGAAATAAAATAATTTCAAACTTCAGGAATGTATTTTAATTGCAACGGAAAAATTTTCACATTTTTCTCATTTTGATATATTAGCAATAATCTCCAAAGAAGGCTCTGACTGATAGTAAGGTAGGCTTGAGGAAGGAAGATCAAATAAAAAGAGATCTTAATAAAATGAGTAAGGGCAATTTTATTACAGGAAACATGAGTATGAATCACCTACCTGGCAAACATAGCCTTAGCTAAATTGGACATGAAATAAATGTAAATTATACAATCATAATAAAAATGCTGGAATGTTTTCTTAGAGACAACCTCATCCAGTGCTGTGACCCACGCGGCAACTACACTGCCTGTGACACTTACTTGTCCCATTTAGAGTGATGGAGACTCCACCTGCAATCTCTTCCATTGTTGAACTGTCATTACAGTTAGGGAGTTTCCTAATGCTTAATTGAACTTGTGTTACTGTAATTTAAGCCTTTTCATTTTTCTCAGCTTTGCAGGCACAGAGATCAGCTGTTGTAGGCTCAGAGAACAGTTTATTTTCTTCCTCTTATGTGAAGTCTTTTTGATGTGCGAAGGCTGTGACCACAGTTCCTCTCCATCGTCTCTGCACTAAATAATCCCCGTCCTTTCAAATTTTCTCTGTAGGCTCAGTACTCTGAAAGTCTTGATCATTCTTCTGCTCTTTGGGATTTCCTCCAACTTGTCCACATCTCTCATGAGCTGCTGGTACTTTAGATGAAGCCTTACCAGTGAGAAGTGGTTTGGACAGATTCCCGTGTCTTCTATGCAACACTCCTGTCAAGTGTCTCAGTATCATCTTTGCTTTCTCTGCAGCTGTATGATATCGTTGACTCAGACTGAGCTTGTAAATGAAATAACAATTTAGGCTTAAATTCTGTTTGTGGTATTTCACATGCAGGAACAAAGCAAGCTGGCATTTAGCATAACTCTCGGTAATCTCGTGTCTCATTATCTTATTCAAGAATTTAACGCAAGTAGCCTTTTAAGGAGGGAAATATTTAAATGCTGCCCATCAGTGAGGAAGAGTGGTTGGGAGCTCAACAGATCCCTTAGTGGTTGTCCTGAATTTCTGAATCTCTAATGTCTCAGAAGACTCATTATTAATGTCCCAAAATAGGTAGGTTTTAAATACAGCTATTCGGTACTGTTTTAAAATTCAACCTCCCTGAAAACGGGTGCAGGAAAACGAGGAAAAAAAAAAAAAAGAAAAAAAGCCTGCTACAATATTCTACTCAATATTGTAAAAATATAAATGTAACAAGGTGGATTTATATAATTTATACAAATTATTACAAGGTCCACTTTATAAAGTGTTTCTCAGGGTTTATAATGTTAAATTGACAAAATCCCTAATAGCTTGGCTGAGATCTGAGGAGTTTAAAATTAGTTCTCGAGAATGAGTTATAAAAATGGTAGGTTTTTTTAATCAATGTGTGCTGCAGGATTGGCAGTGTTTTCTTTTGTAAAAGAGAGTAGGACTCCTTGGCAATGCTATTGTAATGCTGAAAGTGGTCAGCACAGAGAAGGGACTGATATTTAGACACAAATACAAAATATATCTGTCATCAGAACTATCTTTAGCTTCATATTTACCCCATATTTTACATAAAGTTTTATTTAAAACTCTTGGAAAGAAGGAGCAGCATAAGCTGGTTTTCTATTAGACTATCAAGAAATAGTTTGAGCTTCTACATTTGTATCTCAATAATTTTCCATAATTTCCCAAGTAAATTGGTTGAAATGCTAATCCTGCAAATGTCCATGTTTGAGAACTATTCATTGGTAACAAGAAAGGATTCCAATTACTGATACAGAACATACAGACTTTTGGTTTTTTCTTCTAGGAGCATCCCCTTGTCACTCAAAGATGTCCTTTGTTCCAAGGCAGACATCTAAAATGTCCATTTTTTTTGCTATTTTAGGTTAAAAGACCTCAGCTTTAATTTAGTAAAATCAGTGTAAGTCCCACTTGGAGTCACAGCCCTGTATCATGATTTTAAATTTCTGACAGTTAGAAGATGAGAACGGATCAGTTAAGCGTGTTAAAGCCCTCACATCTTGAAATTAAATGTATTTTCCTCCTTTACATGAAACAGTGCGAACACCTCACACTGGTGCCCCAGCGCAGGGCCCCTGGCTCCTTGTCCAGGACTCCTGCGGAGACGGGTGCGGTGATCTGCCAGGCTTTGCCTCTTATTCACTAGACTCCCTGAAATGTTCCTTCAGCGCTGATTGAAGCGTGTTGTCAAACCTGCCAACACACCTCCCGGGGGAGGATGAGGATGTTCACATCACCAACACCTGATAGAAGCGTGAGGCACGGGGATAGTAGCTGCAGCTGCGTCGCGATGCGGGGAAGCATCCTACCTTGTACTCGGAGATGCTGAGGGGGAAGAGCTCCCTGCGGCCAGGCCACCAACACTCTGCCACGGGAAATCTGCCCCTGGTTAACTAACCAGCTGGTTAACTAGCTGGCTAAAGTCACGGAGTGGGTGGGGAGGCTGGGTTCATCTTACTTTATATTGAAGAAGAGCCATGATGAACAAGATCTATATTTTAAACTTATATCCCTGGGAGAAATGAGTTCTCTCTCCCCATAGGATGGCCCTGCACAGACATTGTTTTAAAGTTGACTGAGAACTGGGCAGAGTTTTATAAAAAGTGTTTAATTCCAATCAGAATAAAAAGCTGAAATTTTGACATTTGCAATGTAACATTTCAGGGGAAAGAACACATTTCAGGACAATTAACTTATTTCAGTTTTCTTTTTATTCCAATTTTGTATTATGTAAGATTTTTATTTAATTCATATGCTATGTTGTTTATTTTTATTTGATAAAATTTCTTAATAATTTTGCTGCTGAATAAAATTAATATTGAAATGAAAACTCCAAAAATCTATTTTAACATTGTACTTTATTTTTTTCAAGATAAAGTTTTGTTAAATATGACTCATTCACAGGATGAATTGATTTCAATCACTGGCAAATTTTCTGCCAGCTGTACATTTTCTTAAAATCTCCCATATCATTAAAACCAGCTGAAGGACAGTCTGTATAGTGTTGCAGAAAAATATTGTTGTGACATCTACAGGAGCTTGTACTTTATTTATAATTTATTTATCCTTATTTATATCATTACTGGCAACAGAGGAGATTTTTTAATTATACTACACACATTCTAGTACCTTTTTACATCCTTTTTACATCCCAGTCATCCCATCAGAACCACAAATAAAAACTCCTGGGAGAAGCATCCCAGTACAGCAATTTTCTTTCACTCTCACCCTGGGATGGATGGTCTGCACTGGCACGACGCCATGAATATGGGGAGGATTGTATCGACTTGTGAAGGCATCTGCCCAATCTGACAGACACTAAGACACTAGAGAGTTCTGTCACTTTTTTTTTTTTCCTTTTTTTTTTCCTTTTTTTCTTTTAACTGTATCATTGTCAACAATGCCTCACTGAACTGAACTGAACTGGTAATTGGAAGTAAATGAGAAGTCAGAAGAAGGGATAGGTAGGTCTGTGTGCTCATATCCTTTGTATGTTAGTGGAAAGGTGTATTTCCCATGAACTGTAGATCAAGAAAAATAGGAATTAACTACTATGGGTATTCTGTAACTTTTCTTACATAAATATCCCATCATACCTGTTTGTCTCATGTCTAAATATTTGCATCAGGTGTTTTTCTGCTACAGTAATGATCAGCCTACCCTAAACAGATTTCAAACTATTCCAATTCAGGAGCAGCTCTTTGCAATAAGGATGCTTTGCCTCTGTGACAAAGCAGAACTACTCAAAAAATTGAAATGAGGGCATCTTGGCTTTTTAATTTCGTGTTGATAAAAGTCTTCATTTGTAATTGAAAACACTTTAGAAGTAAAACAGCTTAGACATTTTCATGGCCTTTCAGAGTACCAGAAAGTCAAACTATCTAGGAAAACTTATTAGGCTAGTTTAGTTTCATTCATATATCTCAGTCTAAATCCATCATATGGTAAGGTTAGGAATATTTTGACACTGAGAGTTTAAAATAACATATAATAAATAGAGTAAAATGAAATGTATGAATAGGTAAGTGGGTGGAAAGCAGGGATTACTATGACTGGCAAGAATTTGTCTATACTTGTTTTTTCTTGTTATCTGTAACTCCGTCGCAGCTGTAAGCTTCATTCAAAACCAAAATCTTACTGTGGTGGTTTACAGACACGGAACTGCTTAAAAGCGAAAGACAAAGCACCACCTGGATGGCTGCGTTTGGAACTGATCCCTGTGTTTCAAGAAGCCCGTGGATGGACTGGGGAAAGTCTTGACGAGAGTAATCAGGCATCTTGAAAACACTGCCTCTGAGGAACGCTGGAAATGATTTGGTACGTTCAGTCTCGAGAAGAGAAGGCAGAGAGGAGACATGGGAACAAATGTGTGAAAGGCTGAAGCAGTGAGAGGAGCAGAAGCTGCTGTTGACAGGACAAAAATCACGGGCTTAGACTGCAGCTGGGGAGATACAGGGCAGACATCAGGAAACATTTCCTGTTGCTGGGTTGCCTCTGAGGTTGTGGGATCTGTTAGTGGAGGGCTTTGGCAATGCTTGGGCAAGTATCTGTTGGGCCTGATGGGGACTTAGCTGATCTCAGCATGCAGGATTAGATGGTTTTCATAGTCCATTTGCTATTTTCTATATTCTGTTCAAAGTAATTTGCGTAACAACAGCAGGGAGAAAGCAGAAAGACCTGTAGGAAGGACAAAGACAAAACAAAAGCAACTTTAGGAATGTCTTGTAATAGCTTGTCCACAGCAAGAAGTAGTGATGAAGAGAATGATGGAGGAATTACTCAAAGATGACAAGAAACAGAATTTTGCCAGCTTGCTTCCGTCAGCCATGTTTTGTAGGTGTCATCCAGAATGAAAGGCCTGAGGCAGCTGTTTACTACAAAAGCTCAGAGCTGGGTCTTTGTATAAGTTTTAGATAAAGGTATGCCAATCCATTCAGTTGCCCATGCCGAGTTAGCAATATTGGGAATAAACCCCACAACTCATTACATGTTATTTGTCTAAAAATGACCTGCTTTTCCTAAGCACAGCTCTAAGTAAGGGTGACTTGTGAGGTGTTACGAAAGGGATGATAGTGACTAGAGAGTCTGAAACGACACCAAAGAAGAGGCAAAGCAGGATTTTAAATGAGCTGGCTTTTGAACTTTTATCATCTTTCTTTTACTTGAAATTCACAAATCAGTTCCAAGATCCTGTGAGGTCTTAATTAGCAGGTTTTCACAGGCATTGCAGCACCAACTACCCTTTTTCCTAAGGAAAGGAAGCCAGGTCAGTGAATCCCTGGCCTGAGAAACCATACTCTGTACTGATTTTCTCTTCAATGGTGACAGGCATTCAAAACAAACTTAAAACTGAAAGCCACTAATTGAGAACTGAAACCATGCAGCACAAATGGAATGCCTTTTCCTCTGGGGAGAGCAATTTCGTTCTCTGTGTGTGTTGTTTTGCAGCTATAAGTGCCCACATCTCCAAAGGTGCTCTTCCCATAGTGCCTACCTCCCCTTCCTTTCTTTCTTGAAGCATTTCTCCTGTTTTCTCCAGTATCTCTTTCCTATAATTTCCAGCCAATAATCTACTTTTAAAGGAAGAGTAAAAACTATTATACAATAATTGTCACAGCGAGTGAACAACTTGATGGGATATAGATATAAGGGAGACAAACAAGAAAGGATATAGAGGTCTACTGTGGTTTTGTTAGTGAAGGGATGTTGCAGATTTCTGTGAGAGGTGCAATCTTCCTGTGCTCACTGTGACTCACCTGTTTTTCCCTCTGTTCCTTACAGCCAGATGGCATAAGTCAGCAAAGGCCAAATAATTCATCATTCCACAGACCTGTGATGGACTGGCCCCCAGATGAAGCCAGGATGGTTGAAAGTCTTTTCATGCTGCTACGGGTAGGCCGGTTTCTTCAACTGTAATATCGTAGAGCTGAGTTGATGAATGCTGCAGTGGAATGTCAAGAGCGAATAAAATCCTGGTCTTGACAGGTAAGAGTCAGTCTTTTCTGGAATTGTTTTATAAACCCTTGACTTTATGCTTATCAACATAGCAGCATTTCTTTAAAAAGAACAACATCACAAGCAGCCTACAGATAAACCATGAAGAACAGTTAATTGCCCTTCAACTAAAATAACTCCATGAGCAATCAATCAACAGAAGAACTGAGAGCAGCGCTATCTGTCAGTCATCCAAAGCCAACCGACTATTTGGAGGATACCAGCATCACCACCTTCATTAGGTGATTGGTTCACAAATAGACAGATTCAGCCCGGCCCTTCACACGCAATACAGTGACCATATTACGTGTCGCTCATTCCTCCATTCTTCCAGATTGCTGTCACATGCCTATTGATTGTGCATGACAAACACATAAAAAAGCCATTTTTTTAGGCTTGATTATCCAGTCTCCGCAGGCTTGGTGCGGTGGCCAGTTGACCGACATGGAAAGTTGCAGATCGGGGTGACAGGATGGGAAGAATGATAGAAATTCTAATGAGTATTCTTAAAAATCCCTGGGATACAGCTGCTGGGACACCCTTCTCAGGTACTTGTGAAATCAGCTGTTATTTCAAGTAAGCCCAAGCCACATAATTTGTGATGTTATTTGTATTATTTTCATTTTTTGGATGCAAGCTGTTGGCCATTTTGGAGATTAATGGGTTGCCTGTGTTAGAAGACAGTTACACGATGATACTAGACATTGCCTTGATGAAGTCCCGTTTATTTACAGAGCATAAAAAAGTTTTCTTTCCTAGAGTGTTAGATTAAGTAAACCACAGATTTTTGTGCACAGTGCTTTGACCAAAGCCAGTATTTTGACCAAAAAAAGCACTCTCAAAGTTTTCTGTTGCACCAGCAGTCTCAAAATGCAGTTTTCCTTTTTCTCCCTCTCTGTCCCTAGTATGTGCATGTGTTTTTTTTTTTTCTCTCACAGAAACACAAAGCTCCAGATTTCGAATGCCCTTTTTGCACCTTCTGTGTCAGTCCAGAGGGAAGCCATGCGGATAATGCGCAATGTACAGAAGCTTTGTCATGTGCCTGTCATTTGAGTTGCTGTTGTTTCGGTTCTCTGATTCTAGAGGGGCATTTGTTTATTTTTTGTGCTTATTTTAAGGAACAGTTACGGTTACCCACCAATTTCTATGAAATTCTATGAAACAGGCTTTCATTTCAGTTTAGCAGGACATTCACGCCAGTAATTTGAACACTGATTTTACCTAAACATCTCCAGTGAAACATTTTGAGGGTGCATCATTCTTTTTAGGGCCTTCATATTTCCTTGTTCTGAAAAATAACCTTCCTCCCTTGTAAATCAAGGACACAAGCTTGCTGCCTAGGATTGTTTTTGTACATTTTATCTTTGTACTATATTTCCTCATGTGAAAATGGGCATTCTGAACAATAGAATACCATGTATAGCACATGGTGATATCTGAAAGCCTTAATTTTAAAAACAATTACATCCTAAGTGCATCTGTCAAGTGAGTGAAAAACCTCTAGATCAAGCAGGACTGACAAAATAGATGAAGATGTAATTGCTTCTGGTTTAGGCTCCTGTTTCCTTCATGAGGTTTAAAGCCTTTCCTAGTGCTGCTTGGTGTGGTTCTCTGCATCCCACTGACTTGTTCCAGTGGACTGAATAAATAATTTTACTTTTGTGTACAGTTTCTCGGTGTTATAATGGCAGTTTTTGCCTCTGCTGGGTATCACGAGCCCAATGTGCTCAGTGTATGTAAAGTATGAGAAGTTATTATGATCATTAAAAGAATTCTGCAGGCAAAGTGCTAGGAACTGCTAATTGGGCGAAACGCAGAAACACAGACTGTCACCAGCGACTAAATCTTTAGCTGTATTGTCCTGTACAAATATAATGGATTAAATTCTGCAAAAAAATTACATTACAGCTGATAAATAGGAGTATGAAAACATTTATTTCTCATGCCACCTGTGCCAGTCTTCAACACCACACAATGTTTTTACTTTTTAGTATTAAATGTTGATACGATCTCAGTAGGGGAAGATTAGAATAATGGATCAGGTTCCCTCCTTAGTGTCATCCAAGCATAGACTTTTTATTCTTTTACGTACTTTAGAGCACTGTCATAAATTGTATGTCTGCAATAGTTTAAAACACTTCTTGAGACCCAATATGAGAAAGTATTACTGCTATTCTGCAGGTATGTGAGCACTGACCTCACTGAAATTAAGTTACTCAGGATCACACAGAAAATCAATAGAGCTGAGAAAAAAAAATTTAATTTATTTTATCTCGGGTAATATTTTGACTACCATGCTTCCTCTCTCCTTATCCTTATTACTACTAATAAGTATTTATGTCTGGTATAGTGTGAACCATGGTTAGGTCACAGAAATTGCTGGCTGTGTGTACAATCTATCATGTGAAGTAATTTCCACTGAGAAAGATAAACATTGAAATAATAGGGAAAAAAACAGGATAAAATGAGCCCCAAAAGGCAGTCAGCTGACAAAAATGTTTTTTGACTCTTCATCTGCAAGAGGGTCAAAACTGGTCTGATCTAAAAAAAAACCCAAACAACAAACAAACAATGCAAAAGCATCAAGTAGGAAATGTCATTTGGTTGCTTACTGGCACACATGTTAAATTCCACCCATAACCATCACAGACCAGCCCTCCTGCATGACTCAGTGCGAATGTTGACTACAGCCAGTGGGACTGGCTCGCTTTGTTCAATTAGTGGCTTCCTGAACAATGAGGAAAAAAAATACCGAGAACTATTGTGAATAAGATCCTTATAAAAATACGGATTTAATTGCTCTAATTGCTTAAACAATGAGTTGTCAAGTGCTTAGTGCAGACTGTAATGCAGAACTGGGGAAGTCAAATTAACAGGTAAATAGTTCTCCTTTGCCTGCGTCCCCACGTTCCCACACAAGTCTCCGGGAACTTCAGATGCTGTCTCCAAACCAGAATAGGAGTGGGAGCTCTTAATCCTGTACCTGTATGATTATGTCATTTATGTGACATTATGTGTAATGACAGAAGAACGTGTAGTGGAATTTACATGACTCCTACATGGTTCTAGATCTCTTGGACTAAGCTGTCCGTGTGTCCACCTTGTAACAGAGTAGTAGCTGATAAAATTGTAGGAGCCACTGATATTTATAGCTCGGTATGCTGCTTAATCTCCTGAACAGCACAGGGAAATGGTGCGATCTCTTATCCCAGTGGAACTTTAAGAGAGCTCAGTAACACAGCCTTCACAGTGAGCCAGGGACAGGGCAGAACTCTGCTGTCCAGTTTCAAATTGAGCAGGGTAATTGCTTGCCTGGAGTTAGAAAACTGTAAAAACCAGTTTTGATCTTAAAAACCAGTTGATTTTAATAAGGACAGACCAGGAAGCCCTCTGCACTGGAAGACAAGAAACAAAATGTACTGAAAGAAGAATATACAGAGAATCTGGAACAAATTCTGGTAGTAAAATCCATTTGGATGGGGTTTCTAATGCTTGAATCATTGAAAATGAGATGGAAATCAGCATTTGGAGAAAAGTGGAAGGAGTTCTCTAGCATTTGCTAGAGGAAGGCTGCCTGGGCCAGCTCTCCTCTACGAATGGTTTCTCAGCTGATCTTGCCTGCATTTTCTGTGAGGCTAAAGCAGAGCTTCTTCCAGGTGGTGATGACAAACTGTCCCCAAATTCTGTTTATTCTTTATTGAGCTTGTGGAGAGCTCCAGAATTACTTTTTGCAGAAGCTGGGCTGGGTATACCAGTGGCAACAGTTGTGAGCTACGAGGAGAGGAAGAACAGGGATCAGGTGAAAATACGCTGGTGGAAAAAGGCTCATCTGCCCCTGCATGACAAGGCACATCCTACAGGTATCCTATAGCGCAGGGGAACTGAGTAGCTGATCGCTGGACATCTGGGCATATTTGGCATATTTTCCTCAACACTTGGCCAAAATGGTACGTGGGGCAGTCCTGTGAAAGCCCCTTCACGCTCCAGCCATAGCATTGTTTCTTAATTAAGGTTAAAACCGATTGTGTCACACCTGAAATGTCAGAGGTCCTGTTCTCTACAAACCTGGCACTGGGAAGTTCTTTGTCTTGCAAATAAGCCTCAGTTTCTCCTAAGGCTCCTAGTCCCAGCAGCAAGGCTGCTGTCTGCCTCTGCGAGGCTGCGGCCAGCACGGCAGCTGGGTCAGAGCCTCTCTGGGCTGGACTGAATCCACCAGGTCATTTCAGAGAGGCAGCTAATAGATAAAAATAGGTGCCTGTAGATAATGAGCCATTGCATCTTATTACCAATTCCCCGAGAAAGCCAACATCCCTCTATCTTTCCTCTCAAAAGGATGCTTTATTATAATTACATATCACTTTATTAGGCAGCTGAAGCAAAGAGCACATTTGATGCTAATGAAGTGCTGCTGTGGTTGAGTCTGTCACTATTTTTGGACTTGCACATCTCCAGCACTTTTGATTGGGTGACTGAGGCTTTGGATGTCTCTAGCTTCTTCTGTGGGGGATGCTCGGTGGAAAGCAATGACTCAGCGAGCCAGGACTGCAGAACTGTTTACATGCTCAGAATGAGAAAAGCTGCGGGACAGCGAGAACACACACAAAAGCTCTTTATGTGGTGGAAGTATCTTTCAGGTAGTGGACAGTATTATCTAGATTGAAAAATCCTTCTGAATATTCACTTTGTTCCTGTGTCGGTCATCTGTATAGTCCTTGTTTTTTCGCTTTTCCATCCCCCACCCCAGAGCATTCCAGAAAAAAGCCAGATTTCACAGAACTCAAGGAAAATATTTTAGAGGTTAAAAGAGAGACAAATCACAGCTGTCCACCAGCTGCCTTTCCCTGAGAGTGTTTTGCCGTCTCCATTTTCTGCAGCAGAGCCCGAGGAGCTGCTCGGCACTGGGAAGGCATGATTTGGTGTTAAAATTTGACTTCACAGCTAGCACCTCCAGAAGCAGGCCCGCTCCCACGCCCCTTTGTGCCGACACCAACATTCATCTGGTCCCACAGTGACTCAGTTCAGGGATCTAAACCAGCACGAAAATACTCAATTCCTCCCCCTCTCCCCACCTTGCAGGGCTGTGTTACTAGCCATCACCTAGTCAGACAAGTGACAGGGCTGGGGCGAGGGAGGCGATGGCAGCACGTGAGACCGTTTCTCCACGCCAGGACCTATTAAGACAACTGAATTACGTTACCAAATCACTTCCTGACAGCACACTGCGAGACAAAACCTCCCCATTCAGTAAAAAAGGTTAATGGTTTCAAGTATTATTTCACATCTTCCGATACACAAATGAGGAATGTATCATAATTATAAAAAACACCATTGTATCTAAATGCCTGGTTATTCTTAGACTATTTGTTACTACCCCTAGACTAGACTAGGGCTATTTTGTTACTACAACTTCCCCATCCCCAGAGACAAAGGGAATGACTGAAGCACTAGTACCTCTTAAGTGTTCTCTTAGACAACTGCGTGACCAAATCTCAGTTTGCAGCCTTTGCAATACCACATGCTATTCTGATCAAGAGGTCTAGCTCACTGGTTTTGGACTTTTCCCATTTAAGTGTTCTGATGTACAATTTTTACTTTAAGTGAGCTTTCTAAGCTATCAGTAAACTTACCTTAGTACTAGCAGAGAGATGTGTGCAACAGTTTTAGAGTTGATTTATATAAACAGGCCAGTCCCATCACTGCAGTAAAACATCAACTTAAGAAACCTTTGACTATACGCATTATCCACCCAACCACGTACAACAGAAGATGGAACTACGTCTGTGGTGAGTTACAATGACGCTGAAAAATAAAGAACCTGGAGTACCACAGGGCAGAACCTAGCACAGAGCAACGCGAGATGCACAGCACACCCAGCCAGTTCTGCGTTTGGGCTCAGCTTGCTCGCTGGCTCCCTCTGCTGAACCACACTAATATTGAATATGTTAATTACCAAGAGGAAGATGGTGGAAGAGTAACCAGTGCTACATACTTCCCTACTCTCAACACCAGCCAGCATCAGCTGTAAGGATGACCATAGTCCCTTGGTGCAAGAATCCACTGAGCCAGATATTCTTGTTTCTTCCTCAGCTCTGGAACACCCAAAGCCCAATCCCTCCTCCCCCATGAACGTGGCACGTTGCAGACTTCTGCCTCTGCGAGGGTCATATTACTCCCTTTTCTATTCCTTTTTCCTGAAGCTTGTATGAATTTGATGAAATCTCTACTCCCCGTCAAGTTTGACCCCATTGGCTACTTTCAGCTAAGAATTAATAGGAAGACAGATGGTGCAGTTATATAAGCCTCGTTTCCTGCCTAAGTCTGGCTAAGAAAGAGCTCAAGCATGCCAGATTTGTTAATATGTACATCCTCAGTTTTTCTAAGAGCAGAGCTATCGCTACCCAAGCATCCTCTTCCAGATATCTGGTAACTGACCTCAACAGATAAGAGAAAACAGACAGCACTAACTTTCTTAACTCACTTTCTACCAGTTTTTGAGACAGGAAAAATTGTTGAGATTCTGGAAGTCTCCCAGGCCAGAAAAATACTCGCCTTTCACAGAAACAGTTTCTGTTTTTTAACTCATTTCTAAGCCTACAGAATTAAGACTCACGCTTTTTGATCCAAGCAGGTGGTATTCTTCCCAACTAAAAGCGTTACATCCCACGCGGATAAACAAAGAACAGGAAAACACAGACAGGATTTGGGGAGGGACGTACATTCTAAATACTGTTATGGTTCTGGGGTTGATAAATGACCCTGCAAAACTTTGAACTTCTTTCAAAAATGCAAGGCACAGCTCCTGAAATGGCTCTAGAAAGTTGCTATATTAGCTGTGGTTTGTGTGGTGATTGATGGATCAAAGCAGTTCGTCAGAAATACCATCTCAACAAAGCTTTAAAATGCTAACGAGTTACCTAGCAGTGGTTTGCTGCTAAGACCTGGCTCTTCCCAAGACACCTGAAGCAGTAAGGGTGCAGAAGTACACCAGCACAGGCATTGGGCTGGATGTTTGTTCTGGAACGTGTCCAGATGGCTAGTTGATCCAGCACATATCCTCTTTCCCAAAAGAAAATAGGTTGGTTTTGTTTTTCCCTCCCCAACTCATTCGTAGTTAAGGAAACTGAAATTCAAGTGCCAATTCCTTTCTAGTTATACCAAATTGGAAAAAAAATCCCACCCCAAACCCTTATACACTCAAAACCCAGTCATCTACATACAGTTGCTCAGAATTTCATGCTACAACCAGTTTTCTTATCCATTAAATAACATGTACTGCAAGATCTGCGCAACACGTTCTATTATGGATTGCAATGAAGACACCAGAAATCCTTGCTTTTTTCCCTTCGGATTTAATGTGGTGCTTTCAGAACAGTTAGAACACCAATTTGTGAGGATAGACTCCATTTGAGAGACAGAACGTAGAACGCAGGTACCCACGGAGCTGAGGCACCTTCTTGATTCGCGCAAGGATCTGCGAATCCACTGCCTTCTGGTCTGACTTGCGTTGCTCCGTTATCTCGTATTTCTAGAAAGTACAAAGAATAATGTTAAAATCCCGCAGAGCGACTTCATCGACTTTTCTGCGGAGATGAGAAAATTCAGGGCAAACCCTGAGTTCTGGCATTTTCAGGAAATCTTTTCTCCATTTGTTCTAAATGTGGGAAAAGTGGTAGGAGACCGGAGGTGGCAGAGAACTGAAGCCACTGTTTGGCTTATGTTGTAGATATGAGAGCCAGCAGCGTGCTGTTGGCAGTATCAAAACAGTAAAGGTGTTTCTTGGTCAAAAAAGACATTTAACTTGAATAACCATTGCTGCTGTTCTACCCCAATTAAAAAGGGCGCTATCTCAATGCTCTGTATTAATTCATTTTAATGGTATTACCTCACTTTATTGAGGACCACTTAAAATTCTATTGTCCATTCATGGTATTTCCCCCTTTCCAGCCTGGCTTTAGGTAACAAGGCACTCAGAAGGAGTGAATAATCATGTTCCTTACTTCTTTTTCAGTGTCAAAGATCTCGCCTTCCTGGTGCTTGGGCTTACGCAGCCTCTTCTTCTTAAAGTACGCATCAGTGAGATGCTTGGGAATTTTCACTCCAGAGATATCAACCTTTGTAGATGTAGCGATGACAAATTTCTGATGGGCCCTACGCAGAGGGACACGGTTGATAACCAAGGGTCCTAAAGGCAGAGTGAAGACAGAAGAGAAAACAAGGTTAGCTCTCCTGGCAACAACCACTGCTTTTGACTTTTTGTAGGGTATGAGATAACTAGTTTCTTCAGAGATGCCTACAGCTAAAATCTGAACAATCAACAAAGCCCTTCCCCACAAACTCTAGAAAAGCCAAAAAAATGCTCCCTGGTATCTTCCAGGTAGTCAGATACTGAAGCTTAATGATCTCCCCTGAACCTCCCTAGAAAGTCACAGAATGTGATTCCACGTAGTCACGTGAAGACACGATGCGCCAAACCACCCGCACACAAATCTGCAGCGCTACAGACAGCGGAGGCAAACCTGAACTTAAAAAAAACAACCACTCAAATCCACACACCCCCCCCCCCCAAACAAACAAAAAAATCATTATACTTATATGAAAGTTTTTTTACCTGTAACAAGCAAAAGGCCAGTAGCAAGCTGCTTCAAGAAGACGACACGCTGGAAAGAGATGAGATGCGACATCAGTCCTCATGTCCCAGCACTCACGTACTGCAACCAGGCCGGGACCGTGCCCGTGCTTGGCCTGCGCTGCGGGTGTAAGCACGGACAAAGCACCTGGGCACGGGCACAACTGCATGACCTGGGAAGCGACCACCACCTGAGCCAAGCTACCAACCTTCTGAGAGTACAGCCCTGGCAGAGTTACCTCATCCAGGACAGGTCGCGACTCTCCATGTGCTCCATCATTCAAGGCTGAGCGAATTAGTTTGTTTTTGAATCTTTGCCTATTCTACAGGATGGCGAGGCAGCCACCTTGTCACCCACGTTCTTTGTGCAAGTTAAAGGGAGGGACTAGATAAAAAACAGAAGGGCACCACAACATATCCCACAGTCAGAGCCATCCCCCACTTGCACTTTGTTCTTTCTGCTCAAGTTTTCCTTCTCTGAACAGCATTAAGTAATGTGACATCAAAGCCAAAGAATTCAACAAAATAAATGATATCGGTTAAGACCTATTAGCAAACATCATTAAGATGAAGGCACATCTTAATATTTAACAATCAAGTGTTACCTTGGTAATTAATCACTACTCCAAGACGAAGTTTCATCCTCATTGCAACAGTTAGAAGCAGGCGTTAGAAGCAGCACAAAGTTAGCACGACACGAATCTATGCGCTTTTCTGCACTGCAGTAAGACTCCCTTAATTCTAAGTAACTGGACTAGCCTGTTTTACTTCCAGCTCTGTGTAGAAGAGTATTAGTTTAAAGCCTGTTTCCCCTAAAGGCAGGATGAGAGAAAGCATCTAGACAGAAATCACAGAAAAACAGATTTGCATCTAGTGGCTGAGCAGCGTCCGGTGCAATCAGCTGGTAAATCCCTGATACCTCTGCTCAGTCCAAACGGTTTCAGCACAGAAATGCTGCAAAGCCACTGGGGGAGCCAACAAGAAGCAGCCTGGGGTTACCTTGCCTCTGTGACGACCAGTCAGAAGGATCAGAACGGTTCCTGGAGTAATAGAGGCCCGCAGCCGCCTCTTGTGCTGGCAAAAGGGCTTTTTGCCGTGACTCAAAAGCTTGCGAGGAACATCTTCAGTGGGGTAATATCTGGGCTGGAAAAAGAAGAGCAAAATGTTGTACCGTCATGTATTCCACGGGACAGAAAGCCTGCGCTACAGTTTATAGATTCTTCCATTTGTAAAAGATACTGTTTCCCCAAAGATGACCTTTATGAAAGATTTTTTTTCTTCTGCTGCAACCAACACTTCAGGAACACACGGAATATTTTTTGTCCAATTGTGCAACAGCGAAAGTTGACACCAGCGCTGTATTTCTGCGCGTGCTTCTAATTCAGCCCAGCGATACAAGAAGCAGAGAAGGCCCCGCTCTTGTCTACTGACCATCCTCTAAATCACCAGCATCTCCCCCAAAACCGACAATCACCGGGTCCGTATCTTGGGGAGAGAACGGCCGGCAGTTCAGCTGAGCACAACACGGGCTGAGGCTGCTCTGTTGCCTCAGCCCAGAGGTGCATCGTCTAGTCAAAACTTACAAATAACAGCCTTAAACTGTGCACGTCCGAGTTCGGTTTCTTACCATTTTGCGGATTTTAACCACCCGGCTGCCTCCATTCTTGTCTCCACCCACCGGCTTGGTGATGGTTGCGCGTGGCTTTTCTTTCCTTTTCTTTTCTATCTGTAGACAAAGAAAAGGGAAAACATACGACATTTCAAACCAAAGTCACTGTGAAAAACCATGATTATTCAAACACAGCATTTCTTATCTTACCTTTGTTTCCGGAGCAGTATACTTGCGCTTGTACAGCGCTTTTCTGGCATACATGGCTGAGCGGGAATACCTCCCGATACCCCGGGCCAGGACAGGGTTACGGCTGGCATGATGCTTCTTAACCTTCTTTTTCTTCTCACCCGCTTCCTTCTGGCTTCCTTTCTGCTCAGCCGGCGGCTTCTCACTTGTCTTCTTCTTGCCTGGCTTTTTCTCACCGGCCGCCTTCTCGCCTGGCTTTTTCTCAGCAGCTGCCTTCTCGCCCGCCATCTGTGAATCCCAGTAAAACGAAAATTATGATTTATTACAAGGTGTGCCGAGGACTAAGTCGTAGAAATAAAAGAAAACAATCAGAATTTGATCTTTTACACCATTCTAACAGCTGTCAGCCACCTCCTGCAGCCGTGCCTAACCAAGGCACTACAGAGCCAAAAGCTCTGTCTGCTGCAGGCCCAGCCGTAAGGCAAAATGCTCCTCCACGCCGCTTCCTGCGGGTACGAGCTCCCCCACCGCCCCCCAGCCCCGCTCCACCGCCAAGCCCAGGAAAACGCACAGGCCGAGGCCGCAGTCACCCCTCTGCTCCCGAGGATGCTCGCGGCTCCCCTCAGCCCCACCGGGCCCTGCCACACCGCGGGGCTACGCCGGTCTTCCCCAGGCTACCGCTCAAGCCCCGCGAAGGCCTCCAGCACCGGCCACAGCCCGCTGGGCTCACGGGCTCCGGTCGCGGCCCAGCCCGGACCCCGCAGCCAGCCGCGGGCCTGGCCCGGCCGAAGGCGACTGAACCTCCCGCTCCATCCCCACATCGCCCCCTCCGGGCGCCATCACCGCGTCCCCAAAGGCACCGGGACAGGCCCGTGAGCCTAACGCAGCCGCCCGAGGGCAGATGGCGGCGGATGGCGCCCGCCGGGGCCCGGCCCTGCCCGCCGCCGCTCCGCCATTCTTACCTTCCGGGGAGGGAAAGGGACCCACATCCGGGTACGAGCGGCCTAAAGAGAGCGCGGCGTCTGACGTCACCGCGCCGGCCGCGGAGCACGCTGGGATTTGTAGTCCGGGCTGGTGCGGCGAGGCCCGGGCCAGGCCCCGGTCACCGGGGAGGAAGCACCGGCCACCCGCATCCCGGCTCCGGGGGGGGCTGTGCGGTGGCCAGCGGCTCCGGGAGCGGGGCTCGCCGCCCTGCCGCGGCCTGACCCTCCCTCCCCCTCGGGGCGCCTCGAGGCGAGGCTCCGCCAACGCCCGGCCCGGCTCCGCGGGACGCGGCTCCGCTGCTCCCGTGGCGGGGGACACCGGGGCCCGCTCCCGGGGCGGGGGGTTGAGGCGGGGGCGGGGCGGCGTCGCAGACCGATGACGCACCGGGCGGGTGACGCAGGGCGGGCCGCGCCGCGCTCCGTGCGCCTCCGGGGCCTGAGGCGGCCGTTGTTCACGCTCCCTTCTGGGTGCCCGTAGGCCGCGGCCCGCGCCGGGGGGGGGGTCCCCCCCGATGTGAGAGGCGGCCGTTGAGGAGGAGCGGGGGGGGGAGGCGGCTGGGCGCACCGCGACCCGCCGGTGCCACGGGAGAAAAATGACATCGCGGAGGTGAGGCGGGAGCGAGCGGCGCCGAGCCCGGCGGGGGAGGGGGGAGGGTGGCGGGCAGGGGGCCGCTTGCCCCCGGGGGCGCGCAGGGCTCGGGCCCCTCGTTGCCCGCTCTCGGGGGACCCTCGGCCTGGGCCTCCTCTTCCCCGCGGCCGTCCTGGCCGGGCAGGGCCTCCCGCGCCCTGGGGCTCTGGTGCAGGGGCAGCCCCCGCCCCGCTGCCTGCAGCCGCATCGCAGCCCCTCTCCCCGCCCGGTCCTGGGGTGGGATGTCCCCGCTCCCGCCGCCGTGGGGCTGCGGCCGCCGCCTCGGCTCCAGTCGGGGCCTGGCTCGCTCGGCTCCCCGCCCCTCGCCTCGCTTTCCCCGGTGAGCGGACGCTCACCCAGCCGGCGCGGCGGGGGGACGCCCTCTCCGGCGTGGCCGGGGGCCCGGTGGGGCGGGGGGGGGGGGGGTGGGGGGTGGGGAGCGGCTGACCTGGGGCTCCGCCGACCCCCGTGCAGAGGCCGGAGCTGCCACAGTAACGTTGGCTTCGTGGGGGGCTTCAAGCGAGTCACCCCGTGCCCGCGTGTGCGTTCGAACCGGAGCTGAGGGATGAATTTTATTCGTGTGGCAACCGCTCGGTCCAGTATCCGAGGCCAGGGAGGGTCGTGCTGCTCTCGGTAATCCGGCACTAGTGACGTTACTGAAACTAAAACATCAGCCAACTTTAAAACTACCGTTCGTAAGCTGGTCTGGGCTCTCAGTTTATTAACAGCATTCGGTCTAATTTCAAAACCTTGTGGGGTTGCAAAGTCAGCACGATGAACAGTTGAATCTGTTTTCTTTGTTGTAGCTTCTCACTGTCCTGAATGTATTTTGATGTTTGTCTTATTTTAGCAGCCCTTTTTGGGCTGAGGGCTTAAGGTAAATGTTAAACTGAAGAGGAATTAATGTCACAAAAAGGAAAAAGATATTTATATTCTTATCAAACATACCTATTCTGAAGTTTGACACATCTTTTTAAGTAATATCTATTAAAGTATAACTTCTTCAACATTGGGTTGTCCTCTTTCTTCTTCTGCTTAAGGTGGTGGAACTAGACAGGTTGTTTTTCAGTCCGTGGCCATTTATGGTTAAATTTGGGTCTGGGGTCTTGAGGCGTGTGGGAGATCTCTACTGTCTGTTGGGTTTTTCTGAATGTCCCTACTCACGCACTGGCTTGAGTACCTTTGGAAACACTTGCGAATTTCCTTGTTGTTGGGAATAATCCTCATATTCTGCTCAGGACTTTAAATTGTAACTTGTGAGGGAGAGTGAAAAAAGATGAGAAATATAAACTGATGAGCCTATAAATAGGTGTAATTAAACTACCAGTCACCGCCTCCCTGAATGCTATGGTTGTGACAGCTGAGACTCAGAACTGATTTAATCTCTCCTGCTCTTGAAAAGGTGATTAGAAAAGCCCAATCACAGCATGGAAAAATGTATTGATTTTTTTCTTTTCTCTCTTCAGTTTGGTAAGAGAGAAATATGCTGGCGATGTGTGACTTACAAAACACAGATCCTGATGATCTTTTCTGGCCTATGCTAACAACAACAACAAAAAAGAGATAATTGTAGCAAGGCTGTATTTCCTACCATGTGTTAGTTTTCATCAAAAGGTTTCTTGCTTGGCTAATATCCCCTTAGTTTTGTAAATGAGATCCCTGCTATTTCACTGGTTACTTTTCTGCCATCATTTTTGTCTTACTGTAAACTAATAAGGGACTTGGAATGGTGTGTTGCTGAACGCCCCAAATCAGAACTGCTGTAAGGAGTATTCCGTGCATAGTGAGGACAGCTAGGTTAATTAGAGTGTGGGGTTATGTGTGCGTGTGTTACTTTCTTGATTGTATTTGTTGGCTGTGATGTCCTTTGCTTGGGATAGCCTCTGCACCTGCTCATAATAGAGGTTGAAGAAGGAAAGTAGAAAAAAGTCTAAAATGCATTCCATCCCTATAAAAGGAAGTGCAAGAGAAAGTTCTCTATAGGGCTTATGTTACTGGTATCGGTGTCTGCAGTCCCCTTTGCTCTCTCCTCCGGTTTTGGAAGGGATGTAGCCACCAAGGTTCAAAAGCACATGTGATGGCAGTACTTCAAATGAAGCGAGCTCGATCACCGGTCCGGAACCATTTAACAGAGATCACTAACACCCCCATTTTTCTATTTGGGGTGTCTGACAAATGCATCTTCCTACTCAAAGCCAAAAATATAAAGATGAGAGAGCAGGAGTACAAGTTACCATTAGAACAAAAGTTACATAAAGTGCAATAAACTCCATCGCTCTCCCAGATGTAGCTTTTCTTTTGCTACACTTGCTTGCTTTTTGCCATCTTCAGTAGGAGTGTGTGTACATGTGGGGGTGAGATTTTTGTTTTTAAACAATCTATCATCTTTTTAACCTCTTCTTTAAGCACAAGTTATTTGCAGTCCCTTCTCTTCATTAAATTATTATGTTTCTGTTATTTTACATCTTTTTAACAACTTGTCTACAGTTACTTCCAGGTGTATTAGGGTTTAGGATAAGATACAGAAGATATTATATTAATTACAGTTTATGGAATGTTGCCATACAATAAATTTGTAGAATTGATCCCAATAATTTCTCCTTTGTATATTTATCCATTTTTGTATATAAACTCAGAAACTTGCAAAGGTGTCTCTTGAATCCTATGTGTGTTTAAAAAGCTTATAAACTCTTCAAAATGGTGCTGCACTTTTTGTTTGTTTGTTTTTTGCTTTCTCCTAATGGAAGTAAAATTTTAGGTGTGGAAGTGTGGCAAATACATCATCAGCTTCTGCAGGCCAACCTGTCATATTCCAAAATGTAGTATTTAATGTTCAGTTCATACCAGGTACCGATGCTTGTGCAGTTTCTTTTGTGAGACTTTTCTTAAAGTTTGAGTCGTCATTACATAAGTGTAGCGTTATTTATTAATTGATTCCCATTTGCTATAATAACTTGAAGTATTTTTAAATATTTTTTTCATGACCCGTGCTGCATAGGTTTGATTATTTTTTTGTTGTTCTTCAGTTAAAGATGTAGTAGTATTGACTAGATTTTCTTGGTGCAACTAGACAAAAAAGCAAGATTAACAGGAAGAATCATAAGACACATAAGTAATCCTAATTCCCATTCGAATGATGTGCTAGGAGTTTGGATATTCTGGAATCTCTAAAACTCTGCAGGCTGTTTCTGTGAGAATCTGTTTCTGAAGAGAATAGGCTGGATAAGGCCTTGGTGGGAATACTGTCGACTTTTCAGTACAGAAGGAATTGCTGGAACAATTACAGTAATAACCCTAAATTTAGACATGCATACGCATATTTTGCTGTTTTAGCAGTTTATGAAATGAATTGAAATGCTGACTGTATCGGGTAGGATCAGAAACGCTATTCAATTTTTTTTAGATGTAGCACTCATATATGTAATGAGATTGGTTGCAGAGTCATTTGCCTTAATATTTTGCTTTACTTCGGAGAAACTGAGAACCTGGTGTACAAAGAGAAGTAGCCTGGGTTCTTTCTGCAGATATGGATGTGCGTTTTCACTTGTTTCATAAATAGTCTAATTTATGGCAACTCTGAAAAATAAAGGTGATCTTTTAATTGCCAAACACAAGTCTGACAAAGCCACTAAAACAGTTCTTAGTTGCTGCGTTCACATCTCTGTCCCTGGGCTGTGTGGTGGTTGGTTTGGGTTTTTTTTTTAAGTTTGCCTTCTAAAATCGTGCCTCATTATAAACTCCTTTCATCCAGAACACACAGATGTAGTTTAGTACTGCAAGAGGGCAATAAAAATCCTCAGTTACAGATAAGAGAAAACACAGATGCGTTAACTGAATGGCTAAGAATAAATTGTCTCTACAAAGTTAATGCCATAGGTGGGGACACTGAGCTTCTTGGATATAGACCATATAGAGCTCTCCTTTGGCAGGGCACTATATTAGTCATTCAGAAGGCTGTTTGTGGGTGGTGAATATCAATATGAGATTCCTCGGTGTTTGTATTTAAGTGGGATATATTCGGACCAGAGAAATTGCCATGGTAGTTAGAAGACAGAGCGGCGCTCTGGCAGCGGGCAGCACCACGTTCTGTTGAGGACGGTGGAAGAAGACGGGACAACCGCGTAGGTTGTCCACAAGTGAAGCTCCTTCCTGACCCCTATCACCTGGTGATCAGCCTGTGCCCTAAAGCATGAGGTTTTGTTAAATTTCTAACCTTTAAAATGTTGTCAAGTTGTCACTTTGGAGGTTTTGTTTTATTTTTAAGTATTTTTCTGGATTGTCTTTCAGTTTCTTTGTGTGTCCTGTCTTCCCGGAGTAAGGAAAATGCATGACTTGTGGTCGCTGCTCACATTGTATACCTTTGATACCCTTTTAATTCAAGCAGTAGAGGTATAGGTCTTCCTCTTACAAAACATCTCTTAGCAATATGTAAAATTGCAATGTAATACGAAACGGACAATTTATACTCTCTGCTAAGATACAGATTCTTATTTCTTTAGGAACAAAATTCAGTACTTTCTGGTTTTGAAGCTGTTGAATTTTTCTGTTTAGTCTTGTCGCGTAAGTTAACTCTGAAAACCAGAAGATCTTCCGTTTATTTATTAACACTCTTTATTTTTAACCTCTTCTAGATGGTTTCATCCAAATATTACTGGGGTGGAAGCAGAAAACCTGCTGTTAACAAGAGGAGTGGATGGCAGCTTTTTGGCACGGCCCAGCAAAAGTAACCCAGGAGACTTTACGCTCTCTGTTAGGTGCGTTTAAATGGGGTTTTTTTTGTCTTTCTCCCCAAATTAGTCAGGGTCTTCATTTGGTGCTGTTCTATGGGGAAGGAGTTGTAAGTGAACTGCTTCTAAGAGATGAAAGAATGCACGGATCACTTTTTAGTCTGTTGTTCACTGTTTTCCTCTCTTTCTCCTGTTTTCCATGCAGAGGTTCTCAAATGCTTTTACCCAACTTGGGGAAACTATTGGTTGGAGAATAGTGAATTCTGATTCTGCAGAGGGACAAAAAAGATAAGGGGAAGCAGAAGTAGATTCATAATAACATTACTTTTAGCCCTTTGAAAATCTATTCGGTAACTATCTGAAAGTAGCAGAGACGATAGGAATTACTGATCGAGCACGTGCAAGGAAATGCTCTCCAGACTCTCTTCTTACAGGAAAAGTCAGCAAGTTTTTAAGGGCGACTGCGGTGCTGTTTCAGCTTCCAAAATAGGCCTTTTGTAACACTTTTCCCCTGACACTGTGTGTATAGTGGTAGGGATGGGGAAAGGACGGCAGGAGGAAGTAGATAAAGGAAAAAGGAAAAGTGGGATTGGTGATAAGAGTAATGCTTCTGGGATACCTTTGAGATAATGGGCCTTGTTGAACAGAAGGGGACTGTCAGAGAGCTGTTCCTCGTTAATACTAGAGACTGTGGGAGCAAATGACTTGCATCAGGCAAAGGCAACTGTTTACTGAAGGGGAGATCTTAGCGATTAGTGTGAAATTCTGGGGAAAGGAGTAAACAGGCTTTGATGGGTGTCTTGGATAGGCTGAATTCTTCTCACCCCTCCACCCCTCGTGCTTGTGTGTGCAGTTCTTGGGGGTTTGAGGGACTTCTGTTGGAGATTGTGAGGCCGCAGAGCTTACACTGGCTTCAAGGATCCCTTCGTTACAGAATTAAGATTTTTTCTTTCCCTATTCTTCCTGACTGTTGGACAGCCACTTCCCCTTCTTGCAAGCCACTGAAATGTGGCTGAAGCACACTGCAGAGGTGCTCTAGCTTAGCTCTTCTGCAGTATTTCAGTTGGAAAGCGATACAAATGTAAGTATGGATTTCTCCAACTCAGACAACAGAACACTAAATATAAAAGTGATTGATTGGAAATCAGCTGACTCGTGTGGGTTTTTTTCCTTTGTTTCAATTATTAGACGAACTGGAGCTGTCACCCACATCAAGATCCAGAACACGGGAGACTACTATGACCTCTATGGAGGAGAGAAGTTTGCTACGTTGGCTGAGTTAGTCCAGTATTATATGGAACATCATGGACAGCTCAAGGAAAAGAATGGAGATGTTATAGAGTTGAAATATCCACTGAACTGTGCTGATCCTACATCTGAAAGGTCAGAGAAACGGTGGTGAAAACCTCAGTGTCCATGCACTTGCTAAATGCGTGTGTTTATCCCTATTAACACTGCAGTCAGCTTCCCTTTGATGAAAGGGTGGCCACTGTCTTGTACCAAAAGTGGTCCCACTGATTTCAGAGAAGTTATCTGCAAAGCAGACTAATAAACATGACTAAAGATAAAGCAATCTAAGCCTCATAACCTATTTTCTTCAGCATTCTCCTGGTGTGATAAAATACTAAAAGAGAGGGCGTAGTTCCCTTTATTTTTACTGGGAGAATGTTTTGTTGTAGAAGTTGTCCCGAAGCTTCCTGAAGCTGTTATTACTGCAAGGAATGCCCAGGTCTATTTCTGGGCATAACTTTATACGATTTTTCCAGCAGTGGGCATATGTGTAAGAAAGTGAATGACAGGGAAACCCTCAAATTGCTGAAACTCATGTTTTGAGGAGTGTGGCTGATAAGGAGAATCTGAGACTTCAGACATATACTGAGGGAGTATGTGTCTGTCAGAAATAAACCTCTATGGCCCATAGATATCAGTTTATTCTCAGAAGTGAAAAAACAAGGGAAAATATTCAAACAAGTTCTCTCACTCCTCCAAATGGCTTTTATTTAACAGTAGTGGGGAGGGTTATTGCCTTTTTGGCCATGTTTCTTGAAGAAATGAGATTGAGGTGATTATCCTGTCCAGTTCCTAATCTGATGGAAGGATAGGGTCTCAAAGATGCTAAGTTCCCACAGGTTTATCAGCAAAGGGCATCCTCATGAAGGAAATAAAAGAATAAATGCCTTGACTGAGGAAAAGGCTGCAGTATAAGCTTGTGTTTACTGGACGCCATTTGGATTGTTGTAAAGGATCCAAATTAAAGCTTCATTTGAAGCTTGTGTGAAATGCAAATTTCAGTGCTTATGGAGGTGCTTGCTTTGATGTGTTTCTGTAATCGCTGGTGTGTATGTTGCAGGTACACTTCCAAGGCTTATTCTGTTTTTTATTTTTATAAACTGAGGCTTTCTGTAGACCCGGACACTTGTTCTGTGTATAACTTAGCACGAGCGTTTTACTTCTGTTATAAATATTTAGAACAAGCAGATTCAGCCATGGCTGGAATGACAAGTAGGGTACCTGTCTATATCTTACTTTATTTAAAGGTGGTTTCATGGACATCTCTCTGGAAGAGAAGCTGAAAAACTATTAACAGAAAAAGGAAAACATGGAAGCTTTCTTGTGCGTGAGAGTCAAAGCCACCCTGGGGACTTTGTTCTTTCTGTCCGGACAGGAGATGATAAAGGAGAGAGTAATGATGGGAAATCTAAAGTGACACATGTCATGATTCACTGCCAGGTATGATGAAGCACGAGCTTCTTTAACAGGGCTACTTCCACGGGCAGTGGGTTTATTCTAGCAGGAGGCCATCTTGCACTTTGCTACGGAGAGCTGAATACATTTCCCTTTTCCCTGTGGTACTGTATGTGCTATATATCATCTGTTTGATCAAATTGACTAATTTGGTAGTATCAAAATTCTATTAGGGTTTTATTGGTTTTGACTGCTTGCCTGACTGAATCATGTCACGCTACACTATGCTGTCAAGTACCTTCTAATAGATTTGCTTTTGAATGCATCAGAAGTCTGTCTCAAATCCTCTGCTGATGGAGCCTTTCGTGTTCATGAATCTTCTTAAGTGAGTTGCAGTCTCCTGGATGAATTATATAAAAATAGGAGTAATTGGGCAAATAGAGATCTATCCAAATATATTTGCTTCTCCTGTCAGTTTGTAAAGTTGCACCTAATAGATGGTCAACATTCTGTGAAAATTTTGAGTATTGAATCCAAGGAGTACTTTTAAATCTAAAGCTTGAATTGAATATAGGGTAGTTCTTCACTGAAGTATTATTAAATTATGGTCTTTTGATTCATAAAAGCCCATGGGTTGCTATTAAAAAAAAATTTATAGATGTTATCATTTTCTTCTATTACTCTAAAAGACAGTGAAACAACTTAGTTGTTTAAAAACAACTAAAATGCAATAACAGAAATAGTCTGGAGGTAGAAATGGCCTGCGAAGACTGTAAAAGCTGAAGTACCAGAACATTTTTTTTTTTTCCAAGAAAATCTCTTTGATTTGCAGTTAACTACTAGTAGCATTTATGACATTGAAGAAAATAGTTCAGCATTGTTTCCTTAAATAGGGCTGATGCCAGTCAATACCAGCCTTTCAGGAGCCAATGATTCCCAATGATAGGAATTTGAATTGATTTCCAAAGTTATCTCCTGGATTCTGGTCACACAGCTCAGGTAGCCTGCTTGAGCTGCCCGAACCTCAGTTCAGAAGGAATCAGCTCTCCTGAAAAGGCAGATAAAATGATTTTCAATTAGATGACAAAAAGGGTAATGTCCTCCATAGTGCATGTGTGGCTTTTTATTAAAATTCTACCATTCCTTAGCAGAAGGATTTTTACTAGATTCTTCTATATGTGGCTTTAAAAAGAATTTCTCATATGTTGTGTAGCCTAAAGATGATGTTAGCGTAGACATCATTGTATTAAGTGCATTTATTTTGATGAGCATCTGTCTTTCAAGGATCTAAAATACGATGTTGGTGGAGGGGAAAAATTTGACTCTCTGACAGATCTAGTGGAACATTACAAGAAGAACCCTATGGTAGAAACTTTGGGCACAGTATTGCAACTCAAGCAGGTGAGTGAATGGAGAAGACACCACTAAGCTTTGTTACCTGCAGCATTTATTGTTGAAGTGCAGGCTTTTCCATGTGTTCTGTGAGACATCATTTTTTTTCTTTCCTAATGCAAAAATGAAGATTTAAACTTCGTGAAACTGGATGAAGAAGTCAGTCATTTAAACGGGAACAGTTTTTTATATGCCTGTGAAGGATAGACTCTTGTCTGCGATGCATGCAGAACTTCTCTCGGTGTCATCGTGGTCCATAGGGATTGCAGGACTAGTCCAGAAATGAGACAACTTAATGTATTGAAGAACAACCGTGAGACTTTATCTAAAAGCAATTGTTCCCTGCCCCCTTCCTTGGTACCCTCGCTGCCCTTCATTGTATGAATTGTAAAGTTTTGAAGTCCAAATAGATGCCTGGATCCTAGAATTGCCTATATAAAGTAAACTTAGTGTAGGATATTTGTGTTTTAACTCTCTTCTCACGGTTGTCATTTGTTACACCTTTGTTTAATATTTGTATCTTTCTTAGCCTCTGAATACGACCCGTATTAATGCTGCAGAGATTGAAAGCAGAGTGCGAGAGCTAAGCAAGCTAGCAGAGACTACAGATAAAGTCAAGCAGGGCTTCTGGGAAGAATTTGAGGTACTTCATTACATTCCAAGTGTTATGGTATTAAATCTCTACGCTACTGAGAAGTTAGGTTTGCTGCCTTCCTGACATTTTCTCATCTCCCCCTCTCTCGCTTCATATCCCTGTTCTTGCTTCCATCTCCTGTCCGGTACAGCAAGTGTTAAAATTTTACCAGTTTCATTCTTGTGTCTGCTAGTAAAACGTCTGAAATATTTGCCTCTTTTCCTGATTCTGAGAGCTAATTATGTTCTTCAATGCCAGCACAATCCCTCTTGAATATCCTCCCTGCCATGAGGGAGCTGTATGTACAACTGTGTCTGGCCTTCCAGGACAATTAAATCAGGTTCATTCCTGTGTTCCTTTTCTTCACACGGACAGGAAGAGGTCCTTAGGCTGGATTAACGTTTCTGGAGGCAAAGGACTAATTCCCAGCCTCAGTTACTCTTGGTGGCCCGAGTCCCAGTACAGCAGTGATAGCCGATGCAGCTGGAATATGTCAGATGTATTGTGCAAAGGGAACTGCACCGTGCTTTCTGTTGCATGTCTTGGTGCAGAGGGTGTTTCAGGTTGCACTCTGCTGTGTTTGGGAGGTTGGGCACTCTTGCTTTAAGGTAATTTCAGTGTGATTTCTCAGTCAATATGCTCTTGCCCTTGCGTTTGTGGCTTTTTGATAGCTGGTTTTGGGGATCTTAAAACTCTAAGCAAGCTCTAAGATGAAGCACCATTGATTATGTGTATTCCTTAGACTCCTGAAGATTTATTTTTGTTTTGTTTGGCTGTTTCACTTCTGCCTGGAGCCAAAATTCCATTTCCCTTCTAGAAAGTAGCATTGCCTTTCCTTCTGTCTTATCCGTGCACATCTCATGTCTGTAACATAGCTGTGCTGGCCAGCTCTCCCCTTCTTTGAAATCCTAATGATTTCAGGGAGCTATTTATGTTTGAAAGAAAATACCAGTGAATCTGTTAATTTCTCAAGTAGAGCAAATTAACTGACATATTCCAAACTACTTGAGTCTAGCCTGGGTCCTAACCCTTCTCTGACAACTGGATTCACTTAACAGCTGCCTGCATGTGATGGTCATAGCCAAAATCTTACAAGTGTCTGAAGTACAATGGACTGGTTTACGCCACACATACAGAAGAAAACCACAGTGGAGTCTGGAACTCCACCAGCAGATGGCAACAGGAAACTGGAAAGTCCTGGTCTTTGAGAGAGAGGCTGGTTTTGGCTGTGTAATGCTATTTTGAGAAATTTCTTGAATAGTGATGGATTTGCAAAGCAACCATTCTTGAAAAAACTCTTTTTTGATCAGGCGTATTCATAAGTTAAATGCACTCTCCAGTCTGCTCTGAGATTGTCAGGAGGTGAAAAATAAATCTATGAAAAGCAAAAGACTTTTACTGAAGGGGTAGCACATTTCACTATGAGTGTGGATGGAATATAAGAAAGTTGAGGTCATGGCAGTGGGGAAATCATAAAATGAGGATTAAGCTTTCTCCTCACTCTTCCCCCTTGCCCAGTGTGGGGGGGCAGAATCCCACCTGGAGGGGGAAGCAAGGCAGCAAAGCCTGCTCTGGCCTCTACTGAGGACCTGGGGCTCTGCTGTACCCTGACAGTAGAGTGGTGGATCCTCCCCCGGGGAGCAGATCTCATCTATTACTTGTGAACCTTGCCTGGAGGTAAAACGGCCTCAACCTTTGAATTGGTTCTCTTGCAGAGTTCAACGTGTGAACTTTGATACGGGGCCTGAAGGGTCAGGAAGATTAGCCACGCCTGCTCTAATGGCTAAAACTTGAATATGGGAATTAACTGCTTTTTCCAAAGACTGATTAGTGGTGTGCTTGATCCAATCATGACACAGTCGTGTAGATTGCCTGTGATCACTGCCTGAATGTACATTTACAAATTCACCAAGCAGAGGGTGTCTGTTGGCTTCCCTGGAGACTCTGAGCATACCTTACCTTACTCTTATTCAGAGGGCATAATAAGGAAAAAGTGTGCCCTGTTGGCTTGCCCTTCTTGTAACTGGTGCTGGCTTACTAGAAGCCTTGTGAATTAATGTTGGTTTTCTTTGTTTGTTTTTTTTTTTTTTTTTTTTTTCTCGAGGGAAGCATTCTTGTGCGGTGTGTTTAGGAATGGATTGTTGATTTGTCAAAATATGACTGAACTATTACTTGACACTTATGACTCCTTTTCTGACCTCTGTTCTTTATTGAATAAATTTGTCTTGTAATGGATTTTTTGGTCCTTAGAAGTAAGGTACTTTCCTGAAGAGTGTTTGCTAGCGAGCCAGAAGTCTTAGAGAAAAAGTAAATGTAAGAAATGAGAGATTTTAACTGTGAGACATTCCACTTCTCTTTCCCCTTCACTGCTGTTAGTGAGGTCAGCACTAAACCTTATTTTTTTTTCCACTGTGTTTTTGGAAATGAAGCAATCTCCTAGCAGTTTGTGTCATGCTTTTTCATTCACCTCAGCTATAGCTGTCAACCTTGGTAGCAGGAGGCAGGGGGGGCAAACTCCAGGTTGTCCATGGATCTCTGCCGGTGCTGTTTATGATTTGGCAGTCCAGATGGTAGTTATAAATTACTTGTCTTCAGGCATATTTAAGAATGTACCTCTCATCCCATGAACCACTAGACAGAAATGTTGACAGACCTTGTAATGTTTTTGCTTCTGAAAAATGGCTGTTTGGTGAGCTTAATGCTTGGATGTTGTAGTGGGATGGAGGACTACGTTTCAGATTTATTGTTGCATTGTGTACATCTCTTAATGGGCTTGTTAGAAGTCACCGCTGCTCATAGATCTCTCCTCAGGGATGCTCAAAGCAATAATAATTAACTGTATGAAGTGAAGATGTGTTTGAAGCTATGGTTTCCACACACTTAATTGTTTCCATTTTTTAACCTGCTAGCAAAGTTTAACTTTTGGTTCACCTCTTTGGCGTTTCACTTGGCTGAGACTCAAAAGTGTTAAAATTATCTAAAGGTGCTCTCTGACAATGGCGCTTGAAAGACCCTTGCAGCGTAGCAAGAGGTGAGCTTACTACAAAGTGCCGTTTCACCTGTTGGTAGTAGTAGCAAGCAATGCTTTATGGGGATGTGTTTTCTGTCTTTGCTTCATAAGCATGAAACCTCACAGCTCTCCTGTATTGCTTTTGTTCTTTGGTTTCCCTGTCTTTAGGATGAGCCTGATTGTCCAAGGTCACTAAGTGAGGCACTAACAATAACAGAGACTGAAATAGAAGTGAGCAAATGCGCCTGACGTGCCCAAGCTTTGAAGTAAAAGCAATCTCTGCAAGAGTATTAAGGGTGGTAATAACAAGGGGAGCAGCTTCCAAAGCCTGAGTCTTCTTTTTAGTCAGGCCAGTACTGCTTTTGGGATTAAAACTTGGAACAAAGACATGGAGATTCTGGTCCCTCCAGCTTCATTGCAAGGAGGGAGATTTGCTACTAAGCTGCATGGCTGTGAAGTATGGAATTGCTGTTGTCCCTCTCATCTTAACTGTGAACCAGGCACTGAGAAATTAACTCCTTGCCAACAGGAGAAATCCCCATGCAGATTTATTGTTTCTGCACTGGGATGTTTTATGGATAACCCTGTTTGTAGTTACCTAATTGCCCCCCTTCTTCCCCCAACAGGGTAATACGAGAAAGTCTGCGCAAGATTTTGTACTGATTTAGTGAAATGGCCTTGTGTTGGTAGAAGAGAATAATTAGAGCACTTAGTGGTGTGTGGCTGTGGTGGTGGGTTGTACATTGAATTGTACCCTTCTCAATCATACCTTTGAAATACGGTAGCATTCCCATGTGGACTTTTGTTTTGGGGGAACAGACAAGAATATCTTCCTCATATGCTGCTTCTAAGCACTGAAGGACTTTTCCTTATGCTTGATATTTAAATAGAGTTGCTTGTGCTGTGCTTTGCTGGGTTTCCTGTATGCCCCTTCCTCCTCTTTGGCTGTCTGGAGTTGGTCTGGCTGCAGCTCGCGTGGATCCGCTCTTGCGGCGTTGCTGTAACAGCCCTCGTAACCTCAGGGACTTTTTGGGGGCTTTCCAGCGGCGTCACTCCAGACGCGCTGTAGCTGAAGGAGCGGGAGAAGACTGGTGAGGTCTGGAGGAATCCAGTACAGATGAGGGACAGAAGCACTGGATCACAAAGTGCCTTACTCCTTTGCAGGTTGGCAATGTTGTCTGTGCATTAGTTACTAATCTTTATTAATACTAAAGCTAGTGCTGGTTCAGTGGAAAGTTTTTAACTCTTTACTGGCCTGATTCAGCAAAAAGGAGAAATATGATAGTAGTCCTAACTTTTATGCTTGGTGAGAAAGACATAGTGATAAATATGTTTATTTGGACTTGCTCTGTAGAATGCTGCTGGTGTTGTTTGGTTTATTTAGCGTTCCCTTCTAGGATGGCCGCATTTCCACAGGCAAAAATTTTGTTGTGGTTCTTTGTAACCACTTAGGTTTTCCTTTTACAGCTGAAAGCTTTAAGGGAGCAGCTTGTGTCTGCTTGGCCAGAACAGTATCATGAGGACTTGCTGGCTATAGTCTGTGGTTTAAAGAAGCTTTGAATTCGTAGGTGTTTATCAGGTGGAAAATAGCTCGCCTTGTCACTCATGCTGCTGTGTTTCTTATATACCTTGGAAGCAATGCTGTACTAAGTCTGAATGGAGAAATCCAGTATCTCTCTGACTATCTGGTGTTATAATCAAGCAGCATCATTTTTGTGAGAAAGGATCGCTGTAATGATGGTGAAACAGTCCATACTGCTTTTATTTAAACCAGTTATTTGTGCTGTTTTCGTTCAGACTTTACAGCAGCAAGAATGCAAACTTCTGTATAGTCGTAAAGAAGGTCAGCGTCAAGAAAACAAAAACAAAAATAGATACAAAAACATTTTACCCTGTAAGTATTGATTTCTTTCATTATAGTGTAAGCCTGCTACCTTTCTACGCTTTCCTTTCTTACCTCGTAAATACAGGGTTAATTAAGCACCACTGTGCTTTTTCTTCTCTTTAGTGATAATTCCCCTCTTACGTTGTCAGTATTAGCCCATGCGATTTCCAATTCGTGTTCAAACGTTTGCACTTTGTAGATACCAATATTTTGATTCCCAAATACTGTCTTTATCTTCAGCTTTTGTTTAAAGCATCACATCCTTAAACTGCTGTTCAGCAAACTGGAATGCTTAAATTTAAGAGGATTAATTTGTGGTACAAAACTGCAAAGTGCAAATCCAGGGGCCATTTGCCTTGACTTAGTGCTTGGCTGTCCGTGTACTCATGAGTTACTAGGGGGCATGAACACGTATTTTGGTCTAGCTTGCTGTGAATGGGCCACTTGTTTTAATAAATGGCAAAAGAGGAAAGCTTGAATATTCTAGCCCCTAACTGACTGAGTTTGAGAACTCAATGGCTTCTGGTAGCAGTAAGAAATGTACCTGTCTGTGCATATTTAAATAAATATTTAAAAACAGCTGTGTGTTCGCAACCATAGGATGCAAGTGCTTAACATTCATATATATTCTTCCAGTTGATCATACCAGAGTTGTTCTACATGATGGTGATCCAAATGAGCCTGTTTCAGACTATATCAATGCTAATATTATTATGGTAAGTATACTCCTACCTACAGAAGCCTTGTTGGTACAGCTCATGTCTCCTCTTTAACACACTCACTTAAATCCAAGTTAGTCTTGTACCATTTGTCACCATTTGTTAAATTGTTTTTTCTCTAGCCTGAGTTTGAAACCAAGTGCAACAACTCAAAGCCAAAAAAAAGCTACATTGCTACTCAAGGTTGCCTACAGAATACAGTGAATGATTTTTGGAGGATGGTGTTCCAGGAGAATTCCCGAGTTATTGTTATGACAACAAAAGAAGTTGAAAGAGGAAAGGTAAAAACAGACTCTTAAACTGGCCTTGGGAAAGGTCATGACGTTTGAATGCAAGCAAGGACTAAACTGACTTGGTTATATTGATTTATATGCTGAAATCTGGTGTGTGTGGAGACCTGGAAGGTGCTGGGTGTCCTTTTTTATTGGTGCCTGTGGCAACTGAGGGTATACTCATATCATCAGGCCTCCCTTTTTTAAGGGTTGACTGATTAAATTTTAGCTACTGAATGTGAATCTGTGTATTTTAAAATTATTCAGGGACTGAGGCACCGGAATGCGAGATGCAGCCACACACATTCTGCGTACTTGAAGGGGTAAAATCCCTGTTCCTCTAACAAAAGTATTGCCATTTCTTTTAGCTTACCAAGCCGGTATAGATTTCACTAGAAAAGCAGAATTGTGGGACTTTATTATAAGAATGAACGTAGATGATATTGCTTCTTCTCTTAAAAACTACAATATGTGAAAGTGGTTGCCCCAGATTCATCTTAGTCGAGTCACATTTACTAGACTACTAGAATGCTATTCTCTCTTCTGACTTGACTTTCTGTGCTTGAATTTGATAACATTACGTGCTGAGCTAGTGATTACGGCTGATACTGTGCCTGGTTAGAAAGCCCCCAGCCAGGTGTAATTTAGCACTTTTATTCCTAAAGTCAGGTCCTTTGCCTTTGCCCTGTTTGCATGAACGCAGCTGCCTGGTTCAGCCTTGGTAATCTGCAAACTCCTTGTGAACTGCTTGGGCAGTATTTAAAACTCCAAAAGAGGAAATTTTCCTGCAATGGTGTGTCCCAAGAACCTCCATTTTACCTTTTGAGTACAGAGATCTTGTCTTATTCACTGTCTTCTGGCAAATCTGAGGCTATTAGTTTGTTTCTGGGTTCTAATGACATGGCAGGAAAGTATAGGAAATAGTTGAATACTGATATTCTGGCAAGTCATGTACCACTTCCTTTATATAGTATAGTTTTATCTTTGGAATGGGTTGCTTCTGATTTTTTTTTTTTTCCTGTTTGGTAAACAGTTTCTATTTTCTTTTTTTTCTTTTTAAAGTTTCTCTGCTTTTTCATGTACCATTGTCCACCTTTTTCAATAATCCGATGATCTGTTTCTGAATGGAAAGCTGTTATCTTGGTAGATGACTGTCACTTCTGAAGAAAATGGAATTGAAAGTATAGCTAATGTTTTTCTATGGGTGATTGATAATTGTGGGTGTTCCTTACCACTGCCACAAAAAAAGAGGCTTTGTGTATATGTACTGAAGATAAATAGCAGTGGATTTTATGGGCTTCTGTTTCTAATCTAGGTATCAAAGCTGCCATTGGTGCTGTTTGTAGAAACCATTAGACTTTTCTTGTGAATTTTTTTTAGGCTTTGTGAACTTCTGCCCATTCATCACCCTTATAAAGGGGCATGATTTGTGTTTCCTTCCTGAGAATGCACTGAAGGAGGGAGAAGCTACCCCTTTCCAGTGACCTTCATCTTAGAACTTTCTCTTGGAAGAAGGGAAATAATTTATGGGGTTATTTTGGAAGAGTTGACTTGAATAATTTTTTTTTTTTTCTTTGATAATCTACTGAATGGCCTGGGCTCGTCTGCAGTTTCTCCATGATTCTTTCCAAATTTTGCTAAGCCTGTTCTCTGTGCTCTGGCAGTATAAAACATTTTAATGTCTGATTACTTAATTGGTGCTATATGCATTGATTTTGTTTTTTCTTTTTTCTTTTTCTTGATACCTATTTCACTACTTTAAGAATTGCAAATAACAGTCCTGATATAAAAGCTTTTTTTATCTCAGGCCAAGATGCTTTCAGCTCTGCAGAAAGGAGAGAAACCTCTGCATCAGAGATGACTTCAAGAGCACATTGCCTAAGGAAGTGAGGCACTATGAAACATCTCAGATCTGCAGAGAGATCTGAATATGCTTTAGAATGCACTGCAGGAGCAGCGAATACTTACAAATTAAAATAGTGGTGTTTTGGAGGCAGTCATTGAGCCGATAATACATGCATCTCCTCTATCAGACTAAAGCTTATTTTAACATTGCGTGTTACTGTTCAGACTCGCTATACCAACTGCTCTCGCGTTCAGAGTTCTGTATTGAAACTGCAAGTTATGTTGGCATATGCTAAGATCAACATCTTTTATCTTGTACCCTTTTGGAGATGGCAGGGAAAGAAGGGCAAAAGGAACAGAAAAGCATCTTGTTGCCAAAGTAGGCTGGAAAGCATGTGTTCCATCATCTCTTACTGTATCTTGTGTTGGCAGAAGGAACTTTCTTGTTGCCATGTCTTCTCATACATATGCAGTAGTAGCTGCAAATAAGAAATGTTTCTCCATAGTATTCGGTGTTTGGTCTGCATTTGCTATTGCTGGAAGCTGCATCTCTATGTGCTGTAATTTCTCATCCGATATTTGGGGACTTGGGTTACATTCCCAGGCTAACAGGTGTTGCTCTTCCCTGGACTGTCACAGGAACCAAATCCAAGTAGTAATAGGTGAACTTGTTCTTCAGTGGATGGAATATATCCCTGGCCAAAGATGAGAGAAAAGCAGCACACCAAAAGCTCTAAATTTCAAAAGCTGCAACAAACACATCAGACTTCACTCCCCTGCCACAGGGAACGCTTCTTTGTTCCTTTGGTGATCGAATTAGAGAGCTATGTTAGTCCTTTCTGCTCCAAGTGATGAAAAAGCAAGCATCCACCTTTCATTGCCACTAAAAATGGCTTATGCCTTTGGTATTTATTTTGCAACCTGCTGGGTTTTGATTGTAGAATAGCCTGTAAGGCTACAGCATTCCACTGGAAGTTCTCAGTATTTTGAAACCTGTAGCTGGCTGGAGATAAAAGTAACAATATTTTAATCTCTGGGTTTTGAAACTATCGAAGAAAAGCAGGTACTAAAATGATTACGAAACCTGCTAAAAGGAGAGATTGCCTGTACCTGTTTTTCTGAAATCATCTGGTGTTTGTTATGGGGAAGAGAAACTTCCCCCTAAAATGTACTTCATCTTGTCAGCTAGCTAGTAATTGTGTATGTATTCAGAAATCAAAGCTTCAGAAATGTGTTTGTTAACCAGTTTATGAACCAGCCTGCCTTTTTACTGATTACTCCTTTTTACTGATTACTCCTTTTTTTTTTTTTTTTTATCCCTCTTTTAATCTTGCAGAGTAAGTGTGTCAAGTACTGGCCTGATGAATATTCCCTAAAGGAGTATGGTGTTATGCGTGTTAGAAATGTGAAGGAGAGTGCAGCACACGATTACACACTAAGAGAACTTAAACTTTCTAAAGTTGGACAAGTAAGTATGTTAATAACTCTGCCCTTTTATTTTAGGTTGCAGATCACAGAAAAAAAAATTACAGAAATAGACTGTTTCTTTGGAATCAATAAAAGCACTAAGAGATTAATAAATTGAGCCCTGTCTCTTTGAAGCTCCAGGTTTAGTTCCATACATCTTTCTCTTTGTCCTTGGAATAATTGAAGGTTCTTATACCTAAGCACTTCTTGGCAGAAGATGCACGGCTGCAGAGCTTTGAGGAAATCTGGAAAGAGGGATGATGCTTTTAGGTAATCACACTTAAGTTTAGCTAGTATTGGCTCCCTTTCATGGAGATGATTGTACTAGAAGAAAATGGTTGTGTGTAGATCCAGTATGTAGGAAAAACACTTAAGGGAAGGAATACAAAAGATGAGGAAGGAAACAGTTAACTAGTGTAGAAATAGCACTTCCTTGTTAAGGAACAAATTGGATCAGGGTGCAAAATGAATTGTGTAAGAAGCAAATAATCAAGATGTGTTAGATTGGTATGTCCCTGGGATAGAACTGAGTGGGAAGGCGAGCGTAAGGTAAGTGCCGCTAGGTACGAATCGTCAGTACGACAGATAAAGGTCCTTTTGGACAAAACTTTGCCCTGGCTTCTAAAGGTGAAGCTGGAAATGTTCTTGGAAACAATTGCATGAGAAAGAGAGAACTGAGCAAGCAGGTGGTGTGACTGGCTTGTCAGGCCAGGAAGAACTCTGGGTTGTTCCCTCCTTTGAGAGAGTTGTGGTGCCATGGATACCGAGCAGCAGGTTGGATATGCCGCCTTCTGATCTGACTCAACTTTGCCACATAATCCTTTTAGCTGGATTTTGATCTGAAGGATTTTGTTTGGCATCTTCCTTCCAGGGGAACACAGAGAGAACAGTCTGGCAATACCACTTCAGAACTTGGCCTGACCATGGAGTCCCGAGTGACCCCGGTGGGGTACTGGACTTTCTGGAGGAGGTGCACCATAAGCAGGAGAGCATTTCTGACGCAGGACCAGTTGTGGTCCACTGCAGGTATGGCGATGCACTGTGCCTCCTCTGCTACGAAGACAAAGGCTCTCTGTGCCTTTGGAGTTCTGTTGGATGTTGGATCCTTTTCAGCTCTCCCTGCCAAAAAAATCCACCTAACTTCTTTTAAAAGAAGACAGCTTTCCCTGAGAGCTACTCAGACTTTGATCTGTCAAGGCGTTTGTGCTTTGTTTTGCAAAATGATATATTCTAGATAGCTGTCCAGTGGTTACCTTTTGGAGCAGGCCGTCTTTCAGAGTGTGCGTGTCTGTATGAATAAGAATTTCTGATGTTGTAGGAGAAGGTGTTACCACTCTTGGCTGATACATTTCAGGTACAGGATCACGGAAATTCTAGTATCCCGTCCCACCTCCTGTGAGTGCTCTGTCCTCAGTCTTGGCTCGTAAATGAGATATTTTTTATAAGGCAAGGAAATGTTAGATATGACCTTGTAGGTGTTTTTCTGATTCGAGGACATTAATAAATGCTGAGGTACAGAAGTGCTGTTACGACTTCTGTCTCTTCTGTGTTAACCTGATTAAGTCTCTAGTTACTTTTGGCTGTGTGGTTTGGTTTGGCTCTGGTTATAATTTGGAAGTCTAATGTCTTTAATGTTAGACTCTTGGACTGGCGTTTTGACGTCTGTTCAGGAAGAGCAAAACAATTAACTTTATTTTTCCCTTCTCTTTTTACAGTGCTGGGATTGGGCGAACAGGAACTTTCATTGTGATTGATATTCTTATTGACATAATCAGAGAAAAAGGTAGGTTCCACCCCCTCCTTGAGTTTTATTTTCCTGTGGGACACTGACAGAGATATCTCAGTAAAACAACAGGAGTGCTGCCAGAATAGAGGATTCTAGTGATGCTACAAATTAGGTGTGTGTGTGTTTGGCAAAGGGACTTGCTCATTCCGCTTGATTTAGCTGGAGTCAAAGTGCTGAAACCCTGCTCCAGTTCAGCATAATGAAAACTGAGGATTAGCCAGGAGTCTGATTATGTTTTTATTATTATTATTTGTATTATTTATTTTTCTCTTTTAAAATCATTCATGGGTGTGTGGCTGTCAATGTACTCAGGCACGCTGAATTTGAGCAAATTGTTTTTGGAGAACGGTGTTGTACTTAAGTATAAACTGTCATAAACACTAGCTCGGCATGTATGTTGAGCTAGGTTGCATTTAAAGTCATCCTGGAACATTGGGAACCGATGCAGTTTTTTCCCTCAGGACAGCTTTCCCCATTATGCCACAGTTCTACAGATGTGTGTATTAGTAGCCAAGGACAAATCCTCTGTGTTAAATGTTAGCAATCTTGCTTACTGCAGGATCATTCAACTACACTGTGTTCTGCTGGAAGATGAGGACAATCTCTCCTCTAAAGACAAAGTTTATTTCACTGTTATTAACATGATGATTCTTCCTAGGTGTGGACTGTGATATTGATGTTCCGAAGACCATTCAGATGGTGAGGTCACAACGGTCAGGAATGGTTCAGACAGAAGCACAATACAGATTTATTTACATGGCAGTACAGCACTACATTGAAACGCTACAGCGCAGAATTGAAGAGGAGCAGGTACATTTGTCTGAAGTATAAAATGTCACAAAGGAACACGTTATTGTTTGAACAGGGAGCAGAGTTGCTCGTTTGCTGCCTGTGACTTTGGGAGGTGTGACTGGCTGGACAACCAATGCATTGTGAAAAGGCTGGGTCTGTAACCCGTTAACCCTTTGCGGAGGAGTTAGCCTGTATTTCAGTTCATTATGCTTAAGGATTACTTAAACTGTTAGGTGGAATTAGAAAACTGTAAAATAGAAACAGTGTGTTTGGCCACTGGCGGAGGAAGAAAATCAACAGTCTGAGAAGCTTCTCTGTATGGCTGCAACTAGTGCTGGTTTACCTTCCACAAAAATGCTTGCATACGTGGGGGCCTGTCCTCCCTGTCCCCCAGTCCCTGCACCCAGCTCTCAAATTCCCTTGATATTACCTAATTTTCTGTGCAAGAAAAGTAGAAAGTAAGGCTCTGTTAGTTAATACAGAACCTTGTGCTCTGTTGAGTTTTGAAGAGATTTCAAATCTTTTAACTGTATTTCTAAAGTATGATAAGCAAATTCAAACGCTAGTCACTGTAATACCAGTTTTGGACTCTTAAGGTATATATTTTATTAACAAGAGTATGTAAGTATGTTGGACTAGAAGACTAAAGAATGAGTGTGGTGTTCTTCAGTGCAGTGTCCAACAAAAAGCAGTTAGAGGAGTGATTTGGTGTGGCGAGATGAGAAAAGTTGTCAGAATATGTGGCGCAACCGCAAGCCTCCACCTTACTCTTCCTGTTTTACTTCATTGCACTGAAATTCTACAGTCTTTTTCGGAAGTTACCTCCTTTTGTAAGAAGGAACTGATGTTCCACTCACCGTTGCTTTCATGCTCTGCCCGAACCTCTGGTCATCTGGGGCTTTTATTTTTTTGTTTCAGAATTGCAGTATCTTTCCTTTTGCAGCTGGCTTGCTGCTCAGAAGGAGATAAACCCCACAGCTGATGAGGCAGACGTGGGGAGCAGCGTGGTTAGCGCAGTGCCAGGTGTGAGGTGTAATCCCTGGTTAGAGCTGGAGTGTGCCAGCTCGGGCTTGGCACTTCTGTGTGGCTTCTGGCTGCTTTGGAGTGTGGCAGAGCTTATTTTTTATTTGTCTACGTGATGTAGATGCGCTGTTCAGCAGAGGGTAGAGACTTTATTCCTCTCCCCAGGACAGCTGTTGTGTGCTCTGATGGTGATTAGACACAAAGTGAAGAACAAGAAATCCCTCAGGTGTACTTTTTTTCCTGGCTTTGGTGTCTCACTTCGCCTTAGAGCTGCCTCATATCTCTGTGTGTGTAATTATGTGAGCCTTGTATCCTCAGCTTTTTGAATATGGTCTTTTTCTGCCACTGCCATTTACAAAGTAGATCTGCAACTCTTGATCATAATGGGTTTTGAATAGTGTTTTGATACTGAGTGAAGCAGTGTATTTCTCCTGTAGTGATGAGGCTCAGTTAGTTGTGTTTCATCCTCTATTCCATTACTAGCTCAGAAGGTACGGGTATAAAAGTTTAAGAAACAGAAAATAGAGCGTTGCTTTACTTCAGGAGGTCTTGACCTCTAGCTAGGGCTAGTGGCAGCTACATGAATAAAACAGTATAGAACTTCTCAGACAAAAGCACAGCTTTGTGGTGACTGTAGGAACCAATGTCCTGAAAAAAACATGGTGAATTGGGAATGCTCCAAAGCATGTTTTGACAGAGCAGAAAAAAAATTGGCTGAGGAGTAGAATACTGTGCAGAATGCTTGAATCTCACCCCAATAAGACAGTTTGGGAATGAAACGCTGTGTTTTGAGAAACTTTAACTTCTGGAACCTTCTTTCTACGCTTGCTTTGATTGCAGTTGCAAGCAGTGGAAGTTGGAAGAAAAAACCTGGTGAAGTCAATTAGGGCACCTTGATAGGAAACACTATGAGGTTATGCTCCCTGTCTGCTTTTCAGTCTGGCTGAACACAAGCCAGCACTGATAAGGAATTAGGTAGTCACATTAGCTAGCCTGTTGGCATGCAGGACTTAACCAGCTGGCCTGAAGAAGTGGGTATGTGAGTAGCTGCATCCATTCACATAGATATGCCTGCTTTTTGTTTGTATTTGAGGAAAAATTTCCTTGCTCTGCCAGCATTCCCTCTTGCATTGCAATGCTGAGAGTCTCAAGATTTCTTAGAGTTAAGGGTTGTGTTAAATATTACCTGTCTTTGTAAAAGTGTAGAAGAAAAGCAAAGTGATTTTTTTTTTTTCCTGTGGAAATGTGTATATTCTCTTACATCTAGGAAACAAGTAGTTCTTACCACATTTCTATTATTCTGAATTAGAAAGGATAGTTACAGTGAATTAAGCAGAAGGAAGAGAAGCCAGATACCTACTTTTTCTTGGCTTATCTGTTTCAGTCAGCTTAAGTAATAGAAGAATTGACCGATTACGTTTTTTTAAATCGTTTTTACTGTAACTTGAACTGCCATTCGTCACACAGTTTGGGGGATTGGGGGTCGAAAATCAAGCCCTAGTTTTGGGCTTCAGAATGTTATTGGCAGATGAGGGGTTTATAGCCATAACACTGTAGAATGCAGCAGAGTTTGAACCTTTGCGTTTTGTTTAAATGTTATTTTTTAGCATTAACCTTCCAGGTAATTGATCTGTTTGAAAGTGATTTGTTGGGAGTAAGTAGGAGGCTGAGAGGGGAGAAGTTCAGCAAAATAACAGAACAAGTTGAGCAAGTTTTGAGCAAGTCTCAGAAGGCCATCTTGGAAAAAATTCAACCTACATTGCTATACAGAGCATTCTTAATGGAAACTCAGCAGCCAGAACTCCCCAAAGGCTCCAACAACCTCTGCTGTGAGATTGATTCAGGCCAGTTATTTAGTACTTGTTCAAGCACACAAAACCAAAACCCAACCCCACCAAAAAAAACCCCTAAACCCCAGTACCCTGTAAAACTTTAAAGCGAGGCTTTAATTTATATGTAGGTTTTGGTGTATGTGTGTGTTTTGAATGTTTGTCTTGAAAAGACAAAAAAAGAAGAAAGCCATATCCCCTTTCTTTGCTGGTGTAGCTCTGCTTGCTGGAGCCTTCAGTATCTTTAGATGAATGCCGGCATAATTGGCTGCAGCTTGTAACATATGCTGCAGAATACAAATAACAGCTTGGGTTCTTTTTATATCAAACCTAATGGGCTAAGATGTTATTTTATTAGAGATCTTGCAAACAATGTTGTTACTCATTTGGCCACATCTCCAAGCTGGAAATAAGGTCAGTGGGAAGCCCACTGGCTGGTACTGTCTATTAAAGAATGAAGTGTGGTTTCTTCTGCCAAGTAAGATGAAGACTGCGTATGAGTGCTGGTTCATGAGGTTGGTATATTCTGCTGGTGGAAAGGGGAATATTGCAAAAATGAGGCTTTTCAGGTCTTAAAACCAATAGGTAAAGCTGACCTTTAGGTCTTGTCCATGTTGTGTGTTATCTACAGAGCTGAGCTCTCTCCTCCTCATATACAAACCTTCCTTCTAAAAACATACATGGTTAGTTACACATCTAATTTCTGTGCTGCTTCAATGATTGTTTCTAGTAGTAATTCACAACCTGGCTTTTTGGTGTGTTTTGCTTCACAGAAGAGTAAGAGAAAAGGTCACGAATACACAAACATTAAATATTCTTTATCGGACCAGACAAGTGGGGATCAGAGCCCTCTTCCACCCTGTACCCCAACCCCAACGTGTCCAGAGTAAGTTTGCTTCTGTTGTTAGTGTGTAAGTTTTGAGCTGTACTAACTAATCTTCAGGGACCTCGAATGAGAACGAGTTATCACAGAATCTGCCCTAGACTGTTGCCCTGTGCTTTGCTCTTAAAATAAATTGAGCAAAATAAATTGTCACTGAATTCTATTGTGTGTCCAAATCTGTGTTTTTCAAACTAGATTCTTCAGACTGTAAATATTTGTTTCATTTCAGAATGAGAGAAGATAGTGCTAGAGTATATGAAAATGTGGGGCTGATGCAACAGCAGAAAAGTTTCAGATGAGAAGATGTACAGAGACTTCCATGCAAAGGCGGGTATGTACGTTCAGGAGTGAGGGTGTGCATCCAGCCTGCAGTTGTGGTCTTCAGAACCCAAGTGGTGACTTTCTAATGCCAAAAGTTCATGTAGTCTATCCCTCTTAGGGCATTTAAATTCCAGAAGTGAATTTTGATTGAGTTGCGTCTCCGTCTACCCTTTCAAAACCACGTGGAACATTAGCTTGGTAGTTTGGCCTTTGTTCTCAGGTCCTGACTCACCAGTGACATAAGTTGGATGTCTTTATTATTTAGGAGACTGAAATGCTGCATGCTAGCAAAAGATGAGTAGCAACTACAGTCTGAACTTCCCACGTCTTTTAAAAGTGACCTTTGCTCCTGGTTGACGATAAGGATTTGTGTGCATCTAAAGAGATTCAAAAAACACTTAATCTCACGCTCAGCCTTGTAAAAGATGTGATGAGCAGAGTTAACTGCTGTGCCTGTGTGCTGGGAGCAGTTGGTGTAGGACTGTTGTCATACTAGTAAAAATTAAATCCTTGCTTTTGCCAGGAGAGAAATCTGTAGATTCTCTTTGTTAGATTTTAAATATCTGTTGCAATTTGGTTCTTGCAATCAGACAACTGAATAGATGTATGCAGGTTATTAGCTAGGAAGTTTATCTGATACTTTGGTTAATGGGCTGCGAATACAGCAAAGGAATACCTTTGAATTCAAGGTGTCTTTAATCATTAACTTCTTTTAGATTCTAATTAAAGCTTTTTGTCATCTCTCCCCCTGTGTTCTTAAAGCCCTCAGAAATCCTATTTTCCCTTTTCCATTTGGTAACCGTAAGTGCATTTCATCCATTTAGTCCACGGACCTTCTCCAGGTTTAGACACAATCTCATCTTCTACTGCCAAAGTACCACACAGTTTATAAGCAAGGTTTGAGACTTTTGGTTGAGTGTAAGGTTTTGTTAAGTCAAAATTGGGCACGTCGGTGTAACGTCAGAATAACAAATAACTGCTGGGTTTTTTTTCCTAAATAATTTTTCATTTTCCTTCTCCCTTCCTTTCCCAGAAATGAACATGGTTTTTAAAAAGGTCAAGAAAGAGATGGAAGAAGCTTCACATGAACGGTGAACTCTGAGGGCTTGGTACCTTTTTATTTACGGTTTTAATCCTTCAACAGTAGGCAAAACTTAAGACCATCTAAAGATTGTTTATATCTCTTCTCTCCAATACGTGATTTACAATTGCTCATTTTCCAAATAAAAGGAAATCCTTTCTACAATGTAGACAACTACTTTGTAGAGTCAGTTTTGAATCCCGCAACCTGTTGGACTGTTATCCATTTGTTTTTTAAATAGTATTTTTGTTTCACAGTATGGCTATTAGTTGGGGTTTTTTTTCCTTATTTGAGCAGTTGTGGGATGTTTGTTTTTTATTTGGCGGGAGGGGGGGTGGTGGGAGAGCAACGATATGGGTAAATCCGTTACACTAATGTAAAATACTGATGGGAACAATACTTGATTGTTTGAAAACAGTGGATCACCAGCGTGAATAGAATCAGCTACATGATAAAATTAGTCCTAATACATTTCAAACTCAGAGTGAGTTTCAGAGGGGGTGAGCAGTTACTGATATGAAGGTGCTTTTTGTGATAACTGATGACTTTGATTACGACTTAGCTGAGTGGCTGGATGGGCTATTTTTGAGTAATTATGCAAGGTAGCCTTTACATCAAACAAAATTTCTTTTACATGATCTCTACCCAAAATAGAAATTTACTGTATCTCTCAAAAGACACAGTGGCCTAATGGTTTGTGAGGACACTGTCTTAATTTGTCTGTGTTTGTCTATTAAGCAAGAGATTGAATGTGTAGAGTTAAGGTATTTTTAAAAGTTGCATGATGACACCGTGACATATTAAAACCAGTGAAACAATTAACTGTGCAGGCTGTTACCTTAGGATGAGGTAACCCTCTTCCCCTTCTGCTGGGGTGGTGGAAGCTGTTGAGTCTTCTGGTTTTTTAGTAAGGCCTTATGCTAGTGCAAGTGGCTAAATTAGGGTTGTGTGGGGAAAGCAGTGCATGGAAGCTAGCTATCCACTAAAATTGCCTTAGTTGAGAAGGGCAGCAGGGGCAGCAAGGCAAGCAGGCTTGTCCTGGTTCGCTTCATCAGGCAGGAGTTTATCACCATTCTACCTGAAGTGCCTTTCAGAGCTGCGTTGAATTTGCTGTCCCCATTCGATTACAAAATCACGTTCATCTGAAACCACTTCTGATTGTTGTCAGTGAGACAAAGTCCTCTTCTAGAGACTCTAGGATGAAGAACTGCTGTTAAGCTGCCAGTTAATTGGGTTTCTTCGCTTTGTTTGCTCTGTCCAATTATCTGGACCAGAAGCTCCCCTTGAAGCCGTTAGCAGCTGCATGTGTGCGTTAATGGCAGAGTCGGTCCCTCGGAGCAGGTACCGGTCCTGTCTTACCAGTGTCTTTCCCCAGGTTTCTGGGGAAATTCTGTGACTTAGGTGGTAAGGAAGGATTGCCGTTCTCATACAGCAGGTGCAGAGGGTGAACACTGCATTAAATTGCTGGATGCAAGGGTGCAGGGCCAATGGGATTGTGTTGTTGGCCGTACTAGTGAAATTATGCTAAAGCCTGGAATGTAATTAATGCAGCTTTGTGAAAGGTTAAGTGGGAGATTTCATTACCTTTTCCTGAGAGTGCTTTGCAAAATCAAATATTTGAACACTTTGTTTGAACTGAATGAAGGTGCTTCTTTAATGTTAAGCAGAGTTTTGTTACTTTGCCTATTGTCCTTTTTGTCTTTTGAGGCTTTGGGTTTTCTTTTTTGGAACTCCTGTCACCAGCATACCATAATACGTGTTTTAATCTCACAGCCTTATACTCTAGTCATAAATACTTGTGCCCTTTCTAGATCGAAAATTTGTAGTAACGATGAGAGAGAAATCTATTCATTTGGTAGTGAGATACCTATTCTGTGTTGCCTGCTTCCTCTCCTGGCCCTACTTACAGCTTCATCCTGCTGAACAGCGATCAGTTATAAGTGTTGGTATTTGTATAGAGCGATTGACAGCAATTAAATATTTGTCTAAAACTTGCACAAAGTTAGACAAATTCTATACTTCATACTTATAGCAAGGTGGAACACATGTTCAGGTTTGGAGCTATTCTGCACCAAACTGAAAAGTCAGGGGAAGAGTCAAGAGAAATGAGAGAAGGATCCTGAACAAATCTGAACTCTGTGAACTCAGTTAATGTGATGTGTCTTAAAAGATTGACCTGTGTAAGCAGCAATCAGTTACATGGCCAACATAAAGTTGCCTCTTATGACCTCATTTTAGCTGTTTAGAACCTGCCGCTATAGGATTTATTTTTTTTTCTCCTTTTTTCTTGGAACCAGGGAATTCTTACTGCAGAATGTGTATTAATCCTGGGCAGCATATGGTGGAAGAATGTCAATGAGGGGGGAACAGAATCTGAAAGATTGTGAATAAATACTCCTCTCCTAACTGGAGGTTGAAGCCCTGCTGAATACTAAAGGGGAGACCTTGCAAAATAAAATCTGTCTGCCCTTCGTGCACCGGCAAGAGAGGGATGATTCTTAAAGCATTTTAAAAATTATTTTAAACAAGGACTGGGGTTTATGACAGATGAAGCAAGAAAGAGAAACACCCTTTGGTTCAGGGGAGATAAGTGAATGTGGGTTTCGTGTATTTCTAGTGAGTTTTTAGAGAATAAATTTTAAGCATTGATTTACAAGCTTTTGCTGTATCAATGGCATGGAAAAGGGATGCAGTTCTGAAGTGTTCTGTTGTAGAAGACTTTATACCACAAGGGAAACTTTAACCCAACTCCGAAGGCACAATAATTTATGCCAGCATGAAATTGCTGCAGACTTCATTTACTGAATGTTTTATAGCATACACTTTAATTTCAGCTAACTGTTGTTAGGACTGATTGGTTCTCCTATTAATCCTGACCAAACTTTACTTTTTCCTCTTAAGATATGTGTTTGAAACACGTTTAACTAGGATATGGCTAACAAAGTTATAAAACCTGTTTCCTTTTTTGTTGTAGGGATGGGAAAAATCACAGCTGGTACTAGGATGTGTTGTCAGGTTTTGATTTTCTACCCATAATTTCATTATCTCAAATTAATTTTTAATTTCTCCCTTTTAAATAGTGAAACGTAATTAATAATTTTGAGCCTGTTTATTTATGACATTATTGTGATTTTTTTTTTTTTGTTACAGTACTAAAGACTAATGAAAAAGGATCCTCTTATTAGGTGGAGTAGACCTTGCATTTATTTTTTTCCTGCAATGTATGAAGTATTGTACCAGAGTATTAAATGAAATGTAATATTTTATTGAAAAAATCTCTATCCTTTAAAAGGAATACATTTAGGATGTCATCAATTTGATGTGAATCATGTAAATGTTGATAATGCGCTGTTTATTATACATCTAGTGTTTCAAAAGACTCACTTATTGCCTTTTGCCCACATACATTCTGTAGACCATTTACAATTGTCAAAATGTGACATTAAAATAATAGTTAATGTATAGAAATATTGGTGGTTGTCCATTGTTTTCTGTGCTGGTATTTATGGGTCTTAGTTCAGCTGCTCTGCTAGCTGCATTGTGATTTTTATTGCTGCGAAGCTATATTATCAGAAATAAAAGCATATCTGTAAACATTGGAACTTCAAAAAAAAAAAAAAAAGGGAAAAAAGAAATTAAAAAAAAAAAAAATAAAAATCATTTTCTTAAGATGGTTTGTCAGTTACTCTGTTTTCCAGCTTGCAGTCAGAAAAGATGCTGCTGTGTGGGCACTCGTCTTCCAGTGTAGATCGTAGTGTTTCTGCGCTGTGCTGCAGAGCCCCCCGTGGGATGAGATGCTGTTGAAGAGAGCAGCCCTCCTTCCCGAGAGCCAGTGGAGCAAAACTCCTATTAAATAGGATGTACACGAGCTTCTATCTGCGCGTGCCTCCCACCACGGCCGCCTGGCTGCCCCGTGGGAGGGTCTCCCTGCTGTCCAGGTACTGCCTCTCCAGCTGCCCTCGGTGGCTCTTCTCCTGGGACTCCTGCACTTGTGTCCCTGCTGCTTTTCCTCTCCTGTTCCACCTCCAGATAACTGACCCTCGTTGTTTCTTTCCTGATTTTTGAACTTGGTGTGGAACTTGCTCAAAACTGGGATGGGACGGGCATTGGCCTCTTTTTTTGCTGTTAGTGTACAGTCAGTTTTAATTGGGGAAGGGAAAGACAATCCTGTTCTTTCTCTATCCACATCACACCTAGCTGCAACTGGCTTTTCTGGGGTGAGGGCACACCAAGCTGTTGCTCTCACTCCTGCTGCTTCTGCCTTCCAGATCTTTTATCTCTTGTACCATTTGTCTTTGGGGCTCTGCTGTTTCCTGAGATCCTTTTATGCCAGCGCCATGCAGTGACTCAAAAGAGGGCCTGGTGCTTTGAAAAGGAGCTGTATTGCACCCCAGGCTCGTTTCTGCCAGCTGCTGCTACCATACTTCAAAAGCTATCAGAATTTCTGACTCTCTGTAGCACTTGGAGCTAGACACTTCCAAAAATGTAATGTCCTACCTGTTCTCTAGCCTGCAGCAGAAGAGCGTACACGTGCCCCTAAGTATTGCATATCAGTCTAATTTTAGGTCCACTAATACTGCTTTTTCTTTCTTAAAGCTGTTGGGAATGTTCCCGCTAGGCATGGCATTGCTGCTACTGATTCCCTGAAACTAGACAGCCTGCGTGGCTTCACGAACAGATGAAGGGTTTTTAATTCAAGGAAAAGTTCCACTAAGCATTAGCTCTCCCCTCGATCCTGCTGTCGGGGCTGAATGGTAAAAATGCAGCTGAGCCATCCTGCAACTTTTTAGGAAACAAATGCTGTATGTTGTAACGCAGGTGACACGAGCAGTGCCGGTTGAACACAGAGCAAATATCAGCTGAATTTGTAGTAAAACAAGCTTAATCTCAAGGCAATGGCAAACCATAGAGATAATCTACTGAAATGCCAGGAAGGAGGCAAAGCCTTATGGTTGAGGCCTCTGCAGATTCACGTACAAGCTGCATTCAAATGAGGACAGTAGCTATGTAGAGCAGCTTGGTTTTAAGGCGATTATCTTGCGGAGTCAGTTTTGGGTTTTTTTTTTTATGAATGCATCTAAGAGTTTGCATCCATCTCTGTGTATAGCAAGGGTTCTATAATCTGTGTCAGGGTTGGGGAGGGAGGGGGACTGGCCCAATCTAAGAATTTTGACCAAGATTGAAAGTGATAGTGATGTGGTGATGCCCATAGCCCCTTCTGCTTTCTCCCAGGCTGTTGGGTTGCGTTTTTGCTTGCCCTGTGTGGGTAGGTATGAATAGAATTTATTCTCGCAGCGCTCTTGGTGTTTATTCAAACCTAGATGATAAGATATTGCTCAAGGACAAATTTATCTCCTTAAAACCGTGAAACTTTGGCTGACTCTTCTTCAGTATGAGCTCCTGTGCAGTTAGCCTTTAGGTTGAGTGAGTTCTGACACGTGGCTCCCGTTACACGGGAAGGCGTGTGCATCACACCATCTTCTGATCCTGCAGCAAGCAGAGCTGAACGGGTCAGGAAAAATGAAGGTCTCTTTCAATCCACCTATTTATCCTTTCCAAAGAAAACACTTTTCCAGCACATCTCTCTTGGCAGAGCTGGTGCAAATCAGGTTCCATTTTCAGGGTAACAATTGGTGTTTCGTGTCCCTGTGTTGCACCTGGTTGTGCTTTTTAAGCCTTCATGTATTCGTCCCTTCGCTGGGGATCACCCTGGAGCCCATCGCATGGTGCTTGTGCTTCGAGTCTCCGAAATCTTCCTTTGCCTGGAGCTGGGGCCTGAGGCTCAAATGTGTATCTATTTTTTCCCCTTTTTCTTTTGTAATGGTTGGGAATGACACCTTCAAAGGATTCTTAATATGCTGATTGCTTCCTGTTTTCCCCACGGAGTAAGACTCAGAATAACAATTCATAGATCAAAATGTTTGATTTGGGGAAAAAAAAAAAAAAAAAGGCAGGTCTCCCAGTGAATGCCTCCAAGTATTGGAGGGGCTGCTACATTTTTAGTGTGCATCAACTTGACAACTCACTGTTTTTCTTGACTGTGTGCAAGTTTGCTCCTAATGGAGGAAAGATCTTTGGATTCTTATGCTGGTGCTTCTCTCAGTTTCCTTCTTTGTGTCATTGGATGTGAAATGGGAGGGGGAGGAACTCCCTAGTCTCTCTTGTGCTGAAAATCAGGCTGGAAGATGCTGTGATTCCTTCTGGTCTTTTTATTTAATAGTCTTATGTCTGAGATTAGTTTATGATTGTTTTTTCTGGCTGCAATCTTTAGATCTGTGAAAGTCCCGTGTATATTTACAACTATGAATGATAGCTAAAGGGATATAAAGTGCTGTATAAGAAACAAGAGAGAGAAATAATATGTAAGAAGTGGCTTTTTCAAACTGCTTGATCTCATCTTGCACATTTAAGGTTTCGTGTTTGTAGAGCGGGTGAGTGCCCTTCTGAAGGAAAGGCACGGCTCTGTCCTTCCTGGTGGCTGGGCTGTGGGTATGCAGAGCAGGTCAAAGCCTGGCTAGTCAAGATTGATTGTGCTCACTGTTTCAGCTAAGCCTAACCTCAGCTCCTGCCCGAGCACAGCAAGCCTGGCTTGGTCTGTATATATTTAGCCACCCTATCCTTCCCGTGGGAGTTGGTGTCCCATGGGAGCCTGTGCGCTGGGTACAGACCTGCACATGGACACGTCCTCCTGCTGCTTTCCTGATGCTTCTGGCATCCTTTGACAGCAGCTGATCGCACTTGTAGCACTGTCCTAATTTAGCCTAGCAGAAAGCTGCTTTAATTGGGGTATTCTTTCTTTGTGTAGGCTTTCGTGCGAACAGCAAACCTCCCCGGCACTTCTCAGCCGCGCAGGCTCCGTGCTTTGCGGGTCTTTCCCCCGACGGCGTCAAGAGTTCTGATTTTCACCCGCCTTGCCTGTGCTACTCGGTGTGTTGTGTCGGTGATGGATCTGCTCCCCTTCCTTCGGTCTCCTGGAGTCCTCTTGTTAATCACAGATGTTTGCAGTGACTTGCGTTATTGTAATTAATGGCCTTTCTGCACGTTGCAGTCAATTCACATTCCTCATGGCTCATGAGCTCAGGGAAATACAGTACTTCAGAGCATCCATACTGGATCTCTCCCCGCTGCTGTCCCTGCAGGTGTCCTGCATTAACCTCTGTGGAGCCTTCAGCCTTCTCATTTCTGTGATTTGGAGGCTGCTGTTGTCCCCTAATAAAGAGATTTGACTAAATACTGTATGAAATTGGAGATCAATCTCCAAGGGTTCTCCCACAAGGATCTGTCTGAGAGTTAACCTTTTGATTCATAGCAGCTCATATTTGTACAAATCATCAGTGGCTGCACTGAATTTCTATTAGCTTTGGTCCATTTCCCAGGCCTAGATCTGCATAGTAATATCAGTGTCTGGACAATCTGCTCCTAAAATTCCAGTTGAATCAATCAAATGGCTTTGAGTGGTGACTTCCATTGCAGAGAGGCATTTCTGCATTACGTGGAAAAGCAGTAGACTCTCTTACTCAACGTGCTCTTCCCAGGCACAGGTCACTGGATGGACTCAGGCTGGATCACAGTGCTTTTATCAGAGGCACGAGAAAAATATGAAGCTACTTTCTCAAATACTCAGTGCCTGCCATTGAGGAAAATCAAAGGATGGAGCCAGCGTGTTGCTGTCACCCTGCAGTAGAAATTAGTGTGTCCTTGGGGTGGTCAGCTGTGACAGCCCTTGCTCTGTCCTGAAGGAAGAGTTGGGGTCCCACTCCCCATAGCCCTGTCTTGCCCTTTGGACATGAAGCTCTTCAGGATGAGTTAGACAGTCTGAACAGTAGCGCAGCTTGGGAAATTAAACCGGGGGTGGAGCCCTTGTCTTGGCCACCACTTGGACTTGCCTCATTTTTGCTGTCCTTCCTCCCGGCCAGCATTGCTGTAGGACAGGAGGGTCCCAGCAGGACTGATGTTGGGAGGGATCTCCCTCTCAGGGGCTTGGAGCCTTTTTTTTCCCCCCTATTTCATGAGAGGTGTGAGAAGAAGGGCAGCGGTGGTGGTGGCATTCCTTCTGCGAGGCTTGCTCCCCTTTCTCCGGCCGGTCGCTGAGCGTTTCTGACACGCGGCGTGCTCGGCACTCCGGCGCGGGATCGGAAATGCCGGGGAGAGGCTTTGTCCCCGTCTGTGCCGCAAACGGCCTGATCGCTGGTGCGTAAGAGCCCGGAGGCTCTTGCATGTGAACGCTTGTAGCTCGACTGCAGGAGCCTCTTTGTGCTTAACGCGTTCGGCTCCTCTGAGCTTTGGGGCAACGGGTTGAGTTAAACAATTCACCGCAGGCTCCGGCTCTGCTGAGTTTGACCCTCGGAGATGCGGGGAATAATAGACTGTGCTGACTTGCCAGGTATATTGTGAAAATAAACGCCGTGGAGATCTCAGGCCTCTCAAATATTACCCCGGCAGGCGCCGTAAGTACTAGCGTGAGATGTTTATGTATGGTTCACCTGGCTGGATTGCAGACTCTGCTCCCCTGGAACCCCTTTGCTGGAGCGAGGAGGTAATTTCGTACTCTGGTGCTGTTGGATGCGGCAAGGGCTCGCTGCGAGCCCCCACCATCACCCATGGGCTTTCGAGGAGGCTGTGAGCAGCGTTTGCTAAAGCATCCTTGAGCCACTGTTATCCCCATCCCTTTGCAGCACAAAGTTTCACTCTTATGGGCTCTTGCGTTAATTATTTATATGCAAAAGTATCTGTGTTTCCATTACTCAGCTTTACTGACCCCACCTGCCTTCCCTTTCCCTGGAGGCTGTTTTGCTCGTGTTGTCCTCGGCGTATAGCAGCGATGCACAGGCTCAAAACGCGCCCCGTGTGCCGTTGGTCTGGGGCTAATACGGGCAGTAGCTGTTTTATCTCTATTAATAGTAATTTCCTCACTGAGGATTTTCATGCTTCCGTGCGCTTAGAGAAGGTTGCTTTCAAATTCTCTTCCTATCACTCACGATAAATGGTGTGTCAGTTCCAGGATAAATGGGCAGGATGGGAAAGGTGTTGCCATAGTAACAGAGGGATTTCAGTGATTGGTATCCATGGCAATTGTTGCTAAATTCTGAGAGATTTTAAAAATGCTTTATTTAAAACATAATGAGTGCGCTGCTGCCTACGGTGCTGGCGTGGTGGGGAGCGTGCGTGTGTGTGTACGCACACGTGCATGGACCAACGCGCCCGCTTTCGGGAGGAAGCTTCATCACGCATAAGAAAGGAGGGGAAGTTTATTTTAAGGCCGTTTGGGTGCTGTGGCAGCGGGACAGTGGCCCTGCACAAACCTGCCCATGCAGGGTGCTCGGGGGCTCCGTGCTGCAGCCGGGGGATGCTGAGGCTCCTGCATAGTGGCTGTGGGTGACCCTCGGGGCCAGCTGGCTCGTGGAAGGGGGCAGGATGTGTGTTTGGGGGGGTGTGAAGGATACCCAGCTCCATCCCTCTAGAGTTGTGATGATGGGAGCGCTCTGGAGGTGTGTGGATGGCCAAAAGCCTAGGGTACAGTGCTAAAACCTGCTGAGAAATGTGGTTTATGCTATGGGGATGTCAGTCCCGGTGCGGAACGGGGCTTTGTAAACCCAACTACCTCTCCCCTCTTTTGTCGGAGAGTTGTTAACTCTATTTCCTCCCTGTACCTTGCTGCGACGTCTTTGCTTTTGTTTCTCGTAGAGGAACGGTCGGAATGGAAGTCGTGAGGCGGGAGGGATGCTCCTGGCCCTGTCACGCTGAGCAGTGGTGGGAGCAGCAGCCTGTCACCATCCCCTTCTCCGGCGGGCCCTGGGCTGGGAGCAGGCTGGGAACAAACAGGCCAAAAAAAAAAAAAAAAAAAAAAAAAAAAATTCCCTTTGCTGTAAGCCCTGCGCCGGCCTGGGAGCGGTGGGGGAGCTGGGTCGGTGTCCGCGCATGCAGGCGGTGGTGGCCGTGAGCGGGTGGCTTGGTGCTGCCTCCTACGACCCCGTAGTTACTGGGAGTGGAGCGGGAGCAGCTGCTGCCCTCTTCATTAACTGGCCCATCCTGGCAGGGGGCTGGAGTGCTACCGCAATAAACGCCAATTAAACACCTCTCCAAAATGATCCTGGACCAGCCAGGAATTATATTTTATTAGCAGCGATGGAAAGCGTCAGAAAATTCTTCCTCAGGGACCCGGCTGGTGAGGGCTTGGTTTTTCTTTCGTATCTCCAGGATGCAAATATTTAACCTGCTCATTTGGAAAAGGTCCATGGAACGCCAGTGAGGGCTGGGCGAAGGTCCACCCAGCACGTCTGCCCACAGCCGGGCATCTTGGGGTGCAGGCAGAGCCCTGAGCCCCTGGGTGGTCACTGGCTCCCTGCCCCGGTGCAGAGGGAGGTCCCGAGCACAACTTTGGGCTTCTTTCTAGGGTGGGGGGCGGGAAAAAAAAAGCAATTTTGGGAAGAGCAGCTGCTGAGAGTGTCGAAGTCCTAGTGGCAGCTTTGGTTTAATAGGTGGAATTTGCCTTTCTCTCTCTTAGTCCAAATACCCTTTTTCTGAGCCAGAACAATTCTGCTGTTTTTCACCCCAGGCTTTTCCTCCTCTTGGACAGAGGCAGCGCTGGGCTGCAGGGTTGGCTCTTTTGTTAAAATGCCCTGGTTTATGTAGCGATTGCTCATGCAAATGCCTCCACCTTTGCTGGCAGAGATGCAACTGCCTCCTTCCTTTCTGCACATTAGGACATTGAAGTATGAAATATTTTTGTAGGTCCTACAAAATAACAAGTTTAAGCGATCTTGCAAACTCTTCCGTGCCAGACAAACACTTCTAGTGCGAGCAGCTTTTTCTTTGCTGAGATTTTTCCCTCGCTTTTCAGTGTGGTTGTGCCGGGGATTAAAAATAACGCTGACATTTTTCTTGGGTTTTGATGGCTTGACTCCTATTAGCCCTGCGCTCTGTTTTGTACTTAATGCTGTATTTTGTACATCAAACCTTGGTATTTAGAGGGTTTTTTTGAGGGTGTCCTGCATTACAGCCTGACCCGGAGCCTGCGTGGGCTTTCTGCTGCGATCTGCTGGCTTGGTCTCAGCGCGGTGGCTTCCCATCAAGCTGACATCTCCTGCCACCGCCCTTCCAGCGCGCTCTGCTCCGCCGGCTGCTGAGGCACCGGGGGTAAATGTTGTGCATAAACAAAATATATTTGTCCTCGATAGACTGTGTTAGCACCGCTTGGCCTGCTGCTGTGTCTGGCCGTGGTGCCTGGCTGATCCCCCGCTGCATCACATCAGCTGATGTAATTTTGGGGGCAGGCATCACCAAGGGCAATGTTTCGTACCTGGTAGAGATATTAAATGACTTTGTATTTCTGATGGAAATGTAACCTCGGTTTTATGTCTCGGTGCCCAAAGCAAGTAGCGCTGAAGCATGTCAGCTGTTGGAAATGAAAAGATCTGTGGTGTTTTAGGACGGATGGCTGAGCCCTGCCCGCGCTGGTGGGAGAAGGGAGAGATCTCCAGCGCCGGCGGATGGGGCGGAGGAGAGAGCAAAGCCCCCCGAGTGTTTCCCCAGCTGAGGTGCTTTTTCTTGGGAATACATCAGCTCTGGCACATGCCGGGTTCTGGCGTTTCTTCTTTTGTCATTTGGAGCTGAAAAATGAAGTGTGTGCTGGTGATCGTTACAACATCCGCCGAGTTTGTTAAAGGATCTTTTTATGAGCCGATTTGCACAACTCCCTTTCCAGGCTGCTAGGCATGATAAAATACTGCCGTTCGGCCTGTCACGGGGATAATTGGTCGGCATTATGAATCATAAAAGTATGTTCCCCCCTGGAATTTTATCCTGACATTTGATTTAATTTTTCTTGACATCACATCCATTATATTGCATCGCCTTGCCCTCGCTAGCTGAATTTGCATGCTGGGAGGAAGGACCAACAGGTTACTTAGAGCGAAGCAGCTGTTAGTGGGAGAATTTTGCTCTCTGCAGAGGAACCCCTTTCTAAATGAGCTAAAATGTTATGAAAGTGCTGGTGGGAAGCAGGATCGTCCCTCCTGCTTAAACCTGCTGGGAAGAGGATGGGCAGCTCTGCTTTCTGATGGGGATGTGATGGGGCCATGTCTGAGCTGGGCTCGTAGGGCAGGAAGGAAAAGGTGTTGGGTTTTTGTTTTACACCGCCTTACTCAATATTTTTGTGCTTTTAACACTCCTAAAACGAGGAGACGGGGTAACTTCTACGCTGGCCACTGGAGATGTGGAGCAGGCATGGTGTCCTCTGTGTCCAGCGCTTTCCCCAGGACCCTCGTGGCACATGGTGACACCCCTGGCATGATTGTGGTGTGGTCTGCAGCCCACCGTACCCGGGGAGGATCGTGCCGGGGGTGAGCCTGGCTACAGGATCAGTTCCCTTCCCAGTTTAAAGCGATGTCACTGGGAGTGGGTTTGACTTGCTGGAGGTTTAACGAGCTTTGTGCAAGGCCCTGAGTGCGCTGGCACAGCTCTGAAGGCAGGAGACCCCCTCGAGCCCTCCAGTCACCCCTGCCACTTCTATTTTGCCACGACTCTAGATGGGACTCCCTGTAGCATCCCCAGTCAGTGCCGGGATCCGCCGCTCCGGCAGGTCCACAGGCTCCCTCCCTTCCTCCTGGCGCAGCCGCCTCTCGCGCAGACTGGTAATTAGTGCAAGTGTAGGATCCTATTAATTGCAGCAATTGTGATGTTTAGATTTCTGGGTTAATTGGTAATATCTGGTGTAACATTTTTTTTTTTCCCTCTGGATATTTTTGATCGCAGTAATTAACCTCCCCCGTTCAGAGGAGCAGACGTTCACCGCTGCAGCCGCCCGCAGCGAGGGTCCTGGTGGGATCCCTCTCCGCGGGTGCCGTGGTGGGCTGCGTGCTTCAGCGAGGAGACTCACCGCAGCACGTCCCCTCCGTGCATCTCTCTGATGCATCCTCGGGAAGCTCAGGAAAGCAGAGGCCATGCTGGTGTGCCTTTGAACCGGCAGCGAGGAAGCCGCTGCTAATGATGCGTATTTTTACGAAGAGGCTGGATCGTTACAGCTGGCTTCGCTTGCTTGTTATTTCTGCCATGACAAATGGGAAGCGGAGATGGGACCACGAGTGCCAAACACAGTTGCCTAATCATGGTGTCCTTCCGCTTCCCACCCCCTCCTGATGGGAAACGGTGCTGAATGTCCTTCTCCGGCCACGCCTGGGACTGAAGAGTGGGAGATGGGGGAGAAAAAAAATCAGCTTTGTAAAGGTCAGCGTGGCATTCCAGCGTGACTTGCTGTCTGCCCTGTCGCGCTACAGCGGCAGGTTTGCTCTTCCCAGCGTGCTGCCTGAGCCTTTCTGGGTGGGTGATGGCTCTCCAGTGATACTGGTTGAACTCTCGTAGGGCTGGGGCCAGATTTTATGTTTAGTTTGCAAACTTCTCCCTGCCGGCCATGGAGCTGCATAAGCAGAGCTGTGTTGAGTCGTGTCTCTTCTTGCTCTCGGTGTGGAGACGCTGCTGAGCGCGGCCTTGAGCTTTACCCAACAGTCATATAGTGAAATGCTTGGCTTTTCTGAAATCCCTCTCAACCAGCAGCTTGTAGGCAGGGCAGATGTCAAGTCAGGACTAGCTGGGAGTAGGGCAGGTTCCCCAGTTGTGTTTGTCAAGAGCTGTGTGCCGCTCGAGTCTGTCTCTGCAAAGAAAATCATCTGCTCCTGGAAACAACCTGATTCAGATCAGGTTTTACTTTAAGGCAGCAGCTTTTCTGGGCAAGGTGGAGGGAATGTTCCTGCCCCGAGCAGCAAGTCAAACCAACGCTCCTCCATCGCACACGTAGTCGTCAGGGTAACAGCCCTGGGGGGAAGAGCAAGGGTCGTTCCTGTGCATAGGATGGGTCAAACTCATCAGAAACTCGATGGCTTCTGGATGTTGTCTTCACGAGCTTCCCTGCTGAGAATGGTCTTTATTGAGAAAAATGGGAAGACGCTGTCAGCACCACGCTGTGGTCGGTGTCTGCAGTTGAGTGCGTGGGCTGCAGCACATCTGGAGGGCTTTGATGGAGAACCACTCCTGGCAGTGGGGCTTGGCAGCGAGACATCTAAAATATTTAGTGTAATAAATCAATAATCCTCTTTTTTTTTTTTTTCCTTCAGGAATACTCGCTTTCTAGTCCCAACTCTAGACCTTACCTCTAAACCCACCCCTCTCCCAAGCATGGGGCACATCTCCGAGCAGGCCAGGCTCAGTGGCCCGAGGGCCAACTCTTTGGCCAGCAGGTCTACCTAGGTGATGATTTTTTTTAATCTTGTTACTGGGCATTTGGATTTTAATAACATTTCTCCCACTGGGCACAAACTGAGAGTTGTAACTATAGCAGGGGGCTGGACAAGCTGGGACGCTGCCCTGGCAGCACGTGTGGCTCTGTTTGAGCAGGCAGCCTGATTCCTGGGGGATGAAACCATCCCTTAGTGTTCCTCCTGCTTTCAGCTCAAACCCAGACCACAGGCTGGGATTTTCAAAGCCATCGAATGCCGAGAGTGCTGCAGAGCTCCATCGCTCTTGATTTCCAGCGGACTGGGATGATGTCCTTTGAAAACTCCAGCTTAAGCCAAGACAAACCACAACTTGCTTTTTTTTTTTTTTTTAATTGGTGCTTTATCCGTTTTCTACTTTAAATTGGAGGAAAAGTGAAAAATCCAAGGAGCAGCTGTGATGGTGTGGGCTGGTTGAGTGGGAAGGGGAGGCTGGCACCCCACCGACCCGGGCGGCTGCGGGGACACACGCACCGGACTGATGGGAACCCTCGAACAGGTGAACAAAGAACAGGTTTGGTGAAATCCATCACCTAATTTTTCAGAGGATTATCCTTTGTAATCGCCTTTTAAAATAATTTGGGTGAAAGCAGTGGTGCTTTGTGATTTATTTTTTTAAAATTTTTTTCTTTTACCTTCCCTGCTCTTGGAAAATAACAAAAGGTGCTGATCTTCTCAGGGAAGGTGAATCTAATTAATTGCCTTTAGCAGGGCCTGGAGAGCTTTTGATGAGAGACAAAACGTGGATGCAATGGTTGTGGGTTTGATCTGTGACTGCCGCTGGGTTGTCTTTAAATACTTGTCTGGATTTCAAATAATCTTTATCCTCCGTTGCTGGATCAGTTTTCCACCATGGCAGTGGCCCATCCCTGCCTTGTACCTGGGTGGTATAGATGACAATTGCTTCTTTGCATGGATTTAACAGCTTGTGAGGGACAGAAAAGGGCAGACGGCACCATCCTGGCACCCTGCATCCTCGGGTCCCACCGGCGATGGGGAAATGGGACGATTTCTGTGTTCCCACAGGGCTCTCGGGGCCAGGGCTTGTCCGTAAAGAGCCTGAAGGTTTGTACCTTGCTGAGCAAAACACGTTTCACCCAGCGATGGAAGGAAGCTCCCCCTGGTCACAGTTACCTGTGAACTCATCTGCTTGGGAGAGCAACCGCTCCCCACCCGAACAGCTCCGCTCTGCCGCTGCCACGTCAGGTTCCTCCCCCGAAGGAAAGATGAGGACAAAATGCTTTTTCTCTACCCGGAGAATGCTCTCAGCTTGCTTTCCTCTGTGGGGATAAGTGATGATGAAGCAAGTGGAAGTAATTCTCGACTGTCTTAAAGTTATTGACTTTGCAATGATGCTGTGATGATGATGATTATTTTTTAGTTAGAGATGAGAGAGGTGTGATCTGAGCTGACTGCAGCTCCGAGTCTTCTAAGAGCTTGTTTGCCAGCCTGTCTTTAATCATTCCTGTTGTTAGGGCTTTACTTGCTTTTCCTCTAATGAAAAAAAAAAAAAAAAAAAAGAAAATGGAAATCTCCCCCCCTTGAACTAAACTAAAACGATGTTTAAATTTTAATTGGCAAATGCCTAATTAATTGCACAGATTAATACAGCAAGCTGAAGGAGGCTTTATGTATAGAAGATGACTGGAATAATTTACGTTGTTGGAGGCTGTTGGTGCGAGATTGTTGCTCCAGGTCTGTGATAAATCCCCAGCAGGAGAGAAGGGGGTGGGAGAGGTCACTGGGAAGCACTGGAAGTTTCCAAAAGGGGTTGGTGGACAGAGATGTGGCTCATCGAGTCTGCCTTGTGTCCCACCAGCTCCAAAGCCAGAGGGATGAGTGCTAACGGGAAGGATGCTTCTGCTTCTGGGCATTGGGACCCTCTGCTTCTCGGGGTGGTCTGGCACTGGGCACATCCCGTGTGCTGCCTCTCTGTTCCCTGGAGGAGCCGGTTTCTGGCCCGTCTCCTGTGGCTTTCTGCCCCAGCCCTGCTTGGACTTGCTGTATTGCAGCGTTCAGGTCAACTTCTCCTCGGGAGCATCCCTCCGGTGAGAGCAGAGCACGGAAATGCAGCAGTGGTGGAGCCAACGATGTATTTATGGGTCATTGCAGCCAGAGCGCTTGGATGGAGACCTGTAATGTGCAGCCTTCAGCGTCCTCCCCGGGGCTTGAGTCATCTCAGGAGGCCTCGTCTAACCAGGTGGTTCTTGCACCCTCGCTCTGGAGCCTTCGTGTCTCTGAGCATCAGACCAGGTGCCTGATGTGACACGTGTCCTTCGTGTTCCTCTCTCCTGTTTTTGCCTAAAGGAGGAGGAGGAGGAAAGGGAAGCGGGGAAGAGTGACCGACAGCCACAGCCTGGAGGTGAACCAGAAGGTCATGTCTGAGTGTAAAACTCTCCAGGGAGGAGCGAGGAGAGGGTTTGGGCTTTGCAAACAGGCTGGTTGTGGCTGTGGCAGTTCAGGAGCACGGTGGGGAGGAGATGTGCTCCTGAGCCCTCAGGAGGTTCCGGCCTCAGGTTGTCACTGCTGGCTTTGTTGAAATCAATCCCAGTTTGTGAGAGGTCTCTGGGATAAGAATCAGCGTCTGGGCAGACCCGGGGAGGGACGATGCAAGGTCGGGGGTGCATCACCACGGGGATGCTGAGGGGTCCCTGCTGCTCCCAGCACCTTGCAGAGCGCAGGGGGTGGCGGATGCTCCGGGGCCCCAAAATCAAAGATACCAGCTTGAGCTTTCAAGATTAATTCCTCCTCTTGTCACAGCTCCTTCCAGACAAGAGCACTGATGAGCTGCAGCACGGCGGCCACCCCCTGTCCTCCTCTCCAAAGAGGTGACATTTGCAGCCGCCGCCTGGCTCAGGCTGTCCTATTATCCCTGCCCAAAGGTAAAGGAGCGCGCGGGCTGGGTACAAAAGGGCTCATCAGCGGCGGGAGGAGTGTTTGCTTCTCCGCCTGCGCCTGTTCAGAGACGTGAAGGTTTTGCAGAGGAGCGGAGGCTGGGGAGGAAGGTGCCTCCGCATGCCCAGAAGCACAGACCTGCTTTATTTTATTTTATATTTTTTTTTTTTTTGCTCCCTGCGATGCTGCTCGCAGGGGCAAACGCAGATCAGGAGCTGGTTGCCCAAGTATGCTGGTGCCTTTGGGAGAAAACCTTCTCCCTGGGTGGTATAAAGGCACCAGATTTCAAAGAGATGCCAGGGCTCAGCCTGGAGCTCACCCCTCTGCGCTAATACCCGCCTGCTCCCTGCAGCTCCCTGCTCCCCCCATCCTTCCTCCCGCCACCCCCAACCCTCCCTGTCACCTTCAGCCACCATGAGGCCAGGCAGGACAGTGGCTTTTCTGTCCCCTCCCCGCCACCCAGGTCCTCCTGGCAGCCCCTGTGCCTGGTTTGCGTGGCTGTTACCCTGGGGCTGATGTAAAATCCTCCTGCGTCTCCCCCCAGCTCTGAGGCTCTGGCTGTGCTGTTGTCCCTATGCTGCTGATTTTCACCCCAAAGACGTCCCTAGGCCACCCCTACAGTTGCCCTTCTCCTCTGCCACGGGCGAGGGCAGCAGCCAGAGCTCTTCATGCATCGACTGCGCTGAGCAGAGTGATGACTTTCCCCCCACGGTGAAGGTTGTAAAGTGTCAAAGGGACTTTGCAAGGAGATGGGGGTGGCAGCCAGCCAGGATGGTGGCTCTGGGCTTCGGCACGTCCTTCCCTTGGAGATGCTGTTGGAGTGGAGTGTGTGGGTGTGCAGAAAGCTCCCTGCAGTAATTAGCAACGATGAAGAACAACCTAAGCCAGGGCATCTCCTATGTAGGAGCAGGAACCACTTTGGGCTGCGGTGGGTCTGTAACTTGGGCTGGGACCGTGGTCATTGCATCTCCTGGGGGTGATGTCCCCACGCCCGGAGCCCGGTGACCCTGGGGAACCTCCACGCACAGGGAGGAGGCTTCCTAACACCTGCAATTTGGGTAAAAAAGACGGGTGAGCTGGCCCTGGTGGGGCTGGGTGAGCCCCGTGCCCTCTGCGGGAGGGGAAACGTGTCAGGACCAAAACGGGACCAAAAGCCGTGATGCCCAGACGCGGGCAGCGTGGCTCTGCCACGTCCTGCCTCGCTCCCGAGGCCGCGGGGAGAGAAACGCCCCGTTCCCAGCGCAGGGCTTGTATCTAACCTGTGTGTTGTGCCAACCAGCATGTGGCAACTACAGAAAACCCCCCCGAAAGCCCAGGTCTGTTGATAGGCTCCTGTTTTGCTGCAGTTTAAGCTCCTTTTCCGCGCCGGGTGGCATTGGCAGCATCTCTGCTGCCCTTGCTCACAGCCTTGCGTGCGTTTGGCTTTCGGATGAGGCGGGCAGCCCGATTTCCAGCACTTTCCTTTTCTGATTGTCCTAATAAGTGATTTCTTTTTTTGTTGCCTGTTGCAGAGCTTGCTACTGATTTCCCGGGAGAGGAATAAGAGCTGGAGCACAAAGACAGCATGGAAAATAACCGTCAGCGGGCAGATTCATTGCGCCGAGGATGGAGCCCTGTGTGAAGCCGCAGCAACACGGTGACGTGCGTCTGCATCCGGACAGGGTGGGAGGAGAGAGAAACCCCTATGCTCTCTCCACCAGATGTTTCCCCTTTCCCCAGCCCTCAGTACTACTGGTTTTTAAGGCCAGAAAAATCTTTTAGCCTGAGCTTTGGTATTACCCCAGCTGTAAAACTGCTTTCCCTGCATTCATTATTACCCTCGTTATTTAGTGAGTCGTCAGCCGGCAGAGCATCCCTGTCAGTGGCAATTGCTTCCTTCGCCTGACATTTGGGCAGCTGTGTGTTAGCCAGCTGTTTGGAGATTTAGCAGGTTCTGGTGTTGATTTTTATATTGTTCCAGCTTCTTCATCAAAATGTCACCCACAGCTGCATCAAACGCCCTGTCGTGCTGGTAAACTCATTTTGGAATCTCATAAAAAACTCAGGTTCGTTTAATGAAATCTTTTTTTCATAAACGTGTGCTGATTGGCACTAATTAAATTTCACTTCTTCATTAAGTGAGTCCTGTTTCAGATCTTCCCTTGTTTTGCCTGGCTTCAATGTCAGCCCAACGATTTGCAAGACAACACGGATTGTTTTAACATACAAGGAAATAAATCATACCGCTGTAACTTCAAGTAGCCTTTTAAAAAAGACTTAAGAAGCAAGAAAAAAAGAAATCTAGAAATAACTCCTTGGCCAGCTCTTTAAAGCATCCTTGATTCAATTGCTCCAGATCTTGCTGATTTTTAAAAAGTTAATTTGGCATTAGTAATCTCTGTTTATTCATTTATTTTAGTTCGTGTTGCAATACAAAATGTCTCATCATACTATGGCATGAATACATCACCTCATTCTTCCTCTTCCATATTAAATAAACTCAATTTCTCCGCATTATCATCAGCACTTCCACCCCATCTGTTGATTACAGGGCTGACACCCCTGCTTGGGTTTCTCCATACCTAACCTGATCGAGCTCGACAGTGGGGACCACGGATTTCTTCCGAGCCCTGCTTTGCTCTCGCTGCTTTTGCTCACTTTCTAATTTAGCTGCTAGCAACTATCTAGTTCTTGTATTTTTTTAAAAAAACTTTTAAAGCCTGACTACACTTGGCTTCTGAGCGAGGCTTATATGAATTTCTTTCTCTGCAGCTTGTCAAATAATTACGTAAATGTCCCTCAGCAGTGTCCGATTCTCTCTTTTTTTTTTTTTTCATTAAATTCTTTCTCCTAGCTGACCGGGCTCACCAACATCTCCAGCTTTTGTGTTATTGGCCTTTTTAAAGCAGAGAGGATGTGTGTGTGTGAGACTGCCAGTTCAGACTTTATTGTGCCCGATGCACTTGCAAAGCTGACGCACAAACCCCCATCCTCTTGGACAGCCACGGAAAGGCTTCGAGTACCTGTCTGCTGCTTTATTTGCCTTGAGAGACAAGAAAGCCAAGCCATCTTTAGCTTAACTTGGTCTTAAAATGTAAATGCTGCCTCTCTGCTGCTCCTTGAGTCTCCCTTTGCTTTCCTCAGTTTAAACTTGCTTTTGGGATCTATTTTAGCTTTCAGGGGCTGCGTTTGCCGGGAGCAGCCCTGGGGGGAGGCGCTTGGGGCTGGCGGTGCTGGACCACGGGCTGGACCTCATGGTCCCTTGGGCCTTTTTAGAAAGCTGATGCCCGTGCAAGTTTTGGGAAGGGAAACAGCACAGGAATCCAACCTTGCGTCCAGGGGTTTTGGGGGGCACCCGCAGCCACGTCCCCATCCCTGACCTCCCCCCCCACCATGGGTTTTCCAGGCGCAGGGTGTGAGCGTGCAGGGGGGTGCAGGCACGGCAGGGAAGCTGTTGACAAACACATCCGACAGAATCTGCCTCCAGCAAGTGTTTTTATGCCTTTAGATTATTCTCATGTGGTGCATTTGGAAAGCTGTTAGTGGATCATTTTATGGGGGGAAAAATTCCATCTCCTTTGAGAGGACGCGTTACATTCCTTAAACTGCGCCGCGAGAGTTTTAAGTGCGCTTTTAAAGTGATTTGCTCTGAAATATGCGCTTGGTTTGTTCCCCTCTTATTTTTCTTTTCTTTTGGGGTGGAAGAAGAAAGAAGAGGAGGAAGAAATGCTTCAGCCTCACAGGGCAGTTTAGCTGGGAGAAAGGTGCATAGTCCGTGACAGTCCTTCAGGGTTTTAACATCCTTTTAATTTCTTTTTCCATCCTCTCACCCACCTCTGGTACCACTGTTAAACCTCTGTTTGATGGCTGTGTGGCCTGAGAGGTGTCCTGGCTTGCTGGGAGACACGAGTCCTGCTGCCCGTGGGCTGGGGACAGGCTGCCCTCTTAGTTTGTAAAGCGCTGGTGCCTGACATGTGTCCCCAAAATAACACCGACACAGCCCGGTGGCAGAGGAGAGCTGTCCCCTGTGACATCCTGCTTGAAGGGAGCTGACTCTGTCTGGCATTAACAGTTGGGGAATATTTTTCCTTGTCCTCAGGTTGATGAGGCAATAAATAACCACACCTGCTGTGTTCAGCATCTTTGTGGGAGATGCTTGTTGCTGGGTACTGGGAGGCGAGATGGGTGATAGCAGAGGCTGGTAAAAAGAAAGGGGAAAAAAATGGTGGAAAAAAAAAAAGGAGGGGAAAAAAGGAAAGGGAGAAAAAGGGAAAAAGAAAAATCAAACAGGAGAAGAACCCAATTTGCTTTCCCCTCTTGCTTGTCTCGTCTTTCTTGACTTTGGAACATTCAGCAGCTTCTCCTGGAACATATTTTTGGCCTCAATGGGAATTAGGGAATGAGGAGAGGAACATCCCCAGGATCTCTCCCACCGCGTGTTTTAACTGGATGATGTGCAGCTCCAGTGGGTGCCTATTCCCTGTTGATCAGTGAGTCAAGGACAAGCACTTTGCTGATCTCACCACCCGCCTGTGATGAATCCCATGGAGAGCGGGACAGGAAGGGTTTTACTGCAACGAGGTATCCGAAAGGATAAATGCTCAAAGCAACAGCGCTGAAAGAAAACACAGCCCCGTGCTTTGCCACACCGGGATTTATTTCTCTCTCTTCCACCTCCGAGCAGCCCTGGTCAGGGGAGGTCATGGGGCGGCTGGTTCCCAGTCCCAGCTCCGACAGCTTCATTTCAAAGCACAGCTCTGCCTGAGGGATGCTCTAGCAGACAAGTCCTCTCCATCCTGCTGGAAACTCTGCTGGGGCACGTGGAAAATGAGGTGATTGGTGACAGCCAACGTGGCTTCACTAAGGGCAAGTCATGCCTCATGAATGCAGTGGCCTTCTATGACAGGGTTACAGTGCTGGTGGATAAGGGCAAAGCACTTGGTGTCATCTGCCTGGACTTGTGCAAAGCATTTGACACTGTCTCATGTGACATCCTTGTCTCTAATTGGAGAGACATGGATTTGATGGATGGAGCACTCGGTGGATCAGGAATTGGCTGGTTGGTCGCACTCAAAGAGTTGTGGTCAGCAACTCGATGTCCAAGTGCAGAGCAGTGACGAGTGGTGTCCTCAGGGGTCAGGGTTGGGACTGGCGCTGTTTAACATCTGTGTTGGTGCCACAGACAGTGGGATCGAGGGAACCCTCAAATGACACCGAGCTGTGTGGTACAGCCGACATGCTGGAGGGAAGGGATGTGCCATCCAGAGGCACCTGGACAGGCTGGAGAGGTGGGATGTGCAAACCCCATGGAGTTCAGCAAGGCCAAGTGCAAGGTCCTGCCCATGGGCTGAGGCAATCCCCAGCACAAATCCAGGCTGGGTGAGGAGTGGCTGGGGAGCAGCCCCAAGGAGAAGGACTTGGGGGTGTTAGTGGATGGAAAACTGCCTGTGAGCCAGCAATGGGCGCTGGCAGCCCAGAAAGCCACCCGTGTGCTGGGCTGCACCCAGAGCAGTGTGGGCAGCAGGGCGAGGGGGGGATTCTCCCCCTCTGCTCCGCTCTGGTGAGACCCCCCTGCAGTGCTGGGTCCAGCTCTGGGGCACCAACATCAGAAGGACACGGACCTGCTCGAGTGGGGCCAGAGGAGGCCACGAAGATGCTCAGGGGGCAGGAGCACCCCCCTGTGAGGACAGGCTGAGAGAGTTGGGGGGTTCAGCTGGAGAAGAGAAGGCTCCGGGGGACCTTAGAGCAGCCTCCCAGGACTGAAAGGGGCTACAGGAAAGGGGGGAGGGACTCTTGATCAGGGGGTGTAGGGATAGGATGAGGGGTAATGGTTTTAAACTGGCAGAGGGGAGATTTAGATGAGATCTAAGGAAGAAATTCTTCCCTGTGAGGGTGGTGAGGCCCTGGCACAGGTTGCCCAGAGAAGCTGTGGCTGCCCCCTCCCTGGAAGGGTTCAAGGCCAGGTTGGACAGGGCTTTGGGCAACCTGGGCTAGTGGAAGGTGTCCCTGCCCAGGGCAGGGGGGTGGAACTAGATGATTTTTAAGGTCCCTTCCAACCCAAACCAGTCTGTGATTCTATGATTTTATCTCCCTGCCTTTATTCGGAGCAGTGTCCACCTGCCAGCCCGGGGGTGGTTCTCCCTCTTTGGGAGACACCAGGAAGAAGTTCAGGGGTTTCTTCCAGCCCATGGGGGCGTTTCTTCCACCCCAGGTCCACCGTCTGCGCTGGCAGGAGAGGAGCAGCGGTGGCTGCCGAAGCCGTCTGCGGGAGGGATCACTGCGTCACCCCATCTTGATTTACTACAGCCCTGCTCCCGCTGCACTGCGGAGCAGATGGAGACGTTCGGCCCTTCTGTCTTCGGGGCTTTGCAGAATTCCACAAACACATTTTTTTTTTTTTTTTTTTGGGTCTTAAATCCTTTTGAGCGGGGAAGCTTCAATGAATTTTATATAAGCTCTTGAAGCTGTGCGTTAAAACCTAACGAGCCAGAATATCAGTTATGCTGATGTAAATGAGGAGTTGCTCCAGGGAAGTAAATGGTGACTTTAGGTTGATGCTGGTGTCAAGAGATCAGGACCCAGCTGAGCGATGGGGGCAGAATTAAACCCTCTTTTGTCTTCTTCTGACCATCAGGGTCATGGCTGCGCGAGGCAACCGTAACCGTTAAACCCTGGAGGCAAAGAGAGCGAGGAGCTGGCAGTTCAGAGGAGACTTTAAAAACTAGATTAGCTGGAGATGCAGGAGGTCTCTGGTCTCCTGGGCTGGGGAAGTCGAGGATGTCGCACGCTGAGCACCATCCTGCTCTGGGGCACAGGCAGGGCCGGTGTCTGCTCAGGCTTTCATTGCTCAGTCTTTGCTGGCACCTTCGTGCTCTCCAGCTTGTCTCGCTGCTTCGTCTTTGGACACCTCAGGCTGTGCTAGTCCCCCCAGCTAAGGGGAGTGGATCTGGCTGGGTCTCCGTCCTGCAGGCTAATGCACCAAAATCCTGATCTTCCCTGCAAAGTCCCCGTCTCCTCTGGCTCGTCCCCGTCAGCTCTGATAAGAAAAAGGAGCCACCAATTTTCCTTGCAAGAATCCTGCCTCTTGCCAAGTCACTGGGGGTTATTGATGTTCTATTTGTCCTGGCCATTTAGGAATTGAAGAGCATTTAGCCCTTCTAAATTTCACCTTTATTGTTTGCATTTGAGCTCGATTTTCTCTCTATTAAGTTTAATAGTGCTTGCTGTTTTCTTTCATGTAGCCATTAAATCCCCTAAACGCAAGTGTGGGTGTAGGTTGGCCAAAAGCTACGCCCAGCACTGCTGGCTCCAGCGTTTGCAGGCTCTGCCCCAAGCACTGTAGCAGAGCTTGGGTTTGGGGGTTACCAGTCACCGTTTTAATGAATTTTTGACAGTTCTTGAAGGGAAACCTCTTTCTTTTATAAATCAGCTTTGATGGTGCAGAACTAAATCACCAAAGAGATTGAATCTGGGCAGCTGATGAGTTTGTGTTTAACCTCTTGGCTCGGCTCTGCTGGCAGCAGGGAGGGCTGTGCTCTCCCAGCCTCGGCGGTGGGTCTGGCGGCAGGCTGGGGCTGCTGACCATCGTGGGATGGTGCAAAGATCATCCCTGGTTCAGCTGTGCTTCTTGGGCCTCCCTCAGTGCTGGATCCTCTTGGATCTGTTCAATGGGTGCAGGGCTTGGAGCAGGAGTCAGTACCTGAGCGTGATCCTGATGCTGAGCCTCTGTGTCTGGGGGAAGGAGTGACATCCCCCAAACCCTCCCTGCTTTCTGCTGGTTTGATTTACGGAGCAGAGTGTCTGTGTCATGGGAAAAGCCCTTGGGAACAGCTCTGGAACTTCACAGCATCTCCTGCCCTGGGTGTCATCACGCTTTTGGCTTCACTCTTTCTAAGTGAACCGGACGAGCATCCATCCGAGGAGATGTCCTGGCGTGGCCCTGCCACCCTCTCCAGGGGACTCCCAGGGATGGGGACTGCATGTGCCAGCACTTTAAAGCCTTTCCCACTGGGGCCTTGCTACGCCCTGGCTCGCCATGGAGTCTGCTGTGACATGGGCTGCAGCTCGCCCCATCCGCGGTGACATTTCTCCAAAAATCCGAATGCTGTGAGGAAGCCACTGAGACACACGGTGTGTATCCTACAGAGCTCTGTGGGAACGAGCAGAGAGATCAAATCCTGCAGAGAAAACCTGGGAGGAGGGGAGAAGGCCTAAATAACCAGCGTTAATCCCAAGGCTGACACTCGATGTGAGTCCATGTTATAGAGGAACACGCTGTACGTGGGGAGGAGACAGGAGCTTTTATTTCCTCTGTGTAAAGCTTCTTCCTTCACTCTCAAAGTGTGTAAAAATTTTCCCAGGGTGCCCAATTTGGCGAGCACAGGCCTGGGCTTTGACTTCACGATGAGACTCTGAGGAGCCCAGAAAAATCCCCTTTTTTGGGTGAAATCCTCTGCTTATTGGCGTTGGGTGAATGGTAACTTTGCATCGCCATTGTCTGCTCCTCTGGATGGCCAAAATGTGCTGGCAATGGGCTGAGTTCTGGGTGGGGGGAGACCTGGGTCATGGTGGCACTGAAAATCACTGCTGGGGGTCCCCAGGATGTTCCCGGGGTGCTCCCAGGGTGGTGGGATGTGGGGTGAGCCAGCACTGCCTGCCACAGCCGTGCTGGGTGCAGTCGCCGGCTCCAGCTTCGCTCCTCCAAGGGCTGGGCTGAAAACAGACAAAGCGTGTCTGTCTGGGATTCAGTGTGCTCTGGCAGGGCTGGCCCATCAGTGTCTGCAGCCCTGGTGTGGTATCGCTATGGGAACGGCCCCTGGGATGCTTAACCCTCCCAAGTGTCAGCCCTGGGCATCTGCAGAACGTCTTGCCTGAGCCTGCTTTCCCCAAAAACGCCATCTGACATGACTGCTCTGCTGCCTTGTCCCCATTCTCCAGTGTGATGTGAACTGTCGAGCCACTTGATGAAGCATTAAAGGTTTCAAAAGTAATTAAACTCCTACAAGTTGGTGTGCTTAAACAGCAAGGCAGAGGAAAACCATGTCCACTGGTGAGATGTCAGAGCAGGTGCTGAGTCTTTATTAGACACTAGAGAATCTACTCAGGACCCCCACAGGGGGGATGTCTGCGGTGCCACGTGGTCTCTGGGGGAACCCCAAAATTAGGGAGGGCTGGGGGGGCACTGACCCATGGGGAAGCGCTGCTGGAGCTGTTTCATGGGGTCTGCACTGGGCAAACCCAGCTGGGAGGGAGGAAAGAAAAGGAAAATGTGTGTTTAATAAATTTTGGGGGAAACTGAAGCTGACTGACACCGTAAGGAGGAATGAATCGAGGCGGGAGAAGCGCGATGTGGGTGGGCAAGGGCCCGCATGCATCTCAGGTCTGATAAAATTGTTGTTTCCAAAACATCCCCAACTTTTGTAGTTGTTAATTTAGTGGCCGTTGCTGCAGCAGATAAATCCAGGGCAGGTTTGTAAATGCTGCATTGCTGGCAGCCAAAACACAAATACAACCTGAACGGCTGCCAAACAGTAAAAAACAGGGGGGAGAAAAAAAAGCTCTGTGTCAGGATTTACAGCCCTAGAAAAGAAAAGGCTACAGGAACCTGCTCGGGCGGGCTGGGAAGGGGCTGGCCCGGACCCAGCTGTCCCTCCCGGGGCAGATATTGGGAGGAGGGAAAGAGAAGCCGTTTTCAGGCTGCACCCAGCACCGGTAGTTCCTGGGAAGCGAGTTGGGTGTTTCGGGGGGCTCTATGATGCTGTAGGCTCAGAGAAAGCCACGTTTGGGAAAGCGGACGGGTGCAAAAATGTGTAAAAATCTGTTTGTGGTTGCAGGGTTGGTGATTCCTGCCCTGGACGGAGCATCGCCGGCGCTCGCCCGGCCGTGGGCATCCTGCTCGGCCACCGCCGCTGCCTCTGCCCAGCTGGAAACACACCCAGAGCCCAATTTTTCATGCAGTCAGGGCTGGTTGTGCTGCTCGTTGCTCAAGCTGCCCAGCCTTTCCTATGATAGGACCTCAGTTTTCAGCTATTCGGCGCTTTTTTTGCCAAAAATATTGAGGCTGAGCTCGTGGAGCTCTTTCCAAGAGTAAAGAGGAGGAGGAAGGCGAGCTCTCGCCTTGCAGGTTGTTGCGAGCAGGCAGGAGTTGACAGTGCCAGCTCCTGCCTTTTGTTCCCCTTCCACAGAAATGGGAAAACAATTCTGTGTTTAATTAGTGCTGTGCACCGGGAGATATCACTGTTTGTCTGTGCAAACCTCCCTGCTCAGAGCCGGGTTAACGCAGAAACACGGTATTGCTGCCGCTGCAGCCGTTCTTTGCCTGTGGTCGTGTACTTCTTCCTTCTTTCTTTTTCCTTCCTTTACTTTTTCCTCTTTTTACCCTCTTTTTTCCCCTTTCTTCTTTTTCTCCTTCTTTTTTGTTTTCCTTCTTTTTTCCTTTTTTCCCTTCTTTTTTTCCCCTCCTTCTTTCTCTTCCTTCTTTCTTTTTCTTTATTCTTTCTTTTCCTCTTCTTTCTTTTCTTTTATCCCTTTTTCTTTTTCTTTCCTTCCACTTTTTTCCCAGCAGGTAGGTTTTACACTCCTTGAGCAGCTGCCTGGTTGGAGCGGGGCCCCGCTCGGTGCCTCCCATCCATCCCAAGCAGCTGGGGTAACCCCGTGGGTTTCTCAAGCCTGAGGGATGGGGAGGACCTTCCCCCAGCTGGCAGCAGGATGGGATTTCTCTGTCTGCCCCACGCGGAAAGCTCTTCTGGCCCATTTCATACATGGGTCTAGACATCAGAGAAACCAAAGGACATGAAGAAATCCAGAAAAAAGCAGAGGATTGTGCAGGATCAGAGCTGACTTCCAGTTCTGGGCGTGCCGTGTCTTCTGCCGGCTTGGATTCGCGCCTCGACTGGTTGGGATGGATAAGGAGATGTTTTGTCCCACGGCGCAAGACTCGACACTGGCTGGTCGGTGTCCTGCATGTCTAATTTATTTCCCTGCAAAGGCGCATAATGATGCAGATAAAAGTTATTGATCCGGCGGCGCTGGCAGCAGCCGCCGAGCGCAGCCACGCTGCTCGGTCCTGCCTGTCCCCAGTGCCACCCTGGGGTGCTGGGACATGGCGATGGGAAGCAGCACAGGGTGCTGCGAGGGTGCACAGCCCCGCTGAGCCCGCAGGAGAGGACGAGGAAAAGCGATGCTGCCAAAGCAAAGATCGAATTCACCCAAACACCCAGATCTGATCCGCTGAATTGCAAATTTTTGCGTGGAAATTCAGGTCAGCTTTGCAGGTGCATTTGTGGGCACAGACCTGTGGACTCAGGCTGCGGCAGGGGGTGTCCAGGGAGATAAGCTCATCCTGGGTTATTTTAAGGTTTTTTTTCCTGCTGTCTTAAGAGGAGGTGGCCCTGGGACAGGCTGGTTCTGTTTGTGCGTGGTCTCTGTCCGAGGGATGCTGGCTGGATGCTGTGACGTAGTTACGGTCACCCTCCCTACCCGGACCTTGCCCTCGGCTGGGCACAGGACCTGGCACCGGGGATGCTTTTGCCAAAGCCCTGAGGCTCTGGGGGACGTGTGTGTGTGTGTGTGTGTGTGTGTGTGTGTCCCCAACTGGGTCAGCTCCCGCCCGTGGCCGGGGATGTGCCAGAGCTGGAGGGGGACGTGGAAAGAGATTTAGGCCACCCATCAGGATGCTCCGTCGGCCACGTGTTGAAGCTGTGGCTGAGGTGTCCCTGAGATGTCATTGGGACACCAGGACTGCAGCACGGCCGCAGATTTACAGCCACTGCTTCTGGCTGAAGACAGATTAAGGAGGACATGTAACTCCTTTTGCCTCCAAAGCGGGGAAGAGGCCGCTCAGCTCTTCCTCCAGTGATCACAGGCATAACCAGGAATCCCGCTCTTCCTTCTGCAAACGCTTTCAGACCAGCCGTGGGGACAAGCAGAGAAGGGAAGGGGGCCGCAGAGCAGCGGGACGTGGCCAGCAGCAGCCGTGCAGACCACAGCCACATAGCTGGGTAGCTCAGGAAATAATTAATAGCAAGGTCCGTACAATGGATGCAGGTGCATCTGAGCAGTCTTGGAAATCAGGTCACTATAATCTGTTCCTGGAAGAAGAAATAGTTTTCACAAATGTTTTTGAGATCAGTAGCTGTGAGGGCGTTCAGGCAGTCAGATGTAGACGCTTGGGTGCTGGCCGGGAGCTGCGGATGTAGATGGGCTGTGTTTTGGCTGGGCTTTGCAGGAGAATGGACAGATGATGGAGCACGTTGCAATGTTCACGTTTGCCTCCACTAATTTAGTGAGAGGCTGGTCCTGATGGTCACTTCTCCAGTGGTGGTGTGGGGAGGCACCTCAGAAATCCCTCCTGACCATGGTGATGGTGCCGGGGGTGGTCCAGGCATGGAGACTGGGGCCAGCCGGCCCCACAGCTCCATCCAGCTCCCCCCCACCGGTTCCTGAGCTCTGGGCAGTGCCGGCATTCCTGACCAGTGGAGATGCCTTCTCCATCCCACTCTGTGCAAGCCAGGATGGTGTCTTGCTGTGCTCAACACTGACTTTCTGTAAGGAGAAAATAATCGGGATGGAGGTAGCTTTTCTTGCAACGAGGGCAGTCCGTGCCGTCCTTTCATTGGTGCCAACCTTTGGTGCTGTTGGCACCGAGGGTCCCTCTGCAAGCACTGTGTGCTAAACCCCGGGTAGCTGCTCCTTACGGCTGAACTTCTTGCCCTGTATCTCCCAAGCAGGGACGCAGAGATGGGTCAGCATCTCACCTGGAAGCACTGCCTTGTGAATCTCCCCTGACTTCCATAGATGTGCAGAGATTTACAGCCACAGGGCCCTGGGCTGTCACTCCTAATCCATCAGCCAGCACGGTGATGGCACTACCAGTGACTTCTCCCAGCGCTGCCGGCGGCTCCAGGGACCTTGTGCTGCCCCCGGCCAAATCTCTGTGGCTGGGCACGGGCTGTAGCTATTTCCAAGTCACTTGCTCTTCCCTAGTTATCTCTTGGTCCAAACAGAATGTGTTTACTATATCTTATAATTTCCCAATGTAATAGTTGGGAGGGAACATCCATCTTGGCTGTGTCTGCTGTGGCAAAGATTGAATTCACCAGAACACCCAGATCTGATCCTCTGGGGAAGGACTGCAAATTGTGGTCAGGTTTTTGCATGGAAATTCCAGGTCAGAGTTTGCAGGTGCATTTGTGGTTCTGTTGCAGTGTGGGGTGGGAAGGTGCTGCCTGTGACCCTGCGGCTGGTGGACAGGCCCGTGCTGGCAGCATCATGCTGGAGCATCCTCTGGGGAGTGGGATCAAATGAGGTCTGTCAAACCAAGCGCTGAGCTCAAGCCATCTGTGTCCTGCCTTAACCCTCTTGCCTGCAATCGTCCCTGCTGCCGAGGAGCCGGGAAATCTGCGTTTGCAGCGTTACAGCAGGAGCAGCCACTTGGCTGAGGAGATACTGCCCACAGTCAGGGCAAAGCCTGGAAATCCCCACACGGGAGGTGGTTCTTGGGCAGCAACACAAAAAATAATCACTTGCTGTTGTGTCCAGGAGGGACGTTGGCTGTGTGTGTCTGTCTGTCCGGCAAACACCCGACAATATATTTTAGTATGTGGCTTCCACGCTGCGCCCCTTTCTTGGGTCACAAGTCCAGTAACAGCATTTTATCTTCAGTAGGAGACCTCAGAGCTATAGATCTCAACTAACTGACTGCAGTTTGCCCAGCGATGGGTAACTTGTATTTATTGGTCTGATCTGGGTGACTTTCTCTGACCTTCTGCACATTTCTCCTGGAAGAGGAATCGTACAAGTACCCTCCTGTGAGGATGCTCAGGTTGAAGCTGAGGTTTTTCATGACAGACCTCTTTATCCAGGTTAACAGAATTGAGTGTGAATACACGTTAACAACTAGGGAGCGTTTCTCAGCCTGCTGTTTTCTCCGAGTGTTTGTGTATTCCAGAATATCAAAGTCCTTGGAGGTTGTTTTTCCTTTAAGCAGCAGCAATAAGACTCCACAGCACTAAAGATCAAAGCAACTAGTTCTGGCATATCTCAAAAACTCTCCTCTCCCTTCCCTGCGGATGAGATGCAGGTGGTGGTGAGAATATTCATGCAGTGATACTCCAGGTTTAACCCTTCCCAGGTGCTGGGAGATTTGCAGAGGCTCCAGCTTGCTCCGCGGCCGGCTGCGAGGAGCTGCTTGTCCTCGCTGGGTGAGTGGAGCATCTTGGCAGGCTGCTCTTAGCACAGTTTGCTGCCTGGCTTGAGCATGGGATGAGGGATGTCTGCTGGGTTTCTTCCCGAAGCAGGGCATGCTGGTGGCGAGGGCAGCTGTAAATACACCATCCGCATGTCCTGGGAGCTCCAACCAGCCAGTTTCCAGCTCCTGAGTTAAAGCCTTGCGCTACCGGCCAAGCAACCTTTCCACTTGCAGCCCCGTCTCCCAGTCGCGTGAGAAACTCAGCTGCTGCTGCTTTAATCTTTCAAAGCAAATCGTTACCCTCAAGGCAGCGGCCTGAGCAGCGATCGATATCCTGCAGGTTTTGCTGGGAAATAAAACAAGCTGGAAACCAGCCCTTCATAGAAGATGGTGGCTGGTGGCTTCGGGCTGAGCCTGTCCCGTGGGTGCGAGGGGACGCTGAGCTGGTGCTCCCCAGGGACACAAATCGCAGCCCTTGGACCCTCCACCCCACCCTGGGGCTTGCCCATCTGGGCTGGGATTTGCCCCTGGGATCAGCCCCAGCAAATCGCTCGGTGCTGGGAAGACTTGACAGCCAAATCCCTTTGCAGCGGTGTCTCACTCGCGCTGTCGCTTGGGTAGGACTCGACGACAGTATTGATTTCGAAGCTTGTTAAACAAGCTGCACTCGCTGGAAAACGTCCCTTCTCGCTTAGTGTGAATGTAATGCGTGCTGATTTAACCTCATAGTTGCCGTGTGAAGAATAGAGATTTTGGGGTGTTCAGACTTGCTGAGACTTTTGCTGTGGATTCATATAGAAAAAGGAGCACATACAGCATGGAGATGGGTCCCCACAAAACCTGCTGTTGCACAGCCACGTCCCAGCACTGGGAAGGGACCTCAGCCCCTGGGCACGGCGGGTCTGGCGGGGCAGGGGACGATGCTCAGTCCTGGAGCACTCTAGGAATGACTCCCTGAGGCTCCTTGGAGTTTTTAAATATTATTATTTTCCTTTTTTGTAAGAGGGAACCTTCTGCCAGGGTTGACATCTTGAAACAAGGGGCAGAGCAGCACGCCCAGGGTGCAGGAAAAGGAGCCTTCTAAAAATCAAAGAGAAGAAAAATAATAACAAATGAACCCAAAAGGGAGCCCTCTAAAAATCAAAGAGAAAGGAAATTATAACAAATGAACCCAAAAGGGCAAGACCCAACGCGCCCTGCCAGGGAGCCCTTGGATGCGATAACGACCAGTGGTCATGGTCACCGCTACTTGAAAAGACCAAGAAATTATTTATGCTGTCGGTCTGGCTCAGGGACAGCCGTGGCGTCTCCGGTGTCTCGATGAGAAGTGTGGTGGTGACCTGGCGCTGCCACCCCACCCCCACCCCCCCCCGCCCCGAGCACCCTTTCTGCCTCCATCCTGTGGGTCTGTGTGCGAGTCCCTGGCTGGGGAGAGATGGCGGGGCTGCCAGCCAAAACCTGCTGCATGTTTTGGCAGAATGGGAAGATATTCTTGGAGTCAGGCTGGGGAGCGAGTGGACACCTGCGTGGTGCCATTTGCTGCCGGGCTGGGCTTTTCTTTCCTGGTGTAAAATTTCCATTTGGAAGCTGCTGGAGAATGAGATAAGAGCAGGGTGATGCTTTTCTGTTTCAAAGCGGAGCAGCCCACCTCTCCGCGGGAGAGCGTTTCCAGGTTTCTGTGCCCGGCTGGGAATGTGGCCGCCTGCCTGGACATCGCTATTTGCTGTGAGTTAATTATTGCAGATCGAACAAAAATCGCTGCTGGAGGCTGCACCTCCCAGGCTGAGCTGGGGGCTGGTATCCATTATCTCCTTATATAAAGTCTGGCACGGGCGGTTATCCTCGGTCACCCGCTGGGGCACGGAGGGAAGACCCAGTGCCAAGGGGATGGGCTGGGCACCGGGTCCCTGTTTGTGGGTCCCCAACCCGCCTTGGTGGTGGCCCCACGCATGGGCACATCTTGCTACACCCACCCCAAACGCCCTTGGAGTTGCTTATTTTAGGGGTGCAGCGTTGCCTCCCCCAGCCTGCCCCACGCGTCGCTGAGGGTGCCCGGAGGGGCGAGGACGGGGCGTGCACGGACCCCGGGGGTGCAGCCGCCCTCTCGCACCCCTTCCCCTTTGGCTGGCGGCTGCGACAGCCCAGGCAGCTCAGCCTACGGCCGTGGGAAATGGGAAGTGGAGAGACTCTATTTTAATACACCGCTGTGGGTTGGTGACCTAGAAAAGCAGCTCGGAGAGCAAGAGTGTGAAGTCCAACCTCCCCCGCTGCGAGCGCGGCTGCCGTGCCGCCGAGCACAGGGTGACCTATATAAAGCAATGGAAGAGGTGTTGGGGGGTGTCGAGCCCCCAGCCCTGGGGCTGCAGCTCGGGACCCTTCCATGGGCACCCTGAGCACTGTTGCTCTGGACTTCAGAGGGGATGAGAGATGGAGAAATTAATAAAACCCCCGTTTGGCGAGGATGCGGTGTAGCTGGGCACGCAGGGATGCAGCGGGTGGGCTGCGGGCAGGTCCCACCGATCCCTCCCGGCTCTGGAGGGTGTTACCAGCGATAACTGCTATCAAATATATATTGGCAGTGATGTAGCACAGCCCGTGCTTCGCATTCATAGGTAGAAGGGGAGATAAAGCTTCTTCCTCCCTTCTTTTTAATGTGCCCTATCAGAAATAATTCAAATAATTTAAAGCTTGCAGGCAGGTGCTCTTTGCAGTCTCTAAAATTAAATGAAACCCAGTTACTCCCAGCCGAAACCAGTAAGTTTCTGAAACGCTGTATTCGGCGGAGTGGAAGACACGCCAATTAATTAAATCAGTAAATAACTTATACTAATCCCATTAACAAAAGAGAAGCTGGAGATTAAATCTTTTATGGCACTTACTGAAAAATTAATGCAGGCAGTCTTTTAGGAAATATATTCTTCCCCTCACCTCACCAAGGATAATAGTGCAGTTATATAGGACAGAGCGTTATCAGAAATGAAAAATGAATGTAAAACTAGCACATATCTTATTAAAAGAGTGTAATGAGCTGCCTACATGATTGAGCTGGGCCTGCTGAGCTCGGGGCTGCGCATCACTGCTGGGACCATGGGCTGAGACCCCCGGGCTGAGCTGGGGGTCCGGATCCTGCCCGTGCCGCTCTGGGGGCTGTGGGAAGGGGAGACGAGGGTGCTGGGGAGGGATTTGGGGTCCCTGTGGGTTTTCTCGGGACTGGGGCGAGGTGGTAACTGGGCTGGGGAGGGGGATTTTCTCTTGGGGGTTGCTGGCACCTGGGACGGGTGGGAGCGGGGTGTGATGCTGCTGATGCTTTCCTGTGTCTCTGGCAGGGACGGGGCCAGGATGGGGCCAGCGAGGGCTGACACGCCGTGGAGAGGCACAGGGAATGGTTAAAAATGTCCCTCACAAGGTGCTTTTCCTCTGTTTCTCCAGCCACTCCTGCAGAAGAGAAAATCCCATCACCAGCTCTTGGGGCAGCTGGGTTCCCTGTGACACCCTGACACCCGAATCAAGTGGCAAGGGGGGAAACTTCCTTTCTTTTCCTTCTTAATGTCTTTTTTTTTTTTTTTTTTTTTTAATTCTGGCAATTTAATCGAGGGCATTAATCGAGGATGTCTCCGCTGGCTTGTGTCTTGCTTGTTATTTTCTGAGCCAGCAGGAGGGTGGGCTGGAGGGGGACAAGGTGTTAATTAAATAGCGGGGATCCGGCTGCATCCCGTGCAGGTCCCAGGGGAGAGTCCGAGGGATGGTTTTCTTCCGCTCTGGCCTAAATCTTGGCTTGGTGTTTTCTCTTCTTGAAAAAGTAGGTGCAAACTTCCCAGTCGCCAAAGTGCTGGGCATAACCCCCCTCCAGTTTCAGCTGCCAGGGTCTGTCCTGCTGCTTGGAGAGCTCAGGCTGGTGCCCATCACCCCCTCCTCCATCCTCCTCTCCCTCTTCTCTCCTCCACCTCTTTCTCCAAACCATCATTTAACAGAGAGGAGCTGCGCTGGCTGCGCCGGGCAGCTGGTTATGGATTTCAGGTGTCAGACGGTGGGTCCTGTCCCATCTCTCTTGCATGTCAAATAATTAAGTCAGCACTAAAGCGCTTGGGTCGAGTGCGGTGGGGAGCACGTGCCAAGGCGGTTGGCGGTGAGTTACGATGCAGCCGGTGCGTGTTTCTTGCTGTCGTGTCCCAGGGAGCTCCTGGGGGCATCCGTCGGGATCTGTGGCCAGGCGGGCTTGGGGGGCAGCAGCTCAGCTTTCAGTGATTTACAGAAGCGAAAAATGCTCTCCTGGGCACCCGAGCCACCATCAATCATTTTAATTTAACTCATGCGACCGCTTGGAGCTGCAGCTGCGAGGGGAGGGCTTGACGTGCTCCTGGTTTATTTTCCCCTTGATTGGAGTCAGCGACGGCAGCTGTTATTCAGAGCTTTTGTGTGCTCGAGCTCTGAGAGTTTATAGATTTCCACTGGAACGCTTTTAATCCTAATTAAAAACAGTGAAGAAAAAATGTTTTATAAAGCTCATATTCCTTTTTCCATTGGACTGCCTGACTCTGCAGACATCAGAGGGATAACCCCAGCCTGGCACTGGCTCACCACTCCCAATCTCCTGTCCAGCACTTCAATTAGATGCGACTAATTGGGCTATAAAATAAGGGGAGAGGTTTCCTCCCCGAGCATCTGAGCAGCAGTGCAAGGGCGGCAATAGCTGAGTCAGCAGTAAGGCACGTGCCGCACTTTTGATGATTTAATTTGCAGGTGCAGATGCGTTTTCAGTGCCCTGCCATCAGGCTGTGCTTGTGTGGCCATGCTTCCCATGAGAAAGAGCTCCATTCCTGGCTCCATCCCTGGCTCCATCCCAGCTCTATCCTTGGCTCCATCCCTGACTCCATCACCAGCTCCATCCTCAGCTCCATCCCAGCTCCATCCCTGGCTCCATCCCCAGCTCCATTCTCAGCTCCATTCCTGGTTCCATTCTTGGCTCCATCCTCAGCTCCATCCCAGCTCCATCCTTGGCTCCATCCCCAGCTCCATCCCTGACTCCATCTCCGGCTCCATCCCCTGCAGCCAAGGACAGGAGAAGGCTGGAGGTGAGGCAGAGCCCAGCCCCGCCACCTCCAGTTCTGGTTCTGGTGCTGATTTGATGCCTGGGGCTGTCTGTAGCCATGAACTTGGTTTTATTCCTCAGTTATTCCCACTGAAATCAGTGGGGTCGCCGATAGTAATGACCCAAGGCCGTAGGTACCACAGGACGGAGGCTCGCTCAATGCAGCGGTGCCCCGGGTGCATCCAGCCTGAGCTTCTCCAACCTTGAGCAGGGAATGCTGCGCTGCCCTCATAACCTCCAGGATTTTTGCCTCTGCACTTGAACTTGAGCATGCAGGCAGGAGCTGCCGGTGCGCGGAGCTGTGGCCAAGCACTGCAGACGGGCTCCATCCGAGCCTCCGGGCAGGATGGCTCTGGGGTTGCACTGAGCGTTTTGCTGCGTGCTGAGTCGGATCACAAGGGGAAATATAACAAATCTTTGAGAATTAGAGGGCTGGCGAACATAAAAATAAACCTGAGAGGAAATAAATAAATAAAACTCCCATGCTTTGATCTGCTGCAGGAGATGCCAGACTGCCAAGATGTATTTATAATTCGACAAAAATCAAACCCGCTCTTTTATTTTTAGAAGATGGGCTAAAAAAGGGGAGTGAAAGTGCCAGGTATTCAGAACAGAGAATTGCAGGTGTTGCTTTTTTCCTTTTTGGAAAGCGGGTTTTAAATCTGATTTTCAAATTTCTGCACATGCTGTTTCTTTTTGTGAATCTCCAAGGAAGGTGTCAAGACAGATCAGCTTGAAAGTACTGTGCTTGTCTCTCCAACTACTTTGCATAAGCGAGGCATTCTTTCACTAAATAAAAATACATAGTTGAGCCTGGAAGAGAAGGTGTCCATCAAGCATCTAGATGAATGCCAATCAACATTCAGCCTCGAGTGGTGGAATACTTCCCTTGCTGAAGGCAGAAACATGCTCCATCCTTCAAGGATTTCTGTCTCTTTGGGGATTTCTTTTTAAATCCAAAAAAAAGTAGGATTTTCATGAAAGGCTTACCTGCAGCTGGTTAAAAATCTTTTATATAAAAGTGGTGAAATCCAGCTATAGGAATGAGACACGTTCCTTCCCTCCCTGGCTCAGGCATCGCATCCTTGGCCATGGCTGAGCGTTGCTCAAAACCTGTTGGTCTCCTCCTGCTCGCCAAGGAATCCCAGAGCCATGTTTCACCCCTTCGGCTTCATCTCGCAGCATCCTTTTATCAAACTTTTTAATTAACTTTCCCTCCTCAGCCGCTTGTGCCAAGGCATCAGGCCAGCCCTGATTTCCATCCCCTCCTGCCCGCAGATGATCCATCCTCCTCGCTTCACCTGGCGGGAGATGATGCAGGAGCAACTGGCAGATCTTTTGGGAAGTCATGAAAGCCTGAGGGTGTAACGGGTCCCCCCTGCAATATCGAGAGTGGGTAAAACGGAGCTGCTGGAGCTGATGAACTTGGCAGGAAAGCGTGTTGGTGAGCTGGGCTCTGTCCCAGCCCGGCTCTAGCTCGCTCCAGGCCATGGGCCGAGCCCTCTCCCAGTGCCTGCAGCAGGAGGGAGGTTGGGGATCTCTGGCCGGGGGGTGCAAGGTGGTGCCTGAGGGTGGGTTCAGGCTGCAGCTCCTCTCAGTTTATGAGGCCATGGGTACCTCAGCTCGGGGACCGGGTTCCCGCTGTGCCCTAAATCACCCGCTTTCCCAGTTCCCTGCCATGACTGGTGCTGTGGGCAGGATGGGAGCTCTCCTGGAGCTCTGGGCAGTGCTAAAGCCCCCGTAGAGCTTGGCCAGAGGCAGCATGTTCCCCACTCCTGAGTAGGGCTCAGGCTGGGGTTTAGGGTCAATCTGTGCAAGAGCTACCAGGTTGTGGGATCCCCTGTGCTGCTTAAACCCCAGTGCACGGGGCCAAAACCCCGGTGAGGGGCAGCCCAGGGGGGGTCAGGCAGCTCCCCCAGGTTTTGGCTGATGTTGAGAGAAGCGTCTGCCCCACTTCGGGCCCCCACGTGTGGGTGGGGAGGTGCTGGCGCAGGCAGCTGGGGGGGCGTCGGGCAGGGCTGGGGGACATGCCCAAAGCCCAGTTTTTCCCAGGGAGGGGGGCGGTGTGCGCCAAAACCTGCTGTGTCCCCCAAGGATGGGGAGGGAGGGGATGGGAGGGGGGGGGGGGGAATGGCGAGGGGCTGGGGCAGGGCAGAGGGCGAGTGCGGCTGCCTCCAACCCCCCCGCAGCTCGCTGCGGGAGCCGGAGGCGGGTGGGGGGGTCCCGGGGGTCCCGCCCCGCTTTGCAAAGGGGCTGCGCCCAGGGCGGTCCCCGGCCGTGTCCCCTCCCCGCGCCGCCCCCACGCCGCTCCGCAGTGCTGCCGGTGGAGCCGTGCTGCGCCCAGCCTAGCTGAGCCCGGCCCAGCAGAGCCCAGCCCAGCGAGGGGGGGAGAGGCTGGCGGCGCCGCGGTCCCCGGCCCGGCGGGACCCCGGCCCAGGTAAGGGGGGATCGGGGGTCCCCCACGGCGCTGGAGCGAGCGGGGAGAGCGGCAGCCGCGGGGCGGGGGGGTGTCTCGCCGCTTCTCTCCCCCCGGGCTGGGTGGGGGGGGAGCGGGGTGTCCCCGCTCCGGAGGGGCAGGGGTCGGGGGATGCTCGGCTAAAGGCAAATCCCCATCACCCAGCTCGCCCGGCCGGGGGAAGTTGCAGCGTCCCGGAGCTGCGCGGGTGGGGGGTGACCCCCCACGGCCGGAGCTGGTGCCCGGGTGGTGCGTGGGGTTGGCATCGCCCCTCGGGCACCTTCTTGCAGGGGGAGGGTTGCTCTGGTCCTTGCTTCTGGACTTTGCGGTGTGGCGGGCAACTTTGGAGCGTGTTGGGTGCTTCGGGGGTGTTTAAGCCCCTAAAATTTTTTCTTGATCCTTTTCCCGGAGCGGGAACAGGGAGAGCTGCCGTGGGAGCAGGAGCTGAGCCCCATCCCTGGGTGCCTGGCAGAGGTGGGGTGCAGGGACCGTCCTGGGCACCCTGCGAGGCTGCTCTGGGTTTTCTGCTCCCGTTTCGGCCTGCGAAAGGGCATCGCTGCCCCGCTCAGGGCTGGCTCAAGGGCTTGAGCAGGTGCCTTCTCTGCGCCTTTCCCAGGACAAAAGTGTTGAAAACGGGGTTAAAAGCTGTTTGGAGTCGTAGCCTGAAACCAGCCACCTCGGAAAATAGGCTGAGACTGCTAATACTGCTGTTCCCAGGGACGGCTGGTTTCAGAGAGGGGACCTGATTGTCTTTGCTGGTGTCTTTCAATTAATTCCGGTTTCAGGTATAAACCAGACCAGCAATTTGTCTTTGAGCAATTAACACTTCTTCATTACACTCCGAGCAAGGTGGCTGCCTGGAACGTGGCTTGGCTTTAGGCTCGGTCCATGCTACACTGCTCCTGGGATCTAAAAAGTGTGTGTGGATCAGCCTGATCCCCCCCCGCTTCCCGGGAGGCTGCAATAAAAAAAGATAACACAGGGCTTCAAAACGCGGACAGTTGGCTCCAGGGATGCAAAGATGATAACAGATGAACCATTTGCTTTAATTACTGGTATCAAAAGCCCAGGCTGCAGCTTAGCCTGAAAATAAATATTGTTAATGTTGTGGTACTGGGCTTTATTTGATAATGCATCATTCATCTGGTAGGGATTTAGGGAGCTGCTCCCTTTTGCTGGAGGGGCTGACTCAGGAGATCTGCGTTCAGCCCTTCCGTGGGGATCAACCCGGGGGACGTGGAGCTGTGGGTCTGAGCCCCACGGGGTGAATTTGGGGGTTGCTGTAGCATCCTGTGGGCGCTTTGGGTATCCCCCAGGAGGGCAGCATTGTGGGGGGTGATGCTCGTCCGCAGCAGCCCCGCAGCCGGGCGGGCTGTGCCGTATCCAGGCGCTGCGGTGGGAGCTGTTTGCCGTCACCTGTGTGCCTGGTCTGTGGGGTGAGCTTCCAGCACAGCCCCCCCCCCGCATCAGACCCCCCAACCCCGTTAGGAGCGACCCACCTGGGTGCAAATACCATCCCCTGCTCGGCACTGGCTCCAGCCTGCTGGTCTGCTCGCTCCTCCTTCACAGCCTTGCTTTTGCACTGCCCTGGCTCCTGAGGAGAGCCAAAAAGCATGCTGAATGTGGAAAAAGCACATTTTTTGTGTGTGGAGCACCCTTTGCAGCGAGGGTGAAACCTGGGAGCTCATTGCGGGACTCTGCTGCGCCGCCGTGGCCGCGTGGGTACATGTGTGCTGGTGTTAAACGGTTTTAAAAAGGGCGAGAGGAGAAAAACTGCTGAGGAAGGGTGAGGGGCCTTGGCTCTGGAGCCTCTTTTTGTGTTTAAGTTTTGAGGGACTTTCTCTGGGACCTGAAAACGCGATGGTCCTCCATGCCTGCTGCAGGTCCCGATGGCTGTGCTGGCAGTGGTGACCGGCTCGCCAGCGCTACTGGTGGGCCCAGCCCAGTGCCCTCCTCCAGCCTGCAGACAGGTGACGATGTCACTGCAGTCATTGCCAATTAGTGATGAGAGGTAACGAATTGCTCCAGGTGGTCCCAGCTGAGCACTCATCGTCTGGGCAGGGAGGAAGGCTCTGCTCCTGGAGGCAGTGCCCCCCAAGGCCAGCCTGATTAATTCCCCCATTAAGCTGGAGACTGGGGAGTGGCTGGGGCTAACGTGATGGTTTATAAGGTGTTGGAGGATGCCCTGGCTCCATCCCTGCCTGCACCTGCATGGGTCTGAGCAGCATCACTCTCCTCCAGCTCAGGGAGGTGGGTGTGGGCTCTCCGGTTTGGGCCTGATGCCTCAGTGATGGGGGGCAGGTCTGGCTGGGTGAAACCAGATGCTTAACGAGGGCGTGTGGGGAGAGAAAGGAGCTGCCTTGAGCGACGGGGGATGTTGGGAGCCCCGCATCTCCCAGGGTGGTGCAGATGCTGAGCTGGGTGGCTGCTGCTCCTCTCTGCCAGTGCCTGGGCTCCCTGTGGCTCTTGGGGAGGGTCAGGCTGCAGTGCTGGGGGGTCCCCCTGCTCTGCCCAGGCTTATGGTGGGGTGCCTGGCTCCCTGTGGCTCCTCTTCCCTAGCTGGGCACCAAGGAGGGCAGGTTTGCAGCCCTGAGCATCCTCCCCTCAGGGTCGTGGTCTGGGGATGGGGCCTGCGCCCACCCCCGGCTATCGCTCCTGTGGCACAGCGCGACGCCGTGTTCCTCACCTACCGCGGGGGCATCTCACGGGGACTGTTGCTGCCTTTGGGAAACCTCCCCTGGCAGTGAGCAGGACCTGCTGCTGCCTCCGAGCACGCTTTGCATCGCCGGGCTGGCGGGCGCTTCCCAACCTTTTCACGTCGCCCAACTTCCTTCAGCTGCCGCCGCTGTCGCGTGGGGGTCCCTGCGCCTGCATCCCAGGTGGGGCTGGTTCAGCCCGGTGGCTTCGGCCACATGCCCGGTCCCCAGCGGTGCCCGAATCGAGGGCAGCGTGCCCACTCGATGTGCAGCGATCTGTTGCTAAGCAGCCTTCGGAGCAGCTCTGCCACGGCGAGAGGAGCGATGGCAACGCTGCCGCGGCATTTAATTGCCCTGGGTAGGCTTGGGGTGCGCTCGGGCATCGCCTGGCCGGGGACCCCCAGCTCCAGCAGCCATGGGTAAGTCATATAAACCCAGAAGCTATATTTTTTTTATCACCATTGTCTTTCATGCAATTAATCAACGGGAGTAAATCCTCGTGACAGCATCATAACAGTGTTCGGTTGGAGAAGGAGCTGCTGGAGGAAATGTCAACGTGCTGCTTAAATACAATTGACTGTGCGCTGCTGCTCAGCTGCCTTGGGATGGATCTGGGGAGGATGACGGGGAGCTGGGAATTAAGGGGAGGGAAAAAAAAAGGCATCTCTCAGCACCTTATGTGAGTTTAAAGGCAGCAGAGGCATTGGACAAACCAAAGGTGTTGGCATTCGGGAGGGCTCCCAGCCCTGTTGCTCTGGGCTGGGCTGTGGTGGGGATTTGGCTGGAGGGTGGCAGAGGCAGGAGCAGCCCCATGGGCTCCCGCGTGGCCAAATGCAACGTGCCAGGTCCTGTCCCTGTGTGCCGTGGGGCTGGGTGGGTGCCGTGGGGCTGGGTGGGTGCTGCGGGTGGGCTTGTGGGGGGGCAGCCATGGGGTCAGGGCACCAGAGCATGGCCAGGACTTTCGTTGCTTTGTGTTTCTTGTTCACCTCTGATGTGTGGGTCGATGTCACCTGTGGACTGCAGCCATTATCTGCAGAGCCACGTTTAGCCTTAATTAACCACCTAGTGTCTGGGAAATTGCAGGGCCTCTGTTCCCTGTAAGGGTCTGGCATGGGGCTGAAGGATGCAATGGCCCCGGGTTTAGGACTCGCTGGTTCTGAGTCTCTCCCAAAAGCTGCATTTCCCAAAAGCTGAATTTCCTCGCTTTGCTGCAGTGTGGTTGGAGGGCTCTCTACCTTGTGGTCTGGTCCCACCTCGCCCTGGAGCAGCATTGCTGGGTGTTTGGGGCGTGTGGGTCCCAAACGGCGGGAGCACGGGCAGGATGTGCTGCCACGGCTGTGGGTCACTTGATGCTTCACCTGGAGACGCGGGGTGACTGTCCCGCTGTCCCGTGCCCCGATGCCAGACCTGTCTGGTGGCCGCGGGTGTCTCCAGGCTGAGCAGCTTCAATTTGCTGCTTCCACGCGTTTCTGCCAGCTGAGGTCTGCCTCTCTCCTTTCTTTTTTTAAAGGAAAGTCTCGAACGTGGGCTGTTTCCTGAAGTGCCATCCATAAAGCAGCTTCCCAATTTTGCCCGAACTTTCTCAAATGATTTGCATCTGAGATGAGACAAAGCGTGGAGACTGGCTGCCCAGGGACATCAGGATTTGAGGGCGTTTCGGTGCAGGGGACCCAGCGGGGCTGAGCTGCCCTCCTGCCCCTCCATCTGATTGTTTTGCAGCATTACACAGCTGCTTTGGCAGCTTTTTTGGGGCTATTTACACCTTCCCCGCCCTGGCCCCCGCAGGTAAATCCAGTAGTACCAAATCCTGCCTGACCGTGGAGGGGAGTGAGCACCCTGCTGTCTGCTCGGGCAGCTCTGTGTGACCCCTATAGCCGTGCATGTATGCCATAGGGGATGCTGTGGGGTGTGCGTGGCTCCTGCACTGGGCAAACTCTTTTTTTTGGGAAAGAAAGAGCTCAGATGTTGTGAGATGCTCAGGGCAGAGGTGGACACGGGGTGTGCAATGTCTGTACCAAGGACCTGGAGTCCCCTGGGGTTTGCACAGCGTTCCTGGGTGCCAGGCGTGGAGGATCTGGCCCCAATGGACTTGTGAGGTGGTGGCGAATGTCACTGTGAGCTGGGAGAGAGCTCCAGCTAAAAACGGTGTTTGGGGACGCGTGTGTGCGCTGAGCAGCGGGGAGGGACGGTTCCTGGCCACTGCATTTGCTCTTCTCACCGCTCGGCTTGGGGGGGTTCCTACTGGGTTCTTGTCACCCCAAAATACCCCTTCTCCCTGGGCGTGGGGCTGGAGAGCCCCATCAGGCTCGTACCCTATTTTTCCCTCCCCATCCCTGGCTCCACCATCCAGCCGGGGAGCGTAAATCAGCTCCCGTGCCCGGGCTGGCCGCGGAGCTGGCGTGAAAACCCCGTCAGCCTGATGGAGGATGGTGTTTGAATCTGTTTGAGTTCAAAACCTCCCGTTTGGTGATGACACGCAGAAATAATCTCTCACTTGGCATCCGAGCAGCAGTTTGGGTTATTTGTTTGGGGTCTGGCTACTGGCAGTGAATAACAAGCTGCCACCGATGCTCTGTCTGCAAGTGTGTTTCACTGAGTGAATGGACGGGCTCTAAAACCTACTCTTTCAAACCAGATTAATCACATTAGGCTTTGTCAATGCAAAAATTACCTCATCATTGGCACTGGCAGGTGGTGTAGAGCAGCAGACTTATTCAATATTTAAGAAAGCTGCATTGCAGAGCTGAGAAGGCTGGAGAAATAGGTTGCCTGTGTCAGTGTCTTTGCTGGTGGAGACGATCTCTGCAGGCACCGCCAAGTGTGAAATGTTGAGCTCACTGTAAAAACCTGATTATTGCACTGGGAGTCTTTAAAATACTGAATCTTCTGTTTTCTACCCGGCTATGTTATTTCCAGCTGGCTAAACCAGGGTGTTTGGGCAGCCCTGTAACTGTCTCTCTTTGCAGATGCCCGGGGAGCGGGGGGTGGTGGTGTGGGTGGCACCGGTGGCTTCAGGTCCTGCCCCGGGCACCAGCAGCCCCATGTCCCTCCTGGTGCCCATGGGGCAGGATGGGCTCGTGCTGTGGGGCTCGTGCCGCCTTTCCCTGCCCACCCAGGGCTGGTGGAAGGTGACAGGGACCTGCTGGCTGCTGACACTGCATCTGCCGGACTTTGGGTGCTGGCGATGGGCCCGTGAATCGGCACCTCTTGGCTCGGAGCGAGCGGTGGCTCAGGGAGAGGCAGAGTGATTCACGGAAGGCGTTCAATCCCTTTTTATTAAGGCATGATCAAATTCATGGGCCCCGTCATACAGAAGTAATGGAGCAGCGTGATTAGAGTCATGTGGCTCTTCCTTAAGGCCAGAAATTAAGACCTCGCTTCTATTCCTGGCTCTGCCCGGGACGCGCTGGCGGGAGCTGCCGCCCGGCCTCCGCCTGCAATCGGGGAATCTCGAGCAGCCGACGTCGCGTAGGGACGAGAGGGCTCCTCGCAGACCTGGGCGGGGGCAGGTCCTGGGACCCTTTGGGGACAGCCAAACCCTGGAAGGTCTTGGCATCCTCCTAGGATGGGATATTTCCATTTCATTAACTAAATGCTGCTGCATCCCATCGATCGCGACTTGGTTTGCCACATCTTTTTGCTTGTGAGCGAGGATTTGGTGGGGGGAAAAAGCCATTGTAAGCTGTTACTCCGTTCTTTACCGTGTGCTAAAAATGCAGAACCAAGCATTAGGACAAGCAAGAGTAGTTGCTGGAAGTCATGCAAAGCAGATCTTCAAAAATCTATTATTTATAAGGGGAGGGAAAGGCTTGTGTATTCCTCCAGGAGCCATCCCCGGGCTCTTCTCCATCCGCAACAAAGCGAAACACCCGCGGCCTCTCTATTATTAGCAGAAAGTTCTAGTCCGGAGCAGGAGTTTTCCTCCCCACTGGCTGAAGTGCCAGTTCTCCCTCTACCCTCTTCGCTAGGAAAAAACAGTGATTTTTTTCCCCTATTTGTGGGGTTGGGGCGGCTGCTCCTGCACCACATGACCTTGGGCAAGTCCCTTATTCACCCGCATCGCCCCAAAAATAGGTGTTGGTGGCACGGCACTGCCCTTCCCCTCAGGGCACCCCATTAAATCTATGTCCAGCCCCACGAGACCCCCCGCTCCCAGCCACGGTGGGACCCTCCGGCCCCGGCAGCAATTTGCTGCTGCACTGCAGGTGGTGATGGTGGGGACTTAAATGAACAATTTGCTTGTTTAACTGACCTTGTCAATCAGAGCCTATTGGTTTGGCACAGGAATGTATGAAACCGGCAGAGCACTAATTACCCCACATGCTTCGTTTCTTTTGTTTTTTTTTTTTTTATATATATGTATTTTTGGAAGTTAGCAGTGAAGCAAAGGTGAGCCTCAAATCTCCGCTGACTCTTCAGAGAGTGATGGAGAAACCCCTGCAATATTGCAGAGCACAAAGTGGAGGATGGGTATTACATTTTTCCCCCTTTCTGGGATAGTTGCACATTTTTTCATGGCTCAGAGTTTGTGGTTTCAGTGGGGCAGTTTTACAAGCTCCCGTTCTCCATCTTCTCCTTGGGACAACCTCCCCGGTGCCACTGCTGGAGTTTTGCTGAGAGCTGGAGTTACTTTGTGCCCCGCAAAGGTGCGTTTGTGGGGTTTGGGCTGAGCTCTGGTCCTGCTGGGACCCTCTGGCAGCTCTGGGATGCTGGTTGCGGTGCTGGGACCCAGCGGGATGCAGGCGGCTGAGTGGACCCTTCTGTGCTGCATCTTCCCAGGGCAGCAGATTTGGGCTCTGCAGAGGAGTTTGGGTTTTTGTGGGTTTTCTTTTTTTTCAGTTCTGCTGCAGGCAGGAGGAAGCAATTCAAATGCAGGGGCTGCAAGTAATGCAGGTGGGAGGCTGCTGCTGCCGGGGGGTCCCAGTGGGTGCCCCATGCTGGCCCCGCTTCAGTGCTATGGGAAGGAGATGGGCAGGAGGGGAAAAACCCGCAGATGGGAAATAGTTGAGCTCACAAAAACTTCCCTCATCAACAGGGTGTCCTAATGAAGGGGTGATTTGTATCCTCCCCGGTGCCTTGCACTCTCATTAGCGCTGCAGCAATGCCAAGCCCTTCGTGGATGGATTGCTTTTGCTCTTTTATTTCCACCTTATTGACCGTAAAGGGAGGCTCGACCCGAGCTTCTCCCTTTGCAAAGTGAGATCTCGTGGGTGATGCCGTCCGTGGACCCACAAGCTGCACCCTCTGCTCTCGGGGAGCCTCCTGAGAGAGGTGCGGGTGGGACAGTGACTCATGGTGTCATCGCAGCGTCCCACAGGCCGGGCAGGGGGCTGGATCCTGCCCTGCCCTGGGCTGGGGGACACTGTGGCGTTTAAAAGCACTGCTTTTCCCCCAGAAGAGATGGTGGGCTGGATGGATCCATCCCTGTGCTGTGGGGGATGCTGGTCAGCATCAGCTTGGGCTTTGCTGTCCAGTCCCCGTCCCCATGCAGTGAACAGGGGCAGTGGGTGAGGGTTAAAACACCCCCAGAAAATGGGAATAAACTAGCACTCGGGCTCTGAATTTTGCATCAATTTGGTTTTTAATAAAAGCTGTCAGTTTTGCTGAAAGGAGAAGGGTTTGAAGAGGTCCCTTTCTTGATGAATCTGTTGGAGATGAGTAGACAGAATGTCATGTTCAGGTCCTGTTGCCACATCCTCCTTCAGTGTCTCTCCTGGTTTCATTTTGCAAGAACTTTAGTAAACAAAAATGGAAAAGGAGGAGTTTTGTTCCAGAGGGAATGTGGTTGGGGGAGGACAGCGAGGCGTGCTGGGTTTTGGGGAGAAAGTTTCCTAGTTTGTAGATTTGTCTCTAGAACGGAAGCATCCTCTTCCTTCCCAGCTCTGAAGCCTCATAATTAATGTGAGGTCGGGTATCTCATTAATTACATCCGTGCCGAGCGCAGCTGCATTGCCCTCCTGGGAGAGTGGTGGTTGTAGGCTCCTGCGTCTCATGCATGATACCAAGACAGTGACTGAAGTGACATTCCTTCCGTGTCTCTGGTTTCGCTCCTCTTAAAGCCAAAAATAAAGCCCTGCCCAGCGTGATTTTGTGTTTTTTGTTGTTTGATTGTTGTTTTTTTTTTTTCCCCTGCAGCCTGGCTGAAAGCACCGGGTTACCTCCATCAGCATCGCTGCTCTCTGAGAGCACAGGCAGAGGAACACAGTGCTTGACTCCGAGTCAGTGGAGCACCAGTGTGCCCAAACCCACACCCCGCGTCCCCTGGGCAGCCAGCGATGACCGACACGGTGGTGGGTGGCAGCTCTGACCGGTGGATGTGCCCTGGTGACAGGACCATGTCTCTCCGGGCCAGGTGAGAGGAGGGGGCCAGGGGCTGCGGGATGCTGCTGGGTGCGGGAGGGAGGAGAGTCCCTGTGGGGTGGGAGGTGATGTGGGTGCAGCCACCCCAGTTCATCCTCTGGGGATGTTGGGAATTGGGTTTGCGCCAATGGGATAGGGACATCTTGCCCTATTGCCTCCTCAACCCCCTGAGAAGCCCCGTCCATCTGTCCCAACGCCCTCCAGGTGGCCGCTGTGCAGGGTGATGCTGCATCCCGCCGCATGGCAGATCTCTGTCTCGGCTGGATGGGGGGTGGCAGCACCCCGGGTGCTGGATTTGGGTGCCTGGATGATGCAGGGGCTGGGCAAAGCTCGTGTGTTTGGAGCTTGCTGCTTTGGAGGAGCAGTGGAGGTCCAAGGAGAGGAACTGTGCCTGGGCTGAGCTGTCCTTGTCTCTTCTCTCACCTAATCCTTGTTCCCTCTCTTTCTCTGTGCCTCCCAGCAGCGAGAAGGAGCAGTAAGTATCTCGCTTTTTTTTTGGCTTATTGCTCTTTACCTTGTGCTCTGATGGTCTTGAGAGAACAGGAAAAACCTTGCTCTGGATGCAAGAAAAAAAAGCAATTAATTTTGGGAAGCGTTGCACACGGTTTTAATGAATTTAAGGTTTAAGACCATGCAGGTCTGCTCAGCCCAGGGGGAAAAGGCCCAGGAAAGGTCTTTAGATGGGCAGAGAGATGAGGGGAGTTTGCCTTTTGCATCCCTTGTTAGGATTGATACCTGCTAATTTGCAAGGCTGAGTGGCAGACGTTACCGTGTCACCAGGTTAAAGCTGCCGGACGCCCAGGCTGTGTGAAAGGATCTTTGGAAATGATGTTAGGAGAGGAAAAACTCCCCTGTTTGATGAAATGTACCCAAAGAAACACCCGCTCCTGTGGCCATTGCCCTGTTACCGCAGCTCGTGGGCAAACCCCGTGTTACACGGCGGAGAGCAGGGTGCAAAATTAACCATCAGTTGACACTTTACATGGAAATAATGAGAATATTTTTGAAAAGGAAATTTGTTTTATCCATATGGAACAAGCGTTGCCATATGAATCTCCCCAAAAATGGAACTAAAAGCTTCCACCTGGTGGGTGGGGGCTGTTTGCAGGCTTCCTGCTAGAAGAGAGCTCGGGGGACGGGGTATCGTACCCCTTCTTCCTGGGCTCGGGGATTGGTGCCTGGCTATTGCCCACACACACGTGTGGTTGCAGATGTGTGTGCACGTGCATGATCTGTGGACGAAGCCCTGTCTCCCTTCTCCCCCCAGGCTCCCCGCCGGCTGGGCAGCGCGGGGCGGCCAGCCTGACCGGCCGCGTAAGAGCGAGGAGCTGACGGACGAGGAGAAGGAAATCATCAACCGAGTCATCGCCCGGGCCGAGAAGATGGAGGAGATGGAGCAGGAGCGCATCGGGTAAGGCGGTGGCGGGATGGGACAGGAGGGACCCCCAGCCTCGCCGGTGCCCGCGGGGGAAGCGCTCGCTTGGCTGCTTTCCTGGCCAGCAGCTACTGCACTGCAGTGTTTCTCCTGAACGGGAGCCTGCGGGGGATCTTTTTGAGCTGGCGTTGGTCCTTGGCCAGGAGGAACCTGAAAGCAGGGGAGGGAGCTGCTCGGTGTGCCACTGCTGCTGTGTTCTGGACCAAGAATTTATAGTCTCATTGATTTTTCTCTTTTTTTTTTTTTTTTTTTCCCCATTTGGCCCAGAAGGGATCATTAATAACAACTCATTTCGTGGAGTGAAGCTGCTTGCCCAGTCCTGACCCTGAGCACCTGGGAGCGTGGGCAAAACCACGGCTCACCAAAAGGTGTTTTGTCTTGTTTTGGGAACACGGGTGGATCCATCAGCCCCTCCAGCCATGTGTCCCGGCGGTTAATCCCTCCTGCCACCCAGAAATGAGCTGTCTGTGAAGCTGAGTAGGTCTGAGCGATGCCCGGCCTCGGGGCTGGGCGCGTGTTGGGACCAGCTCCTGGGGGGGCTGGCGCTGCCCCAGCTGCACCCACAGTGGGGTACCCACAGTTGCTGGGGGCATCCCTGGTGCCGATCCACAGGGCATGGAGCAGAGGGTGAGAAGTGCCTGTGTTTGCTTTTACTGCATCTCTACCCTGCATGGGCAAAGGTGCCAGGCGAAATGATCCTAATAATTAAGTATTGACTTGCTCTGCTGGGGCTGGTTTTCTGGAGGGGATCTCCATAATCCCGTTTGTGAGGCATCATCCCTTTTTTCATTAGAGGAGCATTTTATTCTTGCTGAGTTTAAGAGTTTAAGCATCGACTGCTTTTTTTTTTTTTTCTTTTTTTTCCCCTTGCAGGGAAAATACTCAGGCCCAGGCAGGCCCAGTGCTCTCTGCTGCCTCAGAGAAGGGCAAAGCCCCTCTTGAAGCTCTGCTCAGCAAACAGGCGCGTGGCCCCGCAGGGCAGCTGCTTGGTGAAACGCTGCAAGGACCTGCCTGCACCCACAAAGCCTCACGCTGCAGCTGGAGCTTTAATCCATCACCCCAGCTGCTTAATAACCTTTAAATACTGAGCGTGCGTTTGCGATGTGGTCACGGGGTGATCCAGCTGCAGCACGGAAGGGTGGCTGCAGCCCGTGGCCTCTTAAGCGGTGGATTTATTTACTCGTTTTTAGAAATGCTTTGTTGGGAGCGAGTCTGGGAACAGTTTAGGCAGGTATTGCCTTGACAGCAGCTGTTGGCGCTGCCTGGGCTCAGCGTGTGCCCCATGGATGTGCTGCTCCCCTGGGCTGGGGGGGGCTCCCCGGCTGGCATTGCCTCACGTTGCAATGTGCAATGCTCTCCTCTCCCGGCTTTCTGGCAGAAACCAGGTGAAAGTAGCTATGAATGGTGGTGATTCATTCCCCAAAAGTGCTTACAAAGAGCATTTTCCCAGCTTTGCCCGTTTGCAGCCCAGTAAGAATGACTCTCAAACGTGATGCTCTCTGGGTTATGCTTGAATCAACTTTAGCAGTGGGGGAGAGCGATTTTTTTTTTTAAATTTTTTTTTTTTTTTTTGCATCATGCATTCCTGCAGCTGTTTGCAAACCTGCAGAAACTCTCCCTTTTACCTTCGTTAGTCGAGTTGGAGGAGGTTTTCTCATCCTCATTCATGAAAAAGCCAGGCGGAGGACTTCGTGCCGTACTCAGAGTAGAGCAGGGGAAGGCTGGCGGATGTGCAGTCACAGCTGATTTGCCTCCTGCGTGTAGGCGTAGCAGGAGCCTTGCCAGCTCCTTTGTGTTTGTTGGCTTGCACAACAAGAGCTGTAGGATGTGCAGCTACAGAAATATGGGACAGTGTCTATATCAGTCTCGTACAGAATCACCCGTTCAGGAGCTGCTCGGATGTTATCCAGAATAGCTCCTTATATTACAAAATAATCCGGGTTTGCCAGGCTGGCCTCTGGCAGGGATGCAGCGGTTGTGACAGTGTCCCTCGGTTGCACAAGCTGCTTTTGGGAGATACCCCTGGAAAGCGTGATTTTCAGCGATTTTTTTTCTGGGAGTTTCTATTCCTGTCAGGGGAAAAAAAGGAACATCCATTAAAAACCTGGTTTTGGTTAATATAAGGAGTAGCTTACTTGAACGTGCCTTCCAAAGGGGGAACATGCGGTAAATATTTGGTCTTAATAAGTGGATGTGTTTGAGGGGTTGCATTTGAGCTTTATGTATAATATTTGAGCAATCATGAAGTCTACAGCTGGGTGCTGGCTGCAAATGAACCTCCTCATGCCTTGAAGTCCTTCCTGATTTAGTGCCATCCATCTCCTCCATCTCCTGCCCTCTCGTGTCCCCTCTCCCGCATCCACCGTCCCACGAGCCCCTTACCTCAGCTGGGAGGGTGGGAACAAATCAATGCTGCTTGCTGAGATGTTTGTGGAATTGGACTTCGTGTCAAACCCAGCTCAAATTAATCTAGCAAAAGAGTATTTTTAGCACCAGGGGTGGATGGAGGCCTGTGGGATACGTGATCTGGATGCTGATAAGGATTGTAGGACAGGGGCACTTTGGTGTGTGTGGGTTTTTTTTCGGCTGGGTCGTTGTCTCGTAGCATAGAGAAGGATAACAGGAGCTGAAATGATCTTAAACAGTGATACAGTGAGAGTGCATTGAGTGTGAGTTGATGAAGGACTTTACAACTGCCTGGGGGTTGGGATAATCTTTTTGGGCCAGTTTAGAGGCACAGGGGCTGAAAGCTGGAGGGCAAAGCAGATCTGTGGCAGGGATGGATCTATTCTCATCCCTTCTCCCTCCCTTCATGGCCTGGGCTGGTGCTCGGGGGGTCCCTGGGGCAGCTCTGTGCGGTGGTGGTGCTCCAGCTGCAGCCTGCGAGGAGCCTGTTCCTCCTTGCTGATGTGGGAGCACCTGCAGGCACTAATTGGCTCTGTTATGCACCTATAATTGGGTGCCATCAATAACCCACCAAGTCTGCTCCGCTGCCTAATGAGGTCCATCGTGCTTTCGGCATCGAAGGAAATATCTTAAACCATCCAAAGTTAGAAATCGCTGTTTCTGGAGAGCGCCTGTGGCACGGAGCTGGTTCTCCCAGGGGTGACATGACACATGGCTCCTGGATCCGGCCATGCCCCTGCCTGGGAGCAGCTATTCCCTTCCCTCCAGTCCCCTCTGAAAGGGCGATGGTTTGACTGTCTCCCCGAGGGTCTCAGCCTCTCACCTTTCCCCCGAGAGGACCAGCTATCAAGCAGGATTGCATTTTAATTTGGCTGCTTATTGCTGGGATGACACGTGCGTAATGCTGGAGCAGATGGCTGAAGTCACAGGGGATTAAGTCATTAACTGTGGTGGCCAGCAGCAGAGATGCTCTCTGGGGGCCACAGTCTGATATTTTCTTCCTCGTGTTCAGACAACACAAAAATAAAAATAGGGGCTGGGAAGGGCAGGGTAGTTGCTGGAGGCAGACAGAAATGTCTCCTGAGATGCCAGCTTCTAGAAGAGATGAGGTTAATTCATGGCCAGAAGACAGCTCACAGGCTTCTTGAATTTTTGTGGGGTTTTGGTTTTTTCCTAAAAAAAAAAAAACCACCCTGCTCTCTTATTTCTGAGTCTGGGATGAACCTGCAAAATTACAGCCCTCCTGTAACGCATCACAGGAGGCAGCAAGCACCTGGAGTGATGCACTAGCACGAAGCGGGACACTGTGAAATGCAAGAACCCCCCGAGCCTCCCTGGGCACCTTCCTGCCAGAGTGAGGGCTCATGAGCTCTGAAAGTCGACCTGTGAACGCTCAAACGATGCTTTACCTTTAGTTACCTGTGCACTTGTCAGGGAAGAAAATTGCTTCTAATTTTTCACCCTGATTTTAATTATGTTTTCTTTAATCTGTAGCTTGGCTTCTTTTCTTGTCTCTTTTATACCATTAAAATTAGCCTTAATTTAATATTCAGCCCTTTAAGGCACATGATTTCCCCATGGAGGCAAGTCAGTGCTTAATTCTGGAGGCACTTTGTGACCTCCTTTGTGTTGAATTTCTTTTTGCCACCTAAGTGGTGGCTGTGTCCATTCCCGCATGGGGCTGGGGGGCACCTGGCTCACGGTGCCCTGGATCAGGTCCTTCCTCACAGGTCAGGTCCTTCTCCTGCCCCCGTGCAGCAATTTGTCATCTGCTGCATTAAACGTCCTCCCCGACGTGATTTAGAACCCATTAGGCACATCTTTAGCCATTCGTTTCTGCAGAGTGGAAATGAATATTTAAACACAACACACTCTTGCGTGCCTGCCCCGCTGTTAAGTCTTGTTTCCCGAGATCATCAACACTTAATGCCAGCGACTCTCCGTCCCTCTCTGGATCGCTCCGCTCCTAGAGCAGGAGCAAATGCTGACGCCGGAGCACGGCGAGTTTCTATCCTATCCCAGATTCAGCCCAGCCCGGGATGGTCCCTCAGCCCGGCGAGCAGTCTTTGCTGCATCACTGGGGGACCCTCTGCCTGCCCGAAGCCACGGGGGATGTTTGTGGGGCTTCCTGCGAACACCAGCCCTTCCCCTGCCCACGCCGGGGCTCCTCGGTGCGGGCAGGAGGCGGCAGGGGAGGTCTCCCACCACCCCTCGCTGCCCTGGGGCTGCTTGCCTTTCTCTTCCAAACCATATTTATGGGGCCAGGCAGGTATTACATTATCAGGGGACTGGTTTATTGCTGTTATCTCAGGTGCATGTTAAGCATTTCAGATACAGCGTATCGCCTGGTTCTCATATCTCGCTCCCATCAGTGACTAATACGTATTTCTTTGGCAGATGACGGATGCTCTCCCTCTCCGCAGGGCTGTCTCCAGGAGCGGCGATGCTGCCGGGTGCTGGGCTTAGCCAGCTCCCTGCCACCAGCCTCAATTACTCCTCTCTTGGGTTTTTTTTCCCCCTATTTTAACAATCTGAAGCATATTTCCCGCTCGTTGAAGTTAGTCTTGGAGAGGCCAGAGGGATGGGCATAATGGTAAGGAAGATGTTGCTGTAGTCCTAGAGACGTGCAAGGGAGAGTGATGGATTGCATGGCTACTTTATGTGCAGTAAAAATGAGAAACAAATGATGTCTAGGGGAGAGAGAAGCTTTTGGGAAGGCAGAAAACTTGTTCCTGGCTGCTACCTGGGAAGAGCAGGGCATCCCTCCGGTTATCAGTGGGAGAACAGCGCGTGCGTGGGGCTCTGGCCCACGTGTAGGGTGGTGCTGGATGGAATTGAAGAGACACTTGGGCTTTTCGCTCCTTGTTATCAACTTAACCAGGAGCTTCCCAGCCCATGGGTCTCGGTGCGATACCCCCTTTCCCAGGTCCTGCCCTCTTTCTGCCAGGTTCATGCCAGGACTTAAAATTTAACTTTTTATACAGTCCTCTCACAGCAGCGTTTGATTCAGAAAAGCAGCCCAATTTCCCTGGCTTGAATGGATGTTGTAATTAGGCAAATGTGTTTTGTTTGAAACTGGTGCCACAGGTGTGTACTGACTGCTGAAGCTCTTCCACTGGTTAAAAAAAAAAAAAACCTCTTAAGAAGCCGCTTCTGGTAAATGAGAGACTGGGAAAGATTTTGCAGCTAAATAATGAATCTTTTGAAATGCAAAGGCTTTTTTTTTTTTTTTTCTCCTTTGATTGTGCCATTTGTTCTAGTTTCTATAATAAGTTTGTTTGGGCTTGCAGATTTCAAACTGGAAGCTGCTTCTCTTGGAGCAGAGCTCTTGCAGCACAGTGGGGGGAAACTGCAGAAGATACAGGGCTCGTACACGTCCTCTGCTATGAAAATAAAGGTTTTGCCCCCAAAATATTTCCCCTGTTGAGGTGGGAGCAATGTTCTGCAGCAGAAGCTGGATGTTGTTGGTTATTTGCTGTTGGGGGCTCTTTGTGGGGACCCTTCATTGCATGTGGTGGGACGTGGGCTGGGAACAACCATGGTGTGATTCATTTCATTTAAATAAGAAATGTTTGGGGAACAGCCAGTTTCCAGGTTTTAATTGGCACGCTGCTCGTTGCTGGCTGGGCGTTTATGGGATGATGCAGCTCTCTTGAAATCACTGGGCCCTCCGTGATTGCAGCAGGGTGTATCGGCCACGCAGCGTGGGAAGGCACCAAGGGCGGATGGTGGTTCCAGCACCTGATTTATTCCGTAGGAAGAAGTCACCTGTGGATCATCTGCAAAGCAGTAAGAGATGCTGAAGGGCAGGGAGAGACAGCCACATCTCTCGGGAATAATGCTGGAGCAGGGAGTTAGGCTAGCAGATAGCTTCCCTGGTAAGAGCGAAGCAGAAAGTCATCGCAGCGCCTTGCTGCGGTCTGCCGATGTTATTTTTCAGCAAAAGGGTGAGAACCAGAATTGCTCTATTTAGAAAGCCCGTGGTCATGTCACCGCCGACGCTTCAGGCAATGAAGAGTGAAGGAACTCGCAAGCTCACCCATCTGCTGTCTGGTGACACTGTAGCTGTAAAAATAGCGATTTTTCCCGGCTGCTGACTCCGTCTGGCCCCTCTGGCTGCCCGGCCCAGCTTTCCTGTCCCCTCGCTGGAGATGGGCTGCAGGTTCATTAATAACTGTCAGGAGGCACCTCCGCATCAGCAGCCCTCGAGCCTGGGCGGCTCAGCCCCGGCGCGGGAAGGAGTGGGACATTCTCCAGTGGGTTTTAGCCCGGCCGATGTCTTCCACCTAAAGGAGATGTTGTAATAACGCGGCGTTGGTTGGATAATGCATGCTGAGTCACGGAGCCACGTCCCTGCTTTGGGCTTGACTCAGTGGCTGATGAAGTGCTTCGAGATGCTCCCGTTGACTGCAGCGAGTTTCCGATGGGGCATTTTATGAACTGTAACAGGTTGCATGTTCCACGATGGTTTATTTTCCCCCACTTGCTGCTGTTCCTTTACCAAGCACCCATGTACAATAACACCGCTGCATTTCCAGGGGATGCCGGCCGTCCTTCGAGCGGCTGAAGACCAACTGCAGAGGCACCCTGTGCAGAGGGGAGCTCTCATATTGTCAATGAGCGATTCAGAGGTGCTGGCAGCCGAGCTGCCATAAATCCGAAGCTGTCGTCAGACATGTGGGAAAATGTCTTTTAAGTGTCGGGTGTGTTTTATGGCACACCGGGTTAGCGGCTTTGTCAGATTTGGGTCAGGCTGCCACGGGAGCGGATGGCAGCCCCGCGGCGAGGGGGGCTGCTGCTCTCGCCAGTGGGCTTGGGTCTCCTCCTCCCTTTCTTCATTCCCTCTCCTTCCTCGCTGAATGGCATAAATAATGCATCCTTTTTCCCTTTAGTGCTATTTTTAGGGCCAAGATTCTGGGTTAACTGAGCGTACAACTCACCGCCAGCTCTTGGGTGCTCAGCAGGCAGCTCGCCCCTGCTCCTGCTTTGCAAACTGCTTTTGCCAGTGCTGGTGTTTTTCAGAAGTTGCTTAACTGTTTAGGTTTTTTACCTTTGCAGTAAACAGATGTGTTTTTATAGCCTGTTCTCCAGCGGGCTTTTTGCATTTTACTCAAAGGGCTAAGAATTTCCATAAAGTAAATTATATGCCAATTTTTTCTTAGAAAATGAGACAACTAATTATTCATTCAGTCCTCCCACCAGAGCTCTTCCAAGATCTCCTCTCGCTGCTCTTCTGTGGGCAGTTGCTGGGACTGGGGGGAAAGGTTTTGGGGGAAAAAAATGCTTCACTGACACCAAACCGCTTTGTGCAAAGCTGCTGACTTGGATCGATTTTATGCACGTGTGTGTATGTGGGAGCTGGGGCTGGTATCCGCTCTCTGGCAGTGTCGGTGGAAGTTAATAGTCATGTGATATAAAGCTATGGGGGAATATAATACTCCGACACATCACCTGGGATGTGTCTTTTCCCCTGGTTGCATTCCCATAGCGGGAGGAGGAGAGGCTCTGCTGGAAGCCGCACCAGGAAAAGGAGCGGCTGGACCAAAGGCAGCAGCTGCCCCTTGGGAGCGGGACCCCCACATCCCGGCGACACGATGCTTTTCCTGAGAGCCCCTGTTGTCCCCTTTCTGCCAGGCGACTCATGACCCGGCTGGAGGACATGCGCCGGAGCGTGCTGGGGGACGGGGTGAACCGCTGCATCCTCTGCGGGGAGCAGCTGGGGCCGCGGGGCTCCGCCTGCGTCGTCTGCGAGGACTGCAAGAAGGTGAGGCATCTCCCCGCGCCCCGCTGCCGGGGGCAGCCCCCCTTGCACCCACACAGCCTCCCCTGGTGCAAAAATGGGCACCACGATCATTTGGCACGTGTTTTGATCGCCCGGCATCCCTCTGCATGTGGCATGAGGGCACATCCCTGGGGGTTTCTGTAATTGCCGATGTTTGTGTCGGGAGAGCTTTCGTTAACCAGCTCTCATTAACCTCACGCTCCCGAGGGGTGATGCTGGTGCGGTGGGACCTTTCGGTGGCCCTGGCGTCCCTGCTGCCACCTGGTGCTTTATTATCACAGCATCATCTGTGATTTCATCTGTATTTTCTCTGCAGAACGTCTGCACCAAGTGTGGGGTGGAGACCACCAACAGCCGGCCCCACGCCATCTGGCTCTGCAAGATCTGCAGCGAGCAGCGGGAGGTGAGCCGGGTAACCCCGGGGGTTTGCACCGGAGTGGGGACGCGGTCCCTGCCCTTGGGCTCACCCTGTGCACTGTCCCCACCCCAGACCTCAGATGGGACTAGTTCCAGACTGGGGGGTGCTCCCATCTGTCCCCCAGCACCACTAAACCTTCCGCAGCTACTTTAGTCTAGTTCTTACTGGATGATCTTGTTTTCTACGTAAAATACCTTTGTTTGTTTGTTTGTTTGTTTTCTTGAAAACAAAATCTTGAGGTTGAAGAGGCTGTTGTGGCCAGAGATCGGTTCCCTGCCACCCACAGCGTGCCAATTGAAGAGTTAATTAATTAGCAGGACAGGCTGTGGGGTAGTGGGGTGCATGTCCTCCATGTTGTCTGCTGGAGGAGGACCCTGGTGATGCAGGGGGGTGAAGACTGCCAGGTCTGCACCCAGCATCCCCCTGAGACATGGGTGCCACCCCGCTGCCTGCACCCCCCAGGTGTGGAAGCGCTCCGGTGCCTGGTTCTTCAAGGGTTTGCCCAAGCAAGTGCTGCCTCAGCCGATGCCCGTCAGCAAGAACAAGGGACCCCAACCTCCGAGCGAGCCCGGCCCATCAGAGCTGCCCACCCAGGACCCGAAACTCCCCTCCCGTGCGCCCACCCGAGGTAGGTGATAGCAGGTGCTGATCCCCTCCCTCACTGCGAGGGGCAGGGGTCCTGCCAGCGAGGTGGTGGGTCTCCTCCCCATCATTTGCAAGGGTGAGCCCTAGTGAAAAGCAACCAGAGCAGTCGTGGAGCTGCTGCTTGTTTTGTTAAGGGTGCAGAAATCACCCCACTGCCCTCCCTGCCTGCAGAGGCTTTCTCTGAGCTGTCCTAGTCAGGATGGCTGAATTTGCAGGGACATCCTCAAGCCAAGCAGCCCTGGGTGGTGGGGATTGAGGCCGCACCTCGATGACTGGGTTCAGTTTTGGGCCCCTCACTCCAAAAAGGCCATTGAATGACTCGAGCGTGTCCAGAGAAGGGCAACGGAGCTGGTGCAGGGTCTGGAGCACAGGTCTGATGGGGAGCGGCTGAGGGAACTGGGGGGGTTTAGTGTGGAGAAGAGGAGGCTGAGGGGAGACCTCATGGCCCTCTGCAACTCCCTGAAAGGAGGGTGCAGAGAGGGGGGATGAGTCTCTTGAGCCAAGGACCCAGCGCCAGGACAAGAGGGAATGGCCTCAAGCTGCGCCAGGACAGGGTCAGACTGGCTCTTAGGAAGGATTTCTTTGCAGAAGGGGTTGTTGGGCGTTGGAATGGGCTGCCCAGGGCAGGGGGGGAGTCCCCATCCCTGGAGGGGTTGAAGAGTCGGGTTGACCCAGCGCTGAGGGATCTGGTGGAGTTGGGAACGGTCAGGGTGAGGTTCATGGTTGGACTGGAGGAGCTTCAAGGGCTTTTCCAACTGAGATGATTCTGTGATTTTGTGATCTGTGATGCCTGGCCAGGGGTTCGGGCAGAGCCTGAGTGTGAACATGGTGATGCAGAAAGACTAGAAAAATTAAGACTACAAAAAGGAAACGTGGGGAAAGAGTAGCAGCAGGTCCCGGGTTGGTGGTGGCGGGGTGGATGGGCTGCAGCTTCACTGCTTCTCGCTCTGTTTGTGCCCCCAAGGCCAGGCGGACGCTAGGCCCCCGGCCGAGCAGGACTCCGATGGTAAGCACCGGCGTCCGCACCCTCCCCTGTGCCGCTGCCTCGGTGCTGCCTGTGCTGAGCCCCCTCCCTCCCTCCCTGCTCTCCTGGCGGTGTTTTCCCGCAGGGTTTCCCACGGGAGGCTGCAGCGGCAGGACCTCTCCTTGCTGCTGCCACCCACCGCGCAGGGACCGAGTTATTCTGGGGCTTCCCCACCTACTGCACACGCCTGGGCTGAAGCGCTGCGATTGAAAGTGCTGAGCAGAATTGCCTCCGTAGGTGGTGTTTCCTGCTGCTGATTGGCAGGTGTTTTTCTCTGGTTATTTAATGGCAGTCCTTAGAAAACCTCCTGTGGAAACTTTAGGAAGCTTGCGGGGGGCTTGTGCATGTCTGCGAGGGATGGAGCAGCCGAGCCGCTCTGTGCTGGCCACATCAGGTGTCCCCCACGTGCGCAGGCTTGGGCTGTGTGTGGGTACCAGAGCAAAATGAGGATGAAACAGTCTTTTTTATGCTTATACCTTGCCCCCTCCAGCACTCACAGCCCCCTGAGGCTCTGCCTTGTGTTTAACAGTGACGCCGGCCGAGGGGGCTGCGTTACACCACAGCAATTTGGTGCCTCCCGCTTACAGGAGCGAAGCCATGTTCCTCACGAGGGCTCCCCAATTTCTAACCTCATATATATATGCCCTGTGCTGCTCTGGACCCACATCCCCTGGATTCTGCTGCTGGCACTGCTAGGAGCCAGGGTCTGGGCTCCTGAACCAGCTGCACTGCTGGGACTTAATTTGGAATAATAGCCCCCATTTTCAGAGTTCAGCATCAAAGCGCCAGGGCGATGAGATGACCTGACCCCCCACCCCTCCCTCCGGCATCTGCTGCTCCCAGCTGGGCAACGATCAGGCAGGGAGCAGCCCAGTGTCTGCAAACCCTCCTCTTCCTCTCCCCTTCCTCAGCTGCGTGGAGGAGGTGGCGGGGGGCTGAGGACACAACCCCCCCGGAGCAGTCTCTTCCATCCCACCCTTCCTTTAGCCCAAGGCCTGTTGTGACAGTGATAGCCCAGCTGGCTGTGGGTGTGCAGGAGGTTTTAACAGCTGGTTTTAACTGCTTGGAGCTGCGGGCAGGGCTGCGGGCAGGCAGCATCTCAGCAGGCAGCATGGGTGCCACAGCCTTGTGCCCAGCCATGCTCCCTCCACTCCGTAGCACCTCTTGCAATGGAGACGAATCCTGCGCATCTGGGTGGTGGTGTGGGGTGAGCTTGGGGCTGGGGTACCCATGGGAGTGTACCTGGGCTGGGGTACCCATGGAGGGAGGACCCGGGCTCAGCCACAGCCCATACTCCAGCTCCCAGCTCTGGTGAGGGGGCTCGGGCTGAGCCTTGGCAAGGCTGTGCCCAGCCCGGTTGTGCTGAGTGATGATCTTCATCTTCCCACGCAGCAGCAGTTGGGGAAACCACTTAATTAAGACTATTTAATCGTGATGGTAGCTGGTGCCGTTAAGCTTCCCGGCCCCACAACAGGCTGCTTTTATTAAGCCACCGGCTCACCTGCCAGTTGGGGAGGGTTTGTCAGGCTCCACGGCTCCCTCCTGGTGATCATCATGCTCACGACATGCCCATGATTTTCCTAAAGCTCCCTTGGAAAATTGTTTATTGCATTGCTATTTCTGCACCATGGGGCTCCTGGTTGGGGATGCTCGTTTCCCCTCCTCCATCCTCTCCAGCATCGTGGCACTTTTATCCCCCCCTCCTATCCCCCACCTGCAATCTGTTGCATTTCGCTTTCTCCTTGTGCCCGGTGACCCTGAGAGCCCAGCCAAGGATAAACATCCCATTTATGTCACAGCAAAGATTTATACCTGGCGCCTCCGGCACAAGCCAGGTGAGCACCGAGACCTTTTCCATCACATCTGTGGGTTGCAATTTATCACCACGAAGAGGTCTTGGCACCCCGGTGCGTGCGGCTGGGATTTATCCGCTGGGACGGCCGCTGCTGGGTGGATGGAAGCGAGAGGCAAAGGCAGCTGTCACCGTTGTCTCGCTAATAAATGGAAGATGATCAGCAAAAAGAAAATATGATCCCCCTGTCCCAGGGACCATGGAGCTGGATTGTCATTAGGGGTTTGATGAGTGCTGAGGACCATTGATGGATGCCTCTGGCCTTGTTTTCCCATGGGGGTCTCGTGTCTCCTGTTGTCCCTGTGGTTTGCCGTGTCCTTTGGAGTGTCCTTTGGGCTTTCCCAACCACGGATGCTGGATGGCCGCAGTCCCCAGTGCTCTGGGATTGATGCTGCAGCAGCCGTACCCATCCTCCTCTTCCTCCTCCTCCTCCTCCTGCTCATGCCCAGGCTGGGCATCACCCAAGCGGCTCCTCTCCGAGCCAGTTTTGGGGATGGAGGGGTGGTGGGGGTGCGAGCCTCACTGCTGCCTTTATCCCTCTCCCCGCAGGCAGTGATGCGACGGCGGCTGCCCAGGGGAGCTCCGCGGTGCCCGGCCGCAGGCTGGCCGAGGGCAGGCCGGGCCCGTGCGGCAGCGAGCACGCTGGCGGGGACGCCGACAGCCGCGACTACGCTGCCGAGAGCGGGGTCAGCAGGAGCCCTGGTGAGAGCTACGCTTCTGCACGCTTCTGCGTGCTTGGAGGGAGAGGGCTGGGGGGCACGAAGCCAGGAGCTGTACAGGGGTTGTCTGCGCTCCATGTGATGCTGAGGGATTTCGCATCGCAGAGCGCCCGTGTCTGATGTTTTACACTGCTCCGTGGGGTTTGCTGATGGGGAGGTCCGGGGGCGTTGGGAAGCGTGGAGGCAGATCCCCGTCCTTCTCCAGCGTGCAGGGAGGAGAGGCAGGATCCTGCTGTGCTTCTCCCTGCAAAGGGGCATCTCCTGGCCGGTGGAAGGACATGAATTTGAGAAGCCCCATGCGCAATGCGAGACCTGTAAGTGAAGAGAGAAGTGGGCTCAGCGCTTACCAGGCGAATTTTAAGCAGAGATGAAATGCAACCAAGTTGGGATCTTGAGTAGAAGCATTTTTCATGCTGCTGTGCCCCCACCTCACTGCCAGGGCAGGCACGTGCCCCGCAGGGTGTTCCCAAAGGAGCTGGCATGGGCCAGCCCTGCCTGTGGGAGCCCGTGCTTTGCTGGCGGGGGCCTGGCTGGGGTTGTCATTTCTTGTTTCATGAAAATTTGATGTGCTCCAAGCTATTGTAAATGCCTGTGATAGGAATGGATGGCTGACAGCGTTCGGCGGGGCCCAGATCCTCCCCAGGTGCCTCCGGAAGGGGAAAGACACTTGCAGAGACCACTTTTCATCTAGGAGCTGAGCTTGCAAATTTAATTGGTGAAGCTAAAAATGGCTGGAAAATGTCCAAATCCTCTTTAATTCCTTGGGGAAGGAAGGAATATTCAATGGCAGGATAGTTGGGTAATAGCTGGAGAGGGATGTTCAGGGCTGCCTGGGGGGAGCCAGTGTTTTAATTCATGTTTGGGTGGGTAACCCTTGTGCACCCATGCCCCACTGGTGCCCCCAGACGTGAGTGCACCCCAGGGGTGGTCCTGGGGCATTGCTGCTGGTTGGGTGTGCAGGGAGATGTGAGGGTGTGACAGGCATCATAGCGATGCTCATGGATTTGTTCCCCTTCCAGCTCAGACTGGCACCTGGTCACAACCACGTCCGTCCTCCTTGTTCCACCTCTCCTGTATCTCCCTCTTTTTACGGGCGGATCAGTGTGGCACGAGGTCCCCCTGGTGAAACGCTCCCTGCTCCAGCCTGCGCTGCACCCGCTCCCCGCAGCGCTGACCCCAAAAGCGTGTGGGGCTGAGCCGTTATCTCAGCCACCTCCATCCATCAGCCAAACCTGTCACCTCTCTGCTGCCTCCAGCTGCCTCTCCCTGGCCGATTCTGGCTGTACCCCCCCTCCTCTGGGACCCCCTGGGGTCCAAAACCCCATTCCTGATCCTCCCCTCTCTTTGCAGGCGTGAAGAGGACCAACTCCCTGCAAGCCCCACGGCCACCCCCACCAGCCACTGCCGGCCCCAGTCCTGGTCCCAGTCCAGCAGCACCCCCAGGTAGGACATGAGGGGGATGTGACCAGGATGCTCAGTCCCTGGGGGGGAAAACCCCAATGCCCTGCCGTGGGTGGGGACCCCCCCACTGCTCGGGCCAGTGCCAGTGCTAGGGTGGGGGAGGGATGGAGGGTATCACCCAGACAAATGCCCCGGTAATGCTGCATCTGTCCCCAGTGCCACCAGCAGCGGGGAGACTGGGTCCTGGGGCGGCCAGCCGGTTCCCGGAAAGACAAGGTAAAACGTGGCTGCCTGCGAGGGGCTGGGGGGCAGAATGCACTGGGGAGGGCTAATGGGGTCCCTCCCACAGCGAGCCCACCGCTGGGACCCCCAGAGCTGGCCCGTGCCGCTGCCAGGGAGGAGCGAGGAGGGGGCTACACCGTGCCCCCTGCCAGAGAGGAGAGGCCAGCCCGGCAGCCCCCCACCTTCCCACAGCCCCCCGCCTTCTCACAGCCCCCCGCCATCCCGCCGGCGCCTGCTGCCCCGCTGCGGCAGCCACCCCAGGAGGAAGAGGAGGAGGACGCCAACAGCTACGACTCTGATGAAGGCAGTATGTACCCGGGGCGCCCAGCCAGAGGGGAGGGAGCGGTTTCTTTGGGAAATCTGGGATTTTGAGGAAGTAGTTGCTGTGGGACTGTGACTTGAGGAATGCTGTTTCCCCCCGGGAAGGGACTCGCAGGCTGTCCCTGCTCACTCACTTCAGCGCAGCTTGTGGGATCTTCAGTCAGTTTTGCACCAAATTACGGAGCTCTGACGAGGGCTGGTTTAGGCTCTGTGCTGACACAACCTTCCCATTTCCAAATTTGAGTCCTGAAGGCGGCTGCCTCTTTCCATCAGAGCATCCTTTGCTGCGAGAAACACCACCAGACCTGTCTGTAGGAGAGTCTTGGTGGCTTCAGCACCTTTACACTGTGAGATCTCGGTGTTCAGTTGTTTGCTCCCCTAACGAGGGAATAGGCTGCCCAGGGAGGGGGTGGAGTCACCATCCCTGGATGTGTTTAAGGGTCGTTTAGATGAGCTGTTGGGGGATGTGGTGTAGGGGAGAACTTTGTAGAGTCGGGCTGAGGGTTGGACTCGATGATCCCAAGGGGCTTTTCCAACCTGAAGGATTCTGTGATTCTGTGAATTTGCTGTGTGAGGTTGAGCATCTGTAGCAGGGCAGTTCTTCTGTCCAGGCTGTTCCCACCCAGGATGGGAAGAGCCAGGAAATTGAGCTCAGATAGGAGCAGATGGACCCAGCTGAGGTTCTGTGCAAACTCTTTGTCCCTGTGAGCTTTTCCTGGTGAGCCCATGAACACAAGCGTGAGCTGGCTTCCAAACATGTCAAAACAGGGGCCAAATGCTGAGCCCCAAGCCTTGGGGGGAGGAGATGTCAGCCCTCTGAGCTGAAACACCTCCTCAGGGTAGTCGTGGGGGGGCATTGCCCTGAGAAGGGTTCCTAGGGTTACATCCTCCTTTGCCTGGCAAATACTAAAGTTGGCTTAAAAGCCCCAAACTGCCCTCCCTGGGCAGTTCCACCTCTGTAAAGCTTTGACATCCAGAGCTCGTGAATCTGGTTGGATTTGTGTGTGGCAGTTTGGCTGATGCCAGCGCAGTCTCACATGGATTAAATGGCTTTTACATTTGAACCACAAATCTTTCTAATTATTACTAATCAGGGCTGATTAAACACAGTTATTGGCTGGGGTTTTAACGAAGTGCTATTTCCAACTCCTCCTCCTCCTCTCTCTCGCTGTCAGCTACACTGGGAGCGCTGGAGTTCAGCCTGCTCTACGACCAGGAGAACAGCTCCTTGCACTGCACCCTCATCAAGGCCAAAGTAAGTGGTCCCCTCTTTTTTTCTTTTTTTTTTTCCCCCCCTTCTTTCACCGATTTAAGTCCGTGCAGCTCCCAGCTCCCCCGGTGCGATGGGATGGAAGCAGCATGGCCACTGGCAGAGGCTGCTTCCCTGGGAGACCCAGCCTAGCACTGCTGGTCCTGGCTGGCTCTGTGGGGCTTTTCCATGAGTGGATCTTATTTTTCAGCACGTCGTGGCACCCACACCTTCTCAGGGCAGAGAATGAGGCTTTTGGCTTGCTGAACACGTTTTCTCTTTACCGAGTTGCTTCATGGATAGCTTTTTCTCTTCCCTGGCTCTGCTTAAGGGGGAGTCATGCATCATGTTTTCTTTATTATTTTTTAGGGCTTAAAACCAATGGATTCAAATGGCCTGGCAGATCCCTACGTCAAACTGCACCTCTTGCCTGGAGCCAGCAAGGTGAGGCTTTGCCTGGGTTTGGGCTGGAGATGGAGCAGAGGTTTCTCAAAGCCCCTGAGGTCCCTTCCTTGTGTCAGACTTCCTCCCCTTGATTTCTCTGCTGAGTCGCTCAACTGCTGCTATTTTACCCAGGAGGTATCTCTGAAAAGTGATGATGCTTGCAGATGCTCTCTTGTACCCAAGGAAGAGCTTATCCTGCAGACAGGGATCTGCTTAAGGATGGAGGGGAGCTCCAGAGGAGGTGACACTGTTAATGCATCGCAAAACACCTGACACAAAATCTCATTATTACCAGAGTTTGAACGATCTGTTTGCTTTGAAGGTGCAGCATGTTCTCATTAGGTCTGTGAAGAGTAAACTCTGACTCCCTCTATCAAAGCAAGCCCTGGAAATCTCACTCCCCAGCCCAGCTAAGTTGATCTCAGGGGGGGAACCTTTGAGGAAGGGATGACCACCACTGGCCCGGTGCCCAAGGGATGCTGGATCCTTGCTCGGGGGCTGCAAAGCTCTTTCCTGCAACTGAATTTTGTTCAGAGGAAATAAGTGTAAAACAAGGGCCAAAACTGACAATAAAACCATTGGATTGGTATTTACAGGTTTACTTTATGTGCGGGGACTTTCTGGTCTTGTGCAGAGTAAATCAAGGCGCCATGATCTTGGGAACTGCTTTGATTTCTATTGCTCCCTTGTTCGCCGATCTTTTAATTTTTTTATTTTGCATGTCTGTTCGTAAAAGACATGTGAATGAGTGGCAGAGCTCCTCGTTTCCCATGCTGTCATCTCCTGTAGACCACGAGAGCTGTTATCCAAGCCCTGCACAGCCTGCCCTGTGCTACTTTTTCTTGTACAAGTGCCCTTGAGGGAGTAGACCCCAGACAGTGGAAAAAGCCAGGTGGTGAAGGCTGCCCTGGCCACTGCGGGCAACTGAGTCCCCGGTGCTTGCCTAAAGGTCCACCTTGTTGGGTTGGTGATGCTCACCTGGAGTTGATGGCTCACCCAGGCAGTGGGGATGTCCTGCAGAGCCCAGCCTAACCACCTCTCGTGAGCCAGAGGTGATGGAGCATCTAATTTACACTCCTCTGCCAGGAGCTGAAATTTAGGTGGGGAGGAGTTCAGGGGTGTAATTCTGCCGTGTTTTGTGCCAATGCTGTAGTCAAATAAGCTGAGGACGAAGACACTGCGCAACACCCGTAACCCCGTGTGGAATGAGACCCTGGTGTACCACGGCATCACAGACGAGGACATGCAAAGGAAAACCCTCAGGCAAGCCGAGGAGCTGCGGTATCCTGCGGTGCGGTGGGATGGGGACTGTGGGTCTCCTCGCAGGGAACCAGCCTTCCGCAGGAGGGCACTGGCAGCAAAGTTTAAGGCACCTGGAAATGCAGAGTTTTTGGTCCAAACCGCCATGCTTCGTATGAACGTGCTGATTTTGCCTCTCCTTTTAAAAAGAGAAGGAAAGGCATTTTGACCCTGACGTTTAATATTAAATTATTATTAATATGATCAGCATAGAGATTTATATATCTGTGCATGATTTGACTGTGTGTCAGCAAAACATTCAGATGTCTCTAAAAATTTTTGGCATCTCCTTCCTACAGGAAATCTCCACCTTTTGATTTCTTGCCCCATTGCAGAGCACGTATTAAACTGTTGATTTTTCTCATAAAAACAGAAGTTCCATTTTCTGACTGCTTTTGGTCAGGAGAGCCAGAGGGATGGAGGCTTTGGTGGGGCTTTGCTTTGTCCACCCCCTTGCAGGAGTGGTTTTGTGCTCCGAGTCAGGTACTGCTGCTCCAATCTGGTTGATGTTCACCTTTCCTGTTCCCTTCAGGATCTCCGTGTGTGATGAAGACAAATTTGGCCACAACGAGTTTATTGGAGAAACTAGAGTTTCCTTGAAAAAGCTCAAAGCCAATCAGAAAAAGAACTTCAACATCTGCTTGGAGAGAGTAATACCAGTGAGTTTATGTGAAATTTCTTTGAGGTTGCTAACAAATGGCATGTGAGGGAGTTAGTGGTGAGCTTGGAGGTGGAACCAGCCAAGAGCTGTAGGTGCCTGACTTCACTGGTGTCTTTAGGAGTTGGATTCCCAGCCATGTCTGGGCTGATTTGACACATCAAGGCCAGGAGATAAGAACATGGTGGGAATCCATGGGAAGTGACTCTGGGGACCTCCCTGGTGGCATTGCCAGCCTATGCTGATGTATGTCACTGTGGAGGAGAGGACAGGTTGCTCCATCCCTGAGTTCTATTCCCCAGTGTTGTGGGTGAGGTGCTGAGTCTGCTGAGGTGAAGGTTGATGGAGCACATGAACATACTTGAGCCCCCTTCCACTCCCGAGGCCAGTGAGAGAGCTGGGCTGGGCTCCTGGGGGAGTTTTTGCGATAGGATGGTCCCTCTCCCAGCTGTGGTCACTCATGGCAGCCTCTCTTTTTCCCTTCCCCATCCAAGATGAAGCGTGCTGGAACGACTGGCTCATCCCGTGGGATGGCACTGTACGAAGAGGAGGTAAGAGTCCTTGGAGGACAAGATGCTCCATGCACATTTCACCCATCATCTCTCATGTAGAAGCCCCTTTTTTCCAGCCCCCCTCATGGGGATACAAGGTTCCCCTGTATCCATCTTGTCTCATCTGCTCTGCAGTTGACCGTTTCCCTCGCTCAGCTCCCGTGTCCCCATCTCTGGTTGCTTCCCCTTGCAGGTAGATCGTGGTGGGGACGTGGAAGAGCGTGGGAAGATCCTCGTGTCCCTCATGTACAGCACCCAGCAGGGCGGCCTGATCGTCGGCATCGTACGCTGCGTGCATTTAGCAGCCATGGATGCCAACGGATACTCAGACCCTTTCGTTAAACTGTAAGTGGGGGCTGGGGCTGGCATAGAGCCATAATGTGTGGTCATGGAGCCACCCACCATCCTTGGGCAGTGGCTGATGGGCTGAGAGCTCCTTCCAAAACCGCTGGAGAGAGGAGAGCGTTTCCCAAGCACCTTGAGACCTCACGCAGGACTGAGCTGCCCACCGGCGATGCCTGTGCAAGGTGGTAACGCTCTGCTCGAGTGCCCCTGCTGTGGCTGGAGCTCCGTGAGGCTGAGCCCCGCCCTGGATCCATCCACTCCCTGGAGGTTCCCAAACGCACAGACCCAACAGCCACCTTGTAGGTGCAGAGCTGGAGGACAAGGGGTCCTTCTCCTTGGCTTTGACCCCCCATGCCTGCAGGGTGGGGAGGGCTTGACGTCCCTCCGTGTGTGACAAGGAGCACATGCCCCCGCTTGCAGCTCCGCGCGCTGGTTGTGGCGGGAGCCCAGAGATGGCCGTGCTCTCCCTGTCCCGTGCCGTGTCTTTGCTGCAAACCCATCAGCTTAATTAACACAGACAGCAGCGTTTGCTGAGGTTCGTGCTGGCAATGCCTTGCCGCGGCGTGGAGCAGCGTGCCCGTGGGCGCTCTCAGCTGCGGAGGCAGGCGACGGGGGAGCAGCGCTTGTCGGGTGGCTCCTGTGAACACGGGGGAATAAGATTGTTTTAACTCGAACCTCATAAACTGTGACACAGAGAGGACCCTGTAGTCATTCCTGCTCGCAGCTGCGGCTGCAGATGGGTTTTCATTGCTGTTTTCTCTTTGCCTTCAGGGAAAAAAACCTGTATTCTCCCTAAAAGTCATTCAATAACTCTTGTGTTGAACATTTTGCACATCTTTTTGTAGCTGAGTGGAACTGAATAGTTTTCCTTCTCAGTCTCTCTCTTATTTCTTTATATTTTCCATTCCCACAAACAGAAGATGGTGGCTTTCTGCTTGTAAATCAACTTCCAACATCGATCTAATTAATGCCAACTCTACAATTTCGTTCTGGGTCTGCAGTCAGGCTGCAAAGCCCGAGCCCTAATTTTTCCCACATTCTCTAGGTGAACCTACCTGCCTGAGTACACTAGTCTGCATGGTATTAAACACTAACGGGCTATTTTTTTTAATTCCCCCCCCCCCCCCCCCCATTTCTCCCCATCTCTGTGTGTGCTCACACTTTCTTGGCTGGCTTTTCCAGGGGCCAGGCTCGGTGACCAGCCGTGCCATTGCCCTCGTCTGCTGGCGACAAACCTGGCTGCTCATTTTCCATATTCCCTGACTGTTTTAGCTGCTCCCCGCTGTCGGCCTCAGCAGGTTCCTCCCCAGCGAAATGCAGAGTTCACCTGTTTTTACTCTGTAAAACACCTACAACCATTTCTTTTAGAGTGGCTTGGGGCAAAAAACCTTGGGACCGGTGCATGGTTTGGAAGGACGTCAAGAGTGCGTGTGCGGGCTCGCTGCTTTCTGGCCTCTGAACGTGACCCAGCTGCTCTGAGCAAGAGATGCTCCCCCAGAAAAGTTTCTGCTGAGCTCAGCACTCAGTACAAAGCAGGTCTTTATGGTTTCCCATGTCTCATCTGGCCATCCAAGGGGAAAAAAAAGAATAATCAGGATTTTACTCATTTTACATTTATTTTAGATAATCTTAGAAGGTGGGAAGGGAGAGTGGCTAACCCATTTCTTTGCCTTAAATAAATATCTTCAGTTGTTTTTTTCTAGCCCCAAACCTCACTTTTTAAGCTTATAAGCTCACACTGTTCTTGCACTAGAGTTTTGAGCTGTTTTCTGTTGCCCCCAGTTGGCTGAAACCTGACATGGGAAAAAAGGCCAAGCACAAGACACAGATTAAGAAGAAAACATTGAATCCTGAGTTTAATGAGGTAAGGATGGATGTATTTTTATGTTATTAAATCAATTTAGCTAATCACTATGTCATGTGGAGGAGACAGAAGACAAACTCCCCAAGGTTTGGTTCCTCTCTCAGGCTCCTTTCCCCGCTCTGCACCCAGGAATATTTTAGGAAGGACTTTGCCATGGGAGATCTCACCAGTTCAGTGCTGGGCAGCACCATACACACCAAAACCTCCCTGCTGCCGGTGCTGCCGATTCCCTGTCACCGCGGGCAGGGGTGTGGGTGGGACGAGCATCCCCGGGGGGGTCCTGTGGCTGGTGCTGCTTTGATGGGACACCTGCAAAGTGCTCACTTAGATACAAGGGGTGAGCTCAGCTTATGGGTTTGTGCAGCATGCTGTGGTCCTGGGAGGAGGGGTGCTGCAGGGAAGGGGCGTTTGCTCCTTATGAGTGTGTTTTAAATATTATCTCACTGGATTTTGAATTCAGGCTGTACAGAGAGATCACTTGCAATTCCTTAACTGGAGTTTTCTGGGTGGTTTTTCCTGGGACGTGTGGGGTGATTGTGGGTGTTATCCTTCTGCAGGAGTTCTTCTATGATATAAAACACAGCGATCTGGCCAAGAAGTCACTGGACATTTCTGTATGGGATTATGACATCGGAAAATCGAATGATTACATCGGTGAGCTGCAAGGCTGTGCTCTGGGGTGTGGTTTTGATGCCCGATACAGTGCTCGCTGTATGGGAGGGGTGTGTAGATCACCTGCCCTGTGAGGGACCCCAGGCTGAGCTTTGAGGTGAGACCATGCAGGTTGGTTGGGTGCTGCTATCAGGCCATCACATACAGTGCACCCACTGTACTGCCCCATCTCCAGCATCCCAGGGGGTCTTCTGTGCAAGCAGAGCAGCTCTAGTTGTTTCTACTACATTTTAAATCCAGGAGATGGAAGAAAACGCTGCAAACATGGGTTCTATCCCCATGGAAGTAGTTTCCTGGACCACCAGCATCACCTCTGAATAGGATGTCTCTTCTCCTCCCTTTCTTCCAGGTGGCTGTCAGCTTGGCATTACGGCTAAGGGGGAGCGCTTAAAACACTGGTATGAATGTTTGAAGAACAAGGACAAGAAGATTGAACGCTGGCACACCCTCCAAAATGAGAACCACGTTGCCAGTGATTAAAGGGAGTCGCTGCCCGAACCTCCCCAAACGGCCCATCCTCTGCCAAGCCCCTGTAGATCTCTGATGTCCGTCTTCCAGTGCAGTCATGCCTTGCTACACGCCTCTGGTCCCAGGGCAGCGACGCTCTCCTGCCTCCTCCAAGCATCCTCTGTGTCCTCCCACCTGAAAACTAACCCAGATCTTTTATATTCTCTTCCTTTTTTTTTTTTTTTTTTTTTTGGGGGGGGGTGGGGGTGTCATCGAATTATCCTGGTGTGTAATTTTGTCAAGCAATAGTTACCCTCTGACTGTTCCTCTTTCTCACTAGTCTCACGCACGCCGTGATAGCGTTCCTGTTGTGTGTGTGTGTGATGCTCTGTGTTCCTCCAGCCTCCGCTCACGTGGCTCGTCCCATCCCCACCAGCTCGTGGCTCCTTTCTCTCCCAGCGGGACCTGTGGCCACCGGCCCGGCCGTGTTCTCGCCCGGCGTAGTGGGCTTGAGCACCGGTGTCAGAGCATCGACCCATTCTGCTTGTGTGATATCGATACCTCAGTTGCAATAATGAAAAAGCTGTTTGGCTTTGGTGTGGGTCGTAACTGTAGCCTGGTATCTGTGTTGTTGTGATTAGGCTAAAGCCTGTGTCACTGATGTAATCCTGCGAGTCCTGCTTGAGCTTTAGTTCTGATCTGGTACACTTGAGCAATATTGTGGTACATCCTTTGCTGAGAAGATCCACCAGTAATCCAATAACAATAACAAGAAATAGGGATCCACTGTGTGCTCGCAGGGAAACAGAGGTTTGGGTTGGTTCGTGTTTGTTTCCAGCTGCCACGTGCGGTTCCTTTTCCCCAAGAAACTCACACGCTCTGTTGCTGTAGGAGCCCACCCGTGTTTCAAGCTTGTGACTACCTCCTCTTCATGTCCTAGCTGCGCAGTAGAGACTGTCTGAACCCTGAGGGCAGGCCCTGGGCCCTCCTCCGACTACCCTTTCCATCGTCGACCCTTTGCTGTACCACATGCAGAAGGGAAGCTGGGGGAGAAGAGACGTCCCACCAACTAGCTGATGTGTGCAAGGATTATTGCTTTAAAATACCACAAATACTGAAATTGGCTGGGACAGTTAGAGGTCTTCCAAACTTTGGGTTTGTGGTTTGGGTTTTTTTGTTGGTTTTTTGGTTTGTTTTTTTTTTTTTTTTTCCCAAATCTGCACAAGAACCATTGTCTTCAACCTGCGCTTTAATGATCACCTGGAGGTGTTTGATTTGTTCTCGATAGCAGGAGAGTCAAGGGGCTCTCAGACTGATGCTGATCGGGTTTGGTACCATTTGCTGTCTCTGGACAACCTCAAGCAGAGCACCATCGATAGCAGCACAATAAGCACTGCTGGAATATATTGTCGGTCAGCTGCACACTGCGCATGTTGTATGAAACCTGAACCCAGCCCCTTCGGGTCACGCTGTCGTCCCATGACTTCCCCTGTAACTGCTGCTGTCGTCCTCTGGCGCGCTGTTGCGTGGCTTGTTCTCAATTCCGCTGTACCACAGAGCTCTTTCTTTTGAATTGGATGGGTTATTTTCTTCTTCTAGATTATTTTTAATTTCCCCCCCGCACCCTCCCCCAGCAGACTTTGCTCTGAGCGCTGCCTCGCAAGGAGCATCTCTGCAGGGCTGCGCTTCCCGCAGCAGGCGAGGGCTGGGTGCTGAGCGCTGCCGCCGTCGCTGCGTGGTGCTCACCCCTCTGTGCCAAGCGATGATGCTGCTGCAGAGCAGCCCTTCCCCAGCCCCCCCTCCAGGCTTGCACGTCCAAGGCCATCTGGGTCCAAGCCCTGCCTGGGTGCTGCCAGCTCCTTGTAGCCAGCTTTCCACCCAGAGACACGCTCGCACCATGGATGGGGGAAGCCAACCCAACCAGTGTTGGGCATCTGCTGCTCCCTTCAGCCCGAGCTGGGGCAGCTCTTCCATCACCCCAGCCTGGAGCCTGGCTACTGAGCTGGGAGCTGCTCCAGGCAGAGTATAATGGGGCAGGACACTCCAAAAATGGCTTTCCCCTCCCATTCATGCACTTGTTGACTCTGCAGCAGTAAGGGCAATGTTCTCACAAGCCTGAGCCATGCTTCCCTCATCATGGGCTCTGCACAGGACCAAGACTCAAAGGACCTGGTTCCTTCGGATTGTTTCCTTCTGTGTCCTGTGCAGTCGTGCCTGAAACCTCACCCTGCTGGGCCGAGGTTTTTCAGGTGTAGGATGCTGCTGTCATCCCTTCCAGAGTGAGGAACCTGCCCCAAACCTTTGCACAGCCCTTGCCTATATCTCTCAGAGCAGCAGCTGGGCACAGTGTGTTTCAGAGCTGTGCTGGGGAAATGTGGCACTGGGATGAAACTACCTTTAAAAAAAAATAAATAAAATTTGACAATTCCTTAATTTATTCCAGACCTGCAGCAGCCCAGCCTCCTTTGTGTGTGCAGAACAATTAAATTAAGGTTGCCTTTAGCCATGTCCTGTATTGACATTTTCTGCTCAGCCTGCTTTCCTTTCAGATAAATGATACTCAAATTATGTCTTTGCACCCATAAAAATAAAGTGCAACTTGCCAATCCCCCTCGCGGTATTGTGCAAACCACAGTCCTCGTCTCTGCCGCCCTCTTCTCAGTTTTTCTGATGGTAATTTCTGCCCTGAATGACTTATTTTCGTTGTAAATAAAGCATGCACATATGGATTGGGAATGGTGCAAAAAAAAAAAAAAAAAAAAAAAGCCTCTTCTACTGCTGTTTGCATTCAAACTTGCATGCAGTGATTTTACAGCAAAATATCAGTTTACAACTATTAAGAGAAAAAGAAAATGTTACACAGGAACTAGAACTACTCGAGTCTTCCGCTGCATGCAGCACAACATCCTCTCTTGATGTGGTATCTAATAAAGTGAGACTATTGGAAAAGAAAAAAAACCAACAAAACATGATGTTTTCTGGCTTCTTTCATTCCCTGAGGCAATACGAACCCCCGCATGGGCTGGCAGGGGTGGGCAGTTGTCCTGGTTGTGGGAATTTATGGTGGGCCTGGCAGTGCTGGAAAGTTGCGTTGGGTTCAAGAGGTTGAGGAGGAGTTTGGGATGGCGGGGTGCAGCCCCTTCTCTGGGGGGAAAGGTCCCAGCTCTGCGGAGCTTGACTTGGCTCTCCTGCACCCTTTGGGGTAACAGGGATGATATGAGTGTTGGGGAACAGTCTGAGTTAAAATCCTTCGTGCACAGGCAAGATATCCATGGGTTCCCCCTTGCCTCAGCGAGGGTAAACACGATGGGTGCGTGCTGCTGGGGTAGACGGTGGCACGTGCAGAGGTGGTTGCTGGTGCTTCTACGTGTCCTCTCGAAAAGCAAACACACCCCCTGAGAAATGAACCTCCTGGTGCCCTTCTTAATGCCCCAGCCCTTGTTCCCACACTGGGGGAGAAGGAGTTGTTGCCCCGTGTAGCTGCAGCTCCTGTTGCGCCGCTGCAGGAAAACACCCCTCTGGCTGCTGCACTGCCCAAACGCTTTTTTTTTCTCCTTTTTCTTTTTTTTTTTTTTTTTTAATTTTGGCATTTTTAGGCTTGATTTCCAGCAGATCCTGAGGTGCAGGCTGCAGGGAAGGGCATGCCGGGATTGTAGGAGACCCTGGAACAGCAGCAGACTGCGGCTCCGTGGGGGCCATGCCCCAGCCCTGGCCAGGGGGACGTGGGTGGTGGCCTCGCCTTTCTGGGGACACCCACACCCTCCGTGAACCCAGAAAGGGCCCGTGGGGATGGAGCTGAGCCGTGGAAGGTGGCTGCGTGGCGAGTCCGGTGCCGATGCCCAGAGACAGCAGCAGATGTCACTGATGCTCCAGGTATGGCACGGGAAGGATGGGCAGGAGGTGCCAGAAGGATGCCCACGACCAGGGCTGGTGGCGTCTCAGCACCCTCCATCCTGGTGGTGGGGCGCCCTCAGTCTCACCCATCTCAGTGGTGGGACCCCTCACCCCTTCAGTAGCACCCATCGTGGTGGTGGCCCCCCAAATGCCGTCTTCACACAAGCTGTGGCTGAGCCTCGATGGATGACAGCCTTGGGATGGTGGTGGAGCTGCCCCAGCCCCATGGCTGCTCCCACACAACACAGGTTTAACCCATGGTTTCCCTGAGGCCAGGCCAGTGGCGGTTCTTCAGGAGTGGTCTGTGGGCAGTTAAAGCCTCCTGCGGTGTCTATGCTGATGAGATGCCATCACAGGGCATTGCAGTTGGCTTGAGAATAATTGCCCAGGAGAGACCTGCAGGCCAGGGATCACCTTTCCCAGAACAACTAGTGGTCAGCTGGACTCATCTTGGAGCAAAAAGGTCAAAATGGCAAGTTAGATACCACTTTGTAGTAATTAGAGCATTTGTGTAAGAGACAGCAGCAATGATTGGTATTGAAAATCTCTAAGATGTTTAAAATTGTCGTGTGGTGTCTGTATATACTGCTCTTAATGAGGACCCTCAGCCTCCCACCAGTCAGAAGACCTCATGTTCTCACACACGGTGACAGTTAAACATACACAGCAGTGACTGAACTGTCTGAGGTGGTCTCCTCTTTGGGGGAAAACTCCAAGGAAAAGGAGGAAAATCGCAGTAGCTCCTGGTGAGCTGCAGGATGCGTTGACATGTCTTCAGAGGACAAGGAGAGCGGTGGCTTGTGAGGACAATGAGCACAAAGCTCTTTGGTTATGTCATGCTGGATGCTAAGAGGCTTGAGCAGAGAAAATGGGTCATTTTCCAGAAAGGGTGAAGCTGTACGCGTGCTTGCTCCCGGTGACTGCCAGCGGTGGTGTTTTAGGTGGGGTGGGTGGAAGAAAGAGCAAACCACCATCCCCGTAACTACCAGCCACATGGAGAACACCAGGGCCAGTTGCATCCCCCCTTCTTCTGTTGCTAAAGCTTGTTGTCTTCCAAACCTTTAGTGGTAGGAAACATTTGGGTCTTCGTCCTCTGAAAAAATAGTTCCCAGAAATGTCTAACAGCCTTAAAGTTGAGCTTTAACTTCCTTTTATTAGTGTTTTTCAGCATGAGAGCTTCCCATAGATTATTCCTCTCTGCTGCTGCCCAGCGCTGGGTGGCGAGTGGCCAGCCAAGAGGTCCCAGCTGAGAGGTCCCAGCCAAGAGGTTCCAGTGGAGAGGCCACTCAGCTCTGGCCGAGCGCCAAGCAAACATCCCCTGTATCCCCTGCAATTAAGAGGCCACCTTGATTAACTGTGGGCAAAGCAGTGCCAGCTGTGGTCGGCGATGAGGTCATGAATGGAAAATGCTTCAAAAGAGAGAAGGAGGCATTCTGAGCAAGCCCATGGAGATAAAAGAGGGTCCTTTGTTGCCCCTGATTCATATTTCTGCTCCCATTTTCTCCTCAGCCTCTCTGAAAAGGAAGCCCTTGGATTGCAAACCGCGCTTGATCAGAACCATTATTTGCATGTTCTGCTTCTGTAGGTGGCTTTACAGTTTTAATTACACCTCAGAACATCTGAATCATTCTGCTGTTCCAACCAGTTTCCTTGTGTGCTAACTAGATTTAGACCTTCAGTAAAATCAATAGATTCTCATCTTGGTACTGGCCAAGCCAGTCATGACCAGTAATTTACAGCTCTAGTTGTTCTGAAATCAATACAGATTTGCTCTTCGTGGAGAGGGCTGTAAAACACGGGTGACGTCAGGCATGCTAAGCAGTTGACATGGAAGCAAGACCCTTGCTGCTCTTGAAGAGTGGCCAGTACAATCAGAGAGGAAAAGCTACAGGACCAGTGAATGGAGAAGACCTCTCCCACTGAATGAGCACCAGACTGAAGACATCGACAAAGTGTTGGGCTCTTGCTCCTCTCCTGGAGTGGGAGATGCAAAACACAGCGTATGGCCAAACGGCTCCTCTCCAAGGTGCATGTTGCTCCAGAAGGTCATGGCAGCGCCCAATGACCCAACTCATGCCAGCATCCTATAGTGCTCTCTTCTACCCTATCTCCTTGGGGTATAATTCATAAAAAGAACATGTTATGGAGCTCTGATAACATGTCTTGGATTATCCCAGGGTGTCAGGAGGGCACTGATGCTCTCCTGCTGCACTGAGCAGGAGAGAAACTTTCCACAGCTTTCCATCTTCTGGGGAAAAAAAAAAAATAAATAAAAGCAAACTTTTACTATTTAACATTTCACTTAAAAAATAGAGAAGCTAAACTAAATAAATCCCTCTTCTATCCGCTTTCAAGCTCAGCTTTTCAAAAAGCCTGCAGCTAGAAATCTCTTTATCTCGTAGGGCACAGATAACGATGTAATTATGAGCTCAGATCAATGGCTTTCATCTCGTCAGTGCTCAGCCTAAAAATAAACTGTTATTCTTTCACTCAGCTGCACAGAGCTGAGGCTAGCAACTCCTCTGGGCTACTGGCCCACTGCAGAACCATTTATGAGCAGCCATGGAGCTGGCGACAGTCTGTGGTGGGGTCTGGAGTGTCCACAAAGCCTTTCCCAGGGGGAAACTGATGGTTTGGGTTAGGGTTATCTCGTTTCTGCAGGGTAACATTGGGTCCCGAGCCAAGTTGGCCAGCGAAGACACCTGGGTGGTGGTCACCTCTTCCCAACCACCTCCCTGACGCACCGGTGGCTGTGGTGATATCGTCTGTGAAACATGGAGCCACGTTTTAGTGGTTGTGTGAGTTTTGGCGACTTTCTTGGGAAAGAAAAATCCAAAGAATAAATATCAGCCTTTTTTATTACACGCTGCATAATAGGAATATAACTTATTGCCATTGGAGAGTGGAGTGCTTGGCAGCTACCATAAATCCCCAATTCCAATAGACTCCGCTTGCACTTAAACAAAAGTAGAGGCTGTACAGGCAAACAGCGAGCATAATTGGAACAGGGAGTAGAATATTTTGATTAATCACTACTTGAATATTATTGGGGCATAATGCCGATTTTCTTGTATAGGCAGAGGCCCCAGAAGGTGTGCCTGCCTCCAGCTGACAGCGTCGGAGTAACAATGCACTAACCCTTGCGGTATTTCTGCTAGTGTGGGATGGAGCGGTCTGGCACGTGGGAGCTGGATCGATGCCAGCCTCAACCGTAATAAAATTGTGTACCTGCTAATTGCACACCCTATGCTGGCCAACGTCACCCAGTTTGGAGGGGAAGACGGCATTTTATCAGAAACACGTAGGTCTGAACTTCACGGATTCATGGATTCAGGTCAATGGCTTTGCTGTTTTCCAGCCAACGCCATTCGATCGAAGCTTGATCGTCACCCTGAGCCCATATCAGCTACCGGGAGCCAGAGCTTTCCCCTGGGGACTGCGTTTCCAACGAGCAGCATTTTTTGTGTGCTCCCATGGGTGTTTGGGATGGATCCCCTCCGGATGGGATGCAGCCCAGTGGGACAGCTGGGCATTGAAAGTGGGGTGCTAGGTACCAGTACTGGGTTGTGACAGCCCCTGAGGTGATGCTGGAAGTGAGGCCACTGCTTTCAGCTCATCTTTCCTAAAAGCATCTCTCTGCAAAGGTTGAGGTGGGCTGTCCTTACTTGATCTTTGCTTTGGTGACACCTCCATTAATCTAATCAGTACGGATTAAGTTATATGACAGCTCAAATTAAATAAAACTCACAACTGGGATTTGGATTAAAACACATGGTTGCAAGTAGCCATGGCTTGGCAGAAAACAAGTGAATAAATAAGCGAAAATTCTGATTGAGAGCCCTTCGCAAGACTAAAATTGATTTTGTGGTACCAGAGCAGCCCACAGTCCCTGCCATGCTGGTACAGCCCCTCGCATCATGCCACCGCACTGAGTCAGAGGTGGAAAATTGTATTTTACTGTCATCCAGGTGGAGTTAATGTTAGCTGGGAACAGTGTATTGCAGAACGTGGGCCTGGCAGGAAAGGTGATGGGAGCTGGGAAGCCGCGGGATGTCGTGGGGGCTTTGCCAGGGTGGCACCACTACGGAGGGTAACGCAAACCCATTTTTGCATCCTCACCCCACGACGTAGGCAGCATGCAGAGGGCACCTTTTCAGGGATGCTAGGCAATGAATCAAAGCCCCTCACCTCAGGTTGTGAGTTGTCTTCTCCTCTGGCAGCGGCAGGGCAAGGAGCAGGCGAGCTGCCACGTTGCCCCGGGCAGAGGAGACAGCGGGAGCCCAGCGCCTGGCTTCAGAGCTGAATTGAGTAACTGGAGTCGAGATGGAAACTGAAGTTATCTGCATTTAGAGAGCTGAGCAGGTTCTCTGTCTGAATCCATTAGCGTTGCAGAGATAACTGATTTCTCAGGTTTTCTGGCGGCGCTGTGAAAAAATCTCAACAAACTAGCTCCTTCCAAAAACTGTCAAAGCAAAAAAAGACTCATCTTGATCAGGTCAAAACTGGAAAATAAAAGGACAGGGTATCTGTAAACAGGATGGGCTGAATTTGAGAAAGAAGGAGCCTAAGAAATTCATGGGTGTCTCTATCACTCCTCTTTGTTCCTGGGATGAGGGTCAGCATTATTAATTAAGGGGCAGATAGGCAGAGCTGAATAGCTGATTGTTATCTACCCGATAGGAGCCCTGCCATGGAAACCCTGAGTGGTACAGCCAAGATCTCAAGAGCCTCAGCAGATCAGGCTTTTATTCAGTCTGCTAACAAAGAGTATTTTCCTTTGAAAATCCAAATTATTCAGATATGCATGACTCCTGCTTGGCTGTGAAAGGCAGGTGGGATCTCCAGGGGCTGAATTCAGCATGTCTCAGCTATGTGCCTTATCTCCTAAGCTCTGCCTGTCCCCAAGGACAGGGTGTTAATGAACGCCCAGCTCTGCCCTCACCTTGCTGGTGTTCATGCGCAGGCATCGCTTTCTTCCCCAGCCCTTTGCTGCTCTCGGTGTGTATTTAATGGCCTGGCCCTGAAAACTTGCTGTGATCCAGTAGCTGGAAAGTTTTCAGGGAAAGAAGCTTTTTGACACAGCTAGGCAGGAAAACTAGGCAGGAAAACCTGCCTAAGTGAGAGCTATTCTGCCAGTCTGGAGGAAAGTAGATCAAAACATGCCCTATATATCGAATATATAGTATTTATTTATACCTGAGGCCCCTGGATCCAGCCTGCTCCATGCAGAAGTTTATAGCAAGTCCTGAACCACTTTTTCCACCTGTTTCCATATGTGCAGTGGTTTTAATGTACAAGTCGCTGCATCCCAGGCAGGATGCTCAGGATTACCCTGAAGTAATCCTTTCCTCACGAGGGGGGAATGCTTGGAAACATCCTGCCACCCTGCCACAGAGGCTCTGCTGCCCAAAGAAGCCACATCTTGGTGGAGATATCACGCTAAGTGATGCAGGGGAGCGGGGGATGCTCACAGGCATCTCAGATCCTCTCCTCCCATGGTGGGGAGAAGCTGGGAGCCCCGGATTACATCTTCCTGTGCCAGGAAGCCTCCCCACAGCTGGAATCTTGGCCTTGCTGGGTTCCCAAAGACCAGGGTTTCTCTCCAGGCTTGGCCTGTAGATGGACTCAAAATAATTCCAGGATTTGGGGACCTTATTCCTGTCCCATTTTGCATGACAAGCCCTGGATCCACCCTCATTTTAAGGCTGGCCTGGAGGGCAGGTTTTGCAAAGCTGGGCTTGCAGGGTGATGCTCTTACTCACCAGACCTGCTGTGGGGTTCTGGTGTACCCCAAGCTGGTCCTCACCTCCCCCCTGCACCAACCAGGAGAGAAGATGTGTTGGTCAGGACAAAGACAAGTGATGGAGGCAGCAGTGGCACGGGACACGCTTCCCATGCAGCCAACTTGTGCTGCCCTTCATGTGTGTGGGCCCTGCATGCACAAGGAGAAAGAGCTCACCGTGCTCTGGGCCCCCTTCCTCAGCCCTCCTCTTCCTCTCTGCCCCACTTTGAGCTGCTTGGATACAGGGAACAGAAATATCGAGCCGCAGTTTGCTCTTCAGTGAAGGGCTTGAGCAGAACCGTCTGGAACAACGTCTGGGAAAAAAAAGGAACAACGTTTCCCACAACAGCAGCTTTTTAATATTAGTGAAAACAGAGCCAAGCGTGAATAATTCAGAGAGAGACGTGAGCTCAGTTTTCATATGCAACGGGCAAACAGTTTGGTTTTTATGGCTGTGTTTGCTCACAGCAGCAGGAGGGTGTGACGGGGACCTGAACGGGTCCCGAGCGCCCACCGTGGGCTCATCTCTGCTCACTGTTGGCTGGACCACCCAAATCATGCCTTCTCCTCCCTGCCTGGGGAAACACCTTTCCTCCTGGCCGCAGAAACACGTGCAAACTTCTAAACACCCAGCGGCCTCCCCATCATTCATCATCTCAACCCACGGGCTGCTCTGGGCTGCAGGGTGCAGCTCTCATTAGAAAGCAGGAGCGTGAAGCAAAGTGCATTAACCATCTGCCGAATTAAAAGCCCAGCAAAAGGGAAAAAGAAAACCCAGAAAGTCCCCAGTGCAGGGGTGCACAGCGGAGCTCCGGTGCTGAGCCGACAGGCACCAGTAACATGTCTCAGTGCACATGAGGATAATCCTGCGCCGCAGCGGCTCTCCTGGAGGTATAATGTTATCGATTGCTTTTGTTTTACAAGCGCCGTTGACGTGATAATATTTGGCAGCAACATTAACACTGAAATATGAGCTGCACTTGCGTCTTTTTATATTTAATCATTTGAAAAATGACACGGGAAAGGCATTTGTGCCCTGGCAATCTGAACACCGGTCAGACGGTGCTGCCGGCGGCGCGGGGAGATGCTGATCAACAGGTTGGGGACCTGCACGGTGCCAGGGGGACGCTGCCAACACCGCAGAGCCCCTGTGCTGCCGGGGATGGTGTTGGCCACCCCACGCCTTCCTGGTCGCCAGTATCTCTCAGTCCTGCAGCACCCACGGGGTGAATAAGGGTGCTGCAAGGTTTCCTGTGCTGGTGGAAGCAGCCGCTGGCAGATGGGGCTTTGGCTGCCATCCCTGGGGCAGAGCATGACAGGGAGGTGGGGGGCAGCGGGTGCATCGGGACCACCCATCTGTAGAAACAGTGGTGGTACAATGTTTATTTGTCCCAGTTTATCTCCCGTGTCTTTTCCTAATCAGCTTGAGACACTTGTCAACATCCTACGCAGGGAGCGTGCAGAGGGAGGTGGAGTGTGCTGACATTTAATTCAGACAACGATTTAGGCTGAAATAGAGTTAAAAATTACTATTCTGGTGCCAACCAGCTGCAGTCAAGAGCATGGGAGAGCCATGGTTAGGGGGATGCTGGTCTGCCCCTGGCGTGTGGGGGAGACATTCACCCCAGGGGTACAATAACCCTGGCCAGGACCTGCTTTTGAAAAGGCATCTGGGGACAGGGGGAGCAAAAGGTGACATTGGGGTTGTGGTACAGGTCAAGCTAAAAGCTTAATAAAAAGCCTCACGGGTGATTCCAGCCCCAGGGGTGCAGGGGGGGTCCTCGGTGGAGCGTGTCTGGGGTCTAGCACGTGTCCCATGCCTGCACTGGAGCGTGGGGCTGGCCCAGGGCCAGCGCCTCTCGGCACCCCGCAGGATGGGGATTTGGAGGCTGTTGGCAGCAGGTTGGTTTAATCATCAGATTGCAGGGGAGAGGCGACGTGGCAGGTCACCTTGGCCATTCGGCCGACTGTCGCACGTCCTTCCCCTGACCGAACCCAAACGGTCCATCTTGTGCCATCTCTGCTTCCACCCGATTGCGCAGGGAACACCCCACCATCACCCCTCTTACACCCCCCAACCTGACAGCTCTCTTTAGCCTCAGCTGCCACCGGCGCTTGAAGAGCAGGTCCCTCTCTCCACTTCATTATTTTTTTTTTTTTCCCCTGAGATGTCCAATTCACAGTGGTTTTATGATGCTTGTTCGAAAAAACCTTGAGGCATAAATCAGAAACCACCAGCTCTTTTCCTGCTCCCCCTGATCTCCCCGCACTTGCTCAGCCCTGTCTGGGTAGCAGGAGGTCTGCAAAGGTGGGGAATAAAACTAGCAAGAGGACTTGGGCCCCCCCCAAATTTTGGCAGCTATTTGGATGTACAGTTTCCCTGGCGTTGCCTGTGGTTTGGGGAGCAGCCCTGGCAGGCTGTCCCCATCTGCACGCTGTCCCCAGGGGAGGGGATGGCATCCCCAGGGTGACAGCAGAGGTGGCAACAGCTGAGCCACTAACATGGACCCTCCACAAGTGCAAACCCAGGAGCATTAAACCCACTTCCCAAAGAGTGAAACAAAGTGAGCCAGGAGCATCGCCATGAGCTTTTTCTGGGGGTGATGGGAGAGACTCGGGGACACGTCCTTGGGTGGAGGAACTGTCCTCAACTGCAAGCCAGGGCTTGCCAGCCCCCTCCAGGGACCTGGGAACAATCAGGGTGCTGGAGATACACGTGTCCTGACAGGGATTGCTGGCGGACAGGGCCAGGCTTGGCCGCTGCCATCCCTTCCCAGGCACTTTAATAGCATTAGCCTGACAAAAATGGCTTTAAAAGCTGCTCTTCCCAGCTGCAGCATTTCCAACTCCATCAGGCCAGAGTGACATTCGCCCGGCACTTAAGCAATTGGGTGAATTAGCAGCTCAGACTGGATGCTGGCAGATGCCTGGATTGATTTTCGGCCCTTTCATGCCATCCATCATGGGCACATCCCAGTAAATCCCGGGGGATGGCTGAGAGCGTTTCCAGCAGCGCTGCTGACCCGGTACATGCCAAGATGCCACTAAGGCCACCTTGAACATCATGGTGGCCACTTGAAATGTCACAGCGGTGGCAGCGAGCCAGCACCGGTCCCTCTCCTCTGGGGAGCAGCAGGTCTGGGCTGTCGGGGTGATGATGATCGGTGTGGGGTTGGGTTCATGGCTGCTGCTGGAACAGGACCCTGGGTCAGTCCCTGGGTATTGCAGTCCTGGGACCAGGCAGTGACGCTGCTGTCGGCAGCGCTGGTGTCAGACCCACACCTTGGCTGGGGGCTGGGTGAGACACAGGACCTCTTAGATCCCCTCCCAGACACAGAGGACAGAGGTTTTCTGGAGACCAAGGGACAAGACCTACGGTGGAGTGGAAAGCCATCGCTCTGCCTTAGCTCATGGAAAGGTCAGTCCTTGTCTGATTGGGAACGTGGTGACCTAAAACTGCAGCTCCTTAAATGCCGATTAATTTGTGAAAGCGTGGAAGGCACACATCTGCACCGTGGGGGGGGGTGTTTTAAGCATTAGTGTGGAAAGGGCCTTTTTAAATGTGGCAACTTATTTATGACTTTTATCCTCAGCATAGAAAGGGACATTTTTAAACACAGCAATTTATTTATGTCCTTTTTTTCCCCCCAGCTTTTTATATTTTTTTAGACAGATACTTATTAGGGCAAGGTGTGACCAGTGCCCTGGATCTATTGCTGCTGAGATCATGACAGCAGCATCCAGCCAGCAGATCTGGGCTTTCTCTCACATCGTGCCGGTGCCACGGACCAGCTTGGAGGCCAGGGACCGGGATGTGTGCCAGCCCCACACGGCCCAGGGAGGGAGGGAGGCAGGGCACTGCCGCAGGAGCTCGCCCAAGAAACAGCTTCCCGACACAGCCGAGCACTCAGCCCTGCTCACGAGTCCTCGCTTGCTCCATCAGCAAATGGGCCCTGCTTGAGCTGAATAATTCAGGCTCTGCAGTGGCTGCTGGTCCCACCGGGTGTACAGCACCACCGGTGAATGCCAACGAGGCCAGTGCGGCAGAGCAGCAACAGCAGCCACCGTTTGGGCCCAGAAAGCTGAAAATGGAATCCTTCTCCCCCACCCAACCGATGCCACCTCAATCCCTGGGGCGTGTCCCATTCCCAGAAGAACCAAACTGTGTTTTGAAGCCCTGGGAGCCAAGCTGCACGGTTCAGAATAGATGCAATTGATGCTGTGGTCTTGGGGACGCAAGTGATGACACGAGGTGCTTTCAGGACAAGGAGCACCCAGGGGGCTGGTGGGCAAATAGACCTTGTCCCCGGGTCCTGGGGTGCCTCTGATGCTGGAGGATTGCTGATCTACCCTGGGTTGTCCTTGCAGCATCCCAGCCTTCCGCCTGCTCCTGCTCTCCCAGGGCTGCTCCCGGGCAGGGGCTTTGCTGGAGGGATGCTCCCGGCATGGCGTGGTGCAGAGGAGGCGGCACATCCCTCTGGAAAACCGGCGGGTTGGCCCCCAGCCTGGGAAGCAGGAGGATGGAGGCTGCAGCTGAAGCAAAGCTGCTTTGTCCCCCCTATTTTTTAGTGCCCCCACCATGTCGCAATGCTCCTGTGAAGCTGCAGCGTTGCTGGGTTCATGAAACCCCCCTGTCAGCTCCAGCTGTCAAACAGAGCCGGATGCTTCTGTGTCTGATGAATAAGTTGTGTGCCAGAATAAAATGCCCAGTGCCAGGCTGGGATGGAGGGAGACAGAAACCATCCCTGCTCCTCGGTGGGTCTGTTTTTCCAGGGAAAAGATGTGCTGCTGGAGCTGGGATCAGGGTCCTGAGCAGCACCGGGTATGTTGCACATCGCGGAGTATCAAATGGGGGTGTAACGGTGCCGAGCACCCCGCAGCTCAGGCAGCTGTCCCTCCTGCAGCCAATCGAGCTGTCAACACTGCTGCTCCATTTTCTGGATGAACCGGGCTGTGTACGAAATAATTTGCCGAGAATCATTAACCTAATGATGGAGGCTTTTGATAAACAGCTTAGCCTGGCTGTGGGGAAAATGGACTTAATAATGGCTCTGGAGAGAGACACAAAAAAAAAGGAAGTGGAAGGAGCGATGGTGGGCTTGGAGAGGCATCCAGGGCAGTGCTGGGGTCTGCTACCAGCCCCCCGAGCTCAGTGGCTCTCAGCCCCATCCCACCCTCCTCCATCCCCAAGATGGGAGAGGAGCAGGAATGGGGTGGGAGCACCAAAATCCTGCCCAGCGAGGGATTCATGGATAAAACCCCAGGGCCACGTCCCAGTGCTGCTCCAGGGCCAAAGGGGGAACTAAAAAGCAGCTTTGGGACCACAAATATTGGATTTTGGGGAAAACCTTGTGCCAAAGAGAACGCAGAAGGTGTTTTTGGCAGAGCTGAGTGGTTTTCCCAGGCAGGTTTCACCTTGCCCTGAGAGCAAGGCTTGTGCGTGCCCCCAATGGGGCAGCCCAAAAAGATTGGATCACCCAAAAAAACAGTGTTGAGGTGTGGGTCAGGCCCTTCTGCTTCCCCTGGGTAAGTGGATGCTGAAATCAGGGCCATGGGGATCCCCTCGATGGCATTTGGTGGGTGTGGTGAATCCTAACTGGGGCAGCCGGTGCGTCCTGCGAGTGATGGTTTGCTGGGAAACTGGTATTTCAGAAATTTACTTCCTTTCCAATCTGCAGTGAAAACCCATAAAAAACATCCCGTGGAAGAGTGGTGGGGGCAATGGTTTGCTTGGAGCCACCCCACCGCCCTGGGATCACATCTGCTCTCCATCCCCGCTGGCACTAAGGGCTCCGTGTTGAATCCGTCAGGGCTGGTTTGGGGACGGTGCAGCAAACGTCGGCGGCTCCATCTTGTCTCACCGGCACACTTGGGGAGCCGGGGTGGGGGGACCCCGGGTGGTCCTCCCCCTCTGCCAAAAGCAGGGCCAGACCCCTGGGGATGCTCGGCAATGGGAGACCGCAGCCTGGCAGCCTTCCCTGGCAAGGCTGCGGGGAGCACAGCGGTGCTGCAGGGAATTCAAATCACCTCACAGTGGGAATCAGCACCAGGCAGGAGGAAGTTTGGGGAGAAATATTCCCATTTATGTACAGAAATTATGCCAGACAAGCAAGTTTTGACAAGAAGCTATGAACAGGCAGAGGAAAGAGAAATGCCACTGGCTTTCATCTTTATGTCTTTTTGCAAATTTTATGTCTGAATCAGAATTAACTTTTGAGCTCAAAAGCACTAACCACTGATAATTAAGCCCAAAATGCATCGGTCTCAACGTTAGGTGTCACCCACACATCCCCGTTCAGTCCCCGGCCCTATTATTTTAAATTGATGCAATTATTCATCTTGCAGAGTAATATATTTTTTGTTCTCTGGTGCCCAGTAGACCTTAAAGCAGAACAAATGCTTTAATAAAACCGAGATGGTGCTTCCTGGAAGCCAGAGCACTGGGTTATTAAGAAGAGGAGCAGGTTTGGGAATCTTTAATAAATTATTCCCTAATATTTCTTTCTTGCAACATATCTATATGATTAGTAAATGTTTTCTGTTCACTGATTAACTTTGTTTGTTTCTTAATCAGGTTTAGCAATGTCTGTCTCGTGGTTACAAAATAATTGTTTGATTAATGTGCCTGAATTTACATTTTCATTAAGCCCCCCGAATCAGCTCTGTACCAATTAGCTGCGCCGTAACATGCAGATCTGGGACATTAGAATGACAATTTTAGCCCATTAAGTAATAACTGTTATATTGATTGGTGATAATGGAGCAGAGGCAGTAAAGCTGCATTCAGCTCAGCTACAGCATCCCAGGGTGGTGATGCTGGGGGGGACAATGGGTGCACCCCGGCAGCACCCACTGCCCCCACCCCAGTCCAGCTCCCTTTTGCCACCAGTTGGTGATTAAGTGGCTTTAATTGATTCTTATAATTTGGGCGTCCAGGTGAGGATGTTAGATTTAGCCACCGTGGTCCATTTTTGGTTGATGCTTCCAGCCGGGGTGGGTGATCTGGGTGAGATGTGCCAGAACGAGAGCAGAGCCCTCCTGTGCCTTCCCGAGAGCCTCTGCTCCAGGTGAGTTAGGGCTCCCAATTAGTAATTAGCAATTAGTAACGATGGTGAAATTAACACTTCCCTTTCAATGGGAATGAGCTGTGCCTTATGGGATGAGGAAGGGATGGGATGGGATGGGATGGGGTGGGATGGGGAAGGGAATGGGGATGGGGACAAGAACAAGAACAGGAATGGGAACAGGGATGAGAACAGGAAGGGGCACAGGGACAGAGATGGGGACACTGCCAGAGAGGTGACTTGACTGCTGACTCTGAAGGAGGTGAGACAACTGCCTGGTTGTGTCAGACACAGCCAGAAACAGGTCTGGAGATGCTTTTACGCTGGGGAGGAGAAGAAGGTGGGGGACAAACAAACCGCTTTCCATATTCCTAGGGGACATGCCAGCCTGGGAGGATGTGACCCTGGTATGGCTTTACAGCTAGTAACACTCTGGAAGAGCCGGAGTGAGAGCAAGTTACTATATTTGCTCTCACCACAAACGTGGCGCTTTTTTTTTTTTTATGCTGGATTCTGCTCTCAAAAACTAGGACACAGCCATTACACGTGTCTGCTCCAAAGCTACAGTAATCTCCTGCCATCGGTCGGGGCCGGGGAGGCTGCGTGCTGGCAGCCCTCCGGCCAGGGAGCAGCGGGCGCGGGTTTGCCGGGTGTCCGAGTGCTCCACAGGCTCCAGATCCTGCACTGCTGGCAGCAGGGGAGGGGCTGGAGGGGGTGGCCACCCCCAGGGACCCCCTCATCCCATTTGAAGTGCTGGGGCTTTGCGGGACCCCGCAGCCATGTCACCTGTGCCTGGGGACCTCCGGGCAGTGATGGCCATGTGTCCCTTCCTCCTTCCCACCCGCAATGCCACGGTTGTGGCCACGGCCAGCCGGCTCCGCAGAGGGGCAGGCAGCTCAAAACAGGTTTTTTTTTCCTGAAAATAGGTGCGTAGGTAGGAAAATGAGGCTGTGGTGTGAGTCCAGCCCTTACTAGACATTGGGGAGTCACTGGGTGCCATCACTACGGAGCTTCTGGCCCTCACACATGCCTCTATATATACATATATATAGAATATAAACATACTTACATCTAAGTGGTTCTTTCCCTTACAAACCCTGTTTCCACCAGTTGATGGGCACTGCTTTGCCTGGGAAGTCCTTTCTCTTTTTCTTCCTTTCTTTTTTAAACCAGCAATTAATTCCCTCTTACTGAAGGGGAGAAGCACGCCCAGACGTCGGCGTGTGCTGGGCTCCTCTGTAAGGCAGCACCGAGGAAACGTGAGCAGCAGACAGCAATAATAACGGCAGATGATGCGGGGGGAGCTCGGGCTGTGATGGGCACTGAAGGATGGTTGGTGTGAGAACCGGGTGGTGAGTGGCTCCGAGCTGTGTCATGCATCTGTCAAAAAAAAATTCTTCCAGCCCCAAAACCTCAGCGTTTTAGCTGCCCTCGGTGTTCCCGTCCCAGGCCTGCAGGTCTCATGGCAGTGAGGTTTTTTCTGTATCTCCAATGGGAATTTCCTGCTGTAATGCCTGGAGCTGCTTCTCATGTGGGCTCCAGGGTGGGAGACCTGTGGGATTGGGACCAGGACCAGAACCAGGATCAGGATTGGGACCAGGACCAGGGCTGTGGCTATACTGGGTCTTGGGCACCTCTGAGCTGGTTTGGGGACGGAAGCAGAGCCAGGACAGCACCATCGAGGGCAGATTGTGGCTCTGTCAGAGCCAGGCTGGCTGCCTGGCACAGGGCAGGATGAGGCCCTGCAGCAGTGCTGTGTGCACACAGGGGACCCCACGCTGTCCCTCGCCCTGTCTTGCCCTGTGCTAGTCTTCAACCCCGGCACACACGGAGCTGCCGGCCCAGCCACCCAAAAGCGACCCCACTCCCCAGCACCAGCACCAGGTATTTTATCGGTGGTTAATTTGTGATGTACTGTTGGCCTTCATCAGGGAATGGCTGCAATAGTCATTGTCTTCTGTACAGGAACAAGCAGACCTGGACTTTATGGGCTTTATTCTGCCTTCAGTGCATTAACATTGACGGGAATTATCTGCAGAAGTCTCCCAGGCATCATTTGGAGGAGGGCAGCACTCGCTGAGCTCTGCTCTCAGCCAGGTGTATAGTAGTAGTAGTAAATAATAATAAATAATAATAATAATAATAATAATAATAATAATAATAATAATAAGGCCACCTTCGAGATAAGGAGAATGGCTCCAGATGGCACAGGCAAGCCTTGTCCCTTTTGCAAGAAAGAAGAGGAGAGCTGCACTTGTGCGGAGTGGCTGCTCCATCCCTGTACCAGCCCCAATTCCCAAAACAGAGCTGGGCAAAGCCCCACGGGGGCCATCCCCCTGCCCTCATCCCAGTCCTCGGATGCTCCTCACCAGCGAAGAGGAGATCAGAGTGACTCACTCTGCCAGCAGCAATCACTGACCATCGCCATGCAGGAGCTGCTGGGGAACGATGGCAAAACGGGGTGAAAATAGGAATTTTGGAAGGTTTTCATGAGTTTCCCTATTCCAAGCAGTAATAGGACTGGGCTTGTCTTGCTGTGCCCCATCTTTTCCCCATCTAGTGTCATCTGGAGTGCAAACCAGACCCAGGGAGGGCAAGGAGCATCCCTGGCTTCTGCTTCTCCTCAGCAGCAGCGCTCGGCACCGCCTGGCACAGCACGGGGGAGCAGCCGGCTCATTTATCAGCCAGCGCTAAACCAAGACGCAGAAATCCCATAGCAAAGCCACGCGAAGCAATTTCACCTCCAGATCTGCTCCTCCCTTGAAGCATCAGGATGAACCTGTGCTCACAGATGGTTTTTTTGTTCCTCCCTCAGCGAAACACCTGTGCTGCCTCGGCCACCGGCGGGGAACCCGCTGCCACCGGGATCTGGGGACCCGTTCAGAGTGGGGATGCCCTGACCCACCAACTCATGGCCAGGAGCAGCCACAGCTGCAGGCTGAGCCCCAACACTTCTAGAGGTGGGGACAAACTGGTCACCGGCAAATTTACAGCCCTGCCATACACTCTCTCCATCTGTGATTTAAGATCTGCGGAGCTGCCCTCTGCCTGGGCCAGGGCCAGCTGCTGCCGTGGAGCAGAGGGCAGAGCATCGCCCGTGCCCCTGCCCCAGCCCTTCCCCACATCCATCACTGTCCTCCCGGGTGTTTAATCACGCGTGACCCATGCCTGAGACCCGCGCTGCCCCAGGACTTGCTGCCGGCACGGTTCAGCCCCGATGATTTATTTCCCCACATCCCAGCTGCTCAAGCCCTGGATGTGCTGCTGCCATCCCCTCTGCGCAGAGTGTCCCCTGGGGTGGGTGCTGCTGGGGGATCCTTGCAGACCCTCCAAAGGGCATAAAAATTCCCTCTCTCAAACGCTTTTTTCCCAAAAGCCAGAGATTCACAGATCAGGAAGAAATTCTCACCACGGAGAAGCTGCTCACCGGCACCTACGAGAAAGGGTTTGGTGACACCGGCTACAGCCTGGCCGCCCGCTGAGCTCCAACGGGCAGTTTGCAAGCTACAAAACACTTGAAAGACAAAACCAGATCCATCAGTGAGTGGAAAGAAATTAAAATTAAATCTCTTTTTGAATTTTACCAGGTGGTGTTGTGCTGGGCTGTGTCACGGAGGCTGTGGGGGGGCGGACTGCAGTGCTGCTCTCAGGACATCTCTCTGATCCTCATTAAGCCTCAGGACACCCCTGGGAGGTATTTTCATCTGCATTTTAGACTGCACCAGCCCAGAAGAATTAAACGCTAGGCCCAAGGTCACCCGGTGGCAGCCCCATCGATTGCAAAATGCCCATTTCTGGTGAGATTTCCTGCACCGTTTCTTGCTTTGCATTTAGGGGGCAAATGGATCTCACTGAGGATGCTTCGGGGTTGGGCTGTGCGGGGATGGTGCTGCCCTGTGGGAACCCTCTCGGGGGTTTCCCCATGGGGTGCGTGAGCTGAGCCTCTCCCCAAATGCAGATGGGGGGGACTGATGTCTGCTCCCATTCCTCCCCCCCCACCACACACAGCAGGAGAGCCCGAATCCCCATGGGTGCAGCCCCCCCACCTCCCACCCATCTCACCCTGTTAAGTCCTCCCGGGGCTGTGGGGCTGTCGGGCCCCTTTGCTTTTGCATGGGGGGGGGCCATGGCTGGATCCAGCCAGAAATACATCATCTGCAGAGCCCCGCAATGCAGAGCTGCTGCCCACCCTCCTGCATGTGCCCCGAGCCATGCCCCCCACCCCAAAATGTCCCCTCCTGCTCTGATCCGTCCCCTCCTGCCCCAAACCATCCCCTTCTGCCCTGATCCATCTTCTCCTGCTCCAAACCATCCCCTCCTGCTCCGATCATCCCCTCCTGCCCCAAACCATCCCCTCTTGCCCCTAAATGTCCCCTCCTGCCCCGAACTATCCCCTCCTGCCCCAAACCATCCCCTACTGCCCCAAAATGTCCCCTCCTGCCCCGGGCCAGCATGGCAGCCCAGTTTGCAGAGTGTTAGCTTTTTATAATTTATTAGTAGGGCAATCTGATTTATGCCCTGCTCCTCTGGGACCTGCTGACAAATGAGATGTTGTATTTCAGGAGTTTATGCTGGGAAACAAATAAATAAACAGAGAAATGGAAACCTCATGAATTTTTAAAAGAGTTTATCAAAATCTTTCCCCCCCCCTTTTTCTGAAGGCAGAATGGCTGAAAGGGGAAATATCCTCTCCATCTGCATTCTCTGCACTTCTTTTCCCTTCAATCTCTTAATCCACTTCCTTCCAGATTTAATCCACATGGTTGCCTCTTTCTTGTTTGTTGTTTTTTTTATTATTAATTCCCCCCCACTCCAAATAATCACAAAAACAACACCAAGACACCAGAGGCCCGCGTCCATCCTCCCGGCCCTGCGGCTCTGGCAAGCAACCGCAGAAGCCTGTTTCAGCATTACAACATCCCTCTTCTTTTTTTTTCCCTTCTCTTACCCTAAAATGACCCCCTCAATTTGCAGCCACGGGGTATTTCTTGAGCTTGCAGGCAGCAGGGCTCAGGCAGCCGTCGCTGCCCGCGCTGCCTACACCGGGAGAGCAGGTCCCTCCCAGGAGACTCGCATCACTGTCGCTGGCATCCTAATGAGTTAATTAAGAAAAATCAGGGCAAGAGAGGTGTGAGTCCTCAGGGGATGGTTACTGGGAGATGCAGGAGATGTTCATGTTGGTCCCAGGGGATGGTGGCCACACAGCTGCTTCCCCGGGGGGGCTGGGGAGATGCTGGCATTGGGGAGGACTCTCGAGCATCTGGTGCCTGCTGGAGGGGGTCACGCTGCATGATTTCCCGTGCCAAGAAGAGCTGCTTCACAATATTCCCCCCCACCTGCCAAGGGTTGGCCCCTGCTTTCCAGTGCCCAGGATGGTGCTGGGGATGTGAGTGATGCTCGGGGCGCTGTAGCTCACACACACCTCCTGCCTCCAACACCTCGCAGACCCCAAAACTCCCCCCTGCAAGCAATTAAAAACCACCGGGGCAATCCTGCCTTGCCCCCATTCCAGCTACTTCAGCTTGCTCCTGCCAAAGTTGTAATGACAGAAACTGTAAATGAAAAAGAAGAGGAGGAAAGGCATCGCATAGCCCGCAGAAGCTCATTAGTTTGCAGCATTCATTATTTCTAGGTGCTCCCTGTTTTCTGCCCCACATTGCGCAGGTTGGTCAAAGCAGAGACAAGCACTGAGAGCACGAGATTTGCTGAATTATTGACTTTTAATCAGCTGCTCCCCGATAACCCGGACCAGCTCCCCCAGGCACTGAAACCCCCGGGAAAGCCGGGACTGTGGGCACATTTTCCACTCCCTGGGAGGTGGGAGACCCCGGAGAAGCACATTGGGGACTCAGCAAAGTTATAAATAAGTAAATGACTCAAATGAGGCTCCTTATCCTGCCCTTCTTTGGATGCCACCACCTTAGTAACGTCTGCAAGCACCAGCCTCATCCTCAGGAGGAAGGCAGAGCCTGGTGCCATGGCCCAGGGGCTGGGATGCTGCTGCAGCATCACCCATCCGCAAAGGCTGGAGCATCCCTGTCTCCTCCCACTGCTGCCATGGGGATGCTGGGGACCAGGGGGAGAGAAACCCCTTTCAGCTGCAGGCCCTGCACCCCCCTCCACCCTCCCCAGGTAAAAAATTTGCTGCTAAAAAGTTGAGACGTCAAATCACAAAAGGACCAAAATGTGGCTTCAAAACCAAACTTGTTTTTCTACATCCCGGCTCATTAGTGGCACAGAGCAAGAAAGCAACAAGCAACCCATTTAAATTGTAGATTCTGACCTTTACGCTTAAGATCTTTTCAGACATCCTGTTTACAGCTTTTTTGTGCTGGCACTTCATAATCCTCAAAATGAGATTTCATGCAGCTTTTTTTACTATTATAATGCACCGCATCCTCTTTTTTTCCTCCTGAGACAGTCTGGGTAATTAGAAGTTTCTGAAAAGACCCATAAATGAGGGCTGCAGCCTGCTGCCTTGGCGGGGAGGAGGGAATGGCTGCTCCAGCGTCCCCACGGCAGCGGGGACCCGGCGTTCACCCCGAGCCCTTACGCAGTGAAAGTCACCCTGGTGCCAGGGCACAGAGCGCCGTGGGCTCCGCTCCCCCGGATAAAGCTGTCTGCAGAAACCTCAGCAGTCACTTTTGGCTCAAAACCCACTGTCCCTGACGTAGGGATTTATTTGATGTACTTGGGGACACTTAAGGCCAATGTCAAAAGTCCCCTGGCAATAACCTCGAGGTCTTTGCGGTGAAAAAAACACCCTTAAAGCCCTGTAGAACTGGGTCCTTCTGGTGCAGCATCGCCGGGAGCCGTTCAGGCTGCTGATCACTATTTGGAGCGGCTTCATTTACGTCATGGCCAAAAAGGAAAATATATCTGATGTTTCAGGACGATCCCTGATTGCTCTTGGGACAAGCCTAGCCCAGAAAAAGCAAAATAAAACAGTCTTTGAAAGTTGTTTTTGTGAGTGCTATTGTAAACCAATGACTCTAAATCTTGCCTCGCACGCATCAAAATGGCTGTTGAGCGGCTCATGTGCCAGAGCTAGCCAAATTCTTGTTCCTCTGGCCTGTGGGCTCTGCAAAATCCCCCCGGCATGTGTTGGCATTGCTCAGCAGCTTCCCCCGCCGCTGCCCCTTGCCTGCCTGCAGCACCCTCCGTGCATATATACACCCTCTGTGCATATTCCAGCCCATGGTGCAGGAGAGGGTGTAAAGAAAAGCCAACAAGGTATTTGCAGGAAGCAAACTTTGTTCTGATGGACTCTCGTCCAGGGGGAAGGCACCGTGCATCCCACTGGGAGATCTGGAATATTTGTGAACACCCCTCTGGGGAGCTGTGGAGGAGACATCTCTGGTTTTACAAAATGCAAGACAGAATTGCTGGGTTTGTGGGGAAAATGGGACCGTTTGGAAGCAGGGAAAGCCCTTGGGTGGTGGGACTCACCGACCCAGCGTGGGGGTCTCTGGGCAGGGGACTGTGTGGCTGCTGCTGCTGACCCCAGCCATGGCAGGTCTTGACCCCCCCCAGTCCCCCCCAGCAGGGAGGGAGCGTTGCCGGGGGCGTTTGCATGGCCAAACCCAAGAAACCGAGTACGGGGAGGATAAAAATAGTACAAAGAGCTCTTCAGCCCCCAGCCTGGAGCTGAGGCAGCACTCGCCAGCCTGGTTTCCTATGGAAACAAGCCTCCGTGGTCCATGTGCCTGCCTGCGCCTGCCTGCGCCTGCCTGCGCCTGCCTGGGGCGGTTCGGGATGGCTCCCTCGCACATGGATGCTCTCGAAGCCAGCGTGGACCCAGCCGAGGCCGCAGTTTGCCTCGGCAGGGACAGCAGCAGGATCCATCCCCCCCCTCAGCCGCTGCCTTCCTGAAATTCCCGGCCTCCCCACTCCGGGAGCGGGGGGCTGCCGGCGGGACATTGGGATCCACAGACCCCAGCAAATCGCAGCCACTGCGGGCAAATCGCTCGGGGTCCCCCCGCGCCACCGGGGGCACCCAGAAAAATGCCGCCCCCTGAGCCCGTACCCCCGCCTGCAGCAGAGGTGCTTGCGGGAGGAGAGTCCATGCCCACGGAGGGTTGTTGCCTTAAGCCCGTGAAGACAGCGGGATTTTCTCTAGATCCTTTTTTAATTATCTCCTGACCCGGAGGGACTCGGTGTGTGCTGCGGCCTGGCGTGCGGGGGGGAGCGGGGGGCAGCCGGGCAGGCGATGGGGCTTCCCGCTGCCCCCAGCACACCTTAAAAATCCCCCCAAATGCCAACAAAGGGTGTGGGGGGGACCCCTCTCACCTTAATCACTTCACAATTGTCATTTTTCCTACTCCTGGAGTCAGGAAGTTTTCAAAATCATTTTTCGGTGATCTGATACAAATATGTATAAATATATTGGTTTTATTTTTTACATAGATATCTTTATATAATTATATTTTTATATATCTTTGCACAATTATATTTATACATTATTTATATATTTATATATACTTATATATTGTTTATTGTATATCAATACGCAGTATTATTAATAATTCTATCTATACATTATTTATTATTCTATATCAATATATGGTATTGTTTATAATTATATTTATATATAATAAGTAGATAATACTTTTATTTTTTTCTTGCTGGCCCCGTTCACTAAATCTCTGGCTGGACCCGAGTGCCGGGGCTCGGGGCAGCGCTGGGGCCGGGTCCCCGGGGTTGGGGATGTGGGATGGACACACACACACAAACACACACACCCCCTCAGCACCCCTTGTCCTTGAGCTACACGGGCGGGGCAGGGGCTGACCGGGAGCCGTTTATCCGTCACCAACCTCGTTCCTAAATACGAGAAAAAAAAAAAAAAATTCAAATAATAAAAATCTTGAAGCGGCGAGGCGGGCGGCGGCGCGGGGCCGGGAGGGAAGGGGTTAAGCGCAGGCAGCGCTGCAGGCCGGCGGAGGGAGCGGAGCCGCAGCGGAGCTGGATGGAGCCGTTAAGTAACGGCGCCCGGGAGCGGCCCCGGGCAGAACCGAGCGGCAGCTGCCGCGCCGGGCCGCTCCCCCCCCGCCGCCCCCCCAGCCCCGGCCGGTATGAGCCGAGCCCCGGCGGCGGGGCAGGGCCGGCGGGGGCCGAGCCGCAGTGAGCGACCGGCGGACACCCCCCTCCCACCCTACCACCACCCCCCCTCCCCGGTTCCACCCCCCCACACCCCCCCACCCCCCCCCCCCGCCGCTCCCGGGGGCGGCCGGCGGATGGAGCGGCGGCGGCGGCGGCCGGGGAGAGCGCCCGGTGCGGGTAGGAGGCGGCGGGGGGCTGCGCCGGGAAGTTGGGGGGAAGGGGGGGGGCAACCGCGCTGAGGGCGGGGGGGGACGGGTTAAAAACGGGGGGGGGGGGATAAAGATTTAAAATAATCTTTATAAGGGGAGGGGGCGCCGGGCGAGGGGTGGGGGGGGCGGCTCGGGGGGGCGGTGTGCGGGGAAGTTGGGGAGGAGGCGGGAGAGCCTGCCGGCGCCCCGCGGGTTAAGGATGCTTTGCAGGAATTTTGTTAATAATTCTCGCCTTGGCAGAGATTTTTCGCTCGGTATCGTGCTGCTTGCGAAAGGGTTTCTGGCTTCGGAGAGGAGCGGGAGACAGGCGGGGAGAGAGCTCTTCCTCCTCCTCCTCCTTCTCCTCCTCCTCCTCCTCCTCCTCCTCCTCCTCCTCTTCCTCCTCCCGAGACTTTGTGCAGGAGCATCTCAGCAAGGGAAATGGGGAGAGATGGCAATCCTTCCAAAGAGCCCTCCCCTGTTTGTTTTCTTCTTTCGATCTCCACGCTGACAACTTATTGGAATATTTTAATATAAAGTTAAAAAAAAACCCAACAAAACATCTGCAGGAAAAGCAGAGGCAGTTGGAGAACGGCGTGAAGGTTACCTTGAGCTGAGCATTAGAAAACATTTCTTCCGTGACAGCAGGATTAAATAAAGTTTCTTGGCAATCCGGAGCGGGGAAGCCCAATCCGGCAGCGGGGACCAAGCCCTCGGCCTTGGGGTGCTACCACCCAGCCTGGCCCTGGCCCACCTGCACCCTCCCACCCTGCGAGGGCCGTAACCTTCCCCTCTCCGGGGATTTGCCCCGAGTTATCCTTTACAGTGGCTGCCCCTTCCCTGGGCTCGGGAATCTGCTGGCCTGGCTGGATGGTGAGTGCCGGCTGGTCCCCGGCATCACTAAGCACGAGGGGCTCCTCCTCCGAGCTGGGGTTCGTTAGCGGTTATTATTAATTTCTTGCATGCCCGTGAGAGGAGGGGGTTGCATGGGCCTGGCTGGGGGGAGCGGTGTGCGCCCCAGGAGGTTTTGCTCGGGGTTTGGGTGGCTTTCCCAGAGCCCAGGGTACAGGTGCCTGGCTCACCCCTGCCCAAATCTCCCCCCTGGCTTTAGGGTCCCTGATGCTCTCGTCCCCTCGCAGCCCAGCCAGAGCGTGCGGCCGCTTTTCCTCTCCTAGAGACAAAAGAAGCCTTGTCCTTCCTGGGGGGTCTTTTCCCCCAGCTCTGGCAGCAGATGGGGGTGCCACCAGCCCCACAGCACCCCAGCGAGCTGCTCTCGCTCTCACCCTGGCCACTAGCCCATGGGCTCCAGCCAGCCTGGGACGGGGTTACCCCCTCCCCGGCTTCCAGCTGCACCGTGCTCTGAGGTTTCCTTTGCTGCTATTTCCCTTTCATGCTCGCTGCAGCCTCATGTTGGAGCCAAACCTCTGCCCAGCACCGTGTCCCCCACACAAGGCTGGGCTGGGTCCCCAAGGCCACCCCCCAGCCCTTCAGCCTCCCACCCAAATTCACGCTTTCCAGGACTGAGGCGGGATCCCCTTCTCCCAGCTTTGCCCCATGGGGGGTTACAGCCTTCCTGGGGGTTCAGCATCTCTCCCAGCTCGGTCCCTGCTGACCAGCAGACCCCAGGAAGGCTTTGACCTCCCCCCAAGTCCTCAATCCCCCCAAGCTGTGCAGGGAGCTGGCTCTGCTCCGGGATAGAAATCTCTGTGCTTTGGTAACTTCTTCATGATGTCCCTCTGGAGCGAAGACCTCAGCCTGGGATGGGGGGATGAGCATGGGGCAGGGGGACATCACTCAGCGCTGCTCCATCGCCCCAGGTGGGATGGGGATCTCTGGGATCAGGGGGACAATGTGGGGGGACCCCAAGGGATACATCAGGGGGTTGGGGTGTGATTTGCAGAGCTGTGGAGTTGCAGTGACCCCTGGGCAGTGCCCACTGCTCCTCCCGAGCTGCGGGGGACGTTGCCCCTGAGGTGGGTCTAGGGGTTTCCCTCTCAGCTGGGCTTTTTCAGGAAGCTCTCCAAGAAAAAACCTGGGATGTGCTGGGTTTTCTGCCGTGTGCAGGGGTCCGGTAGCGTTGCCAGGGGGGCTGGGGGGAGATGGCTGCTGTGTGACGCCTCCATCCCACGGGGACAAGCAGGGGCAGTCACTGTCCCCTGCCCTGCTCACCCGCTCCCAGCCGGGTCTGTCCCCCTGGCTCAGGGTAACCCTGGTCCCTCCTGAGCCTGCAGCTTTCCCAGGAAAGGCAGATCTCTTCCCAAACTGGGCCTCTGTCTCCCGCGTGCAGCAGGATGCACTGCTGCTGGGTGTGCAGGAAAAGAAAGAAATCAGCCCCCCCGGGAGAGGAGGCTTTAAACCAAGGGCTGCAAGAAATCACCTTTCTCACTATATTAATTTAAATAGGCTGCAGAAGGCATTGTCTGCTGCTTGAAAAACTGTTTTTCTTAATTGCCCCAGTGCCGTGTATAATCCCAGATTACTGAGGGCTGAATGAAGTCTCCGTGGCTACAGGAGCTGAGCGTGGGCTTTACAGGCAAATTAGTTTTGGCTCTTACCTGCCTGGGAGGCGCATGGGGATTAATTGTGGACCGAACGTGCCGGGCTCTTCCGTAGTACCCATGGAAGATGTTTCTGTGGGGCTGAGCCACCCCTCCTGGGGGGTCACACCTCCCAGCTCCCAAGTGGTGGCCCCCATGGACCCCATCAGGGTCTCTATGGGATTTATGCTGCTATAGGTACCAGGAGGGGGTGGTCCCGTAGGTGCTGCTGGTGGGGTGTGTTTAGTTTTCCCCTGGGGATCTCCCTGCGGCGCATGGCACCTGAGTCTTGTCACCTCCCGTGAATCCGGGGGCCGGGACTGGCTCCGGTGCTCGAAACCTCAGGATAAAACCAGGCTGTGGGGTTTGTCCCTCATCGTTGAGAACAAGAGCAGCAGGTGGCCTTCTCTGAAAGAAGGAGCCCGCAGGCTCTGGATGTGGTGGTGGCGGTAGTTTGGGGTTGCTTTGCCACCGCGGCGGGGATGGTGCAGGTGTCCCTGGGCTCTGCCCGCGCTGTCCCCTCCGCCTGTACCAGGGTAGGGCCCAGCCAGTGCAGGAGCAGCTGAAGGCTTTGGGGATGTTGAGCTGTGCCTCCTCCAGAGCCGGACGGGTATGGGGGGCTGTGCACCCCCCTGGGGGCCGGCTGCCCGCTGCTTTCCCCGCTGCAGGACGGTGCCTGGTTGTGGTTGCTGCAGTGCAGCCGGCGGTGCTCTCCCTGGCCTCGCATCTGGAAGAGGCCAGCCCTTATACCTTCAGCCTCGTCCTCCCCGGCTGCTGGAGGCAGCTGCAGGCAGTGCTTGGTCTGGATGGGGGGGCTTTGCTGAGCCAGCAGCTGGCTGGGATCCAGCTGTGTCTCTCTGGGGGACATCCCCTGCCTTCCTTCTGCCCTTCTCCTCCTCCTCTTTGCCCGGTTTGGAGCAGCCCCGTGTGAGCGCACATCCACTCCAGTGCACGTCTCAGCTCAGTAAGTCTTATTGAAAACCATAACTGGATTTTGCAGACTGGGCATAAAATGCCCAGAACATAATACGTATTAAAACTCATTAGGTTAAGCCCATTTACAGACACACAGTGTCATCTGAATGAGGTTAAATCACCTTTTTCACAGGGCTTAATTGTCGAAAGGGTGCCACGGGCGAGGATGGCAAGAAGGGGGAGAGGGAGCGCAGACCCTGCGGCAGTCCGGGGCGCATCCCTTGGTGTCACCGACCTCCCCGGGGTCACCTCTCCCAAATACCGCCATATGTCACCACCGACACAGGCCTGACACTGTTCACATCCAAATGGAGCTCCCGCTCTGGCCTTGCAAGGAAAAATGTGGAAATAATGGGGAAATAGAGGTTTCTCAGCACTGCACGTGGGGATAGGGCTGCCGCCGGCAGCAGGGATGCTCCGGGAGGGATGTTCGGGGATGCAGCAGGAGAGGGTTCAGCTGGGTTATTAGTTTCTATTGCTGAAAGCACAGAGGGATCCTGCTCACTCCCCAGCGCCCACCCTGTGCCTGGCTCTCCAGTGCAATTAGCCACGGCAGCTAATGAGGGAGCTCCCCGCTCCTTCCACAGACACGCTCTGGCCCGGCCAGAGGAAACCCGGGTACTGGCAGATGGAATAATGCTGACGGAGCGAGTTAGATAAACACGGGCTTGGGGTTGTTGCAGATTAATTAAAATAATAATAATGCTGTAATATAGGGTGCATTTCAGCAGCTGGGATGGGGATACTGGGTACAACGGCTGGAGCATCTCTGTTGTGCCAGCTCATTTAAATCACCCCACGGATTCCCCGGTATCCTCCGCCTGCCGGAATCTCCAGAATACACAGCTATTTCCTTCTCTGCCTTCGGCATCGTGGCGTGTGTTTTTTAAATGATTTGTGGCTTGAAACATTTTTCTTTATGAGCCACTTTCACACTTGCAAGGGGAATTCATCCTACAGGAGGCTGGAAGGGGCTTTGATGTAGTTGCATGTGGAAGAACAGAGTGCCAGGCAAAAAAAACCCCTTTTTGGCTCCATTTGGGCCATTGTAAAGCAAAATACACGGGAAGTGAGTGGAAGCGAGCGGAGCCCCACAAGCTTCTGCGTGCTGCAGAGGTGGGATTATTTGGAAATCAGTGGCCTGAAGGCAACTGCATTTCTTTGCTTTCAGGGGCTGGATGACCCTCCTGCACCCTGGCTTGGATTTGTTTCAGTCTGATGGCTGCGGGGTCTGAAGCGGGACGAGCATCCCCTGGGCGGGGGGCTAGGGTGTTTGTGGGAATTTGGAGTGCTGGGTAGCTCAACAGCAAATGTAAGATTTAAAAATGGGGTTAAGGTTGCTTAAATCAGCTTGGTTAAATAAAATAGCCCTTCTGGGACACGCTGCAGCCCCTGGGCTTCTCTGCGTAGCACTGGCCGGTCATTCTTGGTGCATCGAAATAACCCAGAGCAGGATCCAGCCCATCGCCATGGGATTTATTTATAACTTGGCCCTCGGAGGGTTTTCATCCTCTGGAGAGTGGAGGGAGCGCTTATAGGAGGCTGTGCAACTAGCACGGCCCCATTTCTGTGGCTCTTGAGGCCTTTTACAGACATTAATCAATTAGTCTGGGGCAGACTCGTCCCTCCGGACAAAAGGATCTGTGATACTTCCCGAGGTCAGTGCCTTGTGCCCAGCTGGGCTTGTGGCTGCGGCTTCCCCTCGCCCTGGGCAAGTGCTGAGACTGTCGATAAATCTTCTCCAGAATATTTAAAAATCAGTTTTTGCCCATAAGCGAGAAAGTCAGCCACCTAATTTCAGTCTAAACCCCTCCATCGATTCCCAGCCAGGAGGAAGATTTACAAACCCTGCAACACGCTTGGAAACCCTGCACAAAAATCTATCAGCCAATGGGCAAGTCCTGCTCTGGATTTACAAATCAGGCCAATAAATCCCAAATGAGAGGTTTTTCCTTTGCATGTCTTGGTGGTTTGGCCTACGGAAGGGGTTTAAAAGCTCCGCAGGGAAGCACATGCCTGCCCCACGCAGGTCCCTGGGGCGAGCTGCTTCCCCGGGCAGGGACAGAGCAGCCACCGCTCGCTGTGACATCCAAAAAGCGCCAAGCCAGCTCTTTCTAAGCGCACACCGACCTTTCCACCACACCCTTCCCAGAGGAGGGGATGCACAAACACGTTTCTCGGCAAAATTAAGGCAGGGAGCAGCTGAATAAATAAACTTTCCTTCGACTTAAGGGCAGCTGACTGCTGGGTGCGCTCCGCTCGCCCCTGGAAGAGGCAGCTGGTGGGTGCTGGGTGCTCGGGGAAGATGCTTCAGACAGTCCAGATGTGCCCTGCTGTGACGGAAACCTCGATTTTCAACATCCCAGTTTACTCAGTTTCGTTCCCAGCAGTACTGGTGTTTACATTGATTTGCTGCTTCTGTTCTAAAGAGTGAGTAAGGGGTTTGGGGGGCTGAAGAGGAAGGTGGCAGGTTTACCTGGGAGTTGCCCAGACAGCCATGCCCAGCTCCCACCGCAGTTTGCTCCTGGGGATGGAGGCTGAAAGGCTCGAGGGATGCCACCCCCAAGGGTGCCCAGTGCCCTGGGTGTTCATGCTGGTGTCACTGGTTGGTGCCGTTGCCTGCACCAGGAAGGCTCGAGGGTGTGAAGCTGCAGGAGCTGCTTTGCGGTGGCAGCAGTCACCCTGCGGAGCCGTGGGTGGGGATGGAGGGACACGGGGCTTCCTCTGGAAGAAAAGGATCTGGGGGTTCTAGTTGATAAGAGCTGAACATGAGCCAACAGTGTGCCCGGGTGGCCAAGAAAGCCAACAGCATCCTGGCTTGTGTTAGAAATAGTGTGACCAGCAGAAGCAGGAAGGTGATAGTCCCCCTGTGCTCTGCACTGGTGAGGCCACACCTGGAGTGTTGTGTCCAGTTTGGGGCACCTCAATACGAGAGAGATCTCGAGGGGCTGGAGCGAGGGCAGAGGAGGGCAACGAGCTGGGGAAGGGCCTGGAGAATAAATCCTGTGAGGAGCGATTGAAGGAGCTGGGACTGTTCAGTGTGAGGAGGAGAAGGTGAGGGGAGACCTCATCACTCTCTACAGCTCCCTGAAAGGACGTTGTAGAGAGGTTGGTGCTGGTCTCTTCTCACAGGTAATTAGTGACAGAACAAGAGGGAACGGCTTTAAACTGCAACAGGGGAGGTTCAGACTGGACATTAGGAAAAAATTTTTCCCAGAAAGAGTGGTCAGACAGTGGAATAGGCTGCCCAGGGAGGGGGTGGAGTCCCCATCCCTGGATGTGTTTAAGGCTCGTTTGGATGAGCTGTTGGGGGATGTGGTGTAGGGGAGAACTTTGTAGAGTCGGGCTGAGGGTTGGACTCGATGATCCCGAGGGGCTTTTCCAACCTGAATGATTCTGTGAGAAGGCGCGTGGTCCCTGCATCAAAGTGGGGATGGCTTTGGAGTGACAGGAGGTCCCAGGAGCATGCCAAGCACTGGATCTTTCACACCAAGCACGGGGTCCTGCACGCCGCCGCATTTCCAGACCTCAGCAGAGGCCTTTTGCGGGGAAGCTGTGCTGGGCACCCAAGGGTGTTCAGGCGGGTGCAGGACCATCCTCTCCCCCATGGGACCGAAGTTGGTGCCCACAGCGTCCCTCCGGCGGGACAGGGGCCCCCGGGCACGTTGCCCTGTTGTGGTCATTAGACTCCATCCCATCCCTCTGTATTTTAAAGCCCTATTCTTTCCCTGTCCCTCTGATAAGAAATGCTAATGATGTGATGAAATTGGATAGTTCGGTCGCCTTCTCCTCCTAATGGAACTCTTGTGTTCATTAATTTGCTGTTTTTAATGGGCTGATTGTTCTCCTGTGCTGGGGGAACCACGTGAGCCCTTCAGCGTGTTTTGCCGTGGTCAGATGTGAGGTGGTGCTTGAAGGCAACTGAACCTTGGTGCTCAATAATTGCAGAGCAATTTGGAGACAAGACCCAAATGTATAATTTATCACCGTTTCATTCATCCCGGTCACGAGCGGTCGCAGAGATGCTCACGCTGCTCGGCGGAGCCCCCTCGGGACCTGCACCCACCTCCCCGTGCACCGGGGGCGGCAAGATAAACCTTGCAAATTAATGAGGATTTTCTTGGCCCTGCAACAAGTAATCACAGAGCCCCAAACCTGCGGGCAGAGCTTGCCTGCTCCCTGCCGGCCTCGGTGCCGCTGCCGCCGCAGAGGGAGGTGGGTTGGGTGTGGAGTGATGCTCGGCCAGGCATCCCGCTGCCGGCACGAGGGTTTTGGCTCTTGGCAGGAGTGTGGTGATGGAAGTAGGCGAGGAACCAGCCCCCCTGTCTGCTTGTGGAAAGGATCCCCCCTCGGCTGTGGCTCTGGGTGCCAATGGGGTCTGGGGGAGCAGGGAGGATGGCCCACCCCCAGCGCTGCCAGCCATGGGGAGATTTCCAGCCATGGGGGGATCATTCTTGGAAAAGCTGAATTTTGCTGCTGCCCACTGCACCGCGCGGGCTGGTTAACGTCCCCGTTAGCTTCGGTAGTTTGGCTGGTAAAGTGTGTCACTGCTGTTCTCTAGCCATGCCGCAGGCTGGGCTGGCACCAGCTCTGCTTCTGACCCGCAGCCCTGGCAGGAGCAGCACAGGGGTGCAGGCAGCAGGGGGGCAGGATGCAACCCCTGGGGGACACTTGCTGTTGCAGGTTGCGGGGGGGTTGAGGACCCGTGGGGTCCCACCGAGGTGGCTAGTCCTTCCACCCCAATGCTGCTGCACTGGGGGGCTGGATCCGTCCTTCCAAGACAGGGAGGGCTGGTGGGGTGCACAGAGCAGCGTTGCGGGGCGCGGCCAGCATCCCCCATCCTGGATGGCTATCAGCAGGGTGAGGCCCCCCCAGTCACCCCCCCAACGATGTCCCAAGCCCCCGCTCATACTGGGAGCACTGGTGCCGGCTCTGTTTGCCACGCTCGCTGTTTGTAAGCCATAGCCAGCGAGGGAGCCGTAAGCCGAGCACATTATCTCCTCCAGACAATTAGCAGAAGCATTAATGGAATATATGCAAATGTGCAGTAATTGACCTGCGACTCCGCAGTTCATGATGGAGAAGGATGAGCTCCAGATGGCTTAATGATAGTAATTTAAGCCCCTTCTTTATATGCCATGCTTCCTTGCCATAGCCCGGCAGGACCAAGCTCAGGCAGGGAGGAGGGCGGGTGGCAGTGGGGACACTGGGGACCAGTTTGCACCCCAAACTGCCCCGTACTCAGCGCCCATATAAAGCCCCGGGAAAGTGGGTTGAAGTGCCAAACAGCAGCTTGTGCCGGCACGGGAAGGGAAGCTCTGAGTTCCCACGGAGCGGCCCTTCCCTGCTGGCCACTGGCCAGGGAGCCTGGGAGAGTGGCCAAGCGCCAACAGGTCCCTGGGACCGCCGGGCTGGGGGATGCTCGCCCACCGTGGCAGGGGCTGGACCACCCGCCCTGGTGTGCCAGGGTCCTGCCTACGCCTTCGTCCTGCCACAGAGGTGCCTGCAGATGCAAAAGCCTGAATAGCAAGCAGTCTTCTTGCTCGGCTGCTACTCTGAGTTTACTCAGCCTTCACTCAGGGTGTGTAGGCCCCAAGCGTGGCCAGGGAGGGGGCTGTTTAGGGGAGCCCGAGGGGCTCAGGCCCCACCAGCGATCTGCCCCACGCAGCCTGCCCAGCCCTGAGCTCCACAAAAGTTCACCTGGCAGAGCCAGAGGTATTTGAATAACCACTCTGGGAACCCAAATTAAAATATTTATGTATAATTCATGCCATATGTTCCACCAATATTTTTTATTTAATCAACTGAAGACAGATGGCAAGAACATAGAGGCCATTAAACTAATGGCACTTTGTCTTTCCATTTATTTTAGTCTCCTTTCCTAAAGTAAGACGAGTCTATGACAGGCAGCACACCCCAGGCACGGGGCCGTCCCCACCACCGCTGATGTGCCGGTGGGCTGCGGTGACAGTGGCATTTCCCACCATGAAGCCACCACGTAGCCTGGCATGGTGTTATCCCGGGCAGGACTGGAGCGAATCCTCTATAGCTGGGGGGTTTGGAGGAGAGAAATGCCCCCCCAGAGGGAAAAGCTTGGCTGTCTCCCCATGCTGAGAGCCACCAGGGATGGCCCTGGTAGCCCCGGTTGCGGCGTTCCCGGGGCAGCTCCGTGTTGATCCGGCTGGCAGGGTGTGAACAGGGACGGTCAGCCCTCCAGTCCCAGCTGGAGAATAGAGGATGCTGCGGCCTCAATGTCTGTAAAAACCTCTCTGGGGGCATATTGGGCTGAAATGCAGCTGCGGGAGAGCCACGCTGGGGACAATGTGGGGACATCATGCTCGCGAGGGGCATCCCAGCATTGCAGGGTGCCCGGGTGGGGAGCAGCAGCTTGTGGCAGCCTCTTGCCCCGCTGCCCACCCATCTCGCAGGGCTCGGGGGCTTCGCTTGGGGCCGGCTGGTGCACAGAGACCTTCAGATCTAGGGGTGAAATGTGGGTGCACGAGTGTGCGCGCACACACGAACACGTGGATGCATGTGTGCAGCACTCATCCTCTTGCAGATGAAATCAGGTGAAATCGGATGAAATCAGAAATACGCCACGTGCCCCAGCACCATCCTGCAGCCCCTCTCTTGCACGACAAGGCAGAGATGTGGGGCTCAGGAGTCAGGACTCACCCCCGCATCCCCGTCACGGCTCCCACCACCCTGACATCTCCCTCCTGTCCCACATCCTCGTGCCGGGGGGTTGAACTGCCCCTCTGCGGGGCTGAAAGGCGAAGGAGAGCCCCGGCGTCTGGGCCGGGGGCTGCGATCCTCCCCGCGTCCTGGGATGCTTTCCTAAGTGTGCCTTTCTCTTTGATTGCAGGTGGAGATTTCTTGCCCTGGGAGTGAGATGAATGGGGCTTCCTTAGACAAAGGGTCCCAGTCAGCGTTTCAGGCCCCGAGACGCGTCCAGGGACTTTTCATTCTTTGTCTGAAAGGGCGACGGTGCCGTTTCCATTAGAGAGATGCTTGCGAGAGCCGGTGCCGCCGAGCGGAAAGGCGAGCAAGAAGAGCTGTGTCAGCTGATCGGCTTTCAAATCACCTTCAAACCCTCGATTTCCTTAACATGATCCTTCCATCAGCCGAGTCTCCGGGGCACGGCCGGGGGGCTTTGCCGGCAGGAGAATAAACTGGGGACAGCGGCGACAGCCAGCGCTGGAGAAACACCCTGTGCACGGCGGGGGGGGGGCTCCAAATCCGCCCTACTGCCTTCCCCGGCTCTCCCACTTTTTAGGATCGGGCAATAGCTTTGCACGGCCTCACCCTGCAGCCCCCGCCGTGCTTTTGGGGAATCCATCTGCTCCCCCAGTACATCCCGGGAGCCGCCTCTATCCCGGGGGGTGGCAAAACCCCCCCTCAGAGCACCCCTGGGGCCGGAGAGCAGCTCCCCCGCGGCGTTGGCTGCTGGGGAAGGGATGAAGACGCTATGGCCAAATTATTGGTAAAACTCCAGCGGTATTTTCGGCGAAAACCCGTGCGTTTCTTCACGCTGCTGGCTCTCTACCTGGCAGCCGGCAGTTTGGTTTTCCTGCACTCGGGCTTCACCGGGGAGCCCACGGTGACGGGGAGCCAGCGCAGCCCCGGGGCCGGCGAGGGGCCGGGGCTGCCCTACCTGGGGGTGATGCAGCTGAGCCACGGCTTCAAGGCGGCGGCGACGATGCCGGAGGGGGGACGGCGGCACGGACCCTGGTTCAAAAGCACCTCCAAGGAACCGGTGGAGAGGGGCAAAGCCGGAGACTACGGCAGCACCCGGAGCCGGGCACTCAGGGGCAGGAGCGGCCGTGAGAAGGAGGAGGACAGAGGTAAGGGCTGGGGGGACACGCGTCTGGGTGGGGGTCCCTCCTCTTGGCCTCTCCCGGGGAAAACCTCATGCACCGGGGCAGTGGTCTCTGAGCTGGTTTGGTTGTGCACCCCTACCAGGGACAAATTTCTGATCATGCACCTCCAGTAAATATGTGTTTATTTATTTATAAATCATATGCTTGTGCTACTCGAGCGCTGAGGTTTCCTTCCCACACCCCAACAGGCTGCCCTGCGCATCCCCTGAGGCACAGCACCCTGCTTTGGAGATCGCTGCTCCAGAGGATGTTCCCAGAAAGATCTTCTCCCTCCTTCCCCTCCTTCCTCCCTGCCCAGGTGCCAGTAACCCACTTTCCTTTTTCCATTTTCACTCTTTCCGACTTGTGCATCATCAAGCTCTGAGTCGCACCTTGCTGGGACAGGCACTTTTGGGGGTGCCAGCTGGGGAGAGGCTGCACCCTTTCGTCATCCCATCCTTTGGCTGTGCCATGGGCCAAATTCAGTTTTAATTTTGTTGGTCCCAATGAACTCTAAAACCAGATTTGTGGCCTGTTTTTTGCATTGCTGGGGTGTTCAGGCAGGGGCTGGCTGCCGTTGCCTGGCAGGCACTGAAGTGCAGGCAGGCGTGGGTGCAGGCAGGGCTGGGGTTTGGCCTTTCAAGCCAGGAGATCCCTGCCTGGCCGCTGCCTGGGCTGCGGGGTGTATTGTCGAGTGGGACTGTTATTAATGAACAAGAATAAGCGAATATAGTAGATCTCATTGATTTTTAAAATGTCATCTATTTATCCTGAAGGCAGCTGTATGCAGACACACTTGCCCACCTGCTCTGAAATTGGGTGCCTGAGAGCTGCCCATCAGGGCTCTTCGCATCCCAGTGGTTATTCGGCTGATTGCTGCCCTCGTTGGCACCCACGAGCACCCAGTGCCAGCAAATCTCACCCAAACACCCTCCCAGTCCCCTCTCCGCTGGCTCCGCAGCCCCCCCCACCCCCGACAAAGGAGCATCTCGTGCCTTCAGCTGCTGTGAAAGCCGTTACAATTTCTTGTCATTACTAACGTGGGCCGGCGAGAAGGAGCAATCCAGCTCCGAGCTCCAGCCCCGCGCAGCTGTGGCAGCGGCGTGCGGGGTGCCTGGGTGTACAGGACAGCATCGGCCCCTCGAGGAAATTTGGAAGGGAGTTGGGAACAGGAACTGCTGGAGAGGTGTTGGGATGCTGCTGGGCTCTTCTCTGCTCAATCCCCTCTCCTGAGTTCCAGGGTGAGGGGTGCACGCCCATGGGGAGCCCTGGTGCCTGTGAAGGCTGATTTCTGTGAGGAAGGCTGTGCCCCAAAGTCGGGCTTGCTCAGGAGCTGCCCCGGACTTGCAGTTCCCCGGGCATCCCCCTGGAGCCTTGATGGAGCAGGAGAGAAGCAGGAACCCCAACCCTGTGCAAAATTGGGTGTTTCACAGGCTGAGCTGGGCTTGGTGCCCCCGCCCCAGGCTGCTCCTCCTCGGCCACCAGCCCCACAGCAGGTCTGTGCTCCTGTTCACTCCGGGCAAGATGCACGGTCCAGGCTTGGAAGCAGGAGGAAAAATGGCATGTGGTGCTTAAGGGACTTTCTTATGCTAAAATGGGATGAAAGGGTGTTTCCCGGTTGTGCCCCTGCACTGAGGGGTCTCCAGGAGCGTTTCCGAGGTGCGTGTGTCTGCGTGGCTCCATTAATGCAAAGTGACATTTAGTGAATCCTCACCAGATGGTTCACAAGCCCGAGCTGTCGGTCACCATAAAACCCCCAAGCAGCACTCCCAGCCCCGGCCATATGCAACGTGTCCACCACCATTAACCTCTGCCGGTGCCCGGCCACGGCGGGGACTGCGAGGGATGGGGAAGGATGCTGGGCTCGGGCATCGCTGGCTTTAGCGGCTCGTAGGTGGTCTGGGAATATCGTCTTTCCCCTTTTTAATCTCATGTGGGAAGGCTCGGCGTGGGCAGCGGTTAATGAGCCAACGCAGAACTGGCAGCTGGAGGGGACGCGGTGCCACCACACGAGATGTTCGGCAGCTCCTGAGCAGGATGGTGTGGAGAAATTCTCCAGCTTGAGAAATCCCCTGAGCCTGACGTGCCCGTGGGGCTGGCGGAGCCTCAGGGGACCGGTGCTGAGCACCTGCCTCGCTCCCCTGCTCCCCTCCAAAGTGCCCACTGCTTCCCTGGGCCGTCTGGCAGGAGCAGGCAGATTTTAATGGCAGTGGTAATTAAGCAGGGGATGGCTTAACAAGGCAGCTGTGGAGGCTCTGCCATGTGAAATCGTTCCAGAGGGAATGCTGCTCCTAAAATCAGCGCTGGTTTAGCTTAGTGTGATGTGTGGCTCTGGCTTGCCAGGGCGCTGTGCCTCCCTCCTCCTCCTCCTCATCTTCCTCCTTCTCCCTCTCCCAGCCGTGCTGGTGGAGCCTCAGGGTCAGGCCAAGGTGCAGGTCGAGGGCAGCCCTGTCTGCTTCAACTTGTCTGCATCCTCATGCGAAGGCACATCTCCTGCCTCAAATTCGGGGGCATTTTTGGAGGGTGAAGCCGGAGGGAGCAAGCACCGGCCCCAGCCTGGCCATGCCCGGCTTCCTCTCTGCCGTGTCCATCTCTGGTCCTTAGCTGGACGTCTCCAGCCATTCCCAGCCAGGGCCGGGCTCCCTGTGACACACGAGCCAGCAGTGCCATGAAGAAAGGGAGACCAGCCACCCCAGGCACGCAGCTGAAGATGTCCCTGTATGTTCTGACACCGCCACAGTTGTCCCAGGGGTGGTCAGCATGGGCCACCCTTCCTGAAGTTGCTGCCACCAACACCCACCTGCTCTTTCCCATGCTCACGTGGAGCATTTCCCTCCTCACATGCTGGATTTGTACTGAGGCAGCTGGGACAAGCCCCTGGCCCATCGCTGGTGAGCTGTCAGTGCTCTGTGGGGCAGATGGCTGCCGTTGAGGGGCTGGGAGGGCTCCATGCCCAGCGTGAGGCTTTTGATCAACCAGCTGGAAAATCAAGGGCAGATATTTGTTTCAAGCATCACCCTGCAGCAGAGCCCTGTGAAAACATTTCTGTTCTGACTTTAGCTTGCTAAACGGCGGCGGTGGGTGCTGGGAGAGCCCGGCGAGGGGCTGAGGCTGCTCGAGCAGAGAGGGAGGATGGACCGATGGAGGTGTTGCCCCCAGACAGACCAGTGCCAATTCCCAGCTCATGGGAGCTGGGTGTTGGCACTGCTCTGGAGAGCATGGCTGGGGGATTTGCTGGGATGCTCCCCGGGGGGTCATCAGTGACCCAAAGCGATTGCTGTCGGGACAGGGGAGCAGTCCAGAGTGCACCCCACGGGTCGGGGCGGCATGGCAGGGGTACGACTCACTTCCCCACGCAAGCGGGGTCACCAGTTGGCCCCAAGCGCGGGCGCATCGCCTGGGGGGTCCCTACTTGCACCTCGTGCCCACACCCAACAGGGACCCCAGCACCAAAGTGGTTTGTCCTCATGTGCTGCACCACAACCAAGAGCTGTGGCGCTCTCTGGAAGACCAAACTTTACGTTAAGCTTTACATTCAGATATTAAACATGAATTTGCAATGCCAACGGCCCCGGTGACCAAGCCTAGCTCCTGGAAGAGTGAGATGTCTGGGGAATTGAATGACTATTGCTGGGTGGATCTGTGTGTCTTTCCACACACATGTTTCCAACCTACTCCGAAATTCCTCTTGGCCCCTGTGTGGTGGGTCAGGTCCCCCTCTCGCTGCTCAGCACCCTCCAGCAAGCCCCGCCTAACCCGACCACACACCTCTCAGCATCTCCCCCTGCTCGCTCCTCCTTCACTTATTGTCCTCGCATCTCCCTAATTATTCCAGTTGCCTTCCTAATAAGTTGCAGCACGCATATGTCAAGAGCAATGGATTGAAGGTTATGCACATCAGTCACCGGCTCTGCACAAATGACTGGAGTAATCCTGCACTGGTTAGATCTGTCACGACCAAAATGAGCTGACCTGCTGAAACCTGCTCAGCGCTGCGGAAATGCCACGTTGTGCTGAGAGTAATTGGGAGCAGTGAGTTATGGCTCTTTGGTGGTTAAAGCTGTATCAGGCACATTTCTCTCACTCTTTCTGCTCCACCTTCCCCCAGGCTGGCTTGGGGAAGCCAGTTTACAGCGCTGGTGGGGTCTACACCATGTGAGATGGTGGGGAGGGTGGGGGGTCTTTGTGTGGGGCGCCCCATTGATGGGGTGTACACGTGGAGTGTGTTCAGGGACCCCCCACCAGATGCAAAGTGCAAGCAGGAGGTGAGAAGTATTACCCCTTAGTGTGGTTTGGTGTTGGAGTGGAACGAGATGCTCTGTATTTAGAAGGATAATTCGGTGTGTGATGGGAGACGTGGAGAAGGAAGGAGAGACACGGGGTGGTTATCGTGTACAGGAAGATGCAGCTTTCTTGCCTAGAGCAATGGCTGCACTCTTGACCAGAGCAGAGGAGCCCTCGCCACTGCTCCTGCCCAGTCCGTGCTGCCGGGTAGCCCGGTGCTTTCCCAAAGCCCCTCGGCCGGGGTGCTGAGACCAGAGCCCTGGGTGGCGCAGCTGGAGGGGTGTTTGTTGCTGTGAAAAACAACTCCTTGGCTTGGGATTCAGTGGCCCTGAAAGAACAGGAGCCTCTCCTTTTGTGTCCCCGTGCTGAGACTCTGCAGCGGCAGCTCAAAGCCAGAGGCCAGTGGCCACCACATGGGCTCTGGGATTTACTCCAGGACAGGGTCACCCTGTGCCAGCGTCCTGCAGATGCCCTGAGAGTGGAGCACAATTTCAGGATTATGAAAAGCGGAAGATTGCCGTTATATTCATCAAGGATGTGTACCCGAAACAGGGAACCTGACTGGTTTGGGATTCCAAACCAGCTCTGCCATCAGTCCCGGGCTGGTAAGACCCTGCCACTGGTCCCTGGGGCCACCCTCCCCTGGGACACCCATACTGTGTGGCTAACCTGCACATCCTCAAGCCAGAACACGTTAATGGACACCTCGTTAGCTGATTACCAGATGGCTAATCCCATCAGCTCCCAAACCCCCCATCCTCCTTGGGCAGCAGTGGCAGTAAGGATGCTGAGCATCCCTGCACCAGCACCGCATCCCTGCATCGGCAGCCATACCTCTTCCCCGCAGCAAATGCTCAGGTGGGAGCAGGAGCAGGACACTAATGAGGGCACTAACGAGGGTACTAATGAGGGCACCTAATGAGGAGACTGAACAGGGACAGTTCGTGGACCTGCTCGCCCCTAACAAGATCCCACAGCCGACACGGAGCGTCGCAACAGACACGCCGGCGAGGAGATGGCTGTTTGTTTTCAGATTATTGGAAAAGGCTACATTTGTCAAATAAATGATTTCATCGTAGCTATTTATTCAGCTCTATTCCCTGTCTACCAGCATCTTCATTTGCTCTCAGCACAGGCATCAACCTTTACTTTGCCAAGTGTTAGCACTGGGCAAATATCCTCTGCATCGATTGCTGGGGCTGGGGAAAGCGAGCTGCTGGCTGAGGAAAATTTGTTTTAAACCATCTTTCGCCATTCTGCCCACCTCTGTGTTCCTGGCAGGGCAGAGTGAAGGGGATTGGTTATTTTACCATGTAACTCATCTCTTTTTGGAGCCACTTTGCTCGGTTTTAAGGCTGGAAGAGGATGGAGAGAAGAAGCCTCAGTGCAGAGCCCCAGCGTCCTTTCTATCTGTAGTGGGTGTTTATGGACTTCACCTTTTTTTTTTTTCAGGACATACCCAGAGCGCGTGTTTCTAAAACAAACAGGGCACGTTGCTGAACATCCCTATTCAGGGAAAAATCCAAAGGGGGGGCGTTGGGAATTGGTGGGCTCACCCCTGGCTGATTCTTACCCCCCTCTCCTCTACCCTCCCCCCAGCAAGATACATCGGCTGCTACGTGGACAACACTCGCCGGCGAACGCTGCGCGGCGTGTCCTTCTTCGACTACAAGAAGATGACAGTCTTCCGTTGCCAGGACAACTGTGCCGAACGGTAGGGCGGGAGACGGGCACCGTGTCTCCATCAATTCCCACACACACCAGTGTTTCTCTGCTGTCACAGTTCCCTGCCCTGGCTGCTCCCTTCCCCTTCCCCTCGCCTTCCTTCTTTTTTATTTAGATTTATCTCGTTTTGATTTATTTTTTTTTCAATTCACTGGTGTTTTCCAGGACCCCCAGAAAAAGGTCGGCGGGGATGACGGATTCCATCCTCGTACAGGGCAGGGGGGTGTAAGGGCTCTGTTTCGGGGCTGGGGGAGTCTTGAGCGCTTCCACCCACGGCTAGCCCCACCAAAACGCCGTCCCCCACCAAAACACCCTCCCCAGACCTTCCCAGCTGTCAAAACGCCTCCATGAGCAGTTGGGGAGACACACGGATTCCTTGCTGCAGAATTTTTCTCCTTTTCCCAGTGTTACACAAAGGATGTGCCCTAAACGTGGTCTGTGCCGGTGGGAGCGGGTGGCACTTTGCTGCCTCCAAACTCCCCCAGAGCTGAAGCCCGTCTGCGCCGCATCCCGCAGCACCGAAGGACGTTGCTGCAAAGGGCCATCGCCAGTCACCGGGGCAGTGGCACGTCCCCCACGCAGTGCTCACCCACTTCAGCAGGATGCTCGCCGTGACGGACGCATGCCATGAGCCGAATCGACGGCTGCGGCGCATCCTTGGCGGTGCCAACACGGGGCTGCTCCACGCCAGAGCCCCCCTGCAGCACCAGCACTGCCCCTTTCTGGCGGGTTTCCAGCTCCGCTGGCACTTGGCAAGCACCTGCCCGTGCTGCAATCCCCCCGCTTCCAGATCCAGTCTGTAGTGAGCAGCACAGCTCCCCCGCTTTAGGGGGAATAGAATAGAATTAGAATTAGAATAGAATAGAATAGAATAGAATAGAATAGAATAGAATAGAATAGAATAGAATAGAATAGAATAGAATATTTTCAGTTGGAAGGGACCTGCAATGATCATCTCATCCAACAATGCATCCTTGGGATGCAGTGCTGCTTCCAGCGCTGGGTGGGAGCTTCCTGCAGCAGAGATGCTCCTGTGAAACCCCACGGAGCTGGGGGTATGCCTGGGGACGTGCTGAGCACCCCCCCCCCGTCTCCCTCTCCCCAGGGGTTACCTCTATGCAGGGCTGGAATTCGGCGCCGAGTGCTACTGTGGACACAAGGTCCAGGCATCGAACGCCAGCGAGTCAGAGTGCAACATGGAGTGCAAGGGGGAGAGGAGCAACATCTGCGGTGGGGTCAACCGCCTCTCCATCTACCGCCTGGAGCTGGCCCAGGAGTCTGCCCGGAGATGTAAGTTGGCGGCATTGATGCGGCTCCCGGTTCAGCCCCTCATGGTGGTGGTGGGGGTGGTCCCTGGCATCCCTGTGCTGCGTCAGCCAGGTCATGGGTCAAGAGAGGTGGTTTGGAAGCGGTTCAGGTCTGTGAGTGGGATAGTTTTGCTCCTGCAAATCGTGGGGATCCCCCTGTGAGGATGACTGCTGGGTGAGGCAGGGAGCCCCAAGGACCTAAACTCCTGTTCAGGGCATTTTGGGGGACTTCGGATGAAGAACTCTTTCCTGATGGCCAGACAGGACCATCATCGTATTCAGAGCTGGCTGGAGGCTGAGGATGTGCGGGAGCTCCAGGAAAAGCCGAGGGTTCTCCTCATCAGAAGTGCTCGTTTGGCTCCCAATTAAGCAGCACTATAATTACCCACACTTGCTGCTTTTCTTTCCTCATCCCCAAGCTATAGGAAGGAAGGTGGCAGTTCTCAGAGCTCCCACCACCAGGCACCTGGTGGAGTGACCACCCTGGGAAGGGGCTGAGGGTGCCCGGGTATGTGCAGCGGTGGGCGAGGACCTGGGATGGGACCCCTTGGGGCACCAGTGCTGATGTGGGGGGACTAGGCCAGTCCCAGCTCTGCTCTCCTCGCTGGCTCCATTGCTCATACAGTCTGGGATCAATGAGTTGATAAAAATAGGGAGGAAAAAATAAACCCAACTTTGCTTTTGCTCTGATTATGCACCGTAAGCAGCCGAGCGAGCGGCTGGGAGCGTGATGGGGCTCCCGTGGCCCATCGCGTCTGCCCTTGTTTTGGCACGGCTAAAAATGACTCAGATTTGTCAGCAAACGTGGCTTCACAGCCGGAGGGTGACGAGAGCTGGAGAAAAGCAGCCGCTGTGCTGATGAGCGGCTGGAGAGGAGCGGTGGGAGACAGGGACGGGGACGCCGGGACACGCAGAGGCTCTTGCTCCCGAGTCTGGGGCGCACCGGCTGGCACTGGCATAATTTTTGGGGTGTAGCCCTGGCTCTTCGTGGCCGGTTCAGCATCGCTCCCAGTGCCACATGTGTCCTCTCTCCCTCGCAGATGGCAGCGCAATATTTCGGGGGTGCTTCCGCCGGCCGGACAACATCTCCATTGCCTTGCCCATCAGCCAGCTCATGCTGAACATGTCAGTGGACAAGTGCGTGGATTTCTGCACCGAGAAGGTACCGGGGGGCTGGGGGGGTGCAGGTGGAAAGCTTAATCATCTAAATCATCATCAGAAAGGGTCACACTGGTCCTGCTCTGCTCCAGGGATGCTGCGATGCAGTTTGCTGCTGGGGCACGATGCCTATAAACAGGCAGGGAAAGGTTGGCAGTGGGCATTGCTGGGGTATTTATTAATTAAAATTAAGTAAATTATAAGGCAGAGGAAGAGAAAGACCTGCAGGTGGGGACAGTCCTGTTCTCCCTTCATGGCCTCCCCAGAAGAGGAGGGTGGGGAATAAACAATCCCACCAGTTAAATACAAGTGGCTGCTCCATCGCTGGCTCCACTTTCCCATCAGTGCTGGGAGAGCCGGGGCCGGGAGGTGTAAATAACCGCAGCCCCTCGATTAACCTGGCACTGCTGCAGCCTGGCAATCAATCGCATCAGCCGCCAAATGGGCCTCGTGACTCCGGGCTTGGAAATGCCGGCGAGGCCACCACAGGGTCATCTGAGGGCTCTGAGTGACCTCGGTGCAGGTGGCAAACTCACAAATGACGTGCCACAGCTCTGCTGGGCTGTGCCACGGAAAAGTCGGGGCTCAGGTGATTTTGGGTGTCTGCAATGAGCTGCTTGTGCAACTGGGGATGCTGCAAACCCCCCCACGCTGCACAGCGGGGCCGGGGCGGTGAGGATGAGTGCGGGCAGCAGAGGATGGGTCTGCCACGGGGGCTGAGGCCAGTGCTGCTGGCTGCCCTCCCTCCGCCCGTCCCCGCAGGAGTACCCGCTGTCGGCCCTGGCCGGGACCACCTGCCACTGTGGCTTCCCCACCACACTCTTCACCCTGCACGAGCGCGAGGACGAGCAGCTCTGCGCCCAGAAATGCGCCGGCGAGGAGTTCGAGAGCTGCGGCACCGCCGAATATCTCCTCGTCTACCAGACCCAAGTGCAAGGTGAGCTGGCACTGGGCTTGCCCTGCCTGCTGCCAGGCAAGGGGACAGTCAGGGACCGCTCCGGCCTGGGCGCTGGCACTGGTTTCCCAACCCCTTCCCAGGCACACCGACAGAAAGTGCGTGTGAGCTTGCAGCATCTATTTGGCTTTCATTAAAAATTACCATTTATTTTAATTTCCTGGGAAATCAATCCTCCCCCGAACAAACAGCTTTAATTACTGCCTGACTCAGCGGCAGGAGAGAGCGGTTTGCCATCTGCCTCTGGCAGGATCCCTCCTTGCCAGTGCTTGTCCCTCCTTGTCACCGGCAGTACCGGCAAGCCAGAGCCTACAGTCGGCCAGTGAACCCGCTGAGGCTTTGCTAGCCAGAGGAGACAGGTTCTGGGGAAAAATATGGGGGAAAATAGCTGTGACCAGGCAAAAAGTCCCCGGGAGGCTGCACAGAGAGGGCTCCTGTCCCCCACTGCCCTGCAGGTCCCAGTGGTGGGACCAGTGGGGACAGGGAAGCACAGGGCAAGGGGAAACCTGTTACTGGGAGAGGAAAGGCCTGAACGGAGCAACTGAGGTTCCAAATTCAGGTGGTTTTGCTTCAGAGCGGCTCAGTCTCAACATGATCCCTGCTTCGGCGTTTGGGTGGTGCTGGAAACGCTTGTCCATTTGTTGATATAAAAAGCAGGAGTGTTGCTTGGCAAAGACACCCGTGTTGCTCACTCTCCCCTAATCACGAAGGCAGCAAGCAGCTGGTAATGGCAAAGCACCTCCTGCCCTCTTCTGAGGATTTTTTGGGGGTGTTTAGGATTCTTTGAAGTGTCCCTGTGTGCTTTAGGCAGGGCGCTTTTCCCTATAGCGGCCACCTCCTTGCACCCTGCCCCAGCATCCTCCCGGGAGACAGCAGCACGCCGTAAGGAAGCGGGATAGCTCTGTGGGAAAAGCACGTTCCCGTGCCACAGCCCTGACGTGCCTTGGCTGGTTCTCGCTGCAGACAACCGCTGCATGGACCGGAGGTTTCTCCCCACCCGTGCCAAGCAGCTGGTGGCCCTGGCCAGCTTCCCCGGTGCCGGCAACACCTGGGCTCGCCACCTGATCGAGCTGGCCACTGGCTTCTACACCGGCAGCTACTACTTTGATGGGTCTCTCTACAACAAAGGTGAGATGGGGCTTTGTTGCCAGGGGTGCGCCAGTCCCATCTGAGCCGGGAGAAGGTCCTGGTGCCATCCCTTGGGTCTGCAGGAAGGGGAGGGCAGAGCCGGGTGCCACTGATGCTGCTCCATGGGATGGTTTGGGCATCGCGTGTGCCCTGCCCATAACCTCCCTGTGCTGCCCACTAACCTTGACCAGGACTGATTTGGGGCAGAACTGGGTTTTCTCCATCACAGTGGTGATTTTTAACCCACCGTGGGAGTTGGAACTTTCTAGAGGAGGAACCGGAGCAGCTCCAACCCTGGCAAACAAAGCAATTCCTGAGTTTTTTGCCCCAAGAAAAGGCCAACTGGGGTTTTTGATCAGATTTCCCCACGAGCTTGGCACTCTTGTCCCAGGATGCATAAAGTAAGAAGCAAAAGAAAGCCACAGCTGTGTGGTGAGGAGGACTTGTGCAGCCTTCCAGCTTCAGGATTTGGGAGCAGGTGGTGCTGGTGGCACCAGTATCCTGGAGAACAAATGTCCCCATGTGCTTCCCAAGTAGCTGCAGATAAAAATAACAACATGTCAGCACCCGGGGAACACCAACACCCAAATTAATGAATATTCACGGCTCAAAAAAGCTCTGATGAGCTCATGGGGTGGGGTGGAGGAGGGAGCTGATCTCATTTGCCTGTTCTCCTTGGGCTGAAGGGTTTGGTGGACATCCATCTTCCCATCCTGGGTGACACAGGTATTTGCCCAGTAAATATTTAACGGAGGAGGGATGCTGTTGTTCCCTCTGGGGCAAAGCAGCAGTGCTCTGCCTACCGTATTGGTGCCAGGGCCGACAGCACGTGGGCTTTGGGGACCCTGAATTAAGCAGCGAGGATAAGTTTCAAGCCAAAAAACGCTTGAGGCAGGCATGAAGCTTTTTCAGGCAGAAGCCAGTTCCTCCCAATAACCCACCAGATTGCAAGGGGGAAAGAAAACACCAGTTCCCCCCATTTTATAGTCATTTACAATAGTTTTATTTGTAGATCTTGAAGGTTTCTCCTGCTTTTCCTTCCCCTTTTGTGGCTTTGAGAGGAAATTCTCCTTCCCTCCTTGGCCATGGTGGCGCTGGGATCTGTACCTGGGGTACCCACGTAGCTGGTGGGGTCTGTACCTGGGGTACCTGTGCAGCTGGCCGGGGTTTGTACCCACGGTACCCCCTAAAGCCCTGCTTGCCTGACACCAAATGCAGCAGCACCCATTTCTTCAAGATTTGCCAAATTTAGAGATGCTCTGCGCTGACGGAGGGAGCCTGGAGTCTATCAGCCCCCGGCCATGGCACCCACCCCAGGGTGCAGCTGGCATCACACCTCCCATGGGTGGGAGCATCCTCCGGGCAAAAGCCTCGGGGAGGTTTTGCTCATCCGACCGCGCATGGGTTTCATGTTTATTCTGGGCTGAACGTGTCGGAGGGGCCCGGAGGTATCCAGGCAACTGGCAGATTAGCCATCACGTCCCTGCGTCGCACAGCATGGCTGCTGAAAGCAAATTACACATCTATAATTGATGTAGTACAGCTACTTACAGCTTATCTCCCTCCTCGGCTCAGCTCTGCTGCTGCCGCCTTGTTCCCGGGTAGTTTGGGTTGTGCTTTGCAGGGGATGGGGGTGCAAAGGGGCTGAGCGTGATGCTGGGCTCAGCCCCAATACTCTGTGCAGGGGCACAAGGGATGGTGGTCCCCTCTCTGGACCCCTCTACGGCATCACTGCAGCCCATCTGCCCCGAGCACGGCTTTTTTCCTCTTCTTAATTTATTGGGAGAGTTTAAACACTGGTCAGGGAGATTATAGCTATAAAAATATGTTCTTGACCACCCAATACAAGCATAAAGTACATTAATGCAGTATGCAGTTATTTAACGGGCTGTGCAATATCAGGCTGTTGCAGACCCTCTCGCTGAGAAGAGCTGAGCATGGCCGGGGAGGAGGCAGCCCTGCTCGGTCCCCATGCCCGCTACCCACCCTCTCATACATGAATTTCACGGGACTCATAACTTGGGAAAATAAATGATTTCCATCTGGGAGAGGAATGCAAATTCTACTTCAAGCCCCATCTGCTTTTATCCGACTCTATTTTGCAACCCGATATCCCCGCATCATTCCCTTTCCCCAGCTCGCTTTTATTATTTTTATTAACTCAGGCACCCACTCACTCTGTCCCGGCAGGGTTCAAGGGTGAGAGGGACCACTGGCGAAGCGGGAGGACGATTTGCATCAAGACTCACGAGAGTGGCCAGAAGGAGATCGAATCCTTTGATTCGGCCATCCTGCTCATCCGAAACCCCTACAAGGCTCTAATGGCAGAGTTCAACCGCAAATACGGGGGACACATCGGCTTCGCGGCTCACGCCCACTGGAAGGGCAAAGGTAGGCTGGTGGGCTTGGCCACCCCCGTCCCGCTCCCACAGAACCCGGGTGGGCGAGCTCCAGCCTGGCTGCTGGAGCCATAAAGCTGTTGGTAAAGCCCAGCAGTGCCCAAGTCTGGTCCCCATGGGGGAAGTGTGGGCTGTGCCACCCCTTTGGAATCCCTGTGTTGGAGGGATGCAACCAGCATGACCTGCAGCATCATCTGGCACAGCTGATGGCTCCTGCATGGACGGGACGGGACGGGATGGGATGGGATGGAACAGGATGGGATGGGATGGAGAAATGAAGATGCTCGGCTCTTCAGTGTTGGGTCACAAGGGCAGCAGCAGAGAGAGGTGGCAGTGCCTGGGGACACAAGTCTGACAGCAGCCTGGTGCCAGCGGGGAGGGGATGGGTAGGGGGAAGTGATGTTGCCCCTGTACTTGGCACTGGTGAGGCCGCCCCTTCATGACTGTGTTCAGTTTTGGGCCCCTCACTCCAAAAAGGCCATTGAATGACTCGAGCGTGTTCAGAGAAGGGCGACGGAGCTGATGCAGGGTCTGGAGCACAGGTCTGATGGGGAGCGGCTGAGGGAACTGGGGGGGTTTAGTCTGGAGAAGAGGAGGCTGAGGGGAGACCTCATGGCCCTCTACAACTCCCTGAAAGGAGGGTGCAGAGAGGGGGGATGAGTCTCTTGAGCCAAGGAACCAGCGCCAGGACAAGAGGGAATGGCCCCAAGCTGTGCCAGGGCAGGGTCAGACTGGCTCTTAGGAAGGATTTCTTTGCAGAAGGGGTTGTTGGGCGTTGGAATGGGCTGCCCAGGGCAGGGGGGGAGTCCCCATCCCTGGAGGGGTTGAAGAGTCGGGTTGACCCAGCGCTGAGGGATCTGGTGGAGTTGGGAACGGTCAGTGTGAGGTTCATGGTTGGACTGGAGGAGCTTCAAGGGCTTTTCCAACCCAGATGATTCTGGGTGGGCAGGAGCCTGAGGACCCAAACTCTGCCCCTTCTTCAGAGCAGCTCTTTGAGGCCAAGGGCAGCTAGCCTGAACGCAAGGAGAGGTTAAAATAATAACAGGATCCATCAGACATCATCCATCACCTGGTGGGTGCACATGTCGGTGTGGGGCTGCAGCATCTCCACGCTGCCAATGAAGCGGGGTCCCAGCAGGACCACCCTGCCTGGGGGGGTCAGGAGGGGATGGGCAGCCCTGCTCCCCAGCAGAGCCAGCCCTGCCACAGGCAGCACCCAGGGGGTGGAAATAAACCCTGTAACTCCCACAGGTCCTGCCCGTTGCTGCCAGCTCACCCACCTGCCTCCATCTCTGCCTGTCCAGTGCCATCTCACACACCCCCAAATTTCTAATTAGCAGGAGGAAGGAGATCCCCTCCAAGCCCTCGTTATCTGTCCTTCCCCAAGGCGGAGGCACAGGAGAATGGGCCCAGCCCTCAGGGAAGCCCCCAGCCCCTCTGCCGTGCGGTGGCAGCCGCCAGCCCGTCCCTGTGGACATCAGCAGTGGCAGGGTGTTATTTTTGTGCACCCAGCTGCTCTGGAGACGCTACCTTTCCCACACAGAGGCGTAGTGTGGAGGCTTGTTAATTATAGCAATTTACAAATTGCTGTTGTGGAATTGACTTCATTGGAAAGAGTTAAAATATTTAGCTTGATTGAACATCTGCTACCCTTAATTCAGAGTTTATTTAAGGGGAGCTTTTGCTGTTGTTGCTGTTATGTGCCTGGATTTCATTATCGCCATGTGCTTGCCGTGCCGGAGATGGCCCAGCCCCACTCCCCCCCCCCCACCCCATCCCATAAAACCAGGGAAGAGAAACATCCCACTCCTTCCTCAGTGGCTTTTCTCCCTAGACAGGTCCCTGGGCTGGCATCGCCCCTGCCGTGGAGGGGTACGAGCCTCTTGCTAGATTTTTATCCTCATGTGCTGCACCTCAAAGCACAACTACAAACTGCAGATACAGCTGGGGGCGGGAGGGGGGGAAGGGATGCAGGACAACCCCACGGGCACCCTCCTGTGCTTTCCAAGTCCCAAACCCCCTCGGCCTGTCCAACACTTTGTGTCCCCAAGAGTTGGGAGGGAGGGGGGCAGGCGGAGGGGACCCTTCCCTCCACCCCAGCACGGTCCGATTTGGACCCACATCAGAATACATCACCAAATTCTTTCCAGAAGATGTACGGTGTAATTAGCTGATGGGTTAATTGTCAGGTTAATTAACCATTGGATCAACTTGCTTGGAAAGATGGAGATTTTCCATCACTTGAGGGCTTTAATCGGGCTCGGAGAGTTGCTGAGAGCTGTGGTTTGGCACTGGGGAGGGGTCAGAGCCCCCCATTTTTGCTCAGCTTGTGGAGGACCCTGACTGTGGAGCCCAGGGGTCCCTGTGGAACCATCAGCACCCACCCTGCCCCCCCACCAGCGCAGGAAGCAAACCCTCAGCGGGGACAGCTCGTTTGTGCCAGGTTCGCAATTAGCGCTCAGGTGTGTGGTTAAATAAATCATCCAGAGAACAAAAAAAAGGGATTACAGGCGAGTAATTAAGAGAGGGTAGGGGGGTCCCATCCCAGCCTTCCCTGCAGAAAGCCCCTTGCTCCCTGCAGCGCGGCTCTCCAAACTGTTTACTTCTCTCAGGAACTAATTTTGAGGCAATTTTGGAAAAAAAGCAGCTGGGCCCTCTCGCCAGCCTTGCCCACAGCTGCCGGTGCTGGGGGGGAGGCTTTTCCTTCCCCCTCCCCATTGCCAGCCCTGCGTGGAGCCCGCAGAGGCTGCGGGCGCTGTGAAACCCCTGTTTGGTTCCGTGACATTAATTTTACGATATCCCTGGAGCGGTTCCAAAGCAAAGTTTTATGTGATATGATTACACAAGGTGAATTGTCCTGTATCTGTTTAATGAAACAGATACTGTGTTTAATGATTCTTTGGGGAATTAAATACAGTTAAGCTATTAATCAGGCATTGGTTTCTGGGGGAGGACAAGAGGAAGAGGCAGATACCCAGAGCTTTTATGCGTCATGGGATAGATGTATACGGCACTGCCAGGAGAGTTGTGGCTTATAATTGATGTTTCATTATCCCTTTTATCACCTGATTTTTATGGGAGGATCAATTAGCAAGAAGGATAATTGAAAGATTTCAGCAGGGAGCGGCCCTGAGATGGGGGATGTGGGAGGATACGGCGGGAACACCCACTAACCTCTGCTCCTTCCAGAGTGGCCAGAGTTTGTGGCAAACTACGCACCGTGGTGGGCTACCCACACCCTCGACTGGCTGCGCTACGGCAAGAAGGTGCTGGTGGTTCACTTCGAGGACCTGAAGCGGGACCTCTTCGTCCAGCTGCAGCGGATGGTGGGGCTGCTGGGCATCGCCGCCTGCGAGGACCGGCTGCTCTGTGTCGAGGGGCAGAAGGATGGCAACTTCAAGCGATCCGGCTTGAGAAAATTGGAGTATGACCCCTACACCCCTGAGATGAGGAAGATGATCAGTGGCTACATCAAAACGGTGGACACGGCTCTGAAACTCCAAAATCTGTCAGGGGTCCCGGATGATTATTACCCGAGATGATGGTGACGAGGGCGGGGGAACCTGACCCTGCGTGGCGAGGAAAGGCTCGGTCTTCCCGGCCTCTGCCTACTTCCACCCAGTGGGTGGCTTTTCTTTTAAGTCTCCATCTGCTGCTATTAGCTGTTAATCAACTCCCTGCATGAGCAACGAACGGTCCCCAGCCATCGCTGAGCTTGCTTGGCCAACACCGATGCGGACCCGGGTGCAGCGGCACCGCTGAGGGGATGCAGGTGCCTTCCCCACCGCAGGATTCCTGCTCCATCCCGCTCCTGTTTGGGCTGCCGCAACCCTCCTTGGCAACGCAACGGGTTATTTGTGCCCAACCCTTGGGGGGACGCCGCGTTGCTTGTGCTGTGCCTGACACACACCCCCCGCCACCCCTGGCACTGCCACGGTGCTGCAGGAGCTGAGCTCCCCCGGGGTGAGTGTCCCGAAATTTCTCTCGCTCCTTGGCCAGCCCTGGAAGGCTGCTGCCCATCCCCAGATGGAGCCCATCGCCCTTCCCAAGGGAGGAGAGACCAAGGAGGGGGTTGGCACCGCATGGGCGATACTTGCATGGATCCCAGTCGGAGGTTATGGAAATCAGGAAGGCTGCACCGGGGAGAGTGCTGCGTCCCAATGAGGTGGCTCTGTCCCAGCCATGCACCCTCCCTTGGTTTCATGGGGACCCTCCCCGAGCCTGGGGACAGGGGGTGTCCCCAGGGCAAGGCTGGTGTCCCCAGCTGCTCTGTCTGTGCGGTCACTGCTCCAGCCCTGCTGCGCCAGGGAGGGGCCCATGACCCCCACCCAGGGGGGCTGTGGGTGGGAGCCACCCCCATGCCTGAGGGTGATGCTTGAGAGGGTAATGTTGGCCCTGGACAGAAGAGCTTACAGGACCCACAAGCTCGTCCGTGCCTCATTTCAAAAGTTTACGAACCAGAAGAGCTCCCCAGAAGCAGTTTTGGGGGCCGCGAGCAGGGACCGTGCTCCAGCCCAGCCACATCAAACCCCCGTGGCAGTGGGGAGCAATTCCCGGGGCTGTTTTAGGTGTCCCTCCAGCCGAATCCAGTCCTGCGACAGGTCCCCTTGCTTTGCCCGCACCCTCGCCCGCTGCCTGCCGACGAGCAAGCGAAACCAAAGGATCTCCGTGCGCGTCGGGACGATGCCGTTCGCCAGGCTGGCTTTGTGCAGAGCTGCATGCGGTCCCCAGCCGTCCCTCCCTCCCTCCCTGTCCTGGCTTTGCCGCAAACAAGCTCCCTCCCCTCCTTCCAACCTGCAAGTCCCCTTTGGATGTAGGTGCAAAAGCCATAATATTGTACGCAGCCTTTTCTAGAGTTAGGTGTTCAATGATTGGCTTTTAACTCTTGATCTTGATAGAAATACATGCACAGGTTGAAATCTAGAGACACCGCTCAATCTATATTCAAAGAGAGAGAAGAAAACTCCACGGAGAAAAAGGAGAATTTAAATAAAATATATTTTTCTAATGTGCGTGCGGAGCGGACATGGGCAGCGATGCCAAGGCTGGGGGGGCTCCCGGTCCCTGTTTCTTTGCACGGAGGTGGATGAATGTGTTTATAGGGAGCAGCTGCCCTGTTTTTAACTCTTCCCTTGACAAACGGCTGGAGGTTTTCTAGCAGAGCGGGTGAGCCCTGTCCCGGCAGTGGGGATCGAGCTGACCCCACGCTCCTTCGCTCACAGTGGCCCCGGGGCTGCCTACCTCGGTCAGAACAAATCCTCAGGTCAATCCAGCTATTAAAGGAGAGTTTTTGTTGCTATTCTGCCTTCCCGTGTGTTTGTGGGGCCACCCCAGCACCCTCCACCCATCCCAGACCAGGGGCTGGATGTCCCCCGGGACGTGGGAGCGACCTCTCCCCCTGCCTTTAATCCCATTAATGGTATTCCTGCATCTAAACCACTGACAACGCAACCAAAGTGACTCCTTCTTGGGGGTTTTATTACTTTTATAGTGTCCTTAAAGACAGGTTTATTTGGCTGCATGGTGGGAGCGGGGAGATTTACTGCAGGCTTTATTCCTGTTGCCTCCCGTCCTTCCTCGGCTCCAGAGCAAGAGCAGGCTCGGTGCAATTTATCTCTTTTCTCTTGGCCGATCACCGCCTTATCTGGAGTTGGTGAAATCCCATTTTTTTTTAAAAAAAGTGTTGGGTTTGCAGCAATCGAGACGCACGCCGAGCGTGATTTGTTCTGACAGGCATCATCTGAGGAAGGGGCAGCGTTTCCTCCTGCCCCTTAGAAGTAACTAAACCCAAAGAGCCAATTAATCTCCAGGATAAAACAATTAAGAGGCACCATCACGTGCAGCCAACATGCTCTGGGGTCCTGGGCTGCAGCTTGTAAGGTGGAAGGGGAGGTGTGGGGAGCAGGGAGGGGGGTTGGCCCAGCACGGGGACCGCCAGCCTGGGGACACCCCCATCCACACAGCCTGGGGGGCATCACCGCCTTCACCAAACTTCAGAGCCGATAGCGAAAGGACAGAGAAAACTCCCTGAGCACCACCAGTGCCAGCTTACCTCTTTTTTTTCTCCCCACTGTGGCTTTAAGGTTCACTGAAGCTTAATGCTTTTATTTCACCACAATTGCTTTTTTTTTTTTTTTCTTTTTTTAATTTGCAATGAAATGGAGCAATTGGACGTCACTACCTCCCCGTAAGTGTGTGCTGCACATCTGACTGCACACACACCCCACACCCACCCCCCGGCCTTAGGAGGGTTGGTGCCTTTGCACAATCACTGTCCTGCCAGCACCTGCTCTCCCCACACACACAGCCAAGCCACAAGCAGAAGCCGAAGGTTTACGGCTTATTTTATTTCATTTTTATTTATTTATTAAACGCCAGGCTATATTTTTACCACACAGGACTGGCATGCAATAATAAAATTTATATTCCTCCTGGAAAAAAGAAGCCAACCAGCCTTTCTGCATCATTTTCATGTGCAAAGCTCTTGACATTTAATAGCCGCCCTGCTCAGCTGCCTCTTTAATGCCATTAGCCTGGCTCGTTGGAGAGCACCGAAATGTGCAGGCAGGGTAGGCAACGCTCCGTGTTTCCACGATGATTTTTAACAGCAGCGAATCTTTCCACTTGACTCAGCCTCAGCGAGCCCCGAGCATCCCTGGGTGGGACCAGGCGGCTCACACGGCCCCAGCGTGAGGCTGGGGGCTGCCAGGGGGGACCTTGACCACCGTCCCCAGCTTTCTGCGCTAAAAATCATCTATTTTCTGCAATCTCTCATCCCCGGGGGTGTTTTCCTGCCTCCCCGGTGCTGGCAGAGGCTGCAGCATCCTCCCTCCCGGGCTGGATGGGTTACTCAGCTGTTGCCCTAGCAACGGCGTCTGCACCAAAACTCCCTGCATTTCCCCCAATTCTGTGTGGGTTTTGTGCTCAGCAGGCCGGTCCCTGCGATGCAGGAGATGATGCTGGAGGAGATGATGCTGGAGAACGGCTCAGTCCAGGGCTCCCTTTCCCAGCCACGGTAGTGGATGCCCCTTTGGGGTGAATTCAGGGGGTTCTGGGCAATGACCCCAGTGATGCAAATGACGCCGGGAGGGCTCAGAGCAGGTCAGAGGGAAGGGGCTGCCCTTCCTCTGAAATTAAATCACACACGAAGTTCATGCTGCTCTTTTACCGGGAGGGAGATAACCCACCGCAGCAGCATAATACAGAAGCTGCGACAGCACTTTCACAAAAGCTCTATAATGTAGGAGAGAAGCGAGTTATAAATCTGAGCAGCAGTAATATTCATCCCTGACAAAAGGAGCATGTTTATTTATCGGCTTTACTGTTTTCTGTAAAATTTACAGTTGACAATCTGCCTGAATGCAGCAGAGATAATTTAAACATGGCTCCAACCCGCCTGGCATTGAGGAAAGGGAAAGGGTAACATGTTTATTCTTTTTTTTTTTTTTTCTTAATTCCAATTCCAAATAAAGGCAGTGATTTATTGGAGAAGGAAAGCACAGCTTTATTTCGGGGCCGTGACAGCTAATTGAAAAAGAGCAGTCATTAAGGACGGTAATGTGTTCCACAGAAATGATTTTGGTCTATTCTGGAGTAATTTCCCAACCGCTTGTGTGAAATGAGACCCAGCCCCAAGTTTTGGGGCCCTGCGGGCGGCAGGTAATTATGGGGAGGCAGCAGCACGGAGGGGGCATGGAGAGGCACGAGGAGGGTTTGGCATGCGATGGGCTTGGGGGATAAGGAGAGGGGGGGTAGCTGTAGCTGGGGAATGGGGTCCTGGGCTTGTAGATTGGGGTCCTGGCATGGGGATGGGGGTCCTGGGACAGGGGTTGGGGTCCCAGGGCTTGACAGGGGGGTTCTGTAGGGGGGTGTGGGTCCTGGAATGGGGGTCAGGGTCCCAGGGCTGAGCAAAACCTGCTGCTCTTCTCTCCCGGCCATGCCTGACCTAAAATCACGATCCCCACGACAGCCTTAATTGCAGGTCTCATGGGGATGGTGGTGGCTCTGGATCCATTCACCCCTTGACTCTTAGATGCTAAAGCCCCAGTTACCGATTTCACCACCTCTTGCCCCAAAAGGGCCCCAGACCCCAGCTGGGCGGCTGCCACCACGCCGGCACAGAGCAGGGCTGGCTGTGCCACCCAGACCCAGAGCTGGGGCTCCCACCGAGCCCCTTCCCTCGATGCTAATTACAGTTTTTGCACGTTGCCCTCGAGTTGGCCGCGGTGTCATTAGCCTCCTGCCGGCATTAATCAAGAGGACAGCGTTAATTCATAGCTAAGGACAATTCCCAGCTGAGCAGCGAGTCTATCAGTCCCCGCAAGAGGGAGGTGGACTGGGGTCAGCAGGACGCTTCCAAGGACCCACAATTTAATATATTGGCCCTTCCCATCACTGCAGGGGACTGCAGCCGACATGGCAGCGCGAGCTTTCCTCCCCTGGATGAACAAAATCCCCGGCACTGCAAAAAAAGGAGAGCTGAAAGGCTGCATCTTCACCCACCCCATGAGATGCCGGGGCTGTGGCAGCGGCTCCTGCAGTGCTGAGGCAATATCAGAGGAATTGGGGCAATATTGAGCTGCATTTCTTTGCCGCGCTGCCAAAAGGGAAAGAAAAAGCTGGATCAGAAGCTCGTGCGCACGGAGCGGTTCTGCTGCTGAAGTTTTATGATGAATATTTCTGCCCTGTTTCTGTTTTGTATATATGCATTTTTAATGCTCTCTGTTTGATCTGTTTACTGCCTGCTTCGACGGGCGACATGGGAACAGAAATCACCGATTTTCCCCGGGGAGGCTCGCTCGGTGCCTGGCGGGTTACGGGGTCCAGCGGACAGAATTCAGGGATTTTTTTCTCTTCCCCATCCTCATCCCAAACCCTGCCGGGATGGGGGGAACCAGCAGCGGGAGGGGATGGAGCAGCAACGTGCTGCTTGTCCTGGAGTGTCTGGATGGATGTTGAGGTGGGGGGGCACCCACTGGGGTGCAGGAGCCAACTCCCTCCCTGCTGCCCTGTGCCCCCAAACAGCTCCAGGGACAGGGTGGGTCACTGGGGGGCTCGTGGGGTGCAGGAGACGGTGGCGAGATGCAGACAGCTCAGCATCTCAGCGCCAGCATTAATAATTCCTCTTTCAAATCAGTATAACAGAGCGTTTGCCAGATCTTATCTGACAGACAGAATGTTGGGCTGACAGGAATCCGGGAGGAGAGGCTGGCGGGGGGGAGCAGACACCGGCCCCCGCTGCCAGACTCAGCGCCACATGCAGGCACAGGGGAAATGATGCTCTTTCAGCTGCTTTTTTTTTTTTTTTTTTGCACAGATACTTTTGTTTTCCCCCCAAAAAAGCCATTTGGCCTCTTCAGGGACAAATTAAAGGGGAAAACGCACAGAGAGCATCTTTGGAAGATCTCCTACATGAGAGGCTTGGAGCACCACGCTCCCATCTGAGCCGCTGGCTCCTGGTCAGAGAGACCCAGCCCCGCATCACTGTGCCCCTCTGCTCCCGGCTGCTTTCCTGCAATCCTAAATTTAACGCCACGGATGAGGAATACACCCTGGAAAGCAACAGCTTACTGAAAAGCCCTGGGATCCTTCCCGCTCCACGCAACAAGCTTGAGCAGGTATTTGTATGTAAAACGGGTTTTTTATTAAATAGGCAAACAGCTACAAAGACAAACTCAAATATTAGGTTTCCCAAGCTGTCATTATAATGATGATTTAACCCAAGGTTATGTACCAAGCCATCACTTTTTTTTTTGGAAAGCTGTTTGCGGTAATAATAGATGGGCTTGCAAAATCCAGCCATGAAAATTAGTGAGGAGCATCCCTGCTCCAGCACGGACTGGGAGTATCACGGCAGCGGACCAAGGGGGAATGGTATGGCCCTGGGTCCTCGAGGGACGCCGGCTGCCCAGTTTCCCCCCATCCCACACTGCCCCCAAACCCGTCCCATGGCAGGGAAAGGTGAGCCCAGACACACAGGCTGTTCCTGCCCCAGCTCTTCAGCTGCCCCAAACCCTGAGCTCAAAAAGCATCAGTGGCTGCTGGCTCTGGGGCGCACCCCGTCCCCCAAACGGGTCTTGGGCTCCTGCCCTGCCCCTGCTCGTTCTGCATGTCCCCCTCACCTCCTGTCCGTCCGTCTTGTCTGACTGCTGATAGGAACCCTGCGACCTTCCAGCAGATAATTAAATAGTGTGTAACATGAGCGAGGGGAGCCTCCTCCCACCGCCAAAGCCTTCCTCCCCTGCAGCCTCCTCGCTCAAAGCATCTTCCAAGGCTATGGACTGTGGCTCAGCCTGTCTGTTCCCAGCCCCTCAGGGATACAGAGATGCCTGCGGCTGGGTGCTGGGTGCCCTGCAGCCACCCCATGCACTTGAGAGCAGCACCCAACAGGTGACAGTCACCAATCTGCCATAAATTTCCATTATAATCCCCATCTCCCCGTTGTGTTCCTTTCTGGGCTCAGGCTGGACACCTTTTGTTTTCAGGATAAATCCCCCAGCCCTCTGCACTCCACTTTTAGCAGACTGGATCTGCAGCATCCCCTGCAACACTGGTGAAGACTGGAACCTCCCTGCCCCGGTGTGGGGGAATAAACATGCCACCATCCAACAGCACCAAAACTGCAGACAAATGCACCAGAATCATCAGCATCCCCATCCCAGGGGCGATGCAGGCAGTGCCTGGAGCTGGCAGCGCCGGGCAGGGATGCTGCAGGCAGCACCACGTCCCTCTATTCCCATTTTTTTAAAAAAAAAGCTAAAAATAAATATCTCAGCCTTTGCAGGCACCTGTGAGCAGACTCTCAATTGCCAGTGTGCCAGCCCCTGCACAAAGCTCCCCATGGGCTGGGACCCCCAGGGCCCCCCCGAAATGTCCCTGGTGCCACTGGGGACTGTCCAGACCAAGCTCCAGGGATCGGATCAGCCCCGGCACCCAGCACAGGTGGGGGAGTCAATTGTTCCTCACTCTTCTGGGAGTGAGAGGCTGTAGGTGACACGGAGAAACCAAGACATGAATAAGAGTGACACCAGTGTCATAGTCAAGAAGCCCAAATGGGGAAGGATCTCCCAAATTAACTGTGCATGAAGTTGGATAGGGGTGGTGGCTTGGCCAGTCCTTCACCGCAGAGGTTTGTGTGCAGCGGCAGAGTCCCCCACTGACGATGAGCTTGCTGCCTGGTTGGGAAGAGGCAAAATCTTCCCATAGGTCCAACTGATCACACCAGGGAGCAGCCATCAGTGGAGCCAGTCCCCAGGTCGACCTGGATGCAGGAGGAGACAGCAGGTCCTCCCCCACGACCCCACTCCCCAGCCCATGGACCTGCTCCCCGGTGCCACTTTGCACGGAGCCACTGGGACTCACAGCCCCAAGCATCAAACCGCTCTGCAAAACGCATCATGTGAAACCCCATCAAAGTGGGGTTTGTTCAAAAGACACTTCAGATGAATCTTTCCCTCTTTTTTCTCCCAGTTTTCCATGACGGTGACGCTGTGCATGAGCCCAATCCCCACCCTGGCAGGTGGCCCTGGGTCTGGATCACTTAGAAGACACATGAGATTTCCCGGTTCATCAAGGTTGGGATATTCAAGCCCCTCTTATGAAGACACTTCCTGGGAGCTCTTTGGGAACAAAGTGCTCCCAACACAGTTAAAAACATATTGTGCGAGTACCAATACACTTTAGAACTTTAACGGGAGTAGCTGTATGCATACATAGGAAGACCATCACCAGTTTTGCCATAGCAGGTATCATCCATGGCCAGTGCTCACCCAGCCCATCTCAGGAGCCTGGCAGTGGGGGTTCCTTCCCATACCCGTCCTCCACCCCATCTCCCCATAACTGTGTCTCTGGAAATGGCAGGAACACCCTTGCCAGGCCAGGCAATGCATAGATTTGATAGGAATGCCCTGAAATGTTTTCTTAAATAGTTTTGTGCAATCTTTGCAATTGCAAAGAAAGGCCGTTGTATCTCTCCACGTGCACAGAGCGCTGGTCTCCAACATCTGCCAGCCCCCAGGCAGCAAGACCAGTCAAAGAATGCGCTATAGGACAGCGTTGGACCATGCTCGTCTCACACCAGGGGCCACCGCAAGGGTGGCCACCATCATAGTGATGGGCATGGGCAACACTGGAGGACTACGGCCTCCTGCAGGCATCCAGGTTGAGTTAGAGGACTGTCGTCTCCTTTTCAGTCATTGAAGACATCTTAGAGAAGCTCCTGTGAACGATGCTGGAGTGGCCCGTCTCCTCACTGAGGGCGTTCACCAGTCTGGAAAGGATGGTGACCTTAAACTTCTTAAAGTCCTGGCCCATGAAGACGTAGAGGACGGGGTTCATGCAGCTGTTGGAGGCAGCAAGCGCCGTGGTTAAGGGGATGCTGATCTCAAACACGGAGTGAGGGATCATGTCAGGCTCTGTTTCCAGGAGGTTCAGCAGGTGGTAGGGACTCCAGCAAAGGAAGAAGGTGACTATAATAGTGATGATGATCTTGAAGGGCTTTTTGGACTTGGCGAGACGGTTTCGACGCAAGTTGAAGACGATAGCGATGTAGCAGAAAGTGATGATGGTTATGGGAAGGATGTACCCAGCCAGGAACCTGGTGATGTTCACTGTTCGGTGCCTCATTAGTGCCAGGGCTTGGTAAGACTTATTCCTGGAGAGGGAAAAGTTGCTAAAACAAATCACAGAGTTGCGGGCTTGTGCTGTGTCTCGGAAGACGAGAGACGGGCAGCTCATAATGATGCCGACGGTCCAGATAATCAAGCAAACTAAATACGCCAGGTTGGTCGACCGATGGTTTTGAGACCAGACAGGAAAAACCACTGACACGTAGCGATCGAAGCTGATGGTGGTGAGCAGAAGGACACTGGTGTACATGTTGAGGATGAGGAGGAAGGAATTCAACTTGCACATGACTGTCCCAAAGATCCAGTTGTACCGCATGGCTGTGTAAGCAATGTTTATGGGCAGGAAGATGTTGAAGAGGAAGTCGGCGATGGCCAGGTTGAGGAACCAGATGGCATTGACCGACTTCTTCATCTTCAGAGTTATGATTGCGATGACAAGGCCATTCCCCAGGATGCCCAACACGCAGGACACGCTGTAGATGACGACGGAGAGAATCCTCGCAACATCCTTCGGGTCGTGGGACGGGTCTGTCCACACGCTGCTGGTCTCCTCATAGGTGTAATCTGGGTAGTCGCTGTAGTTATCGACATCATCCAAGTAATTGGACAAATTGGAAAGCGCCATTATCTGTAAATAAACTACAGCCTGGTTAGTCCCGGGCTCTCCGGCGGGTGATGTTTCTGTGTGTGTTTCTGCTGAGCAAACACATGGTGTTAATCACAGTGAGCACAGCCCATGGGAGGGACACTGCCCACCCCCCAGCACGCACGGGCACAAGAGGCCATGGAGAGAGGGGACAGAGCACACAGGTACGGGGGATCCCGTGGGGACCCCGCCGCTGGCCCTGGAGGAAGATGCTCCCGCGGCTCCTCACTGGGTTTCCACCCCCTGACCAAGAGACATCAGCTCCCTGCGCCACAGGACGTGATTCAGTCCCTTGTCTCCACCAGGATGTGGCTGTAGCCTCATCCTAAAAAAAATGTCTATTATCCGCCTACTTCCAGGGGAAAAACTAGGCCAATGCTTATTAACAGCTCATTAACAGCTTTGAGACCTTCCAATCTGCAAAATATTATGGCTCTTCTCTTTTTTTTCTCCCAAGCACCCAGAAAATCAGACTGAAAATCCAGCATTGCAGCCCACCAGGTGCCCCACTGATGCCAGGCACCCGGCAGTGGGTCCCAGCCTCTCACCTCTCCTCTCGGCGCGGCGGTGGTGCTGGGCGCCCGGCGGGACGGCGGGAAGAGACGGCGGCTCAGCGTCCCACGGCACAAAGGCAGCTCCCTCCGCACGGGTCTAGGGACGGAGCTGTAATATGAAAACTGAGATCAAACGAAGGCCACTCACCCTCGGATGTGGGGTTAAGGGAGGAAACAGAAATGCAGCCGCCGCTGTGATTTAACCCTGTGCAGCCTCCCTGGCAGGCTGGTGCGGGGACTGTGCTGGCCTGAGGAACCCCCACCATGGAGCTAGTGAAGTGGGGGTCCTATCATGATCCCAGCAGCTTTCGGGATAACCCAGTACAAAAATCCTGTAGGATGCACTCGGTACAAGCATCCAACCTGAGCCAGGATCAGTAGGTACATGTGAAGAACCCTACAATCAAGCCCACGGTAATTTATTATGAATAATTAAAGCCATAAATATGCGTGAGGTGCCTGGACTCTCATACAGTTATTTCTCTGATTAAATCAGTGCCCTGTGTGTTTTAAAATGTTAATTGCGATAACTAACAGCATCGTTTGCCATAATCAGAAGCTGGTCTCCACCAGCCACTTAGAGCCCTGCGTTAAATGAGTTCAACCACTCCCCTGTGAACAGTCACGGGAGGGTTAAAGCCAAGAGCCACCAAAGCCAATTAGCAAAGCCCAAGCACGCCAGAGCGAGCCATGGCGAGAGGGGCAAGAGCTGTGTGAACCCGGGCATGGGGCATCGCACCTGACCTTGTCCTTGCGGGAGGGACGTGGCTCTGTCCATCCACGCTGGACCCTCTTGTTTTTGGGGAGTTTCAGATCAAAGGTTCCCCTGAGCATCACCCTCCCCTCCAGCCCTGCCTTGAAATCCCCGTGGTGTTTGTGTTGTAACCTATTGTTTCTCCCTGGGCTTTTCCTCTTGTTCCTTCCTGCGATTGCTGCTGCTCCCATCGCTGCAAAATCCCTGGCCAGGGGCTTAAATCACAGCCCCATCGCCTCCCCCCTCGCTGAGCTCCAGGAGCTGATAAGCAGCCAGAATAAATAAACTTTTAGTGCAAAGCTTGTGAATTAGTTTGAGCTGGAAGGAGGCCTTGCCCTGGCAAAACCTTGGTCGTCAAAAGGATGAATTAAAGTTGATGATCCGGTGGAAGTAACAGTATCAGCAGAACTGGTGTTAATGTTCCTGGGTAATGAGCCGCCCCGATCGCTGCCTTTATGGACCAGCAGTTTCCGTGTCATCACCTTTCCAAAGGCAAAGCCACAGAAAGGTGAGGGAGCCCGGAGCCCTATTTCCAGCCCACCCACACCATCCCACTCCATCGCACCTCATCCCACCCCATCCCATCCCATCCCATCCCATCCCATCCCATCCCATCCCATCCCATCCCATCCCATCCCATCCCATCCCATCCCATCCCATCCCATCCCACCCCACCACCCTCAGCCCCAAAGCTCCCTGGGACTCGTTCTGCCACCGGGGAGAAACCCCCGAGAGCGCCACCCGCCTGCCACTGCCACCCCGGTGTCACCCGTGGGGTGAGCGAGGGACCCCCAGGGTCTGAGCACTGTCCCTCACCACCACAAGGTCAGCCAGACCCCGCATTCACTGCAGCGCCCATCAGGGATTCCTGCAGCTTTACAAGCTCCTCTTCCAACTATGCCCACTTATATATTTTTAATGTGAAATCTCCTCTTTATTATTATGTTTTAATCGCTGAGCTCAGCGAGAGCCATGACATTCAGCTTGACATTTCAAAGCTGCATTTAATGGATTATTTATTTGAATTGTCTGTTTATTTTGCTTTTCTCCCCTACCCTCAGCTTGCTTTCTTCTTTTTTTTTTTTTTTTGGCTTTAACATTTGCCCTTCTCAAGGCAGGTGATGTAAAAGAACCCACCCAGACCTCTGCCAGGCTGGGGAGTGAGGTGGCCCCAATCCCCACTTGGGATGAGGGGTGAGGATGTTCGGAGAGCAGCAGGAGCAGCAGGGCTCTGTTTCCCCACGGGGTTTGGCAGATGACGGGTTTGTTTCCAGGGCTGGTGCGGAGCTATCGCAACCCCCGAGGCAGCGGACAGGAAGCTGCTGAACCCATCATGAACCTCCCGAGATGGTTCTGGGCACCGGGAGCTGGAGCCCAGACCTGCTGGAAAATCATCCAGTAAATTCCCACCTGCCTCCCCAAACCCTCCCAAAAATGGAGAGCCTGAGGGGCAGCTGCACAAAACCTCCCCATTTGTCACTGCAAAAAAACTTAAAGTTTGGGGAAAAAAAAGCCCCATGCTCAGAAGCGTGTTTCAATGCTCCTCTCTCTGGGTTGAAAATACCCAGCTTGAGCCAAAACCGCTTCGCTCTCCATTTGGTCTATTCATCTTTGTCCTCCTACCTCAACAAAAATGAGCACAGGATCTACCCAAAATAGCCTTTGAGTCCAGCCAGCCCTGTCATTCCTGCAGCTGTATTTGTCTTGGTACCCGGGGAAGGTTGAGTCCGGCCCGCGGGCGCCGGCCTGGGATTCCCGACGGGCGACTCGCGCATCGGCAGCATCCCGGCGTGTACCGGGGGAGGATGAGGTCAGGGATGTTGTTCTTGGGAAGGCAACAGGAAACGGAGAGAACAGCAGAAAATGTTCAAATCCAGCTTTTCTGGGCAAAAGCTCTTCCGTGGCTGGCCCAGACGGGTGGGGGACGGATGTGACCAGGGAAATGGGGAGAGCTCGGCCGGATCCGCACGCCAGAGCCAGGGCCATGCCCAGGGAGGGCAGGGGATGCTCAGCTCCCTGGCAGCGGGTACTGACCAGGCACGGGGGCTGCCCCAGCTCTCAGCTGCCTGCACCAGGCATTTCTAAAGACAGGCAAGCTGCCAGCGCTGCTTCTGCCTCCCCTGACGCCTGTGGGAAATGCTTTTACTGGGGGTACTGATACAGGTTGGGGGAAAAAAGATAAAATTAAAAAAAAAAAATGAGACCGGCTTTTGAGCACACAAGATCCTGCCTGAGCTGTCAAAGGGCATCGTGCTTTTACCAGCATGATGCTATGAAACGGGGCTGGGACCAGCGTGTGCCTGGGCAGGGGTCCCCACAAGCTCTCCCCCAGTGTTGGGGAAACTGGGGGTGCCCTTGGGTTAGTGCTTGTCCCCCCCACAGCACCCCCAGGGTGCAAGGGACACCCAGGGGCAGGACAGACAAACCCCCCCCGGGAAGCAGGTGGATGACCGGGGGGGGGGCTTTACTCGCCACTGCCAGCCCCTGTGCACTGCACCCCTGCCTGCACCCCTGCCTGCACAGCTGCTGCCGCCCCCAGGTCAGCTGCTCCGCCTTTTTTTCATTTCAGCATTTCCCCTCCCCTCCATCCCAGCAGCGGTTTCCGAGGTCCCAGCGCACCCCAAACCCAAACCCGCTTCCTCCGGCACGCGTGGGGGGAGCGCAGGCAGGCTGCCCACGCAGCGCAGGCAGCCCGGCACAGCCCTGCTCCAGGAGATGGGAATTGCAGGCAGATGTTTGGGGGAAACACATGGTCGCTCATCTGAGGAGCTTCAGGAAGGGCACGGGGCGAAGCAGCATCCCAACATCCCCCCTGGACCGCACTGGTCCCCTCTGAGCCCTGCTGCAGCCCTGGATTTATTTCCCCCAGTAGCAGATGCTGGTACCAGTCCCGTGGGGGCTTTTTGCTCTGGTCGAGCTCAAGTCCCACCCTGAGGGCCAGAATCTGAGCGCAGCGAGCTCCCGTTGCTGCCGGCGGGAGTTTGTCCTGGGGAAGATGCCAGGATGGCACCTGAGGCCACCCCATCCGTCCCTCCGGCACCCACATTTTTCCAGCCTGGGGTCACACGGGGCGGGGGGACGTCCCTGACAGGATCCAGTGTCCAGTGCCGAGGCAGCAGCTCCCACGCTGGGGATTGCCAGAGCTCAGGGTGGGGGGAGCAAGAAAACAAAAGGAATGGGGAAGCAGCTCTGGGTACCTAGCTTCAGTTCACCCTTATTTTAGCCAGCAATTGCCATGGCAACAGCTGCCACGGGGAGAGATGCTGCGCAGCATCCCAGTCCCAAGGATGCCCAGGGATAGAGCCCCAGCCCTCAGACCCCCAAAGCAAAGGGAGGGGACAAAGCCAGTCCCCACAGGAGAAACTGAGGCACCGAGCTCTGCCCCAAGGCTGGCTGCAGGACGGGGGGAAGCCTGAGCCCTACCTGCACCCACGGCACCCGGACACATCCCCGCTTCAGCGCTGCAGAGCTGCCCTCGCCTCCTCACTCCGCCGGGACCCCCACGCCTGGCAGCCTTCGGCACCCCCGGCTGCTCCCTGCAATACCAGCTAAAGCTTCGTCCCCCACCCGTGTGAACAGGAAAAAAAAAGGAATAGCTGGAAAAGGCAGCCTTAAAAAAAGCCGGCTGTGCCCAGGGTGGGACAGAATAACAGCATGAGTCAATGTTTGTCTGGGCAGAGCCGGCCAGGCTGCGCGGGACAGGACGGGTCGGCATGGGATGGGTCTCCACGAGCTGACCCCCGCCACGGTGTGGGGTCACCCCGATGCAGAGCACACCCCAATCCAGCCAGAATTTAACCTCAAAACACAGGTCACACAAGGCTTTTCCCAGGGTGTAACTCCTGCAGGAGCCGGGCAAAGGAACCTGGCATGAAGCACCCGGGTTGTGAAGAGACGCCCCGACAGTAAGAGCCCGGCCCTTTGCTCTCTGTCCTTTCTGTTCTTGTGAGGGTTGAGTATTAAAGGGGAAAATCTTGGGCGTTTGTACTTACACAGGCAAAGATTTTCTTTAAAAAGGGCAGTTTGTGTTTCTGTGCTGCTTAAAATGATTGGAGCTGCTTCCAAGATAATAAAAGTTCTTTTCATCTCCTCTTCTCTCTCTTTTTTTTTTTTTTTTTAATATATATAGGTTGCTATTAATCCTAGGCTCTCCTGGCATTTGCAGGCAATAAAAAGGCCAATAAAACTCCCTTTTTCTGAGCATCCTCCCCACCGCATCGCAGCAGCCCAGGTGGGTGGGACAAGGCATGGAACACTGTGATCCCAGGGGATTTGCATCCTCCCCTTTAGGGCTCCAGGACCTGCCTCAGCCCAGCAAGGGTGTCCCTAACCATGGCCCGGGCTTTATCACGGTCGCTGGGGGACAAAGCCAGCACCGGCCTTGGGGACACAGCGTAGAGGCGAAAGGCAGCAGCTCGCGTGCCACCTGCGGGGCTGCTCCGGCTGCTCTCAACCGCTTGGGATTTTGAGTGTAGAAAGAGGAAAGAAACCAAGAAAAAGGAAATAAATCTGTCCCTCCTGCTGCCGGAGGGACGGACGTGACTGTGCCAGGGCTGGGGGACAGTCAGGGCTGGCAGAGCTCAGCCCCCACCCCCCCCAAGTGAGAAAGTCACCCCGGATCCGCAGGAGCATCCTCCAGCCCCCGGCTCGCAGCTGCGTGCTGCGCTCCCAGCTGCATGCTGATCAGCACGGCAAAGAAAAGCCCCCTGTTCTCCCTGTCCTCACCGGGGGGACACTGCCACACTATAAGGACATCACACACACCCCCCCCCCAATTCACACCCAATCCTCTCCCCTCCGTGCGGCTTTCCCACGTGCAAAGCCACCGTGGGGGCTCCCATCACCACAGGCTGCAAAACCCATCTCCAAAAGAGCTGGGGGTTTTATGGAAAATTAGAAAAAGTAGGGATTTGGGGCAGAGAATGATGGGTGGTGATGACGTCCTGGGTCCCAATGTGTAGTGTGTATCTGGACCCTGGGGATCACCTCCACCCGCTGTCCTCCACCCAAAAACCCCAAACCCACTTTATAATAACAGAGGAGCAAAAAAACCTCAACTGGTTGCAAATCCCTTGAGCAAAGCAATGATTTTGAGCCAGCTGCAGCAAAACCCTCCCTCCCAAATATAGATAAAAATATATAAATTCATACATACATATATATAAACCTGGAGGTATTTACCTGAGCTTGATAAATCCCCCGGTACTTCGAGCACACAGAGCCTGGATTGCACATCTCTGCTTCTTCTACAACCTCGTTAGGGCTCGCATGCAAACGACCCTGGGGTTACGTCGCTTCGGCATCCGAGCAGAGGGTGCCGTGGATATTGCTGAGCTTTCTCATCCCGAGAAGGACACGCACGTATTGCCGATGGGAGGCCACGAGAAAAAAAAAACCCACAGCCGGTGGCATAAACCAGCTGCCAGGCTCGGCGCGGAGTTGGGCAGCGCCTAGGAAGGGGGAAGCGATGCTCGGTGGTAGTACGTGAGAACTCGGGACCTTGGGTAGAGGCACTTTCTTGCATGGTTCAGCTGGACACGGAGAGGGGACGGGGCAGCCGGTGCTGTGTCCCAGCCACCACAGCCCCCGTGCTGCCCGCGGCTGGCTCAGGAGTCCTGCAGGATCCCTTGGGCAGGGTTTGGGCATCCCTTACTGGTGCAAAAAACCCTGTGGTCTTGTTGCTCTTGGTGAGGGGTGAGCGCAGCCAAAGGGCCCCCTGCGATCCGGGCTGGGGGATCTCCACCCCAGGCTGCCCCACGTCGCCGCTCGCCAGGACCCCCACATCCCTGCCCCAGTGCCTGGGCTGCTCTTGGCCTCGCACACGCAGGAGAGGGGTAACCCAAAGCCGTCCCTGGGGCACATGGCAGAAGGGGACCGCGTCCCCCCCCGCCCCGCTTTGCCGTGACGCCCCCTCCATCACGCTCGCCAGGTCCTGCCTGTTCCCAGCTGTTTGTCCAGCTGGGCCTGGCCTCGGCCCTGTGCCGGCGGTGATCCGGCATGGGCTGAGCCTGGATGGCCATAAACCTCCACTCTGAGCCAGGGAAGCCCATCCAGAGGGAGAGAGACACTAAAAATACGGGCACACGAGGCTGGAAAAATCCAGAACCACAACCTGTGCCGGTAGCATCACGGTCAGTCAGAGCCAGCAGCAATCCTGGCACAGAGCCCCCACCCGCTCGCCATCATCAATATCAACTTTTTTTCTGGCTTGTAGCTTCAGCCATGCACAAGGGACTAATCCCAATTTCCTCAGAGCTGGCGGCACCGCAATTTGGAAAACTGCCACCCAAGTGTGACCCAGGGGACAGCAGGCGATGCCCGGCGAGGAGCGGTGCCTCTGGGGAGCTTGCGGTCACGCCATGCCCTGTGCAAGTGGGGACATTAACCCCTGTCACATGTGGCCGAGCTCCCACAGGAGCTAAAAAGAGGAATTGGAGCCCAGGCTGACGTCCGCCTTTGCACAACGCCGTGTTACAACATCCCCCTGCAGCTGAATCAGGAGGAAACTTGCTGATGTGCCCAGATCAGCGGGTCTGGACCAGAGAAAGGAGAAGAGACGCAAAAAGCCCAGACCTCCACACCAGAGATGTGCCAGCTCGGGGGGCTCGTGACTGTCACGCTGGCACCCCACTCCCAGGGCCTCGCAGGACCCCTGGGATGGGGCAGCAGCTCCACGGGGTGCTGGGTGCCAGCAGCGATGCAGAGTCCGGCCAAGCTCGTGGCATTTGGGGCATGTGACAGGTCCCCAGCGGGATGCAAACCTGTTGCGCCCCAATGCGCCCAGGCGACGCAGTCCCCCCACTTCAGTGGTAAACACAGTTCACTCCCAAAAGCAATAAACATGAGAAACATGGTCCGGGCTGGGGTGGGTTGCAGGGGCTGACTCTGCCCCATTGCTCCACCAGCAGAGCCAACCCTGTCCTCTCCCACAGTAACACACCCCAGTCCCCCCAGTATCCCCCTCTCAAGCCTTCCAGTGACCTTTCCAAATACCTCGTGCGGTGCCACGCTCTCCCGCTGCTCCGTGCCGGGGAGGATGAGGTCGAGGTGCCAGGGCCACCCTGTGCCCGGCGAGGAAGAGGAGCCGCTCAGCCCAACCCCACAGCCGAAGGCTCCCTGGGAGCGAGCGGGCTCTCATCCCCGTGCGGACCCCGGTGCAGCGGGGCCAGGCGCAGGCACGGTGCTGCCGGTTTTAAGGGCGAGGGGAGGGGGAAGGAGTGGCGGCAGCATCCATCACCGGCGTTTTCTTGGCAGCACGATGCTCGGCGAGCAACAGCTGGGAGAGGGTGTGACGCCGGGAGCTGGGAACGCTGGCCTGGATCCTGCCGCGACCCAGCACGAGGAAGCAACACGCCGCTTCCCAAGGGGCCTCTTTTCCTGTCCCGTCCCCCCCGGCCGGGCTACCCTAACAAGGGCTAACGAAGCACAGAGGGTCCTGGAGTGATGCCGGCCCCGGCTGGGGACCCTGAGGGGAGGCAGGTGGCTACCAGCCACCCCACTGTGCTGTCCCCACCCTGGGTCACCCGCTGTCCTCCATCACTGCCCCCCCCCCCCCTCGCCGCCCCCAACTCCTTCCAAGACGTTGAGTCACTTCCCTTCGTCAAATCTGGCTCCCAAACACTGCGGCTGCTGCTCAGGGGCTGGTTCCCCCATGGCTTTCATTACCCCCAGGATGCAGCAGCTGCTTCCAGGCAGCACCCCCAGCCCCGCTCACCAGCCCACGGCAGGGGGGGCTCTGCGGTAGCAGCTCCATCCTCCCCCCCAGCCCCATTAACGCATGCAAAGAAACTCTTCTGGGGGGGCACCGAGGGGCTGTGAGAGGCACCGGGCTCCCCCAGGCAGGAGGGACAGGCAAGGCTGGATGCAGGGATGGGGTTTACGGGGGGGACCCCAGCCCCCAGCCCCAAATGGGGAGGAGACCGGGAGGTTTTCCAGGCCAGCCCCCACCCACACGGAGTAGGAGGCTCAGATAACCCCACGCTTGATGTGGCACTGAGAAGAATCCCTCCCCTCCTCACACAGCCCCGACGCTCCTCAGCCACAGCTGCTCCAGCCCTGGCATTTAACCCAGCCAGGAGAAGAGCCAGCGCAGGATTTGGGTCCCCGCGTTTTGGGTGCGAAAGTATCGCCTCAGAGGCACAAGCAGGTTTGGGGGTGATGCCCCCATTTTACTTTCCTCCCTCTGGCAGGACACAGCCCGGGGAAGGAGCAGGATTTGTCCCATTGGGACACACCAGCACCGGCTCAAGTGGCTCCAGTGTTGCCCTGGGTTTGCACCAGCCAGCTCACCATGTCCCTAGCAGAAAGGATGTTCATACATTAAGGGTAATTAATTAAAGTTAATTAATTATCCTTGGCTGTAAAGACAGCCCACAAAGCATCCTACAGACCAAGCCAGCAAGCGGGGAAAAACAAACTAATGTTGTCTCCTTCAGTGTCAAACGCTGCGACTGCAAACCAGGTCCTGGGTGAGGCCCGGAAAGATGCACAGCCCCCAGCAGCACCGGGCAGCACACAGCCCGAGCATGGCACCGGCAGCGTGGTGGGACCTGGGGGCTCCCGAAAACCTGGGGATACTCAGCCAAGGGTGCTCCAGCACGTGGCCTTGCCAAGGGGTGACCTCAGGGCACAGCACCGCAGCGATGCCGTGCTGGGATGACAGTCAGTCCCGCAGCACCGAGGGGTCCTGAGCCGAAACACGGCACAGCCTCAGTTTCCCCAGCAAGGCTGAGCTTTGCAGACCCCACGGCACTGAGGCGGGAGCTGGGCGATGTGCCTGGGCAGGATTAGTCCATCCCTTTGCCACCGAGTCCTTTCCCAGGCACCTGCCACTTCCCCAGGGTGAGGCAGGATGCAGGATCCTGCCCACAGGCACTTATTCCTGCAAGCTGGTGAAGTTAAAAAACACGCTGACTTGGGATAAAATGTCATATCCTGAGTGTCTGCCTTGAGCCATGGTTTGGGGTTTCCCTCCGAGGCGCTCGGCATCGTCTGCTCAGCAAACCACTGCGAAGAGCAGCAGGCTGCGGAAGGACAAACACCCCGTTCCCACGGACGGCGACTGTGCAGAAAAGCCGCGGCGGCGCGGCAGGAGCACCCGCGGGGAACAGCTCGGTGCACGGGGCTGGCAGCCCCCGCGGCGATGCCGGGCACCAAAGCCAGCGGAGGCTTTGGCATCCCTCATGTCCCTGGCAAGCACAGCCAGTGCCACCCACACCGAGCAAAGCAATTATAGCTCTAAATTCAGTGGTATCAGGAACTGGTTGATTTAGGTTTATTATAACCCCCCGAGCACCTCCCTGCTGAGCCGGGGTGAAAGGGCCGAGCCCAGCGGGTCCGACCCAGCCGGCGCGGATGCTCGCCCTCCTCTGCTCTCCTGTGCGGGTGGTGGGAACCTGCCTGAGTCATCCCAAAGCAGATGTCACGCTTAATGTGGAAGAAATTGCATGAAGCTTTTCCCTCGCCGGGGGAGCTTTCTCTGTCATTCAGCAGCTCTTTCCCTCACCCTGGGCAGAGCCACGGGGAAAAAAGACCACACGAAATGGCTGGAAAGGGAGTTGGGTTCAGCTGTGAGAACACGACATGGTGCTCCCACCACATTTCCCAGGCCCAAACCTGTTTCAGGGCTGGGTTTATCCCCACGGATAACGGTTGCCCTGCCTTTCCCACGGGCGGGCTGCGGGGAGCTCATCCCTCCTGCTCCAGGCTTCATCACCCACTGCAGTAACGAGCTACGTATCCCGTTACTGCCTCGCGATCCAAGTGGAAATGAGAACTCACTGCACAAATAAAAAAACCCACATACAGGATGTCAAACAGACTGCTCGCTTTCCCCGTTTCGCTGATTTGATACAATCATGGCAAAAACAGTCCCAACCTTGTGCAACTCAGGGCTTATAAATAGCAACGCGGCACGGGAACCCAGCAGGGCTCCACACAGCCGTGTCGGCGCTGGGACCACGCTGCCGAAACCCGCCGCCGTCCCGAGGCTGCAAATGGTGCTGCTGGTTGCAGGAGGCACCGTGTCCCACCGCATCCCACCACATCCCACCACATCCCACCGCTGGGACGGGGCCAGCCCGGCCAGGGCATTCCTGCACCCATGCCAGGCTGCAAGGCTTGCGCCCAGAGCTGCTGTTTGAGCCCCAAACCACCCTCCCGGTACCACCGCCCACAGCACTCCTGGCACCTTCCCCACCTCTGACTCCAATTTTGCAGCATTTTTCCCCACTGTCAGGTACTTGGGCCACGCTCAGAAACACGAGTGGCACATGCAGGAGAGCAATGCCCACCCATGGGCTGGGGTACTGCTCCAGCACTGCCCCTTCTCACCCCCCTACACCTGAAAAACACCCTTTGCAAAGCCAGGATGTTGCAACAGGTTGGAAACACTCCCAGCACACAGCTCTGATGCCAGCAGACCCTGCCCCATCCACACCCCCACCCATCGGCTGCCACCCATCCGCCTCCATCATAAAAGGGGCTGAGAAGCTGTCGCGGGGGCAGGATGACAGCTCACCCCCAGGGAGAGCTGCTGAGCCGGGGGACTGATGGACGTGCCCATGCTGGGCAATTTATTGGTGGTTTCTGATTTGCGCAGGAGCTGTCAAGGGCCACCAACAGCTCCAGGCGTGGGGATGAGGGGTTGCTGGGCACCGGCACTTTGTTTTAGTTTTAAACCCCAGCCCAGGGCATCCTTTCTAGAATTATCAAGTCACTTGTTCCCTGCCTTTGAGCCCCCCAGTGGGTGACAAGACAGGACATCACCGAGCCAGCAATTTATGAGCAGAGGTGGCTCTTGGCATCACATCCCAGCTGAGGTCCCTTTCAGGCATGGGGAGCACCGATGCTTGGGATGGACGGATCCAGCAGCACCCCGGGGTCTGTCTGTCCTCACCAGGAACCACTTTCGGTCCCCAAGACAGCAAGGAAAATTTGGGATGAGCAGCTGCTTGTTGCTCAGCAGGAACCATCAACCAGCCTCACCCCTTTCCCACGGGAGGCCCTGCCTCTGCCCAGAGCCGTGGGAGGGGGTGAGAACAAGAGTTTCCTACATCTTTCCACCAAAAAAAAATTATTTGGAGTCATAAAACCCAAGGGGGAATAACAATTCCCTTTGCAAAGGGAGAGACAAGGAGCAGCACCAGGCTCTGGCACACAGCGCTTCATCCCCTGGGGCTCAGGGCACTCAATCAGCGTCAGTGGGAATTAGGGGACACTGCAGCTGAGGTGAAAAGCAGGAGGTGAAACGTCCTGAGCATCACAGGGCACCCTGCCTGGGGCTCCCTGCCTGCAGCCACACACTCATCCCCCACCCAGGGGTGCGGGTGACCCAGCCCCGCTCACACGACATCAGCCAAGGAAGCAATTACTCTGGTAACGAGCACGTCTCATCTCATCTGTCTCCCCTGCCAGGGCAGAGCTAAAGGCTTTGGTGCGTCCACGCTGGGCATCTGCACAGCTTCAGTCTGCATTTCTCTCTCCCACAGCTTGATTCCTTACAAAACCATGGCACTGGTTCTGTGATTCTGTGACTGGTTTGGGTTTTGCTTTTTCCCCCATGTGCCAGAGATGCGCTTCATCCATCGCATAATTAAATCTTCCTTTGGCATCCACCCCCACCCGCTTTTGCCCAGCACAGCATCTTCGTTACCCCATCACAGCATCTTCATCCACCCCATCACAGGATCTTCATCACCCCAGCGTCCTGGAGCCACCTCGCAGCCCAAAACCACACCACGAGAGCGGGGCATTTCTGTTTGCTCAGAGCAGCTGATGAAATAAAATTCCTTTTATTTGTCTTCTCAAAATTATTTTTATTTCCCGTCACTGGAGGGCGTTTCCCCGGAGGGTCTCTAGTTCACTTGCTGTAAACCCCGTGCCTCTCAGCGATGCTGAGACACCTCTGAGCTTTGAAAGACTCTGCTCCCCGCCCCAGGAGACTGCCCCACCGCTCATTGGAGCCCGTTTGTCATTTAAATTCTCTCTCATGCTTCTAATTTCTGGAAATTTAATGGCACTCTGGTAAGGACACAGCTGATCCACCCTTAATAAATCCCAAATTGCAGGAGATGCTTCAGGATAAACCTTCAGCCAAGGAGACTCATGAGCTCCCGGACAGGCGTGTGGACAGGGACAAGGGTAGGTCTTCATCGTGCCCATCTGCAGGATGAAGCTTTAGTTTAAAAAGACAAATATCTTAATGTGACCCTTTTTTTTAAAAGAGGTTCCTTTAATTCCCTCCTCCGTGTTCCCATTTTTTTTTCAGCATGAGTGAAATTAAGAAACTCCGTGAGTAAAAGCCCTTGCAGAAAGAAAATCCCTGTGCCAGGGAACGGGGCTGGTTCTGGCTGGATTTTATTAATAAAGGAGAAAATGAGGTTATTTTCTTTCCCACCAAGGAAAGAGAGGCAGCAGGTGCTGGTGGGTCGTTCATCCCATCCGCCGGCCGTACGGAGGCAGCGGGAACCACGAAACGAGGCCGTCGAGTAAGGGATTAAAACAACCATTTCGGTTCCTTTCTGAGAAGGACGTGCCTCCATCAGTTAATTTGAATTCCCCGCAGGATCCTCTCCGTGTGTTTTGTTGTACAAGATTAATGGTGAATATAAAATTATATTTGTTACCTTGGGACATCACTATAAATCTGGAAAAAGCCCCAACGAGCGCCTTTGCATAAATATTCAGAGTGAGTGTACGACCCAATCCTTTGGGATTCACACTCACAAACGGGTTTCCCCGGGGCCCTTTACATGTCGGTGAGGCGTAACAAACTCTTTCACTCTCTCCTCCTCCTGGAAGGTGGTTTGGAAACATGAGGGCCAGAAAGTTGAATTTCCAAGCGTGCTGCTGCTCCTCCATTTCATTTTATCCGATTTTAAGGATTTTTCTCCCCCAGCTGTTTGGCAGAGGCGGGAGGCAATGGCTGTACAGCTCGCTATGGGCAGAGCAAGCTGGCACACGGGGGATGCTGGGCGTGTGCGTGGGCTTTTATTATCCTTAAAACAGGTTTGTGGCCACACAGCTTTGACATCAGCACAGGTCTTCCCTGCTCAGCACCCCCAATTTACCCCAAAATTGTTAATTTTGCCAGAACTGAGTGTTTTCTCCAGGCACTGCATCACCCTGAAACCCTTTCCTGCAGAAAATGTGTCATTCGTCTCTTTTTCTCCCACTTAGGGTGTTTTTTTTAAATGTGACATCTTTTGTGGGAAACCACTTCAGGTCAGGGCTGCTTGTGTCTGCATCTCAGAAGAAAAAAAACCCCACAAGCTCTAGGTTTGGAAAACAGGAAGAATCAGGCATTTGTGATCGTGCAAAGCTCAGCCACCTCCTCCAGACTTCGGTGGGTGCAAGAACGAGGCTTGGTGTCAGCACCCCTGCCCTCTCCTCAGGTCCCTGCATTCTCCCTTTGGTGGCCCAGTGGCCACCAACCCCTGGCCATGGGGTAATTTAGGATGGAGAGGGGTTAAACGCAGCCCTTACCAGGGCTCCGGGTTTGGATGCTGAGCATCCCACTGGGGAGATGGAGGATCTGATGGGTCTTTAATGCCTTGTGTTGACCACGAAACTGCTGGAGCTTCATACAGGCTCATCTTTCCTGCTACACTTCAGCATCACCTGAAAAATCTGCAAGTTGGGCTTTTCCCACAGCCGGTGTCCCATGCGCAGGGACTGCAGCGGCCAGATATAACATACAGATAGAGGCGAGTATTCCTGTAATCCCACGGCAAAAATAGAAGCATCGATGTGGCACGGCTGATAAACCCCTCAGGAAATACACAATTATTTAAGGCACCGGCTGGATTTGTCTTAATAACAGCAAAGGGCTTCAACTTCCCAAACACCGATAAGAAAACCTTCTTTATGGAGTGTTTTTTTTAATAAATAAAACCAGCTTTCTTTGCAATTAATTTCTGGGCAATCGCCGCTTCACGGAGCAAGGCTTTGCAGAGACAAGTGTTTTGGAGGTTGGTTGGTGCCAAGGGCCTCGTCCCACTTCCCATCGCTGGCAGCCGGTGGGGACGGGCGCGGGGGCTGCGGGGCGCCGGGCTGGGAAGCAGAACTGCCGCTGCTTCCTTGCAGTAAGGCTCAGCATCCCTGCCAGGTCCTGGCCGCTCCGGCTGTCAGCTCCGAGCAAGAGATGCCATTTTCGGTCTAGTTTTGGCTGGGGGGGTGGCCTTGGTGCAGGTCCCCAGAGCTGTGCTTCCCCTCACACCGTTAAAAATAACAGCAAAATATGTTTTATTCCCGAGCCCGTGCCAGTGGGGGGATATTTCTGGAGTGATGAGAGAGTCACTCAGCGGTGCCAGGGGAGCCGTGGGGATACCTGAGCCCTCACCGGCGTCCCCCCACAGCTTATTCACATGGCCAGGTGTGGCTCGAGCATCCTGATGTCCAAAGCTCAGCGCTGCACTGGATGCAATCCTCCCCTGGGACTGGCACAATGCAGCCTCCTCCCAAAATGCACCCATTATCTGAGAATTATTTTAAAAAATAAATAAATTTTGGGATATATCAAAAGGGATTAATTAGCGCTGTTGATGGAAGCCAGATCCCAAAAGGGAGCACGGGGAGGGAAAGCCGCGCCGCAGAGCTGCACGCAAATGTTCTGTGTCACATTATACAGAATTAATGCTTCAGCTTGTCTGCGCAGATGAAAAGGCTTTAACCTAAAGAATCAATTAAGTTTCTTCGCAGACAGCCTAATCTAACCCGGGGGGGACTTTGGGGGGAGCAGAGCCCCTCGCCTCTCTCAATGGCAGCTGTAAATCCCTGCCTTGTTACGGCTCCGATCTGCAAAGCGCCGGGAGCCGTTTGCCGCAGCTCCAGCCAGGTGCGGAGTCAACTCCATCCAGGTGGAAACCACAGCCTAGACATCAAATCCATCATCTATCACCAAGGAGATTTAAGGTGAGAAAGAGGTGAAACATGTGGCCACTGTCACCTTTGCCAGCTCTGGCTGTCAGTGTCCTTTTCTGGCCGGAGCACTCCGGTGTTGCCTGTCTGTCTGTCCATCTGTCCAGACCGCTCCAACATCATCCGTCCATCTGGACCGCTCTGAACCTTCTAAGACTCACCCTTCTGGCCGTGCACCCAATGCTTCCTGTCCATCCGTCCATCCATCCATCCATCCATCCATCCATCCATCCATCCATCCCGACCATTCCAAGCCTGATCCATCACTGCCCATCCATCCGTCTGTCTGTAAGACAGGACAGAGCAACACAAGCAGACCGGAGCCCCCTTCCCTGCATCCCAGAGGCTCGTGTCCCTGTTTACAGCCTGGCTGGAAAACACCGCCCTTCCCCTTCTGACTCAGGGTGATGGTTTGAAACATTTTTTATGACAGCAGAGGGCTGCATCCTGAGCTGAAAAAACACCTTCAGGATTATCCCGACCAGGCTGATCCCGCAGCGCCTGTAAACCTGGCACAGGAATGAGAGGCAAGAGCATCCCTGCAGCTGAGGCACCCCAGGGCAAGGGACAGGGCAGCCACAGGCAGCAGGACACCCTGGCACACACAGCACATGCTGGCAGAGCAGCGGCGAATAATGAATAATGTATTTTTAATTAGGGGAAAAGAATAATTTCAGCTTTGTTCTCAGATGCGCAGTTCATCCGGAGCGTGGCATCACCCCGGGAGCTGGGAGGGTGCCTGGGATGCACCTCCTGGCCGAGGCTGGGTCAGGACCAGCCCCGGGGCCGAGTGGGGGGCTGGAGGGGTGGGAGGGTGGGGAGCAGCTGGCAGCCCCCCAGGAGCGGCACCGAAATGAGTCACCTCTGCTGCTCGCAGTGACTTAACACCCGCCAGCCAGCGATTGCCTCTGGGTGGGATGTGCTGCACGGTGGTTTTTTGGGGCACAGGCTCATGGTGGCTCCCAGGGAACGTGGAGGTGATGGCTGGCTTTGCACACACACACGTGTGATGAGCTAAGGAGGTCTCAGCTCAAACCCACGAGTCTTGCACCCTTACGAGTCTTGCAGCGGGTGGCAGAGAGATGGGGACATGCCCTCATCCCAACGGTGATGCTTCTTCAAGGCGGGTTTGCCTGCCCGGTGACAGCCCCCCCCAGGCCATGATGGGGCTGTGTGACCTGCGGGTGGGCAAATGTGAGTTTTTGAGGGTTAAAGAGGGTGTAAAGCGGGCGGCCAGCACACCCACCCCTGCCCGTCCACTGCCACAGACAACGCATGCTCTCGCCAGCAACAGCCGGGCTAAACACGCATCAAGCCTGTGCTGTGATGACAAGGGGATGTCATAAAAAACATTCGTAAATGAGCAACTTGCTCAGATACTGAGGAGTTTATGGCTGAGCTAATGGATGTACCAGTTCCTAACCGCACTGGTGACACACTGGTGACTCTCTGGGCTCACCATCCCTCACTGGAAGGAGCTCAGCATCATTTCATCCAACCCCACGAGGGATTTCTCTCCATGTAAGAGACCAATATGAAGGCAAAAGAACCCAGCTTTGACTTTAATAGAAGCAAAAAAAACCACCCTCTGCTAATTTTGTCTCTGAGGCAGGCTATTATTAACATGTCATTATTCTTCAGAAAATTTTGATCCTGCCCAGCCCAAGACACATAAAGTCTCTATAAACTCCAGCGCGTGATTTATACCCTGGCATCAGGGGACCCGAGTGAAGTAATTCAGTCCTGTCACTTTTTGTTTCTATTTAAAGGCGTGCCGCAATTAATGTTTACCCGCCGCCAGACCTGCAGTCAAAGTGGCATCTGCCAGGTGGGAAAATCACCATTTTCATTTGACAGAGATTAATTCATCATAAACTCATCCCCCGTCACGGGCAGGGACCAAGTCTGGGAGCCCCCAGCAGCGATGCAGGCAGGGATGGGCAGCTCTGGCAGCACCTTCCACAGACTCTCCCCACAGGGAAGTGACATTTTCAGGTCTTTTCTCCCCAATTTCTGTCTGCATAGGGCCCCAGCAGCTGAGCAGCAGCAGCAGCATGTGAGTGCAGGCGTGGGGTGGGCGATGTCGGGATCGCTGCTGCCTTCTTGCTGCCTCCTGCAAATTAAATTGGCCACTGGGATAATTTAAAAGCTGGGGGCTTGGGCTTCCTTCATGTTCAGCTCAAACCTACGTCCCAGCTGGGGCCTGAAATGCCCCCGATGAGGTTTTGAAGTCGCTGGCTCCTGCATGCCCGTGTTGGTCCCTGAAGCCCCAGACCCTGACGCTGGAGCCAGAGGCTCGGCGCGATTCCTCTCAGTCCCAACCGGCAAACCAACAGCTCGAGGCTCCCCACACCAAGAGAAACCCATCCCTCCTCCGAGGAGACTGCTCCTGGACAGACAGACAGCTGGCGAGAGGCCGGGTCCCCCCACTGCCCTGGGATGCTGCGGACCCCGCTGGCACCAGGGCTGCCCCAACCCTGCCCCACTCCCTCGGTGTAAATCCGGAGCAGTTCTGCTGGGCTCCCGCCACAGACTTCTGCTCTCAAATCTGTGTGCACTAAAGGAGGAGCAAGGGAAAATGCTGCCCGGGGAGCAGCAGGACAATCATTTCTCATGTTTTATCCCCTGCAGAAGCAATATTTTCTGTCTTCGGTTTTTTATTCCCAAGCAGAAGCTATTTCCCACCCTGTCAAACCCCTGGGCCCAGCCGGGAGAGCTGCCCTCATCCACCCGCTGTCAAATCCTCACTTTAATTACATGCCCTGCCAGAGGTCTTCTGCAGTTATCCAGCTTTAATTTTCCACAACCACGTGTCCTCCAGAGCCTGGGAATCTCCCGGCTGGCAGCTCAGCGCTGGTGAAGGGCCGCTCGCTGTGTCCTGCTCACACCTTTGCAGCTGGGCAGAAAATTAGCAAAGGGCTGATGTCGGGAGCTGGGCTCTTGGGATGTTTCCCCCATCCCACATTAGAGCCGGCAGAGGTTTCTGCCCGTGGCTGCAGGGTTGGAAGCGTGGTGTTTGCACCGGGCAACCTGCTCGCTCTTAATTAATCTGCAGATGCATCTGCATCACGACTTTTATCCAGGATGTGCGGGATGAGGCGCAATTTCCCGCTGCATGGTAGGAGCCCATGGAAAACAAACTGCTCCGGCCACGTTGGGGATTGGGAGAGAAAACACCGAGCGCCGGTGCCAGCCCCAGCTTTTTGAGGGATTTTTTCCTCTCCTCCTCTGTAGGGAGGGACCCCCGGCTTCCCACCACCTCGCTCACATCCCGCGGCGGAGGCAGAGCTGATCCAACAATCCTGAGCTCCCCCCCCCAAATAGCACAGCTTGGGAAATGCAACGCCAACCCCTGGGTTTGCCTGCAAAGAGACTGGAGTGGGAAAAAGCAGGAGAGAAAAATGGGGGATCAGGGGAGATGCTGGGCTGGCAGGAGCAGAGCAGAGCTGGGCAAGGCACTGGCGGCAGCCCCAGCCCGGCGCGGGGCTCCCACTGGCCCCCCGCTTGCCCCCCGCTCACCCCAGCCCCAGCGTGGCAGTGGGGCCAGGCAGCCAGGCACTTCTATAATTTATTAGGGCCTTGGAAGCGCGCCAGGAAGGCCAATCAAGTGGTGCGGATTTGCATATTAATGAAATCTCATAAATAATACATACCGCACCAAACAGAACTGGTGATAGCTGCTGGAACACCAGCAGCATAAACTGTCTATTTAAATCACTTCAATTTTGCTTTTTTTTTTTTTTACCTTGGAAGAAAGGGCTCTAACCTGAGCCCTCTGAGTAACAGGTATTAAACTGCAGCGGCAAATAACACATGAGCTGCATTTACTGTCTCCATTATCAGCTGGGGCAGAAAATGGGAACCCCATATAGAACTCTACTTCTTGGGTTCACAACTGCCTAAAAATATGGTTTGTGGGGGATGCATGGTCAGAGAAAGGGCACGTGCTGCCAGCCTGCCAAGTCAGCACCGGCACGGCCCCACCTGTGGGGCCCAAAGAACACGGGGAGCCCAGGTGGATGGGTGTCCCTGCACCCATCATCCCAGCCTGTGCACAGCGGGTGCTGGGCTGGGCGACCTTGCTGCGGATATATTGAGCTGATATTAAAAAAGAATAAATATATATATAAAAAAATAAAATATATATAAATGGCTGGAAGTTTAGTTTAAAAATGTCATTATAGGCAAGGCAGAGGCCAGCGTGGCTCCCTCTGACACTGCCACTTAGAGAAAATGCCTTTTCCAGCCCCGGACGCGGTGGCCTTGGGCATCTCGCGGAGACACTGCTCCCCGGGGGGCAGGAGGTTTATGAGCCACCCTCCCCACACGATACCGCGCTCCGGAGCCCTCGTCACAAGTTGTAATTATCTCCCAAGTGTTTTTCCTTGCAGAGCTGCTGTTTATTTGCTGTGGCTGGTAGTCCCCGATGGGGAGAAATACTATTCCCCAGCCTAAAAGTGTCCTCCCTGCAGCACCAAGTGAAGCAGCACCTGAAATTTCAGCTGGAGCAGGTGACTTTGTGGTGGCTCTGTCCTCATGGGGGCAGCGGGGTGGGTCATGGTCAGGGGGGAGGGTACCAGCCCCCCAGCATCGCTACCAGCCCCGTCGTATAAACGTATGGAGCAATTACGGAGAAACAAGGGATGGGGGGGTGAGACATCATCCTATCCGAACCTCTACAGCCATGCTTGCAGCACCTCCAGAGACCATCTCCAAGAGCAGCCCAGGCCTAATTTTCATCTCACAGGGAACAAAGCATCAGCAGATTAAAGACCCTGCTCCTGGTCCCAGTTGGGCTGCGGCGCTGTCGAAAGCACCTGCATCGCACCTCCACAGCAGGGCCGGTGCTGAGACTGCTGCAGATCTGCCAGTGGAGCTCATGGACCTGAAAAGATGAGGAACAGCAGCAAGACCGGGGCTCTCTGCCTTCAAAAAGCAAAACCAAACCTCCCTGCTGCCCCAGGAGACCAAACAGCCCCAGCGAGGCTCCTCCGGGACGGACCACGCAGCCCGAAGGGTCTGTGCTGGGTACCCCCGGCACCCTTGGTGGGGTTTGGGGGTTAAAACTGCACCCCAGAGCATGTGGGGTGGGGTGAGAGGAGCCGGCCTGAACTGGGCTGTGGGTCCCACATGTCACCGCTGCACCCAGTCACCCTGGGACTGTGGGGACAAGCAACTGGCCGTGTCAGTGAACTTGAGGCCAGCAAAGGGCGGCAGCCTGGCGATGTCTGGTCTGGCTCTCAAATGCATGGGGAAGGAGGAGGATCTGGCCCTGTGTCCCCCTGCATGGGGGAACATCCCCTGTCACGGGGAGCACACCTTTCTATTGATAAGCAGTTATTTTAATTACCCCTCACCTCGCCAGACAGCCCTGGCATCGCCAGTGGGGATGGATACAGCGCTCTCCCGAAGGATGCGGCATGACGTGCCACGGCTGCGGTGTCGTTCTCATCCCCTGACACCAAAAAGGCTCCCAACGCCACTGAGGCAGCTGCCCCGGCACCACACCAGCAGGCAACAGTGGCTCAGCAAAGGGGCCTGGCAAGGTGCTGGCTACATCTGCCCCGGGCTGGCCCAAAATGGCAAGAAATCCTCAGCAAATTGCTGCCAGAGTTTTAGAAATAGGCCACATCAAAGGGCTGCAAAAGTATTTTGAAATAACCAGCCCCGGGGTGTGGGATGCAGAGGCAGCAGCGGGGATGCTGCCGAGCGGGAGCCGGGCTGGGGACTGTCCCCCCCGTGCAAGCCACATCGACACTGATGGAGGAACCAGCTTCGCTGAGTGCAGGAACTTCAGTATTTGCAGCCTGGTGCATTTTTAGATTTTCCTTTAAACAGCACCAAAACCATCCCACCCTCCCCCTGTCCTTGTGGAGGTGACAGTTTCCTTCTCCCACGGATGGCTTCACTATTAATTACGGACCTTAATAAATGAATCTGCCATGAGCATCACTTCCCTCCTGCCCCAGCTTCCCCGCGGCCAGCGCAGGGGCTGAGCCAGGCTCCTTCCCTATGGCTCTGAGCACCTCGGCCCTGGATTTGGTGGGAGAAGAGCTGAGCTGAGTAAATCGGATCCCTTGCAAAGCTGGAGGGATCATCCACCTGCCCCCAGGCTTTGCTGGAGGGGCCAGCAGTTTAATTCTCCTTAAATTAATTAGGTTTGGCTCTGCTTTATGTCCCATGATATAGAGACATAATGAAATTTTTAAAATGGAGTAATTTTACACCAAAAGGTTATTAATACTCCAGCACTCACTAGGAAAAGAAAGTGAAATGATCAGGCATGGGCTGCTCTGGTTTTGGGTGGATTTCAGAGCTTTTCAGACTCCTGAGCCCTCGTGTCTTCCCTGTCCGAGAGCCACGAGGCGGCGGGGACAGCCCAAGCCCAGCAGCAAGGGAAGGTCACTTCTTCTTGTCCATGTACTTTATTAATCTCCAGCTCCCTCAGAAATCGCCCAAGCATGCCCACACAATAAAAAAAAAAATAAAAGAAAATTTAATAAGATTTCAAATTGCCTTCTCCTGAATTCAAATTGCTTCATATATTATGTTCATGATAACTCCCGCACTTCCCATTTTCCTCCAGTCTTTTCTTCATATAAGACAAGTTCTTGTGCTAATGAATTCCTGATCTTTATTTACTAAATGTTGCAGAGGAAATCCTCATTATTTGTGCCTCGGTCGGGCTGGAGCAGACACAGAAGGTCCCCGCCGCAGCGCATGGCCCGATGGAGTATGAAGCTCACGTACAGCTGCTCCATACGCTGCCGCCGAGAAGGATCCAGTAATTGAAAAGACCTTATAAATCAATAGAGCTAAATTGAAAACTCAGGCAGGACTCCACATAATTCACCCGCTCTTCTGTTAAGACTTCTCTTTACTTTTTCGGGAAAAAAAAAAAAAGGTTGGTAAAGGGGAACCTGGGGTATCCCAGCTCGATGCTGCTTCCCCGACACATCTGGCCGGGGAGATGTTCTGTGAGCAATTAATCCCATGTGGGGATCATCTGAATGTCAGGAGACCTCTGATTTATCCCCATCATTTAAGCAGAGGAAGAAATTCCAGCCATGGGGCTGAGAGAGCGTGGTGAGCTGCTTTTATCGCTAGCAGGGAGCACGAACCGGCGCAGGTCTTTCCAAGTTGCCTTCAAGGAGGAACGATGGGGCTGTAATTCCCGAGGGAAAGCATTTCCCTGGGCACTCCATCCTCAAGCACTTCACCCGTGTGCCGGGGCACCCACTGCCCCCAGCCCGGCATCTCCCCAACCCCGGCAAACCCTCAGCCCCACCGGTGAGCAGTTGGTGAGGAGCATCTGTTAAATAACTTCCCAGCCGTGGAAAACACCGAGCTAAGGGGATTTAGGAAAAGAGGAACAAGCGGTTGGATGTAATCAGACCCAATTAGCGGATGGGTCAATTAAGCACTGGCTGGCAGGAGGAGGAGAGGCGATGGGATCGGCAGCAGCGGCAGGGGACGGACGGTTGTCCCCGAGCCCCGGCGACGCGGGGGAGGACAGCACAACGCGGTGGCTCGAGCCCCGGGTGCTGGCACCACGTGCCTGGAGGAGCCCGGGTTGACGCCTCCCTCGTCCCCCATCGCCTCTTCTGGAAACTTTCACTAAGAACTGTTTAAGTGAGTCATTTATCAATTAAATGTGCAATTTTGCCAGGCAAATTAAAATCTGTCCTCTTGTTCAATTAAAAGGGCAGCTTTATATTTGACAAATTAGGGAAACTCTTGATGAGCTAATTTATTAATTAATGGAAGCCTGGAGGCTCTTATTTCATTAGATGTTGACAAATCCTTTAATCTGAAGTTCTGCTTCTCCTCCAGGACACCCCGTCTCCCTTACACCCGGGCTCGGACCCCAAAACAGCCCCAGCAGTGCCGCTCGCCGTGGGAGAGCTCCCGGCACGGCCCTGGCTTCCCCGCAGCGGGATTTACAGCAGCGGCTCGGCACCAGCGTATTTCCCCTTCCTTTTCCTTCAGGAGGATTTCTGCCTGCTGTCGAGGAAGAGCGTGAGATCCCCGCAGCCGAGCCGCCGGCTGCCGCTGCCAAAAAAAGTCCAAACCCGTCTCCAGGAAGGAAACAGGCAAAAAAAGAAAAAAAAAAAAAAGGAAGGAAAAGCTTCTGACCCAGTTCAGAGTGAAAATTTCACTTTCTTTAGTTTTTAAGACAAAGCTCCCTGCACGCAGAGTTAATGAGTTAATCGACTTTACTAAGTGGGTTATGGTCCAGGGGGTCTGTGCTGCGGTAGCGGGGTGTAAATTAGCGACGCTGCTGCCACGGGTAGAGGACCCCGTGCTCATCCCGGCAGACCCAGCCACCGAGGGGCCCCACGTGCCCCAGGGGACTCGGCTCGTGCCAGGGTGGGGCCAGCCCATGCCAAGCAGTGGCCACCTTGCCGCTGGCCAAACCCCACAGCTGGCGGCTCGAGCAGAGTCCAGCCATTGCCCCCCAGATCGCTGCCACAGGAGCCTTCAGGGCAGATAAATCCTCCCGGGGTATCCAAGCTCCTGGGGTCAATGATAGGCACAGCCACCCCCAGCAACCCCATCCCACAGCTTCCAGTACAAACCAGTAGGTCTGAGGCTGGGCGGGCACCGCTGACCTGCTCCAAGCAATGCCACGGCAAGAGGGATCGCACCGACCCTGGGGCAGGGAGCCCTGAACAAGCGTGTTGGAACCAAAACCTCACTGAGAACAGGACCAGTAACACCAGTAAGAGCAGCGTGATGGGACGCACACCCACACTGACTCGTATGGAAAAACACACCATGTGCCTTGTGATAAAATCTCATTTACGGCTGCTCTTCATTTACACGGCACGGTACCGCGAATCCTACTTCATGGTAAAAAAAGAGTAGTGTGATTTCCCGAGCTTGCACTATGCACCATTTTCCCCCCAACCAGATCAACCCAAAGCTCCCTCGTTTATTTTTAGATATCGGTGCCTGCTGCACTAGCCATCACGTTATCAAGTAAATATGGGAAGCCAGACGACTGCCAGCAGAGAGGCACCCAGAGACTCTCTTATCTTTGTTTTTAATGGACTGTCAGTTCCTGGGATGTATTTGCTTTCAGCCTTTAAAAAGAAATAGCAGTTTCACTTTATACCGCAGAAGTTTGCCAAGTTTCCAGCTTTCACTGAAACTTATTTTGCTGTAGCAGGTCAGCAATAGGCAGAGAGCACCTCAGAGAGGGCACAGCTTGCCCAGACAGAGAAAGCAGCAATAAAAAAGAAAATTACACTGAATGGCAAATGCCTGTTACAGTTTCCACAAATACTTGGCCAAAAAAAGCCCTGTTGCTGTTCAAGCCAACCCTGTTTGGGTGCCTTTTGCACAAGGATGCTCATGGTTTGAGCTCTCTAGTCCACCCCTTGCTCCTGCGAGCTGGCCAGCTGCCGTGGTCACCAAGGATGGGCGAGCTGGGTAGAAGCACGCTTGTATCTGGAGCTATTTGTGTTATTCATAGATTAATTGAGGTTGGAAGGGACCTTGAGATCATCTGGCCCGAGCCCCGGCTCAAAGCAGAGCCAACCTCCCAGTGCAGCAGGCAGCTCAGGACCTTCTCACAGAATCACAGAATCATCTCACTTGGAAAAGACCTTGGAGATCATCCAGTCCAACCATGAACCTCACACTGACCATTCTCAAGATCCACCAGATCCCTCAGCGCTGGGTCAACCCGACTCTTCAACCCCTCCAGGGATGGGGACTCCCCCCCTGCCCTGGGCAGCCCATTCCAACGCCCAACAACCCCTTCTGCAAAGAAATCCTTCCTAAGAGCCAGTCTGACCCTGCCCTGGCGCAGCTTGAGGCCATTCCCTCTTGGCCTGTCGCTTGTTCCTTGGGTCAAGAGACTCATCCCCCCTCTCTGCACCCTCCTTTCAGGGAGTTGCAGAGGGCCATGAGGTCTCCCCTCAGCCTCCTCTTCTCCAGACTAAACCCCCCCAGTTCCCTCAGCCGCTCCCCATCAGACCTGTGCTCCAGACCCTGCACCAGCTCCGTTGCCCTTCTCTGGACACGCTCGAGTCATTCAATGGCCTTTTTGGAGTGAGGGGCCCAGGTGAGCTCTGAGCACCTCCGAGGATGGAGAGCCCTGCACCGCTCTGGCCCCCATCCCAGGGATGATCCCCACCATCACAAAGGGTTTTTTCCTCAGGCCCAGTGGGCACATCCCCTCCTGCCATCTGCCTTTTGCCTTCACCCTGCACCTCCAGGAAGATCCTGGCTCTGTCTTCTCTACCACCCCACTCCCGCGGGACGCCAGCAGCTTCGGGAGGGAGATTTATCGCTGTGTGTGACGGAGCAGGGCACGGCCCCCTGCAGCAGCCCGCTCTTCCCCTGGGCCACTGCAAGCTGCCAAAGCCAGCAAAGCCCCTCGGGCTTTTCCCCCTGCCCCGATGGGTCGGTGGGAGCCCTGAGCCCAGCAGCTCTGCCCAACAAGCTCCTCAAGTCAAAGGGGTTGCCAGAAAACCGCTGCCTGATCCCTTTGTTTATTGAGTAAAAGAACTGCGTGTGTTTGGGGATAAAGTGCTGTCAGTTATTGTTCCCCTCTATTTTCTAACACTCCAGCCTCAGATCAATAAATTAATTCAAAATCATCTAACGAGCACTCAGCCTGTAATTTATTTTTCGTGTGTTAATCCAATTCCTTCCGAACGTTGTGCCTTTGGGACCCTCGCAAATTAGGAAGCTATTCAAGACACTTCCCCGACATTACTTAGGCAGAAAACAACATTAGATTGAAAATAATAATAATGCCAAGCTCTTTCTAAAGATGGTTTTCAGAGGCCCAAAACATGTTTCATTTTATTTGATCCTCTGCTTTCTCTGTTTACTGATGCACCCTGGGGCCCATCCCCAAGCAGTTCCCTTCAGCCTTTAATAATGACTATAAAATGAGTCTTGCCAAAAGGCTTCATCTAATGTGGCTTTTATTGGGATCCAAAATAATGCTTATCGGGGGAACAGCTCCTGAGGTAGCTGTCGCGGGCTTGTAAAATACACATGGACTTCAAACCAGGCCTTGCAACAGCTTTGAATTCCTGCTTGCGTCGTGGTGACTCTCGCTTAGGTTTGGAAAGTGAAGCAGACTCCAGGAAAAACGAAGAGCTGATTCCAGGCTATTTTAAGCTTAAAAACAAGAAATACCACAGCTTCTTCAATGACTCCAGAAGCCAAGAGCTGCCCAAACTCAGGGCTTTGTCGGGAAAATCAAAACTGAAATGGGAAAGGGACAGGAGGGTGGGAGGCCAGCGCAGTTTGAGGTCAGGCTTCGTCCCCGCGTGCCCCGCGGACGCTGCCAGCTCTGCCTCTGCCAGCGCCTCTCCCAACCCCGGGAAGTCATTTTAATCAGAAGCTACGGTGCTAAATTGCATTTCTCCAGCCTCAGTCTCCAGGCACAGCCCCAGCCCTGCCCAGCACATTTCACACAGCTCTCCCCGGTGAAAGCCACGCGCAGGGGCAGAGCGAGGGACACTCGGCACAGGCCGGGGGGCACCCAGGGGATCCCAGCTCTGTTCTCCAGCACCGTCAGGCACAGGCAACTCAGCCAACACAGGGACACCTCCCTAATTCCTGCTGGAGTGCGACCGCCCAACACTTTTACTAAGGCTGATGCATCTTCTGCGGGATTTCACCCTGGTCCTGCCCTGTGCGCCCCGCGAGCATCCCCCCTGCTAACATGACGGGTGCATTTCCCACCCTCTGCTGTGATTCCACACACATTTTATGCCCCAGCCGCACAGTTCTTCAGAGAAACTTCAATACCGACACCTTAAAGTTTCTCTCTCCTCCCCAACAAGAGGAGGTGCTTCCCAGAGCTGTGTCTTTGTTCCATTTAAGCAGCAGGTTGTGTTGGGAGCGGGAGAGAGGGAAACAGATGCTTTTCCCTCGCGGTTTGCATAATGCATTTCTCCTTCCACTTACTGTCTAACGCGGTGCGCTTGGCCTAAAAAGAGAAAAAAAAAACCTTGCAGTAATATTTACAAGCTAATTAAGCAGAGGACTGACTTGAACATCACTGGAACACCAGAAAAGAGCCATTTGGGCTGGGAGGTTTTTTGTTGATATTCCTTGGAAATTAAAACTGCTCACCAGGCTGCTGCTGGCTGCAGCAGGGAGCTGGAGCCGTCCCCGGGGACCTCAGGACACGGTCCCGCTCCCAACCCAACCCAACCCCCTGCCCAGTGGCAGCAACCTCCCTGGAATTCCTCCAATTATTTCCAATTTTAAAAATGACTGCTGAGAGAGGCAGGGGAAACAGCATTTTCTTTCCCCACAAAAGAACAGGATTTGAATTTCTGTGCCGTGGGATTAGAGAAAAATTAAAGCTATGCTTGAAAGAAATAACAATTGCCTTTTATTTATATTTAGCAGCGCTCCCTTGCACAAACCCCAGCCAAAACGCCATTTCCAATAACACAACAAATTTTACAGCACATCAAACTCTGTGCACCAAGGGGGGGAAAAAAGCAACACGGCATCGCTCGCTCCTTCCACGCATCGCTTCCTAGCGTTGCTATTTTCTGCCTTGCCAGACCTCGGCCCCGCACCTCCGAGGCTCAGCAAGCGGCGGCGGGTCCCGGGAGCGAGGGGTGGAGGCATTTCTGCAGCCCCCGAGGTCACCTCTCCCCGCTGCGCGGATTTACCGTGCGGCAGGAGGTGGGAGCAGATCATCTGTGCCGGCAGATCATCGTCCCCACCATCGCCCGGGTTATCCATCAGCCAGCAGCTCGCTTTTGGAGCGCTGGTCCCCTGTCACTCAAGAATTATAGATCTTCCCAGCAAAGTCGTGGGGAAATAATTGTTTGTTTGCTGCTCAGCCCTCTGAAATTCAAGGAGAAAATGAGATTTTGCTTGCTTGCTTTAGATCATGGGGTTTTCTTCCCTGCTGTGCTTATTTCAAAATCCCCTCTCGTCTCATTCAGCTGCCAAAGAAGCGCAGGGAGCTACCGGCAGCGTTAAAACCTGTGCCCCTGGGTCAGGGGATCAGCCCCTCGGCTGCCTGCCAGCACGGCTCAGCACCCGGGAAAGCTTTGATGAGCCCAAGGGGGAAATTTCAACCCCTCTTCAGACCAAAACTTAAAGAGTTTTTGCCCACAGAGAGGCGGATTTGCAAAGCCTCATGACTTCAAACATGGATTTAAATAGCGCCTGGACAAGAAGCAGACTCCAGCCAAACAGAGATGTTCCACTGGATACGTTTAATCTCATTAACCCAGGAGCTGTTTGTGTGTTTTTGTTCAGTCCTGGCAGAGCAGGGAATCCAGCCGCAGCAGCCGTTACGCGCAGAAGCCGGCAGGGAAGCTGCACTCAAACACTGCTGAGATCAACCTGCCTGCTTTTATTGCCCCCCGAGCAGCAAAACCACTGCAAAATAAATGACTCCTAGGAAATTAGTGTTTCTTTGGCATGGGGGAAGGAGCTCTCAGAAGAGCTGCCCCCTTGGCCACTTCTGCTGAGTGTGGGTCACAGTGCTGCCCGCGGTGGGAGCACACAGCCCCATGGGGCTCCCTGCAAAATACAGCAACGATTTATCGGCTCTCGTGCTCTGCAATTCTTGCCCTGCCAACCTCCTCTCCTCCTGAAGAAGAGCAGAAGCAAGGACGAGGGAAGGAGCTGGCAAAGGGGTTTGATTTCAGAGAAAGGGAGAAGCCGGAAAGCGCAGGGGCAGCCCCAGCGCTGCAGAAAGCAGGATTTACAGCCCTCTGCCACAGCTTTCCACACCCATACTGCACCTCCACCCAGGCCAATTTAATTGAATTGATTTCTTCGCATGAGCAGCCGCCTGAGCCAAGAGCCTTATTTACGCCGGAATCTTTCCGGCGACAGCCCTAATAAACACCAGCAAAGAGGAGACATGCATGACCCCACCACAGCCTGGGTGAGCCCAAGCCACAACCCATCTCTGCTAGAACCTGCTCTTCCTTCACAAACAAGATTTCATTGAATCATCTCAGTTGGGAAACCCCTAGAAGCTCCTCCAGTCCAACCATGAACCTCACCCTGACCGTTCCCAACTCCACCAGATCCCTCAGCGCTGGGTCAACCTGATTCTTCAACCCCTCCAGGGATGGGGACTCCCCCCCTGCCCTGGGCAGCCCATTCCAACGCCCAACAACCCCTTCTGCAAAGAAATCCTTCCTAAGAGCCAGTCTGATCCTGCCCTGCGGCAGGGACGGGGCAGAGCTGCCTCTGGACCCTGCTGACACCGAAGAGCAGGAAAGAGCCCTTCGGCTCCTCTCTTGGCCGTGCTGGGGAGGCTAAAGAGCAAGAGGCTGTTCTGCAGCATCACAGCCTTTGCAAATGGCTTCTGTGCACGAGCTGCTTTTCCCGCCCCTGCCTGATTCCTTACCCAGTCTCTAGATGTCTTGTCTGCTATGTAAAAGACACTTTAAAGCAAAAAATAAAAAACCAACCCAACAAAAAACCAACCCCAAGCTCCATTCCAGATGGTCTGGAGGAAAACTCATATAATTTGCCAAAAAGCCGGGATTTTGCTTCCTCAGAACTGAATTTCAAGCTCCGAAAGGTCAGACCTCCCATAGAGACAACTGCAGTGAGCTCTACTCTTTTCTCATCACTAGATTCACAAGGTTTGCAATTCCAGCTCATTACATGAAGCTGAAACTACTGCGCTCTTGTCAAATCCACTCCCTGCTTCTTCTTTCAGCCTCTTTTTCAAGCAGAGACCACATACCCGGGGCACGCGGGGAGGCCGGCGCTGCAGCAGGGCACTCCACACTAGCTGAGTCCTGCCCCAGCTTCAGAGCTGCGTGACCACAGTCTGTCCTCTCACCACCCCAGGCTTCACCTGCCCCAGCGGAAAAGGTGAGGGAGAAGGAGACACATCCCGAGGAGCTGGTTAGCTGATGTCTGAATGACGCCAAGAACTTTGGTGCGGAACAGGAGAAAAAACGGCAAGTTGAGCGCTCTCTTGAACTTCAGCATTCTGGAATCACGGCGGTGCCAGAGGGAGCCCGCTGGGACACGTCTTGGCCAGCCCAGCCGAGTCCCACCCGTCTGCTTCCAGCATCTCTGCTCCAGCATCCCTCTTCTCCGCTGTCTGGATCTGAACTCCCCTTCAGCACATGAGCAAGCCCGAGCCATTTTGGTCTGCGTTAAGAGCAACCGCTTGCAAAAGCTCCGCTGCGGGGCCACAGCTGGATGGATGCCTTCTCAGCACTCACTTCTGGAGATTCAGATTTTTCACTTCTCTCCCCACTGGAAATACTCAAGAACCTCCTTTCAGGTGCTCCATCTGCATTCCCAGATCCTCCAAACACTGCTGGGGCAGAGACCTGAATCAGAAACGACATCTCACAAACGTCAAACGCTCCTGCCAGATGCTTTTGTCATCTTCTCCCAAAGCTGGGCACACAAGCACGGTGTACTGGAAGGCCAGTCCACCAGCTCATTGACACTGAAGGAAACAGCTCCTACAAAGCATTTACAACATCCATCCAGCATTTTCTCTGCTCTTAGAATACCCGTAAACAGCCGAGACAAGTCACTGGCTCGGCTTTAGCAGCAGCCGTGTTATTTCAACCTCTCGTACATCACTTTTACCTGCTGCCTCATCCCTGAGCCCCAAAACACCCCTGACAGGGCACACCCTGATCTCAGGGACAGAGAGGTGGGAATGCTACGAGCTGCAGGACTCCCCGCACTTGAGAAATTGTATTCCCCAAGCGTAGATGAGCTCTGAGAGCAATTTCCCCTCCATACCCCACACTGGGCACAGCTGGTTTCCCCTCTCAACACTTCGCACAAGAGGTGAACGAGAAGAGACCGAAGAGAAACTGAAATAAATAGCGCAGCCCAGTTCTGATGCTGGCGTCACGCTTTGAGGACAAGCGAAGGCTTAGAAGTAACTTTTGCAGGCTCAAGGGAGGCACATCAAAGGGGCGCTGGCTGGAAGGAGCCCGTTGATGGCTGGCATTCTGTAATCCCAGCGTACGCTGCCGAACATGCCGTGACAGCAAGGGCCAGGGGAGCTTCTCCTGGCAGATCGCTGCTGGGAAGAGCCCAGCACAAAGGCACGCTGGAAATGTAAGGGATGTTCCTCGGTAGGACGCTCGCTGCATGCCCTGGAGGATCCTGAGCTCTGGTGTTAAAGCATTTACATAAAATTGCAAAGATCTGCTCTAATTGTTCGTCCTGGTGAAATACAGGGGAAATAAACTTTTAGAAATCAAAAGGCTAAAGCATGAAGCAGATGTGCCAGCAATGATAAGGCAAAGCAAGGCTTTTAGAAACCAAATTTCAGCTTTGCACAGATTAGACATTAAAATGTACTCACTTAATTTCATGCCATATGCAAATCTTTACCAGCTGTCCGCTCTGTAGTCACTAGAGACTAAATGTAATGACTAAACAAGAACAAAAACGCAGAGAAGATTGGGTGCTGCAGAAGCCCAGTTATTAGCAGGTTCATGCTCTGGGAGGCCGGGGAGCCTGCTGCCCACGCTGGCGAGGCACATAACCCAAATGTCAGCAGGAGCCTCAATTAAACGTCTACAAATAAAGTAACTATAGAAGATGAGGCTACTACTTACTCCTGACATTCAGGGGTTCCCAGGCAAGCTGCTGGTTTCTGCACGATCTGTCACTAATTTGGTAGCTGGACTAACGAGGGCCTCAGCCCTTCCAGAGCGGAGGCCAGGTAGTCACCAGGCATCTTCCCAGACCACAGCTCAGCGGGACAGCAAAGGGCCAGCTCCATCCTCAGGCTTTTCTCTTCCTTGGTAGCCCTGGATATATGACACAGATGTACCACCAGCCAGGAGTCCATGAATGCAGAACCAGGAGGAACATTCCTGTTTCCCTCTAGAGTAAAAAGCCCTTGAACGTTGATCCCCACCAAAGGAGAGAGCATCTTCCTGGCTTACTACACCGTGCAGCACTGCTGGCCAAACCACAGCTCCATCCCCGGAGGAGCTGCACTGAATTATGACCCAGCATTGGCTGTTTACCCAAACATTCAGCAAGAATCAACTCCACTGAAATAATTCCACCCAGCTCTTAGCTCTTGCCTGAAGCCATTTGCCATGTCTGAGAAAAGAGGCACCTCGCTGCTTTGTGCGAAGGCCGGGTGCTGGGCCAGCCAGCAAAAGCAACAGATGTGCCACCACTTTCAGGACCTGAACTGCATCTGGCTGCCAGCACCATGGGCTGGGGTTTAGTTTCACCTGGCAGTAGCTGATCATTAGCTACAAACAGCACAGACGTGAGCTGTAACTTCTGGAGATGAGCGAGAGGTGAGGAATCACAGAATCACCGAGGTTGGAAAAGCCCTTGAAGCTCCTTCAGTCCAACCAGGAACCTCACACTGACCATTCCCAACTCCACCACATCCCTCAGCGCTGGGTCAACCTGACTCTTCGACCCCTCCAGGGATGGGGAAGCCGCAGCCCGGGGAGCTGCAGGGAGGGGGCGGCACACAGAGGGGCACAGGCATGAGGCTTGAGTACCAGAAAGCAGGTAACAAGTTGGCTACGAGGCAAGAACCGATAACAATGGCGCTTCATCAGAAAGGCTTCCCCACCGCTAAGGCAGTGCGCGGGTTTAGACAAATCACCTGAGCTGACAGACAAGGCACGAGCCCGCGTGTGTGTGCCCTCGCTGCGCTGGATTTATTTCCACAGCGTCTGCATCGCATCCCTGGGGAGAGGCGCAGCTCGGTCCTGCTCTGCCAACACGCTGCACCCACAGCCCGCAGGATGAGGCCCGGACGGAGCACACTGTGCTCAGCTTTTCCTGTCCCTTCACCCAGCCCACACAGGCGCCTGCTGCAGCATCATCACCCCTTTTTGGGAACAGACAGCCAGCAGCGTGGGCTCAGGAGGGGACAGGGCGAGCCTCGAGTGGTGCCTGGTGTCCGCAGGGAAGAGCTACATGCATCCAGCGCGGGAAGGAGCTTCCTCACGATGCCGAGCACTGGCGAAAGCCACTCGCCGTGCTCACCCCCCATCCCAGCGCGGAGAGAGATTCACACGCAGCTCCTGTGCCAGCTCAGCCTCTTCCTGTTGAAAGCCATAAAGCCCAACAGCAGAGATTGAACATTCCATCTCCAAAGTAATTAAATCCAGCCATATAAAGTGAAATGTTTAACAACTCTGAGCTTTGCAGAGCGCTGGAGGAACCTGATAAAGATGGAGTTACACTGCTGGTAATAAACAGGGGCTGTTCTCTGCACCCTTACTGGCAGGGGGGAGAGGAGAGCCTGGGTTTTAATTTGGAGGCATTTCAGAGGACACATTTTATTTCACAGCATGCAGGAACATCAACAGAGAGTCACGGAAAGCTGTGAACTACACACGCTCTTTCTCCATGTTTCCAGGAGGGCTCTCGAGTCAGCGGCTGAGCTGTGCCGAGGACAGCACAGATCGCTTTGCCAATCCATTTCTTCCAACTCTTGTCTTGTTTCTGAGCATAGGGACTGAGAAAACAGTCGTGCAGAGTTCCTGAGATTAGATCTCCATATCAGTGTTACTAACCACAGAGATGCTTTGTGATTTATAAAGGCTCGTCCACCTGCTTTCGTTTGTGTTTTTAACAATCAGCACATATAAAGAGCCATCTGAATATCCCAGCCTCTGGGAGCCTTTGGAAACTTAGATCCACGGAGAAACAAAGCCAGAGTGGCCGGCAGTTTCTGAGGGCCCTGCTCTGAAGCCCCTGATTCTTTGCCTGGGATTTAGGAACTTAAAGAGCTCTTAAAGACTGCCCTCAGGGAGCATCCCGGTTACCGAGTGCTGCTCAGGGCAGTCCCGGCTGTGCAGAGACCCTCGCAGGCAATCCACACCCATCAAAAGATTGAAATGTTGGAAATCAGCCTGGGCCCAGGACACACTGGCCTCCAGCCCCCAGCCTGGGCTCACTCACAGCCCCCTGAGCATCCCCCAGCACCTCTGCCAGGACACGCTGCTGCTCCCCAGCATCCCTGCGCTGGCTGCAGTTGCCATGGTGACCAAGCATCGTCCCCTCTCCTGGCACCTTTAAGGACAAATGTCCCCCTGTTCTGCAGCCACCCGTGGCCCTCCATAGCACACGGCTGTCCCCAGACCACCCGCCCTCAGATTCTGCCTCTCCCCTGGTCACATCCTGCAGGCAGGGCTCTGGCAGGCAGCAGCAGGACACCCTGGTGCCCCAGGCCAAAGCAGGCAGGATGGGGACAGCTGTCTGTGAGGACAGAATCCCAGAATCATCTCGGTTGGAAAAGCCCTTGAAGCTCCTCCAGTCCAACCACGAACTTCACACTGATCGTTCCCAACTCCACCACATCCCTCAGCGCTGGGTCAACCCGACTCTTCAACCCCTCCAGGGATGGGGACTCCCCCCCTGCCCTGGGCAGCCCATTCCAACGCCCAACAGCCCCTTCTGCAAAGAAATCCTTCCTAAGAGCCAGTCTGACCCTGCCCTGGCGCAGCTTGAGGCCATTCCCTCTTGTCCTGGCGCTGGTTCCTTGGCTCAAGAGACTCATCCCCCCTCTCTGCACCCTCCTTTCAGGGAGTTGGAGAGGGCCATGAGGTCTCCCCTCAGCCTCCTCTTCTCCAGACTAAACCCCCCCAGTTCCCTCAGCCGCTCCCCATCAGACCTGTGCTCCAGACCCTGCACCAGCTCTGTTGCCCTTCTCTGGACACGCTCGAGACATTCAATGGCCTTTTTGGAGTGAGGGGCCCAAAACTGAACCCACTCATCGAGGGGCGGCCTCACCAGTGCTGAGCACAGGGGTAAGATCCCTTCCCTGTCCCTGCTGGCCACGCTAGTGCTGATACAAGCCAGGATACCATTGGCCTTCTTGGCCACCTGGGCACACTGCTGGCTCCTGTTCAGCCAGCTGGCAATCAACCCCCCCAGGTCCCCCTCTGACTGGCAGCTCTCCGGCCACTCCTCCCCAAGCCTGTAGTGCTGCTGGGGGTTGTTGTGGCTGAAACACCATGGGCTCCATTTGCCAGCTGCCAAAAGCCTCCCGCAGCGGAATGTCACCAAGAAAAAAAATGTAAAAATCTAGCCATTCCCAGATCTAAACAGGGTGGGGTTTTTAAATCAAGACGGGAAGAGCTTGAGGGCATCTAAGACTGGAAGAGGATCTCTGAGCACAGACAGCCCCAGCGTGGTGCCTGTGGCTACCACGACCTCCAGCTCCGCTACAGCTGATGGTGTTGGCATCGCCCTGGGCATGCACGCAGGCCCCCCCAAGACCTCAGTGGGTCTCCCCACCTGCGGGAAGGACCATCTTCAGCCAAGTCTGTCCCACCACAGCATCAGCAAGGAGAAGTGCCACCTCCAAGTCTGACAAGCTGTTGCCTTGCCCTCCCAAATCTCTGCGGGGACACCTGCTAAGCTCCAACAGCTGTCAGTACCTTAGCAGGGGGCGAACTGAGAATCTTACAAGGTAAAATAGCTCCTTTTGTAATCTGCTCCTACAAAACACCTACCCTCTTGCCTGTTTTAGCCCTCCTTGTCCTAGATTACAAGCCCCGGAGACGGCAAGCGTGCAGAGTTTTTAACTATTAAAATCTTGCAAACGCATCCCGGGTGAGCGCAGACGGGTCTCCACCCTTCTCTGCCAGGCTGCACTGCAAGTGCTGCCCTGGTCCGACTGCTCCTCTGGCACCTGGGAAGGATCAGGAGGTTGTTTTCACCCCTTCATGGCTATCAGGAAGCTGTTCTTCCTTGTGCCATGTCCTAAGCGTGTTTCCGTGCTCCCTGATATTCAGTCAGAGACTGATTAAGCTCTGTGCAGCATGCCAGGAGGATGGAGAGCTGGAGTATGCACCTACGTAGACTTCGACACTAAATCCCTCTTAACAAGCATCACTTTTTTTGCATTTTTAGCTGAAACCCCCCTTCACTCAGCCAGAGCAGCAGGGAGGTAAAAGCAAGAGATTAACTGAGCATCTTACCCCAGAAGGCCTCATTATCCCAGGAGGCCTCCACTGCCTCCAGGAATCAATTCAATGGACTGGAGCTGGGGATACCTGGCACTTGGCAGGATCAAAACCCGGACAGGAGACTGTGGGAGGCAGTTTCCCTTCTGTTATTGACATGCAAATCATCACTGCAGCAGCTCATGGGTTTAATATATTTCCAGACTGCCTGGCGTGGAGTCACATTAGTCAAGTATATGTGGCAGTTAGTCCAAAATGACTCTTATTAGAGTCAGCATTTCCACCTCGGCTTCAAGGACAGGCTGGAGATGAACGTGCAGCCACTTGCCTTACCCCTCTGCCAGGTCCCCGCTGAGGCAGGACTCCCCTGGGGTTTGGGGACTGCGAGTAAATGGCTGAGAAGTCCCTAGTGAGGCTTGGTGTTCAAAACAGGCTGAGGTCCCCAAGAAACATCCTCTTCAACCTTGGGAACATACATGACTGTGGCTTCCTACAGCCCTCAACTTCCATAACGCTGATGTTTCTTACTCCAGGGCAGGACAGTCAACAAGGACAGGAACTGCCACAAGAAACAATGTTCTCTCTCCTAAAATATGTTGGTTTTTCCCAAAATTTTTCAGCTTTGCTCCCCATTCTCCAAAGCTCCCAGCACCATGACTGAAAACGCTTCACAAATACTAGAAGAGGGAGGTGTTCCAAGCGCTGCCATTTCCACCTCTGTCCCTGCCTGGGGACGGTGCCAGCCCAGCAGCACACTCTGCTCCCTCTAGATGGTTATTTCTGTGCCCCACTGCCTTCCAGACCTTCAAACCACCAGCAACACATGGCTGATGGGAAAACGGTGCTGACCACAAGTGCAATAACAACAGAGCTTTTTTTCCACACAGATGGGACTCCTTATTCCCTTCTTCCTCTAAACTGCATTCCTCATTATACCCAGACATTGCGGAGTGGCTTTGCTTGGGACCTGCTGCTTGAAACAAGCTTACGGGTCTGATGTTAGAACAGCTCTGTCCCAGCTTAGCTGAAATAACGCCGCACTCAGCTGCAGTATTGCTTTGGAAGTTCTCCTTTTGTCCATTTACTCCCAGCGCCGCAAACCAATCTGTCTGAGAAGCTCATTCCTCATTATTCGTTAAGAGAGACAACAAAGCCCTCTGTTCCTGCACCCTCTCAGAGCTTTGTTTTCAGCTATCTATTCAGTCTTCTGTTTGTGCTTCTCAGTGTTTGCACTAAGAGCTTGAAATCGTTCACTTAGCCTTGAACCCCCTCACTCAGTGTCTTTGGTTTGCAGTTAGAAGTAATCACCACAGCGCAATCTAGCTCTTGCTTTTTGTTTACCCTTCTATTTTCTGTTTAATTACAAATCCCTTTGGTCTTGCACTTGGATCCAGGACATGGTTTCCATTTGCCTTGCAAACAGTGCAGCAGAGAATGCCAGAACCATTTTTCACAACAACCTTGCTCTGACCTGGGTGACAGCTTTACCACCAGGCAGTTGATCTCTTACTTGCCCATCTGTTCATTGATTAAAATCCCACACTTCAATATGCAGTTCTGTCTCTGCATCCAGTAGCTTCTCCCGACAACAAGACTCTCACACAGACAAGGAGCCTTTCCCAAGTGATGCTCCTCAAGCACACCATCACCTCCTCACTGCCTCGGTTTAACCCAACAACTCAGTCACCAGCAAGCCCCAGCCACACTGCCCAAGAGCACGGGAAATAAAAGAGGTGAAACCCAGGCTGCAGGAGGGACAAAAAAAGACCACCAGCACGGCACAGCTTGTGGGGACACTGGGCCTGCAGCGCTCCACCTCCAGCCGCTCTGCAGCACGGCCAGACCCCAGACTGGAAGGGGTTTCCTTTTAACACATGGCTAAGGAAGGCCAGAAAGAAACAACACTAACATTTCTGCCTTATGACATCGTCCAAATCAGGCAAGATTATTACAAGGATCAGCCTAACAGCCACCATCAGACACAGCACTGTGCAAGCTTCCGAGAAACACAAGGTCTGTGCCGCCAGCCACTGTTACACCTCATCAGCAATAGATCCCCCAAAACCTCCTTTAGTGCACAGAAAGGCCATATTTAGCCCAGTACAAACAGTTCCAAAAGGAAGCCAGAGCCTTACTCAACATTAAAATATGCTTTTCGTGATCACTGGGAGGTTTCTACAGAGCAGTGAAATGAGTCAGTGCCATCTACCGGCTGCAGGGACCCTTCCGCTTCCACATTCACCAGATTCAGCCTCAAATATTAAGTAATAAGAACCAGCCTCTCCCATGACACAACCGTAATGCTTCCAGTGTCCCTCTGCAACGCCGTAACCAACCAGCAGCACCATTTCAAATGCGAATTCCCCCTAGAGGTTAAGGGTCCAGATCGGAGCCCTTCAGCACAACCGTGGCTCCGGACACATCCAACCACGCCGAGAGCTGCCAGGGAGCCCCAGTGGGCCAACCCCAGGGCTACAGCTCCAGTGTTTCACAGCCCTTCTCTTTCCTACCATCTACATCAGGATCTCCCTTCGCTATCCCTGACAGAAATCATCGATATGATGTACAAGATACTGGCAATGGCAACCCTTGAGCTGGGCTGGATCCGCGCTGAGGAAGAGCTGTAGAAAAGCCAAGTAGGAGCAGTGCTGCTGGCATCCCCGAGGGACAGCGTGGCAACGTCGGCTCCTAGCACAGCAGTCACAAAGAAGTACCCGCTCCAAGGCTACCGAGAGGCGTCAAAGCCAGGATGAGATGCCAGGCATTCCTGGCTATCAGCGTTGTTCTCCTCTGTTGGATCAGATTTAATTGGTGAACAGATTCTAAATATGCTGCTTACCATTTTAAAAGGAAGATACATCATCACTCTATAATTATTCCATAATTAGGCTTGGGTGCCATATCACTTGCACTGAGGAAAATACACATTTCTGTCAACGCTTCCTCTTGAAGGGCAGACAGATTTGTTCATCCTTCAAATGCTAATTATCCCCCAAACTTATCTTTCAGCATTAACGGGCTCTGGCAGGCTCCAAATGGCTGGAGGACATGGTAATTTTGTGCTGCAGGAATCGCCTTGGGCTCCGTTTGCTGCCCGAGCTCTCCAAGCTGAGGTGCTGTCAGTCTCTTTTTAGGGATCCTGGTTGAACCGAGCTCATCAAGCTGCTTTTGTCAATCCTGGTAAAATCAATAAACATCTGAGAGCATCCCAGCACTGAGGGAGTGGTTACTGCCTTTCCCACTGAAAACGAGCAAGAAAAGGAAGACTGTCTCTGGAAACCTCCATGTTACATGATATCAGCCCAGTTCCGAGCTGTTTGTAGAGGAAGCAGACAGCGTAGGAGCACCACAAAGCTACCACATCCATACTGTGGGACAGCATTCCCATACTATGCTCTTACTTAAGCGCTGGCAACGTGTTCCTTGATCATTCAGGCACAAAGGCGGCTCATCCCAGTTGTTGGAAGTCCACCACACAGAGACCACCGAACCAGCGGCTCCTCTGAAAGGTTTGATTTCAAGTCACCGCTCAGGGAAGGGACCCTTGGTGCATTCCCAACAGGCGTGAGGGACACGCAAGGCTGCGAGGGACAGTATCTGAGAAGGAGAGAATACTGCACTGGTGCTCAGAACATCCGGAGGGATCTCAGGGCTGGCTCCTCTCCGAGGCTTCGCAAGGGACAGCCTGTGCAGAGGCAGACACATGGGCAGGCATTAGGGCGTATTTTGGGCCAGAATTCCTCTTCCCAAATGCAATACTTGCCTTTCTTGAACTTCACGTTTAAGAATGTTCGTTCATTTTACTAAAATAATTTAAATCAGCTCCTTTTTCTTCCTAAGCTCTTGCCAACAAACCCAATCCGGTACCACATGCAAGTTTTAGACCCGTTCTTTACTCCTTCACCCCAGCCAGTGCTGTAACAGTAAGAAAAGCAAAAAAGACAGATGCTGGTGAAGCCTCCCCCTGAAATACCGCACAGCTGAAGAACACTGCTAAAGCCTGTGCTGCACAGAAACACGGCGTCCGCTGTCTGCAGAGAAGCAACCCCAGCCCATCTTCTTCAACCTTCCCCTGGGCACATCGTGGGGGAGAGCTCCAAACCTCGCAGCACAAGAGCTGTTTGCCCTACCTGCTCTTTCACTGTCGACAGCTACAAAGAAGAAAAATAGTTTTAATTGCCACAATTTCTTTCAGCCAAACCAGGTTATTTTTCCCTGCCTGTTATGATTTGCTGTGTAAGTATCTGCTAGAAAACTGTCTTATCTTGCTAGATACTGAAGTCTGAAAACTGCAATTCCCTAAAACATTCTCTTTTCCTTTGACTTTAGTCAAATCTCTCCCCACTCTGGGTCTCCAGCAAGTGAGAGGGAGAGGAGAGGTACAGCCCCGCCGCAGAGCACCAAGGTACACTGCTTACTGACGCACTCCGCTGCCTTAAGGCAAAAAAAAAATTTTAAAAAAGAGTACTTTTCCAGAAAGGCAAGGGACAAATGACAAGAACGCTTCTATCGAACAGAAAAGGCTTATTCTACCATGCAAATAAACGAGCTGTGAGCACTGAGGGCGGTTTGCAGCGCTGCCCACACCACCTCGCCCCAGCAAAGCCCAGCTGCCACCCCCCAGCCCTGCACCCTCGAGCGGCTGGGCCTCCCCGGAGCCCTGCCCCGGGCCTGAGGGGAGCGACGGCGGCCGCAGCCCGCAGGGTCCTGCCCCGGGCCTGAGGGGAGCTATGGCCGCCCGCTGTCCCCTCAGCCGCCGCCGTCGCGTAGCAACCGGGTGCGGATTCCCCGCCCTTAAATAGCGAGTGGACCCGCCCCCTCCTCCATGTTCCCTTCTCATTGGCTGCTCCTCCTATGATTGGCGTGAGCGCTCACCAGTTCTCACCCTCCACGAGCCTCTCCCGCGCCGGGGGTGTGGCGCTACCCGGAAGACGCTACAGGAAGGCGAGGTAGGAAGGGGGCGGGACATAAGAGGAGGATCCGCTGTGAGCGCCAATGGAAAATGAGAAGAGGGGCGGCTCAGCCAATAGCAGAGCGCGGGATCCCAGAGGGCGGGACTACTGTAGCCGGCAGCCGGCGGCTCTGGGAGGCGGCAAAGGTGATGGGGGAACGCTGAGGGGCCTGGGCCGAGGCGGATGCCGGCCTGAGGGAGACTGAGGTTGGCGGAGAGAGGGAGGGTGGCTGCGGGGAGCACCGGGGGACCCGGACAGGGAGGGGCTAGGGGGACCAGGCTGAGGGGAAGGAGGCCTGGGGCGGGCACGGTGCTGGAGGAGGGGCGGCGGCTGAAGGGGAACTGGGGAGCGAACAGGGCGGGCTGGGGAGGGATTTCCACACCGGGAGGATGCGCAGGAGCCTGGAGCTTCGGGGGTCGCAGGCCTGGAGAAGGGCTGGGAGCTGGGGGAGGGAGGAGGTGGGTAGCAGTGCCATAGGGTTACGGGGCCGAGCTCCTTCATCCCCGCGGAGCCGGCTGGCAGAGCCCGGTGCCCGTGCTGAGCAGGGGCATCAGTATCTCCTCACAGTGCTGCCGCTGCAGTAACGTATAGCGGATCCCGTAAGGATTTGTTACACTGAATACCGCATGCACCCTGCCCTGACGTGCTTAGAGGTGGCAGGGAAAGGCGGGTGCTTGGGGTAACCCCCGACAGCTGCGACACAAACCCAGTCCCCTCAGGTGCCCCGTCTCCAGCCCGACGACAGCCCTGTGCCACGGAGCTCTGGCTAAAGCTGTTTCTCTTCCCAGGTGGGAGCGGTGGGGAAGGAGATGTTCCTCGTGTCTGCGCTGGAAGCAGGATGAATCTCGTGTCTATGGCGACAGATCCCGAGGTGAAATGGATAACTCTGTGGGTCCGCGTCAGGTGGGCGGCCGTGCTCGTGCTCCTCCTGGGCTCGCTGGTGATGCTGCTGCTCCCGCTGGCTGCTGTGGAAGACCAGTGCCACGCGGTGCTCAAAGGACTCTCCTTCCTGAAAAGTAAACTGGGCGCGGGCTCCTCGGGGGTCACCAGATACACGGGACAAACCACCGGGCTGAGCGTCACCTCCAACGGGCTGGAGCTGCTGGTGCTGAAAGGCAAAGCCCCCCCAGGTAAGAGTGTTCCTGGGCGGGTGCAGGGAAGCAGCTGAGTTGCTGTGTAATGTGGAGATCTGTGCCCCCCCCACCTGATCTCCTGTACCCCATAATGAGCTCTTACTGCCCAACTGCAAATTAACGTCAGCTGTAAACGACCCAGAGGTCAGACACGCCTGACCACATTCCCTTGCCCTGCGCTGCAGAAGGGCGATGCGCTTGCCTCTCAGCGCTGCTCTGTCTCTCGGAAGTTTTTCCTCATGCTTTCAGTACTAGTAAGTTCTGTTAAGGTAACTGGAATACAGAGTGCTGTTTTAATACACAGTAACCTGGGATACACGGCCTTAATCCTGAAGTCCTGGCTGTCATAGCCCAGCCTTTCTGGCAACAGCAGGCTGTGGTCGTTGCCTTTATTGGCCAGGATGTTAATTTGGAAAACATGTGAAGGAATCAAAACAATTCCAGCCCTGTATCTTTGTTTCCATTAAAGCTGTTATTGCTGGGAAGATGTTTGATAGTTCAGTGACAAAAAAAAAAACCACAGAAGTGCTGTTAGCAGTGCTTCTAGCAAGAGAACTGGCCCTTTTTGTCAAGAGAATGTATTTAAGACTCTGTGTCCTCCCACACAAAGCAGTCTGGTGGCCAAAGTGAGTTTTGCTGGGATGGCCACAGGCCTGTGGCCAGCTCGAGCCACGCTGCTCACAGCTCCTGCCTCACAGTGCTGCCTGCCAGGAACAGCTCCGCTGCCACGCACTCGGCCTGCAAACGTGGCGTAAGCCTCTGCGCTTGTAGCCTGGAAAGGCTGGAAAACAAGTTCTCTCTTAGTTCTTACAGAGTGGGTGTATTTAATTTTTATATCGGTAAAGAGTGACAGTTTCCAGAGGTTTTTGGTCAAATTCCCTACTCTGTTATCTAAGTGTTATTGTTGCATTTCAGAAGTGAAGTTAGAAGCCAAAGCAGCTCTGAATCAAGCCCTCGAAATGAAGCGCCAAGGCAAGCGGGAGAAAGCCCACAAACTCTTTGTGTACGCCCTCAAAATGGACCCCGATTATGTGGATGCCCTGAATGAATTTGGTATCTTTTCCGAAGAGGAAAAAGACATTCTTCGAGCTGACTATTTGTACTCCAAAGCACTCACCATTTCTCCCTGCAATGAGAAGGCTTTGATCAATCGGGACCGGACGCTTCCTTTAGTTGAAGAGATAGATCAGAGGTATTTCAGTATTATTGACAGCAAGGTTAAAAAAGTGATGGCGATCCCCAAAGGCAATTCCGCCCTGCGCCGAGTGATGGAGGAGTCCTATTACCACCACATCTACCACACGGTTGCTATTGAAGGGAACACCCTGACGCTCTCAGAAATACGACACATCATCGAGACCAGATACGCCGTTCCTGGAAAAAGCTTAGTGGAGCAGAACGAGGTGATCGGCATGCACGCGGCTTTGAAATACGTCAACACCACGCTGGTGTCGCGGATAGGCTCCGTAACCATCGGGGACATCTTGGAGATACACCGGCGAGTGCTGGGCTACGCCGACCCCGTGGAGGCAGGGCGGTTCAGGACTACTCAGGTGTTTGTAGGACATCACATACCCCCCCATCCCCAGGATGTTGAGAAACAGATGCAGGAGTTTGTGCAGTGGATTAACTCGGAAGACGCCATGAGCTTGCACCCCGTGGAATTTGCTGCGTTAGCCCACTACAAATTGGTTTACATCCATCCGTTTGTAGACGGCAATGGGAGGACCTCGCGCCTGTTAATGAACCTCATCCTGATGCAGGCGGGCTACCCACCCATCACAATCCGCAAGGAGCAACGGGCCGAGTACTACCACGTCTTGGAAGTAGCCAACGAGGGCGACGTGAGGCCTTTCATACGTTTTATTGCGAAGTGTACCGAGACGACTCTGGACATGTTGCTCATCGCCACCACGGAATATTCCGTGGGCTTACCTGAAGCAGATGGCAGCACCGCCGGGTGCAGGCAAACCATCCCCGTCAAGACTTGAGGGTTGTGGACGTTCAGAAGCCAGCGAACGTGCGGGAGAACAGAATGCCAAGCCGCTCAGTATTCCTGCTGGGAAATAACTCAACAGGAGGTGTCACTCTTCAGCATTTCATTTATTTAAAGTGTCTTACATTTGATTAAATTAATATAATTTATTTATATACATTATGCCAAGCTGAAATGTGAACTGTTGATGTTGACTGTGTGCTAGAACTTACTTGTGCTACTGGAAGAAGGTGGGGAGAGATGTCAGAGGTGTCCAACAAGCTGAAGTAGAATTAGATTTCTCCCTAAAATTAAGCTTTGAGAAGCTGCTTCAATCACAACCCTTCACCTAGTCGGTCAGCTGCAGGGTCTTACCTTGTCAAGGAGCTGCTAGGTAAGACAAAGTCTTAACTGAGTTGTTGCTTTGTGTTACCTCTTCCCTGTTTAAAAAGAAAAACACCCCAACAAAACCAAACCCCAGGACATGACTCGTGCAGTAGCAGCACTCTGCAGCTACTCTGACCCTTTCCTGTCAGTTATACGAGTTTGACGGTGCTGATCAGGAAGGAGGCCAGACTCCAGCTCAGCAAAGGCTTCTCTCCCCTACCATTTCTGTTTTCAGTTGCACTTTGCGTGTTTACTTTCAGCTGCCTTTCCTAGGTTGGGTTTTGTACCAGGGGGAAGTATTTGGTTTAAGATTACAGCTGATGTGACTAGAACAAGAGAAGAAATCCTGACTGATTTCACTGACCTGGGAGGTGCTTTTGCTGTGCTTCCGACAGGACTGCCTCATGCTCCCAGTCCTTGCCTCAGACCTCAGGCCTCGCTGGGGAACTGCAGCGCAGTTCAGGCTTTGAAAAAGGGTTAAATTCTGCAAAGCTGGGGGCAGGAAAGGTTATGATACATAACTGCAAAACAACCTTTATTGGCTGTGCCAATTTGGTAAGAATACATATAGCAAGTTTGCTGTAAACTTAAGGTTCTTCAATTCACACAAGAGAACTTTTCACAATTAATTAGTAGGTCGTGTTATTACTGTGATAAACACGTCAAGAATCACACGAGGCCTCTCTGCTGCAGCGGCAGCCAGTGCAGTAGCTGGAAGCTGCTGTGCAATTCTGAGAAGCACTTTATTTTTCCTTTTAAGGTAAAAGCACCTGCAGCCTAACACAGAATAACAACTCCATGTGCCCCTCTCTGCCAGGTGTGTGACAGCATAATTGATCCCAACCCCTCTAAATTCAGAAAGCTTTGAGTCAATCTAGTTTAGAGTGCTGTTAAGCTTAGATTGTTCCAGGCCAGTGTTAAGTTTCTTCCCTCCTAACTCTCTTCCCTGCGAGGTAGTTGGGACACATTTTATACAAGCGGGCAGTAGGACAAGACTGGGAGTTACCTGTATCCTACAGCACCACTCCATGCTTATGTACTGGTTACTGTTGCTGGGGAAAGTGAACAATAAATGAGGAAGGTTGTTCTGTCTTTACAAAGCGTGCTTATTGGTGTAGTGCAAGATGAGTATAAATAAAATCCGCACTTTAGAACTCTGGGAAAAAAAATATGTTATTTTAGTAACAGATTAATAAACTATTTTAATATTAAAGTCTTTGTTTGGAATAGGCTGTTCTCAAAACACTTTTCTGTGCAGTAAATCAAGAAGCGGTCGCGGTTCAGGCTGTGGAGCAGCGAGTTAGAGGGTACCTGTCCCTGTGTACACCCGCCCCGCGGCCAGCTCTGAAGCGGCCAGTCCACCCCCAGCAGCCAAAGGGAAGCTGAGATCACCACAGCCAACCTCAGCATTCCCACCCTCAAGTCAAAAAGCTCCATATTAAAGCGTAAATAGAATGTTTCTAAGCTGATTTTGAGCTACAACCCCCCTGTATCACCGGCACAATAGCTAGGCCAAGCATCCAGCCCAGAAGAGCCAAGAACCACCACCCGTCCCACGCTGCATCCCCACAGCTGCCGACATTACGTGGGTCAAAGCTACGAAGCAGAGTCGTCATTTTAAAGTAAAGCCAAGTCAAATCAGCACAATGTAAGCACTGAAAATAGTGTTTATTTGCAGCAGTGCTTGTGGTGTACAAGTGAACTCGGTACCGGGGTCCCCCCCTCACATTCAGCCCCCGCCTGTGTTGACTTCCAGAGTTAGCAACACTTTTAGTCAGACGAGCAGTAAAATTTCTGTCCAAGATCACGTACCAGATTATTGAAGTGGTTCCAGGATATTCGTACTAGATGGAATGAGCTACTTCAAGGTATGTAAGTGACACTGTATCGCAGTGCGCCTGAGAGGCGAGGTACAGTGTTACCCAGCTGCCAGAGGATAAGTGCAATTCCAACACCCACATTTAAACAAAAGCAACAGTATTTATAGAAAACCTTTGAGAACTTGAGTTTAATAAACCAAGAAACGTCAGCTTGCACTTCACATTTGTACAAAACCATACAGAAACCACCTGCAAAAGACGTATGAGCTAGCTAGCAAAAACAACCCAAAAAAAAAAAAAACCAACCCCAAAATGGTCCTCAGCAACAGCATGTACAGCTTTTATGGGAAACAAAAATTACCAGATCTAAGTATTACTTCATGACACTTAAAAATAATAATTTGAATGTCTTTTACAAATACACAATATAAAAAACAGGTCGACTCGAACAGAACATTAACTGAATACATATATATGTATATTTGTGTATATACATATACGCACATATGTATAGAAACTCTCCCAATACTAAAATAGGCCATTGTGGTGAAGTTACTAGCATCTGCCATTTAACTCTTAATGGAAGGAGATGAATGTCCCTGCGTGTGGGTGTCTGGGTGTAAAATGGGTTCGTTGTCAGAGAGAATGACTGCAATCACAATCCAAACTGACCAGTGGAGCTTGACACGAGACACTAGGAGTTATCACTAGGCTTTCACATTGCATCTCATTCGTTAATGAAAGAGAAATATTTGAAAGTATTCATAAAACTTGATGCGGCATCCAACCTGTACAGGAAATATTTCCCCTCTCGTTACCCTCAATATGAGGAATCATATTAACGCCATTTTACCAGAACATAGCATAACTCTTTGCTCTTAGAAACAGAGGAAAAAAAACTGGATTTGTACCATCCTACACTGATCTCGATGAATGCAGTAGTCCAGAACAGTATTTACACGTGATTGTGACGGGCGTTCTCTCCTTGCTAGCATAAGGACACAACATGGCTTCCATAAAGGCATTTCACATTTTACCAGACCCGCTGATTGCAGATTTTTTGCTCACTTTTTCAGTAGCATCTTGGCAAAATCAGCATTGGACATCTTTTTAGGCTCCTCAGGGGGTTCGGATGAAGTTGCTGGTGAGTTCTGGACCATCCCATTCTCAGCCTTAGCCACAGGATTACTCTGGCGCTGTAACGCACGAGGCATCATTGAAAGCTGTGTCCTTCCCTTGCCTCGCCTGCAGAACAAAAAGTGACATTTAAAAATATCCCAGTGCTCTTTGAACATACTGTTTTCGCTTGGGGAAACAAAAAAGACTTTGTTCACTAAGAGGAACACTCATTTAAATATTATTCCTGTCATTTGTTTCAGTAATAAGTAGCGCAAAGCTTTCAATGGGTGCCCTTTGAAACACTATACCTACGTCCTGGCAGAAAACAACTGCCCAACAGTCCCCAGAAATTGAAGCTCGGTGTTTATCTACGGGGCACGTACAATACGGCACCAGTGCAATGCTCAGCAGCAGGAGCACTCTAAAAGATGAGAGAGCAGCCTTAATGCTCACTGTGAGCAACGGCTGGTTCTCCAGAACGAGAGGACAGGGAAGTTATTAGCGCTCCGGTGCTGACAGCGGATCCAACGGGATGTCTGCAGCGATGGAGAGTATCAGGCACTGGACCGGCTTCTACTGATGAAGAAGAAAAATCTGCTTCTCCTCATCAATCCAGCAACGCAAATTTTTACAGTTCAGCATTTTTTAAATGTTCTCTCATATTCTAGATCACAGAATCACTGAATCATTCAGGCTGGAAAAGCCCCTCGGGATCATCGAGTCCAACCCTCAGCCCGACTCTACAAAGTTCTCCCCTACACCACATCCCCCCACAGCTCATCCAAACGGCCCTTAAACACATCCAGGGATGGGGACTCCACCCCCTCCCTGGGCAGCCTATTCCACCCTCTGACCACTCTTGCTGTGAAAAGTTTTTTCCTAATGTCCAGTCCAAACCTCCCCTGTTGCAGTTTAAAGCCGTTCCCTCTTGTTCTGTCACTAATTCCCTGTGAGAAGAGACCAGCACCAACCTCTCTACAACGTCCTTTCAGGGAGCTGTAGAGAGTGATGAGGTCTCCCCTCAGCCTCCTCCTCCTCACACTGAACAGTCCCAGCTCCTTCAATCGCTCCTCATGAGATTCCTACATTTCAGCCCATAAAGAAACCCAGCGTTTCCTTTTTAAGCATCACCAGTCTCTCTCACTAATACTCACGCTCCGTAAATCTGCCGCGGTACCGCAAACTGCGAGGCTCTGCCCGCCTCGGGCTTGTCCGGCAGCTTTCGCAGAGGGGGGTTACTGATCGCCACCTTGATGACATGTTCCTTAACCGTCAGGCCATCCATTTTCAGCACAGCCTGCGAGGCCTGAGCTTCGTTTTCATATTCCACGTAGGCCAAGCCCTAAGTAAGAAGGGGTAACCTACATTAGTTTTAGGGCTTCCTTCTCTGCGCGACAGCTTTTGTGAATAATTTGGCCAACTGCTAAGAAAATCATACAGAAATCAGACCTAAACATGGCTAAGTCCCAGTATTCTTTAGCTAACAAAATTCTTATCTACACAACCTGCAATTCTTGACTCTCATTCACGATGCCCTAATCTGTAGAAGAGGCATTAGAAAAAAAAAAAGAAAAAAAAAGGAAACCAAGATCCCAGTAAAGTAAATGTAATGAAGTACTGCATCAGTGGCAAGTCTTCATTTCTAAATGTATATTATACATATATCCAGGCTGAATCTGGAATTGGACAGATTTGCATTCATAGTGAAAAATCAATCTACAGAGCTAGAACAGAAAGATCCACACAAACCCTCCTGTGACTCTTCACTAAGCTACAACTGGTAACTAAGGAATCAAGTCTGCTAACACAGGGTCGTTATTGCAGCCACCTTGGTTTCAAGAGCAGTAAAGCCCATTTTAAGCAGCTCCGACAGGACTGACAGGCAAAAAGAGACTGGTATTGCTGCCTCGAGAACAGTGACTGGTGACAAAAGCGTTCTTTGCAGGAAATGGATCTGTGTTGGCTTCATGCAGTAGCAGCTGCTAACCACCCTGGTAACCAGCTGCTAACCACCCTGGTAACTGCTGCTGATGCACCTTCAGTAGTGGGGTCTTATTTCCAGCAAGTGGACAAAAGGGCACCCCCAGCATCTGCTGCAGCGGACTCCTCCAGCGGGTACACTAGTTGGGAGGCATCACCTCCCAGTTCTGTTATGGTTATTCTTCTAAGCGCCATTCAAACCCTTCAGCTGTATTTTTATTCAGTTTCACAGGAAACACATCAGATTTTATATAACATTCGAAGTACATTTATTTGTGGTTTAGACAGAATCAAACTAAGCTCAGGACAGGGCTTGCAAGACTTGGGGTACACATGAGAGCACTCCTCACAAGGTGCATGCAACAGGAACTGTACCCGAGATATTGCCAAGACCTAGAAAATACATTTTTAAAAAACACACGCACATCACCAGGATGGCACCTGTTAGAAGAGCCCGACATGCAGACATGGCTGAGGTGTCAGGTACAACTTTGGCAGAGCAGCAGCTGGTTTAGAGTCTCTTATTTAACAAGGAGTCATTTATTCCAGGATGGAAATAATGAGCCCTGTCACAGATAGGTGGCTCATTTCTGACTGACAAATCTATTATTGCAGCAGGTGTTATGAACAATAACCTCAAGAAACTTAAGAAAGGGAGAAGGGGAATCAGTTATACCAGGTAAGCCCTATCGAGTCAGTGACTCAAAAAACCACATTCTCTGCAGCCTTACTAATGCCTATTTTTACTAGACTGAAAGTGCTGTAAACATCTTCCCCTCCATCCCATTTATATCGCACGTTCTTCTTGGGCAATTTAAGTATTCTGGGAAAATTCCTCCTACTTCTTATTTGTTGGCCCAAAGGCACACTGGGCTGTATAAATCCAAGCATTTCTACGAGTTTTAACGCAAAGCCAGGTTGGCAACTTAAAATACAAAACTTACTTTTTGTATCCAAACTCCCATGATTTGCTTCTTTTTGAGGGATTTCTTAAGAGTGCATTAAGGATGCCTACCTTGGGTTTTCCAGCTCGGTTGGTGACCAGCCGAATGTCTTTCACATTCCCATGTGCTTTACACACATCTTCCAGCTCCTCCTTAGTGCAGGAAAACGGCAAACCAGATATAAAGAGTTTATGTTTCTCCAGTGTAGTGCTATACCTGAACACCTGAAGAAACGAAAAGGCTGTTAGATGCCAAAGCAGTCAGAGACTCCAAGGATTTCAATCTATTACACCTCCAAAAGCTCGGAGTACTTCATAAATTTGTGTGATGCAAAAACACCTTCAGGTCATGAGTAGTATCTTGGAAGATATTTGCATATAAACATACAGGCATACACTAAGGACTTGCAAGTAATGCTTCCAAATGTTTGCGTCTCCTTCAGCTGAGCAAGACAACATTATCACTATCCAGACCATTAAGTTTTTCAGCACAGTAACTCTGTAATGCAGAAAACCACTGATTACACAACTGATCTCCAGTACAAACCAAGAACCAGTGGGTTGTGTCATAAATGCCCACAGCTGAAGGGACTCAACCAAAAAAGTACTTTACAGATTGAGCTGCTCAAGAAGGAATGTGGGTACCTCACACCATTAACAAGCTGCTCAGATTAGCTTACTCAAGATTTGCAGAAATCTGCTCCTGTCAATCCTGGTTCATGGCAAAGTAATGTAAGATGCAAGAACTCCCAGAAAAGAGCTTTATTATGCTAAGACATACGTTACCACTCCAAACTAACACGTGAAGTCATCAGATGCAAGCACTCTGGATGCAACACATCCTGCTAGCCTTCCTAGGCAGTCCCACTGTTCAACCTATTACTTGAAAGAATAAAAGTTTACCTTAAAGTCTGGATTCTTGTTCTTGTCAACACATGGAGAAACAAACATTGGTCTTCCCTCCACAACTTTACGATCCAAGCCAAGAGCTTGGAGAGCAGATTTTTCTTCCTTGAATTCTACGTAGCAGTAGCCCCGGAAAGTCCCCTTGTTGCTGAACACTGGACGGATTTCTGCTACCTCCCCACAGCTCTCAAAGAGCTCTTTCAGTTTCACTTCAGGATCTGCCATGTTGTAGGAAAGGTTGCTGACAAAAACGGTGACATTATCTTTACTGCTATCATGTAAAACCTTGGGGATGTCTTTTCGACTGGTAGATGCCTTTTCCTTCTGGTTTGCTGGGCGATCTGGCTTTTCAGGTCCACTTCTTCCAAAGAGCCCCGTTTCTACCTCCATGTCTTCTTCAAGAAGTACACCATCACCATCTCCTTTGTGTCTCTTGCTGGGCTGCTCTGCTGATTGATGACATGGAAAGCCTTACTAACCATTTCATTCACCATTGAAATTAAGCTGTCTTCCATCACTAGAGCATCTGGAAATGGCATGTGAAACCCCAGTGACAATGATAGGTCTTAAAGACCCAAAATAAAAACCTCCCTCAGGTTTTTAATAATGATTACTTGACCAAGGCAGGAAGAATTTAGATGAAAGCAACAGGAATATTTTTTCCTTTTTTCTGTCAGTTACAACTACTGATTCATGTTCTCTCTGTCTCATAAGATTTTTTTTTAATTTTTTTTTTTTTTAAAGTAAAACCAAAAAATCTAAAAGCTCCCAAAACTCCCAGAGGCAGCAATCTATTAAAATCTTCTGTTACCACCTTCCAAGAGACTGCTACAATACTGGATTACCCAATTTAGACACACGCCTCAGCATCATTCGATGAGTCAGGAAAATGACTTTTTTTTAAAAAAGCAAAGATGACAAAAAACCTAAATCACAGTATTTCTCTGAAATAAGAAAAGCCTAAAAAACCTCTAGAAGTTCTTATAAACATATACTTCTGTTTGTCAAAAACCATTTAGTCTTGCTTTCATTTCATTACCACAGTGAAGACCTCCTAGAAGAGAGAGACCCTGAAAACACAGCACCTTTGGGGACACCAGTGATGGCACATCCTCACCTGCCTCTAACAGAAGGGAGACAACTGATAACCCTGTTACCAGAGGTCTGAAGTTTCTTTTCTTTTTTTTTTTTTTTTACCTTCTTCTTCTTGTCCCCATTCACCCTCATCATCATCATCTGCTTTGCGCTTGTCTCCAATCCTGGGTTTTTTAGCCTTTTTGGAAGCTTTCTTTTCTGCCCGAGCCTGCTTTCGTTGTTCAGCTTTCTCCTCCTCCTGCTTTGCCAGAGCAGCTTCTTTCTCAGCAGCCTACAAATATACAAGATTTTTTTCCTAATGACTGCAGATTGCAGAGCATTTTTTAGAGTACTGCAGCTGGAGGGTTTTCTCCTAAGCTACATTAAACACAGCGCTAATGGCATCATCATTTAAAGCACATCTCAATTGTTTGCTCTTACAGCTTTCCTGGAGCGCACGGTATCCTTGTATCCATCCAAGGGTCAAAAGGTGAAAGACAGAAAGCATCAGAAGGGGTTAACCATAGTTTTAAACTAAAATCAACAGTTCTGAGGCCTTAAGACAGTTCAGGCTTATCTACAGGAACCCACATTAGAAACCTGACATTCAGACAAGCATGATGTTAATATGGGTATTTCCTATAAACTGCTTAGGTAGTTCACAGAAAGTTCTGACCTTTGCTCTTTGTTCATTAACTCGAGCTAATCTGTTTTCTGTTTTTTGAACAGCTGCATCCCAGTCTTCCAATGTTCCTAAAGGATAAAAAAAGCCTTGTGTTTAGCTTTCCCATAATTTGAAAATACAATTCTGCAAAAATAAAGAGTTGGTGCGTTCATGGAACTTGCTCTTAATATTAACCATTCCACATGAAAATTCTAAATGTGAGTAGGCTTCAAAGAGAAAGAAAACAAAAACCAAGCAGAGCAGAAACCTCTCATTTATCATACAACACTCCAAAAAGGCATGGAAAAACCCAGTAGTTTCAGCAGGCTCCAAGTCAGGCCAGAAAAGAAGAATAAAAAAAGAGCTGCTTGTGTATACTACAGTGGTGAAAAGAAAATAAGCCTTCACCAGAACACAAAACACTAGATCAAAATTCACTCCGTATCGTTGTACACAAACTAGGCTGGGTAAAACGAGACGACGTGCAGTTAGTTACCTTCTATTCTCTCCAGGGTGAGCAGCACCTCGCAGACGTGCTCTGGGTAGTCACTTGTGCACTGCACAGCTCGGTGCAAGGCCTTCCTGCAGTGCTGAGTGTCACCGTGAGCTCTGCAGCAGGGAAACCACAGCTGTAAGGAGCCAACCCTCCAGCACAGGTAACTACATTCCATGCAAAGGTTTTCCCTCCTTCCCCAGCGAACTGGCACTACACATTGTTGCTGTAATACTGCTGAAATATACTGCAGAGCTGCTGTAAGAACCTCCAAAGCATATTATAAACCCAGATGAAGTATACCCATCTAAGTCCTGTCTCACACAGATGAGGAAACTACAAAATTAATTAACTCTTCCAACCAGCCAAGCGCTTACCTCTCTAGGTTATAATACTCCAGCCACATGTTAGCATATTTGGCATTCCCTTTAGTCATAATGTTGTCCCAGAGTTCTCTGGCTTTCTGCATGTTGTTACATAAGCGGGCCTGAAACAGAGCATCCAAAGCACTCCATGTAATTTAGGATTATTTGTTCAACACCATTTTCCCCCCCACAACAAGAACACAGCACAGATCATGCACATAAACCCAGGAAGATACATCTGCTCCTTAGAGTGATCAAAGTGAACACCTAATGCAATCCTACGACTGAATAATACTTCCCTGCCCACCTCTTACAGCAATCTTGGTTTCTGGCTCCCACACGCGTTTCATTTTGGTCATTATAAAAAAAAAAAAAAAATCAGATAGTTGTTTCTGAATTTTTCCTTTTGTCATTATTCATGAATGTACCTAATGCAGCACTTAAACTGAGAACTGGTTTTGTGGTTTAAGAGAAGTGCTTCATTTCTGTCGCTGCCCTGAGCTCTTCAACTGGGGGAGCAGGCAAAGAGGGGAAATGGATTAAGACACCCAAGTGGGATTCACCCGACCTCACCGCAGAAGCACAGGGGAACACCAGACACCTGATTTATTAGAACTGCTTTAGCATAAGCCGAATCACACCTAGAAGTGCCTGCTTTCTCCCTCCACTAAGTGGACAGAAAGTGAAAGTAATGAATTCAGATTCAGGCCCACACTGTTCAGGATTACAATGCCTGAGACTTTGGCAAGCCACTCCGTGCATTATACCCAGAGAAATTCCAGCACAAAAGTAACGACTTATCCTGATTCGTATGAGCCTGTGGCAAAGGAGGGAAAAGAAAACATCCCCTTGCAGGCAGCGACTGCACCAGCACACTGATACCTGTACTAGTTTGAAGCTAATTATTGTATGCAGCACTAAATTAGACAGGACTCAAGGCAGTTTACAGACTTAGTGTTCGGTTCCAAGGCGCTGCAGCCTGCTAACCAAGCTGCTCGCACATCTCTGTGCCACACTGCAGACACAGCAGTATAAACGTGCCACCAGTCCTGACAGCTTCCTCAGAGAACGCTGTTCCTTCCCTGGGATGGCGTGCTTCAAGCACAGTGTGCTGCCCTGTCCAGACACAGGAGTGGCAGAAGAAAGATTTCCTCACTGACGTTACCCAGACAAAACACCAGAGTACAGGAGGATTGCATTCTGTGGCTGGAACATTAAAACGACTGATTTCCTCTAATCTAGCAATTTAATTGCAGCCGGTAGAAACATCACCTCAACTCTTGCCCAGTTCTGCATGATGGTGCAGGACGGATCTCCACTCTCACTAAATCCTGGGAATAAAAATAAGTAGTTTATGAATGGCTCTTGGAAATAAAGTGTTTATTAAACAAGTTCTACATTGTAGATGAAATGTTTATCTCTGGCTTTCCTAAAATGTTTGAGACACTTGAATACAAGTTAAACACTGTGTGAAGAACTGGTCTTCTAAAAATTATTTTGAACAAGAGAAAACAACATATTGGATGATTTAACTTACGCTCTTCTACTTCTTGTTTCAAATACTCCACAGCACGTGCAAATGCAGACCGCAGCTCTTCTAGTTCTTTACTAGAGTCTTTAGAAAAAAAAAAGAAAGAATTGCCTTAAAATAATAATTTAATTTTCATCTCTCATCCACTAAAGCCTCTTCCCTAACACCCACAATGGCTTTACTGGGGGGGCAGGGAGAGCCAAAATTTATTACTTCAGTAAAACTCACTACATGCAGAGTAAAAAAACATCAAGTACCTAAACTACAAGGCAGAGCATTTTCACAACAGCACAATCTATTCTGTCAGCAAGGAGCTACTTTAAACCAACTAAGTTCATACATTTTATGGGCACTAATTGGCCAGAAAGTAATTTTTGTGAAAAATATGAACCTACTGTTAAAATTTTAAAAAAAGTAATACCACTGTTTCAGCGAGGTACACAGAAAACAGTTTAAATATTTATCCACACATATATTATACTTACCTTGTGTAAAATCCACCCTTCTTCTCAGGTAATCAAGATATGCCTGCCAGATTTCTACATAGTCCGTTGCCTGAATAAAACCCGCATTCAGAGCTTTTTCAAACATTTCTGAAAGAAAATGGGGAAGACACCCCCACAAACATATTTACTTTTCAGATAATGACAAAATTAGCAAGCTACAGTGTACAGCACAAAAAAGTATATAGGCCTTACATTTCTAGGAAGACAGGAAAAATAGAAGAAATCCTACATACAGTAAATTGGTTTAGGAATTGAATTTAAAAGTCAGTTTAATTCAGTAATGTTCATGCAAAGTTGTTCATTGCTTTGCTCGGAATTGAAGCTGCTCAACAAAAGCAGCTTTGCCCTGGAAGCACGCTACTGGACATTTCATCAGCTTTAAGACTGTTGCAGCAGGATAAAAACAAATCCTAGAGCATCCTACAAGTCACCGTTTGTCACACATTATCCAGAGAGCAGAAAGCAGTTCTGTACTGTAAAGAAGCTTTGCCAAAAAGGTCTTTCTTTACCAGAAATAATGCCGTGATCAACTCTATGCCTCTCCATCGCCAAAAGATACCTAATCCACAGCCCAACCGTCCAGGGACAGTTCCTAACAGCACGGTCATGAGCAGACAAGACCAATTCTTTCACTTTCAGCTGTCGGTCCTGAAATATCATACAACAAAGTTGTAAATTCCTGTTAGGCAGAGAGACCATCCGAGACAAATACCAGCTTATAGAAAGCCAACACCTTAAAAACAATGCTTTTACTTTATATTTGAAAAGAGATATAATAAGACAAGATGGGTATTTTAAATTCTACACTCCTAAAAACCCAGTGAACATCTTCAAAACAAAAAGGATGTGCTCAGGAGCAACACAAACAAAAACTCCATGCCATATTCAGTCTGTAAAACCCAACTGTCTGCCTCTGACCAAGTCAGTTAGGTATTTTCTGCTGATGAGATGAATATAATAAAGGCACCAAGCAAATTCCCAACTGTTCTTAGTATGTTAAGAAGAGAGGAGGAAAAGATGCAAGGAATTGCACGCATAGCCTACTCAGGCAGGCGCTGTTCCACCCACAACCTGCTGTCTCAGGCTGGTAAGATAAAGAGACAACGGAGCAACTCAGCCTAGATAAGCTCCCCTGTAGCGAGCCACACAGACCTCTTAATAGATCGACCTTCCGTCCACGTGAAAAGCCCTGTCTCTCAAGTTCAATATGACTTTCAAACTGCACTAACTCGCCCACATGTAAATACAGGCTGAACATCTGCGTTTGCTTCAGCTCGTTGGTAAGTTAGTGTTTTGTTCTCCACTGTAGAACATTCAAGAGAGCACTGGCAGCCCTCAAACAAGCACTTTCATTAATCTACCAGTGCCTCCTGAAGGACAGGCAGGCTCCCCAGTGATTCAGACAGCACTGAACTGCTGTCCCTACAAAAGCTAGAAGGAAAAAGGAGGGACATCCCCGGAAGCAATGCCCCTGGATGACCAGCTACCAGAGACAATGCTTACAGTACAGCTGGTTACACCTACACAACTCTCTGCCAGATAGCACAAGCCTCGATGCCCCCACCCCCGTTAATTCAGCAGCGAAAACACACAGCTAGAGGAAAAAGTGAGTAAATGCTCCCTTGATCAATAAAAACACCCCTGAACACAGCAAGAAAGCAAAGGCGAGGTGAAAATCGGTTTCTGAAGAATTTAAAGGCTATGGGACAGGACTGAGGTAGAACTTACTGGTCGTTTATCAGCCACTAACATTAAAAAAACCCAAGGAAATCAAACTGCAAACATCTGGGTTTTTTTTCCTTACCAAATACTGATTGTAGCGTGCCCAAAGATCTGGCACAAGGCAGTTCTCAGCCAAAGCCCTCTCATAGATCAACTGAATCCGAGCTGGATCACCTGCTTTCATTTCAAAATCAATGTAAGCTTGATATTCTGCTAGCTTTGGTGTTTCAGCACCCAGCTATAAAACAAACAGGGATACAAAAAATTAAAACCTTCTAAACAAAGCACGACTTAAACAGTTCAGTTGTTACTCAGAGTAGGTCTCATGCACAGTTTCAGACAAGAGCTTATCCTTTAAATATCAAGAGGTTTTGATTTTCACATATCTCTGAATACCACCCTGGTTCTGAAGCCATTCAGATCCCTACTTTTTATTCCTCTTAGCCCACGTACTTGTCAATGCTAGAAGAAACAGCCACAGTACTCATGGGCACCTCAGGGTGGCCTGATGCAGTCAGTAGATTCAATAATTTCCAGTATAACCAGTTGTGAGGCTTCTTGTCTCACATTGCTCACAGCTGGAAGAGTCACCTAGCAATACTCAGCTGCTTTACCTCTGTGACTAGAAAAATAATACAATCTGGGGGGGAAAAAAAATTACCACCCCAAAGCAATTAACTCTTAGTTTTAAGGAAGGTCTAAGTAACAGCATTACCAGTGCCTCTTCATATGGTTTACACTTCTCCAACTGCTGTAGAGCTTTTTTGTAATTCTTTAGTATTGTTTCTGGAATCGGATCTTCTGACCACTCCTCGTATTCAGCATATGAAGCCTCCATATCTATTAAAACAGACATGAAAGCCCATCAGTGACACACTCATTCAACTAAACATACAGAATTCAACCTCAATTTGATTCTAACACATTTGTATTTCTGTTTGTATTTTTGTATCTTAACTGCCACACTACCACATGCTTAAAGGGTTCAGACACTTCACTTTATACAATGCTCTACAACACAAACTCGGGGCCAGTTATATTAAAGCTACTGATTTTGATTTAGAAAACCAAAGTGGCAAGATTTTCCCTACGGCTTTAAAGAAGAGAGACCAAGCCAAAATTTTTTCACTATGCAAATGAAGAAGTCTAAGTACTGTGCTTAACTTTCTCCTATAAGCAAAGCAGCAAGAAAAGGGACTGAAGGAGTTTAAAGCATGAACCAGATATACCAGGATTCGAACAATCCAGCTGTCAGCGTGTTCTTAGGTAGTGATCCTCACAGCTGAATTCCTACTTCCTAATGGTCATGTTTGTGCTCATCACTTGTACTTTAAATAGCCTCAAATTATGTACTGAAGAAACAGATAAACCAAGTTTCAACGAATAAGAAGATTTCTGAACAAAAGGGATCTGTGCATCATTCAAGAGGCCCTAAAGACAGGCAAACGTCATTGATTAAGGAATACGCAAGTACTACAGCTGCAGTTTGTGTGGCCCTACCGAAAGAATAATCATGACTAATGCCTGGATCACTGGAACACAGCTTATCCACGCCATCTCCCCAAGTGCACCGGCTCTTACCTAACAGCGGGATCCCCAGCTGGCGCCTGAACAGCGTGTGGATCTTCTCAAGCTGGCTGCAGAGCATCTGCTGCTGCTCAGGAGATGGAACGCTGCCAGGAGCTGGCTACAAACAAAAGGATTGAAATTTAATCAGTTCCCTCAAGCCTGAGCTGATGAACACGATGGGGTATTGTTTATGAGTTGGAGGATCTGGGCTCCAAATGACTACATGATCCTTGAAGAACAGACACAGCCAACTTGCATTTCAGGTCACCGCTGTGAAAGCTAAAACTTGGAAATTGGTAGACTCAGAAGCTGGATGAATGTGAAAATCATTCTTCACTGAAAGCTGACACATGTATAGGGAAATGATAACCTGAACAAAAAGTAAGCAGCATGTGACCATGCCATTTCACAAAGCCACAGGGCTGCCAAATAGTTTTTCAGTAAATCCCTGGTGTGCGCACAGATGGTTTAAAACTTTCACCTTTCTTTCTGTTTGTGAATGAAAGGGTGTTCTCCCACTACTCCTTCGTTAGAGCATTTCATAGAATGGGGTTGGAACGGACCTTTAAATATCATCTAGTTTCACCTCCACCTACTGTGGGCAGGGACATCTTTTAACTTCCATCTCTTATGTAGGAAGCTACAAAAAATAAGAAGAAATATTCACATTCGGGCCATCTTGTAAAGGTATTGTTTGCAGATGTCAGGCTGTATGTTCCAGGGATAACACACTATCATCCAAAAGTCACAAAAAGTGTGAAATAATGAATGAGTTAAACGCTGAAGTAGAAAACAGTCTAGAAATGTAAACATGATTGACTATGTGCAAAAATACTCACTGGCAAGAACATCGTTAAATAATGAAGCTACTCCATTTAAAGCTATTTTTGTCAGTTCAAGCTAAGGCAGGAGAATGAAACTTCGCTTCTGGATACGAGATTTTATGATTTTATTTAAACACAAATCTGTTTACTTTATCAACTAACACAGAACATTTTTCCCAGACCAAAGGGGTCAGTTTCTACAGCTGAAAAGAAACAACTGTGTGACATTACAGCCTCTTTTCTCAGAGGAGGCTGATGAGGGGGCAGCACAAGATGACTTTGGAAACTAAACCACAATTTACCTGCGCTGTTTCCAGGATGGCATTCTCAAACTCACGGTAGGCTTCCCATAAAGCTGTTCCTTTTGTCACGTGCAGTCCGACCGCAGTTAACGCTCTCTCAAATATTGAGCGAACTTTCTCAATTCCTCCTTCCTGACCAATGCCACCAATTGAATACTGGGCATATTCCAACCAAATTTCAGGACCTAAACAAGATTATGAGAAACAGATGACCCAATCCCCTCAAAAATAAAGGCAGGCATCTCTCTACTTCCCAAACACCTCATTTGCTGCATATAAATAGACCAACACGTGACATTTTTCTTTACCATCCAACGTAGTAAAGAAAAGTTAAAATATTTTATTCTATGCTCTTGCTTCAGCACCAGCAGCTACAGTTTTCTTCTGAAAGTAGTCATTCTTGTGGTTGTTACTGACACCGCCCGACTCCTGTCAAGCCACCTCTGGCGCACAAGCTACATCAGAGATGCATCAAGACCCCCCCCAACAGCATCTTCACTTTTCTTGAGCCCCTGTGCAGAGCTGGGACCACAAAGCTGTTGCACTCCTACATAACTCAGATTAAAGTAGGTCCTTCTTCTCTTTCCAGACTCCTATACTTGCCTGTTAAGCAACTGCTGAAGCAGCATAACCACGAGGTGAGGAGGAGGTGCTAGAACAGCGTTAGCTGCCCGGCACCTCTCCCACCAACACCAGTCTCTGAGCAAATTAGGCTCAGGGACCCCCAGTAGAGCCTGTCCAACCAACGGATAGTAGATTGCACATCTCAGGCTCCAGAAGTCCTTCCCAAAGCCCAAGTGCAATCCATCCAGCAGATCTAGGATACATCCTCTCAGTTCATCTCTCCGTTCCTTCTTCCTGAAGGATCACCAACACCCTTGGCCAGCTGTGTCGGTGCTGTAGGGACATTTTGTCTAAAGCTTCTGCAAGGGATTTGCCTCCATGTCACCCAGCCCTCTCTGCTGCTGCAGGCTTCACATTTTCAGCACCTTACCACAACACCCAAGGAGCACGCAGTTACTCAGGGATTTAAGCTAAAAGTTTTAAGCTACAGCTGCAGACAGCTCCTGACAAACAGAGAGACAAGACACCCCGTACTTCTCTCACTTTTAACGAGGACGATCAGAGCCTGGTGCTGCAGCACGGCGAGGGTTACCTACTTCACAGGGTTTCAAGAACGCCGTCTCCCAGACGGCGGTTACAAGCTGTTCTGAAAGAGCTGTCACACAGTGGAAGTGGCAGCAAAGACAGTACTAACCAACACAGAAGATGGGACTAGAAATGAGCCTTTTAAAAGCATCCACTTTCCTCAAAGAAAGAGCTAAAGAACCCATGCTTTTAGAGGTTAGAGAAGTGCCAAATATGCACTTAAAACTTTTTACAACATTCGCTTAGAAGATCGTAAAGACTGCAGTGGCACTTAAAGCATTGCCTCTGAATGGCCTTAACTCCAAAGCTTCAGAAAAACTGAGGATCACTTCACACTAATTTTTTTGATCCAACTTCTGCATTATAACAGAAGGAAGAAACTTTCCTAGAAAAAGCCAGCCATAATCTGAATTCAACACAATACATTTTACAGAACGTGTTAACAACTTACAGATGTAATCTTTCACAGCTCTCTCAAACAGCTCATAAACCTTCTCTCGCTCAGAGCTTTCAGAAGCCATTTTTATCTCATCCTTCAACCAGTCCAGCCAAATTTCTGAAAGGAAGAAGTTTAGAATACATCACACCAACGTTCAGAAAGTTAAATCCATTTGTTGAATTTTTTATGTGAGTTTTTAGTAACAGACTTAAAAATGGGGAGAGGGCCAAGGGGGAGAAGAGAGCAATTTTAGCCTCCACAACTACTCACAATTAATTTTAAAGAAAAGTTTGGTAGAGACCTTTGCAAATTGGTACTCAACAAGCACCCTTTTATTTAAAAAGAGCAGAAGTTGCAAGCAGCAATGTATCAGTACCTTGGGCAGAGGATCAGTCTGTACCAGTAACCAAAGATGCAGCCAGAGGTACACCTTGCCTCACACTTTTACAAGAAATAGTAAATGGCTTTAGAGACTGCAAGTTTCCACACTTATAGAAGGAAACCTTCCCTTGCCAAGGCTAAAAGCACACTGGCAGAGCAGCCTCTGCAGTATTTACACTGCCTCTATGTTACGAGTAAAGAAACACCCACTTCAAGGGCTACCTACAACTTCCACCAACATATTTTTTTCTTTTTTTTTTTTTTTTTCTTTTTTTTTTTTTTTTTTTTTTTTGCTGCTTGACTGTGAAATTTAACTTTTGGCAGGAGTCTGTCTCTGAGTCACATTCACTAGGTGACTGCAGCCGTTTCAGCGCTGCCATCCCACAACTGTACGTTACCAGCCCCACAGCAAAGGCAGCACAAGCAAACATACGCCTGTCCCTGGGCTACAGCGGGGCACATCCTGGCAGCGACTCACCCAGCTGACAGACAAACAGATAGACCAGAGACTGGAGTAGGAGGGCACACACAAACACCCCCTCCCACCAGTTCCCCGCTACTGCAGCAGCCTCTGGCAGAGGCCAGGGCAGTCGCAAGGACTCAAATTCCTGCAATGGGGTTGTTACCTCGCATTTGCCAGAGGCCAAGCTCAATGCTGGCCATTAACACCTGCAGCATTCAGTTTAAAAAGTCCCAAATCTGTTCTTTCAGGTTTCCCTGGACTGGAACAATGTTGTTGAAGCCTGGCATTACTTTACTACTGAATCAATGGTATGTTACATGGATGATGCTTAAGCTGTATCAGCTGCAACATGATGAGAAGATGCTCTGTACCTTCAGTAAGTGGAAAGAGTTCACTCATCTTCTGACGAGCTCTTCTGAGCTTTACCAGCTCTCCCTCCTGGCGGAGCAGCTTTATCAGATCCAAGTGACAGTTATAGTCAAAAGCATTGATGGAAAGCTTTAAAAAAAAAAAAAATTTTTTTTTTTTAAAAGCACTGTTGAGTGATGGACATGAAGAAAGCAGAAAACATTTAGCAGAACAGATCATCTTACTCTCTTCTGGGGCATACAAAAGTCATCATGTGTTCACATACCCAAGACAACACCTACCTTCCTGCACAGAGTTGCACCAAACTTCACTATTGTCTGCAATACACTTTCAGGTCACAAGCAGACACTTACAAAAAACACTTCCAAGTTTTTAACAGAGATTTAAATTTAAGCTTAGAGCTTAGCTTATGACTGTAAGCTCTAAAGGTTACTGCTCAGCAGTGCAAATGCCAGCACCAGAAGTACAGCAGCTATCAGCTGCAGAAACTGACCACAGAGCGCAAAATAAATAGAACCTTCTTCAACGGAGCCAAATGCAGTTTAATTTCTTCAAAGAAAATTAAAAAAACCCCAGTCAGCTAGCAAACTTTTTTTTTGACGAATACAAACTGTGCACTAGGGCTCTCCTCTCCAATTTCCCTCTCAAAAAAACCCCAAAACGCTTAGTTTTCACTTCAGACTCCAAACGTTAACGTCGTGACAGTTTCCAGCATCAAACTACACGAGCAGCCATAGATTTTTTTCCCATTACCACCGCAGTTGCTCCAGCAGGCAGTCACAAAAAGGAAAACCCCACGAAGGCCGGGTCTCGCCCCACTCCTAAGTCTCCTGGAGGGGAGGCCTCAGTTCTCCGGGACGAGCCTTCCCCAGAACCCCGGGACCGCTCCCGCGGGGCGCCCGGGGCTGACGCGTCTCTCATAGCAACGCGGGCGGGCCACCAGCGCAGGGCCCGGCCCAGCCCGGCCTCCAACCCCGCTTCCCCTGGCCTAAGGGCCTGGACTGGGTGGAGGCCGCGGCGCTGCCCCATCGCCCCCTCCCCACGCCGCGCCGGCCCAGCCGGGCCCCACCTGCTCCTCCAGCCGCTGGATCTCGGCCTCATTCTCCTTCTCCTCATCTTCACCGTCGCCAGACGAGTCCGAGTCGCCCTCATCCTCTGAATCGCCCCCCGACTCAGGGTCACCCTCCGGCAGCCGCTTCTCCTCCTCCGCCGCCACCGCAGCCGCCTCGGCTCCCGCCGCCGCCATCTTATGCAGCTCCCTTCGCAGCCAGCCGCGCTCCGCCGGCCGTCGGGGCTGTCCTCGCCGCGCCTGTCCCGCCGCCGCGCACTGTCGCCGGGCGACCGCTGCGAGAAGAGGGGCGAGCCGCCGCCCGCTACACCCTGCGCTCGTCTCCGCACCGGGGCCGCGGTTCGGTGAGTGCCGCCGGGCGCGGACCCTTTGTCTTCTCGGCTCAGGCGCCGGCTGCCCTGCGGCCACCTCAGGGCCTGGCCGTCTGGGGGCCTCCGAGGAGGTCCGCGGCGTGCGCAGTACCACCCGCCCGCCATATTGAGTGTGGCCGCCGCGGCCCGCACACGCGCCGGGTGTCGCGATAGGCGCGGTGTCGCGATTGGAAACAGCGTTTATTGATCGTTTTAGCGGCAGCGCGGAGCCCTTCCCGCGGGCGGCCCCCAGCGCGCGGGGTGAAACGTGGGCGCCAGGCGTGAGGCAGCGCGGGGGCGTGGCCGGGGCGCGCGGCCGCCCCGTGTCGGGCGCTCCAAGGGCCGCGCGAGGCCGCGCGCCCCCGCCAGGCTCAAGATGGCGGCGCTGAGGGCGGCGGGGGCGGCGCTGCTGCGGCCCTGCTGCGGGGAGGCGGCGGCCAGGCTGGGCTACCACAAGAAGGTGAGGGGCGAGGGGCTGCGGGGAGCCGCTGTGGGGGGAAGAGGGGGAGCCAGGCGGTGGCCGTTGGTGATGCGGTGCCCTCGCAGGTGGTGGATCACTACGAGAACCCACGCAATGTCGGCTCTCTCGACCGGAACGCCAAGAACGTGGGCACCGGCCTGGTGGGTGCCCCGGCCTGCGGTGACGTCATGAAGCTGCAGGTGACTTTGGGGACCCGCTGGCACCGAGGGAGGGGGTGGCCTGGGGCTGCTGCTAGGCCTAAATCTGCCCCCTTCCCCTCAGGGGTGCTGCGCGGCCTTCCCTCCTCACACCCCTTTGCCCTGAGCTGTCCCCTGGGCCCGGGCAGGCCCTGTCCCTCTCCCCGGGGTGCGGTGGGAGCCAGGGCCCTGCCTAAAATGTGGCTCTGGGCAACTGGCGGAGCTGAGCCGGCTGCTGAGGTGCCACCAATGCTCTGGCAGGTGGAAGTGGACGAGAACGGGAAGATCGTCGATGCCCGTTTCAAAACCTTTGGCTGCGGATCAGCGATAGCGTCAAGTTCGCTGGCAACGGAGTGGGTCAAAGGGAAAACGGTAAGGATCGCTGCCAGAGCTGGAGGTGACACCATGGAGAGCCTCCAGGTTTTCAACCAGCCTGTGTTTTTTGTGGAGGAAACGGCTCCCTAGCAGTCCCAGTACCGACTTTGTGCAGTGTGGTACAGTAGCTTAGAAAGCAGCAACTGTCAACGCTGTTAGTGGCCTGATGGCAATAGTTGCCTTTTTCAGGAATCTCCGTTAATCTGCAGGGAACTACGCTGTGTCTTATGCAGAAAGAAAAATGTGCTAATCTCAGGTTTTGAAAGAAAGTTTAGTTACAGAGTGTCTAGATTATACTCTTTTTCTATGAGAAAAGAAGTGCATTTTTATGTTATGATAAAAGGTAAGCACGGAATGATCCCTCCAGCAGCACTCAGTCTCTAACACTGGTGTGCTTTGGTTTGTTCCCGCCCCTGCTCGGTCTGAGACATTCCTTCATTCTGGCATCCTTCACTGCCCTGGCACTTGAGATGTTCTTCCGTGTGGATTCTGTTGGCTCTGGAGCACTAAAGCTCTCTTAACAAACTCCTTTGTAACCCGTGTCGTACCTCGCGTGACCGGTGACCGCACACTAACTGCGTTTCAGGTTGACGAAGCGTTGCAAATCAAGAACACAGATATCGCTAAAGAACTCTGCCTTCCCCCAGTCAAACTGCACTGCTCGAGTAAGTAAAGGTCCAAACACTGAAAGTACAAACACAAACTTGTATTTGAGAGGGAGGCATCTGGGAACAGCGCAGATGCTTCTGAACGTTGCTTTCCAAATAAAGTTTCTGCACAAGGAACATTAAGGTTGGCCCACAAGGGAAACTTGCTAATGTTCAGATTTGGGGGTTATTTTAAGAATTTTCAGATCTTTTGGTCTCTGTAGCTCAGCAGACTGATAATAAGTGTTCAGATTCTGACGGTCTGTGTCTAAGATGCCGACGGGCGCTGCCTGCAGTGGTCACTGCCAGCTGCTCTTGCTTTTACGGCATCTTTTGTTCTAAGTGCCTCTTCGTTGTCCTTGAAATACTCGTTTTGTTTGTAGTGCTGGCTGAAGATGCAATCAAGGCTGCCTTGGCTGATTACAAGTTGAAGCAGGATCCAAACAAAGAAGAGCCGGAGAAGAAAGCAAACAACGCCTGAACTGACTGTAAAGCTTGTTCTCATTCCAGTTAAATTTGCAGTGCAATTATTCTAGCTGTTAGTAGGATCCTGTGCACTACTAAATGAAGCTGTAAGATACGCACAACTTACGCACAACGTGTCACTGTTCGTTTGTGTACAGCCACTCCTGTAGTGCTTACACGACTGGGACGTGGGTGTCTCAGCAGCCTGCGTCCTGTCACGACTGCGTTTGAAATATTAGAGTGAAGAAGACTGCTCAGCTGCAGAGAACATGGTGGCTTCTCTCAGGAGGGAAAATCCTGCTGTTCTGGTACTGGAAGGGCTGCACTTTTTTTGGAAGATGTATAGTTTTGCCTAATCTTTTACAGAATTTAGCGGGAAACGTTGCCTTGGTCTTAACGTTTATGTAAGAGCTGCGGATCACTCTGTGTATCGATGCTGTATACAAACGTGGGGCAGCGCCTCTGCCTGCAAACTACAGCTGTGTCAGAGTTTTGTTTCGCAATCCGTGTGCGAGTTCCTCCTCCCCGGGCTGCTGGAACGCTTCAGCGGGCGCTGGAGGGCACTGGCACTGCGCTGCTGGGCCACTGGCAAGTAGCAGCTGGGTGCTGGTTGCCACCGCTCCAGGAAGCGCAGACCCAGCGCTAGCAGGGCTTGTTTTTCACATCCTGTCACCACTTAACGCTTGCTGGGGTTTTTTTGAAGCTCCTGTTAGAGGAACAATCTTAATTTTAGAGTGTCTTCTGCAAGAATTTAACCTTTGGATTGGCTGAGTCCTCTGTTAAAAGAGAGTAAATGCCCCCTCGGGTTGGAACCTGGGAGGGGAATAGCATAGCTGGGGTGTGGAGTGGAATTTAAAAATTCATTTTTTTTTAATTTGAAAATTAAATGTTTTGGGGTGATCTGGCATGGCTTACCCTCTGTGCTCCAGGCCACTGCTCTCTCCTGTGCCTTCTGGTGGTTGTTCTATTCCAGGGGGGTATTTCCATAGATTTCCAAAACAAATGAAAAACACATTTAAAAACTTTTAAGATTTTTAAACCACTCAAGAAACCTTAGTTGCCTTTTTTCATACCTAGGGTGTTTTATAAACATTAAAAACCGCCTTTAAAAATAAGTGACTAATTCTGATATATCTATCCACAGCTTTTTTTTTTTCTTTTTTTTAATGCAGAGCGGGCCACGTGTTGTTGCTGCTGTGGTTTGTCGCTCACAAGACCGCTCTTGCGGTACCTCAGCTCGGCCCTCGGCACGGCCCCTGTCTCCTGCAGCAAGGAATGTGCTTTGCTCCCTGGGAACAGTCCTGTGGTTTCCCAGTTTAAAAAAAATAAAAAATCAGGGAAACTTCAGACGCCCACGTCCGCTTTGGGGCAGAATCGGTTCATTGTGCTCCCGACAAAATGCAGAAGAGGGAGATAAAAGCTCTTCCAGAGGGGAAAGGTTGGCCCAAGGCTGGGATGTGGGGACACATCCCTGCCTGCCCCGTGGCTGGGACAAAACCTGGGCATGCAGGGATGTGGGATACAGGGATATGGGAATGTGTTGCTTTCCAGGCAGAAAAACCTCTTTTGTGTCCCAGGTTTGCCTGCCACCCCCGCCAGGCACAGCTGCCTCGAGGTGTGCGGCAGCAACCCCGGCCCCCCCCCACCCTCAGCTGTGGGGTGTGAGATAAAAGTTTCCAAGAAACGGCGTGTTGATGTACAGATTTTCTGGCTGATAAGAGTTTCCCCCAGCTCCTGGGGTTTCACCCACGCAGAAAACCTTCACCCCGAAGCGTGGCCGGGCCGGCTGTGTTGTCTGGGGGCTTGTGTGGACCCCACGGGCCTGGTGCTGAAACCAGCTGCGCCCCAACACCAGCGTGAGGCAGGGAGGGCCCTAAACGAGCAAAGGGGGGCCCCAGCCACCCCACAAGCTGCAGAAACACACGGGAGAGGAGATCTGCGCAGGAAATGTTTTTATTATTAGCTGAAGGGGTTAAGAAAATAAAGGAAAAGTCCAGCTGGGCTCTGGGCTGCCCTCGGGTCGGGGCTTCGGGGCAGGAAAATGGGTCCTTGTCACTGAATCCTCTTCCCTTTCTCCCCATAGCTGGGCAAGGATGGCCAAGTCCTCCTTGCCTCGGTGGTCACAGTGACCAGCAAAGCCAGCCTGCGGTGCCCGAGGCCACAGTGAGCCCCTGCCCTGCTCCCCAGAGTGGGGGGAGCAGCTGCGCAGACACCCCCCCCCCCAGCCCCAGGCCATGGTCCCACGCCTCAGCCCGGAGGGATGCAGCTCCCAGCTCGGACCAGGATGCTGCTAATTAGTAAAAAAACATTTGGGAGAAAGCTGGTGGTTTGGGGAGGGGGGGGCAAGGGCTGCCTGGCACAGCACTGGGTGGGGGGGCAGAGCTGGAGCTGGGAGGTGGGGGGGATGCACCCACCCTGTGTCCCGGGGGTAGGAAAAGCCCCTTGGGCAGCAGGAGCGAGGGGCTGAGGGTGCCAAAACACCGTGTGCCAAAAATCCCCAGGGCTTTGCCCCTGTGTCCCACTGGGGGGGGCAGGCAGAGAGCAGGGGGGCTTCATCGGGGCTTCCTTGAGCCGCCACGTACGTGTGGAGCAACAAACCACCGTGTCCATCGTGTGCCTGTGGGGTGTCCCCCCGCCTCCACCCCGAGCCGGCGGCTCCTGGGGCTCGCCCGGGACTGGGTCCCTGCTCTAAATACTGGGGGGGGCCGAGGGGCCATCCTGGGGCGCATCGGGGGCCCCCTCACCCCCTGCTCCTGTTGCAGCTGCTGCTTCCTCATCGCCTCGATTTTGGGGAGGGGGCTTGGTGCGTTGCTCATCCCCCAATTTTTTGCTTCCTTCTTCTTTCTCTTCCTCCTCAGTGGGGGGGTTTGGCTCCCCCCGGGCCCCGTTGGCCAGCGGCGCCTTGGCTGGGGTGGATTTGAGGTTCTGGGCTGCGGCGAGGATGTCGGCCTGCAGCTGCCGGCTGCAGTCGAGGGGCTCCTCGGCGTCGGGGTCGGGGGCTTTTTCAGGCACCTCACTAAAAGCCCGGACCCCCCCGGCCTTGTCCCGCTGGTCCACGTATTTCTTCTTGGGGAAGGAGGAGGGGTAGTAGGCGGACGCTTTGTGCTTCTGCCGGACGATGACGGCGGCGCAGATGATGAAGAGGAGGACGAAGGCCAGCGAGCCCACCACCACCACCAGCAGCATGTACTCCTTGAAGAAGTCCACCAGCCCATCCAACACCCCGCCCGGCGCCGAGCTGTTGGTGACCGTGGTTCCCGCTGCCTCCCCCACCGTCGTTGGGCCGATCCCCGGTGTCACGCGCCGGACGGGTGGCACAGCCGACACCTCCTCACTGTCGCCGCTGCCCCCGCCGTCGGGCAACGCCGCAGCGTGCCGGGGTGCTGCCGAGCGCGCTGGGGCCGCCGCCAGCAGCAGCAGCAGCAGCCACGCGCCCATCGCCAGCCGCGTCGCCATCACCTTCCCCCGGCGCTCGTGCCCGGCGGCCTGCGGGATGCAGAGGGGAGGGCAAAACATTAAAACACCCCCCCCCGGAGCGATACCCCCACCCCGAGCCCTATGCCAGGCACGGAGGGACAAGCCCAAGCATCAAACCGTTACAATTTCCTTCAGAAAAACAAAAACTCAGCTCCGGTTTCCTCGCCCCGACGCCGAGCAAAAGGGTCTGCGTTTATTTTGCAACGAGACGCTGCAAAAATAGATGGAAACCAGCTGAATCGAATTGCTCAAGCCTGGGGGACGCTGCGTGCGCGGCGAGGGGACCGGGGCTGCTGCCAACAACCGGCTTCAGGCAGCGGTCAGTTGGCTGATTAGAAAATTCCTGAAAAATTGAGGTTTCCAGTGGAAACTTTGACACAGACGACGCTGCAGAGGGGCCGGCCCCCGGCGGGAGCGGCATTTCCCAACCGCTCGTCCCGGACCGTTACAAACCATTCCCAGCTTGAGCGCGGCTAAAAATAGGTTGGCGGCAGGATTTCACCCCGGTGCCGCTGCGGCGGCCGAGTGGGGACGGGACGGGGCACGGGATCCCCCCCAGAGCCTTTGCAAAGGGGTAACCCCGGAGCTGGGGGTGCAGTGAACGGGGGGGTCCGGGCTGCCCGGGCGTCCCCTCGCTGTGCTGCGCTCCCCGGTGCTGCCTGGGCCCGGATCTGCCGGACGTTGGATGTGGGACAAACATCTCCTGTCCCTACCTGTGGCCTAAAGCGAGGAGCCCGCTGGCCGGACTCTGCACCCCTGCGGGGTTCAGGACCGGGGTGTGACTGTCCCCAGCCCGTCGCGGCGTGTCCCCGCGGGACGGCAGCGCGTTTCGGTTGCGCCACGCCACGTAACGCCATCGAGCCGTTCCCAGAGCTCTTCCCCCTTCGCACACCCCCATGGGAAGGTCTCATGAAGCAGCTCCCCAGATCGGTCAGCGGGGACACCCCCCCCCCCCCCCCCCCCCCCAAAATCCCGTTTTCTCCCCAAACAAACCCAACCCAGCAGCGCTGCAAACCGGGAGGGACTCCAGCAGCAGGACTTGGCTTTCAGGCTGCAAAAATCTGGTTTGCATTAAACCAGAGCAAACAAACGGCGGCGGAGGCGGGAGGTGACCCCGGACCCCCGACCCTCCCGGCTCGCCGCAGGCGTCGCCTCTGCCATGGGCTCTGGGCTCACTGTGGTAACGGCAGCACTGCCAGAACCAGGGGTTTTGGGGGGCTGGGATGAGCCTCTTCATCCTCACCCTTCACTGCAGATCAGGGCCCCTCGGCCGCAGCGGGGAGGGGGGTCCCGGGGAAGGCGAAGGCATTAATTTGCCGTTAGCAAGCAGAGCCGGCAAGCGGCCGTGGAGGGGGTGACTGGAGCCCAACTCTGCCAAGAACAGGGCCCGTCACCGCAGCCATCACTGTCTTCATCCCAGCCCCATCCCAGCCTCATCCTTGCCCACCCCCAGACCCACAGCACGTCCCCGGCTCCGGCTTGGCGGGACTCAGGCGAACCCCGCTCCGCTTCCCTCTGCTCCCCAAACGCTCGGGAAAGTCACAATTTCGACGTTGTCCAGGCACAGCATCCCCCGACCTGTGCCTGGCTCCATCCCGGACCGTGCCCAGCCCTCACCGCAGCACCCCCGGCTGTGGGGCAGCCTGCGCCCTGCTGGGAGCCACCCCAAAATTGGGGGGCAGGATCCTCACCTTACCTGCAGCCGCCGCGTCGGTGGGAGGGAGCCGGGAGGATGGGGTCTGTCCCACACACCTCGCCTCCTCGCGCCCCTTTCTGCTGCCTGCTGGGATGGAGCCTCCTCCTTCCCCTTCTCCTTCTCCTCCTCCTCCTCCTCCTCCTTCTCCTCCTCCTGCGCTGCAGCCCAGGACCAGCTTGTTCTCATTAGGGCTGGTTTGGGGAGGGAGTGCGGGAGGCCGGTGAGGGGCAGGCGGCCCCCAGCCCCCTCCCAGCCCAAATCCAGCTGGGAGCTGGGGGGGGGGCTTCCCAGCCTCTCGCCCTGCCAGCAAAGTGGGGAGCCCCAGTGCCCCCCATCATGCCACTGGAAGGGGCCGCTTTTTGGGGTGCAAGCAGAGAAGGGGGGTCACAAGGTGGTTTTATCCATGAGAGTGGAGGTAAAACCCCATCCCCAGCCATGTGGCTGAGGCCATGGTGGGACAGGGGTGCTGGCACCCCTAAAATGCCTCCTGGAAGCAAGCCCAGCCTCCCCCCCAGCTGCCTCTCACTGTGCTCCTGGGCCCCTCATGCTCCCAGGGCCGGATCCTCCTCTGGTGCCCTGTTGGGTCACGGCCACCGAGGCCACGCAGCGCCCAGGGGCCGAGGGGGACAGTGAGCATTTCGGGCTGGGTGCCCCGGCAGTATTGGGGGCTGGCAGTGTGGCACGGGAGCAAACAGTGCTTGGGGACCGCCCCCCCTTTGATTTCAGGACACCATTTCCTAAACATCCCAGCCTGGAAATGCTCCTGCACAGGCACTTCTGCCTCGGGGTGCAGGCAGGGGTGCAGGAAACCACCCCTGTGGTTCCCCAGGCTGATGTGGCAGCTCCCCAGGACATGGTCTCCAGGCTGGGGGTCCAGTGGCATCGCCTGGGTCTCCCCCCACCCCCCCACAGTCCCCTCCGCCTGGACTGAAGTTGCTCAAGAGGCCGCAGCCGGCGGCGGGTGACCTCATCCTCTTGCTATTCTCCTCTTTGCCTCCCTGGAGACCCGGCCAAGAGCCCCCCAAAAAACCCCATCACCAGCACCCGGGGACTGTACCCACCGTGGGGCTGGGGCTGAGGGTGCCTGTCCCCCATCGCCGCTGGCACTGGGAAGCCAGAGGACAACCGGCGCCGTTTGGGTTTCTCCTGGCATTGCCAAAATGGAATCGTGGCTCCCAGAAATAACGGGTCCGTCCGTCTGTCTGCAGCCGGCGGCTCCACACAGCTGCTGGGGCGGCTTTTCCCGGCCTTAAACGATCAGTGCTGAAATCTTAGAGGGGAAGGGGGAAAGGCGAGGGGAGGCCGGGGGGGTGCGAGGGCGGCCGCACTGCTGAGGCGAGGCGGCCTGGAGGAGCTCCGGCGGCATCCGGACTCGTTCCTGCAGCCCCGATGGGGAGGGGGCTGCGATTTCCCCCCCTGCCGTGTGCCCAGCATTGGGCTGAGCCTCCTCATCCGGGGTCCCCACCCCACCCTGGCCAGGGTCCCTGTCCCTCCTTGCTCAGGACACCCATCCCTCCTCATCCAGGGTCCCCACCCTGGCCAGGGTCCCCAATCGTGGTCCCCATTGCCCCTCTCTGGGGTCCCCATCCCTGCGCTGGACTCTCCCCGGGGGTGGCAGGGGTGTGGGCACGGGCAGCCCCCGGTGCCAGCGCACACTGGCCATTACGCTGCCGTTTTTGCCTGCGGCTGGGGAGGGCTCAGCCCCTCGGCGCTGGGCAGGGCCGTGCCGCCTGCGCCCCGCTTTGTAATTTGGGGCAGCTGGAACGTGGGGACCCGCAGGGCTCGGCTCGGCAGCCCAGCCAGCCCGAGGTAACCTGCAATTTGAGACATTTCGGCCCTGCTCTGCTTGTAATTTACTTCAGCGGGACTGAGCTTTGCTGTGCCAGCAAAATCTCTGGTGGGGAGGGGGGGACACACACTGATCCTGTAGAGCTGCACCGCAGCATGCAGAGCCCCACACGCAGCATCGTGCCAGCACGGTGCCCAGCCCCACACGCAGCATCGTGCCAGCACGGTGCCCAGCTCCACGCGCAGCCCCGTGCACCGCACGCTGCCGTCTCAGGGCTTTGCCGAGGCTGCTGCTGTGCCACCACACCGGCTCCCCGCAGATTCCTCTGCCGTGAGCTGGGAGATGGCAGCTCGACAGGACCTGCTGATGATGCCAAATAGGGCGATTCCCGGCTCCTGGCAGCTGGTTTGTGCTCCAGCGGTGGAGGAAAGTTTATCCTCGCTGAGCTCCCGCTCCCGAGCGGCAGGCGCAGGGCAGGCACAAGGCTGGGCGGGAGCAGGATCAATCCCTCCACCCTGCTCCCATCCGCCTGCTCGGGCCCTGCCAGCCTCATCCTCACCTGGACTGGGGGGCAGAGGCTGGACGAGCCGCTGCGGGGTGAAGCCCTTTGCCTCCGAGAGAAAGTGGGGCTTGGGGTGACACTGGTCCCTGCGTGGTCCCGCTCCCCAGCCTGGCCCCAACAGCCCAGAGGCCCATAAACCTCCATGCCGGTTATGGTTGCGCCGTGAACTCCTGCGGCTGCTTCTCAGCACGACAAGGCGCTGGCAGGGACACGGTGGGGTCAGAGCAGGGTGGCAGTGCCGGGGAGCGCACAGCCGGGGTGTCCCATCCAGGGACCGGCCACCGCCGCCAGCTGCGGATCCCCTCACCCGCGCTGACTCACCCGTAAACATTTACATTTGCAGGAGGGAGCGGGGCCAACGAGGCTGCTCGGCCCCAGATGGAAAATATCCGAAGCACAACATGAATGTAAACAGGCGTCGGGGCCGGGGTGCAGGTGAGCTGCTGTGCTGCCAGCCCCCCCGCAGGACAGCCACCCCCGAAAGCAGTTTTTGAGTCAGCTGCACACCCAGGGCTCAGCTCGGGGATGGGGTGGCACAACGATGCCGCAAGCCTGGGCTGAAATGCTTCACTGCCCAAGGGTGAGCTGCAGCCTTTGAGGACGGTGTGAGCGACCCAGTGGGGTGGGGATGGGGACGTGGGGATGTGGGGATGGGGATGTGGGGATGTGCGGATGTGGGGATGTAGGGATGCGGATATGGGGATGTGGGGATGCTGAATCAGGCAGGGATTCAGAGGTGGGGAATGGAGAGATGGGGACACAGAGCCTGGCCAGGGCAGGGATGGGGATGTGGGGATGGGGATGCTGAGCCCAGCTGGGGCAGAGGTGAGAAGGTGGGGACATGGAGCCTGGCAGGGCAGGGACAATCCTGGGCCATTTCTGCTCCCTTGGGTGGCTCCCCCGAGGCTGGGCAGAGGGAAGGGGTCAGGCTGGTGGCTTGAGGGGTGACTGCCACCTGCACCCTTGCAGAGGTGGGACCTGGGAGCAAACCTGAGCCCCTGGGTACAAGCAAGATTGTGGGACCCTCGCTGGCTGCTCATGGCTTTGCTCTCCCCATCCCTCCCAGCCCCAGCCACAACCCAGCAGGGACAACGCTGCCCTACAAGCCCAAGAGCCCGTGACCACCATTTGCTCTCCGGGGACAAGCCCTGGGGGCTCCAGCAGCCACAGGACCACCCCGACGGGCAGTGACGGTCCCGGAGGTGTCACCGCGCTGCAGGCGACCGCAGGGCAGGAACACGTTACGCCATGAGCGCACCCGTCCCCGTCCCCGTCCCTGTCCCCCGTCCCCCCCCCCAGCGTTTCCGCCCCGGCACCGCCACTTTCCACTCCCACGCTGTGGCACGAAGCTGAGCCCCATGCGGGGAGGGGGTCCCAGGGGCTGTGGTCCCCAGTCCCCCCGGGTGTGGGGCTGGCGAGGGGTGGCCACAGGTTTCATTTCTGCTCCCTCCCCGGGTGGGACTGGAGCTGCTGCTGGCGGAGGAGGATGGAGAAGTGAAATTTTGGCGGGGGGGATGTGGGCAGGCGGCAGAGCGGGGAAAGGGGCTGGTGGGTGCCATCCCCACCAGGAAGAGACCACCATGTCCGGGTAACGCTTTAATGGGGTGGGCCTCGAGGGCTGAGCCCGCCCCAGGGGGAAGCAGCTCCCCATCGCGCCGGTTCAAGTCAAAACACAAACCCAAGGGGATGGGGGGGCCCTGCCCGCGGCAGCACCGGCTGCAGGACCCCGTCCCCGCGGCTCAGGCGTGCTCCGGCAGGAAACTGCTGAGAGTCAGGTTGTCGCCGTCAGCCTCAGAGCCACCATCGAGCAGCAGCTTCTGCCGCCGGGCTGGGCCAGGCTTGGGGCCGTTGGCGGCCACCTCGCCGTCGGGCAGCAGGGAGGAGATACAGACCATCTCGGTGGGGCTGAGGCGGCGATGGGCCGTCCGTGCCCGTCGCCAGAGCCGGGCCCCCAGCACCCCTGTGCACACCATGAAGGTGGCGGCCACCAGTGCCAGCAGCAGGATGGCCAACAGGCACTTGCTCATCACCCTGCTGGGGTCCCAGGGGACCGGCGCCACAGTCCCCCCAGGATTTGTACCCTGACGGGTCGGATGAGTCGGCGCTGGGGTAGCCCCAGCTTTCTTGACTTTCTTGTAACTGGTGGTGGTGGGGCTGAGGGCTGGGGGGGTCACCGAGCGTGGCTCCGCAGAGGAGCTGCTGTCCGTGTCATAGGCCACCGTCTCCTCCTCGCCCAGCGACGTGAGCCAGCTGGGGAGGGTGGTGATGCTCTTTTGTGGTGCTGCCTGTGTGCCGGGCACTGCCGGCGACTCAGAGCTGAGCAGCAGGTCGGGTTCGGGGGAGTCGGTCTCGTCCAGGGGATCGGCTGTGGTCGGTGCCGCGAGTGCCCGGGGTGGGCTGGTGTTAGTGCTGGGTTCTGGTGGTGCTGAGCTCAGCAGCAGGTCTGGCTCGGGGGAATCGGTCTCATCCAGGGGATCGGCTGTGGTCGGTGCCGTGTGTGCCTGGGGTGGGCTGGTGCTGGGTTCTGGCGCAGAGCTCGGCAATGAGTCAGGCTCAGGGGAATCGGTCTCATCCAGGGGATCGGCTGTAGTTGGCACCATGAGTGCCCGGGGTGGGCTGGTGTTAGTGCTGGGTTCTGGTGGTGCTGAGCTCAGCAGCAGGTCGGGCTCGGGGGAATCAGTCTCGTCCAGGGGATCGGCTGTGCTCGGTGCCGCGAGGGCCTGGCGCAGGCTGGCAGCGGTGCCGGGCTCTACTGCCAGCGCAGAGCCCAGCAGCGGGTCGTGCTGGGGGGAATCGGTCTTGTTGCCACCGTGCCCCGGCGTGGCGGCAGCGGCGCTGGGCTGCTGCCCACCCTCGGCCCTTTTCCTGCGGGAGAGCGGCGAGGGCTCAGCCTGCGCCTGCCTGGCCGCCCCCCAGACCCACCGCAGGCCGCGGTGCTGCCCCGGCTCCGGTGGCGGCACAGCCCCGCACGCCCACAGGCTGCTCAGCACCAGCACCACCAGCACGGCCCAGACCGGCGTCAGGGGACCTGTGGGGGGAACAGAGGGGGCAGATGAACTCGGGGCCCTGCTCTCTGCGAGGGGATGCTGAGCTCCATCATTTAGGCTGGAGATGACTCCACAGAGGGATCGTGCTTGAGCAAAGCGTCCTCCTCCCCGTCCAGAGAGGGGGACCCTGCGTTTGGGGGGGCTGGAGGATGGGACCAGCGGCCTCCTGCAGCCGTGGCCGGTGGCCCCAAGCTACTCCCACCGGTGGGAGCTCGGCCCCACCAGCTCCGCTTGAGAGGAAAGTTTTGAAAAGGAAGTTGAGTGTCTGGAAATGGGAAATGAGCCGTGATAGAGATGGCTGTTGCAGGATGAGCCGTTGCAGGATGATTCCCCGCACAGAAATGAAACCTCAGGGATGTCGCACACGCTTCGATCGACCCCCTCATGCTGCTTGTTCTCCCCCTCCGCCAGCCGGGCTGGTGCGGGGCTCCTGGGCTGAGGCCACCGTGTGCCAGAGAGGGAGGAGAGGCAAACCCACCCCAACCCCCCCCCAAATTACATCTGTTGATCACTGATACCCCCCCGGCAGCCCCGGTGGGCAGAATTCAGTGAGGTCCCTGCGGCATCCAACAGCATCCAAACGCTCCCCCGGCACTGAGCATCCCCAGGAGGCTCCCACACCCTCAAAGCACCTCCTAAAAACCCCCAGGGACCAGCACAGCACCCCTGCATGTCCCAAGGGGGACCCTGTGCATCGCCTTTGCACCCCCACCATCCCCGGGGGCTCAGCCGTGATCTGCCAACCCTCCCCCCACCCATCCCCACACCGGGGCTCACCTCTGCCAGGGGACACCATGGGACCCCGAGCTGCAGCGCCGGTGGCCATCACCAGCGAGGGCCCACGAGGGCAGCCCCAGTGCTGGGCAACTGCCGAAACCCGAGGGGTGTCGTGGGCCACCCTCCGCCTGCACCGGGCGGGGAAGGGAAGGGAAGGCGGGCGCGGAAGGGTGGCTGTGGTTTCGGAGAGCCTGGTGGGGGAAGGACGTCACAGCAGGAGCCAGGACACGGAGGGGCCGGGGGCTGCGTGTGCCCACCGGCAAGGGTGGCTGGGATGTGGGGTTCACCCCAAAAAATGGCCTCCTGCCCCTCCCTCGTGTGGTGGGAGTCCCCCTGGCCGGCTCAGCCCCGCCAGTGGCTCTGCCGAGCTGCGTGCCGGGGCTCGCGCCACCCCGAAAGCAGAAGTGACGGCAAACCTGGTGCCGGGGCTGCCAGCCCCTCCCGGGCACGGTGTGGGCACAAACAGGATGGGGAGGGCAGATCATGGAGGTACCCCAACACTGGGAAATGGCCTTCGCACGCAAGAGGAGGAAGAGGAGGAGGAGGGCGAAGGCCTGGCTCCATGTGCCAGGGTCTTTCTCTCACAGCGACATCCCCAGGATGGCAGCCAGCAGCTGGGGAGCCCTCGGGGGGGCTCCAGGGGCTGCCAGGCGTTGTCCCGGCCGTGTGACACGGGCACATGGTGCAGCACCGGCTGGGAAATACCCGCCCTTAACCGAGCACCGGCGCGGCAGCAGGCAGAGGTGCAGCCGCAGGAAGGGTGCTGCAAGAGCACATCCGCAGCAAACGCCCTGCGGCTGCTGCCCAGGGCTGTAAACAACCCCCCCTCCACCTCCGCCTGCCCCCCCCCCCCCCCCCCCCGGCAGAACTGTGAAACCCCCCGGGGCCAGACTCACCCCCATTCCTTCTGGAAATCTCCTGGCCATGGGGGCTGGTAGAGAGTCACGGTTTCTGTTGCCCCCAGACCACTCGTGGGGAAAACAGGCAGAGAAAAGGGGGTTCAGGTTTGTGGGAGCGGCTGTGGAGGAGGGATGAGCGTCCCCTGGGACAGGTCCAGGGTGTGTGTGGGTGCCAGGGAGCATCACCCAGCCGAGAGCACCCCCGCCCTGGCCAGAATTCGGGGTTGTGCCGGGATCGGGGTGTACCGGAGGCCGTTGTGAAATACAGGGTGAAACGCTGCGGCGCCAGGGAGGCCGCGCTGGGGGGAGGATCTCAAACCCAGACCAGGACTGAGCAATGCCATTTCTTTGTCTTCCCACACCCCCGAAGCAGGTTTCAGCTGGGGAAGAGCAGAACAAGCTTCCCCAGCTCCAGGGCAGCCCCCAGAGCTGTCCAGGGCCCACATCACCCCTGTCTCAGCTACTCCAAGACCCCCCCGCCCGCTCCAGCAAGTCCATGCCATCGTGTCCCGCATCCAGCCAAGCTCCTGGGTTCCCTCACTGGGAAATGACCAGCAAGACCCCGGGGACAGCCCCCAGCTCTCGTGGGACAGCGCAGAGGAGAGCGGAGGGGTCCGAGGACAGACCCTGCTCAGCTCCAACCCCACCCGCTCGGGTTTCTATCGCTGGTAGTGCCATCTTTAATAACCTGGTTACTGGTAAAATCTGAAACACAAGTGCTAAGGGGCAGCGGTGGGTGCAGGACGCAGAGAGTCAAAGAAAAAGCAAACCAGAGGAAGTTTATAATCAATGACTTTTTATCTTTTGAAAATGGAAGCAAATATTTGGACAGATACTATGGCCGCTCTATAAGAGCGCATCTTTCAGGACTTCGCTGGTTCTCTTCTGGGATATCACGGCTACAAAAAGCTTCAGGCACTGACTCCGGTTGAGCCTGGCTAGGCATCAGTTCATTTAAATAAAATACAGGCTATAAACTAAAAACCAGGGCGGCCTTTCCTCCGCCCTCCTCGGACCGTCTACCACACACCGATCTCCTCTGGGCATTTCAATCCAGCGTCTCAGAAAACTTATTTCCCTCCAATTAGAAAAAAACAAAAGGTCCCCAAGCACACAACCCTGAAGTCACACATACAAATCAACACAGAGATCACCATTTGGGGGAGCATTTACGTTTGGGTTTTTTTTAAAAAAAACAAACAAAAACAAACCCAAAACAAAAAACCAAACCCAAAACACATCATCTCAGCCGTTTACTGCAATACAAAAACGTCACCAAACATTCAAATAACCCGAGCGTCTGGATTGTGAATCCAGCATCAGTGGTCAGGGACACGGGGCAGGGGATGCTCGTCCCTCCCTGTGCTCGCCACTTAAAACAAAGAAAACCCACTTTTACGAAGCTTTCATGCGATTAGAACACATCCTCTGTCTCTTCGTCCCGTGCTCTCTCCAGCTACATCGTCCGGCCGTCCCGACGGTGCTTTTGCCTTCACACACACAGACATCCCTCCAGAACAGAGAATCCTTAATCTGTAAATTCTGAACATGCAAACACTGGGAAAAAATGGAGAATTGGAGGATTTCTAGCTAACCTAATGGAAAAAAAAAAATTAAAAATAAAAAAAAAAATAAATCACTTCAGCCTGGACGAAGGGACGTGTCCCCCCGCCGAGCGGCAGCCGCCGGGGAGGGGCTGGGCGGGGGACGCTGCTCTGGTGCGGCGGGTCCCAAGCACACGAACGTGCACGCACAGTGGGGGGGCAGCGAGCTGCCTCGGGGATCCACCCCCCCCTCTCCCAGAACAAGTCCTGGGGCTCCTCACACTTTTTTTCACTTCCCGGCACCGTGGGGCTGGGCTGGGCTGCACCAACCCGGCCCAGCTCACCGGGGCGGGGGCACGGAGCCTGTCCGCGTGCTGGGGACACGCAGCCCGTGAGCAGGGACCCGTGTCTGTCCCTGGAGAAACCGTGTGAGGACCCTGTGAGAAACCAGTTCTCCAAACTGGGATCAAAACCACCCTCCCCAGTTCCTTCCACTCTGAAGGCCTGGGAGCGCAGCGGGTCTGGGGATGGAGGTCACTCAGCCGGATCCGGGAACAAATAATTTCCTGCAAAGTTTTACAACGTGGTGGGGTGGTGAGGCAGGAATGATGGAGAGAAAAACAAAATTATAAAAAAAAAAATAATAATAACAGAGGCATTTTGTTTCCACAGACCCGTCATGATAAAGTCACCTAGCTACTGCTAATGCCGCTTTGGAAGCAGAGTCTAAATTTCTAGGGGTCAGGGAATTGCAAGCTCGCAGAGTTTAAAAGCTTTTTGAAGTCAATGAGCCGAAGAGCGCGGTGGTGCAGCTCTAGTGCAGAAGGAAGTATTTACAGCAGCGCGTACAGCTGGAACGGGCACCACGGAGAACCTGGTGACTGCCAGAGTCCCTCGCGTCTCCCAGGGCACATCTTCAACTCTGTACTCCGTGGATAAATACGTAAAAATATTTCCTGCATGAAATTAACTTCTGCCTCAAGATCAAAAAAAAACCAAACCAACAGCAAGTAAAACATGCCCGTTTGGACATGGCTAGAGGAATCCAAAACATGGCACTATTTTGTAAGGGCAACATATTAGATTAAAAGTTCTTCAGGGTGTAAAAAGGAGAAGAGGCATTTTGTGGCGTGAATCACCTCGTTCAGAACTACGTTTTTTTTCCTTTAAACTGCCACACAATGGTGATGGGAACACGTTAGGGAGGCAGGAAAGGCAGCTTGTACGATCTCTGAGGGGTCTCAGCAGCAGCCTCGGCCACACCGCAAAGGAAACCGATCTGATTGTTCGAAATCGAAGATTTATACAAAATAGCTTCAGTTTTGTTCTCTGAACAGTATAAACACCCACCACGCACACACACACACACCCACACGCAGTGCTGTCCCTTTAAATTTAAAACACAAATACTGCAAAGTGGCAAATAAGAAAAATAAAAAGCAACTTCTTTTTTTTCTTTTTTTTTTTTTTTTGGCAACTTTAAAAAATGGTTAAGAACAATGTGGCATTGGTCCCTAAATCTAGAAAAAGATATTTGGGCACAACATTGAAAGTCAGAATGGATTTGTTTTCAAGAATTCATAACATCTGGAAAAAAAAAAAAAGACTGTAAAAGTAGCACTTATTCTTTTTGACTTGTTTGACACAGTCACATAAATTCATTAAAACATCAGGAAAAAAAAAAATCTTTCACTAAAAAGCTTGGCTTTTAATCATCAGCTCTCGTTGACGTGAATTTAGGAGAACAGGAAAGCTCGTACTGGAATGCTGCAGGCTGCTGCTTGCCGAACTGGGGAACTGGAATGTGCCTGGGCTGGCGGCCGGGCCAGCGCCGCTCGCCCCGCTCAGTCCGCGATCTTTGCCATCTGCTGCTCCAGCTTGGAAATGCGCTCGTCTTGGTTGGTGATCGTGTCTTTTATAGATTTCAGCTCTTTCAAAATCTCATCCAATTTGGCTTCGTTTTGCTGGAAGATAAGACAAGACCCGTATTTGTCAGGAGAGCTGGAGGGACGCGCTCCGCAGAGGGGAGTTTTCAAGGCAAGGGGCTCCTCGGGACAGGATGCTCAGGGCATGGACCAGCCATTCCAGCAGCAGCAGCACAAGCTTTGAGGACATACAGGACCAGTATCTGCTCTTCAACAGCGGTTAGTAAGGACCTACTTGACTGTCACTTCCATATCTCCATATTACCACACCACGCGTTAGCTACAGCCCCCAGCTATGGACTTGTACGACCTTCCGGACCTGAGGTTAATTTACCCCACTGTCTGCGCTGGGTTTTACACAAAAAAAATAGGTGCACAGCAGCTCTCCCAAGCAGGAGGGTGGCTGGACCAACAAGCCAAGCTTTTCTTTGTGTCAGAATTCCCACAGCTACAGAAACCTCACCTGGAACACCACAACTCATGTGCCACCTCAACTCCAGGTCACCCACCAGCACTCAAGTGCCGGGAAACTCAAATCATATATGCTTGAGCTTTGTTATAACTAATTCTGAGGACAGAGCATCCTGGTAATCAAGGCTTCCATCCCCCAAAACTTGTGGATTTTACTCACAGTGTTTGAGGCATCAGCTGCTTTCTTTGGAGCATTTATGAGATCACTTTTCTTGTTTGCGGCAGGCTTGTTGTCCAGTATGTTCTTCTTGACCACCTTGAGATCCCTGTTCTTGCCTGGAATGTACCCATGCTTCAAGGAGATGAGAAGGGGATCAGCATTCTTCCCCTCAAACCACTCCTCTGCTTCCAGAGCTGCTTCTGGGCCGGCTGTATCGGGGTACAGGTCATCCTGGAAGAGGTCCGACTGCAAACCACAAGAGATGAATTGGTCAAGTGCTTTGGGGCTGGAAGGCACGAGCTGGCTTCAAACCACGTAACCAGGAGGTTGTGCTCACCTTTCGAGGAACCGTCATGATGATGGGCTCACATTTCCTCTCGTGAAGCTTGAAGAACCTTTCAAAGAAAAAAAAAAAATTGGTGTGACTTCAACGTGAGATTGACGCCATGCAAAGGAGGCCGCGGTTCTTCCACTCACGCACAGCAGTGATTTACAGGTACACACTAGCCAGCCTTCGGCTCACGTGTGCCTCCACACTCTGGTCACCCCTTGCAGTCCTGCTTTGGGCCACAAGCTCCACCGTTCTCGGCCTGGCCACCAGGCACTGCTGCCAAAATGTCCATGTGCTTTGGTGACACAAACCTGCTTTCCTGAGGTGCCGCCTTCTTCCTCTGCTGTGTTTTCCCCGCCAGTTCCTCTGGCCACTGCATTGCTGTTTTAATTACTCTCTAAATTCACAGAATCCCAGAATCATTGAGGTTGGAAAAGCCCTTGAAGCTCCTCCAGCCCCACCATGAACCTCACCCTGACCGTTCCCAACTCCACCAGATCCCTCAGCGCTGGGTCAACCCGACTCTTCAACCCCTCCAGGGATGGGGACTCCCCCCCTGCCCTGGGCAGCCCATTCCAACGCCCAACAGCCCCTTCTGCAAAGAAATCCTTCCTAAGAGCCAGTCTGACCCTGCCCTGGCGCAGCTTGAGGCCATTCCCTCTTGGCCTGGCGCTGGTTCCTTGGCTCAAGAGACTCATCCCCCCTCTCTGCACCCTCCTTTCAGGGAGTTGTAGAGGGCCATGAGGTCTCCCCTCAGCCTCCTCTTCTCCAGACTAAACCCCCCCAGTTCCTTCAGCCAGTCCCCATCAGACCTGTGCTCCAGACCCTGCACCAGTTCCGTTGCCCTTCCTGAAACCAGCCTCCAACCCACTTGCTGCGTACAAGCTGGAGACTGATACCAGATTTAGGCACCAAAGGTTTATCATCGATATGTCGACAGCACCGGCTGTAACCGGCCTGACGCCAAATCTTCTGCAGACAATGTTCTGCTAGATACCACTCATCCATTGAGAATAGACTCAGCCTAAGTCCCAGCATATTTTAAGGTTATATCAGGTTATGCCCAGCACAAGTATCGCTTCACGTCCCAGGTCCCAGCAAACACTGGCAGAGCAGGGTCCTGCACCCATTTCTGAACGGCAGAGCTCGCGACGGGGCGGCTTCCTAAGACAACACCCACCCTGCCAGCCCCTCTCTTTACCTGGCGATCTCACACTTGTTCACATCCAGGCCCCTCTTTGGCATGAACCCCATGCCCCTCTGCGGCTCCTTGCTGCTGAAGGTGTTGAGGTAGTGAACGTAGGGGGATTCGTCCGTGATCTCAAAATAGCGAATGCTGCTGTCACCCTGCAAGAAATGGAAGCAGGATCACTCCAGCGGCCGAGGGGCCAGCACTCCCTGCGCCCTCACGCCTGCTCCCTGCTAGGCTGGGCAGCCATCAGTCTCTCCTGACAGCCTTTCCTTCCCAGAATGCTGCCACAAAGCACTGCACAGTTTAAGCTATTTTGTTTCAGGCTAAAACATCCATTGCTTGTCAGTCGAACACAGGACAGCACACTGGTGTGTTCTCGCTCTCCAGACAGCATCAGCACAGCTACCATAAAGCAGATCCCTGCTGCAGCCCAGGTACGTTATAGAATCACAGAATGGTTTGGCTTGGAAAGATCATCTAGTTCCTTAAAGCTCATCCAGTGCCACCCCTCTGCCCCAGGCAGGGACACCTTTCACTAGCCCAGGTTGCCCAAAGCCCCGGCCAACCTGGCCTTGAACCCTTCCAGGGAGGGGGCAGCCACAGCTTCTCTGGGCAACCTGTGCCAGGGCCTCACCACCCTCACAGGGAAGAATTTCTTCCTTAGATCTCATCTAAATCTCCCCTCTGTCAGTTTAAAACCATTTCCCCTCGTCCTATCCCTCCCTCCTGATCAAGAGTCCCTCCCCCCTTTCCTGTAGCCCCTTTCAGTCCTGGGAGGCCGCTCTAAGGTCTCCCTGGAGCCTTCTCTTCTCCAGCTGAACCCCCCCAACTCTCTCAGCCTGTCCTCACAGGGGGGTGCTCCAGCCCCCCGAGCATCTTCGTGGCCTCCTCTGGCCCCGCTCGAGCAGGTCCGTGTCCTTCTGATGTTGGTGCCCCCAGAGCTGGACCCAGCACTGCAGGGGGGTCTCATGAGAGCAGAGCAGAGGGGGAGAATCCCCTTCCTTTGGATCTTCCTTTGTAATTACTTGTTCATCTTGTCTTTGGCTCCTATTTGTAGCAAGTCCAAAGCTGCGGCATCAGAAGGGGGCACTTAATGCCTACAAATTGCTTTTAGAAAGGAGCACATGATTCCAGTTTTCTATTATTTAACCCCTCAACATTACAGTGAGTGTTGCTACATGCTCCATCACCTTCAAGCACAAGGAGGATAAGATCTGAATTGTACCTTCCTCTCACTCAAATGTACAATCCTTTTGGTCAAGACCAACAAGAGTTGGTGGTATCTGAGTTGTTGCATTAAGAGCAGCTTTACCTAAGTCAATCCATCTCAGAGAAACACCCAATGACATACCAGACCTTCACAGGCTCTCTGCAGAGTGAGGATCAAACTGACTGCAGAGCAGCCTGATTTGCCTGCAGCCCTGACCAGCACCGCAGTGCTAACTTCTGGTTCTACCTTTCTCAGTCGAGACACTTGGGGAACGTTTCACAGGCATCAGTTGTTCAAGAGAAGTCTCCCTCTAAACACACCCAAGTCATTCCAAAAGCTTCTCTTTACCTTGCCACACAAGTAAATAATGTTGGTATCTGGATCGTAGAACGGCAGCAGGACCCCATTGCTGGTGTCCATCTCATGAAGGGCTATTGGCTCCTCCATGTTTTTCTGGAAATAAAGAAAAAATCCAGTAATGTTAATGAAGAATGGAAAAGCTCATGTTAACACAGGATATAAACGAACAGTTCTTTGTAGCTAGTGAACACGTAGGGGTGTCTTCACCACCCCAAAGGATCTGTGTGTTACAATAACGAACGCTGTAAATGTTCACAAGCTTATTCACTCCCCAAGGACATTTTAATCACAAAACACAATAAAAGCAGGACCCAACAAAATTCACAAAGTCAAGGGAAAGATGTGACGTAGTCATGTTAGCGAGGGTCTTGTGCCAGCGTGAAGGGATTGCTGCTGCCTTGCTCTGCACGTGTAACTATAAAATGAGGCGATTTCCCAGAGCCACTCCGCTCTGTGAACACCTTCTCAGGTACTTCAAAAGTGCAGCTCCCTGCTTCATCGCTGCTCCTGGCGAGGCAGGGACTGGTCCAAGAGAACTGACGGCCTTTACGGAGCGAACATCCAGCCCAAATAACAGCAACACCTTCTGGCACAGGAAGTCCACGTAGGAGCAGGCAGGAGATGGAAGGGGGAATGTGCTCAAGGAGATGAACTATGAATTTAGTGGGTGGCTGCAGGTCTGGGCTAGTAACTCAACAGCAAAGTAGTAACGGGACAGGAACCTACTGGATTCCAAAGGGCAAGCTGCCGTTCGCTCATGCGGCTGAAGCCAGTTGTGAAGATGTTTCCATCAGCGAGGAAAATGGCTCGCATGGGCCGGGCTCCCTCATGGGTTTTCTCTTTCTCCTGAAAGAGATTTACAGATTAGCCTCTAACAAGGAACAGGAAGCCCACCCGGAGATGGCTTCTCTTCTGGCTGCGCAGAATCCCTGTCAGGACGTGCCGCTCCGCCACGCAGGATGCCGACTACACGGAGCAACGTCCAAAAGTCTTTGCCTGATGCTTGAGGGAAGAAACCAATTACAAAACTACAAAAGAAGTGGTCATTCCTGGCTCGCTTCAGCTTTGCCTATCAGACTCTTGCAAGCTTGAAGGAAGACTTCTTTGCAAGCTACAACACATATGCAGGCTGCTAAATCTCCACTTCACACACACAACTTTGGAACTGTAATTATACAGAAGGATTAGATGTGGAATTACACTCCTGCAGGTTTTAAAACTGAGCCCTAAAATCCTAGTTCAAACACTAATCCAAATAAACCCAGACAAATCCTTCAACCACTGCTATCCCTCCTGTAATTTCTTCCTCACTTTGAAAAACATGACTAAACATGGTACACGCTAAGCAAAAAGGTTCCTTCTCTATATGCTCTTGGTAACTCTCTGCTGCAGCGAAATCCAAGTTGCTTCTTTAATCATCACGCAAACTTACAGCAACAATTTCTTGTTTCCTGGGGTCAATAACTCGAACTTTTTTGTCTTTGGAAGCTGTACAGATTAGGCTGCCGTTGCGATTCCAGCTCACGTTGTAAATCATATCCACGTGCATGTCATCCAAGTTTATGAGGGCTTCACCTGTCCCCACATTCCAGATGATGATTGCATTATCGCAACCTAAAAAAGAAAACAGCAACTGAAGTCACAACACTGGTGTATACAGAAAAAAAAAAATCAGTAGCAGGAATAAAATCTGCTGCAGCTCCAAAGCCTCAGATGCCGACTCTTAAACACGCTCTGTGCACCATCATGCACGCAGAGCCCAGGCAGCACATCCTCACTCAAATACAGGCTCAGAGCAGGGACCAAGCAGCCAGAGAAGGCACCAAACTCCTGCTTTGAAATCGTCGAGCACCTTCTTGGAGGTGCTGTAGCTGTCCCAAAGAAAGGCAGTTTATTTCGGAGTATTTGGGCACCGGTCCCACAGCTGGCCATCACCACTGCCTGCATACATGGGGTGGGCAGGAGGGTCAGGAAAGGTCCCCAGCAGAGAGGAAGCTGAAGGGAAAAGCAGGAGGTCCTGGTGCAGCCGAAAGTCTGTGAAACGTGTCCTGGCCACTGCTACTGCAGGAGCTTTGTGCAGGAGCTCTTGGGTTCTGGCTCAGCTGCAGGACTCCACAGCAAGAGACACCAAGGGCAAGAGGCAATGTTCTTACAACTCCATAGGTGAGAATACTGGCTGGCAGCCAGTCCTCACCTTCTCAGGGCAGAGGGATTTGTGGCAGAAAGAGTAGAAGTGGCAGGGATGGAAAATAGGCAGATGACAGCAAGAGAAAGAGCAGAACAAAGAGAAAAAAGAGTGGCAGGCAGCAAAAGTTGAGGTCAGCAGTTTCACCAGGACTACAACCCATCAGGCGGGTGGTTTTGTTCAAGGCCCAGAACAGCAAGATGACAAAGGATAAAACCTAAGACAAAGATGACAGCAAAATAAAGAACAGGACTGGGGTACCAGGTAAGGGGAGGAAAGCACAATGTGTGACAGCAATTCCTCCTAAGGTTCTGGAGGGGTGAAAACAGGCAATGAGGCAAAAGATAACAATCACTCTGAACTCCCAAAGGGTACGAAAGACATCCAAAATCAGTTTGTTGTCACCAGGAGGAACCCTGGAGACTGCAACGACCTGACAGCACCCTTCCTCCTTTGTGTTTCGTAGGAGTAATCCTGGCTGGACAGCCTGGACACACATCTTGCTACTTGTGAGTACAGGAGTCCGAGGAAGCTACCTGAAAAAAAAAATATCACCTTCTCCTTTTATATGTTCTCACACTGAGTTTTGTTACATTAATTGCCACAAGTTCTGCAACTCTAAGCATTTTTGGGGAAACCAGATCAAAACCAAACAGGTACCTCAGAAGGCATTTATATCAACAGAAAACACACGGCTCATCTGACAGCCCAGCAGAAAGGACTGGCTTCTTTTATTGGTCTCCAGCCTAAAGGTCATGCTATGAAAGCCTCAGGCCGTGCTAATGGATAATGACTTAGCCATTTTATTTCCATAATGATGCGACTCTTTTTCAGTGGTCAAAAGAATCTCATTGCATAGATCGCACCAGTCCAGAAGACAATCTGGAGAACACTGAAAATGAAAGCGTGTGGAAGGAACAGCCAGGCTCTGGGATACCTTGCAGGGATCAGTGAAAAGGAGGAATAGTTGGGCTTTTTATAAAAGTATATGAAACAGGGATAAGGAGAGTGCAGATGTAAATAGTTATCAGCAGATGAAGCTTGCAGATCAAATAAAGTCTGGAACAATTTTAATACTGTAATTCATGCCTCCAGATGATTTCCTGGCTCTTGTCCCTGTAAACTGAAGGTAATAAAAGGCCAAGATAAGGAGGGGGCTGTCAGCCACGTGTCCCCATGTTCCCAGGCTCTGCCGTTAGTCTTGTGATCCACCAGCCCTAAGCAGCTGGGAGAGGAAAGAAGGAGAAAGGAGTGAATGAGCTCTTCTCCAAAACACCTGGCGTGGAAGCAAAACGCAAGGGAGAGATGTTTGTTGACCCCAGAGCCCCGAGGCACCGTACCTGCACTCAGCAGCACGTTGCGTGCCGTCGGATGCCAAGCCACGATGCCAACTCTCTTGGAATGACCTTCTAACACCACCACCGGCTCTGTCAGGGACAGGGTGAGGCCGTTCTCGGGAATCTGCCACACCTGGAAAGGGGAAAGGAAAGATGGTTAGCCAAGGGCCACCCCCTCTGAAGAGCGTGTAACTCATTCGCTTCCTGCGCCGTGCCACGGCAGAAGGCCGAGTTGTCACTTCTCAATATAAACAGGAAGAGAGAATCGAGGAGGGAACCGTTCCCAGCCACCAATAAACCTTCACTCGGGCTGTGTGTAACATCCTTCCCAGCTCAGGCTGCCGGCACGTAACCACCGGCTCCTTACACTGCAAACGCCCCGTTATCGCCGTGTCCAGAGATCCGTTCACCTCAGATGCGGCCTGAGAAGGATTCATAAAAATCTGCCTTGCAGCTCAAATTCCATCTGAACAAGCTGCTGTCTTTTCAAATTATGCTGGTCCCTCAGAGGGACGATATTGCAGCTACACTGGTGCCTACTTTTTATTTCTTTAGAGATGCTGGCAATGAGTTTTCACGTTATGTTTAGAGCCTCCTTTCAGATGCCGTTTAACTGGGGGAGAGCAGTTTGGTCCTGGCAAAGGTTAAAGCAGCCCACGTTAGCATTGCAGAAACTACCTCTGAATGCAGCAAGCTGTTCACTTCTCGCCTGCTTGGTTACACAACCCTTCTTCAGGAAAGTGCCAGCAGGAGGGATCGCAGAGCACTGGAATTCCAGCTGCGGAGTCAGAGCAGGTTTATGCACTGAAGGAGGCAGCTTCCACAACTGGCAGGGACCAGGGATGGGAGAGACAAACCCATCACCCCATGCCCCAAGGCAGGATCAGCCCTACCAAAACTATTCCTGCAGTTCAGCACTGGACAACCATCTTTGAACTGAATTTGACCTACATACAGTGTATTAAAACATTAGAAAGCCCATCAGTGAGCAGTTATAGCTCCCTATAGATAGGTGGCAGCATCAGAGCACATTTGCTTCGCTTTCTATTGTTTGCTTTTTCTGGAGTTAGAGAACAGGGCTTGCCAGACCCTGCCCACCATGCCCAAGCAAGCTGTCAGAGCCAGCAGATGCGAGCTGAGCACATTTTGGAAGGGATGCAGACAGACATGTGTAGGGCCAATATAGGATTTCTGCACTAATCCCAGTTTCTCCCTTCCCACAGGGATGGCTGCTGCTCAAATAAACCCCTCTGAAATGCAGACATTCTCAGCGCGTACCAGCTCACCTCTAAATAACCCTAAAATGATTTCACTTTTCACCAACGCAGCTCTCAGCGCCATCCCTCCCAGCACCCTCAGCATCCCAGGAGGAATGACCGGCGACGGGCACGCAACCTCAGCGGACAATTGCTCTGCGAGGGTTGAAAAATCCCTCTTTCTCTTCCTGCCTGATGGAACAGCGCTAGCAACAAGACGATAACACAAACTGAGGCTTTTACCAGCAATCACGTTTTAAAAATTGGGTTGGAAACTGGAGCTGTTCAGCCTAGAGAAGCAGGATGTTGTCCTGCTCCTTTCCAGTTCCACACCTGCAGCCACAGCACGCTCACAGAGGGTTGTGCCGAACCACAACGTGCCTTGTGAACAGCAACAAATCATTTCACCTGCCCGCTACATGATAAAAGTGGGTTACAAAGCCGTCAGTTTTTATAGAAGCAGCTTTCTTCTTGCCAGTCAGGGAATAACAACCTGACAGTAGCAAGAGTTTAAAACACCTCTGCTGACAGGGGAACTTTCAGGTCTCAGATGAAACACCTCCAAAGCCCCCCCAACATCCTAACACAATGCTGCAGAAACAGGTATTACCTAAACCAGTAAGAAAGTTGGAAAGAAAACATAAGAGCTGGGAGACTCCAGGAGAAGAGGCGATGCAGGAGAGCCAGGGGCTCTGCCACCGGGGTACAGGAGGTGCCTGGCGGAGTGTTGGGTGACACCAGGGCAGGGGCAGAGGATGCTCGACACGAGCCGCTCGGGTCTGACAGCAACGCTGGGCAGGCGGATGCTGGGGCACAGCTGACATGGGCATGAGAAACAGAAAAAACACCCAAACCACTTCTCCACTAGATGAAAAGGCCATGACAGGCAAGACTGACCTAGGCAAGATGGTGTTACACCGAGGATTAAACAGGGAGCCAGACAGCTGGTTATCCCAGAGTCTCAACGAGCCCTTAAAAATGGCAAGCCTTGATGAGCACGGCCATTTCTTCCCCTGAGAGAAATGGTGGGATAAAGCAGCCTGCCCCAACTCTCTCAGCCTCACTCTCTTTGCAGGGGAAGCTTTGAAAATTGCATTTATTCACAAGAAGACCCAGGAGAAGGACAAGCTTCTGGGCCAAGCGTGACCTGCAGAGAAAGCACGCAGGGACGGAGCAGCTTCTACACCTGCAGCCAACCTCGTCCCTGCCATACGGCAGCCAGAGCAAAGGGTCCAGGTCCCCGAGATCCCCGTTTTTTTTGTGCTGTCCCAGCCAGGAACGCTGCAGGGATCCTCCCGTGCGAGCGCAGCCGGAGCAAAGGAACTTGCGTGCCAGAAAACTCCAGCACCAAGTTTAAACGTGAGCCAGCAAGTGCAGGGAAGGGAGGTATTAGAGGCAAAATACCAATAAAAAGGATTTTTTAGAAGCCTCTGGAGGACAGACAAATTTTTTTTCTTTAAGGGAAAGCCCCTATAGTTTACAGCAGCTGCAGACAAGTGTAATCCTCTGCAGATTACAGAAACTATTGACCTAATAATCCTGCTTGGTATTGCAAAAAAAAAAAAAAAAGCTAGTAGTGTGAAAGGTCAGGGTATGCTCCCAAGCGACCTGGCCCACTCATTCCTGCATAGGGTGGGGTGCCTGTCTTCAGCGTGGGATGAAATTAGATTCACAGGGCAAATTAAGGCACTTTTGCTTTGGATGCAGGACCCAGCCTGCTGAAGGTGAGGACCTGGGATCAGTACACAAAGGAAACCTTAAAATATTGCAATATATTAAATATAAAAATATATGAACTGGGCATCAGTAATGGTTTGTCAGCTCTCCCACTTGTGGGGGGTTTTGGGTTGTTGGGCTTGGGGTTTTTTATGGTATTGTGGTTGGGTTTTTTTAAGTTAGCATGGCTTGTTTGCTTGTGATCGAGGAAGTGAAGTCACGCCACCGTGGTGTGTAGAGGTTTGGGTCTCAGAGGAAGAGCAGGAGGGAAAGGTTTTACACAAACAGCATGTGAGAAAGAAAATAAAGCAAACCTTTTCAGCACTTCTTTTATACCCTTTAAAGAGAATCACAACCTGTCTCTTCTGGCTCTGCACCAACCTGCAGAGATTAACTCAATTTCTAGAAACAACATCAATTCCTAAATTCACATTATGTGAGGAAACAAATGAGTTTGAGGCCTGGGTTTTATCTACATCCCTGCTCTTGTATCGCTGCAGGAAAAGGCACTTTGTGCATCCATTTTTTGTAGCTGTAAGACCTTCTCCACATGGTCCTGGCTCATCCTGGCCTGGTACCACGTCCTAACTGTCTGCTAACAGCCTGGTGTCCCAGGTCATTGCAAGGGCTCTGGTTTACTTTTTAGAACAATTTGCTCAATCAAATGAGCTCTACTCCAGCCATTACGTGCAAACTCATTAGTATTCACCTTCTGATGAAGCAAATTATCCCTATCTGAGAAAGGCCCTCTGATACCATCTACAAGCCTTTTTATAATCAAACATTTTCCAGCTGAATTAAAAAATCTGCAGTACATTACAGTCGTTCAACAGAATATCAAGCATGAATATTTAAGTAATTCCTTATTTGTTGGCACAAGAAAACAATTCTTCAAAGAGAACACCAGAAGAGGCCACAGAAGGTATCTGCATGCCGCAGCGTTTTAAAGAAAGTCTGAGAGCAATTCAGAGAGAAGGAGATGGGGACTCCCCACTCTACTCTTCTGCAAAAGAAGAGAGAAATTCAACAAGAAACCAGGAAATGGGGCAGAGAGGCTACTGCCGTTACCTACATCACATCGGGCCTCTGATTAGGGCTCTTGTGTTACACTGGCTGTATGAAGTGGGCCACGTTCTGGAGAACTGAGAACAAGGCATAAAGAGGAAATATTTAAACACTTGCAGACTACAAGTATTTCTTTGTATCTCGAACCACTTCAAGGGAGTTGTATTTGCCAACTCAAAAGGAATCTGTTGGCTTCGCACTCCCAACTGGCAAGGGCAGGAGGGGACGGAGGCCAGCACGTGCCCCGAGGAATACCCGGCGTGGGACGAAGGAAGAGCGTTCGCTCCCCCACGAGCCTACACTCCCCCAGAGAAGAAAGCAGGCGGTGTTTTGGAGGGGTCCATTCTACTTCTTCCTCTGCTGGGATCAGCCAGTGATGTGCTTATACCCACGGGCACCATGACCTGCACAAAGGTGGTCTTGCAAGGGTGAGATGTCCTAAGCATTGCCCTCCACCCTCTTTTTCTTCTCTACCTCCAAATGATTTCTGAATGCATCAGATGTGACAACAGAATTAATGAGCGTATAACCTGAAACTGTCAGATCACACCTATCAAGTGCCTTTCATCAGAAAAATCTCGATGCAGCTACAAAGAGTTAAACCTCCAAAGCTGTCCAAGCTACAAAGCCCAACAGTATCAGAAAAAGATATCTTTCCCAGTCCCTGATTTCAGTCCCTAGTCTAAGGAGCTCGAATACCTGTCCAAGGTTTATATGCAGCTCACAGGGTCTTTCCACCTTCCACAAAGCTGAGTTTTTATTTATATGAAAACACTTCCAGCTTTTGAAAGGGCCGAGGTAACCTTCCTTGTGGAACACAAAGGCTGCAGACAGTTCAAAGTTACAGCTGCAGGGAATCAGCCCTCTTCATCCCAGAGACACTGGTTAGAAAGCATCTCAAAGTCATGCTCCCTCCCCTCAACACCTTATCTAGCTGATGAGATCTTTTGTGGCAGAGGGTAAGATCCTAAATCCTTGAGTGCCAAGGCACAGATGGTTTTTACAAACATACGGTATTTTTTTAAAAGCAGCTGGCGCTTCTGCAGAAAGCCACATAATTTCCTCTACGACATCACTTTTTCTCATTTCACATTGGCTAATGAAGAGTTCAGAGCTGATGAACAACCACATATCCTTTAAAGTAAGAGGAATTTATTCAGTGACAGGCTGTTCAGGAAGCAGGACTCCAAAACCTTTATTGAAGGAAAGCAAAGAAAACAGGATGCGCCAGGACAGAAAAGCAATTAAAAATGGGAAGGCTCATTAGCTCATCCAGTTTGTTTCCAAACAGTCCAGGCCAGGGTTGTTCTTTACACTACACACTCTAGCTCTGTCCAGCCCAGCTAACAACTGTCCCAAACGATTTGGGATACATCATTTCCCATCAGAAGTTACCTGGTACTTAACAGGACATTCAACTTCAGCCTTCAGCTACTCTCTGCTTTCTTCATCGCTACTCGGCTTCACTGCTCTCTAAACCTCCAGCTAACTTGCACCTAATACTTTCCAAATTGTGAGCTGCATCAGCTTGTTCCTTCAAGCACAGCAAGGACTCACTTATTTTACCCTCACAGCTGCTCGCTCCCTTCCACTCAAGACACGGTCACGCCAACAGGTACCGTACATGAACACGAGGTGCAAGCTCGCAGACAGCCACACCACCGTGTCTGTCCCCACGCCTGTTGCCTCCAGGGAGGGAGGGGATACTCATCCCCCCGCTTCAGTGTGTGCAGAGGAGCAGACAACCCGCCATGAACCCCCACCCTACGGAGCTTGTGCGCGCCGTCGGAGGCTCAGATTCTCGCAGACAGTTTGTGTCTGCGTTAGGAGCATTTGGACAACTTGTAATTGAACACTGTTGGTTTTTCTACGTAATTCAATCCCTCCGGAGCCTCACAACATACTTCTCATTGCACTTGGATTAGAGACTTATTTTGCCTCCAAGAAGGGAGTGATGGACCTCAGCTTCGCCTGCTTCTGTTGATGCTCATGTTTCAGAGACCTTCCCTTCCGACGCGCAGCCTTCTGGATCCTGGTTTCTGGAGAAACATTCCTGCATCCTTCAAAGCTTAATTCTAGCCCCGTAGTGAACGTTACAAACACAGAAGCTTGTTGTTTTGTTTAATATTAAATATAGTACATTTTGTTAACATGCTTCAGCTTCCAAGACTGAGAGATCACAGGCAAGAGCTGTCCCAGGATAAGCCTCTTGGGATGAATCCCCTCCCAAACATTTTAACGACGAACAGAAGCAAAGGAATTTATCTGACATGATCTATAATAAGATTTCAATATAACATTCAGCCTACAGCATTTCTAAATATGGCCAAAGATCACTGAAGTTATTTGGCATTATTTCATCTTACAAGGATTTTCTTTCACTTATTCTGCTGTGTTTGCATACACAGGATTCCACATCCATCACAGAGCAAGGTCGTCTATTGTTCAGTGGGCTCTGACTGAGGTAAAATAGGTCTCAGGACCAAGGTTGGCAGGTGTAGAATTTGGATTATTTTTTATTTATTAAAAAAAGCCCTTCTGACATCTACTCACAACCTGCAGATGTAAGAAAAAATTAAAGCATCACCCTTAAATTGAGGGCTGAAGTAATTCTGAAAGCCGATGGGCTTGTTTGCCTCCAATCCCCACCTCTTCCCAACACACACCACTGCATCCATTAGGATAATGAGGTAAGGAACCACCACCACCTTCTGCCAAGCACTGCAAATCAAAACACCTCACCACTACCGCCTGGCGCTCTTTCTTCTCTTTCCTCTTCCCAAACATCAGACGAAGCCCCAGGGGAAGGGAAAATGGAAGAACAATTGAAGACAAAGCCAGGAAGACGCAGGTCAAGTCCATTACACAAAGTCCCATCTCAGTGCTGCAGAGACTCTTCTCAGAAGCCTGAGGTTGTACCTTCTCAGACAGTAACACGAGAAGAAAGTACCAATTGTGAGATCAAATTCTGCTGTTGCACAGGTAATAAAGCTCACTTGGCTAGTTTTGCTCCAATTTTTAGCTAGGTCCTGCAGCCCACACAGCATCATTTCTTAAACCAGGACAAAACATGCAGAATGCCCATCAGCAAGGACTCTGCCCTCGGCCTCAGAACAGAAGATGTCTTCAGAAATACAAGTGCTGTCTGCAGCAGCATTTTTAGCATGAAGCAAACTCCAGCCCACAAGATAAACGAAATACCCTTACCATGACGGTGCAGTCCTCCGAGCCACTGGCGATGACCTGGTCATTATGAGGACACCAGTCTATGTCCAGCACCGGTCCTGTGTGGCCACACACTGTTGGGTAGGACTTGTCAATTCTGCCTGTCTGAAGGGGGGAAACAAGAAAAAGAGCTGTAATACACAGACAGAGTGGAGGAAGATGCTTTCTCATCCTCCATTAACTCTTTCAGTATTCACAATTTCATGAAATTTGAATCATCTCATGTATCCGTAGAGGAAACAAACCAGCAACTCTCTTCTCCAGCATCAACTGGTTCAGCACCGGGGGGGCTTTGCTGCCCCGCTGATGCTTTGCTGCCCGTGTCTCAGCATTTGCTATGACACAGTCCCTTCGTCCGTCCCCAGTGTTTCAGGAAGAGGGCTCTGCCTGACCAGTGGAGCTCTGGTTTTGGCTGTGCTTCACTACGGTGGCCAGTGCCAGTTAAAGATAACCAAGCTAAAATCTTAATTGAAGGGTGTTGTTGGTCATTGAATTTACCAAGTCTGCTTGTTTTCATCACAGAAGTATTTTGCTTAGATGGAAAGTTTTTAGGACACAGTTGAGCAAAGTAAAATACTGTTTTCAGGAACAAATACTGCTGACCCAGAGTGCCACAGCCACCCACCCTGATCCGTACCTGCCCCTCTATGGCTGGAGGACCAAGGCCACCAGCACGCTGCCAAAGTCAAGCTCACTACACAGATAAACTTTCCAAGGGAACAAGCTAATGAGATGTTCCCATTTGAACTGAGACAGATCTAGTGATGCCAACGTAGTTGTTGCAAAGGCACCAACTTTGCCAACTGGGTCTACATTTCGCTGGTGGAGTCTTGAAGCACCTGAGCCCCCCCAAACTGCTGATGCACCTAATACCCCAGGTTCCTCTGTGTGAAAGGAAATAAAAATCACTCTAGCTAATCCTCGTTACCTCTCCTGGTCAAGTCTTGCACACACAGGAAGCAATATTTAAAATACTGAAGACACATGGCAGTAGCAGCAGGAGACTCCTGCACTTCCAGGGCCAGAACCCGGGTCCCGCTCCAAGGGGTTTTGTTTCCAGGGAATGGCCTTTTCACGAGTGATGGGAGAAGACAGACAGGAGGGAGAGGTCTGGGATGGGGTCTTCTTCTTTTGTGTTTAAACACGCAGAAGAAATGGCTGGCATTTCATTTCTGACATTTGATAACATTCCCCAACCTCGGAGGTTACATCTCTTAATATATGCCTCCTACCCATCTCCGTGCAGAAGGCTGTTCCTGTTCAACGCTGGCTTACGTACAAAGGATCAGAATAATGCTGGATAGTGGCTTTTGAAGACTACTGACCTGCAGACCTCTACTAGAACGAACCAAGATATAGATCCAAACAGACTAAGTTACAGAAACAAAACAATCACTATTTCCTAAATGGCCAAAATTATGTTTAAAAAAAACCCCAACAACCAACCACAAAACTGTCTCAATGATTCAAATGCTTTTGAAATTATTAAAAGTGAAAGTGTTGTTGATGAAAAGCCATAAACCAGACATCCAGAAATTAAAGTCTGTGTAATCCCTCTTGGATGCCATAACGTAAAATGGGATTTAAAAAAATTAATACATCCAACTGACATGTATAGTACATCCATTTTAATTTATCTAATTAAAAAAGAACCATGCAGAGCATATGCACATGGACATATTTCAGAAGTCACATTACAGGCTAAATACAAATATAGACCTAAATCAAAAGAAAAAATATGACTAATATTGCAAGACGTCAGTGAGTACCTGCTCTTGCTCCTAGACAGGGCTCAGAGTAATCCTCTAAGAGGAGCCTATGGTAATTATTTGCAGGCTGAACGAGCGCTTGTCAGTTTAGTTTAGAGTTTTTACAGTAATTTATTACTGCAGGGAGGGGGAAAAAAAAAAAATTCAATTTGAAGAAATTAAACCACAAACTTCACCTTTCAGTTTTGATCACGATGAACTTGAACAGCACGAGCAGCAGCCGCCAACTGCCTGTGACAGCCAGCTGACCGCAGGGACCAGGCAACCCCACCGCCTGCTTTTGATCACCTAAAACGGAGCTCGTTTTTTAAACCAGCTATCTTGTACTTGCATTAGCTCACTAAACGGCGGGGCTCCGAGGGCAGCGAGGAAAACGAGACGACGGAGGCTCTGTGTGAGCTCCCCATGCCTGAAAGCAGAAGGGACCAGCGCAGCCACGGGCTTCCAGCTCCCCAGGGGAGCAAGTCCCCTTCCCTCGGCAGGCGAAGCAGCCACCAAGAGTAAAGCTCAGTCTTGTCACCAAGCTAGAATAAAACTCAGTCTTGTCATCAAGCTGAGGGACTTGAGATGGATGCACAGGCGCGGCTGTTTTGGTCAAGGACAGCACACATTTCTCAGGCCAGAGCTATCTGGATCAAGAAGAAATTAGCAGATGCACTAAGGGGAAGTTAAACCAAACTGAGCAGAAATATCTTTGCACCATGTTCTAGGGGAATAGATGCTTATCTGCATCATCTATAAAGAGCAGCCTTTTCCTGCCTGGATGTGGATAGTGACATACAAAAACCATTTCTAATAAGGGAACAGAGTAAGGGTGGGGAAAGCGAGATGTTATTTAGAAGCAGTGTGGGAGATGCACTAACTTCAAGTAACCTCAAGCATATTTATTCACAAAAATTTACAAAACCAAGCAAGCAGAGTACAAACAAGAGAAGGAGATGTCCCACTGCCTGCAAAGACAACAGCTCCCCAGGGTCTGGCAGAAGAAGACAATGCTGGGGAGATGCACAGCCCCGCGGCACCAACCCCAACACTGGGGCAGGGCACTAGGGCACGAGAGGACTAACTCAGGGGCTCACCAGGATCCACAAAGAATAGCATCAAAAGAGCAAAATGAGAATAAATAAGGATGTAAATGGACAGAAGGGCTTACTGGTCAAAAGGCTGCCGTGCTGCTCGAAGCTGCGGTTTGGCTAGGAGAAGTCCAACCACTTTCAGAGAAGTTACTGACTTGTGGTCAGAGACACAAAACTGTCTTCACAGGGCAGAGGAAACCATGGTGCTTTCCTGAACACTTAGCACAGAGCAAAAGCTCTCCTCGGCAACGCTTCTAAATGCCCTTCATCTGTTTCACTTTTTTTAAAAAAACAACTTTTATTAGAAAGCATGACTCTTCAAAGGGGATTGGTCAAAGGACAATAACCCACGTCACCACCCCAGGTCCTGACCCAGCACACCTTCCCCTCAACCACCCCGCAGGGTGAGAAACAAGCAGTTTTTAACTCAAATGTCTTAATTTACCACACTTCTAAGCCAGGTTTGCAAATACCGTCTGTGCAGGCTACGCCGCAGGCTTCCTCCTCCCGGCAGCGTTCCCCTCTCCGGAGCAGGGGACCCCTATTCCTGGCATTGTGTGGGACTTGCTGTGCACAGAAGAGCTTTAAAAACAATTATTTGTGGGGCTTTGCCAAAAGGGAAAGACCAGGAAGGCTGCAGTAGGGTATTAAAAAAACCGCCAGCCTGTAAAATTCCCAAATTCAACGTTTCTTAATACAATTCCTTTTCAAAGAGACTCCTCTGCCATAAGAGCACCACGAGGTTTGCAACTTTGCTGCCAAATGGGGGTGCATTTTCATGCTACCGTAATACTCGCGGGTTTGGGGATTTATTTATATATTTCTAAAATGTAATCTTTTAATTAGTTTAGGATTTAAAATAAATCTTAAGTGCTGATACAGCTTAAAATTAACTCGGTACGACTTCAAGAAATTAAATCCTTCTCATAATCCATTATGACTCTGGCTGAGCAACACATCACAGTAACAACATTGGAAACTCAGAGTTGTATTTTACAGAAAGTTAGCCAAAAAGGTGAATTTGAGGATTACTATTAATATGCTGGATGGCATTGACTAGAAGCACACTCAATATTCAGGTCCTTCAACAGGTGGTAAGCTGACCTTCCCAAATGAATGAATTCATTTAGTGCTTTCATGTATCCCAGTTCAGAAAAAAAATGATAGATGAGAAGAAAAAAAAAAGTTGTTATTAAATCCAGAAGGGACAGATAAGCAGCACAGGAAAACTGTTCCTAAAAGTGGCAGTTTCATGAATTAATTTGACTGCCTTATGATCGCTTCTCTGCCAGAAAAGGGCAATTGGTTGCAGGAAACAGCTCATGGATTACAGTAAAAATATCACGGAGAACAGCTGCTTCCCCCAGCCCATGGTTGTGCTCATTAAGATCGCCATTTAAAATAGGGAAGTGGCATCAAGTTGCACAAGCAAAAGCAATTCCCCCCACCCTTACTTTGCAGAAGTTTGAGGAAGGAAATCAGGTCACAACTGCAAAGTTTGAAATACAAACCAACTAGTACCTTTTCCTTGTTAGAGAAAATATTCTGGTTTTCTCAGCTAAATTGTGTGTTTTCCTTCCAACAAACTCAAGTTTCACAAAGTCCAGTCGAGTGAAGTTTAACGTGCTCTGGCCACTGAACCTCCACCTCTGGTTGCAGCAGCTGGGCGTGCAGGAGGCAGTTGGGAGAAAATACTGCAGTAGGATGTAATGAAAGTGCATTGCTCTCTCGTGACCATGACAAATAGCCATTAGTCACCCAGCAAACCAATCAAGGCATCCATAACTAATTCGGAACATTATGAAAAGTGTTACTCCCAAAAGGTCTACTGTAATGTCATGCAATAAGAGACTTGCAGGCATTCATAACTACATACAGCTTTCAAACCAGACCACTATAAACACCGCTTGTGCCCTCCAAAAATTCCTCAGCAGTGCTCCTGTTCTTGTTTTATCACCTTGACAGCTGCGGGGCTGTGACATTACAGTAGACATTACAGGCTGCTACAGAACAGAGACAAAGGTCCTTGTTCCGGAGCGCCCAGACCTAAATGGATGCACAAAGAGGAGGGAAGAAAACCGCGGTGACAGACAGGAATCCAGCACAAAGCCAAGCCTGCCCGAGCAGGGCTTTAAAAACCCTGGCACAGCAGATTTGGCATCGCAGCTCAAAGCACAGTTTGGAGGGTTTCAGGCAGCCGTGGTGAGGTTTGTCTGACATCGCTGGGAGAGGAGCTGCAGAAGCTGGGGGACTTCAGGGTTTGCAGGTGACCAGAGAACGGAGAGGTAAGAGCTGGTTGCAACTGCAGGAAGCTCTACACTGGAAAAATGTATGTTTAGCTGCAGAATCCCTCACAAAATTAACTGCAACAATCAGCTACTCACACGCTGGTTTTAAAAAAGGAAAAAAACCAACACAAACAGCCCCCCAAAACCCAACCCAAACTGCTAACTCAAATCCCTCAGAGCTGGGTGCGCACCACAGCTCCAGCATCCAGCTAGCATCCATCCCAGTTTCTAGAGGAAAGCTCTAAACACACTTCAAAATTAAATTTCAGGCTCAGCTAACTTTTATCTGAGGAAGTCCTTTGGGCAGACGATGCAGAGATTCAAAACGAAGAGACCTGTTGCCCAGAAATTACATTACAATTAACAAGATACAGAGTGGCTCTTTTGTTCCATTCCTAAAGTATGATTTCAAAAGCAGTTAATTCCCCTGTTAGTAAAACAGGCGTACTGCCTTTACAACTGAGGGAAAATTAATTGGAGTCCCTAAAAGTTTAGGGATAAAGTGGTAAAACCCCGCTGCAGTTCAGGGGCAGTGGGAGACGAGCAGCCACGTGGAGGGGAGAGCCCAGGAAGGATCCGTGGGGAGCAAGAGCCTCACGTCACCCAAACACGCTCATCCCTGAGAGCTGGGCACAGACGAGCCAAGACTCCAGCATCAGCCACTGTGAAATAAACTGGGACCAGTAAAAATGCAGACAGAGAAGGAGGAGACAGAAGAACGTCTGGACAGATCCTGGGAAAGAAGCCATTCTATTCCAATCACTTCTGCTGAACTCATTTTGTCCCTGAACTTCCAAGATTTCAGTTTAGTTGGAAGTTTTAAACAGCTAAACCAGGATTTTACCCTCCACTTCAGGCCCACCTGCAACCCTGCTGTGCTCATACGTATGGTTTGTGTACATACATTTGTATCCTGCGTAAACCAGTGACATTACACCATGGAGAGAACTACTCGGAAATTCATGCTGCTGGTAGAGCAATGTTATTTTTCATCTGAACATTGGACAAATACACAACTTATGAGGACTCACTCCACACCTTACACTCCGTTTTAACCACTGCATGCAGACAAGAAGGCAGATGTGGATCACACGTGGTGCTCTCCAAGCCCAACAATCTCTCTTTCGTACCCGCTTGCAGACAAAACTATCAAGTGCAACTTCCATTTTCATTATTGGACAAGGCCTTAAAACAGCAGCAATATTTGTACAAACCATTGGTTGTCTGTAAGACAGGGGGCAGTATCTGTTGCTTGCTTTCCTGGAGAAATGAGATTTATTAGCCACACTGCCTCCTCTCTCTTCCTTAGTACACCTGAACATGATAATCTGTTACAATTGAACTGACAGTGATAAATATAAATTATTTTTTTTAAAATCAGCTCTAGAGAAACATCCAAGGTGAAATAAAAGAAAGAAATCCAAATTAGTGCCCCACTAGGGAAGGCTCAGTTATAACTCAAGCCCATGTGCCCCCCTGAGTGGCACAGGCACCCCAGTTGGGCTAGTGAGGCACCCACGGGAGGTGGGCACTGGCTGATGGGCCAAGAGAGAAAGGACGTGTAAAGGAGCTGGGGAACATTTGCTCTGTGCAGAGCAGATGTAGGAAAAGTCCGCAAGAAACCAGGTTTTAGCAGTTCCACTGGTTCACAAGGTAACTTAGATCTTTCAAAACCACCGATGTCTTGCTTCTTTATTAAGCTGCTGCAGAGTTGCCTTGAATTTCAATGTCCTCCACCCAACATTCAAAACTACTTGGAGCTGCATGGAAGAATGACCAAAATTCAGGGGGAAATATCCCTTCATAGTCTTCAACCTTGCAAACTTCTCTCACAGGGACATTGCTGTGAGACAGACCTACAGGACTAGTAGTGACAGGGGCTCCATGGCAGCCAAAGTCAAGACAACATTAACTCATTTTAATTCATATCCTTCCATCCACACTCTATCTAAAATTGCTGGAAAGGCTCAATGAGCCCACCACAGCAGTACCTCCTGACTTTATTTTACACACAATTCAGAAAAGGATGTTTGTTTTGTTTTTTTTTTTTTTTTTTTTCCCTAGTCCTTCCTGGAGGAACGAGAATCTGGAAGAGCTGATTAACAACTTACATATGCCATAGTTGAACACTAAGGCATGTCACTTGCAGAACAACATACTCCTTTGAGAAGATCATTCCTGAGGTGTGCACTCACCCACCCACACGCTAATTGCCTCTCAGGGCACCCATCTGATCACGGCTTCTGCAGGAACGCTGCCTATGCACAGGGAGTGCGATGAGAAGTCAGGCACACAAATGGAAAAAATCTAATAAAAGGTATATCCAAAGGGGACTGAATAAGCTCTTCTAAAGGCCTTACATAACACGACTTTCAGCTGAAGGCATCTTGCTAGACGAACTGAAACAAAAAGGAACTCTTTGCAACAGCTTTTTTTTTCTTTGAAGATACAAACTGCAAATATTATTTGAGGAGGGAGAAAAAAAATATATTGTATCCTGTTCTGCTGTAATGTAGACCCAGCACCAGAACCATGCACTAAAGCCAGGTATTTGCAAGTCACTTTCCCCATCTCATCAAGAAACCCACAACATTTTCATCTGGGCTGTAAAACAGGGATCACCCATCGAATTGGGCGAGTAGATCCCCCACAACCCCTCTCCTTTGACAGCAGAGGCAGGGAGATCTCTGTCCTGCCGTTCCGATCGCCGTCCGAAGGGAAATGAGCGCACTGAACGCTGCGCAGCCCGTCCTAAGAGCATCCCGGAGGATCACCTGCACTCCTGAGTTCGTTCTGCTGGGAATGACGTGCAGAAGCAAGGCAGAACAACCGACTCTCAGCCCTTGCACAACGCTGTTGTGAAAGCACCCAACCTGCCACCGAGCACACACCCAGCCCGGCATCCCAGGTGGGAAGGGACCGCGAGGATCAGCCGGGCCAACCCTTCTGGGCAGAAGCAGGGTCTAAACAAGCTGACCCAGCCCCCTGTCCAGCTGTATCTTAAAAGTGTCTGATGTTGGGGAATCCACCACTTCCCTGGGGGGATTATTCCAGTGGCCGATTGTTCTGTGAAAAATTTTCCTTTTGTGTCCAATCGGAAACTCCCCAGGAGTAACTTGTACCCGTTATCCCTCATCTTTTCCATGGGACTCCTTGTAAAAAGGGAGTTTCCACCTTCTTTGTAGCCACCCTTTAAATACTGGAACAGGGTGATAAGGACTCCCTAAGCCTTCTTTCCTCAAGGCTGAACAAACCCAATTCTTCCAGCATTTCCTCATATGGCTTCCCAGTCCCTTGATCATCTTTGTAGCCCTCCTCTGGGCCCTCCCCAGCCTGGCCACATCTTTTTTGTATAGAGGGAAGCAAAACCAATCTCAGACCAGAGATCTCTGGGGGATGCGAGGAGAATCGCTTCTTCCCTTACTTGCTTGACTCTTCCCTAATTCCCTGAATGACTCCCCACCATGTTGAGGTGATGGATGATTAATTGATCTCCATCTAACCTGGATGATGAGGTGATCTCCATCTAATCCGATGCTGGGCACAGGCCCACCGGCAGGTGAAGGCTGAGGCACACACTGCTTGATTGAAGAGTTTTATCCTGGGGTTCCCTCCCTGTGCACCCACTGTTTTGCCTGGGATAAGGCTGAAAGAAAATCAACTCTGAAAGCCTGCAAGCTTCCACTTTAATGGTGATGTTCTACACTAACCCACAGTTGCCTGTAGTCCAGAATAAGCAGGCGAGTCTTTGGTTCCCCTGGTGTGTGCATTTAATGCTGATTAGCTAGCCTCTTCTCATCCCCACACCATTTACTGATATAAATTACAGCTTTTTAGAAGTACAGGGCTCATCCCAATGGAGGCCATCTCTCTGCAGACCCACCAACCTGTGGGCATTGCCATTTCCAGCAAGCCAGACGGTGGCTGTGGCTCTGGCTGGAGCATGGGAATGGCGAGTTCCTGGCAAAGCCCCGGCACATGTGCACACAAGAAAACAGGAAGTTCAGACAAAGCTCTCCACAGCCAAACCCCGCTCGGCTGCACCGGCCCTGGCAGCGGCTGCTCTGCATCGGGCTCTACGGGGAGCCCCAGGGGAGGGGGGACACAGGGGTGAAGTTGGGGGGGCACAAAGGGATGGGGCTGAGGGGGGACACACAGGCACAATGGGATGGAGTTGGGGGACACACACACACAGGCAGGGATGGAGTTGGGGGACACACACACACGCAGGGATGGAGGGGAGGCATGTGGGTGGACATGCAGGGAGGAACATGCAGGGATGGAAAGGTGGGGATGAGGGGGGACACGCAGGGATGGAAAGGGAACACGCAGGGATGTGGGGGGACACCGAGGGAGCAACACGCAGGGCTGGAAGGGTGGGGGGGACACGCAGGGAGGACGCAGCCCCCCTCGCCACCGCGGGGAAGGGGGGCGTCTGGTGGCGGAAGGAGCCGGGCAGGGCGCGGCGGCGCTGCGGCCGCGCAGGGGTTAAGGGCCGCGCACTTGCCGCGCCGCGCCCCCGCCCCCGCCAATCAGCGCGGCGGCGGCCGGCGGCCGCGAGCGCTGCCATGACCATATAAGGTAAAAAGCCGCGGCCGCCGCAGTGCCGCTGCGGCGCGAGCGGGTGCGCGCGCGCGCGGCGGGGCGGGGCGGGAAGGGGCGGAGCGCGGCCACCGCCTCCTCCTCCTCGTCCTCAGCACATGGGTGCGCGATGCGGGGGTCCCAGGGAGCTCATCCCGCCCTAAAAATCATCCCCCCGACCCCCAGCCCCTGCCCAGGGCCGGGAGCCACCCGCCGGGCAGCGAAGAGCCGGCGCCGCAACAGAAACAACACAATTCTGACTGAAAGTTGGAAAAAAGACACTTCAAATGAGTAAAAACTGCCTTTTTTTGTGATGACACGGGCCCTCGGAAGAGCAGGCTCGGCGCAGCCCTTGCGGGAGGTCAGGCCACATGAGAATTAATCCAGAGTGACGCGCACAGCGCGGGATTTGAGCAGACGCGATGCAATTCAGATACCGAAGGGCCATTCTCCCTGCGTGAAAGCTCTGAAAAGCAGCAAGTGTATTTTTACAGCTCAATTTTAAAAGCATACCCAAACCGTGGGTTAAAATTGACCCTTTCTTCCCCCATCCCCGCGAATATAACAGCAAGGATCTTGCTGCAGGAACTCTATGAAAACCTCAGCTAAAGGGGCTCAAACAGAAATCAAAGTGTTGGGGTGTTGAAGGAACTGAAGGAACAATTTCATCAGCTGAGGCTATTAAAATAAATGAGGAACACAGGAACTGGCTAGAGCAAAGCCAGCAACGTGTTGCGTTGCAAAAGGAAGTGTCAGGCTGGGGTTTAGGAACAGAGTTCCTCCAGCTTTGTGTGAAACCTTATATATGAATATTAAATAGCTGTGTAAGACAGGAATGTGGTTGAAGGCACAAAGGCAATGACAAATAGGAAGGCAGGAGGAATAATTGAATACACCTAAAAAACCCCAAACATAAGATGGCACTTAAAAAGATCACTCAGAATTAGGAATTTCTGCCAGGGACTGAGAAAACAGTGCGAAGTAAGAGGAAGAAAAAGGGGCGCGTGTCCTCTGCCATCGGCGTTTGATTGTGCCCTGATGCAACACGAGTGCAACTGTGCGCGGTGTTGAGCAAGGAATTTCAAATCGAGATCTGTGCCGTCGTGCGTGGCTTGGGCAAGAGCAGGACACGTGGCCCGAAGAGGAGCGCAAACCAGAATCCCTGCAAAGAAGGGCTGTTAAATAAGATGAGCAAAATGGAGAGCTATTTAAGGAGGCTAGGGGTTTGGCTTGCCTCGCTTAGCACAACTGAGGCATAAGTGAGAACTCGCTGCCTCTGTTCCTGTAATGCACTCGCCATGTGGGATGCTATATTCAATTCTGGTCACTATTTCTATATATAAACAGGGCAGATCTGCAAATGGAGCTAGGGAAAAAAGGACAGGGCTGATGACAGACTGAGGATATCTTAAGTCTATAGTTAAGAGAGAAGCTTGAGGGTCACAAAGAAAATCATGTCACAGAAAAAGACTTTCATCACAAGAATTTGCATCAGAAAGGGAGATGAGAGCACTGCTCTCCAACAAGGGTGGAAGAAAGATGCTCTGCGATTTTTTCCATGCCGTATCAAGGGGAAACAGGAATTTATTTCAGTCTGAGACACCGCTCCTGCTCATTTGTGTGCTTTTATACCACAGCATTGTAAGAGCCTGCCAGGAAGGCTTCTGTACCCATCTTTTCAGCCTCCTTCCAAACCTTTGATCCGGCCATTCTCGCGGCTGGCAGACAGGAACCTAACTTTTCTGTGTGTTTTGCAAATCACACCCCTGGGATTCTACAAATAAATTCAAAGTGTAAGGGAAAGAAGTAAAGTGTATATACGGGCTCACTGAAAGGTTATTTATTGGAGACTTAGAGGCATTGTGCACAGCAGAGAACATAAGGGGTGTTTCCCTGCCTCAGATCAGAGGAAGCCCCTCTCCTTGGTATGTCGGGTACTGGGGATAACAAGAACTGGCTGAAGTATAATAAAGCCTAGACACAGCCCTGTGATCTGGGAGACCCGCAGGACAGCTGCGATGGTACCCGGAGGTGCTGTTTTCTTAACCAAGATTATTCTTATACCACATAAAGAGTAACTGAAGGGGCTGGCAGCTGCCTAGACCAGCTCTTCCTGGAACCAGCTCACCCCTTCGTATCCATCTGATACGGGGCTACAAGGAGTAGTTTGGTTCAGGTGCATTCCCGAATTAAGTGATGCTCACAGAGCTCGAAGCTGAACCCCTGACAGTGGAAAAACCTGACCATTGCTATCATAAACAAAGAGGCTTCATTAGGAGTATGATTCTACGTAAAAACTTCTGCCATAAAGAACTGGCTCAGATTAGTCAAGCAAACCACTTATTTACTGTGTTTAATGTACAGGAAGCGTTACACTGATTACAGAGACATTAAATGGATTCTTACATGGCACTACCGAGCAGGATCTGTCACAACACGGCAGAGACTTCACAGCCTTAATGTTATTCATAAACAAGTGCTGAAATGACAACAAAGCTGAGCGTGTAATAGCAAAAAACTTTCAAAAAGCACTTACCTTGTGCAAAGGCAGCACCAGGAACGCTCCGCCACCGCTAGCATCTACAATTATTGCAACAAATCGGGGGTTTACTGCACAAAAGGAGCTATCCCAAGTAACACGGGAAACGCGGATGTCGTCGTAACACTGATCGTTTTTCACCGCTTGGCCAAACACGTGCCGAAATTTGCTCTGTCGTACCACTCGCCTCATTGTGTCTGCAGAGAAGAGGAACGTCAAAAGAAGGAGATCAGTTACAGGTGCAGGGACCTCCTGCTCGCCCAGAAGGTGCCTGCCAAGGACCTCCATGAACCCTCTCATCTGTGCCATCACCCAGCTTCCAGCAACACAGAAATAACAGAAATACAGCCTCACTCACTATTCCTGCATCTTGCTTTGGACCTGCTAAGTTCTCAGCCAGTTTTGCCTTGGTGGTTTTTTTGTTTTGTTTTGTTTTTTTTTAAATAAAGTTTTGCGCTGTCTTGCACCAAACAACTGAACTGCACTTCCAAGGGTGTTTTACAGAAAGAATTTGCTGGTTAAGCATCAGTTTTCCCATTGTAAATGTATTCTCTTATTGCAGTAAAGGAAGTTCCTAATCCTAAAAGCAGTTTTTAGACAAGTCTCCACATATTTTCGGGGATAAATCTGGTCTCAGATTGAACTTGTTTACTTTCAAGTCAGACAGGGTCCAGAAGATGTAAATAAAAATGCAAGCTCTGAAAATCCGGTGTTCCTGTGAAGTGGTTCCACATGTTCGCTAGCTTCCATTTCTTTCTTCTAACTCCAAAATCTCACTGAAAAATAATAAAATTAAGTCTCCTAGGCAGAAAGGAGTAATGGAAACAAGCTAATGACTCAAATTAACTTAGCGTGTCTGTAGCACTTCTCCTTCTCTTGAGAAAAATAATTTTCAAGAAGGCTTGAGTTAGAATAGAGGGAAAGGGACTGGCATGGAAAATTCCAGCACCCAAGCCCTGGAAGAAGACACAGGCACAACACCACATGCGGACACCAACCCTGGAAGTGAGCAACTGTCCTGCCTTCCACGTACACAACCTTACGGAGCCCTCACATCTGGGAAGGGCTTTTCCCATCGTACAAGATTTTTTCCCTCAGTCGGTGCTCGCAAGAGAAAGAGGAGCCTCCATATAGCATCTTGCTTTTACATATGAGAAAAATATTTCTGTCCCAGTCTCGAGGGAAAGCAAAAAAAATAAAATAAAAAAAAAATAAGTCGAGTCCACCTCCTATCTCGCCTCCCAGTAGGTCCCCAAGCACATGCAGAGGCTGGGAAAAACTGCTCAAGCTTCATGGAGCTTCTTGCTCCAGACCCACCAGCCTGATGCTCTCAAGTGAGAGACTCTGAACGCGGCTCCAGCACGACTCCCTCTGCACAGCCTGTCTGCAGCAGAAGTGATAAAAGGTTCTATGTCTGTCTCTAACTGCAAAAGCGTTGCCTGAAAGCGCAGAGAAAAAGAGGCTTCAGAATGATGGCTGTTTTGTAGTCTCGGAGGTTAAAAAAAAATAATTAACAGCAACAAAAAGCTGAATAACTAACAGAAAGCGCTCATCAGAGCTGGGAAATAAGCAGTCACTTAGTATGTTTGAAGAGGAGAAATGTTACAATTAACATAACAGACAGCTATCGAGTGAAATACTCCAGTTTCTGCATAGATAAGAAAAAAAAAAAAAGAGTATTTGTTTTCCACCAGCTCCCCCTGACCATGTCCAGCCAAAGCATTTGGGAATTGGCCTTGGCCACATCCACAGCAGCTCCGTCTCCTGTCAGGGCAGTTGCTGCCGACACGGCCCCGCTGCCGAGGTGCAAGTGCCATCAGAGCCACCAGCGTGACGGTGGGAGCAAAGCCCAGGTCGCGAGTTACCCGTTCGGGGAAAAGCCAGCTTCTCTACAGACACACAAAATAAATGCACCGATGATGGGGTCGGTTTTGTGATGGGGACATCTGTCCCCAGGTGTGGGCTGGAGGCCACCGACCGCTTTCAGAGGGGCCAAGCAGATGGCAGTGGCTCTCAGCCACCGCTGACCTGGCCTCTGCCAGCCGGTGACACAGGCATCAAGGGCTCGGCCTTTATTTCCAGCCATTGCGAGTAGGTGGGTTTTCCCCGCAGCGTTTCTGACAGTACCATTTCTGTATTGATGTCCTGTTAACTCTCCCCAATTAACTCAGACATTTCAAAGCTACAGAAGTGCCACAAACACCATTTTATTAAGAGCTCACGCAGTTTAAGAATAAACACGTGTAGTTTTTAAATGCAAAATTTTGTGAATGATTGGCGTGTTTAAGATGTCGATGTGGAAAAAAGCTATATGTAAATTATTAACGATTACCATCATATTACAGATGAACTTAGGCTTCCTCTGTACTTAACATCACTTAATAGAACTGCATACTACACTTTCTGTCAACTATTTAACTTACAACACAAATAAAAGGCCCGTCCCACGCTGGACACACCCAGTGACACTGAAGTGCAATAGGAAGTCATAAAGCAGGAGCTGCTCTCCAGCTCCAGGCAGCAGGTAGGAGCGCAAAATCCAGACACCGATTTCTTTTCACGCTCATAACGCACAGCAACACCCAGAGAGTTCAGCCCTACAGCTGGCTGGAGCAGCCGAAGCCGCAGGACAGACAGTACAATGCAATGGAACTATGAAATATTAGGAGCAAACCATTACACACACGGGACAGATAATTAATCACCTGGCAGCGAAGGGCACCCATTGGGGGGGGAGAATACAACTGTGCCGCTCACAGTGCGATGCGGGTTTTTGTGTTGTTTTCAGGCAGAGGAAGAGATGAAGTTCTCCAAAATGGATGGGAGAAACTCTGCCGAAGCAGATGGTACGTTGTGCCTCGAGGTGGAGTGCTGCCAGCGCAGGCGGCTTGGTGGGCTCCCCAGGGATGCAGCGTGGCCGTCCCCGGCGGAGAGGGAGGGAGGGTGAGACAGGACACAGCTCCATCCAGGGACACCAGCCCCGTTCCCTGCGTGGATTCAGAGCAGGAACCCAGCCGAGCCCCAGCCCCACTGAATCACGCACAAAGAAACAGTGAATTTCAACTCAGAGATCCCCGAAAGACAAAAAACATGTTGTACTATCAAGCTGCCCGAGGCCCAATTAAGATACATCATAAAAAAATGCAGTTCCACACCCAGTTACTAATTTATTGTGTAGACTCATTCAGAGACCTGTCAGACATTTTCATCCCGAGAGGGCTCCTCCCAGCCGCCAGCAGTTTGGGTGCTGCATCCACGGCTTCGACCCTGCCAAGTCCTGCGGTGAGCACCCTGCAAGAGCAGCATCTCCCCCTTCCTTCCTCCCTCCCAGCCACTTCTGTCCCTCACTGGCAGGCGAGGTGACACCAGGCCACCCCAAAGAAGCAGGGATGGTCTTGCAAAGCCCCAGCCTGCTGCAACACCACAGGAAGCTTGCAACTACCTCAGCCCTTTCCCTCTTGAAAATCTTGCAGCAAAACCCTACTCACTCCTCTGCCTGGGGTGTGTAACTCGACTAGGAGAAGGGAAAAGTCCTCTGCTTTGTGCACAGTCAATTTTCATGACTGTTCACCCACTGGCAATGTTCCCATCCCACTGTGCATCAAGATTAAAATCTGATGGTTTCGAAGAAGGTAAAGCGAGGGCTTAAACCTGCCTTGCTGAGTTAACGTGCAGCAAATTGCCCGGTGTCAACGTATCGTGTACCCAGGGGTTTTGTAATTTGTCTGCTTTAATGCTGGGAATATGATATGATAGCTAAGAAGAATAATTATTTGTATAGCTTGGATAATTATATCTTTCCTTCACTTGATCGATACCAGAACACCACAAAAAAAACCCCCAACTTATCTCAAATATCAGATACTGGGAGGTCTGCCACCCCTTGCACTCTAATGGCAGAGAAACACCCTTTATCCTATGGGGAAATTCTACTCCTTCATTTCCCTCATTTTTACCATTTGATGGAAAGGGTAATTTTTTGGTTTTGTATAAATGACTTAAAAAATGCAAAGAGTCAGATGTATCCAAAAATACCCTTGTTTGTTCCAAACGGATTTATTCGAGCACACCTTCGCTGCCCTCTTCCCCACCTACAGCTCATCATCCTTAGCAGGAACTCTCTGATGAACACATGGTGAGCAGCCTCCAAGTCCTCATTTCCATAGCAAAGGGAGTGATGCTTGGCGTTGGATCACAGCCATTTTGATCTGGCTGCTCTCCAAAGAGAAGGGGGGGTTGGAAATATGCAGGCTGTAGTTATAAAGAGCAGTGGCTGTGGATCTTTCAGCACACCACAGAAAGCGAGCAGGTGAAAAACAAAACAGGGTTAGCTTGATCCTGAGCACCAAAAAGAGTCATCTTCTCCCTACCCCAGCCTCTTGTGAAAACATGAAGGGCATTTAGTATCCTCATTTGTTTCTCAATACTGCAGTGCAAAGGATCCCCTCCTCCACCATCTGCAGGAAAACCACAGCTGAATTTGGTTGCCACAGGTTCTCTCAGCAGGGCCATGTTGCAGGCAGGGTGCAGGCAGGGGCTCCCAGGTTGGCTACTTGGAGCAGGTGAGACACCAACATCTGAGATGATTCACCATAAGGAGAGACTGATTCAGCCTTATATGCAAAAGTATGACCCGGGACCCTTGGGAAGTGACTTTGGAAATACCAGAATGGGCAAGAAAGCACATGCACGGTCAGTGGGGCTGTGCTAGGGATTTGCTCTGAGGAAGGGGACTTGGAGAAGAATTTTAAAGAAGGAAGTTAATTAGATCATTGTCTGTGCTGTTAAATCTTAGCTAAAGAGCTGGAACGATCTCCATACACTTGCTAGACAGGAAATTTTTTTTTTTGTAAAGTACTAATTTGGAGGATTTAAAACCTCACAGCTAGGAGTTGAAAGGAGTTTAAATTTTGCCAGAGTTACAGCCCTCAGCAAAATTAAAACAGAAGCGTTAGACACCCTGCAAAGACCACTACAATAGAAGTGCTGACAGATCTATGACTGCGCTGATCTCCTGGATCCCGCTCCGCGACACACGGCATCTTACACGTCCTGGCGGCAACAGAGGAAAGAGCCTTCAAAACCTCTTTTTTTTTCCCTCCCCAAATGTCAAGTGACTTCCAGCTGAATTTTACCAAACATTTGACTTCGTCTCCCACTGTCTGTGCCCGCTGTACAGCTCAGCCGCTGGCCTTTGTATCAGCATTTAAATGGACCTTAGAAATGCAGGATGCCGTCAGCCATGCTTGCACAGTGACACTTTTCATTCCATTTCTTTCTGATCTCCCATCATGATGTGTCACAAGAGTTACCATGAGTTTGCCCATTTTCCTGTTTATAAAGGATTTATCTGTCTCAAGAATTCAACAGATGTATTTCTGTGGCTTCGGAGGGTTTTCAGCCTGCTTATGCAAGAGGAAACGCATCCTGCTAGGGAACACTTACAGGAAAACCCCCCACTAATGGCAAAATCCTGCTCAGCCCATGTGATTGTGATCCCTTCTGGAAAGGGAGGCATTTGAAATAAAAGGCTAGTTTAAGTCACAGGCAGCCGGAGGCTACTGTTCAAGCGGGGTGAGGAGATACAAATCCACTGGATAGGGAGAACAGCATTTATAAAAGGTTGGTACTTAGGACTGGAAAGGCTCTTCCTTAAGTGGAAAATGTCAAGATAAGTTGCAGCTGTTGATGATGAGCCCCCAAACCTCAGAGCCTTATTGAAGAGGTCACATACACATCAGTGGCAGCCTTGGAATAAATGTACAGTCTCAGATAACTATTAACAAACGAGAAGCAGATAAGGAGAAAAAAATCAAGATACACTATAGGCAACACCACCAGCACCGATTACAAATGATGATTAATATCAGAGGGCACCTGCCTCATTTGATATGGGTCAGGCAGGGTGCTGGGGCCAGCAGGGAGAGGGGACAGTCCCGCTGGTGAAACCACAAGACAAGACAGCCCACGCCACAGGAGCCTGACACAGGGAAGCCCAGAGGTTTCTCGAGTACCGACGCATTGACCGAGTGGCCCAAGGTCTTTCTGAACACCTGGGCTGAGATGCTTGGGCCTCATCTGCTGAAGTGATGTGTGCTTAGAGCTGAATCCTTTTTTTTTTTTTTTTTTAAAAAAGAGAAGTATTTTATAATCCTAAACCAATAGTCAGGCCATAGATGTTTCAACCTGAGGCCTAAGTGCCCCCAGCACGAAGAAAACACCCTCCCTCACCGCAGGGCTGAGCCACATCTGTGGAGCAGTTGGCCATCATGGAGATAAGCACCGGAGAAAAGCCCACAAGGAATCTAGTAATTCACTCTTCAGAGCACTTTGAACATCATATGGTAGATAAGGTACAGAGCTGCATATGGAATGGAGGATATAAGCATTCAGAGGTTTTAAAGCCATAAAGAGACCGCTATCCTGCTCCAGAGGCAAGGAGGACTCTGTCCCACCGCCACAGCCATCACTACATGCCCGGCAGAGCAAGGGGCCGTGGAGCGGGGACTGAGCTAACAGCCATACCCCACCACATGTGAAAAAGGGAACGAATATTACCCAGGTTATTTCCTAATCACTCTCTTCTGGCATTTCTTCACTTCAGAGCGCTCAGTTGTGCAACCTCCGTGGGTTCTCTGTAACCCACACGTGTGCAGGGCCTGTTGTACGCACACACACGCGTGTGCCTGTGGACATACACTGCCTTCTGCTTGGTCTAGCTGCACACATAAATACCTTACAGCCTTCCCATACTGCACAGGACAGTCTTACAGACTCACTCATCTAGAAGAAAAGTCTGCCAGATCATTTTAAGGCCAGCATTTTTGAGCACACCTTTGGCGGAGGAAGGAAAGCGAGACACATCCGTGGGGGAAGCAAGCAGGCACACGGTTGCTGCCAGCTCCACCAGCTGAGCCATGCAGACAGCAAGGACCATCCATTCTTTGAAACCAACTGAGCACAGACTGACAAGCCCCAAAGGAACACACTACCCACCACGCGAGACCAAGGTCAGGGCCATGACTGGCATTAGACCACAAGAGCAGTAAATTGCCACCACTCTCACAGTGGAGAACCAGTGTGTCACCAGCAAGGCTGAAGGAGGACTTCGTCTCCCTCTCCAAGTATCAAGGGAATCAATGAACTCAGTCTCATGATATTAAGTCTTGCAATATTTGGGCAAGGGAGGAAGCAGAAAAAAAAAAATCAAATCACACGGCCACAAGAATTTCAGCTCGCCCTAGGACTTCACATGAAACCTCTGGCAGAAAAAAGGAACAGCGATGAATACCTCGATGCAGTCCGCTACTTTTAAACAGAGTGCTATTCCCTCTATGGTATACCATTTCAAATCAATTCATATTAAGTCCATTGCTGACAGAACTTTTGTTTTCAGATGTTCAGAGTTATTTAAACCAAGGGTGAACACTACTACAGATGGTCACAATTCCAAAATACATCTTATTTGTGCACAGATTATTTTCAGTCCTTGGTTACTTTAGCCTAGTTTGAGCAAGACCCTGCCATCTGATTTCACTTCATTTTAAAGACAAAAAGCTGGAATATGAACTTAATACTGAAATTTCCAGCTGTTATACCGCTGGTGAGATTCTATTTTGGGATGGGAACCTAAACCACAGACTACCAGGGAATTCGATTATATCTCAACTGGGGAGCCCAGCACATTCAAAAATGTAACACAACCCAAACTTAAAATAAGCTGAAATTGCTGTTCTGGACAAAGTGCAAGGTGTTGGTTCTAACCTGTGAAATACTTGATATGATTCTGGTTTTCAGAGCTGTACCCTGAAACGATCGTACTAAGACCGTTATAATATGAAGAACTCGAAGTCAGAAGTGCCTGTAATGCTTAAATCTTCAAGGCATCATCAAGAAGCACGTGTTATTTCCTAAGTGTTTACCCTGTGCACACGTGTCTCAGGCGCACATCTCCCATGCTGTGGCTGACACTCCTTTCACATGCACGTAGGGGTGCAATGGCTATAAGATTTCCAGGTATGCAATTCATCTTCTTGGGGGATCTTACTATTCGCACCATTTTGTAGCTTGTACCGTTATGGTCTAACATTACATCATTTATCATAATTTACAGTGACAAAAGGACACCGCAGTTGAAAGTCATTACCCCAAACAGAGAGCATTGTCTGGCTTCATTTAATCTGTGTCATCTACCATAAAGCTAGAGCAATGAATGCACACAAAAATCATTACACAGAATGATTTATCAGGACGCCATAATGGGATGGGTAACCAGCAAAGAGAAACACCGGAGCAGTTACACAAACCCTGGATCTGAAATGGCAAGGCAGCTGAGGAGCAGCGATGGGTGCCAGAGCAACCACCTCCAAACCAACCTCCTCTTTTGGGTTTATTTCTTTTATAGTATCTTCTGTCAGGTGGCACTAAAGCTGCCAACCTCAGAGGTGGTGAAGTGTGATGTATTGGGGGATATTTGCATGATGGTAATTTAGCACATGCTGGGCAAAAGAGGTCGGTAAAAATGAAAACAGAAGACAGGTGAGCACATTAGAGAAAAAAAAAAAAAGCACTGAAACCCAGGACAAAACCTCAGAGAGGCAAGTAACATACAGAACACATGGGGAAAAGAGGACTGGGGTACCTGTGGATTAAGCAGCCCTGATGCCTCAGTGCATCTCTGCATTTCAGCCTCCACTTTTGCTGCTACCAGAGACTGGGTAAGGAAAGGGAAACCTTGCACTGGAGTAGACAGACTCCCCCCCTGAGACACCGCTGCTCCAGCAGCTGCCCACAGAAGGCCACAGCCTTTCAGATGCTCCCCTCTAAGAGCCTTCATTCTCCTCCACTGGAATAAACACCAGGGATGCTTCTTCGCACACTGTATCCTCATCCTCTGCCAAGAGATGGAGCGATGTACTTCCAGAGCTGAACAACAGCGCTATGAACCTCAGCCAGACACATTACACCAGCACCATGGAAGATGCTACTTACACCCCTGGGGACTGACTGCATCACCCCCCTTCCCCCCTCCAGTAAAAGCAGCACATGCCACCGAGAGGAAAGCAACAGGGCTTCAGACCACACTTCGACCCTGAGGAAGACATGAGAGGGAGAGCACAACCCCCCGTGCAGAGCTGCAAGTCAGCAAGCCTGTTACAACAGCCAAGCACCAGGATTCCAGTTAAGAGAAGTATGCAGATAAAATGCTTTCTCCACAGAGCTGACCTAGTTCTCTTATCAGTGCAACAGAGCTAACAAGGAAGTATCAATCTGTTCAGAGCTGCTACCCCAATTTACTGAATTCTTCTGCTCTCTTGAAGGTTACATGCAAGCTTCTTCCAGATCATGTTCCTGAGACACATCGCAAGTTGGGGTTTTTTTTAAACCTAGTTTTGGGCAAAAGCTTAGTACCAGCTAAGGATGGTGGCTCTTGCCCACCATAGCTTCATTAATTTCTCACCAGATCACTGCCAGGTTCCACCTTTCCCAGCTAAGGCACAAGCACTTTCTTCTAACATGACAGAGCGCTAACAGCAGAAAACAACTGCATTTTCTCCTACAACTTGAAGCAATCAAACATGCCCAAATGAAATAAACGGCAAACACACCTCTGTCACTCTGTGTGTGACAGAGGAGCTCCAGTAGCCACTAGACCTGAAACTCAACTCCTGATACAGGACGTAGTCTGTCCCCTTCAGGGATGCACTTAAGGCAGAAGCCAGGCAGACAGCAGTAGCAGGTGCTGGGAGCCTAAAGCACAGAAAGGGTAACACGTGCAGATTTCCCACTCGGCAAAAGTCAAGAAAAGGTGCAGACATGAAGGTAAGTTGATTAACACAGTATTTTCTAAGGTAAGCACATTTCCTGTTAAACTCCGGTGGCTTTAAGACATTATTGGAAACATTACATTGCTGCTCCTTGCTCACAGTTAATTGGATCATTTCTTAAAAATATGACAAGAAAATGTATCAAAAATCTCCGAAGGTCTTGATAACTGTTTTCTATTCCTCCTCATTACAACATGCTGTGGTATCCATGGGAAGAAACTATAATTGCTAAAGATATTTTAAGGAGATAAACGGTGTCATAGGTAAAAAGTCAGAGGTCCCAGTTCTTCAAGAGCACTGTAGCACCCGCAGCCTGAGAGCCACCACCAGGAAACCAAGACCTACAGAAAGCCCTCCCGCTACAAACACAAAGTTAGCAGGGACGCAGATTCCTCACAACCTAGAAATAAAGCAGAAACAACAGATCAGCACAACCGAGGCTCACAAATAGACCAGCCAAGTGTGAGTCAGACTGACCAAGCGAGGATGCAGCATTCTCCAGATGGCCCTGCCCGACCACAGAGGCTCCGCTGGTCTGCTGGATGGAGCACAACCCCCAGACCTGCCGGCAGCCCGTTGAGAAAACACCACGGCCTTGGGGGATGCGATGGGAGAGGAGTGGGATGGCCAAGTGTCACGGCAGCACCTCTTGGACCAGCACTGTGGCCGTAATGGCAAGTGTGATGGGCCACTGAGCTGGACAGTGTCATGGTCAGACTGGAGTTACAGCCCAGACCAGTATGGTCCATCCTGCAGTTTTGAATGGAGACACTCTACTCCCAAAAGTAAGAACGGGCTTGGTTAGTGTCCCCTAAGAAACACCTTCATCCAAACGCTGGCTAAATCAGAGCCCAATTTAGCAACTTTCACTTCTCAAGCTATTCACTAACACCCATCCAACAGGTCAGGCACTCACGCGGAATCTTTGATGTTCTCCAAATAAAACCAACAATGGTTAATTGTCAAAGACAAGTCAATATCCTCAGCATTGAAGAACACAGAAGGTTCAGACTGGACAACGCAAACACGTTTCAGATTTTAATGCTGTACAAATAAGCTGCAAAATGAATCTCAATTCTCATAGTTGGAACTGGCGCATATTTCTCCAGATTTCCATTTGCTGTCCTGCCAGCTCTTCTGGCCAAGCAGCCTATAATTCAAAGAGTACCATTGTCATTCTGTCCCGTTTCCGTAACATGCAATTTGAAATGAGGGCTGGGGGAGGGAGGAAGGGACTAGAGGAGGCTGAAACTCAAATCCAGATAGCTCACTCTGCTAACTTGATTTTAAATCCCTATCTTGTGGTACCAATTACAGCCCCTCCAACATCTGTTTTAGCAAAGGGTTCCAAGTTCAAACACATTTCCTCTATCCTACAGATGTTCTTTGTCATTGATCCGTTTCAGGCCCAGGCTGCTGTCCTGTGCTGCGGCAGCATCCCCGGCTGCCACACGCCGTAGCGAAGAGGGCAGCAACCTGGGTGAGCTGGTGTCAAACCCCAAGTGTGACACAGAGCCCATTTCTCACCTCTCTAGGCAGGCAAGGAAAAAAAAAAAGAGACATAGGAAAGCGTATTTAGTTTAGTAAGCAGCTTTAATAAACATTCCTGCTACACTATGGAGAAAGATTTCAGATGCAAGAAGGAAAAACACCTTCCTACACCCACGGGCTGCCTGTGCCAAGGACGAGGGGTGCACCTGTTGTCCCCAGCACTCCCACGGCAGCTCTCTGCCTACCTGACGGGGAGAATCGCACCCCGATCCACACGGGGCAAAGGCTGACTTCTTGGGGAAGGGACCCCCTCAGCTGGGGAGCTTGTTTTCAATAAGGGGCATGAAGAAATACAGCCTGTGTTTGATGACCTTTAAGCTTTACTTACCTGTTGGTTTGACAGTCACATTACTGCACGTGCAACCCACACTTCCAGCCCTTGGAGAGTCCCTGGGGCACTTACAGCAGATCTGGAGGAGACCAGCCAAAACAACAGGCAGTATTACACTGAGATAAGCCCCAGCTGGCTTTTAGGTGATCTTTCATGATTAAGAATTCCCCTAGTAGACCAGAAGATCAATGTGGCAAACACTACATATAAAGAACAAAAAGATAACCTTTATCCCCAAAGAAACATGAGGGAGCAAAGCGAAGAGTATAGAGATAACACACGTGCATCCAAAGCACAGTGGAACAGGAGGCCAAACCAGGGTAGCCCATCTTTAAACAACAGCACCTTAAAACACCATGCAGAAATTTTAACAAATTGCTCCAGAAAGCAGCAGTGGCCAGGAAAAAGATGCTGGAAGGCACAACGACACTCAGCTAGAAGTGTTTTGTGCCTACACTTCATGCTGTGCTAAAGCAGAAGTATATATTGCTGAAGTACGTCTGGCAACTCGTATTTGTCTGAGCTGGCTCAGGATTTTTTCCTGCCTTGCAAACTGATCTCAGCAGATCCAAAAACGAAAATAAACCTTAAAAAAAAAATATATATATATTCACTGAAAACTCAAAAAAATTTAATCCACCTCCTGTTGTGAACAAGACAGCTTTGTGCCTGTTTACTCCAACACAGAGTATAATTAATGTAAGTACTGCAGTGCAAAATTAACAGTTGAAAAACCAAGTGTAAGAATGGTCATTTACCTGCACACACACCCCCCGTGTGTGCTGGTGCAAATACAGGAACCATCTGCAAAACAGCAAGTGTACACTTCGTATTATATGCTAGAAGTATTCCCAGCCTAGTACCTGCGAGACCCTGAGCAAAACGCTTAACCTCCCATTTCCCATCTGGAAACGAGGATGTCAATCTGTTTCACACGGGTAACTTCGAGAAACAACTGCATCGCTGACTGGCCACCGTTTGTTGAAAACTGCCAAATAAATGGCAAGCGCATACCCTGAGTCAGTTGGGCGTTCAAGATTCCAGCATGAACTAACAAACCGTGCGGTTTTAGGTATTTAAAATGAAAGGAGGAAAAAAAAAAAAAAAAAGGCAATTTCAAGAGGTAATACTAGCCCTGAGCTGAGTCCCTCGCCATGAGCCTTTGCTGATGACTATCTTCCATATCAAGTGATGATCTGCCCAGCACTGCCAGTTTGCCCTGCTCCCAAGGGACAGAGTGCTTACTACGGCTTGAATTTGTTATTGCCTGCTAATCCCTCGTGGTGCTAATTATACCCATTATCAGTCTGTCTGATTGTGCCTGACGCATGTCCAATATCAAAATGTGCAGTACTGTAGGATGTCAAATCCCTATCAGATTTGCACGGGAAGGGGATGTTTCTAAGGTGATGTTTCAATACAGCAGGTTTATATATTTATGCGAGATAAACAATGGATTTTCAAGGACTCCAGAACACAGTCTCTATGGCAACTATAGGCAGAACTAGGGGGACGGAGGGGGAGGGAGGGAGGGAGGGAGGGAAAGTTCCCACATTTCTAAATACTCCAAGCAGAGCGGTTTGAAGTCCATTTTCCAGGGACTACTTATACCAGGAATTGCAGGTGAAACGTGTTGCCTAGGTTCATACATGGATGCAAATAGTCTAGTTTTAGGCACATTGCTCCCCTCTGGTTTTATGAAATCTGCTCAGGGATATTTGATAAGACTGCAGAAATGGTTGCCTTAATATTCACCTAAGAAAAACTCCACATAGATTACACACAAAAATGCTACAGCCAGCCAAGATTTGGAGAGCCACAGGGAAACCATGATCCTTCCTAAAGGGAACACCTGGCCTTAAGCGCAGCTCAGCAATGCTCCACATGAAAGCTGCGAGCTCATCTCGGCGCACCTGACCGCATCAGGTTTAACCTTAATCCCTTTAAGTCAGATCCCACCACTGTTTTATTTCCACTGCTTTTTCAAATTAAATTATTAAAAGGGAAAACAAGAAAAACCTAATTATGATGGACTGAGAGGCCCAGCTCAATGTCAAACAGAGTCACTATAACCAATTCAACCACATCTAGCTTCTCCCACTGAAAGCCAGACCTCAAAAGTCATTACACACTCATACAAAAAGCATATTATATATCATTTATTGTTATCATCAACAAAATTGGGATCAGACAAAGAAAATAACGATGAAGAAGCAAAGTGATAATGTTGAAGAAATGCTATCCTCCTATCTCCAGTGCAGGCGATTCTACCTTGGTATCTAACTCATTAACGAAGAAGCAAAGCAAAGAGGAAAAAATGGTCAAAGAGCCCATGTTTTATTCTGTCACCTCTAAACCAAGGAGACCTCTTCTGTCGATGAGCACCAGCAGGCTGGCAACCTTCAAAAGAACAACATGGGTTTTCTTCCCCTTAAGAGGCAGCAGCAGATAACATTTTCATTCTTTCTCTGTCAAGTTCCTTGCTAGTTCCTGACCTACAGAGCAGGACTTTAAAGCTTCTCTAGTATTCCATCACAAAAGCCTTTTCCATTTCAGGAGCACTTTGCAACCCGTTATGAAGATGTCTGCTGTAAAGAGATTACATCTGCCTTATTGGCATGAAGAACTGCACGGGAGAGATGTAAAGTAGAATTATCTATTTGCCTAACAGTCACCTTCTACTTTACAGCTACATTATCACCTCCACTCACATCCAGCCTTTAATTCTGACCAGGTTTGTATTCACCACACAAACCCGTACAGGCACATACACAACTGAAGGTTGGTAACACAACTACTGGCTGGTATATTCCATGGGGAATCTCTCCAGACAGTTTACTCCTCTGAGGACCATCAGCACCAGACTCGGCATCACAGAGTCCTCCCGCACAAAGCCAGACCTACCGGTGGGACCCCTCGGCCCCGCCACTGCTACGCCAAGAAGCTGAGCAATTCTAGGGTCACCCTGGTATTTTAATGCCTAACACCATCATCTAAAACCACACAAAGTCATGTACTGAATGGTTATAACCTCAAAAAGAAACAAATAATCCATTCTTAGTATAGTTCCTCACGTGAGGAAAAATAGAACAAAGCAATCCTAGTAGCAAATAGAAAGAAATGGCCCAGTAACCGATTCCCAACTATACTGGTATATGCAACACATCCGTAATAATCCACTTTCACTGCTAGCTCTCCCGAGTCACTTCAGCTAACCTAAACCTTTTTGCCTTAGTTTTGACCTGGCGTTCACCCCAGCAGTGCCACCACCACCTGCATTTGTGCGTATCATGACAGAAAAAAAGACCAGTTCGCATCCTGTTAGCCTAAAGCCACCGACAAGCTGACTTCTCACGTGTGGCTGCATAACCAGGGTGACTGTGAACCGAAGCTGTAAGCAGCTTCCAATCAGACTAATTTCAGAGTTAACAACCAGAACATAAGCAGACCAAAAATACTAGGTGGGGGAGACTACAGGGAAAGAGCTAGAAGAGAACAGAGACATTTAATTCTTGCTCATATGCCCTGTAAATGCTTAAACTGGGGCACTTCAAATCCTCAGTGAGTTTCTGTTCCAACACATCCTTAGAGAAGGACTGAGATTATCACAAAAGCCTCGGTAAAACAAAAATCAAAACAAAGAAATCCATACTTTAAAAGTCAACTGAAAATGTGCCTGTGAGTTTGCCTAAAAGGACATTCCTAGTCCAGGGAGTGGTGCACTGATGACCTCACCAAGCTGCAAACTCGGGCCAGGAAGTGTTTTGCTCATGTCTTCAAAATAGGAAGCTGGCACCCGAGTTATACTCGTCGGAATCGATAATCAAATTAAAACCAATAACATAAATTCTCTTACAATCAGAACGCAGCGTTGCGCCTTAATGAGCCATTTTATGAAGCCGTCACTAAAGTCTAATATTAAACTTGAACATGATGCATGGAACAGTTACTGAGGACAGATCTCTCAGCGTCCTTTGCTGCATCACTCAGGAAAGCTGATATTTTACCCTTCTGTGCATTCCTTCTCATTGCCATTAAACTGAATCTCTGCCTTTTGCTTGGAGTGAATCCCAGAAGTGACAGATGCAATAAGCATGAAGATTTAACTTGAAAAAATCCAATGATGTTTGAAAAGGCAGCTCACTAGAAGACAGAGTAATGCCAACAGAGAACATGGAGACACACAAATGCTGATTAAAGCAATCCGTATAAAAGGCTACAAGTGACCATCGAAAAATTACTATTATGAAGAGCTATATTAAAACAAACACAAAGCAAATGCTCCCTCACACGTACCCAAGTGCGTCGGGTGTCACCATGGCTACTGAAAATACTAAAAATGTATATACACAAAATTAACATGCGTTGACTTTATCACAACAGTATTTGATCTACTTTTGTGCACACAGTCTTTAGCAAACACGAATATTAGCTGCAATAAAGCGTCTCGGTGAGTGCACAGCCATCTGTTTTTTTCCCCTTGAGCAGAAAAGATGATTCAATGCTTGTTATTCAAATGAAAATCACATATATCCTCTCCTGCCTCACGCACAAGATACCCGCTGTTTTCTCCAGCCATCGCACATCCAGCACATACGGACACGCTTCTCACAGGCCGGGCTGTGCCAGTTCACACCATTTTCCCCACACTTCCAGCAGGCACAGAGCTGCTTCCCACACGTGCTTAGAGAGGCACGCGAAGACAGGGGATAGTGGCAGGTGATTTGGAAACAGCCCAGCCTAAAATTAAACCAGAATCGGTATCAGCAAACTGAAAAAAACAGCCTAGTATATTCAAAATGTCACTCTTTCATTTTGCTGTCATCCTTGGTCTTGCTTATACTAATCCACACGCATGAATAGGCTGAATGGACCTGCTCAAACAAACACGTACAGGACTGAAGCTACAGCTATTAAAAAAACCACACCACTAATGCATATCACTTAACAATAAAACTGCATCAATCAGTTTTACTTTTGTTTCCAGTCAGCTTTCAGTCTTTTTTTTTTTTTTTTTTTCCAGACCTGTCTCCTGTGCAGTCACAGCATCACATTGTCTAGAGCGGGGTACTCCTGAACGTTGGTGGGGTTGCACATCGGCTGCTTTTCCGTGCATCGGGAGAGGAGAAGCAGCTAATTTCACAAAGCACAGACAAGCACTAACCTTTAAATTCTGGCCTTTGACATATCGCTATTAAAACAACGTGGCTTTCTGCACAGAAAAAAAAAAGCCCAGGAACATGTCATCCAACCCAGGACTTCACGCATCTCCCGAACAGGCTCAGTAACGGCGTGACACGAAGCATCAAGAAATAAACCACAAAACTCAACCCTCGAGTCATCTTTTGTCCTCTGCAACGTTACACGGTGGCAGCGGGGACGCGGCGCTCCGGGGGAGGGGGACACACACACACACACACACACACGCAGCCACCGGTGCCATCGAGCTGCTGCTGCAGCGCCATGAAAGAAAAAAAGGGGGGGACAAAAAAAAAAAAAAAAAGAAAAACCTGACGAATAAAAGAAAAAAAAAAGGGGGAGGAAAACCTGGCGAATAAAAAAAAAAATTCCCTCCTTGCAGGAGCAGCCGGGGCTGGCTGCGGGCATCAGGTGTGCGGGGCGCAGGGGCTGCCCCCGCCGCGGCGGGAGAGCCCGGCCCCGCCTCGGGCTCGTCCCGCCGGCAACCTGCGAGCCCCGGCCGGATGCCGGGAGCCGGCGGCGACCCCGAGCCGCTCCGCTACCTAATAAGGAGGGAACCGGGGCGGGGGGGGTGAAGCCCCGGGCTGAGCGCGGCGCCCAACCGCCGGCGCGGGGAGGGCGCTTCCCCCCGCAGGCCCCGGCGCTGACAGCGGCCGCCGCCTCACCAAAAGGCTTGGCGGCAACGGCCGGCCCCGCGCAGGAGGAGCCGGCCCGGCCCGGCCCGGCCCGGCCGGACCCCCCCCACCCCCGCCTCACCCTCCCGGTGCCCGCCGCCCTCCCGCAGGCACCGCGGCGGGCCGCCCTCCCACCCCCGCTCCCCGGTTCCTCTCTCTCCCCTCATCCCCCCGCCCAGCTCCGTGGCGCGCACCGCGATCCCGAACCGCCTCCCCGCGTCCGCTCCTCAGCCCGGCGGAGCCTCCGCCGCTGCTGCCGCCGCCACCGCCGCCGCCGCCCGACTGACCGACCGACGGCGGCGGGGTGGGGGGGTGGGCGGTGCGGACGCCAAACCCCGCCCCCTCTAGCCACGCCCCCGCCGCCGCGCGCGCAGGCCACGCCCCCTCCTTTACTGGCACCGCGCGTTCGCGGGAGGGGGGTGGGCGGCGGGTGTGAGTGACGGCCCGTTTAGCCAATGGCGGCCCCGCCGCCGCGCTCGCTCGCTTTCGCGCTCTTCCTCCGTGCGCCTCGCGCGCCCCGGCAGCCGCGAGACCCTCCCTGAGGGGACCGGGATCCCCCCCGCGCCTGTCCCCGCTCCCCCTCACAGCCCCGGCGGCGGCGGCGCGGCAGCCCGGTTCCCCTCAGGCGCTTAGCCCCATGCCGGTGACCCCCGCTCTTCGCCAGCCGGCCTCAGGCCTCTTCCCCCACAGGCCCAGCAGCGCTGGGATGGCACCTTCGTCCTCTGCTTTAGCTACCCAAGGTGCGAGCAAAGGGAGGGGTGACCTGGCCAAAGGCCAGAGAGGTTTTTGGGGGCACTACTGCAACGAAACCGAGAATTGCGATGAGTGAAGGCGCAACCCCGCGGATGCGGCTCCTGGTGAGCCCTCGGCCAAGCAGGGCACAGCTAGAGCCTTGCTGTGGGTAAAAGCAACGCTGGAGAGAAGCGACAGCCCTGCAAGAAAAACAACCGCGTCGCCTCGTTTTGTCATGCCGGCTTGCTGGGGCCTGCAGGAAATGGCACTGCCAGCAAGGCGGTGACAAAAGGCGAGCTTAAACCCCTGCTAAAAATCACGCTTCGATGAGAAAAGCAGGACAGCAGCTTGAAACCAAAGGTTCTCCCCGCTGCGCTAGAAGTAAAGCTACTTCTGGGGATGCTGGCTTATGTGGTTGCAAAGAGGGTTTTTATCTCCGCTGTTCAATGAAAGAAGCTGAGTTATTAGTAAATGACACAGTAAAGAGTAAGAAGGTGAGTACCTGCACAGAAATACCTCAAGGCACGCAGGATAATACCACTCTCAAGGGCTGTGTGTTTCTGTTCCTCCGGGGAACTTGAGGGGCGGATGAGTGATGCTAGATCGGTGCCCACGTTGTGCAGTGTTTACCATACATGGCCAAAACCAAAAGCTAGTCTAGCTTCCTTATACGTTTTGACCAATATTTGCAAATTCATTTGCATGTGGTTAGGTGCTTAAGGGGCCTAATTTTTCAGGGGAGCGACACACCCGTAACTCCCCTGATAACCCTTCAGAGTTTGGAGAAATATGTGTGTGGTGATGAGCTGAGAACCCTCCTTTTCCCCTGTGAAACTGTGACAGGACTGTGAACTACTCCCTGTTAAGTGATGGCTGGGTGTTAAAACATGCAAAAAGCCTCGCTGATACATGTGTGGTGGTTTTGCTGGTGATTACAGCTGCTGGAAACATCAGATGCCAAAGTAGCTACAAATTAAACAAACAAATGTTATCCAACGTGTTAAACTTTGACACCAGTGTAACCACTGATTCAATAAGCGGGAGTCTCCTACCTAGTGAGCAACACCTTGATAAAAAAATTAGACACCCAAAGATTAGAGTTGCAAGCCTGCATCCCTGCAACGCACTGCCCGCGGCACCAATTACCATGAAATTAATACCTTCCTTCTGAAAGCCAGCCCAGCACACTTACTCTCCACCCTCCTCCCTCAAACAATCTCTTTAAAGCTAAAAAAGAAGAAAACAAAAGCAGTTTGGCAGCCTCGAAGCAGACCTGCAGGTAATCTGTAGTTCAGTGGGTTTGGGCTGTGATTCATATTTTCCACGTAGGTACGTGACTTGCTGAAGGTCACACAATGAGTCAGTGATAGAATTGAGTGTCTTGACTGCCAGTCCCACGGCCACTAATTTATTAGGAGTCTCAAACCTGTGCATGTGGCTTAAAACTTTATGAAAAACTATTAATAAAAGCATATAAAATCATACCTAAAAATACACATATGTATAGCTCCTTCTAGCTCAGAAGAGTGGGCAAGCTTGAAATGATATTTTAATCATGTACCAGGCGATGCTTTACCCTGGATTGGAAAAGAGCGAAGGCAGCAGTACCCAGCACTACGCAACAGCTTGGAAGAGCAACCAAGGAAGATTTTTGGCATCCATCTAAAAAGAGAGCGATGCACAGAAGACGCGCAGTGAAATTTGTCCTGAGAAATCTGACTGACAGCTAATCCTCTCCATAACTGCCACCCAAATGGTCGGTTCCTGGCTCGCACCGGCGCGGCAGGGACGGACACTCCTGCGGCGCAGCTCGCTTGACACGGCGTTGGAAGAGTCACAAAGGACGGACTCAGAAGGAAACGATACCTGTTGAATTTTCGCTAGTGCTTCCTTAAAGGTTTCGATGGAAATGCTTCAAAGATCACTCGGATCCCGACCTGGATTAATGAGCCATTTAGATGGCAGCGGCTCACCGTACAAGGCAATGAAGAAATGGCATACATTTCAGGCTGAAGTCTTCATCAACAGAGGGAATGGCTAAGCTTTACACACGCCTCTGGTTCCACTGTAAACAGTAATCTTCATCACTTCAGCTAAATAACATCATTCTAACAAACAGGACTTAAATTATAGGCAGTGATGTAAGCCTAACAGCTTGTCAAAATATGTCACAAATTCTAATTTTTGCAAAGGAAAATATCCTATTACCAAATGCTTGCAGCTACAGGAACCACACAACAAAGTTTGTCCTTCTATTTTATCAGTACCAGCACGCCTGATTATTAAATGTTGCAGAAAAGATTCAGAATTTATTCAAAAATACATTTCACTAGTTTTACCCATCCCACATATTTTACCCTCTGCTACATCGACGCACGATTGCTGCAGTCAGACTATCTCACAGTCTTTATACGGAAACAGCCCCGTGTCTGCAGACTCCACCTCTGAAACTTATGTCAGCAGCTAAATTTAGCTTCCTTGCAAATATGCATCGATTCCATCGCTGCAATAAATCACGCTGGTTTGTTCCTGTGATGATCTTGACATGCCTTATAAGTAGTGCGTTCGGTATGCCCTGCAGCCTTCCTTGCCCATGGGGTGTTATTAGTTAAAAAAGGTAAAGAAAGACACAAACACCTGAGGCACCTCTTTCTAGGAGAAATTTTGATGGCTTCTTTGGCCTTCGGCTGATATTATGCAACTTGGCTCTGAGCAATCTTAGATGGACGGCAAACCCAGTCATTCAGAACCAGTAAAGTCACTCGAGGGATGAATTTGTCGTGAACATTTCAATTTGCTTAAATCCTCATTGCTAAATATATTCTGAATTAAGGAAAACAGCTTAGGGAGGGTTTAGAGAGATCAGCAATTTAAAGTCCTGTTATTTTGCAGCTTAACTTCTAAATCACGTAAAATATGCCAGACACAACAGTTTGTGTTTTGGCCCTCGGGTTTACAGATATCCAAGTTATACAACTTTTAAAGGAAATTTGTGTCCACTATTTATCTATTTATTTCTTGAAGCCTTTTGATTTATTATTATACTTAAACAACTTTACAGGAAGCACGAGGTTCTCCCACTTGAAGGTTGGCTATTTTTATATTTCTTCTCCTACGGCTCTCATGATTTAGGTAGGCAAGGCCAGATTCAGCTGCTCCCGTTGAAATCGGTGATGTGATCTTATGTTTCACTTAACATTACTGGAATGTCGGGCTTTTTTTATGCAGGGAAATCTGAATTGATGGCAATGAAAAACAAAAACAACCAAGCCATCTTCTGTGCATGGAATAGCATTAGATTTACTCTTTTCGCCTCAACATCCGTTGGACACATCGTGAATGGCAAGGGTGGCTTTATTAAACTGCCCACAAGCCTGGCTTTTAAGGGACATTTCAATGATCATCAAAACGTTGAGCAGCTGCCAAGACAAAATTGTACTAACAGCCACCACGGAACAGCTCTCGATTATGGCTAATCAATTCTGTCTCTTGGACGGGATTACGTGCTCTGCCCAGGGAAGCGTTGCCCTGTGCTGATCTGTTCCCCAGATCCAGCAAAGCATTTGCCTGGAGAGAGAGTGAGAGAGCGAAATCCATTTGGTTTGGCCTTATTCAATCCTTGGCCAGAAAGGGGAGCTGTAGAATTATGGAATGAAGATAAGGAGAGCAATATGTTCAATCAGATTTTTAAAATAACAGCCAGGAAGGGATTAGTGTGTGAGAGTGTATTAGAGCGTGCGGACAGGGAGGGAAGAGGAACACGTGAATTAAAGCAGAGGGTGAGGAGTCAGCACCCCTTAGGTTTAATCCCGGGTCTGTTCCACCTTCCTGCGAGACATCGAACGAGTCCCTGCGCTACTTCCAGACCCAGTAAATCGGGGTCAGATCGCAAGCCCCCTCCCCAAAGGGTAACAGAAATCCGCTGTGGTGAGCGAGCGCTTGCAATGGCATCGTTTGTGTGCTGCTTGGGACGGACGGAAGGCGCTGGAGATTGATAAGGAAGAATAACTGAACATTAGATCAGGATGGATATTAATAATTTATGCTACTGTTATTAATGATTTACAATACATTTCATAAAGCACATTTATTGCTGCATATACACACGCTCACGCATGTCATATGCAGTAATGCAGATGTCATACACATCCCTGCCAGCTCCTCTATAGGAAAGGCACAGAAATCTGGGCTGCCCTCAGGTTTTGCAGAGAAAGGAAATCTCTAAATTAATTTCCAGCTAGTCTGTTTCCTCATGTATTTTTCTTCATCATTGTACAGGACCGTAAAGTATATTTTTCTTTCTTTTTTCCCATTTTTGCGATAAAAGGGAGGTGGTCCCAATACCTAATTAAAATGCTGGGACACCAAATAAAAATGAAGCAATTAGTTGCAACAGATGGGATTTTCTTTGTTGCTATCTCCACTACACCAGATGATTAGCTAGGAAGAGAGAGACAAGAAAACAGAACACAAAAAAAAAAAAAAGTAAAAAGCAAGCTATATTTTATTTACAACATGAATAACCTGGGATTCACACTTCCTATCTTTCTGAATAGCAGAAAAAAATTAGCCAGGCACCACATAACGAGCAGGGGCTTTGAGCAGCGAGCGGTGACGTGAGGCTTGGCACTGTGATTCCTGCAGCACTCCGTGTTACACTCATCACATATCCTAGTCTTGGCCTCGTTATTCAGCCAGTTTTGAATCCTTGTACCATCTTGTTCTGTTTCTCTCCCTGCTGTCTAGGATCAAGTTGGACCAAAGGTGCTGGAAAAGTCAGAGGTACAAGAAAGGAATCGTATAACGGTAAGTATATGCGAGATGTTCGTGTTCAGTTAGGCGGTATGACAGCTGGGAAGATGTATGTTTAGGAACAGATTTTTTAAAAAAACAACAGGATATAGCAAAATGAGAAGCTATTCCTGCTCTTCTTTATTGCAACATTTTCACAGTTCAGCACTGGAATAGATTGTCTTGACCCTCCCTCCCTATTTCTCCTGAAGAACAAGCAGGTCAACACCTGTCAGGAGTGATTTAGCTGTAGCCAGCATTGCCTTAGGGATGGAGCCCCATTTCCTGCAGTCCCTTCTCACCCCCTTCCTCTGTAAGATCACCTACTGCATCCACCTGCTCCTTCTATTCCCTGCAAAAGAGCCATGCCTCACTGCTGATGGAAACATCCCTCGGCTGAGCTGGCTGGTGAAAACACACCATGTCAGCCCTACCACTGAATCAGGCGAATCTCCCACTTGAGGAGCGGAGAGGCTGCGTCGCTCCAGACACCCTGATAACACCAGTACTAGCCCTGCTCACGTACGGAGCCTGAGTCTGTCAGATGGCACATAGTTTGCAATGACAAATATTTCACAACCCTATTTCTTTGCATCGTGAGAATGATCATGTGTCTTCAGATGCTTCCTGACAGGATAGGATCTATTTTTCATCGCTGTAAGGCTTTTTGTTATCACTCACTCACACACACACACAAACTCTGTGGCAATGTTCATATTCTGACTCGGTTTTGTGACTTCTGCGAACGAGAGTAATTGACAGCACAATGTACCAAGCATGGTGGGATAATCACACCTATTTTTTAAGTAAACATGCTATTCAATTCAAAGCTAGCATAGATTTCCTGTGCCTTAACACGTTTATTCTCCCTTATAAGGAAATCCACAATCACAGATTGTCAATAAACAGAAGATGCAAGTCAACCAGCACGGGTCGACACGTCCTTGCAGGATCCAAACTTCCAAACACCCATTTCTAACCTCTCCCTGTTTCTGCACAACTGCCGTTTTACCCGTAAAATTTCAACAATGTTCATTTATCCGTAGTTTTTCGGTCAAAGGGTTTCCAAGTTGATGTCATTCTTCTGAAAGGCTTATTCAGCTAAGTCACAGTGCGGGAGAAAAAGAACCTAAAGAAAATAAAGCTTCCTTTCTGTGCCATAACTAAAATAAAATGATATTGGCTCACCCAGTGCCTAGAGAGACAAAGGCGAATAATCACACATGACAGTGGGAGAAACTATCGTATGGGCACTTCTGCATTGCATCTATCCATCAGAAGCAGTATAGGAGTACTGGATATTATACTTATTTATATACAGGAGAGTCTTCAAAAGCAAATGTCTTACAAAACAGTTTCACTGCAAGAAGTACTTTTATCAAGCGGACAGTAGACGTGAAGCAACACCTGATTTTTGTCCTGCCTGGTTACGACCGTAGATCGCTAAACGTGCCCCGAGCGCATCCCATCTGTTGCTTGGCTATGACAAGGCAGCTATTTTCTGAAAAGCCTCCCAACCGCCGTGTTCCCACCTCCCCTCGCCGCCAGCCCGGGGCTGCAGCGTGCTCCGGAGCCACCCTGGCCCCACGGCACCGCGAGGCAGAGCCAGGGGTGCCAGCCCGCCCCTGGCAGAGCCATCACGCCTCACCTTTTCTGGCAGCGCTGGGCGGTGGCGTCGCTGCCTTCCCCTCTGCTGCCTTGGGCTTTTCAAATGTTTTCTTTGCGTCGGCAACTTTAAGCACTTTCTCATCCTCCTGACTCTTCCTCCCCTTCCGCTCGGGCTCCTCCGAGCCCCCTCCTCCTGCAGTCCTGCCTCCAGTTAGCTGCTCCACGCCTGCAGCTGCCCACTGCTCCTTGGCAGGCTTCACTGCATCGCTGCGGGGCTCCAGCAGTGCCTCCGTCATTGCCACAGTCTTGCTCATACTCAAAGCCAGGCTCTCTTTGCTGTGGGACCTGACAGGAGGGGCCGGTGGGGTTTTTTGCTGGCTGTATGAATCGAGTATCCCTGCATTTGCTTCACCTCCGAGCTGTTGCCTGCTCTCAAGGAGCTGGCTGCTGCTGTGTCTCGAAAGCTTTTCAGTGCCTCTAGCCACTGAAGCATAATTTGCAACCGCAGAGACCATCTTCTCGAGGCTCTTCGCTACCTGCTTGTCTGGCTCGGGCTTCCTGGCCGAATCCTCCTCACTGCTCTGGCCGTTCTGGCAAAGGTCCGGAGCACTGTCAGGCCGGGGGGCGAAGCTCACCGCCTGCCTGAAGCTTTCAGCTGCCTTGCTGCTTTCTCTGGGGACGTAGGAAACAGATGTTGTTGCCTCCTGTTTGCTTTGCAAAATGTAATCCATGAGCATGGCGTTTCGCTCGAAGCTATCTGACCTGATGGGGACACTCGGCTTGTTTCTCTCTGAGGGAGAGTTCAGGGTCAGTTTATTCACTTGCCTGCTCTCTGCACTGCTTTCAGAGTCTGAACGGCTTATCTGCCTCCTCAGGACTCCTTGGAAAGAATTGAGCCTGTTTAGGCTCGGACTTGCCGCTTTCCCATCCCCTGGGTAGCCCTCCTGAATCACAGGTACCTTGTGCTCTGCCGCTTCCCATTCCTCCTCTGGTTCTGCTTCTGCCTCTTCGATCAGGCGCCTGTACTCGCTCTCCTCCAGCCTGTACACCACCGGCTTCACCGTCCGGCCCGTGCCCACTTGCCGGTGCCCGATCTCCAGTTTGTACACTTTTGGAGGGGCTTCTCCCTCCTCCCCTCTCCCGCACCCTGTCGACACGGGGTGCTCTTCCAAGCACAGGTCTCCTGCCAGCCCCCCCTGCCCTCTCTGCCCACTGCTGCTCATCTCTGACTTCTTGGCAGGGGCTGGTGTGTCGCTGCTGGGGTCGGGAAGGTCTCCCCTCTCCAGCCTGTGCCCCAGGCCCTCCTGGCCGAGTTGCAGCTGAGTATAATCCTCACACGTCCCCGCAGAGGCTCCCCGGGAAGTAGCGCAGTCTCTCCCCCTCACCTTACTTGTGTCATCCCGTAAATATCCGTAGTACTGCCAGGTGGAGGCTTCCATGGCCAGCAGCTCAGTCACCGTAATTCCTTAATTCCTGGTCCAAATGCTTTGAAAGTGGCCAGCCAAGATTTCTCCCCACCTTGGGTCCCGGCAGACTTTCAGCACCGCCTTCTCCTTCCTCCACTACTGGGAGAGACAGAGGCAGCTTGGAAGCCTCCGTGCCTGGGTCATGTGAACCGGCGGTTTTTAGCCTCATGGCCAGCAGAGATGAAAATGCACATTGGCACGATGGAGCCCATCCTCTGCGGCAGGGCAGGAGGCTCTCTCCTAACACAACAGCTGTCAGAGTTGATGCTACGCTGGTCCCTACCCAAATATATCCCACCTGAATAACTGCAAAAGAACCCCCCAGCTTCTAATTCACTGGTCCACAGCACTTTCCGGGCAGGACTTGCTGCCCATCTGCATCTTTCTTCAGGGACTCTCCTCTTTTCCCCAACCTGCCGCGGCAATAACTCCCTATGCTCCCGTGCAGCAATCCTCCCTGGCTTCCCTCCGATCTCGCTGCTTCCCCAGTGATTTGCTGCGGCTCATCTGGGCAGGATCACCTCCCTCAGCTCCTCCGTGGGTTCCCCGGAGAGTTTGCAAACCCGCAGCCGTGCCCCTGGCGCTCTTCCCTGCCTCCCTGCCCCGCGCCTGACGGACGCAGAGCTCCTTCCTTGGAAGCGGCGCGCAGCCTTGGTCTGCGTCCCAGTGTTTCGGGGAAGAGATACCGCCTGCACCGAGCACGCAGGGCAGAGCCTGATCAGCTGGAATGATCTGTGGGAATATGTTATTGCTAAAGGAGTTGCTGTGACATAGAAAAGACCGCCCGAGATAAACAGAGAAGCCCGACAGCAGCCTCAGAAACAAGTTTCCCTGAGGAGACTCCAAAACACAACTTAGCAAAATTCCCTATTAACGCTTCGGGCATTTCTCTAAACAACCCTCCGAGCAGAAAGTTCCTCCCTTTGGATAATCCTTCTGCCAAACGGGCTCCCGTGGACTCTCCGGAAGGAGGGGGAGCAGGAGAGCTGGAGGGTTTTAATCCGTTTATACACAGCCGGGATGCCTGGCATTGCAGTGAGCCGCCCCAGCAGCTCTTCCCCAGCGCTTTGCCTTTTATGGTGCACGAGGTGCCGGCTGCCCGATCCCAATCCCAGGGCAGCATCCTGAAGTGGGATGCAGAAAAACACCTAGATGGTCCCACACCTCCGGGGTGCTGGGGCTGAGCTGAGTGCTGCTTCCCAGCAGCAGCTGAGTTTACCCCAAGATCACCCTGAAGAGTTTGCAAACAGCCCCCAGCGACCTGCGCCCCGGCCCCAGGCTAACAGCATGGGTGGGGCTGGAAAAGCCTCCCAGGGCCTCAGCCAGAGTCCCCCAGGATCCCGGCAGCCCCCAGCACAGCCGACGCGCTCACACGGGTGGCGTGGGTGACGCATGGACCACTGGCTCTCCCGATGCCACCCCCCATCCCCTGTGCCGGCCACCATCAAGGGATGACGGTTACCCCGGCCCTTATCAGCCCAGGAGCCAGCCAGGCCCACGCTTGCAGGGACAGTTTTTTATCAATGCACGTTGCAGAGCTGCTCTGCAGCAAGACAAAACGCCATTTGTTACCACTGGAAGTTTTAAATCCCTGCTGAGGCTGCCCAAAACAAACACAACCACTTCCCAGCAGGACCAGGGCTGGGCTCCCGAGCCGAACTGGGAGCAGGCGATACTCCCCGCCAACACCAGTGGTGTTGGGGACCAATCCCCCCAGGTAGTGAAATGCTGCGGCAAGATTTGCTGACATCATGTGAGGGACAAATTTTTAAAGCCACGTCAGCTCTCCGGGGGATAAACTCACCAGACTCAGGCACGCTTGACGTTGGCACAACGAGCTGATCAATAATTCGGGGTTCTTCCCCTTGCGCCAACACCCTTGCCAAAGCCAAATACACTCTAAGTTTCTCACAAACCCTCATGATTTGGAGATATCACCCTGATTTTTTTGGCTTGGCCTGCGTGGGGATGGTAGAGCCCAGGATGGGTTGTTGGACCTGGGTTTGCCCTGCCCCACAGCCTTTTGCACCGCTTTCCTGCGAGCTGCTTGTTAAACACTCAGGACAGTCTGACACGGGAGCAACGTGGTTTCTGCTCCTGAACCGTCTGCATAAAAGGAAATGGCAGCTGCAGCAACGTCATGGCTGCTGCCCCATCCTTCAAAGCAGAGAGGAAGAGACTTTTAGGGAATATGCAATGCCCAGGGCAAGGGCCGAGGCTGGAGCAAACCCGACCGGCTCTTCAGCCGCTCCCCGGCCGAGCAGCAGAGCTGTGGTGAAGCCATCAGAAATGTGTGTGTGTGTGCGTGTGTATGTGCATGCGGAGGGACCTGCCACCGCAGGAACTCTGGCAGCAGCACGCTTGCAATGGCTGAGCAGAGAGGGAACCGCGCTGGCAGCGTGGCTCAGCCCGCGCCCACTGCGGCAACCAGCTCGTCTCCCATCGGCAGCACTGACTCTCAGCTTCTGCTTAGAAAAATATTTACATTTCTACCTCTTCAGAGGCCAGCATGGCCATCCAGCCACCACCCAGTGTAAATAGACACAGAGGCATCACAGAATCATCCCGGTTGGAAAGGACCTTGAAGCTCCTCCAGTCCAAGCATTAACCTCACGCTGACCGTTCCCAACTCCACCAGATCCCTCAGCGCTGGGTCAACCCGACTCTTCAACCCCTCCAGGGATGGGGACTCCCCCCCTTGCCCTGGGCAGCCCATTCCAACGCCCAACAACCCCTTCTGCAAAGAAATCCTTCCTAAGAGCCAGTCTGACCCTGCCCTAAAACCCTGGGGCTGCAGGCAGCTGGAGACCCGCTGCCGCTGCAGCAGCTTCTGCCCTTTGCTGCGGTGGGCTGCTGGTGCCGAGGTGCAGCTGTGGCCCTTTGTTTCCTTCCTGTTGCTTTTCTGTGCATGTCACTTTGTTCACCAAACCCAGCCTTGCTCACCTGCCAAACTCAATCTTTTCCCCCAATAGCATCATGACAATATCTGCTCACACCCCTCTGGTCACCCAACCTCAACGTGAAACTGGGAAACGCTGGTAGGGAACCATCCTCCCCCCATCAGGGGCAAAGAACGGAGTTGGAGGGTCCTCGAGGGGGTCTGCTCCTTTCTGATCACTGCTCGGGACCAGCCAGACCTCGCCTCTTCCCACCAGCCCAGTCCCAACCAGGTGAGCACCCAGCGCCAGGCTGCCCCCGCCATGATTTGCCCACAGAGACTTCATGCTCAGGCATCTCCTTTCGCCAGCAAGGCTATAAATAAACCCTCCGACGGTCGCTGGAGAGAATTTGTGTTGCTCCAGATGTTGCCTGGCTTTGCCATAGCAACATCACAACAGGATGTAACATTCGTCATAACTAGAATCGCACCGTAAAGAAGCCACTTTCAATCCTAACAAAAAAAAAACAAAAAAAACCCCAAAAGACACACAAACTCACCGGCAGTCCCAGGGCACCCTCCAGTCATCTCACAGTCCTCTTGTGGTGCCTCTCTAACATATAACCCTGACACACAAACCCGCCGACGGCTACGGCAGGGAGATCTCCATCTTTGGGAAGCCGAGATGAGCAGGGAGCGTCGTCTTGTGAATCCGCCAAGGGAAGTGTGAATTAAATGAGCCAACAGCAAACATCTGACCCCAAAATGGCAGCAGCTGAGGGACAGACTTTGTCCCAAGGACCTCAGAAGCTCTTGTCTGCCCAGACCGCAGCGCTGGGGCTCCTGGCTCAGTGCAAGAGCTTCCAGCTCTGCTGCGGCTCAGCGCTGGAGAGAGTTAACCCCGGGGTGTAAAAGCCGTACACACACACACACACACTCGCTCCCACTGATTTCCTTCGTGTGTCATCACATAAGCGTGTCTGGGCAACTCTCAGGAGGCCTTGACACAAAGCCAAGCACTCTGTGCCGGGCGACTCAGCCCAGGGTCTCTGTCCTCCATCAGGGCAGTGTCAGATGTTGGTTCCAGCTCCTGAAGCTGCAGCTCCCGCAGCGGGTACCTGCCCGCACAGCGACAGCCCGGCTCAGCACCCTGCTCCCGCCGGGCCAGAGCCACACGGCGCCAGGACATGCCCTCAGGTGCGAGAAAAAGACCAAACACACACCCCCCCCCCCCGCCCAAACCCACCCCAGGGAGGGCTCCATCCTCCATCATTCACAGATTATTTTCCCAGCCGGTGTGCGAGTCCCTGCCAAGCTGTGAGCACAGCCCAGAAACGCGCTGGTGACACGAAGCGGCATCAGCCAGCACGTGTCACATGGGGCTCCAGGGCGATGCTCAGCTGCGAGGTGAAAGGAAAACGTCCCCCACCCCCTCACTGTCATGCGCCCTTATCGCACCGGAATCAAACCCGGCCTCTGCTAAGGCTGCGGCAGGACTTAAATCACTTAGTTCACCCCAAAAAGTTTGCGCCGGAGCTCTGCACACACGAGGAGTTGGTAAATTAGCAGCAAGTGCTGGTTCCTGCCCAGGCCCGGCTGGTTGGACCCGTTGAGAAGGTTCCTGCTCCTCGGGGCGGCCGGGCTAGGTGGCAGACAGCTGCCAAATCAAGCCAAATTAACCCCCAAAAACCCACCCTAAAAAGCAACTATATCTGGTGGGGGTTAATGACTCTTGGAGGCAATTAGCCAGTGTGCCAAAGCTGGAGAGCATCCCCAGCCTGCGCGTTGCTCCCCTGCCAAGGTAAACACTGACATGTTCCTCCCTGAAGCCGCTCTGAGAGCGAGAACAATCCCAGGCAGCAACAAGGCTCCTCGCAGGCACCCGAGGCAGACGCCTGCTGTTTGCCTTTAAAGGCAAAATTCGGTGAATGCCCGGGAAGGGCTGATCCCACCTCGGGTGGATCATGGGGCGGCAGCAGGATCGGCTCGGGGGGGGGGGGAAGAGCCGCATCGCAGGATTTACCTCCTCAGCTTCCACACACCGGGGCTCTGCTCCTCGGAGGAGACCGCAGCTCGGGGCTGGGGGAATTTAAAGGCCCATGTTGCTGCGGTAGCACCAAGCCCCTCTCCAAATAAGTCGAGGGCTCAGCGCGGTGCAGGCATTGCTTTACGCTGCCAATGCCCACGCGGTGCTGGGGAACACACGCCGGAACGCCAGCAGCTTAAACCCAGCTGGGGTCTCTGGTCAGAGGTTAGACAGAGGATTACAGGTTCCGTTCTGCCTCCAGGACTGAAGCATTGTTCTATTTCCTTCCCTTTTTCCCTTAAAAAACCTGCAAGTGAGCCCAGGCCGCGGCTCGGGTGCGTTCTGCAGCACTTGCCATCCCAGCAGGGCAGCTGACAACGCATCCAGCGCTGCAAGGACACAACCGGGAGGGACAAAGGCAGCTCCCGATGTGGCCTTTGGGGGTGGCAGAAAACAGCCCAAAACAAGGGGAGCGCAGCCAGGGCAGACACGAGGAGATAACGCGGGAGCCGGGCAGCGGCTGCTGCTCCGATAATACGTACCCAGCACCTCCTTTTCCTCCCGCCCCCTCCGGGCCTGTTCCCTGCGGCCGGGCTGATCCTTCCCCACTTCCAAAAAACACTGCAAAGCTCGTTTGTAAAAGGAAAACAAAAAAGTTTATTTTTCCTCACAAGAAGCACATAAAATATACAGTACATTTTTACAAACAAAAGTAAAAAAAAAAGTGCATTATGCATCCCTTACCGCGAACGTACAGTACAAAAAATACTGCGTATTTAAATATAAAACCAGAATTAAGAAATACCATGAAATAAAAGGAACGTTGTTGTTACGGGGTACAGCAATCACTGGAACGGTGACACGTTACTCACCCACCCTCCTCTCCGGCTCTGTGGTCACCTCCCGGGAGCCGGCGGGACGCGCCCGAGCGAGGCGAGGACGAGCGGGAGGGCGGCTCCTGCCACCGCACAGACCGACAGCGCCCGGCCTGGCAATAAGGTGCCAGTTTTGTGCATTTCGGGTTTTCTGACAGAACGTGACTGGGTTTGGGATTCACACCCGGCGCTCGGGTTGGGATTCGTGTCCAGAAGGCGGCGGGACGTCTCCCCAGAACCCCCCCTCCCGCCCTGCATGCGTTTCTGCGGCGCTGCATAGATAAAGGGGGGGCCCTGGGGGCTGCGGCCCTTTGGTTCAGCCGTGAGCGGAGCAGGAGGGAAGTGGCGAGCGGCACTGAGCTCAGCGGGGCCGCCAGTGGTAACGCAGAAGTAAGAACGGTCTCACTGCCACCGGAAACACCAAAAGCACCAAAAAAAAAAAAACCAACCAGCAAACAGCAGAGTTTAACAGCTCAGCATAAATACACAGTATTTGTAAACTATTATTAAGGCACTCAATTGTAAAAGAACAATTACGATACGTGGGAGAGGACAAACACATCTACCTTCTCATGCAACGAATCTAAAGAAGTCTGCAAGCATCACAGCTTTGGCTACAAAACCCTTCGAAATGGCACACGAGTGCTTCCGGCGCACGGTGGCTTCGAGCCCGAACCCCCCCCAAACCGTGCCGCTATCCCGACAGCGTCGCGACGCCGCAGCCCCCAGCCCGATGAGCGAGAGCCGAATCCGAGCGCCGGGCAGGGGGACGGCGAGCGAGGCCCCGGGAAAGCAGGGGTTTGTTGGCGGCAGAGCTTGGCAGGCACTCAAGAAAACAGGAAGGAAATAGATTATGTTCGCTCGCATCAGTTAACGGAATTTTTCTGAATTTATTCAAATCCAACCCTCACTTCTTCCCTTGCCCGGGAAGCGTCTGTGGCACTGAGAAAGGTGCCGGTGTAACGTAAAACGGAGAAAAATAAGGGTGCAAGTGGCCCTCGCGAGCCGTGCTGGGATCGACGGCAGAGCCTCGCCAGGCCAGGGCCACACGGGCCCTCCCAGGCAGCTGCTCCGAGCCCCAGGGCCACCAAACGGCCCCAGGGCCACCCACCCCATCACACAAATCAGATTCCGGGCGTAACCAAGGATAATCGTAACGATATGAATGGAGGGAATTTATCGCAGGAGATGGGGATGCGCAGCCACGGGATGCTGACAGCGGGCAGAGGGTATTTCAGTCCGGCTCGGAACACGACCCAGCGTCTTCTCAGCCCTAAGAAGCAAAAGCTTGCGCATGTTTTTCAGGGTTTCCTCACCGCAGCAGCTTTTGCTTCAAATCAGCTTTCAGGGGTGAAACGGGAAGTGGTGCCTTAAGCCAACAACGTACATTGAATTTAAGACTCTTTAAGGAGGGACATTTATTTACTGATTGCCAGTCCCTACAATTCCTCAGGTTTAATATAAAAATGTGGGGTCTTAGCTTAAGGAAGAAAAGATGAACTCTGGGCATTTAGGAGATTAAAACACATGGCTCCCTTTCTCAAGGCTGTGGATATTTGATCAGTACAGACTCAGAATGGCTCCTCTCTCCCCTGCCTCAAAGAGGGGATTTTCAAGAATGGCTTTTGATGGAAATTCTAAAACATGAGCGAGCTCACGCTCCCAGCCTGGTCGTTATATGAGCAAGTCCACCCGTTTGCCTCCGCTGACCTCTGAGATCTGTTCTAACCCCAAAGCCTGCTGCAAACTATCACCCCGAAGGCACAAGCAGCCAGCAGGGATTGCGGTGGGACTCGGAGCACGTCCCCTACGCGCTTCTCAAGCTCTTCCCTCCCGACGTGCCAGTGCACCTCGCACAGAGCGGTCCTTCACCTGGCTGCCCGCCCAAAATACTGAGAAAACGTTCATTTCATAGAGCACCTGCCAACTGCTGCGTTTCCAGCGTCCCCCACGGCAGGACAGCACAAGGAGCAGCGCACAGTAACGCTGGTCTGAGAGTGATCCCCAAAAGCCAGTGTCCGTGTGGGGAGGGACGCGCTCCCCGTGCGCCCGCCAGCCTTCCTCCCGCAGGAGACCTCGCCTGCACCTTCTCTTTGGAGAGCGCCTGTATTTCTGTTTGGCTGCTCCCCACCCCTGCCCCAAGAGCAGGATTTACGCTTCGTCGCCCCGGGCAGGAGGTTGATGCAGCCCCGCAAGAGCTGGGACACGGACACCCGCGCTGGGGCCGCCCAGCGTCAATAGTCCCCCGCCCCGGACTGCGTCAACAGGCCACCGGCAAACCAAGGAGGCAGGAATTGTTCTACCAAACCAACAGCAACGATCAGAAAAGAGACACATTCACCTATCACCTACTGGGATTTCAAACGCGTGGGACACCGGGAGTGCCGGCCCTCCCGCTGGTTACCAACACCCCAGCGAAGAAGGGTCCCCACGCAGGATCCACGACACCGACACAGCATCACACAAAGCTTCACTAGCCTCCACGGGCACTTACTGGCCAGGCTTGTCACGAGTGATCGCAACATGACAATACACGACAGCAAAAACACCCAAAGAACATGACACCTCTCCACCTGAGTGTAAGCCCGTGACAACGACACAGTCTGGGGGTCACCCCGGCCCCAGGAGGAGGCTGTGACGAGTCGCTCGGTCACGCAGCGAAGAGGGACCAATGCCAGCAGGTCACAGTCCACACCAACACAGCTCGACACTCCTTCACATCACAGCCAGGTCACGCGGCGCCGTAAAGCCTCCGGCCCCACGCTCCTCCCGGCCTTTACAGTTAAGGGAAAACCTTCAAACAACGGTAAGTACTGTGGGAAAAGCCTTTTTTTAAAGGAAAAAAAAAACCACAAACAACAAACCAAGACTAAAAGTCAGCAAGAACAGAGGTAGTGTTCATGTCACCATTTTAAGGATTTTTCCACAAGTGCCCTGTTTTAACTCAAGACTTGTGTTCTGTAAAAAAAAAAAAAAGTCATGACTAATTATTTTGTTGAGTCTTTGAAACAGGATATTTCAGCATTTTATATATATAGATAGATAGATAAATAGATACAAATATCTATCTATATATACACACACACAAAACCACATTCTTATACTTGGCGAACAGTACTAGAAATAGCATCCTGCAGGACAACAGGCAACTCACACACAAAGTCCTCTTCTAAGCCATGCAATACATTTTATTTTCCCTTGTGCCATTCATCATGACCCATTATGGTTTTTTTTCTCCCCACTTCGAGTACAAGGAGGGGAAGAAGAGGTGGCATCAGATGAACTACTGCAAGTCAGATGGTAAAACTGCATCGGTGCAATGAATAAACGCCGTAAAAAAAAACCCAAATCCACCTCCCTGCTCCCCCCGCAGAAGGCATCAACTTTTGCCCATCCAAAGCGTGTTCTTCAAGTTTCCGACCGCTGGCTTCGCTGCCAGCTTGGCGGCGACGTCTGCGCTCCTCAGCGTGGGCTGTGGCTCACAGAGCACAGAAGACTCGCTTGAGACAGCCTCTTTTGAGTCCGTCACGGTTGACACATCCATGTCACTCGATAAGTCCTCGGAGGACAAGTTCAGACATCCGAGCTTGGCGAGAGAGTTGGACCTTTTCAGAGGAGAAGACACAGTCAAGCCGGCCAGCCGCAGCCTGGTCTCGATCTCCTGAGTTCGCTGCTTCACCAGGCCGGGTTTGCCCCGCACGCTGTGGATGCTGTCACTGCTGGAGCTGCGCGTCAGGTTGGAGCTCCGGGAGGAGGAGGGGGTGTAGCAGATGGTCTTCAGGAAGTCCTTGGTGAAACTGCTCGTGTGCTCCAACCGACACATGACAGGCGTGGAGGTTTTCTGAGAGATCCCCTCCAAGACGCGTTTCACCTCTAACTTCTCCACGTCGTTTTCTGAGTCTTCGGGGATCAGCGGTGCCGCTCCCAGCAGAGGCACGAGGCCGTGAGGCGGAACCAAATCCTCGCTTTCCTCCGCAATGCTGGAGTCGACCCTGCTCAGGGGGCTGTCTCTGAGCAGCGACGCGGCGGCCGAGGGCAGGCTCTTCAGCCGCTCCAACTCTTTGGTGTGCTTCCTCACCAGGCCCGCCTTCTGCAGCTGAATAAGAGACTCCTGGTGCTGCATCAAGTAACTGTTTGCACTCGGCTTTTCCAAGTCTTTGCTGAACAAGTACTTCAGCTCCTTGGTGGGTTTGCTGTCTTTTCTGGCTAGAGCCTCTTCTTTTACCACTTCTGCGTTAAGGAGGCTCCTCTCACAGTGCGAGTTTCTCCTGGGCAGCAGAGTTCTGACTGGGGTTCTTGGTGCATCTTTTCCTTTCTCCAAAACGCCACAGGGTTGATTGAGTGATTTGCAAGTGCCAGGCTCCAGTATACCAGTTCCTGCCGACAGAGGAAGCGCAGCCTCGTTATTTTTAGTTCTGATGGCTTCCTCGGAGTGTGTCTTGCTGGGCAGGTGGTCAGCCAAGTTGGAGTTGATGTGGGAGAGGAGGGCTGGCTGCGTGCAGATGGTGGTGCTGCGACGCGCGGTGCTGGCGTTCAGCTTCTCGCACTGCTCCCCAAAGGAGTCGGGGGACAAACTGCCCGAGGAATACATACAGTCAGCGCAAGACTGATAGGAAGGCTTGACCTTACTGAGGATCCCAAACACGGCGTCGTGCTGCAAAAAAAAGAAAAGAGGTACAGATAAACGTGCATCAGCAATCAGCGGAGCGAGAGGCACAGACCGCAAGATAAATTTACAGCCAAGCAGATTTGAAACGAAGCCCGTCTCCACTTCTAAGGCCCTGCAGCAGGAACAAAAGCCGCGTACTTTCTCAGCAGACAGTTATCTTCAATGGAAGAATACCTACCGTTTCAAGCGATGGTCATGCAAGCGAGTTGCCCAAAGCAGTTTACAGGGCACCCACGTGTGTGCGCTTGCTCTCGGGCATCTAAATCCACAGCTCGGGCAAGCAAAGCCATGTTCAGAAGCACTTCGAAAAGGAAGAAGCTCGTCATGGAATGAAAGGCTTTATCCAAGTCAAATGAAACTGTGTTATGAAGATGAGAAGAGCAGTTTCACTTGCAGTAGAGTCAGCCATGCTAATCACCTACATTTCAACTCCATACGCACCTCAAAATCCTCTGGGCAACTCCTTTTGCTGTTGTTGTTATTCAAGTTCTCTCTATTAAGCCTGCTCTCCTCCTTGTGCGTGGACAGACGCCGCTTCCACTTCTCCATCGGATTTTCCTCCCTGACGCCGTCCTCCCCCGGCTCCCCAGGGCCCAGCACTATCCTTCCCTTCCGGGGGCTGAAGTCCAGTTTCTTCTTCACCTCCTTCTCAGTGAAGTTGCTCAGCTCTGCCGTCTCCAGGGCTTTTCCCGTCTCCGAAGCTGCAGATGGAGGTTGTCCCACCAGCAAGGCAGCGCGCTGCTCCGCGAGCGCTTCCCGCTCCAGCTCCTCCACGTGGAAAAACCCGCCCCTGTCCCCGGGAATCTTGTTCTCCAGCAGCGTGTCCGAGAGGCGACGGAAGCAGTAATTAAACCCCACGGACACTTCCGTGCCGGCGCGGTTGTCCAGGTACGCCGACTGCGAAGGCGTGTCCAGGTCAGCCAGGCGGTTTTCTAGGTCGATGTCCAAGCTCTCGAGCAAGAAGTCGCCCGACCCCGGGGTGCCGTCTGTGTTCTGGGGGAGGTTGCTCTCTGCCTGCTGCTTCCACAGCTTATTGTGGCGCTGCTTGCTGGGGGAAAGGACAAAGACACCAGTGACTCCCACTGAACTGTAGGATGCTCAGTTCCAAGAACATTCACAGAATCCCAGAATCATCTGGGTTGGAAAAGCCCTTGAAGCTCCTCCAGTCCAACCATGAACCTCACCCTGACCGTTCTCAACTCCACCAGATCCCTCAGCGCTGGGTCAACCCGACTCTTCAACCCCTCCAGGGATGGGGACTCCCCCCCTGCCCTGGGCAGCCCATTCCAACGCCCAACAACCCCTTCTGCAAAGAAATCCTTCCTAAGAGCCAGTCTGACCCTGCCCTGGCGCAGCTTGAGGCCATTCCCTCTTGTCCTGGTGCTGGTTCCTTGGGTCAGGAGACTCATGCCCCCTCTCTGCACCCTCCTTTCAGGGAGTTGCAGAGGGCCATGAGGTCTCCCCTCAGCCTCCTCTTCTCCAGACTAAACCCCCCCAGTTCCCTCAGCCGCTCCCCATCAGACCTGTGCTCCAGACCCTGCACCAGCTCCGTTGCCCTTCTCTGGACACGCTCGAGTCATTCAATGGCCTTTTTGGAGTGAGGGGCCCAAAACTGAACACAGTAAATTCATCCCTTTCCACAACCCGGAACTGAAGGGCTAACCGCTGGGCCCAGCCTGGCAGTCCCACTTGGGCAAAACCAGCTTTAGTGTCAGGATTTTGTCCCTCCCACCTGCCCGCTCCAGTCTCTTTGGCCCAGTGCCCTGCCCCGTACCCATGAGGGGAGCAGCCCTCAGGGGGTGTCCCCCAGGGCAGAGGGGCACCAAGCCCTGTGTCAGAGCAAAACATACTGAACCAAGGTCTCTGCACATCTCACTACACAGTTCCTGCTGAACCAGAGTGAAAAATTTTCCTCCTCTTCCCCCTGTAGAGCAGAGGCCAACAGAGCACGCAGAAACCCTTATGAGATACTACAGCACTTGCAATGACAAAGATTTGTGATTGGCATGGTCACCCAGAGCTGCAAATGATTTGCCTCCAACACTGTCTGAGCTCAGTTCTGCCTCATAAAACAAGAACAATGTTTTGCTGAACAGTACTGGCTGCTGAGAAATACGAAAACCCTCCCCAAATGCAGAGAAACGCTCACTGAATTAAACCGGAGCAGATCTCCCTAGAAGACAGCTAATTTCCATCCAGGGAGGCCTGGCATAGAAAAGGTTTAGAAAAACAAAATTAGCAGAGGCATCTGCCCTTCTAAAGACCCTTCAGACCAGAGCACCACGCACACTCTGCCTGTGTCTCTGAGCACGACACACGTGTGCAAGACATCGACAAAAAACCTACTGCCTGAACAGAGCTTTGGGGAGATCGATTCGCATTTTGCGATACAAAAACCCGAGAGGTTGCCTACAATCGGCTCTTTTACATCCTGCAAGTCCCTTTTCCATTCATCCCGTCACCTTACCTAGCATCTAAAATGCCTTCATACTCCAAAAGCTGTCTCATGAAGCCTGCGTTTGGTCTTGCGATGCTGCGTTTTTGCTTCACATAATTATAAGCCTTTTCCAGCGACCAGCCGAATTCCTTCATCGCGTAAGCTATCACGGTAGATGCCGACCGGCTCACACCCATTTTGCAGTGCACCAGGCACTTGGAGTGATTCTTCCTGCAGAAGGACAAACAGGAAAATCCATCTCATCTTTCTGGTTACGATGCTGGTCGTTACTATTTTACATGGCGGAGGGACAGGACTTTGTCCTCCTGACTACGGCTCAGTATGCCAGAAATATTTTGGATTAAGTGGGCCATGAGAAGAATCCCTCTCCAGAAAAGCTGGAAGTTACAGCTCAATCGTGCTGCTATTTCAGGGACCACCATGAAGCCTCCTGCTTGCCTGAGTCTTTGGATACAGGGATAAGCAGGAATGACCTGAGTGTAAAAGCCCAGCAGAGCCTGACGGGCTCTGTCACCATCTCTTGTCTGCAGACACAGCTGGGGTTAGTCCAACACGGACAGTGTTGGAGTATTTCCAGAACAGGAAATGTCCTCATTTCCTTTTGGAAGCAAAACAAAATAATAATAATTAAAAAAATCACAGGCTACAAACAGGCTAATGCCAGTCCAGGAAGAGAAGTAGGGGGAAGTTCCAGGGACACAGAAAGCCCCTGGCAGAAGCAATAATGCGAAGGTGGTGGCTCCAGCTCCGCGCGGGGTGAAGCCGTGGGCCCGGTGTCACCCCCCTGCCCCGGACGTGCTCTCGCCCGAAGTCGGAGCTCCCAGCCCACTTACTTGGCTTTATTGATGAAGTGGTAGGCCTCGTTCCAGTGAGCCAGGAGGTCTGTCGTCTCCTCGTCGTACACGCGGATGTTGTGATATGCGAACAAACCGGGGAAAAAATTATCAATTTCCCTGGTCACATTCAAAATGTAATCAATGCTGTGGAGAACGAAAAGAAAAATAAAGTTGAGCTGCCGTGGTCGTGAAAGGGAACTGGCACACACTGCGAAGTCCACAAAATCTGACACAACGCGAGCTGTAAGATTTTATCTGCAGCCCTAATCCTGAACCCCTGGGACCCCGGTGACACCGGTCACGCACGTGACATGCGGGGCCCATCCATTCACCTGCCTCTCACCACCACCGGATCCCCTTCGAAGCGTCAAAAGGCCTTGGGTGCAGGAGGGAAAAGTTTATTTTATCCCATCTGCCGAGGCTTTGTAACCTACTCAAACTCCTCACTCTGTGCCACGCGCAGCCTCTGGGATGCTGGAAGAAGAAAAGTGCATTGGCTGCGAGTGATTCGCTTGGGAAGGAGCTGGGAACAGACCCCAGGAATCACAAGTTTCAACTGCAGGCTTTAGCTGCAAAACCATCCTTTTCTCTTCTTTCTGACCAAAAATATGAAATGAGAGTCACATGGTATCTCTTGATTCCTGCCAAATATTACAGCAGGGATTACAATGTACCCAGGGAGAACAAATGCCCATATTGATTTATTACCTCGTATCATTCAGACAAATCAAGGACACAGGATATTTGTTTCAGAATTTGTCCATCTTTGACTTTTAGACACTGCACGTCAAGCTGCCTTCCCCGTAGATCAGAAGTATTAACGCGCTGGTCGATTTACTTGTTCAAAGATGTTCAGACATCTGTTCCCAAGGACTCCAAATTAAACATTTTCAGTCATGCTGTTGAGCAATATTTTTCAGTTTCTCACATCAGGGTTGGTGTACGCCTTGGGCAAGCAGCAAATATTTATATGCAAAATTCTCACTCGTCCAAAAAGCGTGAAAGTAAATCAAGCCAAGAAGTGGTGCGGTGATGAGAGCGTGGTGAAAGACAGCCCTGCAGCGGCCTGTCTGGGCAGGTGAGACGGAGGTTGCTCACCCACAGGAAGTTCTGCTCCATTTAGATAGAGTTTTTTTTTCCTAAGCTTAGTGCTGTAATAGTTGCTCTTCTGCAGCCTGCAGGAATTCACACCTGACACAACAATACGGACGGCCATTGCACGCTCGGCTGCTACGTTACGGGGGGGGTTTGGAGATGTTGAAGTACTTCACACAAACGAGACGTTTTGTTATTTTTGCTCTATGTGCTATTGATAGAAATGAGGTAGGAAAGATTTCTCGACCAAGGTCCTGACGGTAAGTGACCCACATCGCTGGGAATGGGCCCAAACTCATCCCTACAGTCTACAAACATCACATGTCACCTCGAGAAACCTGAAGGTAAGTTAAAGGCAAACGACTGGAGGTTTCAGAGTCTAAGGCTGGTGCTTGAAAGGTGCAGTACTCACCCTGAGCCCTGCAGCTCCTCCAGGTTGGAGGCGTTCCACTCCGAGCCCTGCAACAGCCACAAAACACACATTTCAAAGCAGCCTGAGAGCCTCCCTTCTTCCTAAGGCTCTGTAATAATCCCCCAGCCTCAGCAATCTTCCTTAGCTGCCAACGGAAATACTGGTAATAACCCCCGAAACAGGAACATGGCAGCGGGGCAGCCAGCGCTGCAGCTCAGCACAGAGATGTCCCATCCTGAACAGGCAGGGACCTCCTGAAGGAGGGGACAAGGGCACTAGATCCCCGCCCAAGGAGTCAGTTCTAGGCCATCGTGTGACTGAGCGCATCCCAAATCACTGTCCCTGGTCACTCTGGATTTTTAATCACAGAGATAAATAGTGCAGGGGAAGAGATTACATGTGGTGTGGCTGGGATCACAGGTGTATGAGAAATGAGGCAAGACCTGAAAGCTGTGTGGGTGGTTACACCTTGGGTCCCCCCCATACCTGCAAACCAGAAAGCTAGAAAGGGTTTAAAAAGCAGGTTTTGCCCTCAGACATGAGCACTTCCTCTCACTCTCTCCAGAACAACAACAAAAAAAAGGCCCAAGCATAACAGAGACAAATGTGTTGATCTCAAGCAAGTCTTTGTTCCAGATGGCAGTGCCTGGTTTTGCTTGGAGTACCATCTAGTGGCAAAGGATCAGACAAAGCACAGGTCGCTCTGCTTCTGCGCAAGCTGGAGCAGCACATCGCCCTCAGCCTCACTCTGTACAGCTCTGGCCGTGCCTGCAGGGCTTCACGGGCTCAATCGAGAAAAACAATACAGTCCCCCTAATCAAAGAGCAAATGGCTGTCATGCCGGGGCAGCACCCACAGCCAGACCCTCTGCTTGTCATAAAAGACAATCTCCGTTGCTAGAAATAGAAAATGAACGTGCACAGAGAGAACTCGAGCTATGCCACGGTTTGTCCTGAAACAGGATCAACCTGCCACGAAAGAATCAGTCAAGTCCCAGAAACAAGGATGTAGCTAGAAAAAAGGGCTTCTCTACTGCGGGCTTTTACAAGCGATATAGGTCCTGGAGTAAAGTCTGTGCAAAGGGCGGGATAGCGGCTGTACCTCTCGCTCACGGCAGCCCTGACACCAAACCCAGCTTCCTCTAAGCCCAGTGACTTGTCAGATCACTCCCACTGAGCCTCCTGCTATTCTGGAGCTCCTAACACAGCAGCTTACCAGATATAAATGATCAAAAATTAGAGACGGTTTGTCCATCTGACCCAGGATAAGCAGCATTTCGTTGTCTATAAATTCCTTGAATTCCTTCAAGTTGCAATTCATGTGTTTCTCCAGCTCATTTCGTATCTGCAGAGCAGAAAACAAAAGATGCCACCTAGAATCACGTCTGTCCAGCAGAAACATTTGTTGGCGCTCCTTTGCAAAACATTTTTTCTGTACTTCATTAAAAACAGCAAAAGGGATTCGACCTTTAGGAGACAAGGAATCTCACTACTGGCATCTCTCCAAGTATCCTAGGCCCCCAAACTGAAGATCTGTAAATAAAGCTTCAGATAACATTAAAAAAAAAAAGTATTTGGGCTTCTTAAAAATAATTCGAGAGATAAAAAACAAGACCTTGGAGAGCAGCTAACAAAAAAATGTAAAACCCATTAGAAGCAAGGAGTGAATAATGGCAGCAGCGTTGGGGAAGAGAGAGCTATCCAGTCCTCTCCCATTTTAAAAGTCCTACAGTTCTCACTGCACCTCAGCTTTGGGAAGGTGCAAAGCAAAGCAGCACAACTTTGGTTAACCCACTGTGGAAAATGGTGGCAGCAAAATCGAAGCATCTTGACTGCACCAAGAATTAAGAACACGTACACAGACAGACGAGTTCTCAGCTTACACCTACAACTGGTAACACACAAGAGATCCGAAGGCCTCAGCGCTAAGCTTTAGGAAGGAAAGTCCTGCATGTTAACACCCCCCTGGACAAACAAACAAAAACCCAACCCTGAAAGAACTATTTCCATTTGCTCTGAATACATCTGAACTGCGGCTGGATGCATTTACACTGGCCTTTGGGATGGATCCAAACTCGCTTTCATCTTGACTTGTGATTTTCCATCCATAAACTCACTAGCCAAACGCTGTCTGCAAGCCCCTCCGATATTTCTTCAGGAGCAAAGAAAATAAAACCTTCAAATGAAGCCAACAGGAGAAAGGAAAGCACATACTTTGCTCTGCACTGTCCGTGGGCAAGTGAAGGTCGGGACACTCATCTAACACCAACTGCCCCTCTTGCCAGGGCTGCCTTTGCTCACGTAATTCCCAGGGATGCACCGAGGAAAAAGTGTCTGCAAATTCCCTGCTTGGCCCTGCCTACGTGTGCTACAACCAGCCGCGGTGCAGCATCACCTCTGACGCCACTTTACTGGCGAGGAACCAGGCGTTATGCACTGGAAAGTCACATACTTGTTACTAAGGTCTTGAAAAACGCACTCTGAAGCTGGTATTATCCCGATTTCCCCGCCGGGGAATGGAGGTACAAGCAAAGCCAAAGAGCAGGGCCTTGATGGAATGGCTGGAAATACACACTCAGAAGTCAGTGACACGCAGTCAGCACTCTCTGGAAATGGAGTCTAGCAAGAAGGGTAAGATAGCAGGAATTGTTACATTTACCTCCTTAGAAGTCACATTTTCCAGGTCTTTGCTCATCATGATGCTCCGGAGTTTGGCTTTAATGAGCCGTTCTGTTCGTTCTCTTTCAGTTGGCCTGAAAAGGAAAAGGAGGGGATGTCTCCAAGCTGGCAGGAAACCTACAGCACAACTCATACAGGACAGAGGAGCGGTGGTAAAGACTTGTATTAAAAGCAATTTTTATGAGAATAATGGAAGAAACACATTTGAAGACATTTATGAAAAGAAAGGAAATGAACCACTGGAGGAAGAAAAAGGAGAAGGGGAGATTTCTCTCACGAGTCAAGGCAACTTCTTCTAATAAAATTCAGAACTGACTTGTCAACAAACAGGGCTGGAGAGTCGGGGCGGGTGGACTCCAGGTCCTGCATCGCGTTCCACTCGTTGATGCAGCTCTGGTCGGAGCTGATGCAGCTTTCGTAGTACGTGGCCCAGACCAAGGCCATCCCCCCCGGGAAGTAGTTGTACCTTCTTGCAACTTCACAGGCTTTATGGAGGATCTGTAAAGCAGACCTGCAAGTTTAGAGAAGAAATTTGTGTAGATGTGAGCGGCAGGAACAGGGAGAGCAGGATCTGACAGATTTTCACAGAGAAAAACGGTTTTCAACGTTGTCGCAGTTTGCTTTTTGAGAGCAGATGATTTATTGTATCAGAGTTCAAAGAGTGTACAAACTGCACCTTGGAGGCCTTCTCAAGAGCCGGTCCAAGGCAGAGGCTGAAATCTTCTCCTGATTAACAGGCAAGCACAAGGCTCAAGTCACTCTGGGATCTAATCATTAGCTAACTTGTAAAGCCAGACCAAAGGAAAATAAAGAACATGGACAATTTTCAAACCACCCTCAGCAAGGAGTCAAATGCATATTTACCAGCATTCTTGGCCCCTGACATGCTCCAGGGACAAGGCCCAGATTGGGTCATTTGTTTTTGCAAATTCTAGCATTACTTTTTCTTTCCTTCCCTCCTCATTTTTTTCTTTTTTTTTTCCCCCCCTTCTTTTAAGGCTCTACTCCGAAGATGTCATTGTACTGAACACATTAACCACATCTAAGGTTGCCAACAGGAGGGGCCGAGTTCAAAAATGACAGGAACAAGAGTTTCATTTGTTTCTGCACCAAATCATCCCTAGCACGACATCCTTCTCTACATCTGTATCTTTTCCCCATCAGACGCCGCAAGGACAGGGATCTCTCGAGGCTCCAGCAGGAGCCAGCAAACTGCCCAGGCCAAGAGAGACGCGTTTGTTCTGCGCGGGGCTGGGTAACAGCCTCTTCAAGGAGGAATTTGCTGGCACCGCCGCTGCTGATTCAGCCACCTCTGCTTCAGTGTTTTGGAATCCCTGCACATGGGAGGGGTGACAGGAGCTGAAAGGTGAACAGGCACCCGGGGCGGCACAGAAAGTTTCCGTGCGGCAGAAACCCCAGGCTGGCCCCAGGAACGAGGCAGAACACGGGGAATGCCATCAGATTGGCAACGGGTCCCGACACTCCTCCTTCAGCCAGTTCGGAAAATATGCACAGAGAGGGAAGACTGGGTTTGCAGCCTGATGAATTCAAGTTGGTCTTTCTCATATTTACTCATCCCACCAGTGCCACTTCCCTTATACTGCAGAGCACATCACAGCTCCCAGCTGAAGCAGAAGATCCTGTTTTCGGATCAATATTCTCACAGCCCCTTTGTGCCAGCCCTGCTACCTGCTGACACAGGGAAGCAGCGTCTCTGCAGCATCTCACCGAATACCAATTATGGAGAATGCTAAAATGCACTTTGTTTATTTGTTTTTAATTTATTCACAGAAATGACAGTCTCTTTCTCAATACAGCTAATTAACACACATACCACATGGCTTGCACCGACACCGGTTTGAAGATGTGCATTCTCCCTGCAGTGCTCACGCTGAAGCCACTAACAGAGAGGAAAAAAAAGAAAACCCACTCAGAAACTGCTCTCCTCTGCATCACAAGCTGCACTCTACAAAGAGCTACTGCGAGGCAGCTCTAGGGGCACTCCTAGGCAAAAAGAATCAGGCATGAGCATTTGTATCACCCATTTTCCAACATCCTCCCAAATCAGAGTGGGAAGCAAGCACCTTTCCCAGCGTGGGCTGCCAGGAACGGGAGCTCCAAGCGGGATTTCAGAGGACACTCCCTGGGTAACACAGGTTCCACCGAGCAGTTTGAGGGCAGCAAGACAAAAACTCACTGTCTGAATAAGAAGACTGCAGCCGTGAATCCAAAATTGGAACTTCATTTGCAAGGTGATGGAGAATCTCTCCTAGAGCAGCCCCCAAGTAGGGAAGGACATTCACATTTATCCTTTTAATGTGGTTTCTTACCCATCACCGTCGAGATGGATTTTAGTATCACTCCACAGACGAAGAACCATTCCTATAGTGCAGCTTTTACTGGAAGAGAGATTGTTATACAGGATGTTAAATATAGGCCACAATGCGGTCACGCCAATATCCTAAATTATTAATACTCTTTAATTTTTAAAATCCTCAAGTCTTGCTCTAGTAATTCCTAGTAATGTCTTGGGCTATCAAATGCATAACACACAAGGAGACTGGCAGCTGAAGTCTAAAGGTCTACTCTGACATTAGCATGCCGACTGCTCTGCAGGGCTGGAGAAACGTCACAGAAGCAAGAATCCAAATTACCAGCTCTTCTCTCCCCCTCCAGAGCCTGCCAGAAAGCCCCGCAGTCTTCGCCCCCACATCTTTCCTGCTCTCTCAACCCTCATGAGCTCAGCGCAAGGCGGTTCCCCGAGAGGACGCACAAGCAGATCACAGTGATCTGGCTGCAGAGGTGCAGCTCACCAAAGCGGGGCTGAAAGCAAGTCCTGGTAGGTGGCAGAGCAGCTGCCTGCCCCTTCCAAAGAGCACCCGAGGGGCCTTTCTGCGTGTTCGATTTTCACTTCATCACTCTGGCTGGTAGAAAAGACAAAAAATGGATTTTATGAGTTTACCTAACCCAAAAGAACACTTTCATTTGAGAGAGGCAATCTGGCAAGAAAATCGTACTATAATGGAGGCCAGTAACGTTCAACTAGTAAATAATTAAACTACTGAGATATTAAAGTTTTAAAGGAAATTGGGATGCATACAGCAACAGCCAGTTAGCAAAGAACTCGGGTTTGGTTTTGTTCTTTTCCTTTCTTTTTTAAGCCTTCAGCCGCTTTCTACAGCAGATCAAAGGACTTGACAGGCCAGTTTGAACACACATGTGGACAATGTGCACTTTAGAGCTTTGCGAAAAAAATGGTTTTTATTAAACACATGTAAAAGGAATAAAACCCACAAAAGCGCCCAACTAGTCAAACTGTCAGCAGTCAGAACACTTACAGCTCAGCAGTGACATTTCAGCCCCAACACAGAGCCATGGAGTCACTGATGGAGCTGCTAATGCCAACTGACTTCTTTATGCAGGAGACGTACCCTTAATTAACAAAAAACTTTGACTTTCAGAGGAGACAGTAACTGAACTGGCAGCTAACCTTACAGTTAGAATGGATTTGTCATAACTCTTCCATCTTTCCTCTTGTCTCACATCAATAATCACCAGGAGCAAATTACTGCCAGGTTGTTTCAGATGTGAAGATGACAGAGCCAACATTCACTGCTGTTGCACACTAAGTGTGCCACGAGGAAACTCTCCGTCAGAACTTCCTCTGTTACACAAACAGCAGTTCGTTTAATAGCAGATACAAGAGGCAGCATCGATGCCAGTGACAAGCATCTTACTAGGAAGGCCGGCTACAAGTTTTCCTGCATGTCTCACTGCAGCACAAAAAGCTCCCCCCTTCCACTTAGAGCGCTGGAGACAACCACGGAGGTTTTCCAAAAAGAAAACAAAAGTCACGCTGGCTGCGCCAGCACAACATGGCAGCCTGCTAAATCATCGGAGAACAGAAACAACAGTCTGGAAGCTCTGACTTCTAACTCCAGCTCTGCCAAACCAGCCCCGTCTCTCCGAGCCAAGAGCTTTTCTGCCTTGGTTTACTCACCTAGAACTGGAATAATGCAAGAGGGTCTGCGATAACAAAATATTTTATTTGCCTTTCAAAATATTACGTGCTCTTATCAGTTAGATAAAAGAAACAGCTCATTACTGACACATTTGTTTGTTGGTTTTGGAGGTACTTTTGCAGTATTGTTTTTTGATGTTAGTTGGCAGCCAAGCTACTCCCTCCCCCCAAAACCCAGCTCCATTGCATCATACCATCAACAGATTTGAAGTCTGGTGGATAGAATAAGTTCCAGTTTTGCAAATGTGTCTGCAAGAGCATTTTGTAGTGAGCAGACAGCAAACTACCACAGGTGAGGTAGATGCCACAGCCCTACAGATGAATTACAGAGATCCCAAGGAGACCAAAAGCTTTCTGGAACAAAAATCACCCTCATAACTGGTCAGAAAACTCAAACATGTCCTTTCTCTTGCTAGAATTTGCAGATACATGTAAACCAACTGCTTGGGGACAGTCTGGTGTTGACAGGCTTTCCAGAGAACCCAGCCTGCCCGATTTCCAAGCCCAGCCTTGCCTCAGACATACCTCTCCTTGCTGGAAAAATCCACGCCCAGCAGAATATTCTCCTCTGTGTCCTGTCGTCCACTGCTGTACACAACCACCATGTACCGGACTCGGTCTGTCCACACACTTTCCAAACGGACAGCCTAGAAAAAGGTCATCAAGCTCTGCAATCTAGCTTTTGGACAGTTGTTACTTCCATTGCTGCCTAATATTTTTTTTAAGGTAATTGTGCCCAAAAGCTTTATTTAGCTGCAGTATGAAAGACACAGGGGGAGATGGCCCATCTTCCAGCAAGGCTAGTTGCCAGTTTGACTTGGCATCGGGGTGGGAGCAGGTCAGCAGAGATTACCTGCCCCAGTTTGGACAAATACTACGAAATGTAACCTGAAGATTCTATCTAATCTGCAGATTTCTTTAAAAGAAAGCCCAGCCCCATTTGAATGCAACTTCAAGACTGACTTAAGAGCGTCCACTAGCATCAGCAAGCTCCTGTTTCTTCTCCTGTATATTGTCAGCTGACTGGAAAATTAAACCTAACAAAACACACTTCAGAGAGATCAGTTGCCTGACCCAACTCATTACCTGGATGTAAGGACCAGGGCAAAAGGCATGGACAGGAAAACGCAGAAGGGCTGGCAACCAGCACAGAGTTAATCTGACTCCCAAACCTAGGATTTGCCAATGCTTTTCATGAACCTCTACAGGTCTGTTTCAAACACCTCCAACAGAAAGGAGAGAAAAAAAAAAATGCATCTCTTCTTACTAGTTTGATCCTATCCTCACAGCGAAGGAGGTTGATCATCACCTGGAGGTGCTGCGGCAAATCACCTGCAGAGAAAGCAGAGAAATAATCAGAAAGGGTCTCACTTGCTGCACTAAGAATGGGCAGAGCCTTGACCTTTCATGAAACTGGATGTTTCTAAGTCAAAAAAATACCATTTCAGGGAGGCCAATTAACTCTGCTGTCCCAGAGAACAGTAACAGAAGCAAGCTGCTTGGATGACCATTATCTGGGTGTGTGAGAACGTGACCTTACGGTATTTGGAAGCTACCAAATAAATTGAGACCACCTGTGACTGGCTCAAATGATGACACTCTTCCTGTTACAGCATCTCAGAGAAGACAAAGATATGGGCACTGAGGACAGGGGAGGAAGAGGCAGGAGGAACAACTCTGATTGAAAAAAAAAAAAAGAACAAAGGAGAAAAAAAAAAAACTTTGACTTGTTCGGGTGATGGATCCCTTCTATCTCAAACAAAGTGCTGCTCGTGCAACAAGTCCCCTGAGCTCTAGAGCGGTGGGTACATTTCTGTTCGGTGAAAGCAAGCGAAAGGAACAACCAATCTACAAGAAAACAAAACAAGTTCACTTCTAATAACTCGGTAATGCACTCATAACTTTCCATACAAGATAAAATTCCTTCCGTAGGATGTTTGCTGGGTATATGAAATTGCTGACAATTAGAGAAACCCAAAGCCAAGCTTGGCATTCAAACACCCTCTTTGTGCTTGGAGTGTTTACTAAGCAGCAGACACACAGTACCACACTGTGCCTTTCCCACATGCTCCTGCTCTCAAAATGCCCCGATGATCTTATTTCTTCTTTCCCAGTAATCCCTTATTCCAAAACTGTCAAAGACAGAAGGCATAAAAACACGGGGTAAGTAGAATCCACTTTCCTGAACCCCCTATCTGCTTATCAATCCTCACGTACATTCGCCGTACAACTCCCTGCCGCTTCTTCCCACCAGTCTGGCACACTGGAAGGGACTGGGGGAACAAGGACAGTCTGTTCTTTAACCGTGATAAACTCTTACAGGCCAGATTGTGATGAGTTAACTGAAAAGGGGATTTTCCTGAAACCAGGAAAGGGGATATAAGGAGCTAAGAAATGTACGTCTATCCAGAGACCCAAATCCTGTTAAAATGTTCCTCACTCTTACCGGCAACATCAAACCAACCCAGCAACAGGTAGTTTCAAAAGAACAAATGCTGTCAGCTGGCACCAAAAGTCCCAAGCTTCAGATTACTGGAGGTTGGGAGAGCACTCGGAGAAACGTCCCTGCCGTGCTGAATCAGGACCTCGATTGCTACAGAAGAGGTGCTAGAGCCCTGTGACTCAGCCCATCCAATTTTCCTCCCCACAGGCCAAAGGGCAAAGATCAAATCACTGAAGCACAAGGGACATTTCTTCATCTGCGGCTGCAGGAAACAGGGAGCCATATTCAGCACAGACCTTCTGGCTCAGCAGGCTTCCCTGCCGAAAGAACGCCATGCTGAATGCCGTGATGTCTGCAGAGAATAAATTTCTGCTCCAGTTACAGTTCCGAGATAACGACAGAAATTTAAACAAAGACTCAATAATCATACGTTCCCATTCGAAGCAGGTGGGCTGAAAACCTGGTTTTACCCAGCAGGTTGTACAAGGCCCACTATGACAATTAGAGGAGTCATCCACCCACCCACGTGTGCTATTAACCTGCCCGCACGGACGGGATGAGCAGCAAAGCAAGAGGGAAAAAGAATTTCAGTAGGTGATTTCATCTACTACCTGCATGTTTGTGAGGATGCTGGAGACTTCGCTGGCCCTGGGAGCTGTTTCCTTGTTGTAAGAAAAGGGCTGCGCCTTTCACCATGAAAAAGCTCTCGCTTAGGCTGGAAAACAAATGACAGAGGAAGTCAACTGGAAAGAAATATCAGCAAAAATGCGTGCTCAGGTCTGTACGCCTAGGAAAGGAAGGGCTTCCCCTCACTAAAACGTAGCAGGACTTTGTCATGAGAAGCTGCTCCCAGAGTCTGGTCCTGCCACTTGCACGGCACGGCTCCAGGATTATTCACGGATTATTCACGTGTCATTTCCCACCAACATTTTATTACTTGACCATTGCGGGAGATACTTGCCTGAGCTGTCATGGGCTGAAAATGACTATCATTTGATTATCAAATTCTGCAATTTAAAAACCGTAGAGGGTAAGACTTTTTACAGGCTTAGACCTGTAAAATGACTGAAGATGGGGACCTGAGTCAATCAGTTCCTACTAATTTCAGTTCTTGAGATTTCTTTGGAATGCAAAAACAAGAACATGCAACCATAAACTGTCTGTAGATTTAAAGAGGAAGGGAGGGCAGATGAAACCTGCACATCACAAGAGAAAGGAAACTGCACTGAAACCTCGGGGGAAAAAACAACTGACACAATAGCATAGATTTGGCTTTGCTCTGGCTAGATACAGCCGTCCTGGAAAACACTGCTGATAAGAAGGCAGGTCGCAGTATGTGCAAATACGTAACGATATTTCCACAGAGTCGAATGACACAGAGGCCCCAGAACGTAACTAGAGAGAAGGCTGAACAAAATCAGTAGTTACAGTAAGCACCAGCACAAGCCTAATTACACAGTACCATAACGCGCTCAGGAGCGTTTTAGAAATAGACTTGGACATAAGCGGTAAAGTTCGCATTTCCCACAAGGCTGAAAATCAACATCTACTAAGCTACCTTTTAGTTGGCCACAGTAACTGCTTACACTGCATTTCCTACACCGCGCAAAACATCACAAGAGACATTCCTTGTTACAAAGCCCAATTTTCTGCCGCCCTACGCTTCCAAACATAGATCATCATTAATTACTGTCTGCTATCTACTAAGTATAAATGCTCCATTACGAGATTGTGCTACACGGGAGTTACTTATGCTACAGAAAATGATCCCACAGGAGTTACTACTCCCAGCATTCATCTGTTCTGTACTTTATCCGGGGTCTTTGCCTTTGGGCAGAAGCGAGCACTAATGCTCCGTTCTACCGTTGTGTTTTTGTGCAGACAGACATAAATTTCATGTCTTTTCAGCTTTTGCTGCAAGTTCAGCTTTTCCCTTCTCTGAGAACACAGCCAAAGTTCCCAGTCAAAGCTTTCTCATTTTTCAACTGAATCTTCAAGGTGCAAAGTTCCCAGAAAAATCTGGATCAGGTTTAAATTGGAGATCTCAGCTGCTTTTAAGTGAACTAAAGTTTTCGCCGAAGTTCCAGGCTCCACAAGTCATAGATCAATAAAATGCCAGCAGGACAACTGCACTCTAATTAAAACAAGCTTTTCTCCATTTACACCCCCACAGTATTCTAGCACTCACCACCACTCGCTTCTAGCAAGTTGTGTCAGAGCAGGAGCTGCGCAGAGTTCGCTTGTGATCCAAAACGCCGGCTCCGCTCCGCCTGGCACACACGCTAATGCAAGAACTGCTGCAAATGGGAATTCAGTTCATTCCATAAGTCAGGAAGAGTCTTGTTTCCTTCACACACCAGATCTCACAGGAAAGTGTTAAAAAAGGCCAGGAGTTACACAAAAGCAGTGACGCCAACACCATGTATAGGATATTCAGCTACATACCGGCTTTACGCACACTCATCTGCTTTTTCAGCAAGAGGAAGGGAACGGTTAGGTAACGCACGAGGAGATAAATCACAGTACTCCTGGCCCAAGAATTTTGGGAAATATTTCTTTGGGAAAGTGAAAAAATATCCCAAAGGATATTCTTCTACCCCTAATAAAGTACTGACTGGGATTTCTACAGCAGGGAGAACCTTGGAAGAGACAGAGCTCCTTCCCAAAGGCATCTGCAACTCCTGCTCTGACAGCTCATCTCGCCTGATGTTCTCCTCTCTTGCAGTCAGGAAATCTTTTACAAAAAAGCAGAATATTCCCAGTTGCAGGCAAATAAGAAATCTGCGCTGCAGGAGCAGAAAGCGATTGCAGGAAAAGGACAACCCACATCGCAACATTTCTGTCACCGTGTATCCATCTGCATGGAAATGAACCGGAAAGCAAAGCCAAAGAACCTGTTGAGAGCAAGATTTCGTTTTTAATTTAAATGTTTGTTCCCTAAACTGCGCCCTAACCTTACGAAGCGCAGCTTGCCGTGACTCAGACTGGCTGTGCCTCCCCAGCACTACCCGTGCTCACCCATTTCCACATAAGCTCCCGTTTCCATACGGCCAGCACGGTGCCGTACAGAGGTAACGCATCCAAGCCCCTCTGAGAAAGCTCCTATTTTACACCATACTGAAACAGCAACATTACCCAACACCGTCCCTTATCTCCGCTCTAGGAACACTCTTTGCTCTCAGTTGCTTCATAAAACTGCTCTAAAAGACAGCCACCAAAATACAAGTGAGAAAAAGGCAAGGCACGATATCCCAACCCAGTTTTAAAAAACCCTTTTAAATCTTGCAGTTCCAGTAAACAACTAAAACTCCAGCCTTTATAAAAAAATCTCCTAAAGAACAGAAAAATCCTATCATTAAAGAACATCCCCAACTTTTGACCCTCAGCAGCAGTGATAAATGCCCTAGTAAGCAGCATTTGTTAGCAGCATAAAAACGAGTGGCTTATACATACTAATTTGGACTGGTTTTCTTTGAACAGCAGAAGCATTGTGCTGGCCCAAGCGTCAGACAGAAGTCAGTAAATTCGAAAAGATTCATAACTAGCTGTAAAACTCACATCCTTTTGCTTCTAAACCCATTTAAAAACAAAAAGAAAAGAAGGAAAAGAAAAGGTTGACCGTATATTCTGTGCGGAGCAGAGAAATCGCGTCTGTTGATGCTACCCAGGAACTGGATGACTTTTACAGAACACTTTGTCTTCCACTGATATCCTGGCTTGAAAAAGCACTTGTCCTAACATATCCTGATGAAAGAGGGCCATTCAGGAGGGGGAAAAACCAGCTGAGGCTCGTCTAATCATCTCCCTCCTCCAGACTTGTTTGTTTGTTTGCTTCCTCCCGCATGCTCTGAAGGCAAGGCAGTGCCTATCAGCAACCCCAGCGCGGAGCAGCCCGTGGCTGTAGAAAGTCCATATTCCCTGGGACAGGACTAGATAAAAAGCATCGTATCAACTAATGCCTGTTTGTTTCTTTGTAATTAAAACTCCGCATGACACCAGTGTAACATAGTTATGACATAGGCATTAGCTGTCAAATTAAAATGCTTCTTCACTTACTGTACAGCTACCACAGTTTGATTTTCAGAGTCGTGAGTTACTGAGCTGCCACTGAACAAGAGAGTCCTTCAGGTGGCTTGGTATTTATTTGTTAGTGGCTGGCTATAATCAAATCCACCGAAGACTTGTTCCTTGCAGACCCCTAATCCTTTCTCTAGGCTTAAACCAGAATGCCCTGCTCGTGTTTCACCAGTACTAAGCAGGGGGAGAAGCAGCTTTCTGTTCAATTTTCACCCGGCCCGACTGGCACGCACAACAGAAACCACCCGTTCCCTGGATGCCCTTCCAGGAATCCTGCTCAGCGCAGCCACTTCACTTCAGGCTCTCAAATAAACGCAGAGCCCACGAGTTTTGTCACAGCCCCAGGACCCTGGTGCTCCAGTACAGCTGAAGCCCCCATCCTCCTTCCACTCCGTGACCTCTGCTTACCAAACTGATGGCATTAACCCCCTAAGGGAGGTGAAAACCTCTGCTTACAAGCATCTGGGAAATGCCAAGAGTGGCAGCAGGAGGGTGCAGACAGCTACGGTGCTTTGCTGTCCCTAAAGCTGGGGCCCAGAGGGGTGGCACCCAGGGGCTGGCGAGGAGCGTCTCTTGCTTCACTGTCCCTTGCTCCATCCGTTGGCTCCGTGCTGCTCAACTTGAAAAGGAAATATTTCTTCCCCTTTGGGAAAGCTCCAGAAGAGCGTGGCTGCAACACACATCAATTACATTTCGAGTTGCTTAAGAACACAATAGGCATTGCCTTTTAATCATTACAAAATGCTGCCCCCCGGGGTCCACAAATGCCAATAAGCAATCTGTTGAAAATACTGGGTTTTGGGACAAGAGACAGAGCTGCTCGCGTTACTGGACAGACAGAGCGAGCTGGAAGCCAGCTGCCGGTCACAGAACAGTTTTCCCTAAGCAGTTTGCTTTGCCATTGTGGCTCAGGCTGTGGTGTGTCCCAGGAAGAAACCCTGGTTATTTGAATTCCCTGTTTTAATGGGAAATCTCACATAAGACGTAATCATCTTGCAGGATGCAAGAAAACACTCTATTAATATATCTTATAGCTACATAACTCATCTCAAAATAAATATCCATACACAGAAGTTAGTAGAGAGAAAACCACATTCCCTGGGAAGACACAGCCAAGCCTGAGGTTGATTCAGCAGTCTCTTGCTAGTCTAAGAATTAAAAAATAGTACCCGGCTAAAAGAGGCAAAACACAGAAACATCAGAGTTTGTGTCTGTCCGGGTATCCCTGCTGCTCCCAGAACTGCTGCGGGACCACTTGGTGCACGGGATGCCCAAGGCGCCTGGCTTATCACCACACCCGCAACCACCCTGGGTATTTCTGGAGCTGTTAATGAACTTGTTATCTTTGCGTTTGACGCGGATCACAACCGAGAGGCCCATTTTGTGCGAGTGCCGTTCAGATCTGCTTGCTTACAGCTCTACTCTTAGAGCACATTTTAGTAGGGAACAAGAGCAGACTGCCACTCTGCCCCGCTTCGCTCCGCACTGTCCTCGGGGATGCGAGAGCCCCGCGCCCCAGCCAGAGGCAGGACGGAGGGCAGGGAGCTCAGGGGGCAGAGGGGAGCTGCTCCTCGCACAGGCTGTCCCCAGCACCGCCCGAGAACCGAGGCACGTGCACCTGATGGGTCTCAAAGCTTGCTTCAGCGAACGTTTGGAGCTGGCCTCTACACTGAAGTTATACCCGCCTCTCCCAAAGATACAATATTCCAAATGTCCTTTCAAGATTATCTACCCCCACCTGAAGCTTTCTCTGTTTCTATTTAACCTTTCACCTCGAGCAACTCTCTCACTGTTGACTGCCAGGTGCTTGTGCAGCTCGGGCGCTGAGCTCCATGTGCCAGAAAAGCCCTGCAATGAACCCTTGCCCAGGCACAGGGCTACCATCACGCTCTCCAGGCACTAAATCTCTGTCAAATTAAATTTCTTAATTTCCCCCTCACTAATGGAACAAAACGAACGCGTGGCGCGGGGGCAGAGAAGGTCATCTATCCATCAGGGCTGAGCCGGAGCGCTCAGGGGACAGCGATGGCCTCTGGGCTCATCTGACAGCCCAGACGTGCCGGAGCAGGAACACCCCCTCACCCGGCATCCATCAACGCCACGGTTAGGAGCCGGCACGCTTGTCCTGCCCTTCCTACCCACCGCATGCAGACCTCTCCCCGTGCCCAGAGGAGCTGCCCTCCTGCAGCCAGGTCTATGTTTTAGGCCAAAAAAAAAAAAAAACCCACCAACAAAAAACCAGTATTTGCTTCTTTCAAAACTGGTCGCAATTTTAAAAAGGCACAAACATGGTAGTGCCTCCCGGCTCCTTGGGTTTTATGGAATCTTCTGCTCAAAATGTTTCCAAACTGATAAGGTGAGGAAAAAACAGGCCTCCCAAGCGCCACAAAATTAAACACACTTCCCTTTTCCACAGCCCACTTGATAAGGAGGAAGAGAACTGATTTTCCACCCCCCCCCCCCTTTTCTTCACCCCCCGCCCCGTTTTCTGCTCAGTCTGGGAAAAGCCCAGCCACCTCCAGGCAATTAAGAACACGAAACGCAGCCCTGGAGAGGGGCCTCCTGGCGCACCCCTCTGCCGCGGTGCTGCAGCTCGGGGACCCAGCCAGTCCCCTCGGGTGCTCCCGCAGCCCAGCCGGGCCCTCGCCGGGCCAGAGGGTGGATTTGAAGCCAGGGCACCGCTGCAGCGAGCCAAAGGGCCGTCACGCAGCTGGACCGAAATAGCAACATAAACTAAACTGGAAATGAGCACATCAAATAGAAAGGAAGATGCGGGGAGAGAAATGGCAGGAAGACAAGGCAGCAGCTGCACGGCCCCTGCTTCCCAAGCCAAGTGACAATTAAAGCACACCGACTGCTTGCTTTGGCTTGATAGGAGGCACATCAGATAACGCTTCCTGACCGAGACAGGGGCCTTCAGAAGGGGTCTGGGCGACACAAAACAGCGCCAGGGAAAAATGAACTTCAAAGCTACTCGCTCACATGCTACTGTACAACCTGAGAAACAGAAATGGGAGCTTTTAAAAGCAGCAGCAGGTTGTTTCTCATGCTTTTAAAAAAAGTACTTAGTGTTTCCAAGTGGCCTTTGCTCTGTGTCACACACCAGTCACACAGAGTCCGGTGCCACAGAAAGATTAAACGAAACAAAGGCATCACCTTTACAAATATGGCTGAGAGTATCGCCACAACCATCCCCACTTCACGCTACGCAGGGTTTATCGCCACACAGAGGGGCCAGCAGGGCGCTCCCCATGCAGCAGGACCACAAAAGACCCAGCTTCAACACATTACATGTTGTTTTAAAACAAAGTACTATTGCAAACACGCGTTGACTTTGTGATGTGCTGATAAACTGACCCGTGATCAGAACTGCAGGTGCCCAATACACTCGCTAAAGCCGGAGAGAGCTGCCAGCATCGCTCGGACTGCGGTGCTCTACCTCTGCCGAAATCTCTGTGATGCATCTCGGGCGGAGGCAGCTCCCTGTAGAGCAACTTTTGGAAACGTTTGTCTTCTGAAATATTATTTTATTACAAAAAAATAGGGTGCAGCTTTGATGGGCTATAGAAACTCATGACTTCTCAGACTTCCTGAGCTGAAAACAAGTCACCTCAAGAAGAAACCCAAAACAGGAGTTGTGAACCACAAAGAATCACAGACTGGTTTGGGTTGGAAGGGACATTAAAGACCATCTCGTTCCAACCCCCCTGCCCCAGGCAGGGACACCTTCCACTAGCCCAGGTTGCCCAAAGCCCCAGCCAACCTGGCCTTGAACTCTTCCAGGGAGGGGGCAGCCACAGCTTCTCTGGGCAACCTGTGCCAGGGCCTCCCCACCCTCACAGGGAAGAGTCTTCCTTAGATCTCATCTAAATCTCCCCTCTCTCAGTTTAAAACCGTTACCCCTCCTCCTATCCCCACCCCCCTGATCAGGAGTCCCTCCTCCCTTTCCTGTAGCCTCCTCCCTTTCCTGTAGCCCCTTTCAGTCCTGGGAGGCCACTCTCAGGTCTCCCCAGAGCCTCCTCTTCTCCAACTACAGCAAGCTCTGACATTTCTTCAGACCCACAGAGAACATCTCCCCTTCCTCAGGTGCAGCTGAGGCACCATCACTCAATGCAAGTTCCTTGCAAGGAGGTCAGGCAACAGCCCCCACCGAGGGGGGGTGTCTTGTAACGCCTCTCCACAGCAGCAAACATCTCCCCAGCTATTTCAAAGGAGAAGCGAGACGGTCAGGCAGGCAGGAAGACCCGTCAGGCTTCGCTCTCGTGTTTTTAGCAGCGCAGCAACAAAAGGGGAGTCTGAACATGTATTGTTCAGCTGAAAGGCGTGGGCCACATCCCCAGCGCAAGAATGCTAAGAAGGGTTTGAGACACTGCAGGCCATTCACAGCGCCAGATACAAACGCTCCTCGAGCACAAAGAGTAATAAGAAAAAAAAAACCTAAATCAATCATGAAGCCCACAAAAGCTAATTTCCTAACATAAATAGACTGCTGATGATGTGCCTCCAGCAGCTCCTGCGCACTGGGTGAGCGATGCCTCGGGCTCGAGCAGCGACGGCCCCAGCTCCGCACGGAGCCGAAGCGGGTCAGCCGTGCGTACCCCACACTGGGGCAGTGCCCAGCTCCCAGGGCAGAGCACGACCCGGGCTGTGCCTGCAAGCAACGCAGGAGCAGCTCGGATAAACGGTCCAAGAGAAAGGGCAGGAAGAGGGAAGCAAACAAATTAGCAGGATTATTCCCTGTTCCAGCAGACTTGCGCAACGTAAGTTAGCAGAACAGCTCCCAAACGGCCAGGAAAGAGAAAATTCTAGGAATCCCTAGTACTTGGATAGTGAAAAGCCAAATAAAATAAGAGATTGTTTCACAAGGAAAAGAAATCCTTTTTGCTGATCCCATTAATCGCAGAGTTCAAAAAGGCACGAGGCTGATCACAGCGTCATCCAGCTATGCGATGTGCTTGGAACTAACCTTTTGAATCGCAATGAGCATTTCTGAGATTCCCACTGAAAAGTGATGTCATTTTTGTGATAGCTGCTGTCTCAGGAGGCTGGGGCCAGATCCTCTCTGAACCTCAGCCTGTACCATTTAACTGCTCATTTAACTGCTATAAAGAAACATTTCTCTCACTCTTAGGAGTATTAACCCTACAGACTCCCAGCATCTGCGTCCCCAGCGTGTGCCCTGCGGTGAGGGCTGAGCAGTGCTTCTCCCTACAGCTACACGGAGCAGCTCACGCTTTCCTGGACTCGGAGACTCAAAAGCCAAGGTTGGGGAAAGCAGCAGCCGGCACAGGGAAGCGCGAGAGGCATATACAGAGGTCCCAGCATTAGCAACAACGTGGGTATCCAACCTAGTGCACCCTCTGCCATGCAGCATCCTGGCAGTCTGACGGAAGCCAGCTATTCCCAGAACACTGGCTCCCTTCTTCCCCCACACTAAAAGACTCAAAAGACACCCTGTGTTTTCCTACAAGTCACTTTTTTTGGATGTTGTTGTTGCCATGTTATTGCCATAGCTGTTCCATGACGGCAGGTACGGAGGAGGACAGACCACAAGCCCGGGAGTGCCGGGGAGGTGTCCCGCAGCTGTGGTCCAAGCTAAAGGAGAGGTAGGATGATGCTGGCCCCCAGGCTCCTGCTGTGGAGGGCACATCAAAGGCTGAGCCTCTCGCCCGTGCTCCCGGGCAGGAGCCGGCCCTGCTTCCGTCCTCCTCCCCAGCCGAGCTGTCGGCACATCGGGCCGATCCTCCTGCATTCCTCCTGTCAACTCATTGTTTTAATCCTTTAAACTATCTTATTAAGTCACCCCACTTCACCCACTCAGCGGTGTCTCCCAGAGACAGACCAGAGAAACAAGTGGAAACTCTCCAACGGCGCCACTGGAAAAGAAAAGGAAGGTGAATAATAGTTTGAAGGATTAAGAAAGCAGCTTCCAAGTGGCATGCACGAAGGTCAGCCAGGACACGGACAACGGTGTAGGAAGCACGACTGAGAGAGAACCCTACAGGCAGAGGTGGCACAGCAACCCAAAAAAGAGCTTAGCTGCTGGGTTTTAGAATGACTCCAAAAAAGGCAGCAGAGACCAGAGAGTACTTGACACATTGGTAAGGCGTAAAAATAAAATAAAATAAATCTGGACAGATCATGCAGGGTAAGAGCAGAATGAGAAAAGTTCTAGCTCAGCCCTGACATCCCCTCTAGTGTTTAGCTAGACCTCAGCCTGCCTTCCCAGCTCCACCAAGGGTATGCAGCCAGCACCCCAGAAATTCGGAGACTGTCAGCCAGGGGCAAAGCTACCTCGAGACAGAAGAAAAGTGTTGGTAAAAACCTCGGGATCATCCTTCTTTTTCCCGTCCACTCCAAACCCATCTTTTACAAGCAGAATCGGTGCTGCAGAGCAAAGCAGATGTGTAGTCCAAGCAGTTTTACAGGGCTGGGAGGGAGATGCCCACAGGCCAGCAGGCTGTGAGCAGCCCCACAGGCAGCCCTCTCTGCAGGGATGCGAGTGTTGGATGTGACCATTTGGATGGCAGACAGGGCAAACAACCAACCTGGCAGCTCTCTGGAAAACCTGAAAGGGACAGTTTGTCTCATTCCCTGCATTTCTGGATGCCTTGGCCCCCGATGCTAAGCCCCAGAGGTTTTCTGCCCAGCCGCCAGCAGCACACCGCCACAGATCCCCCAGCAGCTGCCTTCACTAGAAATTCTTGCAGTAAGGATTTCTTCAAGAAACACAGGTAAGGCTCTGCAAAGAAGAGTCCTTCTGATCCTGGATAAACCTAAACAACTAACAGACGCAGTTTGCATTCTCGTCCATTCAAGGCTGGGCTTATTTTGCTTTCTGGTATTTTGTGTAGCAGCAGAGTGCTCCTGCATCAGGGATTCCAACGCTGCAGAGGGATGCGTAAATGTTCGGGAAATAAAAACCTCAACACTCTCTTCATTAAAAGTAAAGCCATGCCTGCGAAGGTGTTCTGTCCATTCTACATTCTTCGAAAACATCTCAAGAGCACTTGTCAGGCAGACCACGGCTCTGATTTGTATGAGAAATCCTTGACTCACAGATCTTGGCAACCGATTATCAAAGATTAAGGTATTTAAAATCAAGAGGCATTTGGAACCCAAATATTTTTCTGACCCAGCTCTAACACCTAAATAAACAATAACCACACTGGCCTTTTAGAGAAAGAAAAAATGTTCAGCGCAAAGCCAGTACCTTTGATAACAGGGCCAGTTGTTTTGTTTTTTGCCAAACTGCTAAGGTTTCATGGAAAAAAAAGAAAAAAAATATAAAGGAGATTTATATACAGTTCTGAAAAGGTCCCTGAAAAGGGATCACCACATCTTCAAACTGGCAGGCCTCCTGCTGTTCCTCTACTTGCATCCAAGTAAACTCCTCACGTTGCTCAACTTCAAGTCAGCAACAGTTTCCTGGAGAGGCCAGATCTTAAATAAGTGTCAAATAAGTGCATGCTTCCTCGGCTCCATGGTCTTTGAACGTCCCCACACAACCCACGACAAAATGTAAAGGCCTAATTATATCTCCATCGGCTTCCACGGCCACACCTACGGGCCACAAAGTTACCGAGGGTCACGAGCCTGTGAATTCGCCTCCCCATTGTATGGAGCACGCTAAGGCAGGATGCTGCAGCCTTGCCAGGATGTGATTCAGCGTCCTGTTTTGAACAGTTAATAAAGTCAGCAACTTCTGCCCCAAGATCTCCCACCAAATAACTGGGAGACAATAAATTCTGCAGTGAGCAGGGCTTGTCCAGTATGTAATGAGCTGCTGTCCCCGCAAATAAATCCTGAAGACAGCTGCCCCGGTGTACCCCCAGCCCCGGGCACCTTCCCGGTACCATAAACACGGCCACTCAAACCCGCGGATACAAGCCATCCACTCTGTGCTGCCTCCAGCAAAACATGCTCATAAATCCCTAAAAAAGTTAAAGATCACGGTGTTAATAAATAATTTTTGGTGCATTAAAATATAATATACAATAAAGTATAATGTATAAACATCCCTAGCTGGGGTGGGCACTCAGTGCTCAGCAAAGAGCCTGAACAGTGGCTGGAGCTGGGTTTGCTCTTCGAGTTTCCCGACCGAAGAGGCCAGCCGCAGCGCCGGCGCGGAATCCGCCTTATGACAGCGATTTTAACCAAACAGCCTCCTTCTAACGAGTCCTCTGGCGCGGGCCAGCTGGGATGATCACAGAATCGATGAGGCTGGAAAAGATCTTTAAGATTGTCGAGTCCAACCATAAACCCCAGACTGCCAAGGCCACCGCTAAACCACGTCCCTCAGCGCCACATCTACACGGCTTTTAAATACCTGCAGGGATGGTGACTGAGCCCCTTCCCCGGGCAGCCTGTCCCAGTGCTTGACAACCTTTTGGTGCAGAAATCTGTCCTAATATCCAATCTAAACTTGATGATGCTCTGTAAAGAGTCTGTCTGCAGCAATTACTCCTCCTGTTGATCACTGAGCTGCAAAGGGAGATTTCATCAACCTGAGGGCTCCACTAATTCCTGCAGCGAACACAAAACCAAGTCAAACCAATGCCCAGTGTCACTCCGCTACATTCAAAAGAGAAAATTACTTTACCTCATTAAACTACAACAAAAAAAAGCAGTAACTAAAGGAATCGTAGAGCTGATTATCAAACCATCGTGGCGGAGCATGTTTGTTCCTGACCAGGTAATCAAGGAAAACACAAAGGCGAGTAAGCGAGGTGGAAAGCAAGAGGGATGTGGTGCCTTCGACCCATCACAAACAGCCGTAAGCTCCTCAGAGCTCAAAAGCCGTATGACTCTTACAGCTGAAAGGTTTTAATGCCGAATAAAACCAAACAGGCCTAACACTCGGAGTGTTTCAGAAGATGAGCTAATAGTCATCTGCCAGGCTGCAGGTGGGAGAAAGGGGCTTGGGAACATTAAGTAACACAGGTTGGCAGCAGCAAAGAGAGGAAGACCCCCAGTGTCCTCTTCTTCCTCCCCCACTTCCCTGTTCAGCAGGACATGGGACGCTCCAGGCAGCGCTCTGAATGCAGGGTCTCTGCTTCACACTCCCCCGTGGCCACGCAGCACATAAAGAAGCACCAGAGCAGCGTCTGCCATTAAAAGACTCTGCAAATGTACGCAGGCCCAACCCCAAAAACTTTTACCTCCCAGAGCTGCTCTTGCCAGCTCTTAAAACTGGGTTTAGTGGTGCCAAACAAGAACAGTTCTTTCCATAACAATCTTCAGGCTTGATCAGAGGCTGGAGACAACTAACTCCTAGGTCCTTCTGCAGCAGTTCAGCCTCCATCTCCCTGCAGAAGGTGCCCAAAAACACTCACCCGGCCCTGTGTCTGACCGCATTCAGATTGCCATGGGAAAGCCAATAAAGGCAAAGATTACAGAATGACTGGCTAAACAAACTTACTTGTGTTTGTAATTAAAACCAGTGATTATCTTGCTGCATTTGCCAACCGCATCTGAGAAGCAGCCAAGACTCACAACACGTCTGGCTTTGTCAAACATCTCCTCTGACTTAGGGCTAGAGAGCCGGTGAGTGATGAAAGTCAATCGGGTTACACCAAAAGGAGGAAAAATTGCACATACCCTGTTCTCCCAGAGCAGTCTGCCTGAAGAGAGCTCAGCTCTGCTCTCGGTCTCCTCCGCACTTGATATCATCCTCTCTGAGGTTGTTCTGAGCTAAAAGAGCACGAGGTGGCTCTGCGATAAGGTGGCAGGCACCGCGCACACAAGGCTCGTGCTGAACTCAGCAAACCCTGATCTTGTAAAACTTAAGGTTGTGCTTAACTCTAAGCTAACACACGCTCCCATGGACTTGGCGTAACCGTGCCAGCAGTTTTATTAAGATTTGGGTGAGATGTCTCAAGGTTCTGTGGGTGCGCTGCATCATTAGGGGAAAAAAGGGATCAAGCCACAACACCCCGTGGCTGATCGGCATTTGGGAAGGAAGATTTCAGCAGACACGGATAACAGAGGATCAGACATGCAAGCTCTTGCCTGCACCAGCTGCACTGAGCCCGACTGGGCTGTTAGATCTGAGTCTGTGCTCTTACTTTTTCTTCTGATATGAATCTTTACTCACTGGGGAGCAAAACGGACTCCTGGCTGCCTGCTGGAAACAGTGTGGATGTTACCTTATCGAGGCTTCTGCAAAATGTTTGGAAAGTGAGAGAAGACTTTAAAGCACATTCATGTCTAAGAAAACGCAGATAGCAACAATACCTTTGAAAGAAAAGCTGAACCTAGAACACATCTCCTCGGTTTATTTTAGGGTAGAGGCTGTTTTGGGGAGAAAACAGAAAGAAAAGCATTTTGGAATGACAGAAACCATAAGGAAGGTCTGGTGCTCTTCGACCAGAGAGCAGCAAGACTCGTGGCTGGTTATAAAACCACGATACAGAACTGTTCCTTCAAGAAAAAAATCAGATAGCTCATATAACCAGATCCAACTATGCTGTCTCAAATGAAAATCCTGGAATTTTTTGGAATGAAAATAATCTGCTCATCAAGTGGATGAATACGTTATGTCATAAATGTGTAATAACACATCCCTCCTGTATCGATGAAACGCAGTTTGAGCTGGCAGCAAGACGGGGTCTCGTTTCCAACAACCCTTCCTCCTTCTAACCGTTAGGATCTTTGAGGTCTGCAAAGTCAGGCGCTGGACTGCCGACCCCTGTGCCCAGGGCACGTGTGACAAAGCACAGCTGTCACCTCAGTCTCCACCAAGGCTAGACCAGGATTTAAAGATTCATAAATATCATCATAGCCCGTTCCTTCATTTTTTTCAGAGGAGACCTGAACTCAGCTGTTGGGAGAAGCAGTGCAATGAAGTTGAACAATTCTGCCACCCCATGGGCACTGGATAAAGTCTCAGCGAATTGATCTGGAGCAGCTGTCGGCAGGAAGGGGACAGGATCTACCCACCTCCCCGCGAGAGGAGCTTCATTTATCACCTACGCTGTGTCCACACTAGGGCCACACGTCTTCTTCAGTCCTTTCCCCACCCCCCCCCCCCCCGAGTACAGCAAAGGCTCTGCACAAGAGCCATCCTATTCTCGAGGTCTATCTAGCGATTTAATTACCAGATTCTTATCCTGAAAATTGTATACAGAAGAGCAGCCCCAAGGGATGGAAGGACAGAGGAAGCTCTTGGGATCTCATGATCTGAAGTCAGTGCTGCTGCATTTTTCAACGGCCAGCAGAAAAGCATCATCCTTTAAGGCCAGTCTCACTACACCCACCCCCACGGTTGCTCTGCTCAGTGACGGATGCAATAAGGCCAGACAGACCAAAGGTAGCCACAAAACCGACCATCTCCCAGCGATTTATCTGTACATTGTCATTGAGTTAATCTGTAATGAAGAGGGATGAAGTATTCCCTCTTTCAGCACAAGAACCAAATACACAAAAGAAGAGACTATCATACTGCTTAAGTGTTACTATTTAATACAACATGGGAAAAAGCACAAGAGTTAAGGATGTGTTGCTATTCATGACTTCAGCGGGGTCCTGCTTGAGCCCTGAACTGCACCATAAGCCCACAGCCAAGCTGGGAGCAGAACCAGGAATCCTGAATTTTGCTTTACCCGATACAAAATGCATTCTCCAGAAAATAAGCTAACGAATGACATTACAGACTGCCATTAAACACAGGAGACCACACAGCAACCAAACATACACCACTTCTGGCCCATGGGCTTGCAAGGAGGACAGCCACTGAACACCGCGGTTCCCAGACTGGCTGCAGCCACGGCAAATCCCCTAAGACACAGAAACAGCAAGGCCTGGCACTGTCCTACTCTGTAAAGGAGCAATTTTGCTTTTCTGCTCTTTCACTTGCAGGGTAAAAGCCGTCTATACCCTAACATCTCTTGCTGCTCCCAAAACCACAAGGTTAACGAGACTTCAAATCAGTAACTCCACTTTGTCCCTGTCTCAGTCCATCAGACTGCAACAGAAAACCCACTGCCACCGGTGTCTCAGTTTTGTATCTCTACCACAGTAGGTCTCAAAGCATAAAATGGGGTGGAAACAACAAGACTGAACTTCAAGCAGCACCACGAGTGGCTTTGCTTTTACCTGAAACCAGGATAATTAAAGTAGGAAGTAGTAACAAGAAGAGACCAAGCCTGCTGAAGCACTGTTGTGTTTTTACCCTTTATCTCTCGGACTGCGGTTAATAGGTTAGAGGGTAAAGAGCTGGCTGCAACAGGTTTAGAGTGAACGATCCACATCATTACTCAGAGCCCCACGAGACCATGGACCCACCAAACCAGCTTCTGATCTCTGCACAACGTCAGCAAGAGAAGCCTTTCTCTTCTCCAGCAGGATATCTCAGCCTTTTCCTCCCTCTCGCACAAAAGGGGCTCTACACAACCCCGATATCAAAGGAGTCGAATTCCTGATGGTTAATACCCAGGAATGAACAGAGCTCTCCCCTCCCCACCCTAGGAGTGTTCCCCCCTCCTGACCCAGAGCCCCAACCTTGGAGAGCAGCAGCAGAGACAGAGATGCTGCGATAACAGTTGAGTTCTGTGCCCAGAGCTAATGAGCAATTTTCCAGTTTCTTCCCACCAGGAAAAAAAAACCAAACCACAAACCCTCTTTTATGTTTTAAGTTCATTAAGCACTCGTCTCAGAACTGAACTGATAAGGGAGAGAGCATCCCCAGTGTTCAGCTCTCTGCAGACCATGCAACCCCCTCCGGGCAAGCACACACACCCCAGGCCAGAGTCCTGTGCGGGATCAGGACTCAGATACACGGCGGACAATTAACAACGATGGAAAGGATGTTTAGAGCCAAATAGCTCTGCTTACCTCACGTTTAATTTACGCTCTTCATCACTGCCAACCTCCAGCTGAGGGGAGAAAAGAAGGATACAGAGAAAGTTACATGCTAGTTGTTTCCATATTACAACTTTTTAAAAAATCTCCATATTACAACTTTAAAAAAAATCCCCCCGCTTCTTAAAACCATCCCTGCAATAACAGGCTTTGGGTGGTTCTTTTCCAGAGGGTTTTTCTTTCTGATGCCAGGGATAAATGAGACTCCCTGGCCACGTATGCCATCAGCACCCGGTGCCGGGTGACAAAGGGGCTCACGGGGATGTTAAAGCTATTAGGTCCTAATCCTGCAAGCTGGTCCTAGAGAGCAGATCAGTTTGAAGATCACCAACCTCGACGTCACCAAGAGTGCACACACATCGCTCCCACTGAGCGCACACGTGAGGGCAGAACCTGTCCCGAGCGTCAGGCTGCTAACGAAGAGCGGGGCACAAATTCATGCTGTCATTCAGGGTGTGCAGCGACACTGCAAGTGCCCTCCAGTGGATATGGCCAAAACCATCCAACTGGGACTGCCCCAGCCTCCAGCACCTGAACCCCAACCTGGCACAGACCTGCCCCTCCGGTGACACACCAGCGGGACCCCTCCACCATCTCGGAGCTGCTGCCAGGCCAGCGAGGCCACCTCCGCCCGGACGCTGGCAGAAGACGCATCCTGAGGCTAGGACGATGCCCGCCTGGTTGCCCAAGCCATCAACAAGTCCTACATCTGCTGCCTTCCCAATAAACACACTGCTCTGATGGCAGGCGCTTATTAAAACGGCCACTTTTCCACCAGACACTGGAGGAAAGTCCCCCTGGAAGCAAATTTGGCTGCTCAGGTGACACTACTGGCCCTCACACTTTATTTACTCTCCTTACAACAGAAGCGTGCTAGCTGACTTAAGCCTGTTTTCAGAGAGAAACATTTTCATTTAGCCATGCTTTCCAGCCACCTCCTTCAACTTCTCCATTAGCTTCTGGACAAAACTCCATATTAAAGAAAAGCAGAGTTGGGGCTAATTGCATCCTGAGCTGACTGGAAAAAAAAAACAACAAACCTCAAAGATAATTTTCCTCCTTTTGTCCTGCAGAAGTAGAAGAGAAAGGGCCAGGAGCATCCCCTCAGAGGGCAAAGTTCCACTGGGGAGATGGTTCAGACCCAAGAAGCCAAGCAGGGACCTTACAATCGCCCTGCATAGGAAAACCTTCAAACTTGCAGCACACCAGACACCAGAGCCCAATGGAGCTGGAGGGACACAGACCTTTAAGAAATTGTGCTCCATCAGCGCTAACACTCAGGGACCGTTTTGTTATTTACAACATTGCTTAAAACCCACATCAAATAAGGGCAACCATAAGGGTTGCTTGTTTCCAGGTGGTTTTGTAGAAGTTAAAAATAAGCAAATAGTTCCATGTAAAATGTTCAAGCTTGAAGTTTTATGTGTGTGCAGGACCTGGGCTGCTCTGTACCCCCCCAAGTTAAGACTCAGGAGGGCCAGGGTGCACAGGAGCTGCTCTGTTTACAGTCTGCGAGAACCAAGTAACGCCAGGAAAAAAAACCCCAAATGCAACCGCACAGGCCGGATATTAGAAATATAGCCATTTGGAGGGAAAGAGATACACAAAGCCCATCCAAAATGACTGCAGCTGATGGCCAGAAACATACCACCGCTATTTTTAGGCTGTTTACACTGTGCAGTGGCAGCGCAGAGCCAGCCTGGCCGGGGCAGCAGGCAGAGCCCCGGGAACACCCCGAGCCCCAGTGCCCCCCACCAGCAGATCCCCCCCAGCCCTGGGAAGGTCTGGCAGGCTTTTGGCCTTTGGAAGGTCACCCTGCTGTTTGTTTGGGTCTCTCACATAGCAACGAGGGGGAGAAAAACTTTTTTTCTTTTTAAACGACTGTGAAGTCATGAATGTTGTCAGCTGAGGCTCAGCAGCAGAGCCAGCCCCTGAATCTGCTGCAGGCTCATCTTTTGCAGAAGCTGACTTGCTTTCAAAGTCAATTCTCTCTGTATTTTTATTAAAAAGGTGCAGTAAAACCAAAACAAGGCAGAAGCACCCAGACAACCTTGTTGTCTGCCACGCTGAGTCTTCTGCCTTGTTTTGGTCAGAGCATCCCATCAAGCTGGCAGGTTTTACGGTGACCACGGCGTGATGCCGCAGACCCGCAGCTGCTCACCAGCACCGTGGGATCCCACCACGGCACAGACACCAACGCTGGGGCCAGACCTCCGCCAGCCCCATCCCTCCCCAGGCGCGGCGCGGAGCGGGAGGTGGTGTGGAAGGGAGATGGCAGTGGAGCTAACAAGTGTGTGCAAGTTTGCAGGTGTGTACGAACTACTCTCTCTTCCTA